>NC_090921.1:951013764-952294597 GCF_040938575.1 Ambystoma mexicanum | reverse complement strand
TACGCGGCGTGTACGCGCTAGGGCCATTTCCTCCAATTACACGCTTTGTCACTTCTGCGTGTAGGGACATTTCCTCCTATTACACGCTTTGTCACTTCTGCGTGTAGGGCCATTTCCACCAATCACACGCGAAGAGACTCTGACGTGCAGTCTTTCCACGTGTGCTCTGTCATCACGTGCTGTGTGGGAAACACCCGTGCGGGTCACGTCACAGACGCGCTTACGCGCTGAGGGCCTTTGGTCCAATAGAATCGCGTATGCGTGCTGACGCGCTTACGCGCTAAGGGCCTTTCCTCGATTTTCACGCTGACGTGCAGGATTTTCACGTGCCAAATCACTCCGTACCAAGCTGGCCACGCATAAGCACACGGAAGACCACGCTCCTGCCCAGAAGGCCGAACTACTGCCCCCCAGAGCCCCGAGCACGCTCCAACCTACCATCTGCTGCTGCCTGACTGCCTGCTGCCCACGTGCACTGCCATTTGCTGCCTGCACATCAGCCAGGGGTGCTGTTGCTGTGACCACCCCTGCTGGTACCGAAGACTCCCGACTGGAATTCCATCGCTCCACAGCCCAGCCCCAGGACCCAGTTGCCCACCCACTCCTGCCTCTGGGGTTGTCATGTCGGGGCAAACACCATCTGTAACCACTGACAACCCCCGGCCAGAGAGGCAGAGGGGCACCAGCTTCAGTGCCACCGAAGTTGGTGTCCTGGTGGAGCAAGTCCTGGGGCAGTATGATGCCCTCTTCGGAAGTTCCCGCGCCGACAACGAAGGACGGACTCGGATCTGGACTGACATCGTGACTGCCATCAACGCGGAGGGGGTGGCAGTCCGGGACTTACAACATGTCAGGAAGCGCTGGGAGGACTTCAGGTCCAGGACCCTGAACAAGGCCCGGCGCCTCTTGAAGGCAGCGGATGCCAAGGGGCGCCGGGGCCACTTGTCGGAAGAACAGATGGGGGTCCTGGAACGCATATCCCCAGCGCTCCACGTCCAGGTCCTGGAGAAGCAGACCCATCTGGAGTCGAGCGGTGAGTGTACATGCATCCTGATTGTGAGCAGTGCGTGTGGTGATTATTCGGTATTGAGCAGGTTGCACATCTGTTTGTATGGGGTCAAGTATGGGTGGGGGTGTACATGGCCGTGGGGCTGACACATGCGAGGGCTGTAATGTGTGAGACATGGATGGTGCTTGTGTGTGTAGGCTTGCATGGCAAATGCAGTTGTGCGTGCACACATGTTTGTATGTATGTGTATGTAAGTAGACATGTCCGTGATGTCACGCATGTATGTTGTATTGGGCTGCATGTATGAGCACTGTGTACATGTGCATGTGTGTGTATTTGACAAGGGTGCAACAGTGATGCAACATGGATGCATGTGACTGCGGTATGTGTAAGCCTGATTGGCAGATGTGACATGGATGCCCGTCTGAACAGTGCGACACTTGGCCGAGGTGTAGACATGCATGCAAGTGTGGTGGTGTGTGTACATGTGTGGTGCACTTCCTGTGTTGCATGTGATGTCTGGGTCACCTTTGGCTGCTCATGCTGTTGTATGTGTATGGATGGTGGTGGCAGTTGCGATATGGCTGTGGTATGGCTCATGTGTGCGAGTTGCAATGACATGTGTGTTGGGGATTGTGATGACATGTCTGAGGTTTGCCAATGCCACTCATGTGCAACTGTCATGTGTGTATGTGTCCATTGTACAGTGCCCTGATGCCTGTGTTTTGTTTCTCCCTGTCTGCAGCGTCAACTGATGAAGAGGGCGGAGAAGGTGCTGTGGAGCACAGCGGCTGGGATCCGACTGCCAGCCGGAGACGCAAGGCCCGGCTCCCCTCCCGTGTTGTCATCTCGTCGGGGAGTGAGGAGTCCGGTGCCGCGTCCCAGGCCGCAGCTGCCGGGGGGAGGTCCAAGAGGCGGAGGTTGGAGTTGGACTCCTCGGCAGCAGAAGGGGCAGCTGGGACCCCACAGGGCCCAACAGGGGAAGATGGCACGGAGTCATCCAGGTTGGTGGGGGGTCTGGTGGAGGAGGAGGCCGTGCAAGCACCAGAGACGGGGTCTGGAGGTGGGGATCCCACTGGTGCTAGTGGTGCAGTCCAGGACCAGGGACAGGAGGCAGCACAGGCCGCCGCGGAGGTGCCTGTGTGCAATCCTGTCCACGATCCAGTCCCTGCATCATCTTGCACCAGCAGGGATGCCTACGTCCAGACCCGTTTCCAGGCAGGGGATGAGCTGACGTCAACTGGCCTTCCTCTGCCTGCGGACGTGGCTATCCAGGTCCGGGTTGAGCCTGTCCTGGCTGGTGTGGCGTTGCGTCAACGGGCCATGCGAGGTGACCTGCAGTCTTTTCATGGAGAGACTGCACGTCATCTCGAATGGCTCGTTGACCACGTCAGCCTGCTGGGACAGGTCACCCAGACTGGATTCCTCCGTCTGATGGGGCTTGTTCCGACCCCCTCCTCAACTGGACCCCCTACGCGCCAGTCGTCCTCTGTGCCATCTTCCCACCCATCAGTCACCTGGGTGCCCTGTGGAGCTGCCTCTGACAGTGCGGCCAGGCTGGTAGAGGAGGCATCCCTGCCACAGTCGGGAGTCGGACGTCCAGCAGGGGTGGCCACATCAACAACTGCACCCCAGCCGACGGAGGATGTGCAGGCAGCAGGAGGCAGTGCACGGGCAGAGGCAGAGCAGCAGCAGCAACATGGTGGGAGCCATGAAGGCTCGGGGCCTTCGACATCGGAGGGGCAGGCATCGGCCGGAGGGCAGGAGGACCCAGGACAGAGAGTGTCTTCCGTGTGGCAGCGGTTGGGCCACGCCATAGGTGCGGAGCGGCGGCGGGCGGAAGAGGCGCGGCTCACAATGGTCAGGGCGGAGAACTCCATGCGGAGGGCCCTGAGGCGGGCCGAGTGCCTCGAGGCAATCCGCAGGGGGTTGGAGGAGGACACGGCGTCGTCCCTGCGGACCCTCGGGGCCATGGAACTGGACCGCCTCCGGGACATCGAACAGGAGTTCGATGATGCCCTGGCCCGGAACACCACGGAGTGAGCCGCTGGACTTGCCCGCCGCCTTTGTATATAGTTCTTTAGTTTTAGGTTTCCTTTCTTTCGTATTATGATTTGGAGTCGACGGACACTGCTCCACTTTTTGTATATAGTTGATTTTTAGGTAGATTTTTTAGTAGGTTTCCTTTGTTCAGTTGGGCTCATGGACCCTTGTTATTTTTGTACATAGTTCTTCATTGCATGGAGATTTTTTAACATTTGACTTTGGACAAAAATTTTTTCTATTTGGATTTCAAGTTTCATTTTTTCTTACGGACATGCAGCTTACTTTTTTCTCATTCACATTGTAGTTAGTTTTCTTTCTTTAGCATTCTTATTTTTTTTCAATACAATTTTGTTTGCATACTTCACTGTGTGGTATCATCTCATTGGTTTCATGCATGTCATGTTGTGTGTTTTCCCATTCAATTGCAACCATTGTGTGTGACGGACATGGCTTCATTAGCTTCATGAACATTGGGGGTGTAACATGTGATTTCCATTTCCATGTGGGTGAATGGGTTACTTGGTAGGGCTTTTTGGCTGTGGAGGCTGACCATTACGCACATGATTGGGGATTGTGAGGACCTGGTGGGGGCTGCCCATGGTGGCAGGGCGGTGGGGGGTGGTGGGAGACATGATTGGGGGCCTGGTGGAGGATGCCCCTGGTGGCTGGGGGGTGGGGGTGGTGGGAGACATGAGTGGGGGCCTGGTGGAGGGTGCCCCTGCACTGCTGGGGTGTGGGGGTTGTGGGTGACATGAGTGGGGGCCTGGTGGAGGGTGCCCCTGCACTGCTGGGGTGTGGGGGTGGTGGGTGACATGAGTGGGGGCCTGGTGGAGGATGCCCCTGGTGGCTGGGGGGTGGGGTGGTGGGAGACATGAGTGGGGGCCTGGTGGAGGGTGCCCCTGCACTGCTGGGGTGTGGGGGTGGTGGGTGACATGAGTGGGGGCCTGGTGGAGGGTGCCCCTGCACTGCTGGGGTGTGGGGGTGGTGGGTGACATGAGTGGGGGCCTGGTGGAGGGTGCCCCTGCACTGCTGGGGGGTGGGGGTGGTGGGAGACATGAGTGGGGGCCTGGTGGAGGGTGCCCCTGCACTGCTGGGGGGTGGGGGTGCAGGTGGACATGAGTGGGGGCCTGGTGGAGGATGCCCCTGGTGGCTGGGGGGTGGGGGTGGTGGGAGACATGAGTGGGGGTCTGGTGGAGGATGCCCCTGGTGGCTGGGGGGTGGGGGTGGTGGGAGACATGAGTGGGGGCCTGGTGGAGGGTGCCCCTGCACTGCTGGGGGGTGGGGTGCAGGGGACATGAGTGGGGGCCTGGTGGAGGGTGCCCCTGGTGGCTGGGGGGTGGGGGTGGTGGGAGACATGAGTGGGGGCCTGGTGGAGGGTGCCCCTGCACTGCTGGGGGGTGGGGGTGCAGGGGGACATGAGTGGGGGCCTGGTGGAGGGTGACCCTGGATGCTGGGGGGTGGGGGTGGTGGGAGACATGAGTGGGGGCCTGGTGGAGGGTGCCCCTGGTGGCTGGGGGGTGGGGGTGGTGGGAGACATGAGTGGGGGCCTGGTGGAGGGTGCCCCTGCACTGCTGGGGGGTGGGGGTGGTGGGAGACATGCATTGTTGATCAGTAGTGCAAGGTGACATGTGGGTTGGCTGGGGGGCATGCCCATGGTGGATGGGCTGCCTGCGGGACATGAGCAGGGGTGCAGGGTAGTCCCCCGTGGTGTGGGCTGCCTGCAGGGGCCGTGGAGGTTGTGGAGCATACACCTGGGAGGACCCACATGGCCAATTCACGTGTAGTACTCCCCAGAACCCCTGAAATACACATACCCTGCAGAAATCGCGTGTGGAACTTCCCGCGCACCCCTGGAATACACATACCCTGCTGAAATCGCGTGTGGAACTTCCCGCGCACCCCTGAATTACACATACCTTGCTCGCACTGGGCCAATCGCGTGTGGAACTTCCCGCGCACCCCTGGAATACACGTACCCTGCTTGCACGGGGCCAATCACGTGAGAGACTTCACGCGAACCCCTGAAATACACGTAGCCCGCTCCCCCGGCCCGATCGCGTGAGAAAGTTCACGCGAACCCCTGTAATACACGTAGCCCGCTCCCCCAGGCCCGATCGCGTGAGAGACTTCACGCGAACCCCTGAAATACACGTAGCCCGCTCCCCCAGGCCCGATCGCGTGAGAAACTTCACGCGTACCCCTGAAATACACGTAGCCCGCTCCCCCAGGCCCGATCGCGTGAGAAAGTTCACGCGAACCCCTGTAATACACGTAGCCCGCTCCCCCAGGCCCGATCGCGTGTGGAACTTCCCGCGCACCCCTGAAATACACATACCTTGCTCGCACTGGGCCAATCGCGTGTGGAACTTCCCGCGCACCCCTGGAATACACGTACCCTGCTTGCACAGGCCCAATCACGTGAGAGACTTCACGCGAACCCCTGAAATACACGTAGCCCGCTCCCCCGGCCCGATCGCGTGAGAAAGTTCACGCGAACCCCTGTAATACACGTAGCCCGCTCCCCCAGGCCCGATCGCGTGAGAGACTTCACGCGAACCCCTGAAATACACGTAGCCCGCTCCCCCAGGCCCGATCGCGTGAGAAACTTCACGCGAACCCCTGTAATACACGTAGCCCGATCCCCCAGGCCCGATCGCGTGAGAGATTTCACGCGAACCCCTGAAATACACGTAGCCCGCTCCCCCAGGCCCGATCGCGTGAGAAAGTTCACGCGAACCCCTGTAATACACGTAGCCCGCTCCCCCAGGCCCGATCGCGTGAGAGACTTCACGCGAACCCCTGAAATACACGTAGCCCGCTCCCCCAGGCCCGATCGCGTGAGAAAGTTCACGCGAACCCCTGTAATACACGTAGCCCGCTCCCCCAGGCCCGATCGCGTGAGAGACTTCACGCGAACCCCTGAAATACACGTAGCCCGCTCCCCCAGGCCCGATCGCGTGAGAAACTTCACGCGAACCCCTGAAATACACGTAGCCCGCTCCCCCAGGCCCGATCGCGTGAGAAAGTTCACGCGAACCCCTGTAATACACGTAGCCCGCTCCCCCAGGCCCGATCGCGTGTGGAACTTCCCGCGCACCCCTGAAATACACGTTCCCCGCTTGGCGTTTGCTGTTTGCCAGCCCGGTGAGCTGGTCCAGGGTTAGCGCAGCCCTTTGCGATGATTTAGCGATTTTGATGGCTTTTCCTTGCGCGAGGGCGTTCTTGGGGGCGTAACTGGTGCTGCTGCAGGGTCGCTGTGATTCTCTGCGCCACGGCTGGTTTGGGAGCCTAAAATCCATGAATACGCTGTGCGCGGAAATCGGTTTTAGCGCACGTGCCTGGCGCAGTCAATCGCACGCGGACACTCTGCGCCAGCCGCTTGCGACACTTTTCTGCGAAATTCTATGAATTACCCTGTAGGTCTCACAAAGTGTGGAAAGCTTGTCGGGCATCTTGACTGGCCAAACCCTTCAGTGAATACAAAATTATAATTCTGTGAAAAGCAAATTCAAAATAAGGATGATAAATCAATGTAACTGGATCCTATAAGGCATCAGGATAGCAGGATAGCAGTGAGTGGCAGAAAGCCAGGTAAATTCAGGATGCTTCTCTAAAACACCACAGCACTTCCCTTGGTTATGGGGATTAATTAAGAATTGTGGCCTAGCTGAAGCAGGATCAGCAATTGTTTGACCTTGTGGTTGGGATCTGGAGTTTAGATGGATAGATGCAAGATGAAGACAGGAACAGACAGGAACAGGATGCCGGCGTAGGAATCAGGAATCAGTGTGTGTGTTTAGTGCTAGTTAGGGGCCCTTATTTATAATGCCAGATGACATTATTACAGTATATGACAGGGGCAGGATTCACTACCCCTAACAATAGGTTTGGGCAAGGGCATAGTCTCCGCCTGGCTCACAATTGGTTGGATATCAGAAAAATTATGTCATATTTATGAGGTGATTTTTACTGTATCTAGAAACTCCCACATTTCCTTTACTGAAAATCCGATTTTGCCAAAAAAAGATATTTATGCACTTGCTATCTCTTAGTAAATCAGATACACAGGTTACATATTTTGTGCAGCACAGATTAGTCCAAACCTCCAGTCTGTGTGACCTTGTGTCGCCTTTCTGAGATATTTTGGTAATTTTACACATTACAGAGTTTGCCCACAATTTCCCAATTTTATACACAGATGCAAATTGTCCCCAGGGATGTATGTACAAAATGTTGACATTTGCAACATGGATGCTTTTCTGGTGATACAACATATATCACTGTTTCTGTCCAGAGTGTCTCAGGACATTCTATCAAGTTTTCAAACACAGCCCACAATTGCACTTTTACACTGTGAAAATTCCACATGTTTGCCAATTTTGACAGCTGAGATATAAGTCTTTTTAAGGTTCTTTATAAAATAGTCTTGAGACAAATGGGGTAATTGTCTGTCATTTTGTTTCTTCCCAGCTAACACCAACTGGCAGTTTCTTCCAAGCAGGATGGGGGGCCTCTCTCTTAATTGAAGGTTTTATTGCCTGCCCTTCACACTTGACAGGTGAGTGTCCCAGGACTGCAATTGTCCCAGTCTGGAGCAAAGACGAATGTCTGATGAGCATGTGAACTGTCATTGTCCTATCCCATTCAAAGTTTCTCAAGCTGGTAATTCGTAACGACGTGTCCTGGATTTAGGGTGTATCTCCCTTCCTGAGAGGAGTTTCATAGCTGGCAACTGGAATTGCAGGCTTCTGAGAGCTTGCAACTCCAGCCCATGTGTTTTTAAACTGTTTAATTTCTTACTTTAATTTAGGTTGCAGCTCCTCAAATTGCCACTGCCTTGGCAGCTGTAGTCATTTTCCTTGCAGCAGGACTCTTATCTAAAGTATAGATACAGTTATCCTTGCCCTGGCTCAGTGGGTAACAAGTTTCTTTGAACTGCTGCGCCTGGATACATTTTGTCAAGAAAAAAATGCTTTTGATTTCTCTGAGAGTTGGTTTTAACTGGGCCTTTTTACTCACAGTGGTTTCAGAATGACAGATGAAATTGGCATCAAAGCAGCATTTTGAAAGGGTGAAAACGGTTTCATTATGAAGGGGATTGTTGCTTTTGCAGCAATGGCAGGCTTTCCTTTTCACTTGATTCTATATATGTTTCAGAACACAGTGATCTATTTTTCAGTGTGTCCCCTTGTTCCATTTTGTCCGAAGTGTGTGAGGCAAAATGGTGCAGCCATTTTGCCTATTGTCCGGGGTTTCTGTGGCAAAATGGTGCAGCCATTTTGCCTATTGTAACCAATTGTATGCATTTTTCTGTTGTTGCTGCCAAAAGCAGTTTTGAGGTCCTGGTGCGCACACGAGCATCCGCAGCCAGGTTACTGTTTCTTGCGCACAGGCAGCTCAGTGATGTGAGGCAATGCCGTTGAGTGGGTCAATATATCCCACACTGGGTAGCCCTGGCCTTCCACCCTCCCAGGAACTGCCAAGAAGAAGATGGCTCTGGAGGACACTCTTTATTGGATGTGGACCCAAGAGCAAGAAGCCAAATTGGATGTCGGTCTCTCGTGTCTCTACGGGATCCCCACAAGCTTGCTGTTTTCCCAAGCCTTCCCTGGTTGCTCCCTGGTCTCTGTCAGTTGCTTCTGGGTTTCGTCCCCATTTGGACATCTCCTCCTGCATTCAATTTCTGCGGCAGCTGTGTAGCGACTTCCTGCTCTCCAGCTCTATCAATCACCTGGTGCTTCATCTTCCTTCTTCCAGACACGACCACACTGTGGTAGAGTTCTCCAGAGCATCTCTACTGTTGGGTAAGCGTTCCATCTTTGGTTGATTTGTTCAGTTTCCAACTGCTGGCTTTGCAGCTCACGGTTCCTCCAGGGAGGATATCTCACTGAGTTTGAATTTCCGCCTTCTATTTCACTTGTGTCTTCGGCAATACGAAGTCCACAAAGACTGGACTGCTCAGCATATTTCCTAGATGTGCTCTCTATGCTTCGTGCCTCCTCCTCGTCTCAGAACTGATCTTGAGGACTCCTTGTGAGTCAGTTGGACTCTTCTTTGTCCCAGTACTGATTCTGAGGACTCCTAGTGAGACAATTGAACTCTTCTTCCTCTCAGTACTGATCTAGAGGACTCCTGGTGGGTCAGTGGGAGTCTTCCTCATCTCATTACTGATCTTGAGGGCTCCTAGTGATTTAGTTGGATTCTTCCTCATGCCAGTACTCTCAGCCTTACTGGTTTTAAGGAAACAGATAGAAACACTAAGGAAAGTGTTGTAGGGTTTAGAGAGCAAGGCCGGTTAGGGTTAGGTGGACCATGAGGATACCATGTTCTCCCCGGATTGTCAGTAATCACATAGGGGGCTTCCCTCCCCATGAGAACCACCCGCTGAATACCACCCCAAGAGGACTATTGGGTAGGGCATCGCCCTCCCCGGACTCAAGAAAAGGGGAACCCCCTTGGGGAGAAGTGACGACATTCAGGGAAGCACAATGTAATGCACCACAAAAGAGGAAAACACATCAATCTATGAAGCAGCATGTAAACAAAATAAACACAAATCTCTCACCAACATAAACAACACCACTCGATCCCACAATGGATGCTGATGTAGCAGCTTTATCCTGGATACACTCATCATGTAAATCAGAGGACTTGACATGCCCCAGTACCCCTCCCTACTATTTATCTTCATGAGCTCTGCTAGCGAGCAAAGTGTACTCTATGTAGACCTCAAAGGTGAAGCCCCATTGCAAAGTGTTTTCATGTTATGTTATGTCATTAGAATTTGTAATATGCAAAGCTGCCATTTCCATGGTCTACAGGCACTCTGGTAGAGCTGGAAGAGAATTTGGTTAGTTGGGAGGAGAGGGAAAGGCAAAATCGCAGTGTTTTCTTGTGAGGTTGCAGATCAGAAATATCCTGAGCTGTGCCTGCTTGTATGTTTTCTAGGTGAGAACTGTAAGAGGCTTTAAAGGCTGTGTGTCCAAGGAGGCTGCCTTGTTCTTATAGTGTGAGCTTGTGTGGGTCGGGCTGTGCCAATTTTAATGAGAGGTATACCTTTGTGATGTTCAAAGTCTAGGAAGAGGTTTTATTTAAAAGCCATGTTCTAATGGCTGTTTGCGTTTGTGTATGTTGAATAAGGTGGAGAGAAACTAAGGGTTAGTCAAAGGGCAGTGTGTGTTTGGCATTTGGCTTTAGTGGTTTATGAGTGAAGATATCCTGTGTTGAGGTTTAGATATTCTGAGAAACAGGAAGGTGTTCTGTGGTGCCTGGATCTGATGTCTTCTAGCCATTGTAGTCCCCTGAGTGCCATGTGTTGTTTTCTAGGTGAACAGTCGGAACTGGTATGGCATTCCCTTAGGTTGTGTTGCGTGTGAAATTTGAACTATTGAGGAGTGTTGTTTCTGCTGCTTGATTGGTGTAGGTTACACTTGCTGTCTGTTAAGCATTAAAGAGGCAGGTTTTTAGACTTTTCCTGATTTTGAGGTGGTTCTTGAACCTTCACAAGCAAAAGTAAACGAGACAAGGATATTTTATCCAAATAACATAAGCTGTAAAAGTGGCATTCAGTCAACAACACAAGTTTAAAGAAAACCTAAAGTGGTGTATGAAAAATAAAAGCATTATCCTTTTCATGGCAGAATTGGTGGTTTGAAAAAAGCTGTAAACACATTGAAATCCCTAAAATTGTCCTCACAGTGATCAAAACATTTAAATAAACTTAGAAAACAGTGTAAGCAATGTATTTTCAAAAGGAAAAAAAGGAAAACAGAATAGTTTTACATCCAGAAAAGAATACTAGCCTGTTTTGACCTTTCACATAGAGAGAAATGAAAGTGCAGGAGACCCTGCATCATGAAATAGCTCTTCTCTTGAAGTGAGCAATGGGTTGTCTCTCCTAAAAGTGCACTACTTGCTTGTCAATGAGCTAGTCCTTAATATTGATGACATAATCTGAGAATTCAACCACAATTCACAATAAGCACAAACAACACCATGGAAATGCCATCATCATTCTGATTCTTTGCCACACTGAAGGTCTCTGCACTCCCAACACTGCGGCACCTGGGAAGGCACTGAGGATATGAGTGTTAGATGAGACAGTGTCAATATTTACATTTATAAGAGAGGGTCCAGTGTGCCAACAATTGGATCCCTTTCCATTATCCTGACCCAAACCACGAGGTCTGGCTTTTCCATAGTGTACCACATTAAGCAGTCCCCTACCTCGGTGCTACCATGGCAGGACTGCCAAAATACCTATATAGCCCACCACCAACAGATAACCTAAAGAGCAGCTCAGTGGACATGCCATCTTTCCTCTTTAGCTAACAGAACAATCTTTCTTTGATTGGTTGATGACTGCATATTGCTGAATACATTTGCTTCATGGTGAAATAATGATTGCTAATTACTTAGGTATGCCAGTTTAAAAAAATCAAACTCTGGATTTGAATATAGGGTAAGGTTAATTTGGTAAATCTTTAATAGCAGCACGTTAGGGTGAACACAGAAACAGACAGTACACCATCTCCAAACAATCCCAAAGCTATGTTACCCTGGCCCCTGTGTATACAACACAGCACATGGGCCTCATTACGAGTATGGTGGTAAGGCAACAACGGCGCAGGTACCGTTACCGGCACCGTTGATACCATACCACCATACTATGAGTTCTGCTCGCGGGTGCCCGTGCAGCCACCCAGTTTTACCGGTTGGCCGTATCGGCACCCGTGAGCAGAACTTGATGGTAGCAACGGTACTGTTAATAACGGTACCGTTGCTACCACTCTCCCCATTCCCATTGAGCCCCATGGGGCTCTAATGGGAATGGGGAATCATTTTTACTGGCGCCCAGAAAAGGGCAATTACCGGGTCTGGCAAGGCCGTAATGACCCGGTAATTGCCCTTTTCTGGGCGCCAGATAAAAATCAATACCGGCGGCAGCCATGCCTGTAGTACAGGCATGGCTACCGCCAGCCTCATAATCAGGCCCAGTGACTCTAATGTAACTAAATCAAGATTTTACGACTTCCCTAGGGAGGATTTTACTCCTTCTAATTAGTACACCATAACTCTGTGAAGAGACAGACAAGCATTGGTCCTCATAGATCACTCCTGCTGCCTTTAAGAAATAGCAACGCATATGTGCATTCATTATTAAATTAAGGCACCCACTCTTTTATCACTAGTCATTTGGAAGCAGTTTTGGTTAATATACAAACCTCCTACTAACAAGGCAAGCAAGGTCACAAAACATATTCGGTTGCTGCCGAAATCTAGTATGCAATAAAATATTGCTTCAGTGTGCCAGGTTTGCATTCTCCATACCGACAGCAGGCATATATTATTAAAAAGATAATGCTTTTATGCCTCCATTTCTCATTCTACCCCATTTTCCTGCAGTGACAAGACAGAAGAGAGAACTGAGCTGAGATAAGATATCTGCCGTGCATTCCTCCTCTGACAGTGACTTTTTCGTGCATGCGCAAAACACATTGATTCCTATGGAACAAGCCTTGGTTTTGCACATGGCAAAGACCAGGCAAATTGCATAGGCATCATTAGTGTTTCCCGACTGAAAAGCATAGTTTGCTAGTAGTGTTCACTATGTCTCAAAATGGGGAGGAAAATGAAAGAGTGAAAGCGAGTTCACCTCGGTTTACCCTTTCCTTCTTCCCCTCCTTCTTCCCCTTCTCCTTGCGAATGTTTGAAAATGTTTAAAATTGTATGCAGTGCTGATGTGTGGGCCCCCTGCCCATTAACATTCTTTATAATATAAGGCATATTGCACATAGCTTGGCGGCCAGTATTGAGCAAAGAATGAATGCAGGTTCAATTACTGCCCTGGTTGGGTCACAGGTCAAGTAGGAAAACAAAGGCTAATTGTTATTTTTAAACAGTGATACATTATCCCAATTGCGCTGTTAGTACAAAACAAAAGTTGTCATCATGAATGGCAGTAAGAAACCAAACTATAGACATCAGCATTCCTCTATCAGCCTAATTTTAAATGGGCACTGTGCGAAATTGGACCATTAAAGACAGTTGTAATGCTTTTATCCCATCATGTCCTGCTCTGCCCAATTTTCCTCCAGTGTTAAGGTGGAGGAGGGGATAGAGCGGAGATAAGAGCAGAACCTCCTCCATCTTTTCATTGCTCTTCATTTTACGCCTGCATGATATTTTCATACAGTCATAAAAAGATTGGCTTTGTACGGAATCCGCCTAAATTTAACATCTACTAAATAGCAGGCGAATTCCATATGAATCCATTAAACTAATGCTGCCTGCAAATTGTGATTTCCAGGTACAATTTATTTATTCACAAAAAGGAGAGTAAAAGTGAGCAGTACAGGTGAGTTTGACTGGTATTACTCTTCACATTTCCACTGTGCTTTGAAAATGTTTGAAATGTCATGCAGTACACCCAAAAGCATGTGATGTGCTAACGTTGGAGGGACCCTGCATAAAATTAGCATTTAAAGGGGTAGTTCGGTCACAAATGTTATTGCCCCAATTGATCAGGCATGTATTTTAGAGCATACATCGATCATTCTAAAAATAAAATGTCCATTGCAAATTAACCACGTTTTTTTCACTTTAACACATGTAAAAACAACGGGTTGGGCACCGCCATCTTGGGCTAATCTTATCCGTTGATCCATCGCCCTAAGTTCAAGTGCCCTCATGGCACTAATTCAGATCACCCACCCCTTAAGCTGACATCCCTAGACGCTCACACCCCTTTTCGCAACACCAATGCATGTCTCATGTCAACGTCCTCTGTGCGCAATCTACTGACGTGTCTCCATGGAAATGGCAAGATGCCTCGTTTCTTGATAAGGGTAAACAAACCCTTTCCGATTACCCAACGCTGGAGTTTCTTTTTCCTTCGTGTCAGTGCATTTATTTCGAGCTTCCCTGACTTGTTTCTGCTCTGTTCAGCTATATGCTAAGTACGACACACTGAGAACCGGTACTTATACTCAGTAAAATGAATTAACTCTGTAGTCGCTTTCCATTTCTTATATTAGGGTCAAATGTCCTTGCAAACTTTGAAAGTTTGAGCCTATTAAACTTGTCTTTTCACGGTGTGATTTTGTGACATGGCTGTTTCTACGCTCGACTTTCTTTAACATTCATTGTTAATGGCAAACCTCTTTTTTTGCATGAATACAAACAAAACCATTTTTATTTACCTCACTGTTGATTCTGTGCTTCTTCACTATTCAGAAACTATGGCAACAATTGAGCCCTACCTGCACGAGCCCGAATATTCTGAAGAGGAAATCCTTGAAAGAGAAAAAAACTTGCGATGATGTGGAATCAGATGAAAGTCATGAGGATCAATCACCGGAGCCTGAACCCAGTCGCATGGAACACGTTTGCACCTGGTGACCTGCCATCGTTGTGAGCTGATGCCTCCTCTGGTGGGGAACCGCTGTTGCAGAGAAAACTCTGGCTGCTTGTCCTACACTGCCGAAGAAGACACACCACTGCTATGCTTTACTGAGCTGCATGACTTCAGTGCCACCTTCCTTACAAGATCTGTGCTGCGAATGATGATGGTCCTTATGCACGAACTTCAAGCTAGTTTGCCATTGTAGTCCAAGTAACAAGTAAGTTCACTCTTTTTATGTTGTTTGTTTGATGACCGAGACGGCTCACATAATATGTTTAATTTTAATTTAATTGTAATGGTTTAATTATAACGTGCTTAATGTCTGAGTTCTGTTTCTAAGTGTGGATCCAGGAGTCAAACCTTTTTTGCCTTGCGTGGTCTTGCTACCAAGACCGGCACATTGCCCTTGTGCTATCCTCCGTTCACCTACATCAATATAACTTCGATGGATCACTGATGAAAGAATTCTTCTGTAAATTGAATGAATTACTCATCCTTATCTGAAAACAAAGTGTTCATTTTTGGATTTATCATCCGAACAATTAAGTTTCTTTCACTTGGAAGTATCTCCCATACTGTTTTTGTTGGAATGTTTCTAATTGATCCCTACCTGACATCATAAGTAGTGTTAGAACTTTGCATGAAAAGGTACTTTTTGAAGCATAACAATGCCTTACATTTTACAAGGTAGTGCAAACAAAAAAATGCAATAATTTGGTTCATTCAAGTAAACTATTTCTGTATCTCCTACACAGGTGGTACAGACCTGTGGCATATTTGGCATATTGTGCATTTACAGGATGGATTCATGGAAGACTGGGATTTTGCCATGGTCGGGCTGGGACAACAAATAAGCCCGGACACCCAAAGAAAAGTGGCCCACCCCTTGCCTCAAAAAAGTTGCCCACCCCTTGCCTCATGACCCTTGAACTCTGATGACATCACTGAAAGTGTCAAGGGGTGAAAGGTCATGTTTCATCGCTTCCCGCAATGTATTTCATCGCTTCCCGCTGAGTATTGTTGTGGACTTACAAAAAATGTCTGCCAACTGTTCAGATCAATTAATTTTGTATTTTTTGTATTTAGTTTTATAAAGTGGATGGCAATGACAATACAAATTATACTGCTGCTGTCGAGGTACTGTCTGTATAAATCCACGGTATTGTCTTTCACTGAAAGTGATGTCATTTCACCCCACCCCTAAGTGACATTGCGGTAAGCGATGAAACATGACCTTTCACCCCTTGACAAAACAGGAAGTGGCATCAAATAGCATTGTTCCTAAGTACACTACGAAAAATATGGTTATGATTTCAATAATGTGATATACACTTCATACAAGAATGGATCACCATATGTATCATTAATATCTGTGTGTATAGATCCATATTGTCAAATTACGGTAAATGCAAGCAGACGTCCAAGGCCAAATGATAACATGATATTGTATAGCATTTATGCTTAAGCTCTTTTTTATAGAACACATATGCATACAATATCACCTAGCCTGTGTTGGTGCTCATTTATCGACCTCAGAAGGATGAAAGGCTGAGATGGCCTTGCTGGATTCGAACCACACACACATCGCAGTAGCAAGCACACAACCCACCGAGCTATCACATCAGCTATAGTAAAATGAGCAATTATTCTGTAGTGGATACCATTCAACTGGTAACTGAGATTTAACAGCAGACCAGTTAAGTTTATCTGCAGGTCTGGTGCAAAGTTGGCAGCATGTCAAGCCTGCATGCATCTACTTTCAGAGGTTGGCAAAATTGGGAAAGCAGCACACTCATAGGACATCTCATACTCTTAGCACTCATTACCTCATACATGCAAACAAACATCCTGAACATCATGCCATGGAGATGGGAAAGATAGACACATTAAAACAAAGCATTAATTGTGGCAAAATGAAGTCAATGGGTACTTGATGTGCTATGGTCAAATATTTCTACACTGTACAGAAGCTTTTAGGCACAAGGATTTTGTCAAGTGACCGAAGACACCGAGATGGAATATCGTGTGATGATCGTAACAGAGACAACGGCAGAAAAGAACCATGCTATTACTGCAACTTGTGAAAGGCAAAATACATACCGCCTCATTACACGGATGGCGGTAAGGGTTTACTGGTACCGGTATTTTACTGGTACCAGTAAATCCTTACTGCCTTACTACGAGGTCCCTTTGCGGGTTGGGGAATTTAACGCCTACTTTTTGCAGGCTTTAAAAAACCAACCCGCAAAGGGACCAGGGAGCTAATTACGGTACCGCAATTTGCGGTACCGTAATTAGCACCTTCCCCATTCCCATAGAGCCCTATGGGGCAAAAATGGGAATGGGGAAGGGCAATGGTGGAAGGGGGAATTACCGCCCCGCCAACATTGGAATAGGGCGGTAATTCCCCTTTCCACCAAGGCGGTGCCGGTATTTTACCGGCATGAACCATGGCGCTAATAGCGCCATGGTTCACCGCCATCCGTGTAATGAGGCCCATAGTCCGAAATTGATTCTTATTTCACACAAATATTGGTCGTTTATCACTAATATCACTAATATATAGTGTGTTACCTTGCTTTGATGAATGATGCCGTTGCAGGTTTTAAAAAAAAATGTTTTTAAAAAAAATAATCACCTCCTTCTTTTTTCAAAACTGGCCCAGCCGTGGGTAGAAACTGGCCCCCAATCCCCAGGGCCGCTTTCGTCCTGGCCACGGGACGATTTCGGCCCAGCCTCGGGCCGAGAGGCCGAGGGGCCAATCCGACCCTGGATTTTGCAATTGACGAGTAATACCTGCCTGTGTGGTTCGAGCCATTCATGATGAATTCCCCAGTGACCAGGGACAATACCGTGGATTTATACAGACAGTACCTCGACAGCAGCAGTATAATTTGTATTGTCATTGCCATCCACTTTATAAAACTAAATACAAAAAATACAAAATTAGTTGATCTGAACAGTTGGTAGACATTTTTTGTAAGTCCACAACAATACTCAGAATGGTCAAATAGCAAGGTGAGTTAACTCCCTATTGATTTGGTTTATAAAGTATATACAATATGATGTGTGCGCAATTCTAATTTTTAGAATGTTGCACAAGTAACAGGTACTAATTTAAAGACTATGTATCGATCTATTTAATAGTCTTTTTTCAATTGCGGTTATTGGAGGCAAGTTAACAGCTCATGTAATAGCACTTTAAACTGAGTTAATAATAATCGGATAAAAGCATGTTGATGAATATGACTCATTGAGTCATGTGATAATGTCATGTGATCTGCAAGTATTCCTATTTTTTAAACTGAATTGAAATATTGGTAAATGTAATTGAAACTGACTAACAAGTGGTAAATAATAAAAACGTCTGCTTTCCTCGGGGGCGTTCAGCAAGTAGATTTGTTTTCACAAAACTATGTGAGATTCAGAGTTGGAGCCGTGTGAACTTTAACATGGTCCACGTGACCAAGACCGCAAGGGCAGTATATAAATAGAATGCAAAAATGGCGACTGTGCTGCGAGGGAGGAAGCGCTGGACGTCGCTGCCATGATTTTGTTCTTTAAAGGTAAGGTTTCACTGCATTGTTAATTTTATGGACAGTCTTATTTGTATAATAGGTGGAGCTTTCAAGTACAGATGTACACTGACACCAAACCCCAGTTTACAAACTTAGAAGCTATACATTTATTGTTTATATTAATCATCCAACACCTAAGGTGGTATAAATGTGGAAATGGAAAACTTATTCTGATAAGGCTCGTCCTTAACAATATTAACATACATTATTGATTAAAACACAAGTGCTGAAGAATTAAATGATACAAGGGCAATGTGTATAAACAGCAACAAAAAACATTATTTTCAGGGATTTAACCCAGTGACTTGAGCGCATCAGATGAACACTGAGAGACCAATTAAGAGTACTGCGGAGATTGTTCAGACTTTAATATAATCAATGTAAGTACTATTGGAATTTAATTATGCACTTTCTAGGAATTGATTTAATATCACATAGTAGTCGGGAAATAGAAGCAATTCATAATAGAGAGATGCTTTCTTATTTTTAACATAGTGTTAAGTTGGAGTATTCCAAGATGATAATTAATACGAATTTAATTCATTCAATTTTGAATTGTATTTGAGATTTGTGGTGTTCTCAAAAAGAAACAAGTGAACTATTTAATAATGGATTATACTGTGTCTCTTCTCCTACTAATCCTGCCTACCACCAACCCTAACTTTCAGTCTTGGATAATACTTGATTATCATTATTTTTATTATTTCTATTATTATTTTCACTTTGTGTTATTTTTGGTTTTCCAATGACTATTATTTTTGAAACCTAATCTGGAATGAACAATGATTATTGATTAGTATGGATTAATCTCAATTAAGCCCAGTTTTGAGAAAGGCCTAATGGCCGACACACATGTAAACCACTAAGGGCAATTCACTCATTCCTGTGAAATACAACCAGTAAGGGCATCTGACCAGAACGATAACAGTTTGGAATTATACCATTTTATCTGTGTTATTAATGTTTGACGCAACATTGGAATACAACTAAACATAATTTTTTGTATGAAGTAAGGGGCACACCTTCTGTGTATTCCTAATTGCGGCACATAATATGAATGGTTTTGTACTATCAAAAATTGTTGGCGCAAGAATCCAGCCTTAAAACCCCTATCTTTGGTTACATAATTCCACATCACGTCCAAACATCTAAGAGTATCATAAAAGATTGGTGTGCTTTAACAAGTTTATTGGTTTATCGCGCTCCCCTCATCCACATCCATCCCCCCTCCGCTATCAATGGCTGTTCGCACCTGTGGGCATGTGCTCGCAAGGGGGCTGTGAGGATGGGAACGCTCAAGATGCCGATCACCATGTACACCACAAAGGGTTTTTTCACATGGGCACCGTTATCCACATGGCAACCCCAGACCTGGTGTCTCCACACTCCCCTTTGAAGACCCTGTCCCTGCAATCAACATATGTCTGTGTTCTTTGACTGTGTTTCGGGCCTATTGTGTTCGCCTCATCCACATCCATCCCCCCGCTATCAATGACAGTTCGCACCTGTGGGCGTGTACTCTGACGGGATTGAGGATGTCAAACATTACCATAGAGGCCTGGTGGGTGTGAACGAACACGTCAGACATTCACATGCACACCTACTTCTGTAATCCTTTATAAATAAAGTTGGGGGTAACAAGAAAACATCTGTGAAATAGACAACAGATATCGCTAGCTCTCCACTTTTTACCTTGCTTGCTGAGTCGACTCATCTGTTCTTCCAAGTAACAGTCAACTTTTCCTATTTATTTCTGTACTGTTAACTTTCTCTGCTGGGCCATTTTCTATTGCTTTATAATCAACATACACCCTATTCTCATTTTACTTTATTCAAAACATGTACACCATTATGAACCATCCTATGCATTTTTATTTCTGTAATTAGCACATAACATTAAAGGGTATTGTTTCCAAATGTAATCTTTCGTAGGCGTTTTCAGTGCATGTTTGTTTTAGGTGCCATTTTTTATAAAGTACATTTTTTTAAATTATCAAAGCAATATGATGTTTGATTTACTCACTGATACTTTTTTAATAGTAATATTTATTTATATTCCTTTAACAGATCATAGGGACAATCCAACAATGCCTTCTTGTATCGTTTTGGGTTGGACTAATAAGAGCCATGCTAAGAGTCAGAGTAGAGTTCAGCATGTATTTCCAAAGGATTTAAATTGAATAAGAAAATGGCTCTTGAGCTGCAGAATTCCAGTGTCTGAAATGGAAAGCAGAACCAAGGATATATTGGATGATGTGAGGGGCAATCTATTCCATGTCTGCAGCATGCACTTCTCAGAAGATATGTATGTACAGTCACAGTACACTAAAATGCGTTGCCCCAGATGCCTTCGCAAACTACTTTCCAATGCAGTTCCAACTGAATTTCAGCACATGCTGACCGAGTGAGTAGTGGACAGTGAATTCTTAAATGTATTTAACCATTTTGAAACTGTGCCTGTATAATATGTCTTATAAATGACTCCTCAATATGTTTAAATAGTCTGTGAACAGGTAACATAATGAATGGTTTTCAGTTGTTAGGGAATATTTCCATTGATATTTTACTACACAAATTTCTTTCGTGACACGATGTACTATAGTATTATGGTTTGTACATTTTGAACTTTAGATTACTTTATGTATCCCTACTTTAGAGATACTCCAATAGTTCGTGCAATAGGAGCCTTTCCAAACACATGCATCGCGTCCTTTAAAAATAGGTAATTTTTTAAAAAATGACTATGGGCCTTATTACGAGACCGGCGGTAACCGTGCTGGAAATTCCGGCAGGTTACCACCGGACTCGTATTACCATTCTGCCTCTGTGATTGCCAGAATCACCAGGGCATAATAACTCCAGTGACCTGGTAATTCCAGAGGCGGAATTCTGTTAATCCCCATTCCCATGGAGTCCAACAGGACTCCATGGCAATGGGGAAGTGGAAATACCGGCACCATGCTATAATGGTGCCGGTGTTTCCATGTCCGCCTGCAGGCGGGTGGTGTCAAGCCCGTCAGGTCAGACCTGGAGGGAGTGACACCTCCCACCTACAGGACTCTTAATCAGCTGGTCCGGAAAGAGCGGTGGTGGTAAATCTGTTCTTTCCAGACTGGCAGGGTCGTAATGAGGACCCATGTCTGTCTTTACGTAGACTGCACTTATGGAATTACAGACCATTACCATGGAGGAAACCACAGACACCTCCAACATCCTAATGGTGAGGCCAAGCAACTTGGACACAAACCTTTTTTAATCATTTTTGTTGTGGTCTAAATTATAATACTAATGTCCATTTTCTATTGAACAATGGTATGAATATATACATCGATTAAAGAACCTTGATGCTTTATCGACCACTATTCCAGAGTCTACAGGAACCTCACTCACCTTTCAAGTAATTTTTTTAGAATATTCCTTCAGATGCGACTACACAAAACATGTATTTGTTCAAGTTCAACTTAAAACATATTTATTATTGTTATGTATAATATTAGATTTTGATACAAACTGGCTTCTATGCTTCCTTGTCAATATCGACCATCTTTTACATGACTTTATTTTGTTGTTGATGTTAGATCTTTATTATTACGATTACTGTTATATAGGCGGAGCCTGGAACTTCAACAACGTACTATTCTTCTACTTCAACCGGTCTGGAGGATGAGGTATGTGAAGAGATCATTTATTGATTTATACTAATAGTTATTGATAGTATATTTTTTACATGTAAGATAACTTATCTTTTTGATAATTTGCAACACTGTCAGAAAATTGCAAGGCATTAGATCAACAAACTTGATGTATTTATCATAGAAACACATGCAACAATGAAAGTAAACCTTCAGAAAAATGTACTTTGTTAATGAATAACATAGACCCTTTTACTGTATGAATGGTGTATGTTTTTGTTTATAAACATTTAGCTGCTTAGAGAAAAATGGAATTGGTGAAAAGAAATAACATACAACGCTTTAAAGGGGCCACAATTTAATCAACATGTTTTGCAATATGATCTCTCACCAAATCCCTGTGACATCTCTGAAGGTTTTCAGGTACAGTTTTCAATTATGTCTTTTCAAAATGTTACATGTACACAGTGTTTGACTTTATTTCAATACTAATTTAAAGATTTTAATCAGACGATTAACCATATCTTTTTACATAGTTTAACTGATATTGTATGGTCGACAATCATTAAATCAACTTTCTCAAGATTTACTTTTTGAGATCAAGGTTTTTAACATTAAATTGTTAACCAATGTAATCATTGTTCTTTGTATTTGTTATGTACAAGAATTGTACTACTGAAGTGGTCGAAATTGCAGAGACACCTGGACATGATATATACATAAGATATTGCAAAATATCAGTTATCCATTTTAACTGTGATGTAATAGTTAATATGTTTTAATGGTTTCTATAGTGACATTTCGTTATACATGTATCTATGTGCATATGATTCTTTAAGTGGAAGACCAAATTTCAATGTTCATACAATTTCAAAATGCTGTTTTTCAGCTTGGTCTGGTGGTCGGCAAAACCAGTTTGACTGTCTAAAGGAAAATTTGGAAAACATGGATACATAACAGAAAGTTGTTGTTTTTTAAGTGTTTTTTCAGATATTTCATTGATATTACATTTTCATGTTGTAATTCATATATTCTGTATGTGTGATATACATTAAGCATGTTTTTATTCTCTTTGATTGGAGGCCTAGGAAGAAGAGGAGCATAAAGACCCAGACAACTACACAAAATAATGATGTCACTTGACAAACCGTTGTCGTTTGGTAGCGGCTAGATTTTGATGCTCAGCATGGTCCTCGCAAGACTCACAGGCCTATTCATGGAATAATTAGCGCGGCGCAAGTGGCCAAAAACGTGCAAATCGCAGTGGAATAGCGAAAATCGCAGTGCAAGTGCGAAAATCGCACGAAAAGCAGCGCACATCGATTCATGGAAGGCCGTGCGCGAGAAAACCATTGGATGTGCGATAAAAAAGTGTGCGGCGCACGTTGGCGCACAGGCCATCTAACTGCGTGCGCCAGGTCACAGCGAAAATCGCACAGGCCACAGCGAAAATCGCACATAGCGGGGCGCACGCAACAAAAGTAGGCGGAACACGGGGCGTAACACTCGGAATGGGGAACAACTTGCCAAAATGTGGGTGTCACGGGGGAAGTAGAGGGTACAAGTGCGCGGAACGCCCACACGCTCGCATACAACACGTATTAATGGAATAGAATAGGGCAAAAAAGCGCACGCTCAAACCAGCGCACAGGCACAAACACGACCGCCACAAGAAAGCAGGCGGTAGCATCTCTGCGCCTGTAAGAAATGTGCGCCAAAATGTGCGCCAACAAATAGCACCTATATACAGCCATGATGAATGTCCTATACTGTGGCCCTCCAGGACAAATGACGTGCAAAGGGGTACCCACAAACACGGACACCCGCTGAAAAAAAATACGTGTGCGTGTATACCGGGGTGCGCGGGAAGTTCCACACGCGATTTGTCAGGGTATGTGGATTTCAGGGGTGAGCGGGAAGTTCCACACGCGATTTGTCAGGGTACGTGGATGTAAGGGGTGCACGGGAAGTTCCACACGCGATTTGTCAGGGTACGTGGATTGCAGGGGTGCGCGGGAAGTTCCACACGCGAATTTGTCAGGGTACGTGGATTTCAGGGGTGCGCGGGAAGTTCCACACGCGATTTGGCCGGGTACGTGGATTTCAGGGGTGCGCGGGAAGTACCACACGCGATTTGTCAGGGTACGTGGATTGCAGGGGTGCGCAGGAAGTTCCACACGCGATTTGTCAGGGTACGTGGATTTCAGGGGTGCGCGGGAAGTTCCACATGCGATTTGGCCGTGTACGTGGATTTCAGGGGTGCGCGGGAAGTACCACACGCGATTTGGCCGGGTACGTGGATTCCAGGGGTGCGCGGGAAGTTCCAGATGTGATTTGTCAGGGTACGTGGATTTCAGGGGTGCGCGGGAAGGTCCACGCGCGATTTGGCCGTGTATGTGGATTTCAGGGGTGCGCGGGAAGTTCCACACGCGATTTGGCCGGGTACGTGGATTTCAGGGATGCGCGGGAAGTTCCACACGCGATTTGTCAGGGTACGTGGATTTCAGGGGTGCGCGTTAAGTTCCACACGCGATTTGGCCGTGTACGCGGATTTCAGGGGTGCGCGGGAAGTTCCACACGCGATTTGGCCGGGTACGTGGATTTCAGGGTTGCGCGGGAAGTTCCACACGCGATTTGTCAGGGTACGTGGATTTCAGGGGTGCGCGGGAAGTTCCACACGCGATTTGGCTAGGGTACGTGGATTGCAGCGGTGCACGGGAAGTACCACATGCGATTTGTCAGGGTACGTGGATTGCAGGGGTGCACAGGAAGTTCCACACGCGATTTGGCTGTGTACGTGGATTTCAGGGGTGCGCGGGAAGTTCCACACGCGATTTGTCAGGGTACGTGGATTTCAGGGGTGCGCGGGAAGTACCACACGCGATTTGGCCGGGTACGTGGATTGCAGGGGTGCGCGGGAAGTTCCACACGCGATTTGTCAGGGTACGTGGATTTCAGGGGTGCGCGGGAAGTTCCACACGCGATTTGGCCGTGTACGTGGATTTCAGGGGTGCGCGGGAAGTTCCACACGCGATTTGGCCGGGTACGTGGATTTCAGGGGTGCGCGGGAAGTTCCACACGCGATTAGTCAGGGTACGTGGATTTCAGGGGTGCGCGGGAAGTTCCACACGCGATTTGGCCGTGTACGTGGATTTCAGGGGTGCGCGGGAAGTTCCACACGCGATTTGGCCGGGTACGTGGATTTCAGGGGTGCGCGGGAAGTTCCACACGCGCTTTGTCAGGGTACGTGGATTTCAGGGGTGCGCGGGAAGTTCCACACGCGATTTGGCCGGGTACGTGGATTTCAAGGGTGCGCGGGAAGTTCCACACGTGATTTGGCTGGGCACGTCTATGACAGGGGTACGTGGGAAATTCTACACGCGATTTGGCTGTGTGCTCCCAGGTATTCCCTGTACACCCTCCACGGCCCCTGCAGGCAGCACACACCACAGGGGACTACCCTGCACACCTGCTCATGTCACCCAGCACCCCCAACCCCCAGCCACCAGGGGCAGCCTCCACCAGGCCCCCACTCATGTCTCCCACCACCCCCACCCCCCAGCCACCAGGGGCAGCCTCCACCAGGCCCCCACTCATGTCTCCCACCACCCCCACCCCCCAGCAGTGCAGGGGCACCCTCCACCAGGCCCCCACCCATGTCTCCCAGCACCCCCACCCCCCAGCAGTGCAGGGGCAGCCTCCACCAGGCCCCCACCCATGTCTCCTATCACCCCCACCCCCCGGCCACCAGGGGCAGCCTCCACCAGGCCCCCACTCATGTCTCCCACCACCCCCACCCCCCAGCAGTGCAGGGGCAGCCTCCACCAGGCCCCCACCCATGTCCCCTATCACCCCCACCCCCCAGCATCCAGGGGCACCCTCCACCAGGCCCCCACCCATGTCCCCTATCACCCCCACCCCCCAGCCACCAGGGGCAGCCTCCACCAGGCCCCCACTCATGTCTCCCACCACCCCCACCCCCCAGCAGTGCAGGGGCAGCCTCCACCAGGCCCCCACCCATGTCCCCTATCACCCCCAGCCCCCAGCATCCAGGGGCACCCTCCACCAGGCCCCCACTCATGTCTCCCACCACCCCCACCCCCCAGCAGTGCAGGGGCACCCTCCACCAGGCCCCCACCCATGTCTCCCACCACCCCCACCCCCCAGCCACCAGGGGCAGCCTCCACCAGGCCCCAACCCATGTCTCCCACCACCCCCACCCCCCAGCAGTGCAGGGGCACCCTCGACCAGGCCCCCACCCATGTCCAACTCATGTCTCCCTGCACCCCCACCCCGCAGCATCCTGGGGCACCCTCCACCAAGCCCCCACTCATGTCTCCAAACACCCACACCCCCCAGCATCCAGGGGCAACCTCCACCAGGCCCCCACTCATGTCTCCCACCACCCCTACCCCCCAGCCACCAGTGGCAGCCTCCACCAGGCCCCACTCATGTCTCCCACCACTCCTACCCCCCAGCCACCAGGGGCACCCTCCACCAGGCCCCCACCCATGTCTCCCACCACCCCCACCCACCAGCATTGCAGGGGCACCCTTCACCAGGGCCCCACCCATGTCCAACTCATGTCTCCCTGCACCCCCACCCCGCAGCATTCAAGGGCACCCTCCACCAGGCCCCCACTCATGTCTCCCACCACCCCCACCCCCCAGCATCCAGGGGCACCCTCCACCAGGCCCCCACTCATGTCTCCCACCACCCCCACCCCCCAGCCAGCAGGGGCAGCCTCCACCAGGCCCCCACTCATGTCTCCCACCACCCCCACCCCCCAGCATCCAGGGGCAGCCTCCACCAGGCCCCCACTCATGTCTCCCACCACCCCCACCCCCCAGCAGTGCAGGGGCAGCCTCCACCAGGCCCCACTCATGTCTCCCACCACCCCCACCCCCCAGCAGTGCAGGGGCAGCCTCCACCAGGCCCCCACTCATGTCTACCACCACCCCCACCCCCCAGCCACCAGGTGCACCCTCCACCAGGCCCCCACTCATTTCTCCCACCACCCCCACCCCCCAGCAGTGCAGGGGCACCCTCCACCAGGCCCCCACTCATGTCTACCACCACCCCCACCCCCCAGCATCCAGGGGCAGCCTCCACCAGGCCCCCACTCATGTCTCCCACCACCCCCACCCCCCACCAGTGCAGGGGCACCCTCCACCAGGCCCCCACCCATGTCCGCTATCACCCCCACCCCCCAGGAGTGCAGGGGCAGCCTCCACCAGGCCCCCACTCATGTCTACCACCACCCCCACCCCCCAGCCACCAGGGGCACCCTCCACCAGGCCCCCACCCATGTCCCCTATCACCCCCACCCCCCAGCATCCAGGGGCACCCTCCACCAGGCCCCCACTCATGTCTACCACCACCCCCACCCCCCAGCCACCAGGGGCAGCCTCCACCAGGCCCCCACCCATGTCCCCTATCACCCCCACCCCCCAGCATCCAGGGGCACCCTCTACCAGGCCCCCACTCATGTCTACCACCACCCCCACCCCCCAGCCACCAGGGGCACCCTCCACCAGGCCCCCACCCATGTCCCCTATCACCCCCACCCCCCAGCATCCAGGGGCACCCTCCACCAGGCCCCCACTCATGTCTACCACCACCCCCACCCACCAGCCACCAGGGGCAGCCTCCACCAGGCCCCCACTCATGTCTCCCAACACCCCCACCCCCCAGCCACCAGGGGCACCCTCCACCAGGCCCCCACCCATGTCCCCTATGACCCCCACCCCCCAGCATCCAGGGGCACCCTCCACCAGGCCCCCACTCATGTCTCCCACCACCCCCACCCCCCAGCAGTGCAGGGGCACCCTCCACCAGGCCCCCACCCATGTCTCCCACCACCCCCACCCCCCAGCCACCAGGGGCAGCCTCCACAAGGCCCCCACCCATGTCCAACTCATGTCTCCCTGCACCCCCACCTCCCAGCATCCGGGGGCACCCTCCACCAGGCCCCCACTCATGTCTCCCACCACCCCCACCCCCCAGCATCCAGGGGCACCCTCCACCAGGCCCCCACTCATGTCTCCCACCACCCCCACCCCCCAGCCACCAGGGGCAGCCTCCACCAGGCCCCCACTCATGTCTCCCACCACCCCCACCCCCCAGCCACCAGGGGCACCCTCCACCAGGCCCCCACCCATGTCTCCCACCACCCCCACCCCCAGCAGTGCAGGGGCACCCTCCACCAGGCCCCCACCCATGTCCAACTCATGTCTCCCTGCACCCCCACCCCCCAGCATCCAGGGGCACCCTCCACCAGGCCCCCACTCATGTCTCCCACCACCCCCACCCCCCAGCATCCAGGGGCACCCTCCACCAGGCCCCCACTCATGTCTCCCACCACCCCCACCCCCCCCAGCCACCAGGGGCAGCCTCCACAAGGCCCCCACCCATGTCCAACTCATGTCTCCCTGCACCCCCACCTCCCAGCATCCGGGGGCACCCTCCACCAGGCCCCCACTCATGTCTCCCACCACCCCCACCCCCCAGCATCCAGGGGCACCCTCCACCAGGCCCCCACTCATGTCTCCCACCACCCCCAACCCCCAGCCACCAGGGGCAGCCTCCACCAGGCCCCCACTCATGTCTCCCACCACCCCCACCCCCCAGCCACCAGGGGCACCCTCCACCAGGCCCCCACCCATGTCTCCCACCACCCCCAGCAGTGCAGGGGCACCCTCCACCAGGCCCCCACCCATGTCCAACTCATGTCTCCCTGCACCCCCACCCCCCAGCATCCAGGGGCACCCTCCACCAGGCCCCCACTCATGTCTCCCACCACCCCCACCCCCCAGCATCCAGGGGCACCCTCCACCAGGCCCCCACTCATGTCTCCCACCACCCCCACCCCCCCCAGCCACCAGGGGCAGCCTCCACCAGGCCCCCACTCATGTCTCCCACCACCCCACCCCCCAGCATCCAGGGGCAGCCTCCACCAGGCCCCCACTCATGTCTCCCACCACCCCCACCCCCCAGCAGTGCAGGGGCAGCCTCCACCAGGCCCCCACTCATGTCTCCCACCACCCCCACCCCCCAGCAGTGCAGGGGCAGCCTCCACCAGGCCCCCACTCATGTCTACCACCACCCCCACCCCCCAGCCACCAGGGGCACCCTCCACCAGGCCCCCACTCATGTCTCCCACCACCCCCAGCCCCCAGCAGTGCAGGGGCACCCTCCACCAGGCCCCCACTCATGTCTACCACCACCCCCACCCCCCAGCATCCAGGGGCAGCCTCCACCAGGCCCCCACTCATGTCTCCCACCACCCCCACCCGCCACCAGTGCAGGAGCACCCTCCACCAGGCCCCCACCCATGTCCCCTATCACCCCCACCCCCAGCAGTGCAGGGGTACCCTCCACCAGGCCCCCACTCATGTCTACCACCACCCCCACCCCCCAGCCACCAGGGGCACCCTCCACCAGGCCCCCACCCATGTCCCCTATCATCCCCACCCCCCAGCATCCAGGGGCACCCTCCACCAGGCCCCCACTCATGTCTACCACCACCCCCACCCCCCAGCCACCAGGGGCAGCCTGCACCAGGCCCCCACCCATGTCCCCTATCACCCCCACCCCCCAGCATCCAGGGGCACCCTCCACCAGGCCCCCACTCATGTCTACCACCACCCCCACCCCCCAGCCACCAGGGGCACCCTCCACCAGGCCCCCACCCATGTCCCCTATCACCCCCACCCCCCAGCATCCAGGGGCACCCTCCACCAGGCCCCCACTTATGTCTACCACCACCCCCACCCCCCAGCCACCAGGGGCAGCCTCCACCAGGCCCCCACTCATGTCTCCCACCACCCCCACCCCCAAGCCACAAGGGGCACCCTCCACCAGGCCCCCACCCATGTCCCCTATCACCCCCACCCCCCAGCATCCAGGGGCACCCTCCACCAGGCCCCCACTCATGTCTCCCACCACTCCCACCCCCCAGCAGTGCAGGGGCAGCCTCCACCAGGCCCCCACTCATGTCTACCACCACCCCCACCCCCAGCCACCAGGGGCACCCTCCACCAGGCCCCCACTCATGTCTCCCACCACCCTCATCCCCCAGCAGTGCAGGGGCACCCTCCACCAGGCCCCCACCCATGTCCCCTATCACCCCCACCCCCCAGCCACCAGGGGCAGCCTCCACCAGGCCCCCACTCATGTCCCCTATCACCCCCACCCCCCAGCATCCAGGGGCACCCTCCACCAGGCCCCCACTCATGTCTCCCACCACCCCCATCCCCCAGCAGTGCAGGGGCACCCTCCACCAGGCCCCCACCCATGTCTCCCACCACCCCCACCCCCCAGCCACCAGGGGCAGCCTCCACCAGGCCCCCACCCATGTCTCCCACAACCCCCACCCCCCAGCAGTGCAGGGGCACCCTCCACCAGGCCCCCACCCATGTCCAACTCATGTCTCCCTGCACCCCCACCCCCCAGCATCCAGGGGCAGCCTCCACCAGGCCCCCACCCATGTCCCCTATCACCCCCAACCCCCAGCATCCAGGGGCACCCTCCACCAGGCCCCCACTCATGTCTACCCCCACCCCCACCCCCCAGCCACCAGGGGCACCCTCCACCAGGCCCCCACTCATGTCTCCCACCACCCCCAGCCACCAGGGGCACCCTCCACCAGGCCCCCACCCATGTCCCCTATCACCCCCACCCCCCAGCATCCAGGGGCACCCTCCACCAAGCCCCCACTCATGTCTCCCACCACCCCCACCCCCCAGCAGTGCAGGGGCAGCCTCCACCAGGCCCCCACTCATGTCTACCACCACCCCCACCCCCCAGCCACCAGGGGCACCCTCCACCAGGCCCCCACTCATGTCTCCCACCACCCCCACCCCCCAGCAGTGCAGGGGCACCCTCCACCAGGCCCCCTCCCATGTCCCCTATCACCCCCACCCCCCAGCATCCAGGGGCACCCTCCACCAGGCCCCCACCCATGTCCCCTATCACCCCCACCCCCCAGCATCCAGGGGCACCCTCCATCAGGCCCCCACTCATGTCTCCCACCACCCCCACCCCCCCAGCAGTGCAGGGGCAGCCTCCACCAGGCCCCCACTCATGTCTCCCACCACCCCCACCCCCAGCAGTGCAGGGGCAGCCTCCACCAGGCCCCCACTCATGTCTACCACCACCCCCACCCCCCAGCCACCAGGGGCACCCTCCACCAGGCCCCCACTCATGTCTCCCACCACCCCCACCCCCCAGCAGTGCAGGGGCACCCTCCACCAGGCCCCCACCCATGTCCCCTATCACCCCCACCCCCCGGCATCCAGGGGCACCCTCCACCAGGCCCCCACCCATGTCCCCTATCACCCCCACCCCCCAGCATCCAGGGGAACCCTCCACCAGGCCCCCACCCATGTCCCCTATCACCCCCACCCCCTAGCATCCAGGGGCACCCACCACCAGGCCCCCACTCATGTCTCCCACCACCCCCACCCCCCAGCAGTGCAGGGGCAGCCTCCACCAGGCCCCCACTCATGTCTACCACCACCCCCATCCCCCAGCCACCAGGGGCACCCTCCACCAGGCCCCCATGCATGTCTCCCACCACTCCCACCCCTCAGCAGTGCAGGGGCACCCTCCACCAGGCCCCCACCCATTTCCCCTATCACTTCCACCCCCCAGCATCCAGGGGCACCCTCCACCAGGCCCCCACTCATGTCTACCACCACCTCCACCCCCCAGCCACCAGGGGCAGCCTCCACCAGGCCCCCACTCATGTCTCCCACCACCCCCACCCCCCAGCCACCAGGGGCACCCTCCACCAGGCCCCCACCCATGTCCCCTATCACCCCCACCCCCAGCATCCAGGGGCACCCTCCACCAGGCCCCCACTCATGTCTCCCACCACCCCCACCCCCCAGCAGTGCAGGGGCACCCTCCACCAGGCCCCCACCCATGTCTACCACCACCCCCATCCCCCAGCCACCAGGGGCACCCTCCACCAGGCCCCCACTCATGTCTCCCACCACCCCCAGCCCCCAGCCACCAGGGGCAGCCTCCACCAGGCCCCCACTCATGTCTCCCTGCACCCAGGTCCTCACAATCACCAACCATGTGCGTAATGGTCAGCCTCCACAGCCAAAAGGCCCTACCAAGTAACCCATTCACCCACATGGAAATGGAAATTACATGTTACACCCCCAACGTACATAAAGCAAATGAACCCATGTTTGTCACACACAATGGTTGCAAATGAATTGGAAAACACCCAACATGACATGCATGAAACCAATGAGATGATACCACACAGTGAAGTATGAAAACAAAATTGTATTAAAAAAATATGAATGCAAATGAAATGAAACAAACTACAATGCCAATGAAAAAAAGAAAAGGTGCATGTCTGTCCAAAAAATTTAAAAACACCAAATCCAAAAAAATGTACTTCAAAGTCACATTAAAAATGAAATCAATCCGACAGAAAAAAAATAAATCCAAACACCATTGCTCCATGGAGAAGAAATAAAAAATTAAAAAATAAAACAATCCAATGAAGAACTATGTACAAAATATCCAAGGGTCCATGAGCCCAACTGAACAAAGGAAACCTACAAAAAACCCTAACAAAAATGCAACTATATACAAAAAGTGGAGCTGTGTCCGTCGACTCCAAATCATAAGAATAAACAAATGAAACCTAAAACTAAAGAACTATATACAAAGGCGGCGGGCAAGTCCAGCGGCTCACTCCGTAGTGTTCCGGGCCAGGGCATCATCAAACTCCTCGTCTATGTCCCGGAGCCGGTCCTGTTCCATGGCCCCGAGGGTCCGCAGGGACGACGCCATCTGCTCCTCCAACCCCCTGCGGATTGCCTCGAGGCACTCGGCCCGCCTCAGGGCCCTCCGCAAGGAGTTCTCCGCCCTGACCATCGTGAGCCGCTCCTCTTCCGCCCGCCACCGCTCCGCACCTATCTGCTGGCCCAACCGCAGCCACACGGAAGACACTTCCTGTCCTGGGTCCTCCTGCCCTCCGGCCGATGCCTGCCCCTCCGATGTTGATGGCCCCGAGCCATGATGCCTCCCACGTTGACTCTGCTGCTGCCTCCGACGCAACTGCCTCTGCCAGCACTACGGCATCCAGGCTGATGGAATCCACTGACGCCGTCGTGCACGTGCCCTGCCTGATGATGCCGGCACATCCTCCATCTGCTGGGGTACAGTTGCTGTGGTGTCCACCCCTGCTTGACCTCTGACTCCCGACTGTGGCAGGGATGGGATCCCCACCGAGCTGGCTGCATAGGTCAGGGCAGGTCCACAGGGGGCCCTGGTGGCATCTGGGCCGGAAGACGGCAAGGAGAATGACTGGCGTATAGCCTCCACAGAGGAGGAGAGGGCCGCCAGATTGGCCGACACATGCAGGAAACCCCCGAACATGGAAGATCCCAATTGTGCCACGTCGGCACGGTGCTCTTCGTGATGATGTGCGTGCTCCTCCCGGGAAGCACGCATGTCATCACGAATTGCACCCGCGCGCATCGCAACCCCAATCAGGACCTTCTCCATACGGACACGGGTCCCCTCGTCCGCAGGTGGAGGGGAGTCAGGTGACATGGACATCCCCTCTACCTCCGGACGGGCCTGGGACGGGGCATCCCTGCTGGTGCATGGTGGTGCACTCACAGGGTCAGGGACAGCGACATGCACAGGCCCCTCCACGGTGACATGTGCTGCCTCCTGCCCCTGGCCCTGTACTGCACCACTTGCACCAGCAGGGATGCCCCCACCGGGCCCCATGTGTGCCCCTGTGGCGGCCTCCTCCTCCTCTGTGGAAACCACCAACCTGGATGGCTCCTCACCGTCTTCCACCATAGCAGGCCCCTGTGGGGGCTCACCCACCCCTTCCGCTGCAGCCGTGGGGGCATCCCCGCCGCCTGGCTCCACAGCGCTGTCTCCGCCCTCTTCTTCACTAGCCGCTGCGTAGAGGGAGACAAAGAACACAAGCATCAGGGTACTGTACAAAGGTCCCCTAGACAGGAAGCAAAAGCAGATGAGTACCACTGTCAAAGTACACTTCCATCATGTCCCTCCACAACACATGGGTCAGTCCAGGCAATACACACACAGTAGCAGGCATGGTGCATGCCATGGACATTTCCATACATGTCCAATGGACTCTTGAAACATACAATGATATGGAACTCACATGCATCATGGGTCATGCCTATCACATGCACACACTTCACCTCAGTCACATCCATCTGGCCCCATACACCCCAAACACAGCGGATACAAGGGTAACTAGGCTGCATCAGTGAATCTGTGCATTGTCACACACATGTGTCATGCATCCATGGCATGCACAAGTCACAGACACGCAGGTCAGGCACACAGACATGGCTACCATATATGTACCTGGCATCAGCACCCATCCCTCACCCCCACCCATGTCCAGGAACAGAGACTGGCATGCTCTCATGTTTAAAATCTGCATAGGGCTCCCCATGTGGCATTTAAACACATGCAACAACCATGTGGTTCACACATCACTGGTCGCACATGCATTACCATGATGTCCCTGCACACATACATGCATACATGGCCTATGTCACACATACAGGCAAGTATCAGAGAACCAGCACACCGCAACATGCCCTGTCTCACACAGCAATGCTTGGACACTTACCGCTCAACTCCAGACGGGTCTCTCTCTCAAGGATCTGGGCGTGGAGCGCTGGGCGTACGCGTTCCAGGACCCTCATCTGGATGGAACTCATGCGGCCCCGGCCCCCCTCCACGAGGCGCCGGGCCTTCACGAGGGTCCTGGACCTCAAGTCCTCCCAGCGCTTCTTGATCTTCTGGACGTCGCGGGTTGCCACCCCCTCCGCGTTGATGGCAACCACACAGTCGGCCCAGATCCTCTCCCGTCCTTCCTTGCTGGCGCGGGACGATCCAAAGAGGGCATCATACTGCCCTAGGACATTCTCCACCAGGACACCAACTTCGGTGGCAGTGAAGCTGGTGCCCCTCTGCCCCTCTGGCCTGGGGTTGCCACTGGTGCCAGATGTGGAAGTGCCCGACATGGCAACCCCAGAGGCAGGTGTGGGTGGGCAACTGGGTCCTGGGGCTGGGCTGTGGAGCGATGTAATCCCAGTCGGGAGTCTTCAGTTCCAGCAGGGGTGGACACAGCAACTGGACCCCTGCAGATGGCTGATGTGCAGGCACCAAATGGCAGGGCACGGTGGCAGCAGGCAGGCAGGCAGCAGCAGATGGCACGTGGGAGGCTGCTCGGGGCACTGGGGGGCAGTAATTCGGCCTTCTGGGCAGGAGCGTGGTCTTCCGTGTGTTTTCGCGTGGCCAGCTTGATACGGAGTGATTTGGCACGTGAAAATCCTGCACGTCAGCGTGGAATTCGAGGAAAGGCCCTTAGCGCGTAAGCGCGTCAGCACGCATACGCGATTCTATTGGACCAAAGGCCCTCAGCGCGTAAGCGCGTCTGTGACGTGACCCGCACGGGTGTTTCCCACACAGCACGTGATGACGGAGCACACGTGGAAAGACTGCACGTCAGAGTGTCATCGCGTGTAATTGGACAAAAGTGCGCGTACACGCGATTGGGCTATGTACGTGTATTTACACACGCAAGTACGTCAGCGCACCTGTATCCCGGGGTGCGCGGGAATTTCCACACGCTATTGGACTGGGTACTGGATTTCAGGGGTGCGCGGGTCACACGCTCGCCTACAACACGCGCAACACATAAATTTGCGCGCTAACAAAATAACAAGCTCAGACCCAGGATGAACATACCGTTCCTAGCAGCAGTGGCCGTGGGCTACCAAAGGAGGAGGAGGAGGATAGTCAGGGCCAGAATATTCACACCCAGAACCAGCCTTTTCGGGATGCCTGATGACCAGGTGTATGGGAGGTACAGGTTTCCACCACACATAATACTGGACCTGGTGAGTGAGTGGGAGGATGACCTCAAATCAACCACCCTGTGCTCCCAAGCACTCAGCCCCCTGGAGAAGGTCCTCAATCTACTGCACTTCTTAGCCACTGGATCATTTCAGCGGACAAGTGCCATAGTGGGTGGGGTATCACAGGCCACCCAGTCACGCTGCCTACACCAGGTCTTGAACATCATCACTGCACACCCATCAGTCCGCAGGCACATATACCTGCCCAGAACACCTGCAGAAAGGCATGCTGCCGCCCTGGATTTTTACGGTGTGGCACGATTCCCCAAAGTGCTAGGTGCCATCGACTGCACCCATGTGGCTCTACGTCCCCCCAGGGCATCAGAGCACATCTATAGGAACCGCAAGCACTGGCATTCCATCAATGTGCAGGTAGTATGTAATGCCAAGGGAATCATCACCTCAATATATGCCAACTATCCCGGGTCCACCCACGACAGCTTCATTTACCGAATGTCCACCCTAAGCCGGGACCTAGAAGCTGGGCGGCATGGCGATACATGGCTGCTTGGTGAGTATGAATGCCACTGCACATGCATGCATGTCAGATACTGAGCAAGGTCACAACCCCACCAATGATACCAATCACCACCTCCACAGGGGACAGTGCCTACCCTCTCAGCCCCCACATGATGATGCCAATTCGGAACCCCACCACGCCACCCGAGGTAAGATATAACACAGCCCACATTACAACCCGGGGCATAGCGGAGCGCACATTCGGAGTGCTAAAGTCACGCTTTCGCTCCCTTGACCGTTCTGGCGGGCAGCTGTTATACGCTCCCCCAGTAGTGTGCAGGATCATAGTGGCAGCATGTGTCCTGCACAACGTTGCAACACGCCGGGGCCTGGCCGTGGACATGGTGGTGGCCCCACATCCCCAACCACATGCACAGCCGCTGCGCATGGGAGGGGAAAGGGCACGGGGGGAGGCAGCCCGTACAGAGCTAGTGGCTAATAACTTCACATAGAAATCACACCCCTGTGGAGTGCACACTGCCCTGGCACATTCCATCTGACAATCAATGATGACTCAACCTGACACTGATCCTGAATGTCTGGAGAATCAACCGTGAAAACCATATCAGCCTGAGATTGTTCACCTGGAAGTGTTACAATGTGTGCATCCCTACCCACACAGACACCACCAAGGCAGTTTTGTGAAGAAACACATTCAAGCAGCTAAAATGAATACCCACTTGCAAAATGCAACAAGAGGACAGTGTCATGTCAGCCAACCCATCCCCAGCACCGCCACACGACACACCGTGCCATGTCATGCTATTTGCAGGTAAACAAAGCAATCCCCACAACATGACACAAGTGTCACAATGTACAGTGTCCCTAATTGAAACTTGCAACACCTGAAATGCTCACAGTAATGCAGGACCAACAACAAACTTGAGCAGGTACTACCATTAACATGACATCACAAATGTAATAAATTAGTAGTCTCGCCACCTGGAAATGCCTGCACTCCCACCACTTCCAACTGTACAGTGTTGGCGCCATGTAGAGTTGTAGGTGCACTGCTGCCAACATGGACCCCATCTCCAAACTAGAGGGCCTTGTGTAGACATGAGGAAGGGACCTGCAAATTGGAGGTAGACACAGATGATGAGTTACACATCAATGCAACATGCAGTGTACAACACGACAGCAATATGCACTAGGAATGTATACACAGTATTGACTAGACTACCCACACATGTAGTGGGAGTCCAATGTCACCATGTACGTCAATGCCACTTGGGCACACCCTTTGCAAGCCCATGGAAATGGGAAGCAGGAGGGGTGTGTGTGACTCAAACCAAAGCATCTGAACCAAATACATGACAAGCCTGCATTTGCCCAGCCACAACGCAGCGTTTGCCCACAGGAACCACGGAAGGCAACAAATTGTCCCAAAAAAATTGGGAAAAATAAAAATAAAAATAAAAATTAAAATAAATCAAAAATGGCCATTGATGGGCCCGGGGGGGTTGGGGAGGCCACCCAGGAGGTCTGAGGACAGGGTGCACACCAAAACCCACCTGTGTGGATCCTGGGAAAAAAAAAACACCTCCATGGGCTCATGGCCCACACGGCTACCCTATTGTGGGAGTATCACTGCTGTCGCTATTATCACCCTGTGCAGCTGCATCCGGAGGTGGTTGCACTATGGGAGGCAGCCCACGCAAGGCCCTAGTCTGCTCCTCCATGGCTGCAAGCATGCAGGTGTGGTAGGTCTCGTTCTGGAGGATGAGTGTGCGGAGGTCCCCATGCAACAACTCACGGGATGCCCGGACCTCCGCCCTCGTTGCCTGCATCTCAGCTGAGAGCATACGGGTGAGACGCTCCAGCTGCTGTTCTGTCCTTTGGTGTGTTGAAGCCTCAAGCTCAACAAGAGTCGTCCTGAGGTGAAGGAGCTCCTGCCTCAGGGCTTCCCTGTGGCCCTGGGACTCTATGGAGATGGCCTCCTGCAGAGTCACCAGTGCCGCCCGCCTGTCCCTTTTGGACGCCAACATGTCCTCCCTCTGTGACTGGCAGATGGAGTCGGTTTCCTGCTTTAGTCGCTCCATCAGCCTTTCAGGGGGGACAATGGAAGTGGCCACCCTATCCATGGCCTGAGCCATCATCTCAGATGATGCTGCCTGTTGGGTTGCCATACCGTAAATGGATTGCTCCCATGCAGTATTGCCAGGTGGCGTACGGCCACCACGTTGGTGGGCACCACACCTGTCTGGGGCAAGGCAAACTGCGCCTTGCTGTGCCGGCACTGCCTGAGACTGCAGGACTGCATTCCCCCTCTGATCTGCTGGCCCAGGAACAGGATCAGATGTCGCGGAGTGTGACCCTGCATCCGTAACCACCAAAGGCGTAGCTGCCAACACTGACATCCCCATTGAGGGTTCTGACCCTGGTGCAGGTGGGTGGGACAGAACAGAATCCCTCCCTGGAACACTCCCCTGCGACGGCACGTAGGTCTCATCATCCGAATCAACACCTGAGTACAGCTCGGGGGAGGTGCAGCCAGAGACACCCCTTGAGAGCACGACCTGCAGCACTTGTGGGTTCTCACCCACCACCACACCACGTCCCTCACTGGTGGTTGGTCGGCCCTCGGACCCCTCCTGGGTCTGCACCATCTCCCAACCCCAGCAGTATCAGGTCCGTCTTCCCCTGCAAAGACATAAAAACAAAGAAATGGAAACAGGCATTAGCACCATGGCACACAATGAGGGCTGAGAAGCATGAGAACCAGTACTTGATTGACACATGTCCCAAATGACTAAAACCCTCCCATGCATGCACCCTCACTGCATATGAAGGGCAGGCAAATGGCACACACTGATGACACCAAGATGGAAGATGAACACATTTTCTGCATGCTGCCTGGCAGTGGCATCACACTTTGGCCTGTGATTGCCAGGTGAAACACACATGCCATCACACAGAGGGCATGTACCATTGCTTTTGAGGGAAGATGGAGAGGAGGGCAGCACCTATTCATTCAGTCCAGTTCCCGCATGTAATAGCTTTTCTAATTCAAACAGGTCAGATTTTTCACCTGGAGCTGCCAGTCCAAAATAGTCCAATTGCACAGGGACATGTGTGAACAAATGATATCCAGGTAACAAAGTCACTCCACTTTACCATAGCCATGTCAGACATGTGACTAGAGGACTGAGAAATGCCTAGTAAAAGTGGTGGAATGCAAACAATCTGCCTGAATGAACAGAGAAAAATAAGCAACAATGTTGTGGCAAGGTGACACTTCAAGGGCAACTGGCGTGCTGTTGGGCTAGATGTCTACTGTTGGCAGAAGGGATACTGCTATGGTCGAATGCAGCTGTGCAGGATGTATTGCATGAAGCACATGGCTGACCCATACGACTCAGGCGCACACACTCTCACCTGGCACACAAACAGAAGCCCTCACACACACACCATGCACATGGATGACACACACATGCATGTGCACTCACCGGACAATGCCTCGTAATCAGGCAGATCTCCCACGCCTTGGATCTGTTCCTCCGTGACGTAGGTCCCAGGGACTGACTCATGTGGAGTGAGTTCCATGTCCACTACTGGAGACCCACCTCCAGTCACTAGAGTTGCGGCATGACTTGAGGCCAGCTTTTTCTTTGCCCTGCGCTTTAGGTCATTCCAGCGCTTATAGCAATCATTGGCTGTGTGCCTCACGATTCCAAGGGCACTAGTGTGCCTGGCGTTGTGCAGGTGTGGTCTTGGATCCTGCAACAATGACCATCTCGTTATCATGTCCGGACACATACTCGACAAGTGCATTCAGTTCGCCATCCGTGAAGCTGGGCTTCCTCGACGGGCCGGACTGTGTAGCCGTGTCTGGGGCATCAGCCTGTGCCGGACGAGCACTCTTCCTCTTCCGCTTGGAAGGTGGTGGTGATCCTGAGTGTCCTGCGCCGCTCTGGACACTAGGGGCAGGAGCCCTGGTGTACTCTGTATCAGGAGTGTGGGATTGCACACTCAGCATGGGAGTTGGTGCAGGCATTGGCTCAAGTGTAATGGTGTCAGGGGGAATGTCAGCAGGATGGACTAGGACCGACACTGTCCTGGCTGGGTGTGTGAGAGCTGGGGTGGATGGAGCCGCAGCTGCCCCTGCAGCCTCTCCGCCCTGCCTACTTGGGGCAGCAGATGACCTTGCTGCGCCAGATCCACGTGGCATGATGACATCAACGTGCACCAGCGCACGTGTCATAGGCCTGCTGACCTGGAAGTCAGCCATGGAGTCAGCCAGGTCTGGTGCCACAATGGGCTGGTCCAACAAGGGCTGAGCATGGATAGTGTCAGCCACATCAGCCTCAACGGGAGGGGGGAGGGGATTATGGGTGCCCTTGACTGGTCCTCCACACATGGGGGGACAGGCTCACCCTGCAAGTAACGACCACGTCCCCTACCGGATCCACCACGGCCACCACTTGTGGCTCTTCCACCTTTGCCACCCTTACGGAATCCTCGCCTCCCAGCCATGGCACTGATGTTAATGTGCGTATGGGAGTGGCTGTAAACTATTGTCCTGGGCAATTGGGGGTCAAAGGGGTTGGGTACCAGATGGTAATTGTACCCTAGTGCTCTAGCAAGGCTGAATGTAACCCCTGGGGAAAGATGACGGGTCACGCTATGCACAGGAGGCCCAAAAAAGGGAGATGACGTGCACGCAACCCCTCCTAGACCACGTGTGCAGAAAGAAAAACCTGCACTACGCTGTGGCACCCAGTAACACAAGAATGAACGTATGCGTGTCACACGCAGCCTAGAATGACCTCTGAAGGGGTAGGCTACACACGGGGCAAGCACAGATGTTAGATACGTGCGTGACTCACCGTCTGCCAGGTAAAAGAGCGTGAAAAAGGAGCGCGTTTGGTTGGCAACACCCCCGCCAAAAGAAGATTTGTACGCTGTCTGAGGAGACAGGACAACAGTAGAAGGGAACACTGTTTGAGGGAACAGGCCCAGGTAAACCAGTAAAAGAGAAAAAAGAGAAAAAGCAGTCAGAGGTAACAGGGAGTACGAACTTGAAACGCCGTGAAGTAAATCGCGTGTGAAACGACAAGAAGTACAGAATTCACCCACTCGCTCTCCACGAAAAGCACGTACAAGGAAATGGTGTTCTACACATACCTTTTATGCAGGCCCACACGTCCAGCGTCACTTACGCGGCGTGTATGCGCTAGGGCCATTTCCACCAATTACACGCTTTGTCACTTCTGCGTGTAGGGCCATTTCCACCAATTACACGCTTTGTCACTTCTGCGTGTAGGTCCATTTTCACCAATTACACGCTTTGTCACTGCCGCGTGTACGCGCTAGGCCCATTCCCACCAATTACACGCTTTGACACTCGGACGTGTCTTTCATTTTTTTCACACGCAACATTTTCCAGCGTGTGCCCAATTCAACGTGCACGTGACTTCATAGACGCGCATACGCTGGCGACGCGTTTACGCGCTAAGGGCCTTTCCTCGAATTACACGCAGACGTGTTGGATTTTCACGTGCCAAATCACTCCATATCAAGCTGGCCACGCGTTCACACACGGAAGACCACGCTCCTGCCCAGAAGGCCAAATTACTGCCCCCCAGAGCCCTGAGCACGCTCCCACCTGCCATCTGCTGCTGCCTGACTGCCTGCTGTCCACGTGCCCTGCCATTTGCTGCCTGCACATCAGCCAGGGGTGCTGTTGCTGTGACCACCCCTGCTGGAACCGAAGACTCCCGACTGATTTTCCATCGCCCCACAGCCCAGCCCCAGGACCCAGTTGCCCACCCACTCCTGCCTCTGGGGTTGCCATGTCGGGCACTGCAACATCTGGCACCAGTGGCAACCCCCGGCCAAGGAGGCAGAGGGGCACCAGCTTCACTGCCACCGAAGTTGGTGTCCTGGTGGAGCATGTCCTGGGGCAGTATGATGCCCTCTTCGGAAGGTTGCGCGCCGACAAGGAAGGACGGACTCGGATCTGGATGGACATCGTGACTGCCATCAACGCGGAGGAGGTGGCAGTCCGCGACTACGAACGTGTCAGGAAGCGCTGGGAGGACTTCAGGTCCAGGACCCTCAACAAGGCCTGGCGCCTCCTGAAGGCAGCGGATGCTAAGGGGCGCCGGGGCCACTTGTCGGAAGATCAGATGAGGGTCCTGGAACGCATATCCCCAGCGCTCCACATCCAGGTCCTTGAGAAGCAGACCCGTCTGGAGTCGAGCGGTAAGTGTACATGCATACTGATTGTAAGCTGTGCGTGTGGTGGTGTGCCAGGAGTGTGCAGGTTGAACATGTATTTTTATGTGGCCAAGTAGGGGGGGTGTACAGGGCCGTGAGGGTGACACATGCGAGGGGTCTCATGTGTGACACATGGATGGTGCTTGTATGTGTGGGCTTGCATGGCACAGGATGTTGAGGAATGATTGTCAGGTGTGACATGGATGTCGATCAAAACACTGCGACAGTTGGCGGAGGTGTACACATGCATGCAAGTTTGGTGTTGTGTGTGCATGTGTAGTGTACTCCCTATGTTGCATGTGATGTGTGGATGACCTTTGGCTGCTCATGCTGTTGTATGTGAATGGATGGTGCTGGCTGTTGCATTATGGCTGTGGTATGGCTCATGTGTGCAAGTTGAAATGACATGTGTGTTGGGGATTGTGATGCCATGTCTGAGGTTTACCAATGCCACTCATGTATAACTGTCACTTGTGTATGAGTCCATTTTACAGTGCCCTGATGCCTGTGTTTTCTTTCTCCCTGTCTGCAGCGTCAACTGATGAAGAGGGCGGAGAAGGTGCTGTGGAGCACAGCGGCAGGGGTCGCACCACCAGCCGGAGACGCAAGGCCCGGATCCCCTCCCAGGTCGGGGAGTGAGGAGTCCGGTGCCGCGTCCCAGGCCGCAGCTGCCGAGGGGAGTTCCAAGAGGCAGAGGTTGGAGTTGGACTACTCGGCAGCAGAAGGGGCAGCTGGGCCCCCACAGGGCCCAACGGGGGAAGATGGCACGGAGTCATCCAGGTTGGTGGGGGGTTTGGTGGAGGAGGAGGCCGTGCAAGTGACAGTGGTGGGGTCTGGAGGTGGGGATTCCACTGGTGCTAGTGGTGCAGTGCAGGATCAGGGACAGGAGGCAGCACAGGCCGCCGCGGAGGTGCCTGTGTGCAATCCTGTCCCTGCTCCTGTCACTGCATCATCTTGCACCAGCGGGGATGCCTACCTCCAGACCCGTTCTCAGGGAGAGGATTGGCTTACGACACCTGGCCTTCCACTCCCTGCAGATGTGGCTATCCTGCACCAAGTTGTGCCTGTCCAGGGTTGGGTGGCGTTGCGTCAACGGGCCTTGCGAGCTGACCTGCAGTCTTTTCATGATGAGTCTGCACGTCTTCTCGCATGGCTCATTGACCGCGTTGACCCACTGGGACAGCTCACCAGGGCTGGATTCCTCCGTTTCCTGGACCTTGTTCTGACCCCCTTCTCCACAGAACCCCCTATGCCCCAGTCGTCCTCCATGCCATCTTCCCACCCATGTGTCACCTGGGTGCCCTGTGGAGCTGCCTCCCACCGTGCGGCCAGGCTGGTGGACAACAGATCCCTGCCACAGTCGGGAGTCGGACGTCCAGCAGGGGTGGCCATGTCAACGACTGCACCCCAGCTGGAGGAGGATGTGCAGGCACCATCGGACAGGGCACATGGACAGCAGCAGCTGCAGCAGCAGGAGGCTGTAGGTGGGAGCCACGATAGCTCGGGGCCTTCTACATCGGAGGGGCAGGCATCGGCCGGAGGGCAGGAGGACCCTGGACGGGAAGTGTCTTCCGTGTGGCAGCGGTTGGGCCACGCCATAGATGCGGAGCGGCGGCAGGCAGAAGAGGCGCAGCTCACGATGGTCAGGGCAGAGAACTCCATGCGGAGGGCCCTGAGGCGGGCCGAGTGCCTCGAGGCAATCCGCAGGGAGTTGGAGGTGAACATGTCGGCGTCCCTGCGGACCCTCGGGGCCATGGAACAGGACCGCCTCCGGGACATAGACGAGGAGTTCGATGATGCCCTGGCCCGGAATACCACTAAGTGAGCCGCTGGACTGGGCCGCCGCCATTGTATATAGTTATTTAGTGATAGGTTTCCTTTGCAGTTTATTTTTCTTTGGAGTCGACGGACACTGCTCCACCTTTTGTATATAGTTCCATTTTAGATAGGTTTTTTGGTAGGTTTCATTTCTTCTCTTGGGATGATGGACCCTGAATACTTTGTACATAGTTGGACTTTGGATTTGGATATTTTTTTAACTATGAATATTTTTTGCCATGGAGCAATCGTTTTCTATTTCTTTTTTACCTTCATTTACTTTTCATGGACTTGAACTTTGGAAGATATTTTTCGTATTGTCATTTATTGATTTCATTTTGAAAAGAGACAGCCTGCTTAATTTTTTAATTATTTTACTTGTGTATTTTGGTTGATTTTGATAGCCATTGCTGTTGTTTTTAATACATTATTTTGATTTTTTCATTCTTCAATGTGTGGTTTCATCTCATTGTTTTCATGCATGTCATGATATGGGTTTTCAGGTTCCCTTGCAACCATTGTGTGTGTGTGAGACACATGTGTGATTTACATTGTTTCCATTGGAGTAGTATCATGGGCACATGCAATACTTGGTTGTGTCTTTGGGCTGTGGTGGCTGGCCATGAGGCACATGCTTGAGGATTGTCAGGGCCTGTGGGCAGGGGGACATGAGTGGGGGCCTGGTGGAGGCTGCCCCTGGTGGCGGGGGAGTGGGGGTGGTGGTAGACATGAGTGGTGGCCTGGTGGAGGCTGCCCCTGCACTGCTGCTGGGGGGTGGGGGTGGTGGGAGACATGAGTGGGGGCCTGGTGGAGGGTGCCCCTGCACTGCTGGGGGGTGGGGGTGGTGGGAGACATGGGTGGGGGCCTGGTGGAGGCTGCCCCTGCACTGCTGGGGCGTGGGGGTGGTGGGAGACATGGGTGGGGGCCTGGTGGAGGGTGCCCCTGGTGGCTGGGGGGTGGGGGTGGTGGGAGACATGAGTGGGGGCCTGGTGGAGGCTGCCCCTGGTGGCGGGGGGTGGGGGTGGTGGTAGACATGAGTGGGGGCCTGGTGGAGGGTGCCCCTGGTGGCTGGGGGTGGTGGGAGACATGAGTGGGGGCCTGGTGGAGGCTGCCCCTGGTGGCTGGGGGGTGGGGGTGGTGGGAGACATGCGTGGGGGCCTGGTGGAGGGTGCCCCTGGTGGCGGGGGGGTGGGGGTGGTGGTAGACATGGGTGGGGGCCTGGTGGAGGGTGCCCCTGGTGGCTGGGGGGTGGGGGTGGTGGGAGACATGAGTGGGGGCCTGGTGGAGGGTGCCCCTGGTGGCGGGGGGGTGGTAGACATGGGTGGGGGCCTGGTGGAGGGTGCCCCTGGTGGCTGGGGGGTGGGGGTGGTGGGAGACATGAGTGGGGGCCTGGTGGAGGCTGCCCCTGGTGGCTGGGGGGTGGGGGCGGTGGGAGACATGAGTGGGGGCCTGGTGGAGGCTGCCCCTGGTGGCTGGGGGGTGGGGGTGGTGGGAGACATGAGTGGGGGCCTGGTGGAGGCTGCCCCTGCACTGCTGGGGGGTGGGGGTGGTGGGAGACATGGGTGGGGGCCTGGTGGAGGCTGCCCCTGGTGGCTGGGGGGTGGGGGTGGTGGTAGACATGAGTGGGGGCCTGGTGGAGGCTTCCCCTGCACTGCTAGGGGGTGGGGGTGGTGGGTGACATGAGTGGGGGTCTGGTGGAGGGTGCCCCTGGTGGCGGGGGGGTGGGGGTGGTGGTAGACATGGGTGGGGGCCTGGTGGAGGCTGCCCCTGCACTGCTGGGGGGTGGGGGTGGTGGGAGACATGAGTGGGGGCCTGGTGGAGGGTGCCCCTGGTGGCTGGGGGGTGGGGGTGCTGGGAGACATGGGTGGGGGCCTGGTGGAGGCTGCCCCTGCACTGCTGGGGGGTGGGGGTGGTGAGAGACATGGGTGGGGGCCTGGTGGAGGGTGCCCCTGGTGGCTGGGGGGTGGGGGTGGTGGGAGACATGGGTGGGGGCCTGGTGGAGGCTGGCCCTGCACTGCTGAGGGGTGGGGGTGGTGGGAGACATGAGTGGGGGCCTGGTGGAGGCTGCCCCTGGTGGCTGGGGGTTGGGGGTGGTGGGAGACATGGGTGGGGGCCTGGTGGAGGGTGACCCTGGATGCTGGGGGGTGGGGGTGGTGGGAGACATGAGTGGGGGCCTGGTGGAGGGTGCCCCTGCACTGCTGGGGGGTGGGGTGATAGGGGACATGGGTGGGGGCCTGGTGGAGGGTGCCCCTGCACTGCTGGGGGGTGGGGGTGGTGGGAGACATGAGTGGGGGCCTGGTGGAGGCTGCCGCTGGGGGGTGGGGGTGGTGGGAGACATGAGTGGGGGCCTGGTGGAGGGTGCCCCTGGTGGCTGGGGGTGGTGGGAGACATGAGTGGGGGCCTGGTGGAGGCTGCCCCTGGTGGCTGGGGGGTGGGGGTGGTGGGAGACATGCGTGGGGGCCTGGTGGAGGGTGCCCCTGGTGGCGGGGGGGTGGGGGTGGTGGTAGACATGGGTGGGGGCCTGCTGGAGGGTGCCCCTGGTGGCTGGGGGGTGGGGGTGGTGGGAGACATGAGTGGGGGCCTGGTGGAGGCTGCCCCTGGTGGCTGGGAGGTGGGGGCGGTGGGAGACATGAGTGGGGGCCTGGTGGAGGCTGCCCCTGGTGGCTGGGGGGTGGGGGTGGTGGGAGACATGAGTGGGGGCCTGGTGGAGGCTGCCCCTGCACTGCTGGGGGGTGGGGGTGGTGGGAGACATGGGTGGGGGCCTGGTGGAGGCTGCCCCTGGTGGCTGGGGGGTGGGGGTGGTGGTAGACATGAGTGGGGGCCTGGTGGAGGCTTCCCCTGCACTGCTGGGGGGTGGGGGTGGTGGGTGACATGAGTGGGGGTCTGGTGGAGGGTGCCCCTGGTGGCGGGGGGGTGGGGGTGGTGGTAGACATGGGTGGGGGCCTGGTGGAGGCTGCCCCTGCACTGCTGGGGGGTGGGGGTGGTGGGAGACATGAGTGGGGGCCTGGTGGAGGGTGCCCCTGGTGGCTGGGGGGTGGGGGTGCTGGGAGACATGGGCGGGGGCCTGGTGGAGGCTGCCCCTGCACTGCTGGGGGGTGGGGGTGGTGGGAGACATGGGTGGGGGCCTGGTGGAGGGTGCCCCTGGTGGCTGGGGGGTGGGGGTGGTGGGAGACATGGGTGGGGGCCTGGTGGAGGCTGGCCCTGCACTGCTGAGGGGTGGGGGTGGTGGGAGACATGAGTGGGAGCCTGGAGGAGGCTGCCCCTGGTGGCTGGGGGGTGGGGGTGGTGGGAGACATGGGTGGGGGCCTGGTGGAGAGTGACCCTGGATGCTGGGGGGTAGGGGTGGTGGGAGACATGAGTGGGGGCCTGGTGGAGGGTGCCCCTGCACTGCTGGGGGGTGGGGTGATAGGGGACATGGGTGGGGGCCTGGTGGAGGGTGCCCCTGCACTGCTGGGGGGTGGGGGTGGTGGGAGACATGAGTGGGGCCTGGTGGAGGCTGCCGCTGGGGGGTGGGGGTGGTGGGAGACATGAGTGGGGGCCTGGTGGAGGGTGCCCCTGGATGCTGGGGGGTGGGGGTGGTGGGAGACATGAGTGGGGGCCTGGTGGAGGGTGCCCCTGGATGCTGGGGGGTGGAGGTGCAGGGAGACATGAGTTGGACATGGGTGGGGGCCTGGTGGAGGGTGCCCCTGCACTGCTGAGGGGTGGGGGTGGTGGGAGACATGGGTGGGGGCCTGGTGGAGGCTGCCCCTGGTGGCTGGGGGGTGGGGGTGGTGGGAGACATGGGTGGGGGCCTGGTGGAGGGTGCCCCTGCACTGCTGGGGGGTGGGGGTGGTGGGAGACATGGGTGGGGGCCTGGTGGAGGGTGCCCCTGGTGGCTGGGGGGTGAGGTGGTGGGAGACATGGGTGGGGGCCTGGTGGAGGCTGCCCCTGCACTGCTGGGCGGTGGGGGTGGTGGGAGACATGAGTGGGGGCCTGGTGGAGGGTGCCCCTGGTGGCTGGGGGGTGGGGTGGTGGGAGACATGAGTGGGGGCCTGGTGGAGGCTGCCCCTGGTGGCGGGGGGGTGGGGGTGGTGGTAGACATGAGTGGGGGCCTGGTGGAGGGTGCCCCTGGTGGCTGGGGGTGGTGGGAGATATGAGTGGGGGCCTGGTGGAGGGTGCCCCTGGATGCTGGGGGGTGGGGGTGGTGGGATACATGAGTGGGGGCCTGGTGGAGGCTGCCCCTGGTGGCTGGGGGGTGGGGTGGTGGGAGACATGGGTGGGGGCCTGGTGGAGGGTGCCCCTGGATGCTGGGGGGTGGGGGTGGTGGGAGACATGAGTGGGGGCCTGGTGGAGGCTGCCCCTGGTGGCTGGGGGGTGGGGGTGGTGGGAGACATGGGTGGGGGCCTGGTGGAGGGTGTCCCTGGATGCTGGGGGGTGGGGGTGGTGGGAGACATGAGTGGGGGCCTGGTGGAGGGTGCCCCTGCACTGCTGGGGGGTGGGGGTGATAGGGGACATGGGTGGGGGCCTGGTGGAGGGTGCCCCTGCACTGCTGGGGGGTGGGGGTGGTGGGAGACATGGGTGGGGGCCTGGTGGAGGCTGCCCCTAGTGGCTGGGGGGTGGGGGTGGTGGGAGACATGGGTGGGGGCCTGGTGGAGGGTGCCCCTGCACTGCTGGGGGGTGGGGGTGGTGGGAGACATGGGTGGGGGCCTGGTGGAGGGTGCCCCTGGTGGCTGGGGGGTGGGGATGGTGGGAGACATGGGTGGGGGCCTGGTGGAGGCTGCCCCTGCACTGCTGGGGGGTGGGGGTGGTGGGAGACATGAGTGGGGGCCTGGTGGAGGGTGCCCCTGGTGGCTGGGGGGTGGGGGTGGTGGGAGACATGAGTGGGGGCCTGGTGGAGGCTGCCCCTGGTGGCGGGGTGGTGGGGGTGGTGGTAGACATGAGTGGGGGCCTGGTGGAGGGTGCCCCTGGTGGCTGGGGGTGGTGGGAGACATGAGTGGGGGCCTGGTAGAGGGTGCCCCTGCACTGCTGGGGGGTGGGGGTGGTGGGAGACATGAGTGGGGGCCTGGTGGAGGCTGCCCCTGCACTGCTGGGGGTGGGGGTGGTGGGAGACATGAGTGGGGGCCTGGTGGAGGGTGCCCCTGCACTGCTGGGGGGTGGGGGTGCAGGGGGACATGAGCAGGTGTGCAGGGTAGTCCCCTGTTTTGTGGGCGGCCTGCAGGGGCCGTGGAGGGTGTACAGGGAACACCTGTGAGGACCCACCCAGCCTAATCGCGTGTGTAACTTCCCACGCACCCCTGTAATACACGTACCAAGCCAAATCGCGTGTGATAATTCCCCCGCACCCCTGTAATACACGTACCTGGCCAAATCGCATGTGAGAATTCCCGCGCACCCCTGTAATACACGTACCCAGCCGAATCGCGTGTAAAACTTCCCGTGTACCCCTGTAATACACGTACCCAGCCAAATCGCGTGTGATAATTCCCGCGTACCCCTGTGATACACGTGCCCTGGCTAATCGCGTGTAAAACTTCACGCGTACCCCTGTAATACACGTACCCTGGCCATTTGCGTGTTAAACTTCCCGCGTACCCCTGTAATACACGTACCAAGCCAAATCGCGTGTGATAATTCCCACGCACCCCTGTAATACACGTACCTGGCCAAATCGCATGTGAGAATTCCTGCGCACCCCTGTAATACATGTACCCAGCCGAATCGCATGTAAAACTTCCCGTGTACCCCTGTAATACACGTACCCAGCCAAATCGCGTGTGATAATTCCCACGTACCCCTGTGATACACTTGCCCTGGCTAATCACGTGTATAACTTCACGCGTACCCCTGATATGCACGTTACCCGCTTTGCGTTCCTTGTTTGGCAGCCCTGTAAACTGGTCCAGGGTTAGCGCAGCCCTTTGCGATGATTTTGATGGCTTTTCCTTGCGCGAGGCCATTCTTGGGGGCGTTACTGGCGCTGCTGCAGGGTCGCTGCGATACTCTGCGCCACGGCTGGTTTGGGAGCCTAAAATCCATGAATACGCTGTGCGCGGAAATCGGTTTTAGCGCACGTGCCTGGCGCAGACAATCGCACGCGGACACTCTGCGCCAGCCGCTTGCGACACCTTTCTGCGAAATTCTATGAATTACCCTGTCAATGTCATGATGCAGATGTCCAGTGTCCGGCATTTGAATTGAATGTCAGCAGTGATCCATGGAAAGTAACCCTTGATCATTGTTACAGCACACAATTTCACAGAGAGGAAACAGTCAACACAGAAGATGTTTCAGAATTGCTTGCAGAACCGCTCACACAATCCACACCCTCTAAATAAATGCTATCTAAGAAACAAAAAATGTTACCTGTTTCCCAAATACATGTGGACAAATTGGAAATATCACACACAGAAATAACTTAAGCATCTTAACCACCGATTGACGATTGTGCTAATGATGTGGACTTCACTCTTCCTAGTGCTGAGGACATATCCACCACCATGGAATCACAAACCACTGGATAAATGGCTATTAAAGGAACCAAAATACATTGTGTTCAACTGCTGCCTGGGAGAGATTATGCAAATGATTAAATGTGATCATAAAATGCATAGGAGTATTTGTGGGGAGCCATTGGTGATGTTTACCCATATAGTCAATGGTACCAACCTGAAGATCAAGGGTAGCTGTGTACACCACCATAACCCATTTTAATGGTCTCCTCAACGTATACTTGGGAAAGTGCCTGCAGGAAATGAACTTTGTTCATCTGCTTTGTTGTTTAGCAGATCAATATAGAGTACAATTTCAAGTTTTTCTAACTTTGTGCGACTCGAGTTCCTTTTAAAAACACTACAAATATCAGAAGGTTTTCTTATTCCCTGCTATTGGCCAGCCATAGGCACTCGAACAGTTGTCAATGGACAATGCTCTCAATGATAAAAGACTCTGGCTTGCTGGTGATGGACAGTGTGTCAGTCCACATTGTTCTGGTAAATACTGCACTTAGCACTTCCAAGACATGGGAACATAAATAATTGTGAGTTCAGTCGTGCAAGTATCTGAATGTACACCATCTGTTTCCATGGAAAAATATGGTTTCATTAAATCTATTCAACTTCTGCAATCCAGAGGAATGCAAATAGAACTAATAGCCACTGGCAGGCACATTTCAATAGCCAAGGCCACGTGAGAGCAGTTCCCAAACATAAAGCATTAATATGATGTATGGCACTTCACAAAATCAATTCTGAAAATAATTACTGTTGCTGAAACAAAACGTTACAGAAAACATTTTAAATTGGTCACAGTCTATCAGCAACCATGTTTGGTGAAGCACCAAAACTTCTGATGGATCTGTAGATATTTTGTTTGAAAAATGGTGTTCATTGATGCACCATTGTTCTAACATACACTCTTGGACAAAAAACAAGAATTTCCATGAATGTGCACATGGTCCACTGAGCAAGGAGCAGAAGCGTAAGAAAATGGGGTTGGTTCCAGGCTTTCCATCTCACACAGCACTTCAGAAGGTTGTGTATGACAAAATGCTTTCAAGAGACATGAGAGGACTCTCTGAGTTCTGCCACACTGGAGATATAGAGGCGTTCCATAATATTTGGTTAAAGTACAGGCCTAAAAGTTAGCCTTTTGGCAGAGATGGTATGGAGGCCAGAACAAGACTAACTGTACCTGTCCACACTTGTACACAATGAGAATGCCAGAAGGGAACAAGCAAAAACTGCAGGAAATTTCGGAATGCCTCATTAGAACAAGGTTTTTACCAAAAGAGACAAACATTGGGTGGCAAATCCAATCTACCAGCAGATGGATTTTGAATTTGTGAAAGATCTGACATTGAATGTGCTGGCCAAAAGAGGTTTGCCAAGAAAGGGGGATGTGGCGGGGGGCGCTACGTGATTCAGAACGGTAAATTTAGAGTATAAGTAATAATATGTTTACCAGATAAGAAATCTCTGTTATTTCTGGGGCATATGGGGAAACAAGGTCTCAAGGCCACGTGAGACCGGAAAATATAAAAGTAACCAAAAGCCAGTTGTTGCCAACTCGCACCCCAAATTGCACTCTAAAGGGCTATAAACCCCAGATATTGTAAAAAAATATACATATGCTAGTAACCACCCTGGTGGATTTCATTCATGTGGTTTGTTCAAACCAATCACATGCGTAAAGTATTACAGATAATATTGTTTTGAGTTCTGCAGAATTACCCCGTCAGTAATGAACATCACACACAGGTCCAAATTACATAAAATATGATTATTATTAAATAATATTGTTAAATGCAAAACTCGCATTTTTCTCATGAATATAATTAGAAAAAATGAATTTGGTACAATACAATGTTACATGTTCATATACATATTCCGCTTTACAAAAAACTTGTACATGAAACAATAAATCACATGTGTATCTCCTAACACACTCCAATGATGGTATTAATATTGCCAACGCATTTCAGATAGTCATATCCTTATTCAGGGCCATGGAGTACATATATTCCTAGATTCGATACAACATAATTCTTGACAATGCATCTATAAATTAATACAAAAAAGTACATGTCAGTTAGAGAATCTTCACTAGTTCAAGAAAAGGTCAAAAACCAGACCTGCCCGTCACTGACCTCATTGCCATCTCCTATTATACACTCAGCAGTACACCGCCACGTATCTAGAGGTTTGGGTCGTTACAATCCGGTCCAACTACCAATTTCCGTACAATCGAAATTACTGAAAAAAAATAAGGGGAAATATGCCAACTCCATGACCCGGGCGTTTAGCTATAAAAAAATTGCCAGATCATAGAGAAGAGATTTGTAGCTGTTAGAATAACATCCACACAAAGTGTCTTTACTTCACCCCATCACTGCCGTACACTCATGTATAGCACAAGCAGTGCTGTAAATCTCTCAGAGAGTCCTGTAGAGCCCAGGACAAAACAACGTGTGTCTGAGTAACTAATGGTCGAATTAACCCGGATAGTACCCTTGTACTTTCGTATCTCACGTAAGTCAAAATTAAAGCCCTGCTCCCCCTAGCCGCATTTACCAGTCGTATCATGAAGATCGTACAGTGGATAAACACAGGGGGCCGTTGTTACTCAACCCGCCGTCCTGGCTGTAAACAAAATGCTGTTTGCTGCTCGAACCTGCTCGGACTGTGTATGGCGTTGCTTAGAGACGCTCACGCATGCACGGAAGGTTTATATGGCGAATGGTAGTCATATTGGTGGTGGCACACTTTCCCATTTGCATAGGGACCCCTGTTGCCTGGAGCAATCAGCTCGGGGTGATTACATGGCGCATAGCATTCAATGTCTTACTATGAAACTGAATGAAAGAGGTTGGCGCATCATGCTCAGATTATGACACCTCACCGTGTGTCCCATGATCCTCTCAGCTAAGAGTGTAACTACCAAACGTCATAAAGGTAAGTACCGAGATGGAAATCGAAATATGTCAACGTGCTCAAAAACATAAGTCTGGTGCAAATAAGAATGGGGCAAGTCTACAGCTAGACTCCGTAAAAGAAAAATATTAATATTCCACAAAGTCGGCTACGCATAACCCTACATGCTGGGACATGTGATGAGGTTGGAGGAAGGAGCACGCAACCTGGATCAATAAACCCGGTTGGGTGCCCCATAAACCTCCAAACGAGTACTGAGACATAAGGTCATATAGAGTGAGTGTGTGTCCAGAGGAGATGGCAATGGGACCAAGAGACTGGAGTCCCTATATTCAATGCTGGTGTTGATAGGGCAAGTACAAATGGTTTAGATACCTTTACAAATCACATACAACTATACAAACAATTGACCTATACAGAGAATTGATAAATCTCATAAGGGGGAGATGGTAGATAAGGAGAAAATAAGAGATATTTCATCTAAACAACATAACTGTCCCTTCAGATGTGGAGCGAGGTGTGTCCATAGACCCCCCAAGCCTGTATATGAACAACTTTGTAATAACTACAGTTGGTACAATATTGGACATAAAGCATATTAAACAAATCAAACAAAGCACATTAGATCCATCTCTGTATTCATTCCTCTGGGGAGGTATGCCCTCATAAACTAGAACTTGCTGAAAGGCTGACTTCAAGATTTAAATGATGTGTGGCTCTCTTCACAATGTTTAACAATGTTAACAAAGCCAGTAACAAGCTTTTGTACAGTGTTTGGAAACTGCTTTCATTGTACAATACATGGAGTAGTATGTCACTTTAGATGTAATTGTTAAATAATGTATTTTTCATTCATCACTGTTTGTGAAGTAATGTCACTAGATAGGCCTCAACATTTCTGTTTTTCTTTGATTTGTGTATTTATTTCCATCAATATAATTGATGTATATTAGAACAATAAATGTCAATCTGATTATTTCAAGTATGTAACTCACATCAAATCAAATGTAAAAGAGACTGGTGAGCTTAAAACCGACAGTCGCCATGAGCTACTTTTGGCTCCCCCAAGCCAACGAATGTAACGCTATAAACTAGCACCTTGTTTAATAGTGGTAGCTCCTGGTGACCGGTTTCTGCTGCATACCTAGGCACTGCTTGTAATTCCTGCTTATCCAATCATAATTTCCAGTCTCCCTCTGTTTGTAATGAACTGACAATAGTTGAAGAAACTAAGAGGAAAATTAGAGCAGCAGACATACAGAAACTCAATGTCTCCAGAGCGCTTGTCCTCACCAGGCAAGACTACTGCAACAGCCTCTTCCTCAATCTGCATCAATTCTCCCTTCACACCCTTCAACTAATCCAGAATAGGACTGCAAGACGTATCCTTGGCTTCAAGCCCAGGGGCCGCATCTCTCAAGCTCAAAAATGCAGCTGTGAGGATGAAGTTCAAGACCCTCTGCATCATCCACAAGGCTTTCTGAGGCCAGTGACCCCACTACATCTGACTATTTCCCTAAATACTTCCCTCTTAGAGGACTTTGTTCATCTAGCTGCAATTCTATGCAGATCAGACACTATTCCAAGCAGAGAGTGTGGGGTAGATCACTTTCCTCTGCAGGAGCATCCCCCTGTTATGGCCTCCATGCCCCTCTCAGGCTTCTGCCTCATCTCTTTAAGTTGTGGAAGATTCTCAAGACCCAACTTTTCTCTTCTTCACCCCCCTGCTAATGACCCCCTCCATCACATTGATTGGCTGCCTGGTCCTTTCTGAGCTCCACAGGGTACTAGGCCTTCCTCACACAGTGTACTCCAGCACCCTGTCTTCCTGCCCCCCGCCCCACAACCTGCACTTGCCCTTCCGGGCCCCTTTCCCCTGGCAGGGTGTGCATATCCCTACTGAGACTGGTCCACCTCCGTCCTCGTGCTTTGCATGTGGTCCTCAATCCTTGCTTCCCCAGGCACCCGCCCACCTGGCCTCCCCTTAGCACTTGGCTAGCCCCTTTGGCCCTCTTCTTCCCCTCCTCCTCCCCCCAGCACTTGTATAACTTCTCTTGACCCACACCTCCCTCACCCCTAGCATTTTCCCTTCTGCCACGAACTACTTTCCCCTCTCCATCCCCTCCCCCTGCACTTCTTGTTACTGCTCTTGTGTGATCCGAATGACACAAGGCCTAGTAAGTCCGTTATGGGTTTTTTCTTCCCAGCCCCCCACCCCCTTTTTGTGTCTTGTGGCACCTTGAATCACCATTTCTTGTATAGGCTCTTTACAAATAACCAATGAATAAATAAAATAAATGAAGTCCAACCTCACTGAAAAGTAGGAATCATAAGTGGCAGCAGATAGCAATAGACCAAAGGTTTATGTGCCACAGTGTTAGCCAACAAGCAAAGGAATATGTCTTGCCAATGTGCACTATGAACATGCGCCTGTGCCCTTTGCACATTTACATCTTACTGTGTAGGCCCACATGTGAAGGACAACCAGGTGCACATGTATCAATGCAGAAAAGAATATGATTGCTGGAATAGATATACACAGAAGCCATTAAGCCTTTCAAAACTGCAATCATTCGAGGCATGCTGGAATTTTAGTGTTAGTAGAAAATAAATATTTTTAACGTTGTTCATTGCACGTGTTGCCCTGTCTGCAACAGTCCACCCAGCCTGGTGCAAAATCACCCCTTCCCCCCATTCTCTTCCCAGTCCATCTGTGCCATTGCTATATGTTAACCCACTGCTTTTGAATTCGAATTCTATTTATTTCAGAAAAGAAAAGAAGTGCCCCACTTTGGCCCAAAAACTGCCCCACACTATTAATGTGGCTTTTTTTCAGGCATTGCCCTATTCAAGTATAGGGAAATACAAGCCTGTCTGTACCTCATCCAGGCCATCTTTGTAAGACTACGTAAATGTTGTGGGACCAGGTGCATTGATACCGTTCCAATAGAAGTAAACATTTCCGTATGTGGGATACTTGAAATCTCTTGTTGTTTTTCACTTGGCAGCTTGCCATTAATATTGTTCAATTTTGTGGCATGTGTTCCCAAATCAATACTCCCTCCGTCATGCTGTGAGCGCTGGATGAAGGGTTGCATTGTTATGTGTGCTTGAATCGAATGCACTAACTCTTTGAAGGCCAAAATGTGTCGAATATCCACAAAAAAGTGATAAGATTTACTATATTGAAAGCTTACGGAGGAATGTTAAGTTTCTATTACTGAGATCTGTCTTTCAAAGCGGTTGGTCATCCATCACATGGGGAGAATGGAAACACAAGACACAATGTAAACAACATTTTAAATAACATTTATGAAAGTGAGAGTGGCAAGTGTGCTGTATTCTACATGATTTGTGTTGTGACGGAAGAATGTTCAATTTGAGAGAAATAATAGACATTGTACATGTTAATTTTAACTTAAATTGATAGTTAACATAAATATGTACTGTGCATATACAATTATAAACTGGGTTCTGAAATATATTTTTGCAATCTTGATTTTCCATAGTTATATTATACTGATGTGCGCCTATCATGGGTACAGTTTAACGGTCAACAGCTTCTTTAACCGCAATTGGACAATAATCATCACCAACGCAGCTGTGATAACCATTATCTAGGACAATCGCCAGACACCAATCTGTCCTTTTGCATTTGCAGTAATAAGGAGCAACATGGCAGCCTATAGGTTCTGAAAATGTGCGGATGTAAAGTGTTGCATTTAAAGTTTAAGCCACTAATTTCTTCTTTATAATGGAATGCCAAGTTCCTCGATCGTAAATCGTGATGGAAGATAATAACTTTCTGTGAAGAATGCAAAGACTGGGATTAATCGATCGATGAACGGAATCTGCATTATAAGATCACTGTTCACAGTTGAGCTAAAAATGAGAACCATGGGTTGTTCATTAGTTATAACCTCTATTGGAAAAGTTACACCTGTTTTCGTTGACATAATTACCTCTTTTCAGCATTATGTCAAAATTAACAGTACTTGGTATGGTCCCGACTATTGCTGTTTTCTTCAAAGTAAACAGTTTTTATCATTTTGCGTCTGTTGTGGATATGTGTGTTTATGTTCCTGGTTCTGCATTAGATAAGACTGGCCAGACTGGTAGATGGAGAAGGTGTTGGAGCCCTGATTTTATTAGATCTTTCAACAGCTTTCGACATGGTGGACCATCCTACCCTGCTCTCCAACCTGGCCCAAATTGGTCTATCTGGTCAAGTATTAGCCGGGTTTTCCTCTTTCCTGGCTCATAGATCTCAATTTCTTCTGCTTTCTCCGTTCTTTTCTCATTCTTGTCACCTTAGCTGCAGTGTCCCTCAGGGTTCCGCTTTGTCCCCTATTCTCTTCAACATTTACATCTGGGCTCTGTTGTGCCTCATCCGCTCCCTTGGCATCAGGTGCTATTCGTATGCCGACGACACCCAGATCCTGATTTGTTTAGATCTTGACATATTGAATTTGTACGCTACCTTCCGGAGCATCCACTGTGGACAGTATTAGCTGGCTTGCTTTGTGTGCCATCCTATCGTCGTGCCCAGATTGGGGGACGCGCTTTTTCTATCGTGGCGGCTCAGCTATGGAACAAGCTGCCCTTGGCTATGAAAAGAATATCCAACCATCTGGCTTTTAGGAAAGCCCTAAAGACAATTTTTTTCTGAACTTGACGTTGATAGGCAATGGTTTTTATTTTGTTGGGCTTATCTCTCCCTCTCTGGCGCCATGATGCTTCCGGGCGACCGTGCGCTATACAAGACTTCTTAACATAACATATAACATAACGTTATGACACTGGTGATGTGGTGATGACAGGACACGTTTGGCTACACTCCCCACTAATGTCATTAAAATAGGTGGAGCTCATCGTGAACACCTAGTGATGTCAGTGTTAGGGACGGGTGATCTGAATTAGTGCTGTGAGGGCACTTGAACTGAGAGCGATGGTTCAACGTATAAGATTAGCACAAGATGGCGTTACCCGACCGGTCGTTTTCGCATTTGTTAAAGTGAGAAAAACATGGGTAAATTGCATTGGAATTTTGTTTTAAGATCGATGTATGCTCTAAAATACATGCGCGATCGATTGCACCAATATGATTTCTGACTGAACTACCCCTTTAATCCAAAAGGAACCCTATGTATTGTGGTTTGTAAGAAATGGTTTTCTTTCAGTTTTGCGTTGTGTATCTTAATGTATCAGAAGCAACGTTTCTGTTTGAAATTATTTCTTCAGTTATTAATACCTTTATATGCGACCCGGCACACAGTGCGCAATCATGGATTATTCAGCTGCCTGCCCAGGACAGAAAAGGATATCAGAACACAAGCGCATTTAAAAAAATAAAAAAATACGATAATTGCACTTATGTACTGTGGTGTCCCCTGCAAGCAATTTTAAACATTCACAAGGCAGAGGGTAAAAGGAAAGTGTAAAGTGAGTGAATTTGCTTTTACTCTTTCATTTTCCTCGGTGTTTTATGAACAAATAAATACCTCCAGCAAATTAGACTTTCCAGGTGGTGTTTATTAATGGACTCCTATGAACGTGCAAAACTGAAACACACTCCTTAAGAATCCATTCGTTCTGCGCCTACATGAAAATCTCATTCAGGCATTAAAACAAAACCACTAATGAGATGGACGACATCATTTCTCTGGTCTCTGCCCCGCCTCTGCCTTGTTAGTGCTGGAAAATGGGCCGGCGAGGTAAATCAAGGCGCAAAAGCATCATGCCTTGCTGTGACCCCGTGAGTTACCACTCCACCCCATTTAAAATGAAGGCGACAGAGTCACTCAGCTGTTTCTAGCATTGATCCTGGGCATTACTTAATCCTCTGGCTCCTGCCTTTTTCCTAAATATGTCCGCATATTTCTATCACAGCTGTATTCCATCCTGGCTAACTACTCCCCCCACGTTTACTATCTGTTTATTTCTTTGCTTTATTTGATTGCTTTGAAGTGATCCTAGTTGAATTTGCACTGCAAACAAATTCCACCATAGTAATGCGCCTATCGCCTCTTAAACAGCATTGCCCCCCATGTTATCTATCTACAATAGATTATGTTTTATTCATGTTCTGCAGATTCCTGACTTCCCATGTTCCGCTCTGTGCAGGCATCCACTATTTCTTTTCTTAGAAGTGTTTTACAAATAGCTGCATGTGTGCACAGATTGGGTCTTATGTTGATCTGAATTATTAGTGCCAAGTGAGTTTTGCTCTGGGTTGGCTTTGGCAACCTTGCCAACACTGCAGATGCCCCTTCTTCCTCACAGACCTTCCCCGTATGCCATTATGCTGACATATAAGCACAAGTGTTGCACTCTACCCAATGAGAGCTGTCCTTCCTTGTACTGCCAAACAAGGATTTCCTCGCAGCTTGAGAGAAGCACAGACGTCTGCATCTGAATTTCCTTGCAATGCTTTGAAGCGCTCGTGTGAGGAAAGCAAAAGATGTAACATGGAAAGGAAAGGCACCTAGTTTAGGTTTGGGCTCTACTTTTGAAAAAAGTGTGTCACAAATGCAGATGTTGTCCATATGTGTCCTTTGTAGTTTTGGCTAGTAAGTGCAGGGGCGTCATTTGGGGGTCGCCAGAGGTTGCAAGTGCGACCCCTGAGGTCTTCCTTGCGACCTCTGAGGTCTCCCATGCAACCTCTAAAAAAAAAAAAATGTTCTTTTCTTTTTGCAATGCAAGCTCCTGGGCTGTGGCCAGCACCATGCTGCTCTTTAATTCCTCAGTGGCTAGCTTTCTTGTTCAGGCCTCTTAAAAAAGAAGAAAAATAAGAAAATGAGGGCCACAAGTCTAACACTTTCAGCACTGAACCTAAATAAGAAAGAATAGGAATGGCAAAAATGTGTCTTTCTGGAATTCTATACAATAATTGCTAGACTCAATAAAGGTTTCTTTCAGGCACACTTCAGTCACTGATTTAGTCTGTTCTCAAATGCCTCAACTCTGCCTTTCATTCTTCTGAGGTCGATAAATGAGTACCAACACAGGTTGGGTGATAGTGGGTGTATATGTCTTCTATGTAAAGCGCTTAAGCGTAAGTGCTATATAATAACACATCATTATCATTTGGTCATGGATGTCTGCTTGCAATCACAGTAATTTGGTAATATGGGCCTATATACACTGATTTTAACGATACATATGGCGATCCATTCAGGTATGAAATGTACATCACCGTGATATTGTGATATCGTAACCATATTTTCCTAGTGTACAATGCTATGTGATGCCACTTCCTGTTTTGTCAATGGGTGAAAGGTTGTGTTCCATCACTTCCCGCGATATCACTTTGGGGTGGGGTCAAATGATTTCACTTCCTGTGATGTCATCAGGGGTCAAGGGTCGTGTGATGTCACTTCCGCTACCCCTGGCATTTTGATGAAATGACGTCCCTTAGTAAGTGCTGTTCAAGTGCCACTTATACATCGAAACGATTGCATTGAAATATAGGTTGGAGGAAGATGATATAAGGAAGGATAAACAGCTTATGGGAGCCGTTTGGTTATTTACCCACTCCTTGAATGACCACTGCCATGCTATTTCCTATGCCCATTCCCACATACTACCTGCCTCTATGCATCCAAATAACACCCTCCTGTGATGTATTTGAGCTTGCTGTTTCACACAGTAACATCAAACATTGTGCTGCAAAGGGCCTGCCAGTGGTATTTCTAAGAATTCCTATGAGTTTATGGCTTCATTGCAGCTATACATGCTCTACTGGCGTAATAGAAAATGCCTTAACCAAGTGAGTGGTCAGCCGTTTTATGTATAAGCATTGTGCTTACATATGTTCCTTGCAATGAAGCACTGTTTAAAACAAGTCTTGGAAAAACCAGCATTTCCGGCTTGTGTATGGGTTTTGGGCATGTTCCTGGCATTGATGTAGTAGACCAAGTAATCACACCATTTGCCATCTGTTTCCATCTTATGGCCAGGTAATGCCGTTATAGCAGTGCCTTGCAAATGCCTATCCCATGCATACACAAAAGCCAAAACTGTTTTCTTTGCCAATGCTTTTTTAATAAGCAAACCTGTTACCTCAAATGCATGTTTGTATCAGATAAGCAAACAGAAACTATTGAAACATAAAAGGAAATTGAATATTACACTTATGAAAGACTTGGACACATGAGCATGCACAGCTTTTGTCACAGGTGCTGGATGGCTGAAAAGGTATTGCTGGTCCTAAAGTCTCCTATCTGCCCACTTCCTTTCTCTGTACCTACAACGCCAGTCTGCCACGTTATGCACACTGCTTGTCTTGTCCATCTCCCTCTATGGAGGTCATTATGAGTTCGGCAGTAACAATAAAAACATTCAGTAGTTCAAATACATACTTTTTTTACCACATGCCCCATGCAAAATATACTCCCTGCAGCATTTACTGAAATTACTGCATGGTTATGGGCTGCAATTACCCCATATTTTCCCCTGTATTCCAAAGCCTGAGATAAACATATTTACCGGCTAAATGAGGCCCCTCAAAATACCATTTCTTCACACGTGACGGGATGCTGGATAGCATTGATTGGTCAATTAGGATTCTGCAGGTGGCGATGTTTGTTCTTAGCTAATGTCAGAGTGGAGATTTTCTAGTGGGGCCCTCCGACTATCTGGACTTCAGGTACGTCTGTGTGTGTGGTTGGGAGAGGAAACCTCTGTTTATACAAAAGCCCAACGACAGGGCATTTTGTTTTTCTCTTCAGGTGCTGTGGCAGCATAAACCAGGGCCCTATTTGAACTAGTTTATATTCCTCTTGCACCTCTCTAGTATTAAATATGACCTCTGCTGGCGTCTTAGATATTACGAAATAGGTTATGGAAGGCAATCAGCGGGAACCAGTAGTAAAGAAGCAACACTCAGACTCTGTCACCCAGAGCCACACATTGATTTCAATAATCCCCAAGACTGTTCACTGCACCACACCATGGAGTTGAAAGCAGAGTGAAACATGTCTGTGATAATTGAACATATTCTGGAGAGATCTGTTCTTGGGCAGAAAATCCACATTTAAAGTGATACAGCCTTAGTTTGTGAAGACTAATGCTTCCTTGTGGAATGTTTGTGTATAACATCAGCGTCAGCGTGTGCCTTGATTCTGGGGCAAAATCCTAACTAATGGAGCGGTCCTGGGGATTGCAGATTCTCAAGGGAGAGTGTCTTGTCCTCTGAACTTCAGAACAAGTAAAGGCAGCCAGCTAAGGAGCTGACATCCTAAATAACCATTTAAGAAAAACGTTTAAGCCTTCTTTGCCAAGGTCACACCCACCCAAAGTGGGGGGCCCTTTTCAGTTGAAAAATGTGAAATGGCCTGATGCCGGCCCTGATGCCTCATTCCCTCTAATTCATTGATGGCCTCTTGTCTTCCTTCTTCTTGGACACCACATGACTGAGACTGCCGATGCAAAGGAAAGTGTGGCGATACACTCTTGCTTCGAGTTTAGCATGCCTCTCTGTTAATCTTAATGTTGCCATGCAGGAGGGGCGTCTTTGGTTTGTCCCACCTTTTATGGTGCATTTATCCAATTTATATCTCGCTTGGTCTCGAAGTTCTCTTGAGATTCAAGCTGCCAAGGATTGTATCCTGAAGGAAAGGAGAGTAGGGGTATCAATAAAGCCTCCATAAAGCCCCAATATTTGCAGCTTTTATCAATATTGGCTATGTCCTGGGCAGAGGTGTCTCCCCACGATGCCACTGACAACAGAATGAACGCAACTCTGGCGAGATCGAGATCCGGGGGGAAATCTCAACCTCCGGCCAGGTATTTATTCCATCCGTGCTTCACAAGTGCCAGATAAGGATTTTACAACTCGGCTTTCTGGGTTAGATGGTGGTTTGGCCTGTTCCGAGCTGACAAGGGACATGGAGATGAAGCCCCAGTTTCTGCCCGATTCATCCTTCTTTCTGGCGCTGCTGTCTGCTTTGGCTTCTGGTGCCAAAGTAGCATCTAGGAGGATATGTTGTGTTACAGTGTATACACATGGGCGGCCTGAAAAGGCCAGTGCCCTAGAACTGCCTTTTCTGGGCCAATCACTGGTTGGAACCGACCTGTAGAAAGTAGTCCATCATTACCTTAAGGCCAGTCACAAGTTTCCAAACCCCCTAGGAAGACTCAGTCCAGAGGCACCTTTTGTCATGATGCCTACCTCCAAGGAGCCAGGTCCGACCCAGCGACCCCAGAGGCAGGCATCATTTCCCCCAGGGGAGTGCCAGCGGGCCCAAGCTGGGGCCCTTTGGACGCAGTCCTGGCGCCTTAGGCGCCAGGCTTATGTTGGACCTCTGTCCTGGCGCCTTAGGCGCCAGGCTCATAAAGCTAGACATGTGTTCAAGTGTTTTCATGTGCACTTACCTGATGCAGACCATGCTGCCACATCCAGGCCCTCTTGAGGCCTGAATCGAACTACTTTACCTGTGGGACTACTTTCCACCCGGGTGTGGTCGGGGAAGGATACATACCTGATCGGAGGAAGGATACATACTTGGGACTTCTTCCAAAGCTATTTAAACCACACCCGATCAGCAACTCACGCTTCGCGTTGTTCTGCTCCTCGCAGCTGGACGCTCACCGTGTCAGCTCCTGCATCTGGACTTCAGCCACGCCTGTCAGCATCCTGGGTCACCTGCAAAGGGAGACAAGAGACCTTACCAGCTAAATCTGCACCACGGAGACATCACCGACGATCCTGAAAGGGAAGACATTATTTTTAAAAGCATTTCGTTACGATCGCTGCAGCGCTGCATTTCACTCACCTTTCCTGGGTTCCTCCATCTTCAGCAGCGATCATCCGGATACACAGCCACTTCCCAGAGCCTAGAGAAAAAGACAAGAATAAGAGGTGAGAGAAGGAAGGGAATAAGACTTACCTCATTTCATTTCGGGTCTTGCCGCTTCCAGGCATTTTCCGGACCCCGGCCCCTATGGGGAAAAAAGACAAAGACATTGAATGAGCGTATGCAAAGTCAGTTCACAAGCGCTCATCCAGAACTAACCTGCCATTTACTGGAACTGCACGTTTCACTTCAGGTCGGTGCCATATCTCCGGCATTCCGAACCCCGGCCCCTAAGGGGAAAAAAGACATAAACATTAGCGCTTGCTGCAAAAAGACAATGAACATTATTATTAAGCTTGGACTTTTGAACTTGCAACAAAACTTTTACAGAGCCTTACCTGAATAGTCAAGCTTACCTGAACTCCCATCAATCCTCAATCCAGTGAAGTAACTGGGTTTCAACGCGCCCCTGCATCAGAAGCGGGATGGAGAGCTCATCCTTCCTGACCCTAAGGTGAGACTTCACGGGGAATCGTGGAAGGGTATTGTGGAGGGTTGGAAGAGAGTGGGAGGCTTGATCATAACTCAGTCAGTAGGTAATACTCCCTTTTCACGCACAGGGGAATATTCCTGCGAGCCGGAGAAGCCAGAGTAGAGGGCCCTTCCAGTCCATCTTCAGAGTCCTGCGCTTCACCATTGAAGAAGCATCAGCACTCGAAGCCAGACCTGCGCCTCCGTGGGAATCAGGTGAGCGTTACAGAACGCGAAGACTACCCACAATTTCCCACCCGGGCGCTATGGAGACTTCCGAGACTGACCAGCTGGCCCAGCTTTTGGGGGAATTACGGGCAGAGGTGCACTCAGCCCGCCAGGAGACTAACGCTCTCAAAAGAGAACTGATCTTATCCAAGGAAAGAACAGATGACCTAGCCAAAAGGTTATTACAGGCCCAGGCAGGGCACACTCCTTTACCTAATCCCGGAGACATTTCCACATCAATGGGTTTGAGTAACCCGGTACAAATTAATCTACCTGGACACATGCCTTGGCCCCGCCTGAACGTTTTGCGGGGGATCCCAAGAAATATGCCGTCTTTATGAACCAATGTCGTTTACACTTTCTATGCAGACCCAGAGCCTTCCCTAACGACCAGACCAAGGTAGCCTTTATACTATCTTGCCTCAGTGGCAGTGCTGGCGATTGGTCTATTCCATTTGTAAATCAGGATGATCCCATTCTCCAGAATTTTCAGGGCTTCCAGGCCAGCATGGAAAGGTTGTTCGCTCGACACTCTCAAGGACAGGCCCTTGATAACGAACTGCTATCCTTACGACAAGGTAATCAGGATCTTCTGTCCTACATAGCCACCTTTAACAGACTGGTTGTGGGAACTGGATGGCCAGAAAGCAAAAGGGTCACATTGTTTCATCGAGGCCTGCGCGGAGAGCTTAAGGATGTTCTAGCTCAGATAGTAAACCCACCCCAGGTCTGCGCAGACTACATTGACTTGGTGGTTCAACTTGATCACAGACTTCAAAATAGAAAAGCAGATCGGTTCAAGTATGAAAACCGAGCACCGATCAAAACCCACGCTAACTCCAAGAGTACCGACGTATCTGAACCTATGCAAATCGGTGGGGTTAAAGGACCATTAACGCAGAAAGAACGAGAGAGAAGGCGGCAAATGCAACTTTGTCTGTATTGTGGGACTTCCGGTCACTTTCTTCGAAATTGTCCAGTTAAACCACTTAAGAAGGTGGTTGGAGCTACTGATAACGAATTAGTGACACCTGATTCGGGAAACGACCTAGCCCGGCAAGCGTAGGGGTCCGCTTGCCGAGCTTGAAAACTAACTCTTTGACCTCGCATTTTGTCATGCCAATGGTGCTCGTGGACCCAAAACAGCCTCAGCAGTTGCATGCTATAAAAGCATACATCGACAGTGGAGCTATTGGAAATTACATAGACCGTGAATTGGCTTTCAGGATTAAGCTTCCTCTCCGCCCGAAAGGAACCCAAGATGTCATTACTACAGTAGATGAAACCGAAATAGCCTCAGGGCCTGTAACGCATTCCACTGTTGAAGTGACACTGGTGAGTCAGGATGGACATCGGGAAGCAATCGTGTTTGATGTGATCAAGGCCCCACAATTTCAAGTAATTCTTGGAATTCCTTGGTTAGAAACACATAATCCCAGAATTGACTGGCGAGCAAAGAAGATAAGTTTTCCTGATTGTGAACCAACTTGTTATCTAAGAAATCCAGCTATGGGTCTAGCCTCAGCAACTTCCACCCCTGTACAGCTACCGTCAGAATACCAAGAATTCCAAGACGTTTTTCAGAAAGAACAGGCTAACACGTTACCTCCCCATCGGTCTTATGATTGGCAAATCGATCTGGTACCCAATGCTCAACTACCTTGTAGTAGGATTTATGCTCTTACGGAACCTGAGAACCTGCATTTGCGTCAGTATTTAGATCAGTACCTAGCCAATGGTTTTATTCGCCCGTCCAAGTCTCCTGTCTCTTCAGCTCTGTTCTTCGTGCCGAAAAAAGAAGGCGACCTTAGAACGTGTATAGACTATCGCGCCCTAAATCAAATAACGATAAAGAATCGTTATCCTCTGCCCTTGATCCCTGAGCTTATCGACCAGGTGAAAGACGCTTGTGTGTACACCAAGTTAGATCTCCGAGGAGCTTATTACCTGGTGCGCATAAAAGAAGGCGACGAATGGAAGACTGCATTCCGCACCAAGTTTGGGCTCTTCGAATATCAGGTGATGCCCTTCGGTTTGTGCAATGCACCTGCCGCCTTTCAGTACTTTATGAATGATGTTCTTCGGGAACTTATCGATGTCTGTGTCATTGTTTACATTGACGACATCCTGGTGTACTCTTCTTCAGAATCTGATCACAGAAAACATGTTAGGGCAGTTCTTGAGAAACTGCGCCAGCACAGATTATTTGCAAAACTCGAAAAATGCGTTTTTCATACCACAGAAGTTGAGTTTCTTGGATTCATCCTGACACCTCAAGGAGTCCGAATGGACTCACTAAAGGTGGACGCCATTCTCAAATGGCCATCTCCAAGCTCGGTTAAGGGAGTTCAGAGCATGCTCGGCTTTGCCAATTTCCATCGAAGATTCATCCCGGAATGTTCCCGAACAGTCCAACCCATCACCGCTCTCCTAAAGAAAAACAAACGCTTCAAATGGACTCTTGAGGCCGAACAAGCCTTCCAGGATCTGAAAACCAAATTCACCTCTGCACCTGTATTGAAGCACCCGCACGCAGATCTCCCGTACATAGTGGAAACCGATGCATCCAGTTCGGCCATGGGAGCTGTCCTGTCGCAAAGAGACCCAAAAACTAACCAACTACACCCAGTGGCCTTTTGGTCCAGAAAATTTTCTCCTCCTGAAATCAACTACGCAATCACCGATAAAGAGTTACTGGCCATCAAATCTGCTTTCAAGGCTTGGCGTCACTACCTTCTCGGGGCAAGACACACCATCACCGTAATTACGGACCACAGAAACTTACAGTATTTAAAAACAGCCAAAGCTCAATCTTCACGACAACTCCGATGGGCTCTATTCTTTGCGGAATTTGATTTTGTAATTACCTATCGCCCTGGCTGCAAGAATGGAAAAGCGGACGCCTTATCCCGGATTGGCATGGAAGAACCTAATTCGAGCTTAGAACCTGTACCCATCATACCTGAGCAAAGAATCTTAGGCTTAACTTCATTGCAAACTATTGAGGATATCCAACGCAAGTAAAACAACTTCTATACTCTTCAACCTTACTGGAATGGAGTCAAAAGGGTCCTCGTTACACCGTTAAGGATGACTTACCCTACTTCCAGGAGCGGTTGTTTCTGCCAAGTAAAGAATTGCAAGAACTTGTTATTGCCCATCATCATGAATCTTTAATGGAAGGACACCCTGGTGTCGCTAAAACGGAGGAAAAAATCAAATGCCACTTCTGGTGGCCTTCTTGGAGAAAAGACATAAAGTCTTTTGTACTGTCTTGTGGAATTTTCGCCCAAAACAAGGCTCAGAAGAAAAGGCCAGGCGGCCTACTTCAACCCTTGGATATTCCACCGGCGCCATGGCACACCCTGTCAATGGACTTTATACCAGATCTGCCTCCTTGTGCTGGTTACAACACAATCCTTGTAATTGTGGACCTCTTCTCCAAAATGGCCCACTTTATCCCTTTAAAGGGTTTGCCTTCAGCTTCCACCTTGGCCAAGGAATTCCTGGAGAATATAGTTCGGATACATGGTTTCCCTTCCATATTAGTCTCGGATCGTGGAAGTCAATTTATCTCACATTTTTGGAAGAAGTGTTGCCAACTAGCACAAATAGATGTGCGGTTATCCACCAGCCACCACCCCCAGACCGACGGACAAACCGAGAGAACCAATCAGACTCTCGAGCAATATCTTCTGTGCATGTTACACCAATCCGAGTTAAATTGGAAAGACATCCTTTGGATCGCAGAATATGCATACAACAATTCAGTGCATTCTGGAACCGGACAAACCCCCTTTTATACTTTGTATGGTCACCATCCTCGGACCTCTGACCTAGATCCACCTCTGACCCTGGAAATGCCCGCAGTAAATCATCTGCATTCCACAATAACCCGAGCCTTCAAAGAAGCTGCAACTCATTTACAGCAAGCCAAGAAAAAGTATAAAGAAAACGCTGATTTGCACCGAAGTAAAACTCCTCCTTACCAAGTAGGAGACCAGGTATGGCTAGCAACTAAACATTTACCCCTCAAGGGCCTGCGAACCTTCAATCCCAGATTCATAGGACCTTATCCCATCAAAGCTATAATCAACCCAGTGGCCTTTAAACTGGACCTACCGTCCAACATGCATATTCATCCAGTTTTTCATGCATCACTTTTGAAGCCAGTACAACCAGGAACCCGAATTCCAGTAAAAAGGACTGATGATTTACGGATGGAATTAAGGGCTTCCTTTGCAAAACGGTGATCATTCCTGTACCCTAGAAGAAGAGGGACTCGCCGACTATTGCATTTGAAAGTAGTCACTTGCAGTTCTGCGAATGCTCCATGAAGATCTAGCGCCCTCTTGTTTTCTCTGTCTGCCTCAATCTCTCTCCCTGCACTTACTTTATATTCATGTCTTTGTCTGTTCCTGTGTGTCCCACTATTTGTCTCTGTCTCGCTTTCAGTGCGGAGAGTCACGCTGCCAGGCACACGCTGGCTAGAGACACTCCAGTCATTGCTGAGGGCAGTGCAACCTCAGAATAAAATATCACAGGTAGAATGACAGTTGCAGTGGTATCCTGGCCTGATTTCTGGAGACACACATTGTCATCATCGCATGTAATGTTGCCATCACGCTGAGGGTGCATGAACCTATCGGGGTGGGAGGCAGGGGTGGGCACAGATAGGTTGCAAGGTGCTGGGATGGGCTTGGAGTTTTGACTGACTTTGTAAGTGACCAGTGGACCGGGCATCGGGGTCTAGAGTTGTATTTGTTAATTTCTATATTTTGTTAATTACAGAAAGAAATCATTGGTTTTAATCTGAGTGTTACCCTTTCCAAGAAGGAAGGATGTTTTGAGAGACGAAAGACGAAAAAATCTTTTTAAAAAGGAAATTATTTAATGACACTGACATTTTAAACTGGATCTTTTAAAATGTGATACTATTAATTTCTAATTACCACTTCCCAAGTATATTTGTTGTACGAATGTTACACTTGTCCTACTGAACAAAGCCTAGAAAAGTCGTATACATTATTCCCTGATGCAAGGTTATCATTTCCCTAAGCCAGTAAATCATTGCTATTCTGTCAGGAGTACCTGGGGGTGAGTTGGGTAGGTCTGGGTGCTGATGGCAATCCACAGAGTTCTACAATGCCATCATGAATTGGAGTAAAGACTCCAGGGGGACTAGCAAGCAAATGGGGCTGAAGGTTGCTTAAGTCACATGTAGGTAACTGGTAGGTTAAGAAGGGAACATTGGTGCTAGAATTGACTTTTTCTTTCTCCAGTGACCTCCACTGGAGGCATCGCAGAGCCCAGTCAACTGGGCTTTCAGCCAAATAGTCCTTGTCATTTTTGGTGAACTGATAACGTACCCATCTGAAAGCTCTATCGACAAATGGCCACCCATAGGGTGCTGAGCCACCTTTATGGAAAGGGGGTTAATGCTCTGGAAGGCACAGCAGGCAATGGGAGCCCCACGTTGCAGAAACCTCATGCAGAGTCAGACGTGGCCCCAGCTGACTAACCAGTAATTTCTCTTATTGGGGAAGTGCTGCAGTATTGGAAAAGGTTTTGGGAAGGTGCATGGTGAAGGCTCTGGTGGACACAGAAGCAGGCAGTGGGAGCTGCAGTTTGTAGGGGCCGTGTGGCAGTGACATGCAATTGATGAGGCCTTGAGGTGGTCATCACAGAGGTTAAGGTCTGTGCAGACTGTTCTCATGCCTTTGAAGTGCCTAAGGTTTCAGGAGGCGTTGTATTCATCATCAGTCTGCAGCCATTCCATCAGTTCACTGAGACTGCATTTCCAGATATTGCATCTGCAAAAGATCACTCCTTTGATTCTGTCTCATGATTTACTCAAATCAATACATTTGGCAGATCCCCATCTCCGCATCCCTATTATCTCCAGAGATTAAGGTTTGCCATGGGCTAACTACCATTCAGCCTGAAATCTGCCTCAAAGGTGTCCACAAAGATGTTGGCTTCTCTGGCAGACATCCTTCAAGACAAGCAAGCTTTTGCCCATACCTACTTTAATGGCTGGTTGATAATCTACCCCTCACGGCAGAGGACATGAGAGCAGTGTACAATTTCCTGGAGATGTACAGTTCCCTTATCGATTGGGGAGTCTTCCCTGAAGCCCCTCAAAATGTGACATTTTTGGAGGCAAAGCCTTTCCAACAGAAAGGGCATAGAGGTTGAGAAGCCTTCTACCTTGCTTACTTCATCTCACTTCATCTTACTTCATCCACTTCATGGAGTCCAGGAAGACACTGCACATTTTCCATTAGTTGCTTCTTATGTCATGGAGATGGTTGGGTCTATAGGCCATCATCAATAATAATGATAACTTATGCACAGTATATCTATTTCTGGTGGTCTCTGTGAACACATTCCGTTGCATGAAGCTGCGTCAAGAACCTCTTTTGAGGCACTCATGGAGATTTGGTGATCGAGTTGGTAATGGTACACAGCTCTTATCTCAGTACCCTCCAGGATCACAGAGGAACTGCAGTATTTGTCATTAACATTTGTAATATTGACCAACACATATTATTATTATTATTATTATTATTATTATTATTATTATTATTATTATTATTATTATCATTAGTATTAACACACATGATGCATCCTTTGCCCCAATACACATTGTCTCAGAGAGTGACCAATGTATTTATTTTATGATGTATTTCTTGTTTCCATCATGGCCTAAAGAGAAACTAACTTCATCTCTCCACTCTCTTCAATATGCGGCGCTGGATAAACACAGTGCTGCCCATGCACACATTTTAGTCTTTAGCCGAGTGCCTGGTGGCGCATGAGGATGTGCGAATGCTCATCTAGGCTTCTACAGGATTCATGTGGTGCTAGTGAAGTGGTTAGGTCACTGGTCTCTGAATGATGGGAGGTTGTGAAGTTGAGGTTCACAGACAACGTCCTCCATTGCTTTTTTAATTGGGCTGGTATTTTTTCTTTTTATTTGTTTCTTTCATTTATGTTATGTTATCGATATTTATATAGCGCCACATCCACCAATAGGCATCTTGGCACTGGGCTGCAGTGGGAGGGAGTAAAGGGGTTGCAATGGACAAGGAGGGCATGGTAAACAGGGGTTAAAACAACAGGTTTTAAGGGAGTGCCGAAAAGACAGATAATCAACCATAGAATGGTGTGACAGAGGGAGGGCATTCCAAGGCACAGCTGCTGCAATAGAAAAAGCTTTGCCCCCCCAATACAATAGTATTAAGCATGGGGAACAACAATCAGGCAGGCACTGGCAGAGCGAAAAGAGCAGGTGGGAACATACAGACTACATTTGCCTGAAGACACTCTGCCCCAGTGCCATACAGAACGCTGTGCGCCAAACACAGTGATGTAAATCGAACATGAATGGCCACTGGGAGCCAGTGAAGGCGGCACAAAATAGGCATGACATGAGCACGCCAGATGTCCCTGTGACGACTCTCACAGCTGAATTCTGCAAGAACTGCAAACACTGGATCAGATATGCAGGTTGTGCCAGATAAAAAGAGTTGCAGTCATCCAGTGAAGATAGAACTAGCGAGTCCACTGCCGAGGCTCTGAACTCAACTGGGAGGAAGAGGGAACTTTATGCAAGATCTTCAACTGAAAATAGCCCTTCTGGCAAACAGCTGTAATCTGGTTTTCAGCAGAAAGAGAGGCCGTAATTTTAACCCCCAGCGTCATTCAAAGCCACCATAGAATAGGAAATGTGCTAAGGGTGGGCGGCCAGAACAGAGAGGTCCAAAGAGCCATACCCGAGGGAGGGCCCACCACCAACACCTCGGTCTTGTCGCCATTCAGCTTGAGCCAGTTTTTGGTCATCCAATCCCCCACGGCCTCCAAGCAGGTCCTAAGCCTGCACACAGTATCAGCCAGGGACAGATCAAGGTGCACACTGATTTGGGTATCATCTGTGTAGGAATAACACAGGAAGCCATGAGAGAAGATGAGCTTGGTCAGGGGCTGAATGTAGATGTTAAACTGTTGTTGAGGGCAGACCCTTGAGGGACACCACAAAGAAGAGAGGCAGGGGTGAAACAAAAAGGCAGAAGAGAAAGAGATTGAGCCCGGTTTGAAAGAAAAGATGTAAGCCAGGCCAAAATGGCACCCAAGAGGCCAGCACTCGCAAGACGCTCCAGCAGGATCACATGAACGATAGCGTCAAAGGTGAGGTTAGGAAGGATTAGCGCTCCCACTTTGCCCTGATCCTGCAGATGCGTCAGATCATTAATAGCAGATACTAGACCTCCTTCAGTGCCATGGCCTGGTCGGAAACTGGATTGAGAGGGATCGAAAAAAGGAACGTTCTAAAAAAGGTAACTAAGACAGGGACCAACCAAAGATTCTAGCAGTTTCATAAAGAAGGGCAATAAAGAAATGGGGTGGAAATTAGAAGGAACAGAAGGGTCCAATGAAAGTTTTTTCTGAAGAGGTTTAACAAAAGGGTGCTTTAGAGTATCAGGAATAGAACCAGAAATAAGTGAAAGATTGATGGCCTTCATAACCATTGGGGCAGCCAGAGGCATAATATCCTTCGACACCAAAAGAGGGATGGTATCTGTTGAGAAGGCAGATTTGAGGTTAGCAGTGGCTGCGATGATGTCTTTAGTAGAAAACACAGTAAAGGAAGGCGCTAATCCCCACCCTTATGTTCTGAATCTTTTCCATAAAGTAAGAGGATAAAGTGTCACATAACTGGTGGGAAGGAAGAATCGCTTGTACAGGAGGAGCGCAGAGAGAGCGCACAACTCTATAGAGTTCTCAGGATCAAGAGAAGCCTCGACCTGGTGGGCAAAGTGGGCACACTTAGCTTCATGAATAGCTTTGTGATATGAGGCAGACATTTGTTGCCAAACTAATTTAACCTCAGCGCAATAAGTGTCCCACCATTTTCTCTGCGCCTTTCTCAATTAGAGGTCGGAGGGCCCGAAGATCGTCATTAAACCAGGGCTTAGACGGACAGAGCCTGGGTTAGGAGAACTTAAGGGGGGGCAAGAAGGTTTGCAACCCCCGTGCCAGCTTGAGAGATGGGGTACAAATTGGGGGCAACTGTCCTCTCACAATGGGTTTTTAGTTGCGCAAAGATACCGGCACTGGGAACAGCCCTCCAATTGTGCTGAGGGGCTGAGCAATGTTTACGGCCTAGGGCAGCGGATTTAAATTCCCACGTGAAGGGAATGGCAAAATGGTCAGCCCAGGCAATTGGCAAAGAAGGGTAGACAGTTGTCAAGGAATCAGTGGCAAATATAAGATCCAAGGTGTTGCCACCTTGATGGGTAGGCCCCTTTACCAATTGAGGCAGGGCCAGATCATTCATTGCCGATAGAAAACGGTTAGCTAAGAGATTAGTTGGATCATTAGTTTTCAGGTTAACATCACCTAACACCCAGAGATTTGCAAAGTGCAGTTGCAGATCAGTCACAAGTTCCAAGAAGGAATCCGGAAACTTAGGGTCAGGGACAGGAGGACGATAAAGAAGCAACATATTAATGGACAGAGTAGGTCTCAGAGCAAACCGTACAAGAAGAGCTTGATTTTGATATGATGGACAAAGGGAAGTGTAATCCCGGACAGGCTAGATTTAAATATTATAGCAATGCCTCCACCAGGATGGATAGCATTCCTGTTAGCATTGAGAATGTTAAAGTTAGGAGGTAAAGTTTCAACCACTAAGGGGCCTGACGAGTCACTCAGCCAAGTCTGCGTTATACATGTAAGGTCAGGCAAATGCTCTGTCAGGAGTTCATTACAATGGACAGAGTGAGCTACCCAAGAGCGGGCATTCAAAAGAAAATATTTCAGAATATAAGGCAAAGAAGAAACCAGAACACCACTGGGCTCCTGGAGGGAATATTCTTTCAGAGGGAGCATACTGTATTAGTGTCTCCTGTGGGAGATACTCCTTCCCAGTATTCTGCACAACATGGCCTGCAGCCCTGCGAGCCACGGACGAGCACAGACGAGCTTGCCTTTAGCGCACCTTTGGCACGCTCGCTTTACACGCGTCTGGTCCTGCCAGCACCTCTGTACCGGCAATAAGGAGGAGTGGCGTGAGAGCTAATGGAAATAGAAAAAACACTCTGCGTACGAGTCGGGTAAAATTTAACTATCTGCAATCCCTGTAAGCCCAAAAAGAATTAAGAACCCTAAAAAGGCCTAACTAAAGTGGCACAATAATTATAAACTAACAACCTGCTCAAAAACATTTTTTGTTAAAGTCATTTTAAAATTCAATGTTGTCACGTGGTTTACCTATTGAGAAGGGAACAAATGGAACAAGAAACATAAATACTGTGCGTAATGCAGGCTTGAAGCTCGCAGCAGGAATTTGCCTCACGGCTTGGTGGCCGAGTGGATGCTGTAATGGGCTGGCTTTAGTATATACAGCAATCAAAACTCTGTGTTTTTGAGCCCCTTGTCATTCAAACATTCGTTTTAGGGCCCTATTGGCAAACATTTGCTCTTTTAAATTACTACAGCATCTAAAAACCATACTTATTATTTTCTTTATTTAATCGTTTTGGCTGCCTTTTTTATAATTATCAGAAGCAGAGCCTAACATGTGCTACTGTGCTACAGTTCTTGATACTGTAAAGCCGCATGTAGCCTTGCTGATTGGTTATCTGAGGGGTTCTGTGCACTTGCTGACTGGAGATAGTCTTTTCATCTCTCGAACTGCAAAGGGCCAGTTCGAATAGCACAGGTTCGGAACTACTCCTTGATATTTAAGGCATTTTAGTTTTTTGGTTTGATGCTCTCTGGGGTGGGGCGAATTTTGTTTACCGACTGAGAAATGAAGCAAACACATAAATACTGTTGACACTACGGCCTGAAAGCATATACCAGCCTGGAGCAAGATTGATATGCAGATGATAGCTAGGGTGACATGCACAGTGTTTTGTGTTACAGTGCATTAGGGTGGGTAAGGCACAAGGCACAACTAATGCAGCATTGTGCACTTTGTTTAGCCCTTGAGCTTTCTCCAAACGTTGGGTACTCTTTTCTGGTAGAAGTGCTGTCATGCTGTGGAACGGGTTCACGTCGAGGACGCCAATTTACAATCCAGAGGTGAGGCATTGCCAGATGTTCCCAAAGTTGTGAATGGGCAAGGGCAAGGCAGAGAAGGGAGACATGTTCAGCACAAAATCCCTTTTAGAGAGGCTAGTGCTGTCGGAAGACAGGTTCCTTGTGAAGGGTCTACTGCTGCCTCACTCGAGGACACATGATGCCGACTGCCTCACTCCCTGACTCTCTCTGTGGTGGTGTGGTGCAATAATGATAGGCACAGAGTAAAGCTTGAAGGTTTAATGATATGCTTCACACAGTAACCCTGTGACCAGATAGCAAAATGTCTTTATGGGAAGCACAGCAGTTACTTCACTGCTGTATCTCTGTTCACATCTGATGCAGACTCATGTTAATGTCTCTCTATGATGGCAGGCTGCAAGCCTGCATCAGGAGGAGCGCCGGGGAGCATCTGGCTCGTCTCCTGGTGGCTACTGGACTCTTGAGCTCGTGGCGTTTGTGCCTCTCGCGCATGCACGCTGCGCCCAGGATCAAAAGGTCAGGGTGGGTGCTGTGATCTCACGAGGCTGCTCCCCACATACCTCCTTTTTTCAAACAGCTTGGTCCTACTCCATCACAAAGTCCCGGTACCTGATGGATCTTCTCTTCTCTTGCTGAGGACGACTCTCAGTGGCCAATGATCTCAGAGTTGTGATCTCTGCTTTTCTTGCGCCTTCTTGGACCTGTGGCGACGTGACACTCTCACTGTGCTGTTCTCTTTCTCCTTGTGTGGTATCACTGTTGCTGCTCTCTTCTTGACTTTCTCCAAGCTGTTCTGTTACTACTGTCTCTTGCTCTCTGTATGGTTCTTCATCTTCTTCTCTTGGTTCCTCTCCGGATTGTTCATTCATTTTGGGTGTGCGTCTTTTGAACACAGCAACCATCTATAGATTCCACCTTTTTCCATCTTGGGTGTAGATGTGATTTGTTCCCTTTTGTGCAACCTCTATGGGTTGGCTGTGCTTGGATCCTGTTACTTGATCTGTGTGCAGCAGTTTTATTTTCACTATGTCCCCTTCCTTGACTTCCGTTCTCATAGCTACCCTTTGGGTGCCACTCTGCGTTTCCATTCGGTCCATTGCCAACATGCAGGTGGGAGAGGGCTAAGGCCTGGACAGCAGATCTGAAGCTGTTTTCTGGAATGAAGTACTTGATTTTCTGCAGGAGGGGAAGTTGGTACCAAGCTGTTTGTGCCTTCCTTGCACTGTGCTGTTTGAAGGAGAGGTGTCTGTCAAAATCGAACGCAAGTGACTTGGCACAGGTGGGCAGCTGGAGTTTGAAGCCCTCGAAGTGCATAGCTGAGAGCCAGGTCTGGATGGCAGGGAGTTCAGTGTTGTTGGTCGGTGGTAGGGATTCAGTCTTGCCGGAGTTGAGCTTCAGGTAAGCACTGGACATCCCTGACTGTTTCAATGAGAGGTAGCAGGACGCAGACACGGAAATCCTGTTCCATGACCCAGGTCTTCCTGAAACAACCATAAAAATTCCCTGCAGTGCAAAAAGTGGTGGTTAATCAGGTGTAAAGATTTGTATGCCTGCTCTTAGCACCGTGCTGTGCACTCTGTTGGGTGTCCTGACCCACGTTTGGACTATTATGCTGCAACATTTGGTGCTGTGGGCTTAGGAAATCCAAGAGGGCGGAAAAGCCCACATTTGCGCCAGAATCCTGGAGAACCGTGAAGTTTTGCGCACAGCAAAATGGTCCCCTGACTTGCCACCCACCAGTGCGAAGAAAGATGGTTCTGTTCAAAACCCGTTTTTATTAATGTCAAAAATTGCTAAGATCATGGGCCCGGAACCACCAAACAAAAATCCAACTATGGTTGAGTGTTTTACTTTACTCTACTACAGATCCACATCAATGCCATGTCAAGCAAGGATCATATACTATCAAGTAAAATCATTTCTTTTGGAAATGTATTAATTCAAGACAGATCCCAAAAATAGGTGCAGTACCAGCATTGGAAACAAGCCGGTGCTAGCGGTCTAAACTCTGACTGGGGACCTGTGTTGCAGAAGCTAAACAGCATCCTGAGCTAGCTGCGACTTCAAAGGTTTGTTCCCAGGAGGCAGTCTGATTTAATTAAAACAGTTCAAAGGGCCTCTGTCCATGGGAAGCATTCACACTAGCCCTTACCAGCAACAGCCCAGGAGATCACATGGTCATGATAACCAAATGCAGAGTGGCCCCCTGGTCTGCTGACCTCATTCAACACAATAGACTCTTTCAATTGAATGGAGTATGCTGATTTGGGTGTGGACTGTAAACAGAGCTCTGCCTGGAAGAAGAGACATGTGATCCCTGACCCACCCAGTTCCTAGGGGCGTGCCAGACACGTTTTGTGAATTGAATTGAAGGCAAATATATGTTTTAAAAAACCATTGATAACTAATTGTAACCAGATGACAGGAATGTACAATTTGGAGATCCTTAAAATGGAATATGTACCTACAATTTGAGTCTAAACTCAATTCTGTACGATGTTCTGGGACCGAAACCCGCAATTTATTCATGTTGCAGACACTGGGTTTAAGCTAGAGACATGGAGATTTACTGGAATATGTGTAGAAAGGCGGTGTACATTTGTGCCATTTTTGGTAAACGTCCGATATTGGTAAACCAACTAAAAACGAAAATAAGTTGTCATTTTTTAATGCAAGCTGTTAGGAAGATTAGAGTTGAACAAGAATGTACCTTAAGTCATCTGCAATCTGTACATGTAATGTGAACCACTTGTGTATCTTAGAAATGTGTTTAGTTATGAAAATGATTTTCTAAGGTAAAAGCAAAGGGGAGTGTTCTTTCTGTTTGCCATAAGGATGACTCACTCTGACTCACTGCTCCCTTCTCAAATCACGTCAAAGAGAAATCCTTGACCTATCAAATCGTGAGTGGGTTGGGCAAAGAAAGTTAGCATCCACACCCATTTTCAAAAGACATAAAAAGAGATACTGGAAGCCAGACAGGGAGATTCACTTTCTACTTTCTTGCGGGACGCTTTGCCGGGAAACTCCAGACTTCACATCCATCAATCTCCAGAGACTACAGAACTTTGAACCAAGAAGGCCTACTGCAAGCAAAAGTATTCTCAGCAGGAATTCTTTGCCAAGAACTTTTGCCAGAACCGGTAGCAGACCCAGAAAGCAGTGCTGTATCCAGAGAGACCAGAGATCAAGAGAGACCAGACCCAGACCAGATCGCTGAGAGATGACCCAGATCGCTGACCCAGATCACTGTGCGCAGAACCAGTACCCAGTGGCGAGAGAACCGCAGCCAATCCTGACCCGATCCGTGACGAAGTCGCATTCCTGTCCAAAATATAGTGTGAGTACTCAGCCAGAACTGTGCAAAACCAATCTCTTAGTTTAAAATAATCTAATTCAAACTATTTTAACCTATTGAGAACTGCATCATAGAAATCGTGTCCCTCCTGTTAATTCAAAGCTGCAAAACTGTCATCTGTCATTCTGAGCTTTACTTTTATTTTGAGAATCTACCTTCACGACTTTCTATTCATTATACTTTTTCCGTAATCGCGCTCAACGCACTCTGAAAAAGTGCTGCGATTTGCGATTTGGCTCAAATTTCTTCACGTGTCAAAATAGCAGCTTCTTGCTTTCCTTTGCTGAAATTCGTTTGCAACCTGACAATCATTCATAGGGCATTGCTAAAGTGATCCTGAACTAATTTAAAATAGCTATCACCCACCCTGAATCTCTTATAGGGAATTAAAATCATTTGTAGCATATTTTTCCCTTCTTTGCATACCACCTTTAAAGTACTTTGCCTGTGTTTAAAATCATCCCTGTTTCTCTAAGCTTGCTAGGGGGGAACTGAATTCGGATGGTACTGTGATTGTATTCCTGAAGACTGTGTTACTTCCATCTCCTTACATTGTATAGGAGGGGAGTGAATTGTCAGAGAAAAAGTGATACTATTATCTTTTGCTGAAATCATATCAAGTTTATCCCTGTGTTGCTTCTTTTCCACCTTGCATTTCCTTGTACCATATAAAGCATTCTCAGCTCCCTTATCCTCTATACTACTCCTAAGTAATTAAACCAGTGTGCTAGTATAACATCATCCATTGTTGATCACTGTCATATGTCTAAGTGTGATATCAAATATTAATTTATTATAAAAGTGTGATATATATCTATTGTTTAATTTTTCAAATAAACCTTTTCAATTTGCAAAACAAACATACTTCTTGGCTCAGTGGGGTCAGGGGGATTCTCAGAGAGGGGCGTGATACAAGGGTTCATCATCCAGATTATAACTTGTCATAAAAATATATCAATAAGGGCTTCCCTTGAGCAATCCCAGACAAGGCACTGACTTAGTGGGAATGCTTGATTGGAGTCATTAACAGAGTGTGGGCTCGTAGCCGGGGATTCTGGATTAGATCTATCACTTGTGCAGATTAATACAGTGTGCTAACTGACAGAATATATAAATTCTGTTGGATCACCACGCCGTGTTACACTGTAAAAACACCCCTCAAAGGAACGCTCTAAGGAAACTGTCTGTTTTGCAAAATAAAATACAAACTTCTGTAAGTCAGGAAGGAAATCAAGTTCCAGAATGACGACCTTGGTAGATATCAAAATAGCCAGAGAACACCTCTTACATAAGCTATTTGTGAGAGGTGAGTGGGCTCATCAGGAGCAGGCAGTCTGGTTGCAGGCAATCGTACCCCAGATCACTGAAACAGGGTCAGATATATGGAGAGATCAGGGTCCCTTACATTTGGCCCTGAGTGAACTATATATGGCCCCCAAGGCCAAGGATGAGCACAACAAGATTGCCAGGGTAGCGGCATATTTATATTTACATATGGGAGCCATACAGGACAAATGTGCTGAAGGCCAAGATCTGGCAAATAGGCAACTGCTGGCATTAGAGAAGGCCCAATTGGACCTGGTCTCTTCTGAGCAGAAGCTGCAGAAGAGCCATGAGTCAGAAAATGATAGTAGGCAGTATATTATTAAGATAAAGAAGGACATGGGTATCCTGCAACAGGAAAAGTCTGACCAGGATAACAGATTTCTGGCCTTGCAGAAGGAGTACCAAGAAGGTTTGGACGCACTACTGCAGAGCCAGAAAAAGCTGGAGCAACAACTAGACTTTAACAGGGCATGCACAGAGCAGGTAGCCACCCTGCAAATCCGACTAGACAGAGAGAAAGATGAAAGCAATACATTGATTTTGAAAGACCTGGATACCCAGGCAGAGTTTGATCAAGAAAACCAGAAAGCTGGTGCCTTTCAAAGGCAGATGGACGACCTGGCGGCACAGATGCAGGCTCTTAGTCAGGAAAGGGACACCTTAGGCCAGGAAGTCTGCCAATTAAAAGAAAAAAATTGATGGAAATCAGCTGGCCCTCCAGGGGCTTGGTGACCTCCAAAAAGAGCACCAGAGCTTATTAGAGCACACCAGGAGGGTGGAAGATACTCTGGCATGAAAGGAGCAGGTCAGTAGGGATGGGACTCAAGAGGTAACCCTCCTGCAGCAAAGACTGGCCCAGTATTCCAGGACCAACCAGGAAGCGCAGAGAGAAAATGAGGCTCTCTGTCAGCACAATAATAGGCTCCAGCAACAGGTAGCCATGCAGGAGAGACTGATAGAGTCTAGTAAGGCCTTAACTGAGGAACTGAAAGCGCAGGCTCTTGCATTGCAACAGGGAGCAGGGGCTGATAGAGATGAAGTTCGCTGGGAAAGGGAAACACCTGAGCATAACCTCAGGAGCCCTAGTACCAGGGTCCTTCATCTCTCCCAGTCCTTGGACTCTGCCACCCCCATGTCCCCTGGCGCATATGAACACAGGGCCACAGGGAGGGCAAATTACTATCCGGCCAAAAGTATGGGGTTCATAGGCCAGTACCTCCCAGGAATGGATGGGCGGGCATCCGGGTATGGGCACCCAAGCACAGTGCAATTTAGTGGGGAACCGCAGGAAAGTAGACCCACTAAGGGCATCCTAAAAACCTCTGCCCAGTTAGGTCAGTGGGGGGGTACCCATCAAATCCTGGCAGCAAGGAGGGATCTGAAGACTCCTCTGAGCGGCCCAGGACACAGGAGACCAGGTCCTCACACTCTGCCAGCTATTCCCAGGCTCGCAGAATCCGGGAAAACCTGGAAGATCAGACGGGCACCTCTGGGAGCGGTGCCCCAGAGTCATAGTGAGTGGACCAGGGTTACCCGAACCAAAAAGGCCAATAAGGCAAAAAGGGCCTTGCTTAAGGACCCCTTAAAGCAGATCAAGGCAATAAGGAGTGTCATCACCCCTTATCACAAGAACACCAAGTATTCTGTTTGGGAACACTTGGAGCTCTATGAGCAAATGATGGAGACTTTCCATTTGAAGGACAGCAGTAGCTGCATTCAGTATGTCAAATGGACATTCTCCCCAGAATACTCCAGTTTCTTTGCGGGGCTGGAGGACCAAAACCATTAAAGGTGGTCCACATATAGGGCGGCCATCTTGAAAAAAAATTCTGTTCACCGGAATCCCCAAGAGGCTCGCAAGGCAGCCTACAATTTGCAATGTGGGGAGGATCAGGCCCCACAAGAATTAGTGCAAGAATTGAAGCGTGCCTTTGCACAGACCACCCGAAGGGTGTGCACGGACAGCAGAGAATTCATCAGCACATTTTTCCATGCTCTCCCCAAATACATAATGACCCAGCTCGTGAGAGATTTTCATGAGAAAAGATCTTTAGACTGGGTCATTGAGCAAGCCACCCGCATCTATGAGGTGCAGAAACCAGTGGAAAATAAGAATCAGCCCAAAAACCCCAAAACCAACAGCACCCCTGCTGCTGCCAAGGTGGCAGAGGTAAATGTTGCCCCCGTTTTAGATTTGGAGATGAGGGGGCCTAAAAACCTGCCTGCACCGAATAATTCACAGCCCAGAAGGCCCTCGGGCCAGTCACAGACAGGGAGTCAAGGAGGTAATCCCACAAATGGGGTCCCTCACTCCCCTGACTATGTAAGTCCCCGCTACAAGGGAAACAGACCAATCCTGGGTTATGTGTGGACTCTTCCAGCCCAATGGGGGGGGATCCAGCCAAGCACCTGACCGAGGGAACTTCCCTCCTAACTTCCCACAGGAGGACAGAAATTCCCCAAACACTGTGCAGAACTTTTTCCCAGGTATCCACCCAATTTCCAGCCCCAAATTCATCCATCCTTCTTTCCCCAATGCCCTGAGCCCAGACAACCGAATCCGGGAGAGGGGAGGCCAAGGGTGGAGGGGTACCCAAATCTTCCCAACCCAGGGTACTACCAGAGAAGGGATAGCTACCCCTCCCGGGATCAGCCCAGGGGAGAAAATAGAACCCTGTATCAGCCTGAGCGGGTTTCACAGTTAAAGCGCCATGTCCAAAATATGGCACGGGATCTGGGTCATGTACTGAGGGCTCAACAGAACCCTTAGATGAGCATGCCACCGCAGAATGCCCCAAACTGTGGGCCTGGTGCTCCAGAAGAATGACGGGGGCAGCACCCCGATAACCCACCGGTTCCCAGGGAGGAGGCACAAAGGGAAGGGGGTGTAAAGCCTTGGAGGAAGCTTCCTTCCCAACTTGTAAACAGGCCCTGGTAAAACAGGAACCGGAAACAAAATCTCCTACCCCTGGAAGTCTGCTACCCAAGGAGCAGAGAGGAGGTAGGAAAAACAAAGGACCCAAACAGACCCATTTTGTGGAGGAGGTACAGGCCTTCCAATTTGAGGGAGATGGATCCTCAGAGGATCCTGGGAAAAGGCTCTTCTCCTTCAGAGATGGGGGAACTCCTCCCAAGGAAAAATGGGTCCCAAGGGATTCCAACCTAGACTGGGTAGATGTGGGGATTGAGCTGTCGCCGACCATCATTCTATCCCACAACCAACAATACCAAAATCCCATGGGTCAAAACCATCCTGATGACTGCCTCCAAAAAGGGGGGGGCGGCCCAGAACCGGAACCAGGGGAACCCAAAACCATTTCAAGTTGCCAACTTTTTCTTGCAGATTCCCATGACTCTCCACAGAATTATGCCTAAATCTCTTCTCTCCCAATGTCCAAAACCAGAAAATTAGCCCACCAGTTGTCCAAAAATTTGCATTATCTGTGCCCCCTTGAGGCGAAGGAGGGAAGATCCTATGCCCCGCTACAAGTACAGGGGCAGGGTACAATTTTGGCACTGGTGGACACTGGATCCCAAGCTACCCTTCTGTCCAAAAGGGCCTTTGATGAACTAAATGCAGGAAGGGGGGAGAATTACCATATTCCTCTCAGCTCTCTTCCTGGACAACTCCAGAACTTTGACAGGAAGGAAATTCCCATTGAGGGGACTTCGGATTTGGACAACAAAAACGGGCGACACAAGGTGAAACACCCGGTCATAGTAGTGACTCCCTAGGGCACCCCTTGTTTACTAGGGAATGACCTCCTGAGAAGGTTGTCACCCCTAATACATTGTGTAAACCAGGTCCTCTGGACCAAGACTAGCTGACCAATAAAATTAAAGCAGAGTGTCAACTATGTTAGCTTAAACGGCACCTGCCACATGGTTGAACAAAAATCTGACCAAGTAGAATTTCACTTCCAGAACAACCAAATTCCAGATGTGACAGTAATAGCAGTAGGACAACAGACTGGTGATGGGGGGGTCCTCTCTATTTCTGAAAATCAACCTTCCTTCCAGTTTAAGGTGGTATTCCACACTGGAAGGAAATACTCTGAAATTCTTTACTAATCCACAATCAGACATTCCCACTCCGATAGTCCAGAAACATGTGAAATCCGCTCCGAGCCTGGCTGATATCCAGCAAATTGGAGAGCAGATGTTCATCTCTGTTCAGTTAAATGATGGGAAGGACTCTGTTCTCGCCGAGTGTGTGTGAACAATGGTAAGAGCTTCATCAGCAAAGCCATGTTCCGCCAACTCCCAAAAGATCCAGCCATTCCCACATTCAAACTGATAGACAAATGGGAAATGGACCTGGAAGCACCCAATTCCAAACATCTCCTGCCAAGCAGGTGTATGCTCAAAATCTCCATTGGCAACAAGAACATAGTCCATAATTGTTGGGTCGTGTGAGACGTCACTGCCGCCTTTTACTTAGGCAGTGACATTCTCAATCGTTTTGCCATTAGTTTGGACCTAATAAACTTCAAAGCTTGGTCCCAATTAGTGGATAATCCCATGGGCTTTGATGATCCAGAAAAAGAATTTAGGTCAGCTCAATTGCTACCTTATGCAGTTGAAATTCAGATTAAGGAGGAAGTCACCATCCCAGAAAGGACCCGACGATTCTCCCTTTAAGTGAAAGTTAAAAGAGGACAAAAATTGAAAAACCCTGATGCTTATATTCATCTAAATGCTTCTCTCCAAAAGCAAGGGTTAGGGGTTAACCCAACACCATTAGTCAACATAGAACATGACACCATTCCAATAGAGGTGGATAACAACTACTTACAGAGTATTACTCTAGCCGCAGGCACCATTTTTGGAATGGCGGTTGATGACTGACATTTCTCCATTGATTTAGGAATTGAACTGTTAGGACCGATCCCCAAGGACTGTTTTGACAGTGACAGTGATGACAATACAACACCAGACAGGATCTTTACCCGGCATGGGGGGAACTTCCTGGTGTACACTTCTTGCCCTTATGGTAATGAAGATGTGACTTGTGACTTCAGAGGGGATGAGGTGATTTTCCAGGTCCATGAGGGCTGCCTTTCCCACCTGATGCCTCCAGTCCAAATCAGCACTGTGACCAGGGACTTCTCCACCCAGCTGGAGGAGGCTGCTGAGATAGCAAAACCAGAAGTCTTTCCAGGCTTCAGGCAGATGGTGGAAGAGAGAGTCAACCTAGCTGATGCCTGCGTGACTCTGGAACAGAAGCAAAAGTTGAAACAAGTTTTCTTGGATGTCCAAGATCTCTTTGCGGTAGACTCATATGACTGTGGTCGCACCGACATCCACACAACAACAATTCCCACGGACCCTGGCATGACTCCAGTGTTTGTGAATCAATATCGCTTGCCTCTCGCATCAATGGAGTCCCTTACTGAAATAATTAAGAACCTTGAGTCCCGGGGGAAAAATCCGTCCAGTACACAGCACCTTCAATAATCCGGTGCTGGGAATATTGAAGCCAAACGGCCAGTGGAGACTCTGCGCCGACCTTTGGGAGCCTAATAAATGGGTCCATACTTCCCGATGTCCTCTGCCCTACATTGACCAAGGGCTGGCCCAGATTCAGGGGTCATAGGTATTCACTGCAATAGACCTGGCCAATAGATACTGGACCGTGCCTGTCGGTAGGGAGGACCAATACAAACTGGCTTTTACCTTTGGGGGCCAGCAGTACACATGGACCCGGACTCCCTTCGGATACCTCAACTCCGACAATGAGTTCAACATTTTCCTACATAACGCCATGCCCGACCTGGGTGCGAGGGGTAACCTGGCTTATGTAGATGATGTCCTCATCAAAAGCTCAACTGTTGAGGAAACCATAGCGGAGATCTGTTATGTCCTGACCCAGTTGAGGGCCGCCGGAGCAAAACTTTCCTTCCAAAAAGCACAGTGGTGTAGAACACGTGTTCATTTCTTGGGGCATGAGATTACTCCTCAGGGTCTCTGTCCCCAGGAAAAGAAAGTGGAAGCACTTCAGAAACTGAAAGATCCCACAACTCTGCGGGAACTAAGGAGCCTCCTTTGCCTGACTAATTACAGCAGAAAGTTCATTGAGGGCTACACAGAGATCACCGGACCCCCGATTCATCTCTTGAAGGGAGGGTCAAGTGGGAGTGGGGTCCAGAACAATTTGAGGCAGTAAGACAACTCAAAAGAAGCCTCTCACAAGCACCTTGCCTAGCTTACCCTGTCAGAAACAAGTTCTTCCTGGAGACGAGGTTCTCTAATACGTGCTTGACGGCAGTATTATACCAAAAGCATGACAAGGTCAATAAAGTAATCTCCTATGCGAGCAAAACTTTATCCCCTGTGGAGGAAAAATTGAACGATTGTGAGAAGGCACTCCTGGCAACGGTGTGGGCATTGAAGAATTACCGCCCATTCATCCAAGGGGAACACATCATAGTGGAGACTCCACACCAGCCTCTGCAATATCTCCAAAGTGACAGAATCCGGGCCGGAAATGTGAGTAATTCCCGAATTACTTCCTGGATTCTGTCAATGCAAGGCTTTCCTGTGGAGGTCAGATATGGCCAAAAAAGAATTGTCCCCTCGCGCAAGGTCGGGCTGACTTGCATGATTGTGCCAGAGAAAACTGTCTCGAGGACGAAAGTCTAAAAATCAAGGACAACATGGAGGCATAACTTAATTCCCCACACAAAGTATTTGAAGAGGACAAGTGTGAGGGAATGCCCACTGTCTATGTGGATGGATGCTCTTACCATGTTGACAACAACAGGGAAAAAGAACTGGTGGCCGTCGTAGGGAATGTATGGGTGAATGAGTCTTCAGAACCCTCCGCTGGGTACAAAATCGGTCCCCGAAGTAGTCAAGTAGCAGAGTTGATGGCTGTGCATCAAGCCATCCTCACTGCTGTCCAACATCAACTCCACGAACTGGTCATAATCACAGATTCGGATTATGTACGGAACGGGTTCGTGGAGCACCTGGTTAATTGAAAAACCAGAGGCATGTTATGTGCTAATAACAAACCCTTGAAACATGGGCAGTTAATCCAAAACATTGATGACCTGGTCACCTCGAATGGGATGACCATCTACTGGAAAAAGATCAAGGGTCATTCCAAAGTAGAGGGACCAGACAAAACTGGAAATGACTTAGCTGATCAGCTGGCCAAAACCGGGGCCATCCAAGGGGATCTAATAGCGATTGAGTCCCTGTTGGGGGAAATCCAGGTCACGGCTATCACTTGGTCCCAGACAAATGCTCACAATGATCTTTCAACTGCACAATGGAGTAAGGAGACCCCTGATGCTGATTTAATTACGGTTCAGAAGGGGGATCCAATAATTGGTAAGTTTTACCAACACATTGAGGACCCTGAGAACTTTCCCCTGACGGATACCGATTACATTGGGAAGGAGGACCTTAGAGTGTTGATGAAATGTCCAAAGATGTTCCGAATCCAAGATGGTTTGTTGGTAAGGAAATCTCAAGCTGGCCATGATCAGTGGATGGTCCCTACCTCATTCCGAAGCCTGATGTTAAGTCACCCCCATGATGCGGCCACAGCCGGTCATAGGGGGTTTCACACAACACTGGAGATCTTAAGAGAGGTTGCATACTGGCCACACTGACCCGATCCGTGACGAAGTCGCATTCCTGTCCAAAATATAGTGTGAGTACTCAGCCAGAACTGTGCAAAACCAATCTCTTACTTTAAAATAATGTAATTCAAACTATTTTAACCTATTGAGAACTGCATCATAGCAATCGTGTCCCTCCTGTTGATTCAAAGCTGCAAAACTGTCATCTGTCATTCTGAGCTTTACTTTTATCTTGAGAATCTACTTTCACGAAATTGTCCGTATCTCTTGAACCGTTTGTGCTAGAAGTGACTTTCTATTCATTATACTTTTTCCGTAATCGCGCTCGACGCACTCGGAAAAAGTGCCGCGATTTGCGATTTGGCTCAAATTTCTTCATGTGTCAAAATAGCAGCTTCTTGCTTTCCTTTGCTGAAATTCGTTTGCAAACTGACAATCATTCATAGAGCATTGCTAAAGAGATCCTGAACTAATTTAAAGTAGCTATCACCCACCCTGAATCTCTTTTAGGGAATTAAAATTAATTTTAACATATTTTTCCCTTCTTTGCATACCACCTTTAAAGTACTTTGCCTGTGTTTAAAATCATCCCTGTTTCTCTAAGCTTGCTAGGGGGCAACTGAATTTGGATGGTACTGTGATTGTATTCCTGAAGACTGTGTGTGTTACTTCCATCTCCTTACATTGCATAGGGGGGGAGTGAATTGTCAGAGAAAAAGTGATTCTATTATCTTTTGCTGAAATCATATCAAGTTTATCCCTGTGTTGCTTCTTTTCCACCTTGCATTTCCTTGTACCATATAAAGCATCCTCAGCTACCTTATCCTCTATACTACTCCTAAGTAATTAAACCAGTGTGCTAGTATAACATCATCCATTGTTGATCACTGTCATATGTCTAAGTGTGATATCAAATATTAATTTATTATAAAAGTGTGATTTATATCTATTGTTTAATTTTTCAAATAAACCTTTTCAATTTGCAAAACAAACCTACTTCTTGGCTCAGTGGGGTCAGGGGGATTCTAAGAGGGGCATGATACAAGGGTTCATCATCCAGATTATAACTTGTCATGAAAATATATCAATAAGGGCTTCCCTTGAGCAATCCCAGACAAGGCACTGACTTAGTGGGAATGCTTGATTGGAGTCATTAACAACTCAGGAGATTTGAAAAATATGTGTTTTCTGCTATTTTCATATTTTGTATGTTTGATGGAGCATTATCTGAAATAAACATTGATTGATTGCCCATATAATGGAGTAGGCTATTTTCGTAAATTGTTTTTTGGCACATTCATATTTTCGTATGTTGCCCATATTTATGCTCTGGGTGTAGGTATTTGCAGTAGCCACTTTCAGAGGTGGTCGTTAGCATATGCCAACTACATTTCTGCTCACAATATCAGGTAACATTGCCACTGATTGTGCAGGGCTTTCGGTTCAGCCTTGACAATTGTCACCGTTGCTCATATTCAAGGGGCTTCTGCTGTCCCCTATCCAGGGGTGACGCGCATCCCCTTTGGCTACACAATTCACCAGCATGTCAGGAAGTCCCCAGGGGGGCGTCACCACATGCTCTAAAACACCGTCCAGAAAAGACTGGATCATCTAAAAGTGAGCAGTTTACCACTACCTCTGCCTGCCCTGTAACTGCATTTTGCATCACAGCCCGGTGGAGGTAGGTGGGGGCTGCCCCTGTGCAAATAAGTACCTAATTGCCTAGCGGATCACGTTGATGTGATCTAGGGGCACACTGCTGACAAACAACAACACTAAGTCATTAGTTGTGGATCAGCCCACGTTGGCAGTGACCATCAAGCATTACCAGTGATTGCTTCGAGACTTCTAAACAACACAATCTTACTTTATTTCCTAGTGGCTAAAAGCTGACAACATAAAACGACCATGTTTTTCAGTAACTATCACTTTTGCGGTAAGGCCAGGAACTGAATGCCACTGATCTCTGAACTCACACTGACGCATGGTCATACCTCTAAACTGACACGATTTTGCTGGGGTGTCCCCCGCAATGGAAATAATTCAATCACCTGCCAAGCCCCTTATCCACCCATATAATTCAATGGGCTCCAATTCACCCAAAACAAAATTGTCTGCTTTCACCCGTTCTGGAGTCCAAAAAGGTTGAGAGACATGCACAGTGTTCCCCGAAGATTGCAGTGGACAGAGGGGAAGAGCCACAGGGCCAGTGCCACTGAGCCCGCTGTGCGGGCATGTGGCAGCCGTGGAAGTCATCATCCTCCCTCAGTCTTACAACGCTTACAAATCCGACGAAATACCAGGCGAAGGCCTAAAAAAAGATCCAAAGACATAGGTCAGAGACTGCTCAAGGTGCGATCAAGTGGTGCAGCCACACTGGGACACTGCAAATAAAAGGGCGCCTCAAGCTCATGACACTATACATTTTTGAGCTGGACGTGCCCTTTACATGACACTGTCATGTAAAGTTTCAGTCAATGACTTTCTATTAGTGAGTGACAGGGGTGTCGGGGGGAAATTCTGCCGGGGTCGGCCGGACCGTCCGCAGACCTCCGGGCAGGGAGGCCCCAACTCCTCCCGTATATCCCAAAAGAGATAGAGTATGAGACACACGCAAGAAGCAAGGTGACTCTGCTGTTTATTAGACAAAATGGCAGGGATGGGTCAAGGAGCGTACGCGTCCGTCCTGACACACACACAATCGTGGGGCTCGCAGGCCCTTTTTACCTTAGTATGACGCGCTACTTGCGTCACTTGGAAAGTTTAGCAAAAAACCTATCTCCACTCTGGATTGGTTACTCGAGTGGTAGGATTAGTATAGCGCCAATATAGAGAACGGTGTTAGTGGCTGAGGGTTAGTCAGGTGGTATACCTGGGCTGTCCCTTCAATTTGATACATGAAAATTGTTACATGAAGACCTCTCAGGATTGGTCAATGTGAATGGCATCAGTGATAAGAACCCCATGTTCTAATTGGTCCGCTCGCGAGCCTCCCAGTCTGGGACTATCGCTGTTCCCAGCTCACGGTGCACCTGTCATCTGCAACAATGTTTTAATATGGGTAGGTGTAAACAATGTGAGGATTTATTCATATGTTAGGAGGTCGAATACTCCCACTGCTGCAGATGTCCAATGAGTCTTTTAATTGTATCTGCCGGTGTCTTGAAACGTGGGATTCAGGCGTCTCCTTCCTCCTGGGCTTGGCATCTTGTCAGGTTTGACTTTGTCACGTGAGGTGGGACCGTGTTTGAGGCAAAATTCAACACAATTAATATTGTTTTTCCTACTGTGTGCCTGGTTTATCTTGCAGGTGCGACCTTGGCGTTGGCTTGCAGCGTGCGAGATTGCAACATCGTGCCCTTGGCGGTGTGCTTTCGCCGGGCTCCTTTTGCAGGGTCAGCAACCCAGTTCTTGCTCATTCAATGTTCATGGAAGCTTTTGCCTGCGGCGTACTTGGGCCTAGTGCATAGGTGGAACCGTTTCATGCAGGGCGCTTTAGGTTACGGTATCATACTGCTTTATCCTCAGTAACGTGTCCCCGTTATATTCTTCATTATGGTACATGGCTCTTAGAAGAAGCGTGAGCAAGCCTTTTTTATATAAGTTCATGATGCGTCTTGCGTTTCTGCATTTTGAGAGCAGCCTATGTGGAAAATAATAAAGATGTACGTCCGTGAGTATGTCTGTCGCCTACGTCATAGCATTGAGTATATTCTTCGTGTAGATTGGTGCGGGAGTGTCCGGTGTGTATATTTGCACAGGTGTGCTGACCGTTGGCTAGGTCGTCATGGCATCTCTAACGACGTGTAGGTTTAGTCGAGTCGGTCCGTGCCGCAGGTGTCGGCATGGACAGGGCGGGCTGCTGGGCAGGTAGATGGGCACATCCGTATGTTCCTGTACCAGGGTATTTGGTCGTCCGGTAGATAGGCAAACTCCTCTCGTGGCGGGTGTCTGGGCCGTGATCCTCTAGGCCAAGCGCGAGAGGGGAAGGACGGGAGCCTGTTCTTCCATTCTCCCACTTCAGTCCCCCCTCTGGTCGACTTGTCGACCACAAACATATCCTTTTCTTTATCTCCTCTTACTCTCCATATTTTAGTTATTCCTCCCAAATGTCCATAGTGGTTAACATGGTCTTCAAATGACCAATACATATATTCACATGTTCCTCCAGGAGTGCAGTATACCCATTTCCCTATGTAACTCCTTGGGTTTCTTGGGTTTTCGAGCTTCACAGATGGTGTGTCCAGGTGATTGGTGATGATCTGGTTGCGCAACTTCTCTCTCTCTTTTATGATTGTGCCTGTGTGTTGGCCGTCATCTGTTGGCATCAAGAGGTGTATACCAACCATTTCGATCATCTCGTCTGTGGTGCGTGCCTTCCGGGCCTTCCAAAATCTTATTATGATCAGTGCAGCTCCAGCCAAAATAGTGCATCCAACTATAATCTTCAGTCCATCTGACAGCCAAGATGGCATCCATGACCATAATATTGAAAACCAGCTCTCATCCTTTCTCACACCCTTACTTTCATCCATCATTTTTGAGTGCATCTGGGCCAATTGTGACACAGCTTCCGTGAGGGTACCATTGTCAGCATAGTTAGCAGGAATGAATGTGCAGCATGATTGTCCTATCTTTGCACAAACTCCTCCTTCCATTGCTGTGAGGAGGTCCAGTACATATCTGTTCTGTAGTGCAACCATTCTTACTGCTCGCAATTCCTCTTTTATTGCGTTGAATCCATTTACTGTAGAGTTAATTGTCATCATTAGTTCCCACCTAGTTATCTGGACCCATTTCGCGTTTGCGTAGGCCTGCAGTCCAGGATGTATTATTGAGGAGAAGAACATGGCTGCTCTGCTGAATAGTATGTGTTCCGGTGGAAGTGAGGTGAGTGCTGTTTCCGACCTTCCCCACAGGTAATTTCCTGTCAGGGGTTCTCCTTGTCTTTTCCTTCTGTTGAGGACAGTGTTGTTGCCGTTGCGTCTGTTCTCTGGCCCTTTCCGAGGCTGTGCAGATCTCTTCTTCCTTTTGTTTCCTTCATCCATCTTGGGGAAATTCGCCATATTCACATGCTTCTGGGGTAACACTAGTGATGGTACATTAACATGTACTATAGTGCATACACCATTCCACAAAGGGGGCAGTGTGTGATACGCCTTGTCTCCACAGGCCCATTAATGGTCCATTACTACTGTTGTTCCTGCTCCCCCCTCAGGTAACTCCATCACGCTTTCACAGTTGGTGTTGTATCCTACATCCACCTCTCCTTTATGTTGGTAACATACCTTAGGCGCAGTTAGCGGCAATATTGTTATTGGGTCTTCATCCTTCTCCATCCACGTAAGCATGGGTACGTACTTGATCCAAGTCATCCAACATCTATGGTTATGTCCATCAATAGTTGAAATATTTTCTCTGGTTACCATGTTGCTGCCAACCACTCCTATGTCCCATTTGTTGTCCATGTACACCTTCCCTGTTATTATCATCAGTGGTCTTTCCCAACATCCGTTTTTACCAGGGACTTCAGCGGCGTACCAATCACATGGTAGGTACTGCAGTGTTACCTTTTTGTTTCTCCTTTTTCAGGACCACTTGTTATATATCTGAATCCTTCAGCATGTAGACTGCTCTTGTGGTAACTCAAATAAGTCTTAAGGAAGTTGTTTTCATATGGATATGTATCTCGTGTTTTCCACACCAGATGCACCACCGTCCCTTGAAATCTTCCTTTTCGTCTGGAACAGTGCCAGGTATATTATACATCGTGCTATTTTTCCATCTATCTCCGTGGCAACAAATGTTCGAGAAGCGCTCATGGCTTATGGGATCAATGAGCAAACGTAGCAGCTGTCTTCTGTTGTCTGCTTGCCTATTTTGGTCATGTGTTGGTACCACATGTTGTTAGAGACGTGTGCTGAATCTTGTACATAGTTGTCAATGCCTTTATTATCTGAGTATGTGCTGCGTTTAACTCTATTTTCCTGGTGTGGGGTTTTACTAGTACCACCTGACGTAACACCTGTTGCAGCTGGGGGTGGGGGTATATTAGGTTTGGGTACAGCAATAATATCAATAGCATAGCTGTACTGCCATACAGAGGCAGCCAAGAACCCGGTGATCATTAAAATCCCTATCAATTTTATTACAAATGCTAGTTTCACCGGCATTTTGCTCTTACCTTGCTGCAGTCCGGCAGCTTATTCTTGCGACGTTACAGTTGCCCGCCTGAAAATTCTTAATATGCTCGTTATTAAGGTTAGTTATTGTTATTAAGCTCTCCCTATCAAGTAGTCATTCAGTGCCCAGGCGAAGAGCTGTTCCCACGCCAATCTAAGCGATCTATCTCTTAGGGCAGGCAAGTATGGTTGGAGGTGGGGCATTGAATGTTCTATGGCCAAGAGGAATGCTGTATAGTAGACATGTACCCTCTTTCCTTTCAGGTACGTTGGCCGTTTTATTTCATATACAAATTGGTGTCACAATTCTTCCAGGTAATTATCGTCTGAGGGTACCATCTGCTCCTGGGCAGTGAATTAGTTAGTTATCTACTTTCTTAACAGTACAATAATACGCTTTACCTGCATGTGCGAGAGAAAAGAAAGAGAACATTCAGGTGTTTACATGTGTATATGTGCAAAACAATGTCCTTCAGTTCAGTTATTACTACAGTGGGTAGGGGGTTAATGGGCAGAGGGTTTGGGGCTCAGCTGGCGGGAGTCTCTTTACCCTTTGATCGTGTAACCATGGGGTGGGCAGTATGGGGATCACCCCTTTCTTCTCTAATAGTTGTCTCTGGGGAATCTGGGGGGTGGCAGGGTATGGGGACACTTAGGCTGTTAGTTGTGGGTGAAGTCTCTTCCTCCGTTGGTGACGCTGTTGTTGTTCTTCCTGTGGCCCTGTCGGTGGTGCTGGGGCGGGTCTGGAGTTTGTAGATCTTTATGTCGTGTAGGTGGTTCCAAGCACGTTTGTCCTGTAACTTTACTGCTCTCGTTGATACCTCCTCTACCAGATGGGGGCCAGTGAATCGTGGACTGTTCCACTTTCTGTTGAAATTGCGAAGTAGTACGTGGTCACCTTTAGCAACCTTGCACAGTCTTTCCTTTTCCAATTCTTTATCCACGTCTTCTTGTTGGTCGCTGTTAGACCCGCCCCGCGTGCGCTCGAGCTGTTGAGACACAAACACTACACTAGTAATCAAAGAAGACACATATTGGTACATTTCATCACCAAGAACACTCGCAGTACTCTCGTGGTCAGTAAATGCTCTTGATGTTGGTGTTAGGGGAAGGCGCATTTGACGTCCGGTAACCACCTCGTGAGGAGTGAGGTGGTGGTCGGACCCTGGTTTATTCCTTAGCTCAAATAGGGCTAATGGAAGGCAATATAACCAACTCTTCTTTGTTGTTTGCTGCATCTTTGCAATTGCCTCCTTTAATAGGCCGTTCAGGCGTTCACACATACCGTTGTCCTGTGGGTGGTATGCACATGCAAATTTATGCTTGATGTTCAGCAAGGATGTAATGTGTTGGAACATTTCGTTTGCGAAATGTGGGCCATTGTCTGACCTTAATACCTCACACACTCCCCACCTAGGGAAGACCTCCCTCACTAGGAATTTAGCTGCTCTAAATGCATCTGGGTGTGAACAGGGCCCTGCTTCAATCCACCTTGAGAATGGGCATACTACTACAATCATATACCTATTTCCTTGACATACGTTGATCATATCAACATAGTCAATATGGAGATGTCGGAACGGTCCCTCTGGCCGGGGTATAGTACCTCTTATCACCTTCAGAGTGTGGCCGGCCGTAAACTGTTGACATGTGAGACAATTGCTGATAAAATTTGACACATGAGAATTTAACTCAGGGCAGAACCAGTCTTCCCTAATTCGTGCTGCAATTACTTTCTTGCCTGTGTGGGCTGGGTAATGTAGTTGGCTCAGGGCGGTGTTCAAAAGTGCCAATGGTATTACAACCTTTCCAGTGTCACCCTGGCGCCATAGTGCGTCGGTTGGTGACATTGTGCATCCTCTTTTTACCCATATTTCTTTTTCGGCCATTGGTGCAGCCGCTTGTAGCTCCATAATCTTTGTGGCTGGGAGATGGGTGTACCCTTCTCTTATCAACATCTCCTTAGCCACTCCCCTCCCTCTCCCTCTCTGTGACTCTGGGGGGTTCCATATCTCTCCAAAGTATGCAGCATACTTCGCATGTGCGTCTGCTGCTGCATTCCCTTTTGAGATGTGATCTTCACCCTTGGTGTGTGCAGTGCATTTCACTAAAGCTAATTCTTGGGGGTCATTTATTGCTTCAATTAGTTCAGCCAATAGGCGGGCATGTTGCACTGGAGTGCCATCAGCTCTCCTAAACCCTCTTCTTCTCCATTTCGACAGCCCTGAGTGGACAATGGATGTAACATACGCGCTGTCGGAGTATATGGTCACTCGTTTGTCAAAGCTTTCCTTCAACGCCAAGATCAGTGCAACTAATTCCGCTGCTTGAGCGGAGTAATGCTGTGGTAATTGTACACATTTCATGGCCACACACACCGGTACCTCCATCATTTTTACCACTGCTGCCCCAGTCCTCCTTACACCATCCCTTTGGTCGATAGTTGATGACCCATCAATGAACAAGAGCTCACCTCCCTCTAGCGCGTTTTCTTCAACCTTTCTAGTACATGAGTACATGTCAGTTATTTGCGTACAGTTGTGGGCATAATCTCCCTCTTCAATTACTTCTGCTAGGAACTTTGTAGGGTTGACCGTGCTACATCTAACAATTGATAGTTCAGCTCTGGATAAGATGATCTCATAACCTGATGCCCTTTGCGTGGTTATGGTGGACTTACGTTTATTCAATATGGCAAATAGTGCATGTTCCACAAACAGTGTAGTTGGGCACCCCATGGTTATTGCTGATGCTTTCTCTACCGCAAAAGCAGCTGCGGCGAGACCTTGTTCGCAAGGGAAATGACCTACCATCACAGGATCCAAGTGGCCGCTGTAAAATGCTACTGGTTTGTAGCCCATGCTTGTTTTTTGGGCCAACACTGCTTTCATTACTGCTGAGTCGCAATGTGAAAATATAAAAAATTGTCGCTCATAGTCTGGGGATGCCAGTACCGGAGCAGTTGATATCGCATCTTTCAACTCATCAAAAGCCTCTTTCATTTCCATTGTCCATCCCAGCTTTTTCTCCCCTTTATTAGCTTCCTTTAACGCCTCAAGCAGGGGCCCTATGTATGAACTGTAATCAAATACCCATGCCCTACAGTAGTTGCATAGACCCAGGAACTGCTGCAGTTCCCTCACTGTTTGTGGCACTGGTGTGTTTGAAATGGCCTGTGCTCTTTGTGGTGCAATCTTTCTTCCATGTTGGGATATGAACTGACCAATGTAAAGTACCTGTTCTTGACAGTACTGTAACTTTTCCATGTCTACCTTGTAACCTTTCTCAGCCAATATTGTCAACATCTTTAATGAGTCCTCTCTGCATGTCCTTTCATTTGTACTGCAAATTATTATGTCATCGACATACTGCAACACTGTGCTTTCCACTTCAATGTTACCCAAATCCATCTGTATTACTCTGTTGAAAATTGAGGGTGATTCACAATACCCTTGTGGCAATCTGGTGTGTTTCCACTTTGTGTTTCTGTAAGTGAAGCTAGTCAGATCTTGTGAGTCTGGGTGCAATGATATTGAGAAGAATGCATTTTTAAGGTCGATCACTGTAAATCGTGATGCTTCTGCTGGAATGCCACACAATATTGTGGCCGGGTTTGCTGCTATGGGGTATTCTGCTTCTACTATGTTGTTCAAGGGCCTGAGATCCTGTATGAAGCGCCAAGAACCCCCTTTAGCCTTGCGCACTGGGTATACAGCCTTGTTACATGGTGATTCTGAGGGGACCAATATGCCATTATTTATATGGGCCGTTATGGTTTCATATATGCCCTCATCTGCCTCTTTTGATAGTGGGTACTGTTTCACTCTGGGGAGTATTGCACCTTTTTTCAATTTTATCCTTACTCCTCCTATACTTTTTATGCATCCCACGTCATAGGGGCTGGTAGTCCACAGTGATGTGGGTACCTTTGTCATATCCTCCTTAAAGAAGGGGACTGGGGTGCATGCGGGTGCCTCAAGTGCCATTGCAATTTTCTGTGCTACTTGTTTGTACGCCACTCTTAGCCATATTTCCACACTCATCAAAAACACCATTTCACCTTCCTCCTTTTCTTCTGAGAACAGCTCCTCATCTGACACCTGGGTAAGTCTACATCCTTCCGCTAGTGCTATCACTACCCTCCATGCCCTTCCTTCTCTGTCTTGGGCATGTACAGCAATGTAATCAGCTGTTGCTATAATGCTCTCAATGTCCACTGGAACCACCTTTCCTTCTGGTTCATTGACTGGTGTTTCTGGTCTGAACAGATAGACTGCTGGCCTCTATCCCTGGCATCCATGCAAATGCCATGTCTGTCCCGTACTGGAAGAGCTCGCCATCTACTGGCTCCGCCCTAATCGCTGTTTGTCCGCAGTATGCTTGCATAATCTGTCGTGCTGTGAGCATGTTAATCCCTGGAGTGGAGCAAATTATGCCGTCCTCAGTAAATGAGATCGTCATATTCAACCTGTTCATTATGTCTCTCCCCAGTATATTTACTGGTGAGGCACTATAATATAGAAGTGGGACTGACAGGTCATAATCTCCTATAGATAAGGGAATGTTATCAGTAAAAGGAACCAACCCTTTAGCCCCAGAGAATCCTTGGGTGTTCATGGCTTCGCCTGACATCTTAAATTTACCTTCCCTTATGCAAGACCGGGTCGCCCCGGTGTCAACAAGGAATGATAACTTTTTGTCACCTATCGTTACCTGTATGCGTGGTTCCTCCGCACTATTAGGTGTTACTGATAGGATGGGACACACCAAGGCCGTCTGTGGGCTGTCCTATTGAGGGTACAACGATTGACCATTTCCTGTGTAAGGGTTATGTCCCAGGACCGTCACCCTACCCAGTTGTGTTTGTTGTACTTGGGGTTGTTGTGTTATCGCTACCTGTTGTTGTGGTAGTGAATGTGTCTGTGGCTGTTGTTGTGTTATTAGTTGTTGCTGTTCATTTCCCTGTTGCAACGTCTGCTGTTGCTGTATGCCCTGCTGTTCCTGTGTGGGCCTTGGTTGTCCCTGTTCACTCCATGATGGTGTTCCTGGTCTTACTCTACACGTGCGTGACATGTGCCCTAATAATCCACAACTCCAACACACCGGTGGTTCCCTACTCTGCCATGGAAATCTCCCTGTGTTATCCTGGTATACTGGTTGCCCTGTGGGGTAGGAATTTCTAAGTCCTCCCACCTGCTGTTGGGTATTATATCTGTATCCTCTCCCTCTCATAATTCCTCCTCTCCCCCTGCTCCTGGCATTGTTATAATAATACCCAGCTCCTGGCATTGGGTATCCTCCTCCCATGTTGGTCGTGTATGGTTGGAGTGGCGGCACCTGTCGTGTTATAGTCTATGAAAGTGGTATTTGGGAGGGATCTTGTGCAGCCACTACTTGTGTGGGGCTTTGGGTCATTGTTGTAGGTGTAGTTATTAGTGCCCCTTCCATTGTGTATTTAGTAAGCTTTTTCTGTACTAGTTTAGCCTCTTCCGTTTTCCTGTCCTCTTCCTTTTGTTTCATTTTTCCTTGCCATGTCCTGCAATGATGCACTATAGTCAGTTGTATTTCTGGCCATGCTTTTGCTTCCATTCCCACTACTTTCTTCAGTTGTTTCTGAACTCCTTCCGGGAGCCCTTGTACTAGTATATGATAAAATATTGCGGGTGTTTTGTCCCATTGTTCTCTAGTTTCCATGCGCCACTTCTCTTGGATTTCCTGGATATAATCAACAGGATCTTTGTTCTCACGCATCTTGCGGGAGGTAATTGCTCCTATGTCTGATGTGTCTGGGTACTGTACCCTCAGTGCCTGCAATAGTGCATGTCTGCAGTTTGCGAATGGTGCCCCATCATGCGATGTGTTTGTTATTGTTACCCCGGGGAATCCCGCTCTCTTCCAAATGTCGTCCGCTGCATCCCCTAATATCGATATTAGAAGGCCCTTCACATCTCCTACTGCCAGTTTCTGTCCTGCGGTGTGTTTTTCCATTTCATATATCCACTTACCCGCACCTCCACTTAATGATGGGAACCTGCATTTTATATTTTCTTTGTCTGTATGCTTCCAAGGGACATACTGTGGCCTAACCCCTCCCCTCTCCAGAAGTGGCATTAAGTTATGTCTCGTTTTACCCTTTGTGTTCCATAAAATCGAGTCCTCACACCCTTCCTCTTCTTCCCTGTCTCCTACATCGTCAATTTCATCCGTATTTCCCCTGCTCGTAACTCTTTCTTCTCCATCTTTTCCCCTTCTTCCATCCTTTCCTTTATTTAATGTGGGCATGTGTATTAGCCTTTCCTGTCTGCGTCTAGGGAGGTCCCTAAGCCGACATGCATACGGTGTCAGTTCGTCTGTGAAGGGCGCAAGTTTTATTGTGCGTAACGAGCGTGAGGTGGTTGAGCATGTAGGGTGCGATGGGAGAGGGCGTGATGGGGACGGTGCGGCCTCATGTGTCTGTCTTTCCGCTATTCCTTGCTCTTCCTCCTCACTTCTCTCCAGCTCATCCTTTCTCCTACGGATCCATGGTGAGTCTGTGTTGGTCCGGGTGATGTATAGTTTATCTAGGCTTTCCCTTTCACTGTTTCTTCCTTCCTTCTCCACTCCTTCTTCTTCCTCAACACAAAAGTCAGTCATAAACGGCACCCCCCACTCGGTCTTTTTCCCCTTTATTGTTACTGTTTGTAAGTCTATTAGGTCCAGTTCTCCTTTTTCTCCTTTATCAACCGCTCCCCTGTGCGCTGATGTTGTTGCTACTTCTGTGTCTCTATATACATCCCCCCATACTTCACTCTCCCTTCTCCTATCTTCTCTTTCTCCTTCATTTCTCTCCTCCATCTCCCTACCATTTTCCTCCCTTTTCCTTTTTAACACCTCCATTACTTCACTACTCATCTGTTCTAGTATTCTTTCATTCTCTTTCTTCCTTTCCCATTTCACCCTTTCCCTTTCTAATATGCTCTCTATCACCCTCCCTTCTTCGTATTTCTTAGTCGTTTCTGATAGTAATCTCCTCTTCCACATTGCCATTGCTTTTTCTTTCTCTTCTTCTTCCCTTTTCTTTTCTAACAGCACTGCTCTTGATACCCTTTCTGCTGCTGTTTTACCCTTTCAGCTTCTCTCCTTTGCTCCTCAGTTCGTTCCCTTATTTTTTCCAATTCGTTCTTACCTTCTTTCCTTTTCCTCGCTCTCTCTCTTTCCTCCCTCTTGAGCTGTTTGATCAATTCATTCTGCTCATCCCTTAATTCTGCTAGTCGTTCCTCCAAAACCTCTTCCTTTTGCCGTAACAGCTCTTCCCCTCTCATTCCACTCTCTCTGGTATTATCCTCGTCTGTTTTCCTTACTACCTCCTTCTCTTCTCCTGTTAATGAACCTCGTAACTTTAATAGTATCTGTGCAACTACCCACTCATCATTTCCTATTTCCACAGTTTGTTCTTCTCCAGTCCTCCCCTCCCCTGCTGGCATCTTCCTATGAGCCACATATGGTGGAGGGCTGTATGCCGGGTTCGAGTACCCCTCAGCCGCCCTTAACTGACCTCTTTCTATTTCTCCTAACTCCCTTAAAGGGTACAACCCCCCTCCCTCTATTTTCACTCCCTTTGCTAGAGGTATATCTTTGCTCGGTTCCTTTTTTATTTCATTTGATGTATTATTCTTTTCTCCTCCCTCTTGTCCGTTCCCCGTGTTCTTTGGGTCTTCACTCCCCTTTTTCCCATCCTCTCCTTCCTCCTTAATCTCTTTTTCTTCCGGTATTTTCTCCACAGTGAACATTCCATTTGGTCCTGGTCGGGACCCTTGGAACATCCTCCATAAGTTAAACACCTCCACGTGGTTTGCTAACTTCTTCCCTTTGTATGTATTATGCAGATGGTTTAGTAGTGAATGTTGGGCATATGGATCGAAGCTACCATTAGGCGGCCATGGTGTTATCATTTTGTTGTCCGTCCCCTGGGTCCATTCTATGCTATACTTAATCAGTTTCTCCCTATGGGGTGACAGTGTTGTACATATGTGTTGTAGTGGGGTAGTGAGGGTGTTCCCCCACCCTCCCGATCCTGTCCCGTATGACATAGTAGCGCTCCACTTGTTACCCTTCCCCTATTTGGTAGCGGTTATCTCACTAGCAGTTTACAATATACAGCCTTATATCGTTACCTGGCCCCGTAAGTTTGGGGACTTGCGATAGTCCGCTAAGGAAAATTATAAAAATATAGTATTTACATTTGTATATTTTCTTCTGTCTTTCTTCCTTTACACGACACCCTTACGGCCCCCTGCGGCCGAGGCGCACGTAGCCCCCTGCGGCTGCGTACCCCTTATGACGTTCTTATACAGTCGTCCTATTTTCACTTGCTCCTCCTCCTTCTTCTACACTTGCCGTGGCCGGCGTTCTCCGTGCGCAGCCACGTCCCCCGTTTCACCTTTCCCCGATCAACTCATTACCGTTTATCTCCGTTTCCACTCCCTTACCACAGTTCTCTTCCCCACCACTCTCAAAAAGAAAGATGCCTTGTGCTCGGGATATCCTATGAAACCCCTACTGGTGACGTCACCGATCTCTTCGAGCTACTGGTAAGTTCTTCATATATTCTTTAAGTTCAAAATACACTTGCAATCTACCCCCGTTAACCTCACAGCTGTCTTCCTGTCACTCCTGGAACAAGGTAATCAATAATATAATCGGACTGCGCACGCTGCGTCGCCTCGCGTGTGATACGCCCCTCGACAGGAGGGCTTAACCAGCCAATTATCTTCCGTATTGGGCAACTAACTAGCTACCACCTACAGGGAAACGCCATCTACCTATCGAGTTTCTTGCTCGAACAATAGGGATCCTCATCTACTCATTGATCAATAAATGCCAAATCGTAGGAAACCACACACACACCCTTACACGTAGTCGCGACCCAGGCCAATCAGTGTCTACGAGCGGCCGCACGTGATGTTTTCGTGCTCCGCCCCCCCCTCGCGTAACGTAGCCGACTGCTCTCACACTCGTTCGGCTACCATTCATTCCATTGCCAACACTAAATTGTCAAACCTTCGCCGCGCACCTGTGGAACACCTCCCACCTCCCGTATTTAATTCCTCCCCCCTCCCTCACAATTTCACATTGCTTGTTGTGCGTGGCATGCTCACCAAGTTCTCTTGATGCGGGGCCGCTCGACTGCGTGCACCCCTCCAAGCGGCTCGCCACCTCCCCTCCTCTGGACCATGTCTGGACACTCGCCAACCGCGGGCGGGATACTTCTCAACCGGCTCCCGAGGGCCAATATCCGGATTGCGCTGTCCGGTCTTCTCGCAGCTCCGCGATGGTCCTGTAGTCCTCAGAAGGGGGCAACGGCAGAGGGGGCCGCGCCGTCGGGCCTCCTCGCAACGCGATTACCTGGAAAAAGTAAAAATAAAAAAGCAGATCTTAAACAGATCTCAGCAGTGCCTCCAACTTGTCAGGGGGAAATTCTGCCGGGGTCGGCCGGAGCGTCCGCAGACCTCCGGGCAGGGAGGCCCAAACTCCTCCTGTATATCCCAAAAGAGATAGAGTATGAGACACACGCAAGAAGCAAGGTGACTCTGCTGTTTATTAGACAAAACGGCAGGGATGGGTCAAGGAGCGTACGCGTCCGTCCTGACACACACACAATCGTGGGGCTCGCAGGCCCTTTTTACCTTAGTATGACGCGCTACTTGCGTCACTTGGAAAGTTTAGCAAAAAACCTATCCCCACTCGGGATTGGTTACTCGAGTGGTAGGATTAGTATAGCGCACATATAGAGAACGGTGTTAGTGGCTGAGGGTTAGTCAGGTGGTATACCTGGGCTGTCCCTTCAATTTGATACATGAAAATTGTTACATGAAGACCTCTGAGGATTGGTCAATGTGAATGGCGTCAGTGATAAGAACCCCATGTTCTAATTGGTCCGCTCGCGAGCCTCCCAGTCTGGGACTATCGCTGTTCCCAGCTCGCGGTGCACCTGTCATCTGCAACAATGTTTTAATATGGGTAGGTGTAAACAATGTGAGGATTTATTCATATGTTGGGAGGTCGAATACTCCCATTGCTGCAGATGTCCAATGAGTCTTTTAATTGTATCTGCCGGTGTCTTGAAACGTGGGATTCAGGCGTCTCCTTCCTCCTGGGCTTGGCATCTTGTCAGGTTTGACTTTGTCACGTGAGGTGGGTCCGTGTTTGAGGCAAAATTCAACACAATTAATATTGTTTTTCCTACTGTGTGCCTGGTTTATCTTGCAGGTGCGACCTTGGCGTTGGCTTGCAGCGTGCGAGATTGCAACATCGTGCCCTTGGCGGTGTGCTTTCGCCGGGCTCCTTTTGCAGGGTCAGCAACCCAGTTCTTGCTCATTCAATGTTCATGGAAGCTTTTGCCTGCGGCCTACTTGGGCCTAGTGCATAGGTGGAACCGTTTGATGCAGGGCGCTTTAGGTTACGGTATCATATTGCTTTATCCTCAGTATCGTGTCCCCGTTATATTCTTCATTATGGTACATGGCTCTTAGAAGAAGCGTGAGCAAGCCTTTTTTATATAAGTTCATGATGCGTCTTGCGTTTCTGCATTTTGAGAACAGCCTATGTGGAAAATTATAAAGATGTACGTCCGTGAGTATGTCTGTCGTCTACGTCATAGCACTGAGTATATTCTTCGTGTAGATTGGTGCGGGAGTGTCCGGTGTGTATATTTGCACAGGTGTGCTGACCGTTGGCTAGGTCGTCATGGCATCTCTAACGACGTGTAGGTTTAGTCGAGTTGGTCCGTGCCGCAGGTGTCGGCATGGACAGGGCGGGCTGCTGGGCAGGTAGATGGGCACATCCGTATGTTCCTGTACCAGGGTATTTGGTCGTCCGGTAGATAGGCAAACTCCTCTCGTGGCGGGTGTCTGGGCCGTGAGCCTCTAGGCCAAGCGCGAGAGGGGAAGGGCGGGAGCCTGTTCTTCCATTCTCCCACTTCAGGGGCGCGGCTTGATTCTTTAACAGGTGCTGGCTGGGCGCTTCTGTCACTAATGGAAAGTCATTTACTGACAAAAGGGCACCACCAGCTCACACAATGCCACTTAACATAGTGTGAACTGGAGGCGCCTGCACAGGGCGCTGAGTAGGTGATTGGTGGAGTATCTTTAATTGAAGGGACATATTGGTATGCAGAGGCGTTGCTGGGGGGGTCCTAAGGGGGCTATAGCCCCTGGTCTTTTGGTTGATAGAATCTCAGGAGCTCCAACCAAAAGGTTAGCTAGTCCCCAGTCCTGACAGTTCTGACATTAGTGTAGCCCGGGTCTTTTCCAGAGCTAGCAACACCCCTGTTGGTATGTGTTCTGAATATCTCAGGGCTGAGTTGACAGCAGCTATTATCCAGCCTGAATCAATCTGCTCGTTGTGAACGTGCTCGGTCCTGGAGGGCCAATGCGGTATATAAAGCGCTTAGATGTAACTCACGGCGCTGGCTCCGGTGCTCGCCCTCAGTGCCCAGATTAACCCCAGTGCTCCCTGCGCCGCGCGCTTGTCGCGGTACTCCACGGCGCGCTCCTACGCAGGTCCTAGGGCACTTCCCCCTTAAGCTCAGTCATGCCTTCCGACGGCGGCGAGCACACATTCACTGACAGCAGGTGAGAGGCCTGGGTGTCAGAGCCCCGAGTGGGGGGCCTGAGTCATCGCCAGGGCCGGTGCATCCCCGGGAACCAGATCCAGGCTCGTGTCACTTTCTGTAAAGAAGCAACTCACTCATCGCTGTGCCAGTTCCGCCGAGCCTGGCAGCACGCCCCCGCCGTCTCTGCATGCCTGCGTTATTGCCAAGACCAGGCAAGGTGCGCAGCTGCTCGCAAAGCCTGGCCCGGATTCTCGTGGACGCATGGAGCCGAACACCATTTCTCTCTATTAGAATGTGTGTGTTTGCCATGCGATGTTCACGTTTCCTGTTATTTGTGTTATCCTATATTATTGTATACAGTGCAAGCTAAGTACATTGTGCTATGTCGTAAATTCCTTGCATGGTGCTTTCTGACGCTCTAAGGTCACCTCAAAGCATCGACAGAGATAACCGAGAGTGGGTCATTTTCGCCCCATGCAAAATGCAGTGGAGGGCACCAGCTTTTGTGCTAAATGTCTCAGTGCAATTTTTCCTTCTTTCTACTATGAGGTGGAAAAATGAGAAGCAAAATATTGGCACATTTTCCTTGGCTCTTCACTTTTCCGCCACCTTCGTGGAAAAATAGTAAATACCGCCTGCAAAGTGGATTCCTGTGAAGGCTGCATGCTTTTTCACCAGAGGGTAATTTCAGGCGGATCCCGAGGCCTTAAGGCCAGCATGGAAATCCAAGCAGGCGTTAATGCCCCCCATTTAGATGTCCACGTGGGAAATGGAGGCGGATGTTATGTCCGCCCTGCTTCCCAACTCCACCAGACGAATATAGCAGGATAGGGCGGATTGGAAAAAAGGACTGCTGGGGTGTTACACATATTACGGGTTCGAATCTGCTCTTGCTGTGACCAATAGTTGAAGTGCAAGTCAATTGCGGTAAAGGTGGATCTGTTGTTTTCTCACACATTGCTACCCTGGCTAACAGCGAAGCAGCGGGTCGTATAACCACATGTCAACCGTCGCAGCCACTCCAATGCACGCTATTGGCAAGGCAAATAAGCGCATTGAGGCCACGCCACACAAGGAGGGAAAGAACGCTATATAAATAACCAAATACAATAGAAGAACACGAGCCTGGTGCCGTTTCGAGGGAAATTAATCTTGCCAAGAATGCATTCTGTTTAAAGTGAACGTCATTCACTCTCAGATCCACCCTTATTAGCTGGCTCAAAAAACCACCAATTAACTGCCAGTGCCTACTATTGAGGTGACCTAGAAAATATTCGACTATTTTTTTTAACACAAAATCACAGCTTGCGCGACACTAAGCTCCACATGCTCCTCGCTGCACCTGTTGGTCGCTACCTGCCTATTCTATCCTGCCCTTTGATCGCTACTAGTCTCGTTCAACCTGCATTTCTATTGCATTTCTATTGAACTTCTACTTCAACCTGTACTTTCGTCACTCCGGACAATTTTGGCCTATACTTCTTGTCACCACCGGCCTATTTAAAGTGTACTTTGGTCCCTACCGAACTTCTTTCACCTCTACTTTGATCGCTACCCATTTAGTTTAAGCTATGTTCCCGGTTACCACCGGCCTAATCAATGGACTTTTAACTCAATCAGTCTATTTTAATCTGTACTTCCGTCACTAACGGCCTATTTAAAAGGTACCTTGGTAATTAGCAGCCTAATTTAATCTGCTGTGTGTTCTCTGCTGGACCTTTTTAACATGCACTTTTGGCCCATCAGCCTATTTTAACCTGTAGTTTTATCTCCACTGGCTCAGACACCAAACCCATTACCACCCCCTGCGCGTCGTCCCACCCATCTTCAAGTCCCGCCCACCACACTCCTGTTCTCTCACCTCACTGTACTCCAACCTATCTGACTCTTTCTCCCCACTGACCTCTCCCGCAGGATCTCCACTTCCTCCCATGCTCTGTCCAACTGCTCTCCCAATCTCTTTGTCTCTCAGCTGGACCTGCTACTTGAGTCTTTCCCTGTCAATGGCCTCAACCTCCCCATCATCAGTAATGCCCATCAGCTACAGCTCAACTCCACTCTCTGACCTCCCTGCCCAATCTTCCGACTCACGCCCTTGGGGACTTCCCGTAAACTCATCTTCCTTTTCTATCCCTCCACTCCCCTTCTCTCTCTATTGACTCCACTTCATCTAATTAATCACTCATTCGCTTCACCATCTTTTTTCCTCTCCGCTCGCGTCCAGCCCCACTCATCTATTACTAAGAATACATTTGAACCGTGCTCCATGGCAGCATACTTGAATCCCGCTGTTACTACAAGCCCTTTCTCCTCTGCTTGCCCATTCTACTGAACTCGTTTCCGCGAGTTCAATAATGCTCTTGCCACCAACTTTGACTACCACTATCCTGCTCTCTACTTCACCCTCTTTTGCTCCCACCCTCAACCATGGTCCTGCCCAGCCACCAGACCACTGAAAACACCCATGCATTTCCACTTACATAGCTGGCCTAAAGATCACTTCACCACTCTTCTCAATTCCGTTAAAGACTCATTCCTTGCCCTCGCTACCGCACTTGACTATGCCAAATCATCTTGCTATACTGACCATATATCCTCTCCCCAATCAGGTTTCCCAGAGCAAACACTTCACTAAAATCGCTCTCATCCACATCACCGACTTTGAAAATATTGCTCATCACTTTCGCCTCTCAAATATTATAATCCTAGTTGTTCTCTCCACAGCCTGCCACACTGTGGGCATTCCCTCCCTTCTTGAAACACGCTCCTCCCTTGGCTTCAAGGACACCACACTTGATTGCATTGGGTGGCCTACTATCTCTCTGAGGGCTCCTTCGTCACCTACAGGAACTACAGCACCCCGCCCCACGCCACTTACAGTTGGTGTCCCCCAAAAATCTGTACTCGGCCAATTCCTCTTCACACTCTACACCAAATTCTTAGACATTCTCTGGTACTCCTTTTGATCACACTACAACCTTTTTACTGATGACACCAGATCTTCTTCGCCATTCTCTCCTTCAAACCCAATATCCCCCAAATCATCAGTAACTGCCTCACATCCATCCATCACTAGGCAGTACTACACGGCCTGGTGCTAAATGCCTCAAAAACAGGAATCCTATTTCTACCTGCCTCCAATGCTTATCCCACTCCCCCAACTCATATCTCCTTCCCTCCTGGCATCATCACAGCTTCACCCATAGCTCTCAATCCTGGGGTCCTCTTCGACACTGACCTTACACTCCAGTAGTTCATCAAGGCTACTGCCATGGCTGTCAAACTTGTCATTGTTGGAGAAACAAGGCTCATACATCAATTTTGGGTAAAGACAGCGACAGCTTTACTGATGTCTTGCAAGACACGGAATCCATCATCCTAGGTATACCTGAAACAGACTGCTCTAAACTGACCCGCCTTCCAAACCTCTCACCTTTGTAAGTCACTAGTCACTGACAGATTTCGAAACCTAAGAACATTCTGGAATTCATCACTAGGCCTTCCGAAGGTACTATCCAGCCAATACAACACATCCTTTCATGCACAGTTGGTCCTTCCTGGTATCAACTTCTGGTTATTGCATCACATGACATGCCCTCCTGGAAGGCGTCCTGCTCAGGGCCATTCGCAACCTTCCATTGTGTCATCAGTCAGACTCCCTAGTCACATGGGTTTAAAGGTCCTTGGCTGGAGTTTCTGAAAGGCAGCACTTTTCCAGACCGACTCTAAGCCAACTTTAATACAAAGAATGTGAATACCACAATGTCCGCTGAAAGGAAAGAAATATCAGAAGGGCTTCAGTTAATGTGGTCTGACTGGGTGTGTGGCCTACATCTTATTTCTCGTTATCTATTCATTTATTCACTCATTTCCAAATGTATTTACTGTTTTCCTTCTCCCATGTCAACATCACGTAAAACCAGCCCAGCTCACCCACCAGTTGGCTGCAATGCTAGTTCTGCACTGTTTTGCAGCCCATCTATCACTTACCGCAGTACTGCACCAGCTCTACACGCCAACAGCCTCTACACACCGACAACATGCAGGATGTCGCTCCTTGCAAAATCGCTCTCTCTTTTCATTCCTACTTCTTGTCTCAAATCTATTACTGGCCTTTGTCCCTTTCCCCTATCTTGATGACTGAATGTCCGTGTACCCTCTACCTGAAACTCCTCAACCTCTCCATCTCCCTGCACCTTGTCACACGTCTACTGCTTCGCCCTTCATGCCCCCTCTATTGGAATGAGCTCCCCACTTGCATCAAAGACAGCTCATCTGTGGAACGGTGCAGGGCCAGACGCAAGCTCCACATACAAGTCTGTGCTGGAGCTTCTCCCAGCCCTCTTCCTGCCCAAATAACTGACCTACGCCAATCCCTCGCTGCCAGGTCCTAAAGTATGTTCCACATGTTAATATGTGCATCACTGTATGCCATGGTCTAAACCCATTTATAACACTTGTGTACAGGCACGTTTTAAATGACATATCATATCATGTTACCTGTCTTATTCATGTCTGTTTCCCTTTCTCCCTTCCATTGATCTTCCCCTCATTAATTGGGCACTCTAATTTAGACACACTCAATTTTTGTTTGCAAATGCACCCTACCATAGGACCAGGGTCAGACTGGGGCATAAAAGTGTCTCGGACACCAATGAAAAAGTGTCACACAGTTGCAAATGGCAATTCTTTCCTCTTGTCACAGACCGTTTGAGTAGCACCCAAGGGGGAGGTTTTTGATCAAATGTGATGCAAATTGTACATTTTAAAGAATATTTATCCAGTCACACTGGTCAAATCTAATAGTTGCATGGTGAAGTAACTTCTGAAACTGTCCCACAGAGGCCAGAAAAGTGGCCCAATTTGACCCCAAAAAAACTGTTGCACACTAGCATTTTGTATTTTTAGTTTGTGTATTGGCCTATCACCATATAGGCCAGTCCGAGCCCACTTCTGTCACCTGTACTGCTTCCTATACATGTCATTTCTAGTCTTCATCACATTTGTTTGAGTTTTTGCAAGCCTTGGATTTACCTCTTTTGTAATTGTAATTCGTTATTTATAACCCGCTTAATACCCAGAGGTTTCTAAGCGTGGACCCATTTATTGAACCTGTGTTGCTCCGCGTTGTCTTGCTTCCAAGGTGAGCCCCTTGCCCCTGTGCTATCCTCCCTTTGTCTATCTTCTTTCCATTCTATGCCCCAGGTTCTATACCCCACCAGCATGGGGTCTTCCATGGCAGGAGGGTCTTCTGTAGGCCTTTCCCCATTTCAGGGTTGTTTTGAAGGTCAGGGAGTGCAGTGCAGAAGTGAGTGGTGATCTCATTTTCGGTGAGATGGTTCTCATTTGCCTGGCTGTTGGGACTGGCTGCGGGGCTAGTGTGGTATCTCACGATATCTCCAACCCATCGCCTGGCTCAGTTCAGAACACCATATGGCACTGGCCGATCTGTACATTGAGATGCAATGGCATTAAAATAAAGGTGAGAAGTGAAAGATGGCAATTGCGATGCATGAGGCCTATTACCCGCAAGGTGTATGCCAGGCACTGGAATACTTTTCAGAGATGTGCAATAAATAAGCTCCCACCCCCCCCCACTCTCAACTTGCTGGCTGGAATGTGGCATTTCCCCAATCCCTCTCTTTCTCCAGGATTGGTTTCGTTAGGGTTAGCTGTTCCACTCTGAGATCATAGTGGGCAGCTGTGATTTAATTCAGGAAACATTGAGTGGGTGAGTAAGATGGTGAATTCCTAGTGGGGAGACGTCTGAAGTGCGTCCAGATATCATATCCCGACGTTGACCCTGGTGGTCCTGCCTGGCATGTGCCCTGGGACTCAGGGCTCTGAAGTGGTCACCCATTTAAACCTTTATATTTAGTTGATGTTATGCTTGTGACTTTAGAGACTGTCTTTGTAATGACCATCACTTCTGCCTGTAGACTGGGGACATTGTGTGTATTATTTTGTATCAGCGCCAAGGGAGAAAGGGCCAGATAAATGGGATCACCAGAATGCAACCTTAAATTCCTCATTAAAGCCATGTTCCCTCCTGCCACTGATGCCTTCCTCTGCCTGCCCGTTTACCCCTCTTTGTTTCTCCACTCTCTCTCTCTCTCCCACCACCCTGCCTGTACAACTTCCTCCCAAAAGCACCTCCTTGCTTCCTGATCCACTCCACGTGCTGTATGGCCCTGCTGCTGTGACCAGCTCCCCACAGCTGCCCGGTACTGTCTCCAAACGTCATGGACATGAAAGAAGGGCTGTGTGCGGAGCCAACCTTCCATTTCAATGAAGTCAACTTTTCTTGTACTACGAATCCACAGATTGCATACCTGTTATGCACCATTTTACCAAGCACTTAGCACCTTAGGAGGGGTTCGCTCTGGGGGTTCTAATGGCAATAATGCTGGTAATAAAGGCCATACCAGGGTATAATGAGCTGGAGCCCTCATTAAAGGTTCTCACTACAATCTGCCCTATTAGCTCAGCCTATTGCTACCTGATATGGTCCTTAGAACATGGTATTTGTGCCATAATAGCACATTGGAATTTTGACAGTTGCATTGCAGACAATGCAGTGGCAGAGGGTGATAATTAATAATGCCACATTCCAATGCCATTATCGGACAGCAACAGCCCTGCGGGACAGCAACAGCCCTGCGGCCAAAACAATAAACCCCAGCAAAACAAGAGCCCAGACATATCACCACCTGTTAATGACCCAAGGAGTTAGGCCTTATTGATATGCGAACATCCCAACCAATGTCAGTGGAATGTTCTGTTTAAAAGAAGGAAAGGCAAAGGAGAAGCATTTGAATGTTGTAAAAGGCGAATTACAACCTCCATTATTGCCCGTTGCCACTGACATGTCTGCAAAGGAACTACCAACATTCCAAAGTTCTAATTATGCATTATAGACTGATGTGGGGGTTTTGGGGGGTGACTTTCCCGGTGGGGCCCAAATTAGAGTCCCAGACATGATCGAACAAATGCCCTTCCATTTTCCGAACCCCACTGTTGCTTTTACGGAATGATATTTAATATAAGAAGGACAGTGTGTGCACTGCTGTGCGATGCACGTCTGGCGATAGAGTAATTGACAGACTGGAAGAGCTATTTGTGGTGCTATCCATACATGCAAAGCGTTGGCCGTGGAGGAAGAGGGGGGGGGGGGGTACGGGGGCTGCCCAGAAAGTGAGCCGTCTGGCTGCCAAGGTTTTCCCACTATCGAGGCAGCTTGCATTATAGCAACTGAGGCACTGGGTTCTTCTGGGACAGGCGCCCGGCTTCCGGCTCGTGTTGCCGCAATAAGGGCCTGTTTGCATCCGGGTTCACAGCGTTTCATCGGCACACATTCACGGAAACCACGAGCATGTATACAGATACGGCCACTCTGGCACACCATGTGTTTATCCCTTCTAGAGCTGGAGACCACCAGGCCCCAGGCACAGATGTTCACATCGTTTGGACCAGTGCTATACATGTTTTACTGGGTGTGGGGGCGGTCTGCCTGGGTGCAGAGAGATAGAAGAGAGGGGCGAGGGTATTTCACTCACCCCACTAAACATTTGTCTCTCAGCCCCTCAGAAGATGAATCATGAACACCTGGGAAATAGCCCTGTTTATTTTTATGTTGTCAGCAAAGTACAGAATGTGCACACATTTTACACCTAAAAGATATCATTCAATATTTCCTGTCCAGTGCAATACAAATTCACTGGGCGCCTGCTCACACCCTCAAGTGGTCTTGTGGGGAAGTGCTTGCTCCTAATAGTAGCGACCAAGGTGCAAATCCCGCCCAGCGCATCGAACGTAAAGAGCATGCTAAAATAAACGTAGAGTGCAAATGGATTTCCTCAGATGGTGGGCTGGATCTGAGATCCGTGGAACATTTAATCCCGGCTCCAGGAAGATCCAGACCAATGCCAGCACTGATTTGGACGCCCCAATCCGACAGCACGACAAGCACTGCAAAGTGTGAAATGCACAAACTGTTGTGGCAGTTCAGGCTGCAATTCCAGCCTCCTCCTCAGGCCTGGCACAGGGATTCAGGCTGACCCAGGCGCAGGGGCAAATTAGGCATCGTACTTCTACTAGAATGGGGCCACGTCTCATGTGTTTTGCGCCAAAGTACCCTAGCATTCACCAGTGACCTCACAATAGCTATTCATATGCAGGTGCCCTCTTCTAGCACACGGCTTTCTCCTCTTTTTATCTCCTTCCCCCATGGTTCAGAGCAGCGGAAAGACGTGTTGTAACTCGAATGGCTACTCATGCACGGGGCTGGACCACTTGAGAACTTTGTACATATTTTCCGAGTGTCGAACTAGCGAGCAGGTTGGGACTGGTGTATAGGCCAATAGGGCAATGCCCCAACTGCTATCCCAGCAGACCAGTGTGGGCATGTGGGCCAGTTCAAAGACTTAGTGCACAGTCTTGTTAGGGGTGGAATGGCCTCACAATGTTGCAGGTGCTGGATTACAGTTTTGAAAGCTAGTCATGAGTGGGGCCATTAACCTATTGGGCTATCAATGACCCCTTCCTCTGAACCCAGGAGGTTAAATAACTATTTTGCCTTCCTTTGGCCCATTTGATGCATCTTGCACCCCAGCACAAGGGATATTTAGTTTCACAAAGCGATGCTAATCATTGGAGGCCTGGGCCATCTAAAAGCTGAGGCCAGCAGTTAAGCTTTTGGCTTCATCATATTGGGTATTGAAGACGGAGGTCCAAGTGTGGCCCTTGGGATCCCTACCCGACTTGCACTGGAAGACAGAGAAATGACAGATGCACGTCATTATTAGGCCCTTCATCGCCATCGTCGATGTATCACAGATGCGAGAAACGATACTCTCTCAGGCAGCCATTCAAACCATACCTGACTGAAGATATGGAGGAGGTGGAGATATCAGCAATCGAACAGGTCGACTGACTATAACTCGAGAAGTTAATGACATCATCACTGACATCACGACCTAGGTGCACAAAGCCTTGAAGTACATCGGCATCCACGCATAAAGCTACACAAACATACATAAGATTATTGCAGATAGACATGAAATAAATGCTTATGACTCACGCAAGTAGATGACAGACATGCACACACACATATATATATATATATATATATATATTCAGTGAAAAAACTTTGTTAAAGGGACGTTATGGTTAAGTTGCGCTACTAAAAACCTATGAAATTCAGTGAAAAAACTTTGTCAAAGGGACGTTATGGTTCCAAGTAAAACCGAAAAACCCTTGAAATTCACCAGTTATGGTAAGCTAAGCAACCATAACTCGCGCCACCACCGTGCACTGCTAAGACTAACACCCAGGACATCAAAGATGACATCACAAATGTCATTGATGACATCACTGATGACATCACATGTGTATGTACTTTTCATGAAATATGTGTACAAGGGATTCTTATTATAATGTTGCGAAACAAGTGTCAAGGATCATTGCAATAAATATCATACCCTAATTAGTGCAGTGAACGATGCAGTGATATAAATAGCATTCTATTAGGGGGTTCTATCTAGTATACCTAGCTACTCATGCAGAAACATAACATTGTGTGCAGTGTACAAGATGGAGGTATAATATTCGTAATGTTAATATGTTGAATAATGAAATGATAATTGTTTTCTTAATAGATTTTTGTGTACTGTGAAATATGTAATAAGTAGCTAATAAAACACTTGTATTACATAATTGCATTACTATAGACAAAACACAAAGACACAAGAACACATACCAATATGGGTATATACAGGGAAAGTGAAGTTAGCAAAAAAGCACAAGTAGTAGCAGAAACAATTAATAATTTAACTGATTATTTTCATGCAAATAAATGATTGCTCTGTTTCAAAGCTGCTATTTACCCTAGGTACATGTATCACTTGATGTGATTGGACCCTAAGGAAAGTAGTGTGAGTACAATGTATACAAATATGACCATATACAGGGAAATTACAGCCATAAAAAAAACAATAGAACTATCAGAAAGTGCTCATAAGTCTATTGATTATCTTTATGCACAAAAAGGATTGCTGTCTTTCAAGCTTGTGTCTTCCCGTATGTATATGTTTCAAATGAGGTGACTGGACTCTAAGGGAATTACTGTAAGAACCTACTTGAAGGATACGTCTACAAATAAAACAAAAATGTTAGTTTCTGACTGTTACTGAAGAAAACCATGTGGCCTAGATATGTCAGCAAAAGAAAAAAGAGTGAGCCAGACATGTGATGTCATCAGTGATGTCATCAATGACATTTGTGATGTCATCTTTAATGTGCTGGGTGTTAGTCTTAGCAGTGCACGGTGGTGGTGCGAGTTATGGTTGCTTAGCTTACCATAACTGGCGAATTTCAAGGGTTTTTCGGTTTTACTTGGAACGATAACGTCCCTTTGACAATGTTTTTTCACTGAATTTCATAGGTTTTTAGTAGCGCAACTTAACCATAACGCCCCTTTAACAACGTTTTTTCACTGAATTTCATTGGTTTTTGGTAGCGCAACTTAACCATAACGTCCCTTTAACAAAGTTATTTCATTGAATTTCATAGGTTTTTATTAGTGCAACTTAACCATAACGTCCCTGTAACATTTTTTTAAACTAAATTTTAAAGGTTTTTATTAGTGCAACATCACCATAACATCCTTTTCAATAGATGAAGACCACTAACATCTTATGTCCTCAAAGTGGGAACACCGGGTGGTAAAAAAAACAAAAAGATGGCCACCATGGAAGGGGAAGGCGGGGTGTATAAAGAACACAACAGGGCATGAGCGGGGGGTTGGGGGGAACAGGGGAGACACATGGGCATGAGCGGGGGGTGAGAGGGAACAGGGTACAAACGGGCATGAGCAGGGGGTGGGGGAAAAGGAAGGAAACACGGGGCATGAGCGGTGGTGGGGGGGCATGAGCAGCGGGTGGGGAGGAACATGAGGGAGACACGGGGCATGAGCGGGGGGGTACAGGGCACACACAGGACATGAGCGGGGGTCGGGGGGAAAGGAGAGAGACAAGGGGCATGAGCGGGGGGTGGGTGGAACACGAGGGAGACGCAGGGCATGAGCAGGGGGTGGGGGGTAACACGAGGGAAACACGGGGCATGAGCGGGGGTGGGGGGAACACGAGGGAGACACGGGGCATGAGCGGGGGTAGGGGGGCAGCAGGAAACAGACACGGGGCATGAGCGGGGGTGGGTTCAACAGGAGAGAGACACGGGGCATGAGCGGGGGGTGGGGAGAACAGGAGACAGACATGGGGCATGAGTGGGGGGGTGGGGAGAACAGGAGACAGACACAGGGCATGAGTGGGGGATGGGGGAACAGGAGACAGATACGGGGCATGAGTGGGGGTGGGGAGAACAGGAGACAGACACGGGCATGAGCGGGGGGGTGGGGGGACACAGGAGAGAGACACGGGCCATGAGCGCGGAGTGGGGGGGTACAGGAGACAGACATGGGGCATGGGTGGGGGCAACAGGAGACAGACACGGGGCATGAGCGGGGGGTTGGGGGAACAGGAGACAGACATGGGGCATGAGCGAGGGGTGGGGGGAACAGAAGACAGACACGGGGCATGAGCGGGGGGTGGGGGGCAACAGGAGAGGAACACGGGGCATGAGCGGGGGGTGGGGCGGTACAGGAGACAGACACGGGGCATGAGCAGGGGGTGGGGGGCAACAGGAGAGAGACACGGGGCATGATCGGTGGGGTGGGGGGTACAGGAGACAGACACGGGGCATGAGCGGGGGGTGGGGGGCAACAGGAGAGAGACACGGGGTATGAGTGGGTGGGGGAACAGGAGACAGACACGGGGCATGAGCGGGGGGGGCAACAGGAGAGAGACACGGGGCATGAGCGGGTGGGGGGAACAGGAGACAGACATGGGGCATGAGCAGGGGGTGGTGGGGTACAGGAGACAGACACGGGGCATGAGCGGGGGTGGGGGAACAGGAGACAGACAAGGGGCATGAGTGGGGGGTGGGGGAAACAGGAGACAGACACGGGGCATGAGAGGGGGGTGGGGAGAACAGGAGACAGACACGGGGCATGAGCAGGGGGTGGGGGGCAACAGGAGACAGACACGGGGCATGAGCAGGGGGTGGGGGAAACAGGAGACAGACACAAGGCATGAGCGGGGGGTGGGGGAAACAGGAGACAGACACGGGGCATGAGAGGGGGGTGGGGGAAACAGGAGACAGACACGGGGCATGAGCGGGGGGTGGGGAGAACAGGAGACAGACACGGGGCATGAGCAGGGGGTGGGGGGCAACAGGAGACAGACACAGGGATGAGCGTGGGGTGGGGGGCAACAGGAGAGACACGGGGCATGAACGGGGGGTGGGGGGAACAGGGGACAGACACGGGGCATGAGCGAGGGGTGGGGGAACAGGAGACAGACACGGGGCATGAGCGGGGGGTGGGGGGAACAACAGACACGGGGCATGAGCGGGGGGTGGGGAGAGCAGACAAGGGGCATGAGCAGGGGGTGGGGGGCAACAGGAGACAGACACGGGGCATGAGCGGGGGGTGGGAGGAACAGGAGACAGGCACGGGGCATGAGCGGGGGGTGGGGAGAACAGGAGACAGACACGGGGCATGAGCGGGGGGCAACAAGAGAGAGACACGGGGCATGAGCGGGTGGGGGGAACATGAGACAGACACGGGGCATGAGCGGGGGTGGGGGCAACAGGAGACAGACACGGGGCATGAGCAGGGGGTGGGGGGAACAGGACACAGACACGGGGCATAAGCGGGGGGTGGGGAGAACAGGAGACAGACACGAGGCATGAGCGGGGGCGTGGGGGGCAACAGGAGACAAACACGGCACATGAGGGGAACAGGAGACAGATACGGGGCATGAGCGGGGGGTGGGGAGAACAGGAGACAGACACGGGGCATGAGCGGTGAGAACAGAAGACAGACACGGGGCATGAGCGGGGGGTGGGGGGCAGGGGAGAGAGACCACGGGGTATGAGCGGGGGTGGACGGGAGGGAGAGACACACGGGGCATGAGCGGGGGGTGGGCGGGAGGGAGAGACACGGGGTATGAGCGGGGGGTGGGCGGGAGGGAGAGACACACGGGGCATGAGCGGGGGGTGGGCGGGAGGGAGAGACACACAGGACATGAGCAAGGGTGGGCGGGAGGGAGAGACACATGGGGCATGAGGGGGATGTGGGCGGGAGGGAGAGAGACACATGGGGCATGAGCGGGGTGGGCGGGAGGGAGAGAGCCACACGGGGCATGAGCTGGGGGGGCGGAGGGAGAGAGACACACGGGGCATGAGCGGGGTATGGGTGGGAGGGAGAGAGACACACAGGGCATGAGCGGGGGGTGGGCGGGAGGGAGAGAAACACACGGAGCATGAGCGGGGGGTGGGCGGGAGGGGGAGAGACACGCGGGGGGTGGGCGGGAGGGGGAGAGACACGGGGCATGAGCGGGGGGTGGGTGGGAGGGGGAGAGACACATGGGGCATGAGCGGGGTGGGGGGAGGGAGAGAGACATGGGGCATGAGCTGGGGGTGGGGGGAAGAGGAGAGAGACACACGGGGCATGAGCGGGGGGTGGGGAGAACAGGAGACAGACACGGGGTATGAGCGGGGGGTGGGCGGGAGGGAGAGACACACGGGGCATGAGCGGGGGGTGGGCGGGAGGGAGAGACACACAGGACATGAGCAAGGGTGGGCGGGAGGGAGAGACACATGGGGCATGAGGGGGATGTGGGCGGGAGGGAGAGAGACACATGGGGCATGAGCGGGGTGGGCGGGAGGGAGAGAGCCACACGGGGCATGAGCTGGGGGGGCGGAGGGAGAGAGACACACGGGGCATGAGCGGGGTATGGGTGGGAGGGAGAGAGACACACAGGGCATGAGCGGGGGGTGGGCGGGAGGGAGAGAAACACACGGAGCATGAGCGGGGGGTGGGCGGGAGGGGGAGAGACACGCGGGGGGTGGGCGGGAGGGGGAGAGACACGGGGCATGAGCGGGGGGTGGGTGGGAGGGGGAGAGACACATGGGGCATGAGCGGGGTGGGGGGAGGGAGAGAGACATGGGGCATGAGCTGGGGGTGGGGGGAAGAGGAGAGAGACACACGGGGCATGAGCGGGGGGTGGGGAGAACAGGAGACAGACACGGGGCATGAGCGGGGGGGTGGGGGGAACAGGAGACAGACACGGGGTATGAGCGGGGGATGGGGGAACAGGAGACAGATACGGGGCATGAGTGGGGGTGGGGAGAACAGGAGACAGACACGGGGCATGAGCGGGGGGGTGGGGGGCAACAGGAGAGAGAGACACAGGGCATGAGCGTGGAGTGGGGGGTACAGGAGACAGACATGGGGCATGGGTGGGGGCAACAGGAGACAGACACGGGGCATGAGCGGGGGGTGGGGGAACAGGAGACAGACATGCGGCATGAGCGGGGGGTGGGGGGAACAGAAGACAGACACGGGGCATGAGCGGGCGGGTGGGGGGCTACAGGAGAGGGACACGGGGCATGAGCGGGGGGTGGGGGGTAAAGGAGACAGACAGGGGGTGGGGGGCAGCAGGAGAGAGACACGGGGCATGAGCAGAGGGGCTAGGGGGGTACACGAGACAGACACGGGCATGAGCGGGGGGTGGGAGGCAACAGGAGAGAGACACGGGGCATGAGCGGGTGGGGGGAACAGGAGACAGACACGGGGCATGAGCAGGGGGGCAACAGGAGAGAGACACGGGGCATGAGCGGGTTGGGGGAACAGGAGACAGACATGGGGCATGAGCGGGGGGTGGTGGGGTACAGGAGACAGACACGGGGCATGAGCGGGGGGCAACAGGAGAGAGACACAGGGCATGAGCGGGGGGTGGGGGGAACAGGAGACAGACACGGGGCATGAGCGGGGGAGGGGGAACAACAGAGACAGACACGGGGCATGCGCGGGGGGTGGGGGGCAACAGGAGACAGACACGGGGCATGAGCGGGGGGTGGGGGGCAACAGGAGACAGACACAGGGCATGAGCGGGGGGTGGGGGGAACAGGAGACAGACACGGGGCATGAGCAGGGGGTGGGGGGCAACAGGAGAGACACGGGGCATGAGCGGGGGGTGGGGGAACAGGAGACAGACACAGGGCATGAGCGAGGGGTGGGGGAACAGGAGACAGACACGGGGCATGAGCGGGGGGTGGGGGGCAACAGGAGACAGACACGGGGCATGAGCAGGGGGTGGGGGGCAACAGGAGAGACACGGGGCATGAGTGGGGGGTGGGGGAACAGGAGACAGACACAGGGCATGAGCGAGGGGTGGGGGAACAGGAGACAGACACGGGGCATGAGCGGGGGGTGGGGGAACAAAAGACACTGGGCATGAGCGGGGGGTGGGGAGAACAGACATGGGGCATGAGCGGGGGGTTTGGGGGGCAACAGGAGACAGACACGGGGCATGAGCGGGGGGTGGGAGGAACAGGAGACAGACCCGGGGCATGAGCAGTGGGTGGGGAGAACAGGAGACAGACACGGGGCATGAGCGGGGGCAACAACAGAGAGACACAGGGCATGAGCGGGTGGGGGGAACAGGAGACAGACATGGGGCATGAGTGGGGAGGTGGGGGGCAACAGGATACAGACACGGGGCATGAGCAGGGGGTGGGGGGAACAGGACACAGACACGGGGCATAAGCGGGGGGTGGGGAGAACAGGAGACAGACACGGGGCATGAGCGGGGGGCGTGGGGGGCAACAGGAGACAGACACGGCACATGAGGGGAACAGGAGACTGATACGGGGCATGAGCGGAGGGTGGGGAGAACAGGAGACAGACACGGGGCATGAGCGGGGGTGGGGGGCAGGTGAGAGAGACACACGGGGCATGAGCGGGGGTGGGCGGGAGGGAGAGAGACACACGGGGCATGAGCGGGGGGAGGGTGAGACACACGGGGCATGAGCGGGGGGTGGGCGGGAGGGAGAGAGACACACGGGGCATGAGCGGGGGTGGGGGGTATGGAGAGAGACACACGAGGCATGTGCGGGGGTGGAGGGAAAGGGAGAGAGACACACAAGGCATGAGCGGGGGTGGAGGGAAGGGGAGAGAGACACAGGGCATGAGCGGGGGTGGGGGGAGGGAGAGATACACACGGGGCACGAGCGGGGGGTGGGCGGATGGGGGAGAGACACACGGGGCATGAGCGGGGGGTGGGCGGGAGGGGGAGAGACACACGGGGCATGAGCGGGGGTGGGGGGAGGGAGAGAGACACACGGGGCATAAGCGGGGGGTGGGGGGAAGGGGAGAGAGACACACGGGGCATGAGCGGGGGTGGGCGGGAGGGGGAGAGGCAAACGGGGCATGAGCGGGGGGTGGGCGGGAGGGGGAGATACACACGGTTCATGAGCGGAGGTGGGGGGGAGGGAGAGAGACACACGGGGCATGAGCGGGGGTGGGGAGAGGGAGAGAGACACACGGGGCATGAACGGGGGGTGGGGGAAGGGGAGAGAGACACACAGGGCATGAGCAGGGGTGGGGGGGAGGGAGAGAGACACACGGGGCATGAGCGGGGGTGGGGGGAGGGAGAGAGATACGCGGGGCATGATCGGGGGGTGGGGGAAGGGGAGAGAGACACACGGGGCATGAGCAGGGGGTGGGGGGAGGGAGAGAGACACACGGGGCATGAGCGGGGGTGGGGAGAGGGAGAGATACAAACGGGGCATGAGCGGGGGGGTGGGGGGAGGGAGAGAGACACACAGGGCATGAGCAGGGGTGGGGGGGAGGGAGAGAGACACACGGGGCATGAGCGGGGGTGGGGGGAGGGAGAGAGATACGCGGGGCATGATCGGGGGGTGGGGGAAGGGGAGAGAGACACACGGGGCATGAGCAGGGGGTGGGGGGAGGGAGAGAGACACACGGGGCATGAGCGGGGGCGGTGGGGAGGGAGAGAGACACACGGCGTTCGTGTGCAGGCGGCAGATCGCGCTCCTCGGCCCTCCGCTGGCCACCGTGTGCAGATGGCGTGAGCGGGGGGCTGGAGGAACAGGGGGAAAAATGGAGCATGAGTGGGGGTGGGGGGGACAAGAAGGACACACGGGGCATGAGCGGGGGTGGGAGGAACAGCAGACAGACACAAGACTTACTGTGCAGGCAGCGAGGAACAAAGATGGCGGGCGTCTCTGAAGCCAGACGCACTGCACGCTTTCACCGCATCCAATGAGAGAGCACGTCAGATGTCCGCGAACATCACGCAAGTTGCTTGCCCAATCACCGTCCTGTCCGCGGAGCGAACAGGGAAGTGTGTCCGTCAAGCGAACACAGATAGCACACATTTTTTTCACTTACATTTTTGTCATTTTTTTTAAAACTACTGGACGGATTTACACCAAATAAAGCAAAGCATGCTTTCGGGGCCAAGCCGCCGCCCCTGCCGCAAATATGGTGTAAATCCGTCCAGCGGTTTGGGCTGTAGGCATGAGCAAAGTTTTTTCCCATTATGTCTATGGGAAAAAAAAGTTTTGGGATCCCCCCTATAACTTTGCCCCCCCCCTGGACGAATCCTCACCAAACAATTCAGAGTGACCCAAATACTTTTTTGCAAAGTTTGGTGAGGATTCGTCCAGGGAGAGCGAAGTTATAAGATGCCAAAAAATTGCTACTGTGGCCATGTAATATATATATATGCAAAACAAAGGGGGGTCTGGGAATCTCTCTACCAGCACGAACACAGCCCAATGACCTGTTCTTGGGTGAATAACCCCTGGGAGAGACTCAACCAAGTCTTTAGCTCACTGTCCCTTTCACAGAGAAGACATTTCCCTGCATATCAGCCTTTGTCCTGCCCAGGGGCAGTCCAGCGCCGAAATGCTAGGCAATTCTCCTCTACTCTTGTTCAGAGGAGAATTGCCTAGCATTTCGGCGCTGGACTGCCCCTGGGCAGGACAAAGGCTGATATGCGGGGAAATTTCTTCTCTGTGAAAAGGACAGTGAGCTAAAGACTTGGTCGAGTCTCTCCCAGGGGTTATTCACCCAAGAACAGGTCATTGGGCTGTGTTCGTGCTGGTAGAGAGATTCCCAGACCCCCCTTTGTTTGCATACATTAACTTTGGGTTTCACCCTAAGTTAACAGGGCAATCCAGACGTGGACCACTTGCTCACTGTTCTTAGAGAGGCAACAGTTTCACCTCACTTATGATGCCCAACAAGGCTGAAACAAGTGTATGGGGTTACTGATGGTACTCTTGTTCAGAGGAGAATTGCCTAGCATTTCGGCGCTGGACTGCCCCTGGGCAGGACAAAGGCTGATATGCGGGGAAATTTCTTCTCTGTGAAAAGGACAGTGAGCTAAAGACTTGGTAGAGTCTCTCCCAGGGGTTATTCACCCAAGAACAGGTCATTGGGCTGTGTTCGTGCTGGTAGAGAGATTCCCAGACCCCCCTTTGTTTGCATACATTAACTTTGGGTTTCACCCTAAGTTAACAGGGCAATCCAGACGTGGACCCCTTGCTCACTGTTCCTAGAGAGGCAACAGTTTCACCTCACTGATGATGCCCAACAAGGCTGAAACACGTGTATGGGGTTACTGATGGTACTCTTGTTCAGAGGAGAATTGCCTAGCATTTCGGCGCTGGACTGCCCCTGGGCAGGACAAAGGCTGATATGCGGGGAAATTTCTTCTCTGTGAAAAGGACAGTGAGCTAAAGACTTGGTAGAGTCTCTCCCAGGGGTTATTCACCCAAGAACAGGTCATTGGGCTGTGTTCGTGCTGGTAGAGAGATTCCCAGACCCCCCTTTGTTTGAATACATTAACTTTGGGTTTCACCCTAAGTTAACAGGGCAATCCAGACGTGGACCCCTTGCTCACTGTTCTTAGAGAGGCAACAGTTTCACCTCACTGATGATGCCCAACAAGGCTGAAACACGTGTATGGGGTTACTGATGGTATTCTTGTTCAGAGGAGAATTGCCTAGCATTTCGGCGCTGACTGCCCCTGGGCAGGACAAAGGCTGATATGCGGGGACATTTCTTCTCTGTGAAAAGGACAGTGAGCTAAAGACTTGGTAGAGTCTCTCCCAGGGGTTATTCACCCAGGAACAGGTCATTGGGCTGTGTTCGTGCTGGTAGAGAGATTCCCAGACCCCCCTTTGTTAATATATATATATCCTTTGTTAAAGCAGAAACCGCAAGATGCCATGAATGCATGTGTCCAGCTTGCACATGCTTAATTGTAAACTAACATGGAAAGCCATAAGAACAAAGATGGAAGCTATAGATGCACTGAAGTGAATGGAGAATGGGAGCTAGACTTTGGGCCTCATTACACGGAAGGCATTAAGGGTTAACGGTCAACGGTAATGCTACCGGTGACCGTTAACCCTTACCACCTTACTACAAGGTTCCTTTGCGGGACCCAACCCTAACGGCTGGTATAGACCAGCTGTTAAAGTTGGGACCCGCAAAGGGACCATGGTGCTAATTACGGTACCGCAATTTGCGGTACCGTAATTAGTGCCTTCCCCATTACCATTATGCCCTATGGGGCAAAAATGGGAATGGGGAAGGGCCATGGTGGCATGGGGAATTATTGCCCCGCCAACCTCGGAATAGGGTGGTAATTCCCCATTCCGCCATGGCGGAATCGGTAAATTACCGGCATGAACCATGGTGCTAATAGCACCATGGTTTAACACCTACCGTGTAATGAGGCCCTTTGAATACTTGGAAGGACTGACAGCCTGATTTGGGTAAAGGCAGGCAGACCGAGCTTCGAGTGCGGATGCTGCACACCCTAGCCAAGGACGAGCAGAGATGGAAGGTCTCCAAGTTCACCAAGGCAACCAGATACCTGCAAGGAATATAGTCTAAAATCCTGATATGTAGCAGAGCTCCATTTCATGGTCTCTACACACCTGACCAGGAAGAACAGGAAAATGTCTGTTCACTCAAGGTAGATGGAGAGGAGCTGTTCTCATCGAGCCAGAGGTGGAAAGATACAAGTGTTGCTCAAAAGTTAACAACAGAATGTACTCTCTCTCCCTCAGGCTTAAGTGATCAGAGATGTCAACATGATGGAACACACAGCACCTCTGTGTTCATTCCCTTCGCCTCGAAAAGGTCCACCCAGCCTGGTAGCTGCCCAAGGTACCAAGGCTGAAAAGACACATTCTATCCAATCCTCAGTTACCTTTTACGTTAAGACATATAATGTTGCAGGGGCCAATAGTTTCTTTACTTTGCTGCAACTTTGTATTTGTTGTAGGTAGAGGTGGTCCTGGGAGGAGCCACCAGATATGGAGATTCGATAATCATACTCCCCCTTATGCATTGCATATGTAGTTTCCCTAAACTGACCAATCCACAACCCTGGTGGTTTTGGGGGACGTAACCTGTTTTTGTAACATCACCCATGGTTAAAACGGTGTGACACGTTTGGAGGACGAGAGCTCTGGAAACACAATGCTATTCTGGTGTGATCCCCGTCCTTTTGTTGGATAATAAAGACAGTCATTTTTGTCCTGTGGTTGAGTCTTCCGTTCTTGCGGTGGGGATTTTATGGGGGCCTGAGTGTGCTTTTGCTGGTAGTTGGGGTGACTGCTAGAGAGCCCCTGCCGCTCCTTTACAGTATATTGATATGGCCTAAGCAACCTTCTTTCACTTCTGCCCATGGGGGTGCAACAACACGGGCCTTCACTCTCATCATACCGGTTGGGCCCTCCCATCATGGCCACTGGGACGGAACGTTCAGCGTGGGCTTTCCATCTGATGCCAGGAGACCACCTCTCTGCCCATCTGATTGGCCGGGGCACGTTCATCTTCATTGCTGGCCTGCGAGCCGGCAGGCGACGCAGGCCCCCTCAAAGGGCCATCTTTAAGGGCCTTTGTGTTCCCTGTCTGGGCCTGTCCAGGCATGGAGGGCCTTGCCCTCTCATCAGCTTTCAATGAACTAAAACATCTAAGAACTGCCTGTTCCATCTCTCTACTGCTAGGCTTCAGCATTGGGCAGGTATGTCTTCCTTCCTGCCTTTCCCCTCTCTCATTCTCAGCTCCCATCACCGCCCCTTCCTCCTTTTTTCCCCTGCCATGTTGTCTGTATATTTTTTACGTGTCCGAGTTACCCGCTGCTTTTGTTGCATTTATGAATGCGCCATGCTCTGACCGCGTGGCTAGCCCTTTTGATTGACGTGTTCTCATCCTGGTCACGGTCTCCTGTACGTGCCCGCTTCCATGCAAACCTTCAGCATCCAGATTCATTAAAAATAGTTAATAATTCTGAATGCAAATATGTGGAAAACACACAAGAAGTGACCATATTACTTGCAATACTCAAAAAGAAGGGGTGAGGAAGAAAGAATTATTGGGCATACAGAAAAGAAAAGAGGGAACGCTTGAGAAAGACAATATTAGAGAGGGAAGGCAGAGCAATCTGCTGAAAGAGAAACTGTGTTGCAGTACATTAATCCAACATTAAAGTCACCACCTGGCACACATCAAAAAATAAAATGTGTAAACCAACAGATGGAGTGCATAATGCAGTGCATTGGGGACTGAGGGGTGAGTGGACAGGGACAGAAATATTGTACACATTCAATGTGAAAAAATCATGGGGTGATTATGTTTCAAAGAGAAAATTGTAGATGTATAATGCTACATTTCAGAATTAAGAAATAAACATGAAAATATCATGAGTAGACAAGTAGTTATTAAACTTCACTTCACTGACTTTCAAAAGTTTAAACTCACGTAATAATTAGAGACATGTCATTCTCACTATAAATTAAATACTGTCACGCAAAATAATCTAAAACCCAAACTGTGTTGACACTCAAATGAAAATCTCTAAATTTAACGATACACCTGTACAAAAGTGATACAAGTGGAGGATGGTTGATATCTCAAATCTCAACAAATTCTCAAGATTTCTCAATAGTGGGATCCTATGGTTTGAATTTAGAGAAACGTAGACCATATTAGGATTTTACAGAGGGATTAGGATTGTTTCAAATCCCTTGCATAAATCGGTGGATACTTTACCCTCCCTTTGCAGCCAGAGTAAGATAAATGAACTAAGAAAGTAAGCTGGACCGACTGCTCAAAGGTTTGAAAAGCATTACACATTTTTATTTCCGATTACAACTTCATAGATATATGGAACGAGACAAATCCAAAGAAGCCTTAATATATATTTTATATTCTTCAAGACATGTTCATTATTCTTGTAAACACAATTGTTTAGTAAGTAAAGAGTTGCATTACCCATTCAAGACCATTATTAACTCAAATCACCTGTCAGATCATGCTTATGTCAATCTAACTATTTTAAATATTAATGAATGACATATGATAAAAACTTATTTGAAACTTCAGTTTCAATTAGAGAAGGAGGAAAAAGGAAGCATAGAATTTAGTGAACAATCATCTATATTTGAAATATTGTGGAATAGTCTCAAAGCATTTGTTTGGTCTGAGGAGAAAGGGAGGGGGCTTTGAGCCCACAAAAAAGTGACAAAATATATGAATAGCTTGAAGTCAGATCAAGACTAGAAATAGTACATTTTCAATGCTTGACAGGACCAAACACCAATATGGAAGTGGCGAACTTGGGGAGACTATCATATGTGTACTCCACACACAGACTTGGACACCATGCACTTGCATTCTATAAAAGCACTCTGCACATTCTGGGACTAAGAGCGGTGTGCCTGGGGTTCAAGTGAGGTCTGCAGTCACTTGCCTTTAGCCCGTAGCAGCATCACTAGCAAACCAATCAGCCACATGGCTGCCTCTTCAGAGGAGACTTAACTGAAACTTTGGTTCCTGTGACTTGTAAGAAGATGGTCCTGAGCTGAGGAATGTATGTTTTGGTCACTCTGCCTGTGGGATTGCCCACATTGCCCCTCAAAAGAGACATTACTGAATGCTGGTGGCGTGTGAAACTGCACGAAGCGCAACAAGATTGTTGACATCAGGGCAGAGGCTGCTGGGCACATCGATTTAAGAATACATTGAAATAGTTTGAAAAATGGTGTCCTATAGGCACTGGGTTGGGGAATTGTCCTGATTTTTGATTTTGTCTATTAGGTTGTTGTGATATTAGAGTGTTTGTAGGTAGGCTCTGTTTGTCTTTGTTGTTCGGGGATGGGGAAACGGAAGGCAAAGGATTTCCTCCCAACAGCTCAGGTAGCTACGAAATATGTACAATCAACTCATGTCTTGACTGTGTGTAGGCAGTATATCTCTAGCGCCAGTCACGCTGATGCGTAGGATCTCATTGTGATGAATGACTCCTTAAAATGTGCACCAGCCTGCTTAGGAGGTGCCGTTACCGACAGGGTCGGCCCTCCGCTAGGCTTATCGCCTTTAGCACCCACAACAACATGGGTGCGTGTAGTTACTCACAGGTATGTGGGAGAGAGCAAGGTAGGCCAGGGCGAGGAGCACACATCCACAGGGGAGCGCAGAACGCAGGCTCATACCAAAGGATTCAGCCAGCGTTCCGAGCTCCATGATTGACTGGCAGCCCCACTGAGGGTGTTAAAGAACTTTTTAGCATTGTAATTGAGACCTACGCGTTATGTAAATTCTGATGGTTGCATGTATTAGTCAACAAAAATGTCAATGAAGACTGCAAAGACACAAATTAGTCTTACTTTCGTTACAAAACATGCTGTTTATGATTGACCCACATAGACACAAACTCCTTTATGCTTTGGACGAATCGTGACCAAGACGGTAATCAACAGTTAATGTCTCTGACCGACCTACTATCTAAAGCAATCTTGGCAGCCATTGAAATACAGTCTCATGGAACCCATAACATGAAGCAAGTATCTTACTTAGATATTTTCTATCCATTGCCTCTCTTTGTTTGATGTATAAATGAGATTGCAATCTAACTTCCATTAACTCCTGCCTTAGAAATGATTTGCTCGTAAAACATCGCATACATGTATTTGTAGAAAAAGATTCACTTTGGTGCACAGAGAAGTTGAAATGTGTGCCCTGGCAGAACCCATTACATTACACATATTACAGCAATAAATACATTTTGATTTTACCATTAGCATACGGGCACGTTTTAGCCACTGTAATAGGTTTAGCCCACTTTTCCATCAATGTTTGTCCCTTTCGAGAACAGCAGCCTTCTGGGAAATGGCGCATGCGCTAATCATGCATGCGTAGGAAGGTACAGGCAGTTGCCACCGGGGGACCGGAAAAGTAAGAAGAAGAATTGGATTGGGGTTAGGGGTGGGAGAAAAATTGGGTTTGAATGCTGAGTGTGGTTGGGGACCAAGTCGAAGGGTGTGAAATCACTGGATGGATGAGTGGGGTCTGGTGGGAGACGGGGGGCTAGCTGGGATGTCCCCCAAACGGTATACACGCATTTTGTCACCTGTATTTACATCGTGGGACTTTTCATCGCCGACCCTTTCATCGCCAAATCTTTTTTTAAAAACTTTTTTTTAGGGGGGTGTTTGTGCGGGTTGGAGTATGTTTATTTAAGTAAGGGGGGTTTGGTGGGGCGCAGCCCCCCCATAAAAAAATAAAAATAAAAAATAAAAAAAATTGGCGATGAAAGGGTGGCGATCAAAAGTCCCACGATGTAAAATCAGGCAGCGAAATCACTTAGAACCCCCCAAACAAGGGGAAGGTGATGTCCCCCAAACATGGGTTGCAGTGAAAACAGAGTTTGCGGGGGTGTCCCCACATTAGAGGAGTTTGCAGAGGGGGAGCATCAAAGCCAGGGCCAGGAAACCGGGCTTCGGCAAGGCTGACCTGTGGGAAAAAAACATAGATCCAGAATATTAATACATTAGCACTATTTGATCAAATGAATTGGAACCACTATACTATGCAAACTTGCTCTATTGGATTAATTTAATTGATGTTGGCCATTGTGCTACTGTGAGGAATTTGACCATTCACGTGGTGGCTCGCCTGGGCTCTTTTGAAAGGTTTTAATTAAATGGAATGATGGTAGACCAAGCTCAGGAAAATGTGTTGGGCTAATCCACACACACTTTCCTATGTTCACGCCATGTCAAACGCATAGACCCATGTATTCTGGGTGGACACTGTAGTGGCTGTGTAGTTATGGTTAAGTTGCTGTTTCCACAGGAAGAGCACTTTTTGGGCGGCTTATAACTCCGCTCCCCCTAGACGAATCCTCACCAAACCTTGCAAAGAAAGTATATGGACCACTCTGAATTTCTTTGCAAAGTTTGGTGATGTTTGGTCCAGGGGGGGGGAAAGTTATAGGGGGGGTCCCAAAATGTTTTTTTTTTCCATAGACTGAATGGGGGAAAAACTTTGCGCATGCCTATAGGCCAAACCGCTGGACGGATTTTCACCAAATTTGCGGCAGGGGCAGTGGCTTGGTCCTGAAAGCGTGCTTTTGTAAATTTGGTGAAAATCTGTCCAGTAGTTTTCTTTAAAACGATCAAAAAGTAGGTAAGAAAAATGTTGTGATATCTATGTCTGCTCCACGGTCACACTTCCCTGTTCGCTCCGCCGACAAGAAATTGATTGGCTAATCTGTAGCATCATGTCCGCGGACATGTGGCGTTTTCACTGATTGGCTGTGGAAAAGCGTGAAGTGCGTCACATTTCTTCGCTGCCTCCGCCATCTTTCGTTCATGTTTTGGTGTACACGGACATCGCCAGTAAAACATACAAAACAAGACACGTATGGATTTGTTATACTTATGAAATACTGTTTCTGTAGGTGAGCTTTAATTAGCTTGGGATGGAAGGTGGCAGCGCAAACTCAAAAAGTGGTGTTTTCTTGCCACAAAGTTCATACGGTAAAGTTGAAGTTGTTGCTCAATGTACGGCGCCCAATGCCTGCGTCTGTGTTACAATGTTTTCAGATTAATATTGAAGTCGAACTGGCGTCCTACATTTTGAAATCTGAGCCCGCCATCTCGAGTGTTTGTTGGAAACAGTGGTTCTGGAGGTGTATGGGAGTAGCGGTTCTCATGATTGGATTGTCATATGTTGTTGCAAAGTGAGAATGTATTTGCCTTCTGAGTGAAGGTCAGTTAATTTGCTTTTTTGGTTGCAAGCTCAGTAGACCCACGCATCCAAGTCAATCCATAAGGGGCTATTGTTTTTTTACCTTGAGCAAAAGGGAAACTTCAAAAGCTATGCAAGGAATGAGAGCCTGGAAAAACATACCATTTGATAAGGTTATGTTTTCAAATTGTTTGTCAGAAACATGAAATATCAGTTCACAAAGATTCTTTGCTGCGAACACATTGCTGTCTGACTTTGCGAAAAGCAATGGAGGCTGTCAAGATCATGTACGTTTATTTTTGACGACTCTACACCGACCCGCGTTTTAATTTTATATTACCCAACACTAATTTTGACAATGTAACTGAAGTATTATTTTTTTGCGCACTTAAATTTTTCCTTCAATAACAGAGAGTGCACATTGTTAGCATTTGCAGGCTATGAGTAGAGTCTCACTTGTTGACCGTTATTTCTTCTTCTTTCAAATGTTATGCTTGCCCACATAGGTTTGTGTATCAGTTTGCACGTTTTTTTGGTCTTGTGTAACATCAAGATATGTCATTTTTTTTGCTTGTTCAATCATGTTGGCTTCATAACTGAATTACCCTCTTACTGTATAGTTGGCTTTTTTTTAACCCTTACGTAGACTGCTGTTTCGTGGCCTTTGTAACCTTGCACTATATGTACCCATGGTGAACGCTAATTCCTTAAAATGTCATGTTTGTCCCCTTCCATTTGTGTACTACTGTCCACAATCTTTGTGTCTGTTTTGAAATGTTTTCCTAAAGGTTTGTATTGACACAGATATTCTCTTATGTTTTCCGCCTGGCTACATCTTGCCGTACTGTGCGTGCCATGGTTTCGAGATACCAAGTGACGGCTTCTTTCCACACCAGATGCAACTGCTTGTGACCGGCTGCCTGTCCATTATAATGTTATGGGATCACAGGCCTGGCCCCCTCTGTCCCTATGCTGAACTAGCTATTAGGAGTGACATAACATCATCTATGATGGTGTAAGGCAACGGTCATGGCACCGTATTGCAAATACCTGTGCAAACAAAGCGGTTGCTTTAACAGAAATGCATACTTTGTGTATGCGAAAAGAACAGCGTGTCTCACCATGAACATTGTCGATGTTGCCCTTAGAACCATTGTTACAATGTAATTGGAAATGGGATTAGTTCGTTGGTCTCTGACAGTTTTTTGTTAAATAAAAGTACTTTACAAATTTTGAAATGTTAACTTTTTCTTTTCAAATCCTGTTTATTATTTCGAAATGTAAGGTACCACATTATACGTCGCTGTATGTTTATTCACAGGTTCTGCGTCACGGCACGTACTGTTGCTTTTTGGAGGCTGTCATGAAAAGCGAAGAGGGGCAATGTATGTAACAACTGCTTTCCCTTTCTATGGTGAGGGGCAATGTATGTAACAACTGCTTTCCCTTTCTATGGTGACCATTTTCAAAAAGGATTTTGATTTGTAATCGCTGTATGTTTATGTACAGGTTCTGCGTATTGGCACATACTTTTGCTTCTAGCTTGCTGCCATGAAAAATGAAGACCGGCTATGTATGCAACAACCGCCTTATTTACAGGTTCTGCGCCATGGCACGTACTGTTGCTTTTTGGTGGCTGTCATGGAAAGCGAAGAGGGGCAATGTATGTAACAACCGCTTTCCTGTTCTATGGTGACCATTTTCAAAAAGGATTTTGATTTGCAATCGCTGTATGTTTATGTACAGGTTCTGCGTCTCGGCACCTACTTTTGCTTTTAGCTTGCTGCCATGGAAAATGAAGATGGCCCATGTATGCAACAACCGCCTTGCCTTTCGATAATGGCAATCGAAGAGGGGCAATGTATATAACAACCGGTTTCCCTTTCTATGGTGGCCATCTTGAAAAAGGATTTTGTTTTGTAATCGCTGTATGGTTATGTACAGGTTCTGCGTCTCGGCACATACTTTTGCTTTTAGCTTGCTGCCATGGAAAATGAAGACCGGCTATGTATGCAACAACCGCCTTATTTACAGGTTCTGCATCACAGCACGTACTGTTGCTTTTTGGAGGCTGGCATGGAAAGCGACGAGGGGCAATGTATGTAACAACCGCTTTCCTTTTCTATGGTGACCAATTTCAAAAAGGATTTTGATTTGCAATCGCTGTATGTTTATGTACAGGTTCTGCGTCTCGGCACATACTTTTGCTTTTAGCTTGCTGCCATGGAAAATGAATACGGCCCATGTATGCAACAACCGCCTTTCCTTTCGATAATGGCAATCGAAGAGGGGCATTGTATATAACAACCAGTTTCCCTTTCTATGGTGGCCATCTTGAAAAAGGATTTTGTTTTGTAATCGCTGTATGGTTATGTACAGGTTCTGCGTCTCGGCACATACTTTTGCTTTTAGCTTGCTGCCATGGAAAATGAAGGCCGGCCATGTATGCAACAACCGCCTTATTTACAGGTTCTGCGTCACGGCACGTACTGTTGGTTTTTGGGGGCTGTCATGGAAAGCGAAGAGGGGCAAGGTATGTAACAACCGCTTTCCTTTTTTATGGTGACCATTTTCAAAAAGGATTTTGATTTCCAATCGCTGTATGTTTATGTACAGGTTCTGCGTCTCGGCAGGTACTTTTGCTTTTAACTTGCTGCCATGGAAAATGAAGATGGCCCATGTATGCAACAACCGCCTTTCATTTCGATAATGGCAATCCAAGAGGGGCAATGTATATAACAACCGGTTTCCCTTTCTATGGTGGCCATCTTTTTTTTACAACTTTATTTAACATTGCACACAGATTAAGCAGATACATTTGCGACATTCAATTTAAGTGAGCATATAACATATATTGGTTAGTTTTACGTTGCATTTGAGTCATCAAGGGCAGATAAATCCGCCAGGTATTACCTGTACCGTGCCCATATATTCCTGGGTTTAGAGGGGGCCATCACTGAGTCTATGTACAGTTCTTCGGTGTCGCTAGCCCACAGCATGTCACTGTTCCAGTCCTCTATTGTTGGCGGTCGAGCATTCTTCCACCTCATCAATATGACCCTTTTTGCCAACAGCAGACTTAAATTGAGCAGTTTTCGCCAAGTTGGGTTAATTTTCCCAATCGCACCTAGTATACACAACTGCGGCATCCATTCGACCGGTTGGTCTGCCATCTTATCTAGAGCTCCACAGATCCCCGCCCAATATTGTCTCAGTTCTACACAGTCCCACAACATATGGTATATATTAGCATTTTCAGAATTACATCTTGGGCAGTTGCCAGAGAGAGCAGGGTATAGTCGCTTGAGTTTCACCGGCGTGTAGTGGGTTCTATGGATAATTTTATAGTGGATCAGCTTGAATCTAGAGTTGCATGATATCAGCTTGGTCAGTGCACAAATCTGACACCAATCCTGGTTGTCTATCGGTTGGTCCAGATCCCGCTCCCAACCGGCCTTTGCCATGTGGGGTGTCTTCGGGCGTGTTTGCATTATGGCTTTGTAGAGAGCGGAGGCCGTGACTTTCTGAGTCCCCCCCGTGAATATGTAACCCAGTCCCATGTTTATTTCGGGTTCATTCGGGAATGATGGGTAAATCCGTTGTGTAATTGCTGCAACGTTATCGAACTGCTGTCTGTGAATGTTTGTATTTCCCACCGTGTCTTTAATCTCTTCCCACTTCAGAAAGCATTTATCCCGGAACAACTGTCCCCATTGTGTGATGCCTCTGGCACTCCAGTGCAACGCCACTGCACTGTCTACGGGGAAGGGTGTGTGGGGGTCGCCCCATATTGGCATGCTTGCGTGGTATAACTTGCTGGCTCCAAATATATCAGCGATTTTGGCCCATGCACTGATTGTGACATTGGATGGGTGTATAGTGTTGTATCGTTTTGGTGTGGGCCTAGTGATTCAGTATCGTCTCCTGTTCTCTCGCAGGCGGGGGTGGGGGGCCTGGGTTGAGGAAGCATGTAGCCCAGCCGGCAGCATATTGCGCCTGCACTGCCAGGTAATACAATTGCATATCAGGGGCCATTAGGCCGCCTCTAGGATATGTGTCAGTTAGCACCCTCCAGTCAGTCTCGAGTGGCCTCCCCACACGAACGCTATGCATGCACTGTTGATTCTGGAGAATAGCGCGCGACCCGGCCACACCGGTACTGTACTGAAAAGATAGAAAAGCTTAGGCAAAATGATCATTTTAATTAATGCTATCCTCCCCATCATTGATATGGGCAGGGCATTCCAGCGCTTCATTTTGGTGCAAAGTGCGTCTGCCAATGAACTGTAATTCAATGTTCGGGACAGCTGACCGGACCTGGCAACAGCAGCACCTAGGTAAACAATGTGTACTGGGCTCCATATGAGACCGTGTAGGTTTTGGGGCTGCGTGGTGGCGTCTGTGAGCGGGAATATCTCCGACTTATTGGGATTCAGACGTAAACCTGAATATTCGCCGAACTTTTTCACTGCCGCCAGCACCTTGCCCAATGTGCGGTCTGGGTTCTTCAGATATAACAAAATATCATCCGCATATAGCGTTATAATATGCGGTTTACCTTCAAGCCATATCCCGAATGTACTATAACGGGATCTGAGAATGTCCGCAAGGGGTTCTATAACTAGGGCGAAGAGTAGCAGGAGAGTGGGCAGCCCTGTCAGGTACCACCCAGTAGTTCTAGTATGTCTGTGAAGGACCCATTAATTATAATCTTAGCATGTGGCCATGTGTATAGAATTTGGATCCACTTTATGAAGTTTGGGCCAAATCCGTAGTTCCGTAGCACCCAGAATAGGAAAGGCCATGAGACAGTGTCGAATGCTTTCCGCATGTCTAGGGAGACTGCTATTCCTTGGGTCTCTGGGGGTATTGTGGCAATGATTTGGTGACATTGCCTTAAATTTGTTGCCATAGATCTGCCCAATATAAACCCAGCCTGGTCTTCGTGTACCATATATGGCATCAGTGGTGTAAGCCTGGTTGCTATTATCTTGGCCAGGATCTTGGCATCTGTGTTTATTAAGGATAGAGGCCGGTATGACCCACATTCCCCAGGGGGCTTCCCTGATTTCAGCAGGAGTGTAATTATAGCTTCCCTGGTGGTTTCGGGGAGTTTGCCTGTGTCTAGTGCCTCCATCCATACATCGTGAAGCCTGGGAGCCAGTTCACTACTGAACTCCTTATAGAACTCAGCACCCAGCCTGTCCGCGCCCAGCACTTTCCCATTAGGGAGTGCTTTTATTGCTTCTAGTATTTCGGGCTCGGTGATGGGTACCTCCAGTGATTCCCTAGTGCTATCTGCTAAAAGGGTTGTGGGTATCTGGGCGAGGTAGCTCTCTATCTCAGCATCTGTTACGGCGCATTGCGGGGAGTATAGGTCTTTATAGTAAGCATAGAAGGTCTCCTTCAGCTTGTCCTGATCTGTGGACATCGTGCTGTCAGGCATCTGTGTGCAGGGTATAGTTGTGGGGCCATTCTCTACATGTACCCCTCTTGCTAATAACTTCCCCGGGCATTCCCCTTCCCCATATCTATGAGCAGCAGCTGGCCGATCGAAGTATCTGACCTCTTGATCCGCTGTCTCGGTGTATTTGTCTAGTTTGGTCTTTAATTCAGAGCTGAGCTGGGGTGACGGGGAGGATGCATACTGGGATTGCAGGGACGTTATCTGAGTTTCTAGTCTAGTTAATCTATTTCTAATGACTTTGAGGATTCCGCCCTCTACGGATATTGAGTGACCTCTGACGCAGACTTTAAATGCCTGCCATAGTATAGACTGGGTAGAGACCGAGTGTTCATTGTTATCGAAGTATTCCTGTATATATTGTTTCATCGAGTTAGTATAAACCAGGTCTTTCAAGGCTGCAGGTTTAAATCTCCAAGGCGGCCTGGTGTTGATCTTAACAGGGATTCGTAGTGTCAGTTGTTTCGGCGAGTGGTCTGAGTATGTTCTTGGATGTATATGGGAGTCTGTGACCCATGCCATGCTGCCTCCGTCTATTAGCCATAAATCTATTCTGGAGTGCATGTCATGGACTGTTGAGTAGTAGGTGTATTCCCTCCTGGTAGGATTCAACGTTCTCCAGGCGTCTTTCAGTTGTAGATCTGCCATATGTAGGTGTATTGCCTGTGCTGCTTTAGTCAGTGTTCTAGTTTGCGTAGATGTGCGATCAAGATGTACATCTAGAATTGTGTTGAAGTCCCCACCACATATCACCCGGGCTGTTGGGTATCTTGCTAATTTTTCGAACACTGAGGCATAGAAATCTGGTTGGTCAATATTCGGACCATACAAGTTAAGAAAGACAAACTCTTTATCATAGAGGTTGCCATGAAGCAAAACATATCTCCCCTCTGGGTCACACTCAACATTAATACATTCAAAGGACAACATTTTATGTATCAGAATTTCAACCCCTCTCGCCCGGCTGGAGTATGTCGTGAAATACTGATGTGAGCCCCAGCTGGGCATCAATTGTTCACCTTGTCGAGGTCCAGAATGTGTTTCCTGTAAGAAGATTATCTTGGCAGCTTGCCTACTGAGGTAGGCCAGGATCTTCCTTTTCTTGATCCTAGATCCCAGACCCCTTACATTCCAGCTGAGCACATTAATATTGTCTTTGTCTAATTTAGCCATTGTCAATGGGGCGATCACTGCCATGTAGTCCCCTATAATCTGCCATTGTGTGCTGAAATGTCATCGTACCTGATAACTGTGTGCTTTTTGCTTTACCAACCATCCTATGATAACAAAACCCCAAAACTCCCATGTAAAACCCTCCCCCCTCCCTCACAGTTCCCCTAACTTTAACTGTGACGTTAGATATCCATCCCTCCCCTCCCAACAACATCTCGAGCACCTGCTACAGGGGGGGCTGCGGCGTCTCCAGTGCCCAAGCCAGCTTTACTTATAGGTATCGTGTCCGGTTCATGCATGTTGCTCTCGCACATCCAACGACTTTAACGACTTTTGGGACGGTGTTTCCAGTGCAGATTGAACATGTACATTCTCCTTTAACATCCCTGATGTGGGCCTCCAGGGGGGAAGCCTCTGGCATTGCTGTTCCTTCTCACTTTGAGAACGTGGTGGTAATGTTTAGGCCTCAGTCTTGTTTAGATCGCCAACACTTTAGGTCTGCCCGTTGTTTGGGGGAATATGCGTTTCTATGAAGTTCGCCGCTTCTTCGGGAAATGTGAAGAAATATGGCTTGTTTTGGTGTTGGATTGTGAGCCTGGCGGGGTAGAGCATTGCATATTGCACTTGCCGTTCGCTTAGCATTTTTTTGACTCCTGTGAATAGTTTTCTTTCCTGTTGGACCGCCAGGGTGAAATCTGGAAAGATGCAAATAACATTTGCCTCCCATTTGAGCTCCTGCTTTTCTCTGGCGGTTTTTAGGATCAAGTCTCTATCCCTGTAGTTTTTCATGCATGCTATGATGGGCCTGGGGTATGCCTTGGGTTTTGGCTTCGGGGCCAGTGATCTGTGTGCCCTCTCAACTATGAACATCAGTGACCATTTGGGATCACCCAATAGTGTACGTAAGAGGTCTTCTACCGCCTTCTCCATTGAACCTTTGATGGCCCCTTCTGGAACGCCAATAATGCGGATGTTGTTTCTCCGGGATCTTGCCTCCAAATCTTCACATTTGGATTTCACTGTGCCAAGTTCGATAGCCATTGTGGATACTGTGCTCTTTAGGGCCTCTAAAGCGTCCTCAGTGGCAGATATCCTGGATTCCGCCTCAGTCATGCGAGTGGTTGTCTTGTCAAGTTGTGTTTTTATATTGGCGACACTTGTCGTGATCCCATCCAACTTGTCTGTGAGTGTAGCGAAGCCCTGCTGCATCGCCTGAAAAACGGCCTGAGGGTCCATCATTGTAGCCGGGGTATCTGTTTCTCATGTATCAGCGTTTCCCCGTCCCTCTCGGGCTCCGTTTCCCACTGCATCGCGGTTGTGTATTTATCAATGGTTCCTCTGCCTTTCTTCGAGCCAAAGTTCTTGGGCACCGTCTCAGGTCTGGGAGATGTAGCCTATCCTAGCGCTCAAAGGGAGGGCTATGATAGTTGTACCACATTTTACAGAAAACCGGATCCTGCAAATTATCTTTTCTGGCTTTGCGGCCCTGGGTCTAGCCAGAGCTCACACGAGAGCCGGCATTTTCTCTCGTGCGCAACAGCGCCCCCCGTTTTGTCCTATGGTGGCCATCTTGAAAAAGGATTTTGTTTTGTAATCGCTGTATGTTTATGTACAGGTTCTGCGTCTCGGCACATACTTTTGCTTTTAGCTTGCTGCCATGGAAAATGAAGACGGCCCATGTATGCAACAACCACCTTTCAATGTGATAATGGCTATCTAAGAGGGGCAATGTATATAACAACCGGTTTCCCTTTCTATGGTGGCCATCTTGACAAAGGATTTTGTTTTGTAATTGCTGTATGGTTATGTACAGGTTCTGCGTCTCGGCACGTACTTTTGCTTTTAGGTTGCTGCCATGGAAAATGAAGACCGGCTATGTATGCAACAACCGCCTTATTTACAGGTTCTGCGTCACGGCACGTACTGTTGCTTTTTGAAGGCTGTCATGGAAAGCGAAGAGGGGCAATGTATGTAACAACCGCTTTTCTTTTCTATGGTGACCATTTTCAAAAAGGATTTTGATTTGCAATCGCTGTATGTTTATGTACAGGTTCTGCGTCTCGACACGTACTTTTGCTTTTAGCTTGCTGCCATGGAAAATGAAGACGGCCCATTTATGCAACAACCGCCTTTCCTTTTGATAATGGCAATCGAAGAGGTGCAATGTATATAACAACCGGTTTCCCTTTCTATGGTGGCCATCTTGAAAAAGGATTTTCTTTTGTAATCGCTGTATGGTCATGTACAGGTTCTGCGTCTCGGCACATACTTTTGCTTTTAGCTTGCTGCCATGGAAAATGAAGACCGGCTATGTATGCAACAACCACCTTATTTACAGGTTCTACGTCACGGCACGTACTGTTGCTTTTTGAAGGCTGTCATGGAAAGCGAAGAGGGGCAATGTATGTAACAACCGCTTTCCTTTTCTATGGTGACCATTTTCAAAAAGGATTTTGATTTGAAATCGCTGTATGTTTATGTACAGGTTCTGCGTCTCAGAACTTACTTTTGCTTTTAGCTTGCTGCCATGGAAAATGAAGACGGCCCATGTATGCAACAACCACCTTTCCTTTCAATAATGGCAATCTTGAAAAAGGATGTAACCAGAAATCCTATTTTTCCGTAGTATACGTTACTTCTTAGCACATCTATACTATTACTGATAAATCTCATAGCGTATATATCCTTTGCTGAGAAATATAAAGTACATGGAGTGAATGCAATCTTTTTTTTAATACATTTACTTTGCGAAAGGGGGTTCTTAATGCAACATTTACTTTGTTAACCGATGGGTTTGTTTTTTGGTATGACGGCTAATAAGGCCTTTTGCGAACGGAAATGAGGAAAGACGCATCAAACAGTGGTATGAGGGGGAGGGTGGCCGGTGCAAAAATATTGTGTGTTTGTTATTTATAAGGTTGGGGCAGTGTTTGTCATGCTCCTTCATTACAGTAGTGCTGCTGTTTATTGAGGAGGAGGGATGGCCTTAGCTGATGTCATTTCCAGATAACTAAAACGTTTGCTAAAAGTATGTAATGTGTACTACATTGTTAATGGCTGACTACCAATACGTGTTGGCATTGTGCAAGGTAAATGTTGCAGGTGGACGTTCCTACATCAATATAAAATCTGTTTCCACATTGTCCACGAGGACAACTTCTTACTGTTAAGTGTTTACGGATTCTGGGACACGTTACTGTGGTGTACACAAGCATATTGTCAAGTGGTACTCTCTGCAAGGTGTTTAAATAAGTCAGAAGTTGCATTACATTATGGTTACGTGGCACTACTATAAACCGATCATCTTTAGCAAAAAATCTTTGCAAAAGGGACGGTATTGTTAAGTTGTTTTACTGAAAACCTGTCCAAATAAGTAAACAAAACTTTGTTAAAGGGATTTTATGGTTAAGTTGCCCTACTAAAAACCCTTAAATTCCTGATATCATCTTTCATGTCCTGGGTGTTAGTCTTAGCAATGCACGTAGGTGGTGCGAGTTATGGTTGCTTAGCTTACCATAACTAGCAAATGTCAAGGGTTTTTCGGTTTTACTTTGAACCATAATGTCCCTTTAACAAAGTTTTTTTACTGAATGATATATATATGGCAGTGAACAAAAACAAAGGGGCTACACATGTGATATCATCAGTGATGTCATCAATGACATTTGTGATGCCATCTTTCATGTCCTGGGTGTTAGTGTTAGCAGTGCACAATGGTGCGGGCAGGTATGGTTGCTTAGCCTACCATAACTGGCGAATTTCAGGGGTTTTTCGGTTTTACTTTGAACCATAATGTCACATTTCTGAAGTTTATTTAGTGAAGTTCTCAGGTTTTTAGTAGCGCAACTTAACCATAACGTCCCCTTAACAAAGATTTTTTTGAGTGAATATTGTATATAGTTCATGATGTACAAAGCTATCATTAACTCACCATCAGTGATGTCACATAATTCCTTGTGGAACACAGCCCCTCTCTCATCATTAGAATCCCAAGAGTTGTGGAATGTTTATGTAGGAACTGTCGGGCAGTTAGTGGCTGACCAATGGAGGGAGCTGCACCCTTTATGATGAGCTTAAATAAAATTGCTTTCATCCCTCACTCTATGAGTACTGCTTCATATATAATACTGGCGACGAGGAGCCCGCTTCTTGGCCTGCAGCTGGTAGAAGCGGGGCTGGTACAGACTTGCAGTGTGCTTAGGAAAGTCCCTCCCGCAAGACACGGCTTGCAGCAGAAGAGCCGTGAAGTCTCCTAACAAAGGTTAGGTGGCGAAAATAACAAGTGCGCATGGAAAACAGAGCACTGTAGTTTCAGGAACAATTAGAGACTGGTGGAAGCACGCAGGCATGAAAGAGCACTTGAACAAGACACAGCAGGTCAGAAGCACCCCAGATTGGAGGAGCAATCGTGAGGGACGAAACATGAGGGATGGAGTGTGGAGGTGACAAACCTACCAAAACATGCATTTGTGTAATTGAGATAGGAACGGGAGGCAAGGGCGCGCAAAGGCATCAGAGGAAAGGGCGAGCAGCGTACAATGACGTGCTGTGGACACGCTCTGACATCTCAGGCACAGCAATGGCTGACAAGTCTTCTATGATGACAATGCCATAGAGATTCTTGGCGCCGCATCGCGCCCGGGGTGTGAATCGATTCTGTTGGATACTGTTGCTACAACAAGATGTACTGTGTTCCGCTGAGCAAGCGATGAAATATGAAGTATAGAAAAGAGCCGATGTCTGTTTAAATCTACTAAATCAATCCGGCTGAAACTTAAACCATGTTAATTTTAATAACAGACCAAACACACATCAACAATCAAAAAGGCAAATATACCAGTTCCACATTTATTTTTGCCACAAGGTTGTAGCGAACCAGTAATCAAATGGAAGGAATGGAAATGTGTCCTAGCAGTATATGGGCCGAATTATTCCATGAAAAGGAATGATCCACTGTTATTCCACTGCTTAGGGAATGGTGGACAAGAGGTGTTAAAGAGGTTACCTGAACCAATTATGATATTATAAACACTTTGAAATGAAAGACAACACAATTTTGGCAAGATGCAGGTTTGCCACAAGAGAACAAAAAAAGGGAGAGACTATAGAAGAATTTCTCACAGTTTTGATAGGGTTAGCAGTAAAGTGCCAATTCAAACCATGCTGCCGAGAAGAACACTTAAGGGATCAAGTTATGATTAAGTGCACTGAAGATAAAGCTTGAGAAGAGTTATGGAAAGAGAAAGACCAAGACTTGGACAGAGTTGTGGAAATAGCAAAGAATGTTGTACATACCTCATTATGTATTAAAGAAATGGCCATGGAAGTGAGGGATGATGAACATGACAGGAAGAGACCTGAAAGGAAAGAGACTAGCCTGGTTAAGAAAGAGAAGCCATACATCTATACTCATAAGAGAGGAACTTCAAACAGCAGGGACAGAGTCAATTATACTGATTGAAGGTCTAAGGATATCGATTGGAGGTCTCAAGAGAGAGGGAGAAGTTTTCAAGCACATTACAGAGAGCCTTCCACTGGCCGTGGGATACCCAGGTTTACTAGAGGGTGCTACAGATGTGGAAATATGGACCAATCTGCAAGAGACAGGGAATGTACTGTGAGAATTGTAGAATGTAGGAGATGTGACAAGAGGGGTCATATGTCAAACTGTTGTAGATATTCGGGTGGTGATGTCGGCAATAATGAAAATGAAGGTGATGATGGTGATGTAGATGTATGTAAAGGTCTCACTATCATACAAGTCTAGATGCCATCAATGTTGTGGGAGAAGTCAGAGTTAAGAAACCACACACTTTTATTGGTGTGAATGGCGCGAATATTGAAATGCTAGTGGATAGAGGTGCAGACTACACGCTCATTAGTAAGAAATCATGGCAACAGGAGGCCTTAGGCAGGTGTGTTTTAAAGGAAGCCAAAGTGAGAGCAAATGCTTATGGTGAGAATCACATCACCATAAATGGGGAATTTGATTCCAAGTTGAGTTTTAAAGGGAAGACCAAAGAATATAGAGTGTATGTGACAGATGTTGGGGGGAACTTACTATCTTGGAGCTGCCAGGCAGCTCTAGAGATGAAATTAGATCCAAATAGGGTAAAACAAGTATACAATGGTTGCAATGGTGTGGAAAAGAAGCCCAAGGAGGAGCTCAAAAATGAAATGGATAAGGATGACCCCATTGCTGAATGGCACCCAAGGTTTTTCGGAATGGAGTGGGTTGCTTGAAAAATGTTGTTCAAAGAATAAAACTGAAGAGAAATAGTGTGCCATTTGCTGCCAAGCTCAGACCAGTACCTCTGGCTTGTAAAAAAGAAGTGGAATTGGAGTTAGAGGGAATGGTGAGAGAATGTGTGATTGAGAGGTCGGAAGCTTATGAGTGGATTAGCCCCATAGTTATCGTAAAAAAAGCCAATGGGGCGGTACGGCTATGAATGATCTCAGAATGGTTAACTAGAATGTCATCACAGAAAATTTACCATTGCCAAAGATAGATGAGATGCTTACTGACTTGAGTGGTTTGAAAGTATATTCCTTGTTGGATCTTCACTCTACATACCATCAAATCAAGATGCATCCCACATTTTATGATATACTAACATTCACAACACATCTAGGACTTTTTAAGTGTGTCAGGGTGCCTTTTGGCTTTGTATCGTCAGCAAGTGTGTTTCAACGTGTGAAGCATAGCAATCTGGGTGAGTGACTGGAGTCAAGTTTTATCAAGATGATATATTGGTATGGGGAAAGTTCTCAAGGATCATGATAAGTTAAAGGGGCTGTTAAGATGGTTGGAAGTGGCAGGTCTGACATTGAAATTAGAAAAGTGTATATTCAGGAAGTAAAAAGTAGATTATCTGGGGTATAGTGTTTTGGTTGACGGTGTTAATCCAAAAGGAAGCACTATTGAAGCTATTACAGAAATGTCTTCTCCAGTAAACAAGGCAGAGGTGTCTTCTTTCTTGGGATGATCGAATACTATTACAAATTTCCGTGAGACCTAGCAGGTAAAACAGTGAATATGAGGAGATTGATGAGGAATGGGGTGACATTTGATTGGAGTGAGGAGCGTGAGGGAGAATTTGCTTTAATAAAGAATGAGATCACTAAAGCGCCGGTTTTACAATGTTTCAGAGAAGGTGTGCGCACAGTTGTTTATACTGATGCCTCTGAGTGTGAGCTTGGAGGATTGTTGATGCAAAAGGATGGTGCTGGTCAGCATACCATAGTGTGTGCCTCGAGGGCACTTAAGGAAGTAGAAGGATGGTGCTCAGTTATTGAGCAAGAGGTTTTGGCCATATCATGGGCTGTGATGATGTTCAGAGTGTATTTATATGGTAGGAAGCTTATAATTCACACTGATCACAAGTCCCTAATAGACATATTTAATAAAAAAAAAAAAGGTTTAGATGGGGTTTCCAGGTGCATTTCTAAGTGGATCACAAGACTACAAGGGTGGGTGGTGGAACATGTTAATGGGAGAGACAATGTAGTAGCTGATGTTGTTGTCCAGGAAGCCATTGAGGCGATATGATGATGTCGTTGGACAAAGAGATTAGTTCATTAAGGATATCTTTGTGGTGGAGGAATCTTTTCAAGACGAGTGGCTAGAAGGTTGTGAAGAGGACAAAGTATATCAGGAGGCCAAGAGGTGGGTCTGTTGGCCTCCTTCTTCTCTTCGAGCACCAGCTTGTGCAGCTCTATGGTGACCATTTCCCGCTGTTTCAGTTCCTTTAGCGCTAGTCTCCTCTCCTCTAGCAGGATCTTTCTAGCCGCTACCTCAACCTCATTAACAGCCAGAACAATTACAGGGCCACTTAGAGACCTTGCTGAGGCGTGGGATCTGCGGGAAGCCGCACTCGCCCCTGACCTTAATGAAACTCTAGAGAGTTGTGAAACCACTTGCCCCTCTGCGGGATGGTTGGCGAGAAACACTGCCCTTGCTGTCTTCCTCATCATCTTCCACTACCCCTTCCCGGGAGATCTTCAATCGGGTACCCAGCGTCTAACCTGTCCCCTGGGGTCTTCACCCCAAACGCCCTTACTTCTACCCAAGTTTGGAGGCTGGTCAGCAAATCAGGTTTATTAACCTTAGCGCTGTGGAGTAGTCCCCTCTCATGACAGAGAACATGCAGAACATCCTCTATGTCAAGATTCATGATCATTACAAATACCTAGTAGCATCTAAACATTGCCTGCAACTGTACTTTTATTGTTGAGTGACCAAGCTGTGTGCAAGACTCCAACTCAATTCGACCACCTGTCACCAATGTGATGAAATCAACTTCCGGGGCACCAGCGGTAAAGGGGTGAATATCGGTTTCTAAACCATCAATCAGCACCATACCTCTAGTACACCAGAAGTGATCTGAACAGATTGGAAACACAAGCAAATTAGAAACCTCTTTGTCCAATTTTAATAAGTCCCACCCATCTTCCTATCTGTTGTGGATCAAAGGGTCTCTCTAATTAATGGAGCTCTCTGTGACTCCTGATTAAAGCAGCAGGTCTCCTTTGAAGCTGCGGTGGGACTACACTTCCGGGTGCCATCAATCCACATACTCGTACCTTCTGAATGTGGTCCCCCATAGGGACGACTACTGTAATACTTGTAGTCCCGGACATGACATGTCACTGTCCATTGATACTAAGGGCAGGAGCTGGCTTCAGGTTGACACAGTGCATATCAAAGATTGTTGGGGTTTCTTGTCTCCTTTGTTAACCTCTGCAGCCAGTGCCCCATGTGGGCCTGTTTGAAGTATACTATATTAGTATGTTCATTGCTGCCACCATCTGCAGTGCTACACAAAACGACAGGACAGATCCATGGAGTCTTTGATAGTTAATTAGGCTGGTCATAGCAGGGGAAAGGTTTTGCCCTCCCCCTTCGGAGATGTCCTGGTGTAATCCTGGATGTCATATCCCAACTAAATATGACAGGGAGACTGCACCTGTAGGCTGTGTCTGCCCAGAGTAAACAGGTCTATGTGTATGTCGTGTGGTGAACATAGGAAAATGTGTGCAGATTAGCTTCACACATTTTACGGAGGTTGATCTACCACTGTTCAATTTCTTATAAAATTTTAAAAAAAGCCCATGTGAGAGCACACCCACCGCACAGATGGTCTTATTCCTCACAACAGTTCTTTCACGTAAGATTGATCTCACAGAGTACACGATCCAAGAAGCAGAAAAGAACTGGATACCCAAGCACTAGTACAAGGAATTAATAGTATGCAGTCTAATAATAAGGGACAAAAGCATGTGTCGGCCGGTTTAAACTTAGCTTACATTGTGCTAACAAGCATTATAAAACGATCTCGGACTTATGCGCAGTGTGATTGTATCATTGTTAATAATTGATCTCACAGAGGTTTTGCCTTTGGAATGGAGGTTATGCTCTAATGGTGGTATGATGTGGTCAGGATAGGACCCTTTCACGACTCACAGGTGTTAGCATTGGTGCAAGTCTGTTAATTTGTGTATTATTTGGAAGTTACTTCAATTGCACACAATGGTGGTGCCCCCACATCCCCAACCACATGCACGGCTGCTGTACATGGGAGGGGAAAGGGCACATGGTGAGGCAGCCCGTACGCAGCTGGTGGCTAATTACTTCACCTAAAATCACACCCCTGTGGAGTGCACACAGCCCTGGAACATACCAGCTGACAATCAATGATGATGACATAAGGGACAGTCAACTGTCACAACCATACCAGCCTGAGATTGGTCACCTGGAAGTGTTACATTGTGTGCATCCCTACCTACCAAAAGACAACCAATGCTGTGTCACAAAAAGACACACATTTATGCTACATGAATGACTACCCCGTTGCAAAATACAACATGAAAACAGCACCATGTCACCCAACCCCTCCCCATCTCCGCTAGCCAACACACCATGGCATGTCATGCAATGTGAAAGCAAACAAAGGAATGCACAACACATGACACAAGTGTCACAAAGTGCAGTGTCCCAAATGGAAACAGACCACAGACAATATGCTCCCAGTAATCAATAACAAACAGCACACATGTCCAAATACTTACCAGCAACACAATAAAGCAACACAGGATGAAACATTGACAAAATATGACAGTACCAAATCAAAGTAGTGCAAGTCTTACAACCTGAATAAGCCAGCACATCAACCCTTTCCAACTGCAGAGTGTTGCTGTCAGGCAAATGTGTCAGTGTACTGCATACAACATGAACTGCATCTGCAAAGGAGACGGCCTTGTGAAGACATGAAGAAGGTACCTGTGAATAATGAGGAAGACATGGATGCACAAGCACATATCAATACACCATGCAGTGTTCAATACAACAACAATCCCCACTAGGGATGTACACACAGTTTTGACTACAGACTGCCCACACAGCTCATGGGAGTCCAATGTCACTGTGTAAGTCACTGTCACTTGGTCACACCCTTTCCAATCCCATGGAAAGGAAAGCAGGAGTGGTGTGTGCATCAGGAACCCAAGCATCTAACCCAAAGACAGGACAAGCCTGCATTTGCCCAGCTGGAATACACAGTGGATGCCCACGGGAGCCACACAAGGCAACACACTGTAAAAAGAAATAATAATAAGAAAATCTAAAATGGCCATGTGGGGGCCAGGGAGGGGAGGCCACCCAGGAGGTTTGAGGACAGGGTGCACACCAACACCCACCTACGTGGATGTTGCAAAAAAATAAAACCTCCATGGGCTCATGACCTGCACGGCTACGCTATTGTGGGAGAACTGCTGCTGTCGCTCTCTTCACCCTCTGCTACTGAATCAGGAGGTGGTGGTGCTATGGGAGCAGCCCACGCAAAGCCCTGGTATGGTCCTCCATGGCAGCAAGCATGAGGGTGTTGAAGGTCTGATTCTGGAGGATGATAGTGCGCAGATCCCCATGCAGCATCTCACGGGTTGCCTGCATTTCTGCATGCATGGCCTACCGTGAGGCCCGGATCTCCTCCCGAGTTGCCTGCAACTCAGCTGAGAGCGAACGTGTGAGCTGCTCCAGCTGCTGTTCTGACCTTAAATTTCGGGAAGCCTCAAGTTCACTTAGAGTCTGCCTGAGGAACTGGAGTTCTAACCTCAGGGCTTCCCTGTGGCCCTGTGACTCTACAGAAATGGCTTCCCGCAGAGTCTCCAGTGCCGCCCGTCTGTCCCTGTTGGACGCCAACATGTCTTCCCTGTGTGATTGGCAAATGGAGTCTGTTGCCTGCTGTTGTTGCTCCATCTGCCTTTCAGGGGGGAGAATGGAAGTGGCCACCCTCTCCATTGCCTGAGCCATCATTTCAACCGATGCTCCCTGTTGTGCTGCTATACCGTACATGGAGTTTTCCCATACAGTATTGCCTAGTTGCGTACGGCCACCACGTCGGCGGGCACCACACCTGTTTGGGGCAAGGCGATCTGCACCTTGCTGTGCCGGCACTGCCTAAGGCTGCAGGACTGCATTCCCCCTCTGATCTGCTGGCCCAGGAACAGGATCAGATGTTGTGGAGTGTGACCCTGCATCCGTTACCGCCAAAGGCGGACTTACCAACACTGACATCCCCATAGAGGGTTCTACCCCTGGTGTAGGTGGGTTGGACAGAACAGAATCCCTGCCAGAAACACTCACCTGCGACAGCACATAAGTCTCATCATCCGATTCAGCACCTGAATCATAGAGGTCTGGGGAGGTGCAACCAGAGACACCCCTGGACAGTATGGTCTGCAGTAAGATTGGGTTTTCACCCACCACCACACCACGTCCTACACTGGTGCCCGGTCGTGCTTGAGATTCCTCCTGGGTCTGCACCATCTCCTCCACCTCAACAGCATCAAGTGCGTCATCATCTGCAAAAACATGAAAGACAACAAATGGAAACATGCATGAGCACCATAGCACACACATAGGCCTGACAAGCCAGAGATCCAGTACATGATTTACACATGTCCCACATGAGTATAACCCTGGCATGCATGCACTGTCAATGATTTGGAAGGAGAGGCAAAAAGCAGACACTGATGACACCAAGATGGAAAAGCAACACATTTGCTGCATGCTGGGTAGCACTGGCATCACACATTAGCCTCTGAGTGGCATGTCCGATACACATACATGACACATGCCAGCACATAGATGCCATGTAGCATAGCCATGGTACATTTCACAAGTACAGCCATATGGCAGTGAATGAGTACTGTCACCCATCCATGTGAGATGGACATGATGAGATGAAAAATGAAAAATAGTATGTCAAAATACGCATGTGCCACACACAGCAACACATCCAGTGTACAATGATACAGTGATGGCATGCAGATGGATACATCAATGGTTGGTCAGTTCAACATGACACGAAAAGACTATCATGTTCCACATTCAAACAGGCCCCAAACATTTTTGTGAGCAGGGCCTTACTCAATAAGCCTGAATGGTCTAATCATTCCCATAACAAGGTAATAAATGTGGCCCAATGTGGGGTGTAATCAATGACAGAAGCATGCCACATATGTGGCATTAGGGCTGAAAAATGTGTTTGAAAAATGGGAGACTTGAAACAATCAGGCTGAATGAACACAGAAACATTCAGAACAATGTTGTTGCAAGATGACAGTTCAAGGGCAACTGCAGTAATGTTATGATATGATATGATATGGCATTTGTAACGTGCCTATACACAAGTGTTTCAAGGCGCGACGAGGCAGGGAGGGGGGAACAAGGGGAGACAGACAACGATCCTACTAGGCCAGGTGTCATTCAGATCGTGCAAGTGCATGGGTAGGGGGGACGGGAAAAGTGCAAGGGGGAAAGGGAGAGGGGAAAGTGCAGTACAGGGTTAGTAATGAACAAGATAAATAATAAGGGCCAGCTGGTAGCAAGTGCAAGATAAGTGCAGACAAGTGCTGGGAAGGGGGGCTGTAGGGATACAGAGACAGTCACACAGTGCAGGGGTTGCCAGGAAGGCAGTGCAGGGGAGAGTGGCTGGGCCAAGGACCGAGATTGGTGGGTGGCCCAGTTGCTGATTCAGTACAGTTTCAGTGATTTAACAGGGGAGAGGGAGAGAGAAAGCAGAAGCAAAGAGGAAGGTTTTGAGGTGCTCCGGAACCGGAGATGTTTTTCCTCAAGTTTCAGGGAGGCAGGAAGGCTGTTCCAGAGGGAGGCCCCTGCTGGGGAGAGAGATCTCCCCCCAACTTGTTGCTTGGAGAAGCGGCTGACCCTGAGGGAGTTGGAGGCGGAAGAGCGAAGTGCTCGAGAAGGAAGATATTTAGGAAGGGAGAGTTGAAGGTAATTTGGCCCCAGGCCCCAGAAGGCCTTGTGGACAATGCAGAGGGTTTTGAACTTAATCCTCGCAGCCACAGGGAGCCAGTGAAGCGATTTCAGTCCTGGAGAGATACGGTCCCTGGGCTTGAGGCCAAGGACAAGTCTCGCAGTCCTGTTCTGGATGAGTTGCAGAGGGCGGGGAGTAGAGGCAGGCAGATTTAGATAGAGGCTGTTACAAAGAGTCCAGCTTCGAGAGAACCAGGGCTCTGGAGACAGTGAGCTTCTGGGGGAAGGAGAGGAAAGGAAGGATGCCTCTGAGGAGGTGCAGCTGGTAGTGTGACTTCTTAGAAACGTCAGAAATGTGAGGAGAGAAGGAGAGTGTGGAGTCGAAGATGACCCCGAGGTTTTTTGCCTTGCAGGTAGGAGCAGGAAGAGGGCCAAGAGAGGCCGGCCAGAGAGCTGCAGGGAACGATGGAGTGGGTGTGCCGATGAGTAGAATCTTGGTCTTACTGGCATTAAGGCAGAGGTCGTTGGCGCTAATTGGCTACTGTGGTCAGAAGTGATACTGTCATACCCAAATCCAAGGCTGCTGAATGTTTTGGAGGAAGCACATGGGTGACCCATACCACTCAGTACTACACACCCTCATCTGGCACTCAATCTGAACACGTCACCCATGCAACATACACATGGATTACACATACATGCAGGGGCACTCACCAGACAATCCTTCGTAATCAGGTAGGTGTGACGAAGGTTCCAGCAACAGACTCATGTTCAGTGAGTTGGTTGTCCTCTGGTGGCGACCCACCGCCAGTCACCAGAGTAGAGGCATGATTGGAAGCCAGTTTGTTCTTTGCTCTGCGTTTCAGGTCATTCTACCGCATGTAGCAATCATCAGTTGTGTGCCTCACAAATCCAAGGGCACTAATGTGGTCCGCGATGGTCTGCCAGTGTGCCCTACGTTGACCAGGTGTGGTCTTGCACTCTGCAGCAGAGGCGTTGCTAGGGGGGGGCTAAAGGGGCTATAGCCCCTGGTCTTTTGGTTGTAGCCCCGGATAGAATCTCAGAAGCTACACCCAAAAGTCTAACCAGCCCCCAGTCCTGACAGTTCTGACATTAGCATAGCCCCCGGTCTTTTCCAGACATAGCAACACCCCTGCCCTGCAGTCACCAACATTTCGCGGCTGTGTGCCGACACATAGGCCACAAGTGCATCAAGTTCAGCGTCATTAAAGCTAGGCTTCCTTGATGTGCCGGAGTGTGTAGCCGTGTCTGGGGTCTCAGCCTGTAGTGCCACAGCACCCTTCTTCTTCATCTTCAAAGGTGGTGCGGATCCTGAGTGGCTTACGCCGCTCTGGTCAGTAGGGGCAGAAGCACAGGTGGACTGGGTAACATAAGCTTGTAAAGGCACAATGACCATAGGTCTTGGTGCAGGCATTGGCTGCAGGGTGATGCTGGCAGGGCCAACGTCGGTTTGATGGACCTGGACCGACACTGTCCCAGCTGGGAGACTTGGAGCTGTGGTGGATTGAGCTGCAGCTGCCCCTGCAGTCTCCCCACCCTGGCTACTTGGGGCAGCAGATGACATTGCTGCCCCAGATCCACGTGGCCTTGTGACAGCAACTTTCACCGCCACATGTGGCTTAGACTTGCTGACCTGGAAGTCAGCAAGTCTAAGTCACGTGCCGGTTCTGGTGCCAAAATGGGCCCGTCCAACAAGGGTTGAGCTGGGATGGTGTCAGCTACATTTCCCACAACCATTGGTGGGGGTGGGTGTCCCCGATTGGTCCTGTACACACAGGATTCTAGGGGCACCCTGCAAATCCTGGCCACGTCCCCTACCGCACCCACCACGCCCACCTTTTGGAGGTCGGCCACCTTTGCCTCCCTTACTGCTTGGTCGCCTCCCAACCATGGCACTGATGTTGTTGTGCATATCGGAGTTGCAGTAAACAATTGTCCTGGGCAATTGGGGTGAAAGGGGTAGGGTACTAGATGGAATTCGTACCTTAGTGCTCTGGCAAGGCTGTAAGTGACCACTGGGGGAAGATGACGGGTCACACAAATGCACATCACCCCAAAAACAAAAGCACACGTGCATGCAACCCCTGGTAGACCACGTGCGTGGAAAAATAAACCTGCACTACGCTGTGGCACCCAGAAACACAAAAATAAGCGCACGCGTATTACACGCAGCCTACAATGACCTCTGAAGGAGTATGCGACACACGGGGCAACCACAGTTGGGAAATACGTGCGCGACTCACCGTCTGCCTTGTAAAAGAACGTGAAAAAGACGCGCGTGTGCGCGTTGGCAACACCCCCACCAAAAGAAGAGAAGAACGCAGTCTGAGGAAACAGGGAGTACAAACTGGAAACGTTGTGAAGTAATCGCGTGTGAACCGACAAGAAGTACAAGATACACCCGCTCGCTCTCCACAAAAAGCACATACAAGGAAATAGCGTGATACTTGTACCTTTTAAGCCAGCCCACACGTGAAACATCACTTACGCGTGTACGCGCTAAGGCCCTTTCCTCCAATAGCACGGTGACGTGCAGTTTTCTCACGTGCTGATTCACTATGCACCCGTGTTGTGGGCAACGCCTGCGCGCGTAACATTACTGATGCGCTTACGCGCTAAGGGCCTTTCCTCGAATTACACGCTGACGTGCAATTTTTTCACGTGCCAAATCACTCCGTATCAAGCTGGCCACGCGAATACACACGAAAGACCACGCTCCTGCCCAAAAGGCCATTTTCCTGCCTCCCAGAGCCCCGAGCATGCTCCCACCTGCCATCTGCTGCTCCTGACTGCCTGCTGCCCACGTGCCCTGCTATTTGCTGCCTGCACATCAGCCAGGGGTGCAGTTGCTGTGACCACCCCTGCTGGAACTGAAGACTCCCAACTGGGATACCATCGCTCCACAGCCCAGCCCCAGGACCCAGTTGCCCACCCACACCTGCCTCTGGGGTTGCCATTTCGGGCACAACACCATCTGACACCACTGGCAACCCCCAGCCAGAAAGGCAGAGGGCCACCAGCTTCAGTGCCAGGGAAGTTGGTGTCCTGGTGGATCAAGTCCTGGGGCAGTATGATGCCCTCTTTGGAAGTTTGCGCACCAACAATGAAGGATGGACCAGGATCTGGATGGACATCATGACTGCCATCAACAAGGAGGGGGTGGCAGTCTGCGACATCAAACATGTCCAGAGGCGCTGGGAGGACTTCTGGACCAGGACCCTCGACAAGGCCCAGCGCCTCTTGAAGGCAGCGGATGCCAAGGGGCGCCGGGGCCACCTGTCGGACCATCAAATGGGGGTCCTGGAACGCACACGCCCAGCGCTCCACGTCCAGGTCCTTGAGAGGCAGACCCATATGGAGTCGAGCGGTAAGTGTACATGCATACTGATTGGACGCTGTGCGTGTTGTGGTGTGCCAGTAGTGTGCAGGTTGCACATGTGTTTTTGTAGGGCCATGTATGGATGTGTATGTACAGGGGCGTGAGGCTGACACATGTGAGTCCTCTCATGTGTGAGACACATGGATGGTGTATGTGTTGGTAAGCATGCAGGCCAAATGCAGGTGTGGGAGCACACATGTTTGAATTACTGTGTATGTACGTTGGCATGGTTGTGGTGTCATACATGGATGGTGGTTCCAGCTGCATTTATCTGCACTGTGTACATGTGCATGTGTGTGTATTTGACAAGTGTGCAACTGTGATGCAACATGGATGCATGTGACACTGACATGTAGAAGGCTGAATGGCAGATGTGACATGGATGGCGATCTCATCACTGCGACAGTTGGTGGAGATGTACACATGCATGTAAGTGTGGTGGCCTGTGTGCATGTGTTGTGCACTCCCCGTGTTTCATGTGACATCAGGCTCACCTTCGGCTGCTCGTGCTGTTGTTTGTGTATGGATGGTGCTGCCTGGTGCAATATTGCTGTTGAATTGCTCATGTGTGTGAGTTGAAATGACATCTGTGTTGGGGAGTGTGATGCCATGTCTGAAGTTTGACACTGACACTCATGTACAACTGTCATGTGTGTATCAGTCCATTGTCCAGTGCCCTGATGCCTGTGTTCAATCTCTCCCTGTCTGCAGCGTCAACTGATAAAGAGGGCAGAGAGGGTGCTGTGGAGCAAAGCGGCAGGGATCGCACCACCAGCCGGAGGCGCTCCCCTTCCAGGTTGCCATCTTGTTGGGGAGTGAGGAGTCTGGTGCCGCATCCCAGGCCGCAGCTGCTGAGGGTAAGTCCAAGAGGCGGAGGTTGGAGGTGGACTCCTCGGCAGCAGAAGGGGCAGCTGAGACCCCACAGGGTCAGACGGAGGAAGATGGCATGGAGTCATCCAGGTTGGTGGGGGGTTTGGTGGAGGAGGAGGCCGTGGAAGGGACACACACGGGGTCTGGAGGTGGGGATTCCACTGGTGCTAGTGGTGCAGTGCAGGGGCAGGGACAGGAGGCAGCACAGGCCACCGCGGAGGTGCCTGTGTGTAATCCTGTCCCCGATCCTGTGACTGCATCATCCTGCACCAGCAGGGATGCCTACGTCCAGACCCGTTTTCAGGGAGGGGATCCGCTTACAACAACTGGCCTTCCTCTCCCTGCGGACGTGGCTATCCGTGACCGGGTTGAGCCTGTCCTGAGTGGGATGCCTTTGCGTCAACGGGGCATGCGAGGTGACCTGCTTTGTTTTCGTGAAGACACTGCACGTCATCTTGAATGCCTCATCGACCACGTTGACCTACTGGGACTGGTCACCAGGGCTGGATTCCTCCGTGTGCTGTTCCTTGTTCCGACCCCCTCCTCACCTGAACACCCTAAGTGCCAGTCGTCCTCCATGCCATCTTCCCACCCATGTATCATCTGGGTACCATGTGGAGCTGCCTCTGACCCAGCGGCCAGGCTTGTGGGACACACATCCCTGCCACAGTCGGGAGTCGGACGTCCAGCAGGGGTGGCCACCACAACAACTGCACCCCAGCCAGAGGAGGAGGTGCAGGAAGCAAGAGCAGGGGCACAGGCACAGCAGCAGCAGCAAAAAGGTGGGAGCTATGATGGCTCGGGCCATCGACATCGGAGGGGCAGGCATCGGCCAGAGGGCAGGAGGACCAGGGATTACAAGTGTCTTCCGTGTGGCAGCAGTTGGGCCACGCCATAGATGCAGAGCGGCGGCGGGCGGAAGATGCACGGCTCACAATGGTCAGGGCGGAGAACTCCGTGCGGAGGGCACTGAGGCGGGCCGAGTGCCTCGAGGAAATTCGAAGGGAGTTGGAGGTCAACATGTCATCGTCCCTGCGAATCCTCGGGGCCATGGAAGAGGACCACCTTCAGGACATTGAGCAGGAGTTCAATGATGCCCTGGCCCGGGAAATCGGGAAGTGAGCCGTTGGACTAGCCCACCGCTTTGTAGTTTTAGGTTTCCTTTATCTTTTTCATTCATTTGGGGCGCTTGGACTATGCCCCGCCTTTTTGTATATATTTCTTTGTTAGGTTTCATTTCATTCGTTGGGCTCATGGACCCTGGATTATTTCTTTGTACATAGTTGAACAGTGGATTTGTCTATTATTATTTTTCTCACCATGGATCAATGGATTTTACTGTTTAAGTTTCCTTTGGATTTGATTTGTTGGCCGGAGACTTTGGACACATTTTCATTTCGATTGATTTGGATTCAGACTTCATGATTTTCTGTTTGTGTTTTGGACACACTGCATTTCATCTTTTTTTGATACATTTTTTTCATGTTTTCATTTCATTACATTATTTTTCTGTACAATACATTTTGTTTTATTACTTTGATGTATGGTATTCTCTCATTGGTTTCATGCATGTCACGGTGTAGGTTTTCACAATCACCAGCACCCATTGTGGGTTTGTGACAGACATGTGTTGATGTACATTCTTGCCATTTGGGTTGTATCATGTAATGGCCATTTCAATGTGGGGTGGATGGGATACTTGGTTGGGTCTTTGCACAGGGGTGGCGTGCGGTGGGATTTGGGAGGCCATGAGGCACATGATTGTGGATCATGATGACGTGTTGGGGGGACATGAGTCCGGGCCTGAGCCTTACTGCTGGGTGGGTGGGGGTGGGGGACATGAGTCGGGGCCTGCTGGCAGGTGCCTATCAATGCTGGTTGGGTGGTGGTCCAGGGGGACATGAGTCAGGGCCTGCTGGCAGGTGCCTGTCAATGCTGGGTGGGTGGGGACGCTGGGGGACATGAATCCGGGCCTGAGCCTCACTGCTGGATGGGTGAGGGTCCAGGGGGACATGGGTCTGGGCCTGCTGGCAGGTGACCATCAATGCTGGGTCAGTGGGGGTCCAGGGGGACATGAGTTGGGGCCTGCTGGCAGGTGCCCGTCAATGCTGGGTGGGTGGGGGTGCTGGGGGACATGAGTCCGGGCCTGAGCATCACTACTGGGTGGGTGGGGATCCAGGGGGACATGAGTCGGGGCCTGCTGGCAGGTGTCCATCAATGCTGGGTAGGTGGGGGTCCAGGGGGACATGAGTCGAGGCCTGCTGGCAGGTGCCCGTCAATGCTGGGTGGGTGGGGTGCTGGGGGACATGAGTCCGGGCCTGAGCCTCACTGCTGGGTGGGTGGGGGTCCAGGGGGACATGAGTTGGGGCCTGCTGGCAGGTGCCCATCAATGCTGGGTGGGTGGGGGTGCTGGGGGACATGAGTCCGGGCCTGAGCCTCACTGTTGGGTGGATGGGGGTCGAGGGGGATATGAGTCGGGGCCTGCTGGCACGCGCCCATCAATGCTGGGTGGGTGGGGGTCCAGGGGGACATGAGTCGGGGCCTGCTGGCAGGTGCTCGTCAATGCTGGGTGGGTGGGGGTCCAGGGGACATGAGTCGGGACTGCTGGCAGGTGCCCATCAATGCTGGGTGGGTGGGGGAGCTGGGGGACATGAGTCCGGGCCTGAGCCTCACTGCTGGGGGGTGGGGGTCCAGGGGGACATGAGTCCGGGCCTGCTGGCAGGTGCCCATCAATGCTGGGTGGGTGGGGGTCCAGGGGGACATGAGTCGGGGCCTGCTGGCAGGTGCCCATCACTGCAGGGTGGGTGGGGGTGCTGGGGGACATAAGTCGGGGCCTGCTGGCAGGTGCCCGTCAATGCTGGGTGGGCGGGGATCCAGGGGGACATGAGTTGGGGCCTGCTGGCAGGTGACCGTCAATGCTGGGTGGGTGGGGGTCCAGGGGGACATGAGTCGGGGCCTGCTGGCAGGTGCCCGTCAATGTTGGGTGGGTGGGGGTGCTGGGGGACATGAGTTGGTGATCACTAATGCAAGGTGACATGTGGGCTGGCTGGGGGGCATGCCCATGATGGATGGGTTGCGTGTGGAACATGACCAGAGGTGCATGGTAGTCCCCTGTGGTGTGGGCTGCCTGCAGGGGCTGTGGAGGGGGTAGAGGGCACACCTGGGTGGACCCACACTGCCAATTCACGTTTGGGACTCCCGGCGCACCCCACTGGATACACGTACCCCGCTCTGACAGTGAAATCGCGTGTGAAATTCCCCCGAACCCCAGTAATACACGTACCCCGCTCGCACAAGGCCAATCGCGTGTGAAACTCCCCGCGAACCCCAGTAATTCACGTACCCCGCTCGCACCGGCCCAATCACCTGTGAAACTCCCCGCGAACCCCAGTAATACACGTACCCCGCTCGCATAGGGCCAATCGCGTGTGAAACTCCCCGCGAACCCCAGTAATACACGTACCCCGCTCGCACAGGCCCAATCGCCTGTGAAAATCCCCGCCCAGGGTTGTCCATGTATTCGGAGGGGTGCACAGGGAGTTTTACAGGCGTTTTCATGGTTGGGGGGCTGTATGCTGGTCCACTGGCCTGTGCGCCATGTACGGGATTTGTGCGCCGTGCATGGCGCACGGGAAGGGGTTGGGGGCGTAACTGGCGCTGCTGGAGGGTCACTGCGCCACTCTGTGCCACGGCTGGTAATGGATGTTGAAATCCATGAATACGCTGTGCGCGGAAATGGATTGTAGCGCACGCGGCTGGCGCAGACTGTCGCACGTGCACACTGTGCGCCAGCCGCGTGCGCCACTTGTGCACTGAATTCTATGAATTTCCCCCCTAATCTGCACATTAGAGCACAGAGCCCCCAGCTTCGCAGAGGGTCAAAGATGCCTCAGGCTCTGTGATCTATCTGCTCTGCAGAGCACAGATCACTGAGCCCAAGGCATCTTTGTCCATTGGTAAAGCTTTATAAACGATGGCTTGAATTGTGTACTTTTAAATCCATATTTTATAAACATAGAAATAAACATATTTCTATGTTTATAAAAGATGCCTTGAAAAGTACACAATGCAACTCATCTTTTATAAAGCTTTGTTGATGGACAAAGACGCCTCAGGTTTTGTCCAAAAGATGGCTTGAATCATGTACCTTTCAAGCCATCTTTGATTAACATAGAAATAATGAATTCTATGTTTATAAACGATGGCTTGGAAAGTACACAAAGTAAAGGCACTGCATACAACTTTATATATACACGCGTACATACATTTATATATTTGTTTGCGCACCTTATTATGGTTTGTGCACTTTTCAGGCCACGCCCACCATGGAAGCCACGCCCCAAAATGAGCCCCCCCCTCCACCCCCTTAATCCCCTCAATTTCTTACCCCACTGAAAGCACTGCTTGTGGCATGGTGCACTTGTGTACAGCCAGACAATTGCAAAGTTAGACTCCACTTTGACGTTGGGGTACACGCGCCGATTCAGTGGTTAAGCCTGAAACCTGCGACTGGCGTCACTGGGCCATGAAATAATACGACGTGAGCCAACTCACTCAGGATGCGACTCCGCTGAGTGCACTCCGAAGAGCGCCTCGGCCGAGAGCCCTTGCTGTATGTGCAGGGAACCAGCCCAGGCGAGCGCTTGCCTTCTTTGGAGCGCTAAAGCCATTGCTACCCGGTGACGACACACGCGGAAGTGCACGCCCCAGGCACACGCCGCTTTTCTGTCACCGCGGCTTTGAGCGGGATGCGCTTCTTGCTGAGTGGGAAGTAGGCTTCTCAGAGGCAGCTGATTGGCGGAGGGCTTCTGCCTTCGTTCTAACCAGTCAGTGACATCCTTGCAGCGCCCTACTCGAGACAAAGAAACTCTCGCATCATGTTGCACACACACGCGCACGCCTATACACACAGCGAGAAGAGTGTGGCAGGCCGGTGCTTCAAAGGCATGACGGTGGCAGGGCGATGCGGTCATTTGCTAGTGCGTGTCGCTGATTCTGTGTAACCAATTAGTTACATAAGCAGAGGCAGCATCTTTGTCTTGCACGCTGAAGCTTCCACGGTGTCGAGCCATTCGAGTGATGCACTCGCAGGAAGGAGCGATGTGTGCTTTACATATGTGTGGGTTCCACATTTTAATATTAAATGTAACAACAGAACGTTTTGATAACATAGCCCTTTGGTGCTGGATCCCTTCCCACCTGCACTGCGGAAAGGACCTGCAACCACCGCAATAACACCGCAAATCCATGCTGCGGCCTGCCTCATCACAGGTCCCCCCAATAATGACCGCATATGCCACACTCATCAAACTTCACTTGCGCCCCTTACAAGCAGACCGCAGATTTAAAGCTAGCTGAATCATATACAAAGCCGCCGCCATGCACACACCTGCCTACCTGGCAGTGGCGCAAAGGGCATTGGGCAGTTCGGGCTTCAGCCCCGCCCTCCTCCCCCAATGTCGGGCTATGTTGACTTGACCTGGTTCAGCTGACCTACAGAGCCATAGCCGGACAGGGCAGGTCAAATACAATAACCAGTGTCTGCGGCTTCACACTTAACAAAGGCTCGGCAATTACTAATGTAAAACTTGTCACTGCTAGCACCTGCATTCCTATGCATGGCGTGATGTGGGCTTAGTACTTGTATGTCAAGGGAGTGACATGGAGGGACAGGAGGCCACTTATTCTCACAGCATTTCTTAAGTGGGTGCTTTCAGATGTAAAGGCGAGAGCTAACTGCTTGTAACATTGAAGCTGCACTAGAATCGTCACATTAGAATGCATGAAGAATTTAGATGCCCCCACACAAGTATATTTGACCCTCCACCACAGACTCTGGAGATCGAGCCACACCCGACATTTTAAGGGTCAGCCTTTCACCTCCAAAATGTTAGCCTAAGTGCACGCCTGCTACCTGGCACACAAGGTTGCCATCTCTGGTGGTCGCCCATCACAGGAATTCAGGACCTGGACAGGCTAGAGCAGCAGAATACAAAAAAGACAGAGCACTCTCTCGATACCGCTGGACCCTCCAAGCTCAAAACCATCAGCATCAGACGCGCGCCCACCCTCATTCAACTCAGAAAAGAAATCAAGACCCTCCTCCCTCAAGGACACCTTCTGCACGCCTCGGAAAATCCACCCCACCCAGGCCCCCTCCTGACAGGAAGCATTTCCAGCGCACTTTTCTGCCCTGTTACCTGTCCCCCAGTAGCTGACCATAGACCTTAAACCCTGCATGTGATAAGTGGCATGCCCTGCAAGGAGTGCACTGCTCCCCCGTATAACCACACAATGTGTGCCTGTAACCCCTACCACTGAAGCGATGCTCTCCTGCTTCCTGGAGCTAGCTTCATGCTCGGAAAATACCCTACATAAATAAAAGGGCCATATTAACAGGTGCTATTTTTAGCCAATGTAATATCTCGGTGACCTTGGCAGGTGCAGGGGGGTCATCTGCATTGCATGTGGGTTTCTGTTTCCATGTCACACATAGAACAGAGAAGCACTAACACTACATTCCAAGTCACTGAGAAGAAGCTCTTTCCAGCAAGCCAATGCCCGGGTGCTTTATACAGGCGCCTAGCCACGAGGCGCTAGGCTTAGAATATCCTTCATGTGGGTATCCTTCCCAGTGGCATGTGCCTTGGAGTTAGTCAGGGTGGCGCTATGCAGGTGGACCGCCCTTTGTTTCTGGGACGCTGAGCTGTTTTACAGATAATGCTCTGCTCACTTCTCCTCAGAGTCTAGAGTGATATGATATGATATGGCATTTGTAACGCGCCTATACACAAGTGTTTCAAGGCGCGACGAGGCAGGGAGGGGGGAACAAGGGGAGACAGACAACGATCCTACTAGGCCAGGTGTCATTCAGATCGCGCAAGTGCATGGGTAGAGGGGAAGGGAAAAGTGCAAGGGGGAAAGGGAGAGGGGAAGTGCAGTACAGGGTTAGTAATGAACAAGATAAATAATGGCGTTTGGGCACCTTGCACAGCCCTAGCCCTGGGAAGCTCTGGTGGGGTTGCCCAGGGAAGCTCTGGTGGGGTTGGATGGCGTTTGGGCACCTGGCACAGCCGTAGCCCTGGGAAGCTATGGCGGGGTTGGATGGCGTTTGGGCACCTGGCACAGCCCTAGCCCTGGGAAGCTCTGGCAGGGTTGGATGGCGTTTGGGCACCTGGCACAGCCCTAGCCCTGGGAAGCTCTGGCGGGGTTGGATGGCGTTTGGGCACCTGGCACAGCCCTAGCCCTGGGAAGCTCTGGCGGGGTTGGATGGCGTTTGGGCACCTGGCACAGCCCTAGCCCTGGGAAGCTCTGGCGGGGTTGGATGGCGTTTGGACACCCGGCACAGCCCTAGCCCTGGGAAGCTCTTGCGGGGTTGGATGGCGTTTGGGCACCCGGCACAGCCCTAGCCCTGGGAAGCTCTGGCGGGGTTGGATGGCGTTTGGGCACCCGGCACAGCCCTAGCCCAGGGAAGCTCTGGCGGGGTTGGATGGCGTTTGGGCACCCGGCACAGCCCTAGCCCTGGCGGGGTTGGATGGCGTTTGGGCACCCGGCACAGCCCTAGCCCTGGGAAGCTCTGGCGGGGTTGGATGGCGTTTGGGCACCCAGCACAACCCTAGCCAGTGGAAGCTATGGCGGGGTTGGATGGCGTTTGGGCACCTAGCACAGCCCTAGCCCTGGGAAGCGCTGGTGGGGTTGGATGGCGTTTGGGCACCTGGCACAGCCCTAGCCCTGGGAAGCGCTGGTGGGGTGGGCTTGGATGGCGTTGCTCCTTCCACAGATATTGCATGCATCCCTCTGGGCTTCCGGGCAGGTTGATACAGTACTGAGTTAATGTTGATTATTCCGCGCCGGGAGTCTATTATTGGGCCGGAGTCACGCATTATAGGAGCCTGCATTGCATGCCATCGAATCAGAAGTCTAACGTGTCTCGTGTCGAATACTGCTGACGTGCCAACGCTCTATTCTAGCGCCTAACATGAGGCCACATCCATTAGTAACACAATCATAGTATAAAGCGCTGTATTGCCAATTACTAACATTCATTTCCAGAGCTTTTTAATTATATTGTGAAGTGATGCCATTTAAAATACATTTCTGTATGTCTGAATGAATGACACCCCCCTCCACCCCTCTTCCAGCCGTGTCGTTAAGTTTAAACGCGCGCAGTCCTTCCTGTAAAGAGCCCGTCTGTCACACGCTTAGGAAGTTTCCAACACCCACACACCGCAATCCACCAGTCCTATTTAGAGAATCCAAAGCCGGGGTTTCCTGACAGCTCCGGCTTTTATGAGCCAACTGCACTGAGTAAGCGGCGTGCCTGAGCCATCCTCGTCCTGCCAGCTTGGGGGACCCGGAGGGAGCAGGGCGGGGCGCTGGCTACGTCACGGCGAGGGGCTGCCTGGGGGATACATAAGAAGGAGCGGCGCGGCCAGACAGATAGAACCGCTCTGGCCCAGCTGGGATAACAGGTGCCCGCCTCTACAGCAAGCAGCGCATCCCCGCCCAGGGCTCGTGGAACCGCTTCTTTCTCATCCCCAGGAGCTGCCTGCACAGTGACCTGAGGTAAGTCCCGGGGCTCTGCCCACAGCATGGCAGGCTGCCTGGATGCACTGCCTCTCCCAGGAGTGAGCTTATGCCGGGGAAGAGTTTGCAATAGCTGACTCCGTGTAATGCCAACTCAATTCTAAGCGTACATTTGGTATGGGAAATCTGCACGTGCACTTCTTTGTGTAGCGCTACAAATGTGTGCACCTCTTTGTATAGCGCTACGCAGTCTGGCATTTAACCTGCTTCTCAAACTTGGAGCATGCAAAGAAGTTCAAGCACAGGCTGGATGGAGGAATCTGCTCAGGGTCACACACTTGTCAGAAGAGGAGTCCAGATCAGAGTCCGTGAGACTGATTTACGAATTGTTTTTCAATGGGATTGAGCCTTTGTAAAACGCTTTTGTAAATCAGGCCTCACGTCTTCTGGTGCAACAGTAACGCTCTGGTGAACATGTAAAGAGTGAAGGCGTGTGTGTGCTATAGGCACACGTGGAACAGTGACACCGGTAGCTCAGTGCCGTTTTACATGTCGTTCTTCGTGGTTGTGGGAAGAATGCAGTTGAGACTAGAGGCTTATGGCGGGGGCATGATACTCATGTGAAGGTGGGGCGCCTTTTCTTATATAACCAAAGCATCAATACTGGGGACCGATATAGACCTCTGGATAGAGATGAAGACATGTGCCTAGAATCAGACATTGTTTTCGAGTTGGGGAGCCGAGATTCGACCCAAAGTCGCCTCGTTCTCCGGTCATAAATATAGTTCATACACCAGCCCCTAACTCCTCCCCACTTTCTCCCCCTCCACTCAAATGTACCCACAGCCTTCTATAGTGCGACTTTTGTCATTTTGTTGACCTCGTCGCGGTTGCACCTGAAAAGAAGTTGACAATATGTACCTCGTGTCTGTTCTCTAAGCTAAGACGACGCACTGTCTGCTACCCAACACCCTTCCGCCAGCACCACGGGCGAGTGACTGGGTCTGCCTGGTGAAACATGGGCAGAGGTACGAGCACTGTTTAGAGCGCACTGCTCAGGTTAAAAAGTACCCTTTACGCACCACTGTGCGCAGCATTTTGTTGTTACTTGAGTGGACATAATTGTTTCTACACAAGCACTCATTAAGCACATAAGTGCGCGCTGCGCCTCGGCCGGTGTCTGCGCCCATGGCGTCAGGCCACGGCTCTGGGGCATCATCGCCTTCATGCACAACTCTTGCCTGAGTGCAAGAGAAACAACGCGTGCGTGCCCGCCCTTCCTATAGCATATGCATTGAAGACGTATACCACCCCAGCCGCTTGCAAACGAATAAAAGGCTGGTGGTGGGGCGTCGGTGTAGAAATGAGCGCAAATGGCAATCAATATAAAGCGCCGTGAGACATAGTTTCAGGGTGCTGTTCGCTATACTCAGTCATATGATTTTGACTCGGTCACTGGTGTTAGCTTAATTTGTGCAGCCGAGCGGGCTCCTTCTGCCCAATATGCAGCAGTCAGTGTGGCAACATGATTGACATATGTTGTCCTGACAGACAACGCCTCCACCATCACGTCGCGCGTTTGCACAGGGGAGACAGTCCTCTGGAAACGCCACACTGTGTGATCCTGATAAATAACAGGGCATTTATGATATGATAAAGGCGCTTACCCAGAGGGATCTAAGCGCAGACCCGAGGATCGAACCTGCGATGCTCCGTGTCACCTTGCTTCCAAGGCGAGCACGTTGCCCCTGAGCTATCTGTAAGACATTTCCAGAGGACTGTTTCCACTGTAAACACATGCAGCCGTTAAACCATGTATTGCTAAAGCTGAGATCAGAGACGGACTTTTAGCCACTCGAGATCAGGCAGTATGTTGTTACTTTGCACCTGTAGCCTCATTGCGCGCCATTTCTCCCCCTTGCAGCTCTTCAGTGCAATAAATGACTCTGAACAAAGGCGGCAAACTGAAGAACCTGGACAAGAGGCGCGGCAGCATGCCCCTGTCGGTCCACCAGCAGCTGCACCGGCGCAGCATGCCCGTGGACGAGAAGGAGCTGCAGGCCGCCATCCCCGACGGGCCCCTGGGCGAGCTCTCCAACCTGGTGCGCAGCACCTCCTACAACCCGGACGAGGAGCAGCGCGAGAGCTGGGCCTCGGGCTCCTCCGACTCCGTCATCTCGTCCAGCAGCGACTCCGAGGAGCCCGTCTACAAGGTCATCCTGCTCGGGGAGCACGGGGTGGGCAAGTCCTGCCTGGCCCGGATCTTCGGCGGCATCGAGGACGCGCACGACGTGGAGGAAGCTGGTAAGCGGCACCGGAAACCCTTCTTTGGCGCGCAAGCACGAGCCACGCTTTCTGCCAGGCCAGCATTAGGGCGTTGTGTTATGTTGATTTATGCTGCGCACCGCGACCACCCAAGGGCAGTCTCCAGGGTTTTAGGTGATGTGGTTGGTGATCTAGCGCTTGCTGCGTTGACCTCAATTGTGTGGCACTATTTATGTTATGTTATTTGGCATTCATATAGTGCTCTATATATCATTGCTATGACCATGAAGGGCTTGTGGATTGAACGCCCTCTGGGACCATAATCCAGGTCAGTCAAGAGAGGAGGGTAGTATAGGGTGCTTTGGTGCACTCAATATGTGAGCAGCCTATGCGATTGCCTGATGGTAGCTGCATCCTGTGGTGCTATCGAGAGATCAGTTGAAGGTGTGCAGTCTGGTGCTCTGTCTCCGAGACTGCATTCTGGCGGCACGTCACATATATACTGCTTTATAATAGCAATATGTCCATTTCTAAGTGACCCACACTGCAACATTGTAACGAAAATGACTTAATTGTTGATATATACATGAGCACATATGGGCATCTAATTTTTGAAGAGACTTGCAAGGCACAGGGATTTGCACAAGATCACACAATGTGCTCAGAAGGATAACACTATACACACAGGATCCGATTCACAGAATTTTTTGCACGGTTCAAAGTGACTGCACTGCTGAAAAGTGATTTTGCACTGCTGGCACAAACCCTGATTCAAGGAACTGTGTAAAGTGTATTTTTGCCGTGCAAAGTCTGTGCAAAGTCATTTTGTACTGCAGAAATTACTATGCACTGAGCTTGCACAGCAAAAATACACATTGCACAGTTCCATGAATCAAGGTTTGTGTCGGCAGTGCAAAATCACTTTTCAGCAATGCGAAGTCACATTGAACCATGCAAAAAATTCCACGAATCGTGCCCAAAGTTGTTAATGGATGTAGGAAACGTGTTTCTCTTCAAAAGTGTTTATTTATGCAGCTATCACACGAGATAAATCCCCTGTGAATTCCCTGTGTGCACATTGGCCTGCCTCACTGTAAATTAGAGAATATCACAGTTTTGATCAGTGGAAAAAAGGGCCATACCTAAGTCTTTTTTGTCACTTTGCACATCTCCCTTTTGCTTACTTACATTTTGTTATCGTGGTAAAAACATAATGTAATCGTTGCTATTTGCTGGCATGTGATATTTGGTCTTTGGGAACAAAATGTTCATTATGAATTCTTGCTCTTGGAATACTAACCCTGTGGCCCTTGCTTTTCCCTAGGGAACACCTATGACCGGTCGGTGGCGGTGGACGGCGAGGAAGCGTGCCTTCTAGTGTTCGACATATGGGAGCAGGTACTTATTCCTTTCTCAGTAGTTCTGGAACATCCTGTGTGTTTGGGGCGGGTGTCCTGCGCCTAGTGCAGTGTAGAGTCAGTTATTGGCACTGTGTTCCATGTACAGCATGCACCTCCTTCCATTTGATGTAGCGCTTAATGGTGATTTTTAGTCTGTTTCTGGGTGCTTCCCAGGGAGGTCATGTGATTTGTCCGGTATTGCCCCGTTGCATCAATATGAGATTCTGGGATTAGCTCCCAGGTTTTTCATGGTTTCACAGATAATGGCGTAATACCCACCCAATTTCGGCCCTTAGATGAGCCCAGAAATGCTTCTTTCACTGTCCCCGCCACACTGCTGCCCCCTGAATTCTAACATTACTGTTAGTTGCTATCGATAATTAGTACCCGGCGAGGGACAATCAGATTGCATCAAACTATTTGATTGGCCCCTGCCGGGTCCTTAACCGTCTGACAAAGATTCACCGGCTGCCGTTCCAGAGTTCGCTTCGCTCTGGCTTATACCTCTCACCCTGGGGCATTACCCGACTGGTAATGCCCCCCCTCCTCGGGTTCTATTGCTTTATTAGCATCTGGTGAGTCCCTATGGGCGTTTGAGTTCACGCCGAACCTGCTCTGTACTAACAGCGGCCTAGAAGGATGGGGTGACTAGTCCAGGATCACACAGTTTGCAGTGATGGGCAGGGCGCTATGACTCATACCACAGTGCCTGAATCCCTAGAATGCACCAGCTCTTAAGTCAGCTTTTAACAAAACAAGCACATTAGTGCTCCTCTCAGTGAGCGCATGATTTCACCTCAGCCCGCTTGCCTTTGATTACCCCACCACTGATTTACTGCAACCTCAGAGAAATCGCTTGCTTCGCAGAAGCGTTTTATAATGGCGCAATAACATAGGAAAACGCTGAGCCCCTGAGCCTTTGAGCGTCACCCCATCCTCACAAGGATGAAAATCCTGGGCTTCCTGCATCCAACCAATCGGCATCCTCCTAAACAGTACCCTGGGTTCCATCCATGCAGAGAGATGTTAGAAGCACATCTCGCATGTCACGGCTTTGGAACATTCTCATGAGACACGCGACTGAAGCCACACTTAAATAGGACTGTCTTCTCTGTCGGAGCAGTTTGGCAGTAGCCACATTGGGAAGGCGTCAAGGCCACTCTGAGCTTTGAAGACCACACCCTTTGTCCCTGGCCTAGGAGATCTGACCGGGTGACTCTATGACTGAAATCCTAGTCCACCCCATTCCGTGGTTGTATGTGCCTACTTCATGGTATGGTCCACCGGAGTTGGGTGTGCTCTCCACTAATGCCAGTTGGCCCCCAGGTGTGAGCCATACCTACCAATGTTGGATGTGCTCTCTTGCCCGGCCTCACACATGCTGCTCCATCTGTTTCAATAGGGGGTTGGGGCGCACACTGAATTGGTCCCAAAGTCACCTCTCACCCAAAATTAATGAGCAGATAGCTCAGTGAGTTGAGTGCTTGCTTCTGATGTCTGTGTGCATCCTGCAGTCCCTGGCAGAGCTAGTAGAGGCCCATGTGGGGCCCTGTCTAATCCCGAGGAACCCCTCTGCCACCGGCTAAATAGTTTAATTGTGTTGTCAGGAGCCCTGCATTCCTCCTGGGGTCGACTTAACACTCCGTCCTTCCAGGTTGGATACTTGGTACATCGTGAATGTTAAGTCGGGCTATCGCAATGAATGGACTCTGCACCGAACCCCAGCTAAGGCATGATCTAATTACTGCGACTTTGATTGTGGCTGCAGGAGCTGTCAAGGTCATTGGCAGAGCAGAGGCCTGCAGAGCCCATCATTTCAGATCTGAGATAGAGCGAAAAGGAAAGTGATTTTGACTGCGAAATAATAGGAGTCATTGTGTGGTGCCCTTTCTCTGCGCTGTCAGAGGTCCAGGATAAAAATAGCGCTGCGTAAATCATTCCGTGTTTAAAGCCAGTGGTGTTTCCAGGCAGCGCGGCTGAATGCACTGATCAATTCATTTCAATTTAGGACGAGACCCATTGGCTTCAGAATCAATGCATGAAAATGGGAGACGCCTACATCATCGTGTACTCGGTGACGGACAAGGCCAGCTTCGAGAAGGCCTCTGAGCTGAGGATCCAGCTGCGGAGAGCGCGACAGAGCGAAGACATCCCCATCATCCTCGTGGGCAACAAGAGCGACCTGGTCCGATCGCGCGAGGTCTCAGTCGAAGGTAAGAATCAGTTCGAGCACCAATCACGCCTTTGAGTCTCCGTAATCTTACGCAATTTTGAAATCTCTGTAGGGGGTGTTAGGCTCCAGTGAAGGCAACCATCCTCTTCTATAAGTGACTTGCCCATTAAAAAAAAAAGTATACATGTTTGATAATCTACACCTGTCCTCCAGACCAGATTGGTCCTCTTCCATCCATATTCCTCGTAGAATACCTCTTTTTGATCAAATATTAGGCTAACAACAGTCAAATTATCACAAAGTTCTGGGAGCTGCAACACATGATAACATCTTTAAGCATCCTTCAGAAAAAGGGGAACGCAGGGGAAAGCCTGGTCCACGTGAAGGAAAAGGAAGGTGTCTGACCATGGCATATCCGCATGTCTAGGCTGCCGGATTCACAATGCTAGGAGAAGGAGTCTGGAGAAGGGGTGGATCTCCACAGAGAAGGAAATAGGCATTCCAGACCACAGGCCTAGCATTTTGTGGGCTTTGCAGCTTAGTACTTCACAAATGCCAAATATCTTGATCGTGAGGAAAGTCCTACAAATGCACGAGATCTGCCAACTCTTAGCTTTTTTTAATGTTAAATCCACAAGACGGCTTATTTTGGGAGGTGGGCATCTAACTTTTACCAATGGGCCTCTCCCTCCCTCTATAATGGTATGAAAATGCAATCTGAAAAAAAGAGCAGATGAGGCTAGAAAAGGGACTGGCTGAAAATAAACCCACCCAGGCCATGGGAAGGGAACATGATCAAAAGGCACCGGGCTACGGAGGTGGGAGCCTGTGATTACAAGGATAGAGAATGAGTAAGATGGAGGGTGGGTGGTGGCCATACTCCAATACCTTAGGACAGGGACGCAACGAAACATCAACTTCAGTGGGCTAGGGGGAGAGGGGGCTAACTGGTGATGGGAGGGGCCACTTCAGAAACTGGGCTGGGCAAGCTGCGTGCTCCACCCCCACGGTTCTACCCACAAGATCTAGTGTGGGGACCAACTATCAAATCGTACTTTTTTTTGTAAGTTATACATCCAACACATATGAATATCAATAACATTTTAGAAACTTCAAAAAAAATAATAATTAGAATACTAAAATCAAATAGTACATTTTAAAGCACAATATGCAGAGAGGCGATGGAAGCCTTTCTTGAAAGTAGCAGCTTTAAAGTTTCACTGCGTTTGTGCAAGTACATTTTTCTGAAGAAACACAGTAAAGTGTTGATCCAGCCAGTTTCAGGACAGGCTCATGGGAGATGCTTTGTCAACAGAAGGCTTGCCCCATAACTCACATTTCGAGATGAGGGGGCTGAAGCCCGGTTAGCTCATTGGCATTGCACGCCTGTCTTCTGAGGCTTTCTTGCGCGAGATAGGTGATCAGTTCATAAGTCGTACATGGGTGTCCCTTTACGTATCCTCTTGACACACTTGGATCACCCCATCGCCAACATTTTACGGATCCCAAGTTTCTAGGAGAGAATAGGACGAACATGAATTGGAACCATATTCATGTGAAGACCTCAAGCACGAGATATGTCCCAAGCAGAGCAGGCAATGGCCGATACGAATGACATTGTCTTGAACATGTTTTAAGGCCAATTTCAAGCCCAAATGAGGCCAATACAAAACAGCAGAACATAGCTCCTCAGTTAATCGTGACAACAAGTACACACTTTATTGGGGACATTGTTCATGGTCATTTTCTCATAGCTTTTTCTGAACCGTGATTAGTTGCAGTATCCGCAGTGCCCACATGCTCCACTAATGACTATTGTACCGTGAAGAACACTGACTTCCCACTTTGTCAATGTCTTCTGTCCCCAGAGGACACAGTCTACTAGTTCACCTTGCCAGTGACTGTTTGCACATGACACACATCTTTCAAGCCACTGTTACATAATCTGTGGATACGGGCAACATGAGCTTCCAATAAGAGGGAGATCAGACTTTTTCAGGCGTATTGTACTTTGGAGAATGCATACCAAGTGTCCGAACTCTGTTTCATCAATCCCTGTGAATTGTGAAGATAGTCAGGGTGCAATAGGTCTTTATTAGTGAAATGTGACTAATTGACAGGACTGTGGCTCAGACATTTCCCCGTTGTGACCTCTCTTTCTTTTCTCTTCTCTTCTCAGAGGGCCGGGCTTGTGCGGTGGTGTTCGACTGCAAATTCATTGAGACCTCGGCAGCCCTTCACCACAATGTGAAGGACCTCTTCGAAGGCATCGTCCGCCAGATCAGGCTGCGCAAGGACAGCAAAGAAGACAATGCCAGACGCATGGCAAGCTGCAAACGTCGAGAAAGCATCAGCAAGAAGGCTAAAAGGTTCCTGGGGAAGATTGTGGCAAAAAACAACAAAAAGATGGCATTCAAGCAGAAATCCAAGTCTTGCCATGACCTGTCTGTGCTTTAAAAGCTCTCAACAAGCCCAGTGTGGGCCAGTGGCACGCAGGCAAAGGCGATCCTAGGACTTCGGGGACTATGCAGACTCCTTGAAATGAAGCTGGTGACCAATGAAATAGACACATCAAGCGTCCACTTGTTCAATTTCTCTTTAATGCCTTATGGTCAGTGAGCCAGAGTCAGACGGTAGATAAACAGTGTTTCAGTGGTGACCGGTTTCGACTTCTAGACGTCGAGTAAATTGAGGGATTGTCTGAGGGTGGTAATTTTGCCTAGGCTATCTGGCCCAGTTTAGTGTGCATCTCAGGTCATCTATAGCACTGGGGTTCTGGCAATGTCCAGGTCTTCAAAGGGGCCCTTCATGCGGGCTAGAACTCTATGGACAGTGATATCCTGTCAATTGGCATGTCAACTAGAAGCGAAGACAACCAAACAAATTGGTAGGACGAAGACCGGTGGCCTTGGGATGTATTCCCTCTGCAGTTGACTCTCAAAGAGCGCCTAATGTCTATGACCGAGTCCATGTGCGAGCCCTGGGGTGGGGGATGAGGGCAGAAGGACCGTTCTCTCTCCACCAACCGGAAGCTCCCTACCACTGTGCCCAGGTCTGTTTTACGTACGCCTTATGTATGTTTTTCTCCTGTCCTGGGAAGGAGACGTACCGGAAAATAAGAAAAAGACAGACAGACATATAATCAGAATATTCTGCACTGACCCCCCACCCGCCATCGCCTATTTTCATTGATTCCGCCATTGTACGGAAGTAACTTTGTACTGAAATAACTTGAAGCTTTGTACGCGGGTTCGTACTCTCAGTAGATAATAGGTAGTGATATTTTTAGCCACTAGAAATTAATAGATACAGTAGTAAAATGTAGGCAAAACAGCTCATTTCCCCAATTGCACTGGGGATAACTGTTATTGGATGAATTTGATACTTGTTTACATGCAGATTTTATAATATAGTAATATTTCTTCTTAGAATTACGAGGTTGTGTCTGGGTCATGGGCATTGCAGCACTGCACAATATTTTTGCACTGTACAAAAAAAGGGTTTTTACTGATGCCATGACTGAGACAAAATGTACATAATAATGTGTGATGTATAGTATGATTTTTATAATATATTTGATTTGAAATAAGCACGCTGTTCTGTATATAATTTCTAGCTAGGATTGTATTTATACCAGTATCTATATGTACAGATGTTGCGAGACATGTACAGCATTAAAAACAATATCCTCAAAAACCCTCACTTAAGCCATCTCTTGAAACCTTCCTTTGGTGACCCTCTTTTCTGATGATTGGCAGGCCTCTGTTCAGAGGATTGTTGTGTCTGGAGGCTCAAGCAACACTACCTATTTCTAAATGCTGTGCTCCCCAACACTGTGCCGTCCCAGCAGTGCAAAACAAAACAAGATTTCCACTGCCGTGGCGTCATGGAAGACGATGACAGCGTTTCTCTCTCTCCCCACGTAAAACACGAGAGAAACAGAGGAGGCCCGGCATGCTGGTCAACATGCCCTGTGCCGTGCTGTGCACCCGGTCGTTGCCGAACGGGACGATGGAACCTTGGGTCTAACCAAGAACATGGCGGCGGGAGTGGGGAGGAGGGTGATGAGTTGACGCGGGTGGTAGGGGTGTTTTTTTCATTTTTGATGTTGGGGAGGGAGCACCTAACGGCAGTGGCAGGATGCCAGGTGTGCATATTTTTTCCTTTCGGGGTGCATGGTAAGGATCTTCATGATGGAGGTAAGGTGGGATAGGGTGGCAAGACACCAGGTATCTTTTCCCTTATGGACTTGTGGGTAGGGGAGTGAATCACACTAGGGATGAGAGGAATGGTGGCAGGGCGCCGTGTATTTTTTAATGTTGCTTATGGTTCCTCTACCCTCTGAACTGCTGATCCATAGGGGACAGAGCCTGGGGTGGAATTCCTGGGAGGACCATACAGAGCATACAACTGAAGATGGGTAACTAACAAACGGGATATCATCTCCCTCAGGGTTCTGAGTGACATCATAGACAACATGATCTTGGATCTCCTTGTCCATCAGATGACCCGTGGAGGCCCTTGGTGGAATATTTCCCTGTGATTACTAAGCCATACCATTAACCCTTGCACTCAAAGTGCCTGATGGTGTTATTTCAAAGTAGTCTTTTGACATTTAAAAGCTGTTGCCTGTGCTCCACTGCTCATTCAGGCCACAGATCTCCCGAAAAGAGCTGTAATGTGAAATGGCGAAAATACCTAATATTGCAAAACATTAAAAAAAAGTATGACTTATGTAGCTGTGCAAAGAGGAGGTCTGCGTTCCACTTAAGCAGGTAGCCTTCTAATCCACACAACTATATCAGATGGGAGGATGCCGCAGCCGGCGGCGGGTGCCACCACTTCAGAAATCGGGTACCTGGGGTGGAGGGGTTAAAAGAGGGGAAGGGAGGGTGGAGGGAAGATGGCCGGTCGGGGGAAGCAGCCTTCAGGTTGCTCAGAATGCGGGCTTAGATCGATAGTTTCAGCCTGCATTCCGAGGAACATGATTGGTTGCTGCCCCCCCCCCCCCCCGCCCCACGTGATAATTAATCTTAACCTCTGGCATTGCTCTGGGCAACCCTCCAGACCATGGTTCTTCACCCGCTAAGCCATTACAAAAGGGGAAGCCTGACCCCACCCACTCTTAAGCATTACCAGAAAGGTGCAGTTGCCGAAAAGTGCAGGTGAAAAGCGATCTTCTCTGAACACAACTCTAGTACCGCCCGGCGATCCAGATATTCCGATTGATCACATGTCTAGGGGGCTAGAGGATCAGCCATGGGTTGCTTGCCGGTGTGTGGATGAAAACAAAACACTACTCAAAGGTGTCTGATCACAGCAAAACTGATCAAGCCAACGTGGTGTAAAGCCAGAGACCTATAGGCAGTTTGAGTTGCGAACAAACCATGTCTGCACCCTGACCACCAATCCAAGACTGTGCCTTTGCCATGAAGATGATTAAGAGGTAATGACAGAAACACCAGGATGCTACTAGCGATAGGGCTTGGTGATAGGCTGCCGTCCCTGTAGACCTCGAAGTGGGGTCTACAACCTTTGTTTAATGGTGAATGATTATAGGAGTTGAGGTCTAACACATCTTTGTAGTCGCAGGTTGCAGACCCCTGTTTAGAACCGTGTACTGGCCCACGGCCATAAAGTACCCCGCTTTTCAAATGCTGTGGCAGTGGATTGAGTCTGTGGCACAATACACAACTGTGGGGGGCACTGCAGACCACTATGAAGAAGGAGCCCCACATTTTTACACATCTTTACATGCCTGGATATTACAACCATCGATTGCTGAGTGGCACACGATGGCACATCTTGTGTTTACTTTTGCATTACAAAAAAAATTAGATCTACACAAAACTCAAAGAAAGCAAAGTGACAGAGGCCCGATCATCTCCCGCTCCGCCGCTCCAAACGGAAAGATTTTCGGCCGCCCTGTTTCACATCAAGCTATGACATTACATTAGTAGTTAATCCATTCAGATGACAAGATTTATTGACACGGTCGAGGTACAAATGGATAGCACAATGTACTCCCCAGAGAAGAAGACTTTTTAATATTGAAAAGTTTCTGACTTCATTCCTTTTTAACCAAACATAAGCATTTACAGAAAGTAAAAATCTACAAACTGAATCATTTTAACAACAAATATAACAGCCACAAAAGGATAATTAAAACTTATAATGAAAACATGATGCCTATCTGTCATCTACAGCCCCAAGCCCTCATTAAAAAAAAATGCAATATGCGGTAATGCAATAGCATTCCCTCTTGCACCCACGGGTGCTCCGCTGGACCCACAGACAATTGTGATTTCCGACTGCAGAGCCCCTCACCCGGATCCCATGGACCAAACTCGATAAGCAACAGCACCTGAGCACCTGAACACCATTTTGGCCAGCCACCACCAAACATCTCCCACACGGAGGGGCTCACCAGACCGAGTAAAATTACTGATAAGGGCCATATTAGGTGAGACAAAGACTCCAATTTTGCTTTTCAAATATCTTGAATTTAATTCATTGGTTAAAGACATGACCCATTTTCTAGGCAGACATGTTTGAAACAGTATTATCTTTTCATCAGCGTTTTCAGACACTATTCATGTTTCTTTGGTAACGACCTTGATCTGTCTTTTTAATGAAGAACTTGGCCTCCACGTGTTTGGCGCAACGTGTGACCTTTCTATTTCATGCTCAGGATTATCAAAAAGTGTCACAGGTATTTTCACAATCCTGAGTCAATGTCGACCATGCGCATTGTTGGTTACACTTGTCGTGAAATCAAAGGATTTGTCCTAATGACAAACTTGAAAAATATATCAGTAACACATTCTGAGTCCAGTGCTGGATAGCCTGATCACGTGGCCAGAATACTGGTGAAAGCTCTCTGTCACGTGACAGCATGTACAAGGGACCAGGGTCGGACTGGGACAAAAAATAGACCCGGTCACCCACAAAAAAGTGGCCCATCCCTCGCCTCCAAAAAGTGGCCCACCCCTCGCCTCACGACCATTGACCTCTGATGACATCACTAGAAGTGATGTCCCGGGAAGCGATGAAACACAACCTTTCACCCCTTGACAAAACAGGAAGGGGCATCAAATAGCATTGTGCCTAAGTGCACTAAATTACTGTGAATCCAAGCAGACATCCAAGGCCAAATGACAATGTTATTGTATAGCGCTTACGCTTCAGCTCTTTTTTATAGAACAAATATGCATACAGTATTACCCAACCTGTGTTGGTACTCATTTATCGACCTAAGAAGGATGAAAGGCTTTTTGAAAAAAAAAAAGTGGAAAAAAATATTCAATTTTTTTTCCAAACCGGCCCAGGCATGGCCAGAAACCACCCCACACTCCCCAGGGACGATTTCGGCCCGGCCACGGGCCGAAAGGCCGAGGGCCCAATCCAACCCTGCAAGGGACACTTCATAACTGAGAGCTGCAAACATGAGATGTTTGGGGTTGTCTCCATTAAATTAATGATACAAACGTGAGAACTTTGTCGGTTCTCCCTGCTAAAACACATTTGAGTTCAAGCGCCTGACAAAGTTCTCCCAGCACTGAAGCCAACATGGTTTTCAGGTGGAGCGTCACAAGATGAGTGAATCTTGCATTCTCTGACACATTTCCCAATTTTACCTTCCAGTGAGTTTCACGTTTGAATGATTCGTGGGTGACCGACTGAATTCCAGATGGCCCCAGCAGCCAGACCGAGAATTTCCACAAAGTGCGCATGCTTAGCAAAGGTGCTATGCCCTTTAAATATGATACATTTCATTCAGGCAATTAGAAATGATATAGTGATCTCTCTACAAATATGTAAACATCTAAAATTAATTGCACATAAATATCTGCTCCTAGAAATACAGTGTGTTCGAAACCAGGAGATCACCTGCATATTATTACACATGTGCAAGTACTTGCACTCGGATGGATACTGTCAGAAAACTATCGAACTGAATCCCGAGCTCGCAAAATCCTCAGTTCTGGGTTTCAAGACTCCCTTTCCCAACATTCAGCAGTTTTGGACATATGACGATTCTGGAGAAAGAGGAACTGTGAGATAATCTGTGCAGGAAATGTCACCTTAACCTGAACGAGCCGGGTCCATTGCTACTATGCCAGACCCAGACCCGCACTACAAGCCCTGGCGCTATAGTGGGCACTTTTGCACATCGTGTCAAGGAAATATGGCCATATAGGTAGATTGCACCGGGGTGTGCATTTAAGGGACTCCTCCCGAGAGTGCAGCTGATATGAGAGGTACCAGATACTGCACTGTTGTTTTCTGGAACAAGGGTATTGTTGGACCAGAGTGCGCACATGTGGGAATCTTGCAGTTGCGCGTCACGATAATTTGCGTTTAATCAGACACTGCCTACTATTGCGGGCCACCCTGTCTCCACATTCTTGTGTAATGTTTTATCCTGTTAATGCAGCTTGTTGGTAGCCAAGGCCGGAGTCAGCCTCTGAGAGATGCTGAAGGGTTCCTGCAGGGCTGGTGTCTGTGTTCACCAGGGACCAAAGTGGCACGCTGAAGGTGGCAGAACGAGAGACTAGGTCCCATTAGGGTTGAAGATACAGCAAGCCAATCAGGGGAGGGGGCGGGACATGAGCCGGGGAAAAGAACACAGAAGGGCAGCACCAGAGCACTCAACAAAGAAAAACAAATGCACACGTTCAAAAGTTAATGCTGGTTTCCTAGCACACAAAATACCTTGTTGGAATAAGTTGAGGTGTACACATAAATTAAATAGAAATAGATGGGTTAGATTTGGACAGTGTACAGAATTGCTTTTAGACATTTACCCTGACTAAGATGCACCGTTGTTAGTAAAATAGGTAGGGAACAGCCCTTAGATATAAGGATGGTTAGGCCTTACTTTACCTTAGAATAAAGATCATGCTTAAAATATCTCTCTGTGTCCTCCTTCTGATCCTCAACAAATGGTGGCAGAAGTGGGATGCTAAAGATCCGAGATAGAGCCAACTCAAAAATACCTCATTTACATGACCAAACCCTTAGATAGCATTCCAACCTATAGAATTTTTAGGTATGAAACCCTCCTTAGGCGAAAGGAAACCCACCTCAGAAAAAAGACACCTTCTACTCCCCTGAACGCAGGGTTACCTGATGATTCAGACCAGGAGGAAGGAAAAGAGAGGCCATCGGAAGTAGGTGGGAGGATGCAGGAACTGAGAAGTCTGAGTCCTTAATCTTCTCTTCGGATCTCAATCCCACATGAGTACCCTTGAGACCATTCTAGAGTACCTGGTGGACCATCAAATTCAGTTGGACTAGCGACCCCAAGAAGGAATATAGCAAGTGAGGGCTATTCCTTTATCTAGAAGGAGAGGATTTGACTGCGTTGTTCATACATTTTGAATGACTTGCTAACCAATTTAATTGGGATGAGGGTTTGAAAATATTTTATTTAGCTCCTTTAGTCAAAGGAGACTTACAGATCTTGTATCATAATGACAACACACTAAGGACTACGCTGTTTCCCGAAATTAAACAGACATTATTAGAATGGGTGGCAGAGACAGAGGTGTTTGCTGCTTAAAATTCTGGGAAATACATATCCCAACCAATGAAAGTAGCTTAGAAGTAGCCGGGTAGATATAGAATACCCTTACCCAATGGTTTGGAAAAAAGAGCCTACGTGAAGCACTGGAAACCATAGCCTCAGAGCAATTTAACAATGCCCTTCCACCACCATTGTAAAAGAGCATTCTGAAACAACATAAATCCTAACTTCAAACAGCCATTCAGGTGGCCAATGCACACTCAGAGGTGGCTCATTACTTGAAACAAAAAGGGAAACCAATAGATGTAAAGAAAGAAATAAAGCTAGGCCCAGAATTTATAACCCCGGATAAGTGGTTAAGAGGTGGGAAATAACCTCCCTGGGACAACCTAAATAAGGAGGTAGGTCATACAAGAGTTCCTCTAGTTTTACCAACTAAGTCTCCCAAACGACCTCAAGAAGAAATAGGAAGAATAAAGACATCTCTCCCTGCGCCACCTATGTGTTACTCATATGTACAAAAGGGACATATAGCTACATTTTGTCCCAGGAATAGCATAGAAAGCATATGGGGATAGGATGGTTAACAGCTGGACCCTCGCAAGAAGGGAATGTGGAAACAAGGAGAACCAGATAACTACGAAATATATTTTTAAGGTGCCCAATCTTTCCAGACAAACAAACAAGTACAGGTAAACAGAATATGAGCTAATGCTCTTATCGGCTCAGGAAGCTGGCAAATGGCCGTCAGAGCCATTCTTCTTTATACCGAATATATTCAGGAAAGTCAAGTAATAAATGTCTGAGTACATGGGGATGTAGAGAAATATCCTAAAGTGCTCCTGTTCCTAAGAGTCCAAAATCAACCCACAACAATGAAAATAGCTGTAGATCCTGGTCTACCAGAAACAAATAATTATTGGCACTGATTTACTACCTTCCATGTATTATTTAGGTCACCCAAAAGTTAAAAAAGAATCCTACAAACTCTCCTTTCTACTCATGGAAACCCTCCACTGAATTTTCAAATACTCCCATACGAACTGGGGAAAGTGTAGATCCCTTGAATCAGCGTAAACATGAACTGTGTCAGAAGAAAATGATAAATGTTTTAAAAAAAGAAGGGGAAGCCACAAAAATAAGGAGTGGGGTATGTGATGAATTGAGGGAATTTGTCCCCTTTCCCCACGGGGGAGCACCCCCCCGTGAGGCTAGGGAGGTGTTCCCGCTACACAACTCCCTCCCTAGATATCGAGGCAAGAGGGACCTCACCTGGAGAGATTCCCCCTTGGGGACAAGGACTCCTGTTCCCATGAGGAACTCCCTGATGCCCTCAAAGTGATGGCCTACATGGATTTGTCTAATATAACGGAACACTATCAATTCTATAAAGATGAAGGGAATGTCTGCTATCCAGAACAGGAAACTAAGTCTAAATCAGTCCCTCCAATGGACTGTGCCAAGGATGCTGAAAAGGGATGACAAAACAAGAGTGAGTGATAGACGGCGAGAGAGGCGGGAAGCCGAGATAAGCCGGAACGTAGAGTGAATCAGGGAAAGCCCCCTGTATGTATCAGAGCAAAAGGGGGCAGAGCTCTTGCAGAACACAGAGCCCGCGTAAGTTAGTCGAGCACCTACACGGAGCCAAAGATGCTGGGAAACTGGCATATGAGAACGGAAGAAAAAACACCCTAATTGAAGAGAGAGTTCGGTGGTGGTGTGACCACACAGCAACGGTGGTGGGAAGTCTTGCCGCCGCACAGTGCCGATATCACTGATGGGAAAACAACACACCCAACCCAAGACACAGAGCTAGTTTGATTCAGAAGACGAGAATGAAATGCCCATGAACCAGATGGCACAACAAGTAAGCATTGGAGTCAAGAAGAAGCAGAAAGAGAGTCCATACCTTACCGGTACCAGTGACTTTACCTCTCAGAACAGAAGGTAATACAGGGGACGGGATTACCGGACAGTTAAGAGGGACTCATTATAACTCTTACAAAGCACGGCTCAGTGCTAATGAGGAAAGTATTGAAAATAAGCCATAGAAGCAGAACAATGTTCATGAAAGACAAAGCTACATGAAATATACAAAGGGGGAAAGGAGTAGATTTGAAAACGTGCTACCTTGCGAGGAGGGAAAAGTCAACCCAGGTCCCAAAGATGAGTATGCAAATATAATAAATAAAGACATTTGGGAGACACACACCAAGGAGACCAGGAAGTCAAAACTCATACATGAAACAGGACTCCGGGTAGAGAGGCTAGAACCTGACAACATAGAAGGAACATATACAAAAGTAAGATTGTTGGAATAAAAGGGGAGAGAACTGTCAGTCCCCTAAAAGAGTTACATAACTTAACACTAAGATAATAGGAAACTATTTGCATATGGTCTATTAAGTGGAATTAAAGAACATAGAAAACCCTGTGAACAAACACAGCAACCAGGAGAAGGGAGTCATTCTCCTGTCCTTAGTTAGTTATATCAGTGGTAGGGTCAGCAAGGTTAAATTTGGAGAGTGGACGCACTTATTTTTGGACATTCACCCTTATTGATGAGCATCATAATTAGTAAGAAAAGGTTGAGAACACCTCATAGATATAGGGATAGTTAGGACTTATTTTACTGTAGAATAAAGATTGTACTTAAAATGTTTACACAGCCTCCATGTCCTCCTTCTGATCCTCCAACAGTATACAACCCTGCTTAACCGTGCACCGAGCCAAGAATCCCACAAAGGGTTCCACTGCACACCGCACCATACATTCAGCCCATGTCCCTACTGCCCACTGCGCCGCACAAACGGCACATGGCTCCACTGTGCAATGCATCACGCTTTCCACACAAGCCACTGATGTGCACAACGCCACGCAATCTTCGCTCGCTCTGATCCACACAATACCTCGCATTGGTGCTGACCCTAGGATGCAGCTACTAGTTTGCACTTTTCAGCCTGGCCCCCCTTGCTCACCCCGCCCGCCCACCACTTCCACCCGCAACACCCAAATAAGATCTCTAATCTCGCTACCTAGGGGGCTCGCTGTGGCACCAGCAGTTTTGTCCTTGGGGACTTTAATCTCAGATAGGCTGACCTTCTAGACAGAGACGCTATATCTCTTGCCAGCGCCATCTCTGCCCTCATCTTCGCTCAAGAAATTCTGGAACCCACACACGCCCTAGGACATACACATGACTGGATACTAGACCATAATTGCAATATCATCATCCTCTCCAGCACCCCTGCACCTGGTCTGACCACCACCTCATCACATTCACCTTCCCACCCTCTGACCAGCCTCTCCTGCATCCCACCCCCGTCATATCCTGCTGCACCAGCAACCTCTCCAGTGACCTACTCAGGCCACTTCTTGAAAACTCACCCCCATCCCCTAACATACTGGATGTTGACAGATTAGTCAGCTGCTACAACACATCCCCCAACTCAGCCATAAATGTACTCATCGCTCTCAAAAAACGCACCCCCAAATGAGCGACACGATCCAACTCTTGGTGCACCCCTGAGCTACACACCTTGCAGGCTGAAAAGCGTTCCAGCGAACGCACTTGGCACCTATACCCATCAGCAGCAAACAAATCTTGCTTCAAAGAACATACAAAAAAGCCATCCAAATAGCCAATGCACCCGTCTACAATACTTTGATAGCCAATGCGAACTCTAATTCCAGCGAGCTATTTTCCATCATCGGAATAGAGAATCCCCAGCCTTACCTCTGTCCACAGTTACCAAGAACGCTACTTGGTGCAATGCCATCCAAAATGTTCTCTTGGACAAACCTGCCTCACTACAGAGCAAAATCAAACTCAAACGGACCACCACCAGCGCTGCTTCCCAGATCCCCACCATCCTGAGACTGCTCCCACAGCCCATTCCTCTCTTCCACTTCCACCCAGAGGTCGTCAACGTCCTAAAGGCCTTAAAACTTCTAGATGCAAAGCAGCCACTGGTCTTGCAATACTCATCAAAGAATGTGCGGACCACCTACTACCGCAAATCACTGACATCATAAATGCCTCAATTGCCTCCTGTGCCATCCCTGTTTCACTTAAAGTATTCCGGATCTTACCCCTCCTCAAGAAGTCTTCACTCGATCCATCCATCTCTATCAAGTACCGGCCTATCACCATATTTCTCTTTGTGCTAAAAATCAAAGATTGTGCTGCATAGATCCATATTCAGCAACACCTCGAGCAACAGCATATCCTTAGCCTGCGTCAATCCAGATTCCGCCCTGGTCACAGAACAGAGTCAATGCTTCTCAACCTCAAGAACCAGCTTCACGATGCAAGACTGAGGAAACCGGTTCCTACTCATGCTGCTGGACCAGTCCGCAGCCTTCGATTTGGTTGACCACAACATCCTCTGTCATCACATGACCACCACTGCCTCTTTTTCTTCAGATGCTACCAGATGGGTCATACCCTTCCTGGTTGACTGCACCTCAGGAGTCTTTGCCGACAAACGCTCCTCTATCCCCACAGCTATCATTTGCAAAATACCGCAAAGCTCCTGCATCTCCCCTACCCTCTACAATGTCAACACTAAAACCCTTTTCAACCTCCTTGACTCAATCAAAATCAAGTACACAAACTATGCTGATGACACATAGATCCTCATCCCCCTCACTGTGGATCACCCTTTGGACTCTCTAAAAATGAATTCAATCTATGAAGCCATCCAAATCTGGATGGCTTTCCACCTCCTTTGCCTGAGCGATGAAAAAACAGAACTCCTCCTTGTAGGTAACCCTGCACACCTTGCCAAACTCAGACAGGACTATCAGCTGTTCACTATTGACAACCACCCCATCCACTTTTCTCTCGGCAGTCAAGACGCTCAACATCCACCTAGATGTCACCCTGTCGCGCCACTTCAATGCTCAACGTAAGTCAACCCTTTTCATCCATGGACAACTGCCTCAACATTGCTAGGGCCATCATCAGCTGTTAAATGGATTATTGCAACGCCATCCTGGGAGGATTATTCATCCAGTGAAGAATCTAAACAAGCTTCAAACTATTCAGAATAACGCTCTTAGAGGTGTCCTGGCCCTAATTAAACATGACTCAAGCAAGGAGAGAAGCACACAAGTTAAACATTCTCACCATTACCCACTGCTGCCTCGACAACAATGCCTCTGGTTACCTTGCCCATGGACTCTCCAAACCAGCCGCCTCCAGGGCTGCATGTATTCCCTATGCAAATCGCCTATGCATTCCAAGATTCAGGCCACTCTCTGGGACTCCCTCCCCCTGCCTTGAGATCTGAGCCTTCCTACTCCTTGTTCCGGAAAAGCCTGAAAACCTAGCTGTTTCATTAGTAGCCTTACCGCTTGTTAACTGTTGTTTTTAACTGTGTAAACTGCATTTAGTGCCTAGACGCCCACGGGTTAAGTACGCTCTTCAAATGTAAGATAAATGAATAAATAAACACCCTTGTGTGTAGTAATCCACTCTATTGCTCCTCCAATTTGATTTAGTCGTACCTTAACTCTGGTGTTGGAATATAGTGAGATTATCAAATTTAACACACCAGCTGGAATATTCCAAGCTTGAAGCTTGCGCGACAAAGACCCTCTAAGGACGGTGCCAAACACTAAACATTAGTCTATATATTCTACATAAATAGACTGCTTACATGTGTTCCAAGCCATTTCTGCAATGGTCACAAGGGTTCGAATGTTGTAAAGAATGCTTGAATGTTTCCGCGAGCCTGTTTGGTTGTATGGAATAATGTTATTATGTGCAATCCATGCGTCTAATTCCTGCAAAATGATGTGAGCAAAGATTTTAGCTGGACTGTCCCACATAGCAAGAATTCTGTAGTTGCTTGGATTATTACATGGCCCCTTTTTTGTACACTGGTATAATAATACAGTACAGGTCTTCGGGAGCTGCCCTGTGATGAAGATCACAGTGAACAGCAGGTGAAAGGATCCAGGCCAGGTGGCGGGATTCGTTTTTAATAGGGTGTTGCAGACCCCATCCGGTCCAGGCGCTCGTGAGGGTTTAATGCCTTTAATTATATTATCAATTTAAGCACTATTATGTGGTAAGTAACTTCAGCAGGTATTAGTCTAATGGTGTTCCTAATTTAACTAACCCCATCTTCTTTGAATGCCCATTTATTAGGGGACAATTTGTTTATGATTTTCCAAAAGATACGGTTATCCCTCTCTTTGGAACAACTAGCTAGAGACAGCCTGTTGTCTACAGCCTGTTGTCTAAAGTGTTGTCTAAAGTGTCTAAAGTGCGCCGTCAACCATTTTAGATATGCGGCTTTTCTGGAACAAATATGTGAGGCAAGAATTTCACCATCCCGATACGAGATCTATCTAAGATCACACCATTGATGTCTTTTATCAAATTGGATGTGTTTATCAGATCTGCATCTAGGATTGTCATAATCACTAGCAGAAGTGATACTTCCTTTTTCTCTCATTTGGTTACTAGTAGAAGAGTAATATGTTGAACTGTCTGCTGAAATCTATTTATAAACCTCTTCAGACAGTGTAGACTACCTTCTGTATCTAAAGTTGAAGTCACAGAATCAATCAATTCTCCTAAAATACAAGTTGCGTAAAAATTAGTTTCATCTAAGATAGCAGGATTCCATCTAATATGATTTAGACCATAATTAATGGTAGCAATATCCATGTGGTCAACATAATATTTAGGGACTTCCCTTCAGTATAGTATATAAAGGGAAATTATCACTTTCATCTCTTGTCATCACAATCCTATCCAATACAAGAGGAAGAATATGTTGGTTAACGAAAACAAAATCAATAGTTGACGTGCTACTTCTGCACACCTTATTGAAGATTCCTGGTGAGTCACCTTGACATAGGCCATTCAATATAATAAAGTTATGTTGATAAAGAAGGTTCGCCCATGTATTACCCTTTCTGTCATGTTTATGGTCTGTGAGCACATATGTAATGGAGTCAGTGTTAATGATCAGTAAAGTAGGGAGGATTTTAGCATTAAAATCTCCACACACTACTATTGATGTATGCTTAATGTGTTTTTTCACCAACAGTAGTTCCACAGTATTCAGTATGTTTAGATGTATACCATTTGAAGGGGGATCAAATATACTGATAACTAAAATACTCTTTAGTGGGCCCGTTTCATTGTATCATTTAGTTATCCCTGCTAATACATAATCAGTAATAAGATCAAGTGTCTTAATTTGGAATAGATTGGACACACTTATCATCAGTCCCCATTTGGGTCTACCCTTTGAACCTTTGATCGCTGGCATGTGCACAGTGTGTCTACCATCAATATTCACTGTCCAGGTCCCTTGTAATGCCACCAGGCTAAAGTTAGTAATATTTACTAACAGCCCATCTTCTGCTGCAAAGTGCCTAAATCTTCTAGCGTTCCATGAGAATATGGTAAAGGCTTGGCTAGGGTCTTTTTATGATGTGCGGTTGAAGTACCATGGGCAACTATTGCCATTGCAAAGCCTCTTTGTACTTTGGCCATCTTATTATCTAAATCATTTTGCGACTGGACAGTAGGTAAACCTTGACTGTCAATTGTGATAGTAATTGGTTCTAAATGGCTGTAATTTAAGAAATCAGAGGCTCGCTGGAATCGTGCTTGAGTGTTAGTGATTGCTCAGCATTTATCATTCATAGAATTTCTAGCTTGGAAAATAATTGTACTAATCTCCCTTTCCTTTTTACATGGCATAGTCTTAATTACATGGCAATTATATCTCCTTTTGTACATCTCTGCATCAAATGTTATAACAAATTCTCAGAAAGGCACAGCTCCAACTCACTGATGAGGCCCAACAAGGCTGAAACACGTGTATGGGGTTGCTGTTGGTACTCTTGTTCAGAGGGAATTGCCATAGCATTTCGGTGCTGGACTGTGGGACAAAGACTGATATGCAAATATGTATTTCCCATCTGTGAAAGGTACAGTGAGCAAAAATCAAAGGGGTGCAAACTCTCAAAGTGGTTAATAGCCACTGAACAGGTTATCATGCCGTGTTCTTTCGAGAGAGGGGCGCATGCTACCTTTTTAGTATTTTTGGAAGGATCTTTGGGTTGGTCACTCTAAGTTACCTGGGGGCAACCCAATGTGGACTCCCTGCTCACTGTGCCCAGAGAGGCACAGCTCCAACTCCCTGATGAGGCCCAGCAAGGCTCAAACACATGTATGGGGTTGCTGTTGGTACTCTTGTTCAGAAGGGAATTGCCATAGCATTTCGGAGCTGGACTGCCCATGTGGGCAGGACAAAGACTGATATGCAAATTAATATTTCCCATCTGTGAAAGTTACAGTGAGCAAAAAGCAGATGGCTGCGAACTCTCAAAGTGTTTTTTAAAAAAAAACTTTTATTTTCAATGAGTTACATCAGCACAGAGCTGCCACAGAGCAAATAGCACATCACGTTAATTACAACATATTGATTTGAATACATACATTTCGTGTTGTATAGCAATTCAAGGTGAAGACAGGTGTGTAAAGTCATCATCCGATAACACACTGCATAAATATTTTCTGAATGGAGCCCAGATGTCTTTAGGGCGGCAGGTTGAAGATACCATTAATACAAATTGCTCTTCATGTTCATTAACCATCGTTAGGTCCTTAAGAAAGTCTTCTCTACAAGGTGCATTGACAGATTTCCAGCACTTTAATATACAGCGTTTTGCAACAACACAGGCGACGTTGAATAATCTACGAGTGGTCTCGGCTGCCTTACCAATGTCCCCAAATAGGTATTTCAGTGGGGATAGGGATGCAGGGATTGATGTGATTTCCTCAAGTATGTCTGCAACCACACCCCAACATCTTGCCACTAAGGGACATGCCCAGTACATGTGGTATGCATCTGCATTTGGTGTATCACGTTTTAAGCATCTCCCCGTGCAGACCACCACAAATGCGGACGCCTCGTGGGGGTGTAGTGCAGTTAATTGAGTATTTTGAATTGAATTAGTTGTATTTATTTTAAAATTTGTTTATTGGCATTTTGTTATATTTGCAAACACTGCACCTCTTTCTGGTGCCAACTTCAGTATCAATAAACAAGTCTGCATACTTATACAGCAACATGTCAAACAATCATTTCAAACAACAATGAACAGTAACTGTCTCCGGTGTCAATCCAAGTCCAGTTTCACTGGTGACCGACAGGGCGGATGCTCTTGTCGTGGGAAGGGGAGGGGACATGGACCAGACCAGGGGGTCATTGTGTCTCACTATGGACCTATTGAAGCTGGCGTCTTTTTTCGCAGTGGTCGGGCGTGCTTCCTGCGGGTTATTCAAGGAGGTTTATCATCAGGGGTGTGGAACAGTTTTGTCATGGTATCTTTCCATGCAACCAGCGCCATACTCGAGTCTTCAGTAGACCTGGTTACGCTCTCTTCCCAAGCCTTTGTTTCGGCGTTCGCCCATTTCTCCAGTTCTTTGCGCCACACTGTGAAAATCGGACCTGCAGGTTTTTTCCATGACATAGCCATAGTCCTTTTTGCCATTATGCATGCCAAATCCATTAGTTTGACTGAATGTTTGAATTTAGCTAACCTAGGATAGGTGCCCAGGAGACACCCATGTGGGGTCCATTCGTACCTAGTGTGACCCGCCTCCTCGCACATTTGTTTTATTTTGGACCAGAAAGTCTGGGTCTTGGGGCAGGTCCATAGCATGTGGATTAGGTCCGCGTTATCAGCTCTGCACCAAGTGCAGTTTGGCGGCACATTGTTGTTGAATTTGGCCAGTCTACTGGGGGTCAGATAGGTGCGGTATAAAATGTTGATCTGGATCAGTCGAAATCGGTGATTTCTAGAGACCTCTCCAGAGAATGACAGTGCCCTGTCCCATTCGCTATCTGTTAGTTCCCGCCCCATATCAGTTTCCCATGTGGTCCGTAGTTCCACGCTTCGGGGGTTAGGTGTATCGCTTAGGTGGCCATATATTTGGGAAACCACTCTTCCACCCTCTCCCAAACTATAAAGCAGCGTTATAAAGGGGTTCATGTCTGGTTCCTCTGGCCAGTTTTCCCAATTCGTTCGGGCAAACAGTCTAATCTTCCGATACCATAGGTATTGACTGGAGGGAATATCATACTCCGCCTGTAACTCAGAGAACTCCCGAAAGGTCCCCCCTTCATACAGGTCTCCCCACGTGTAGACTCCTTTTCCCTCCCAGAGCCTGACACTATTTAGATCGGTATCAGTCTTGTTCAACCCCGAGAGCAGTGGCATTTCCGGGGAATATGTTTGCTTTAGTTTCATATTCACTGAGGTCCTGTACCATATTTTCCTTCCCAGGGTCACCAGGAAGGGTGGGTTGCTTATCAGGGTCAGAGGGCCCCAGATCAATTCCTTCAAGCGTAACGGGGAGATAATGGACTGCAACAGAGGGGTCTCTGAAGTGACCTTGTCTGCTAACGATTTTGATACAAAGCCCAACTGGGCGGCCAGGTAATATTTCTCTAAATTAGGCAGTTGGATCCCACCCGATTTGTATGGTAAAACCAATGTGGACAGGGCCACCCGGTGCCTACACCTCCCCCATAGGAAATCCCGGATTATTGTATCCAGCAAACGGAAGAAAGGTTTGGTAATATAGAAGTGCACATTTTGGAACACATACAGGAACCTGGGGAGGACAATCATTTTGACTATGGAGGCCCTGCCCATCATGGATAAAGGCAGTTTAGACCAGAACCCCATGGACTTACGTAGCGCTGGGATCTTCGCCCTAGCCCGATCTGAATCCCAAGGTATCGGAATGAAGTGGTCTGCCAGGTTATGCCCACCAGAGGAAGGTCCATAATGGCCTTTCCCTTCAGTCCCGCGAGCGGGAACAAGCAGGACTTGGCTCTGCTGAATTTTATGCCCGAGACCTTGGCGTAATTGTCTAAAACGTCCAGCATTGTTGGTACATTGAGAAGGGGATTATTGACATATATCAGCACGTCATCAGCATATAATGAGATGATGTGGTCTACCCCTCCAACCCGAATGCCTGCATCAAAGAATTGCTGCCTAAAAAAGAGAGCGATGGGCTCCAGGCCCAGTATATACAGCATGGGTGAGAGTGGACACCCCTGTCTGGTACCTCTGCGGATGTCTCACGACTCTGACACATATCTCCCAGATTTTACTCGTGCCCTCGGCCCATTGTACAGTATTTTAATCCATCTAATGAACCCCTGATCGAAACCAAACCGCTCCAGGACCGCCACTAGCCACTCCCAATATATTGAATCAAATGCTTTAATAGCATCTAGTGACAGTAGTGCATAGCATTCTTTGCTTGTGTCGGTATGGGTTATTATATGCTGGAGCCTACGCAGGTTCATGGTCGTATTACGACCGGGTACAAAGCCGTTTTGGTCCTCATGTACTAAGTCTCCAATTACTCTGGCTAGTCGGTTGGCTAGGATTGTCGTAAGTATTTTAACATCATAATTTATCATCGCAATCGGGCGGTAAGAGTCACACCTATCTGTGGGTTTGTCGGGTTTAAGTATGGGGACCATCAAAGTTTCTCTCATGCTAATGGGGAGGGTCCCACATTCATAGGATTCTAGGAAGACTTCAAGCAATAGTGGCATCAAGGAGGGTTCGAATGCCTTGTAGAACTCCGGGGGCAACCCATCACTGCCCCGGGTCTTACACGTCACCAGGGATCTAATTGCTTCCGTAATGTCATAGGGTGAATGTCCCCATCTAGAGCCTCAGATTGTGCTGGGGTCAATTTGGGTAAGCATATCTCATCTAGAGTGTCCTGTATTTGATCTCGAGGGATCTGGTCCGCATGGGAATATAATTGTTCGTAGAAGTTCTTAAAGGTGTCATTGACACCCTGTTGAGTGTTGTGAGGTTCATCGAGTTCGTCTTTCAATACAGTGGTTATATGTCTGGCATGTTCTTTTTTGCAAAGCCAAGCTAATAGTCGGCCGGGTTTGTCTGCCTCGGCGTGTGCCCTATTGATTCTAGTAATAAAATCGAATTTTGATAGTCTGTTCCATGCGTCGGTGCAGTTCTCCCTCAAAGTTCTAAGATCTTCTTCTCTCTTTGGGGTGTCTATCGGGGCTTCCTCCAATGCTGTGATTTTCAATTCTCCCTCGTCTAGCTCGCTGCGCAGAAGTTCCCTAATACCGCCTGCTTTAGCAATGACTTCCCCCCGCACCACTACCTTCAGGGCGTCCCATAGCGTGCTGACGTGTTCTACACTCCCAGTGTTTTCGGTTATGAAATTGTCTATGGACTCGTGTAGCTCTTCCTTAAACGCCTGGTCCCCCAAGGCCTCCGCAGGCATCCTCCACATGGGGATGGGTGGTCTTGGGCCGGTGTGATTCCATTCGATTAATAATAGCGAATGATCTGAAATAGTTCTTCCCAGATATTGCGCACTCCCCATCTGAGGTAAGTGTTCCCTGCCCACAAAGAGGTAATCTAGCCGAGTATGGAGGGCATGTGGAGACGAGTAAAACGAGTAATCTCTCTCACCTGGATGCAGCTCCCGCCAGACGTCCGCCAGGTCCAATTCATTGGTCGTGGTTTTCAGGGATGTGGTAGCCGTTGAAGGGCCCTTCATTGTGTGGCTGGACCTGTCTAGCATTGGATCATGGACACAGTTAAAGTCCCCTCCCCATAAAAAGAAGGCATTTCTGTACTGTAGCATTTTGGAGCTCAGATCTTTCAGGTGCAGTGGGATATTGTTATTAGGGAAGTATGAGTTCACTATACACACTTCCCTTTGTTCAAGTGTCCCCCAAAGTACCACATATCTGCCTTCAGGGTCCTTATCCATCTTAGTGAGTTGAAAAGGTACGTGGGGGTTGATCCAGGTGTAGACTCCTCTTGCGAATCTGGAATAGGAGGCCCCAAAACCCTGTCCCACCCAGTGTTCATTGAGCTTCGCCTCCAACTCGGCAGAGAAATGTGTCTCTTGTAGTAGAGCAATGTCCACCTTCTTCCGCTGCAGGTAGGACTTGATTCTATTTCTGCGGAGATATGTGCCCAGGCCCCGCACATTCCACGTCATTATCTTAATTTGTACAACCATGGTGGTCTCTTGGGGGGTCTGGGAGCAACCCCGCTCCTGCAAGGGCTGTATGCTGATGCGGCTGCGTCCCCATCTCTTCCCGTTTGTAGTAGGCTTAGGTCAAATATCTTCAGTGTTTCCGTCCTCCCGTCCCTTGTCGTAGATTTAACCATCGGAGACTTACCAACCTTTGCATCCTCCAACGTGGAGGATGCATTAACCGAAAAACAAAACAAGTAACTGCCCCCAGCAGTCGTTTTGAACTCGCGACGCTCAGGGGCTCCCGAGCCTCGGGGGCCTTTCCAGGCCTTTCGGTACGGGTGGTGTGTAGGCATTTGGCCTGCACTGTTCTAGACGGGGTGGATCGTTGACGGTCTCGCACTTGGGCCTTCGTGCTCTTGCCCAATCGAGACATCAACTTATTGCAGCGTTAAGTGGTGTTTCGCGGACCTTATCTCCAGCTTGTTGGTGTGGTCTCTTCCATGAGTAGATTCAGTCATTCCTTAGTCATATGGACCCTTTCTCAGGTTTTTCGGTGTCATCGACCAGGTTATTATGCTCAAGCCACATATTAGCGGCAGCTGGGGTTTCTAGGAAGACTGCCTTCCCTTTGTATAGTATCTTAAGTCTCGCCGGATACAACAACATATATTTCAGGTTGAGTTTCTGTAACCTGGCCTTTATAGGTATGAAGGAATTTCGCAATTGTTGCACCGTGGGGGTGTAGTCTGGGTATATAACTATTACAGAGTCATTCCTCTTTATCACCCCTCCCTCTCTTGAGAACCGCAATATCACTTCACTGTCACGGAAATTCAGAATTTTTGCAATTATCGGGTGTGGGTATGAGCCCGGCGGCGGTCTTTTCTGGAGGGATCTGTGGGCCCGCTCCACTGAGAACCCCTGGGTAAGTGAGCCTGCTCCAATTTCTTGAAGCAGCAGCGTTCCGATGAATTCGGTGGGGTTTGGGCCTTCCATGTCCTCCGGGACCCCGAGGATACGGACATTGCTGCGGCGGGCCCATCCCTCTGCGTCCTCTGAGCGGGATTCTAGTCTTGCCACTGTCAGTTCCAGTTCTTGGACTTTCGCCTTTAGCTCCCGTGTGTCTTCGCCGGTTTCTTGCAGGGACGTTTCAGTTCTAGTTACCCTTTCCGTCAGGTTGGGGGCATCTTGTCTCATCAGTTGTATATCTGACCTGATTTCTCCGATCATGCCTTCCATAGATGTGCGTAACGCTGCAATTGCCTGCAAAATTTGAGCGTCTCGGGGGTCCAACGCCGAGGGTGGCGGGTCCGCCGCAGGGATTGCTTCCTGCGGTAGTTGCTGCCTCGGGAATGCAGTTGTGAAGGCGTCCATCGTGGCGGCCTTTGATCTGTTCTTAGAAGGCGACATGGCCCCGTTGGAGAGTTCCAGATGGACAGGGCGGGCTGCAGGCCTTAGCTCTGTAATCCTAATCCCAGTTCCGCTGTCTGCCCTCCAGGTGCGAGGCAAGGGCCCAGTTGTATGTGTTAGGGAACCGTGTGCTGTGTCGAGCCGTTCGGGACTGCTCGTGTACCTGCCCGCCGGGTATGCGGCGCCCGTCTCTGCTCCTCAGCCGTCAGCAATCCTGGCGCCCCAGTCGACTGACTCTGCTCACCTCGATCGTCTTCGCCTTGCAGCGCCGAAGGGGTAGGTTTTTTCTTCCGTCGGTCTCGTCTTCACTCCAGCTCCTCGGCAGGCTTCCAGGCTTCGCTCGATGTTGTCTGCCGGCGGGGGTCGCTCTCCCCTCCAGACCTGGGGTCTCAGCCCAGGACTCTGCGGTTCTGCCGTGCATCTCGATCCGGAGGGCAAACGTTCACAGTCTCATCTGCTTCTGCCCAGTCCGGCCCTCACAGTCCTCCGCCAGCCTCCGCGCTGGGAGCCGCCATCTTGGGTGCCATAGGGGAGCTTTTTCAAATGCTCCGTTATCCTCTTTGCCAGCTCCGATTTCCACTGAGATTTCAGCCGTGTGGAGCAATAAGGTTCTGCTACGTGCCTCTTAGTTTTTTATAGCTGCTATTTCGATTCTGCCGCCGTAGTGTCGGCAGCTTCAGGATCTTAGGCAGGAGCACGGCGGATTCACGGCTTCACACCATGCGTGCAGACCACGCCCCCCGAATTGAATTAGTTGTAACCCAGAATTCATGGGAACAATAATTACAATTGAATAGGTTCAAGAGAAATAGGTGCTCTCAGAATACTCCTGTTTTTTGTCAACCTCTGAATAAAGAAAGAATACATTTATTCAAGCTTGGTTGTAGAATCAATCTTATTCTTTATTTATAGTTATACAGTTCAACATAAAATGGTCGTTCCAGAGTTAACATCAAAAAAAGGGGAGGTTTTTGACCGGAAGTACAGAAAATATTTACAACACACGGAACCAAAAGTTTCTTGGTAAAACAACCACTTTGTGTGTGCAAGACAAAATCAACTTCAAGTATCATTTGTCATGAAGTTCACATTAGAATAGCAAACATATAGACATTTGGACATTTATAACATCACATAAACATTTAAAAAAAAACAAGTCATTTTCTCTGTGTAAAGCAGCATAAATATACTGCAGTTGGGGATAGTGCGTCTACACCATGGTGTTTCAGCCATTTCTAGGTGGGCTTAGTATGCCACATCTGGTGTACGGCCTTCATCAGGACAGGGGTCTGTACTGTATGATGTCTGCGCTATGGGTGTATTAAGTCCACAGGTTCTGTTGTTTAGAAGATATATAAGCCACAAGGGCTAAACTCTGTATGATCCTCTCAGCCAGAGGTGAAATTTCACTTTTAAATGAGCCTAGATTCTTTTTTCTTTCAAGTGGCCCTGCGGGCAAAAACCTGTCAGGGTGCAGGACCTGCTCGCAGTCTGCCGCTGTAGCGTTCGAACGTAGACTTCATGGACACAGTTCTAGTAAGTTGACAGTATCTAAGCCATCACTCTTCGCTTAGCTCAGTACCAAAGTCTTTTTCCCAGGATTCCTTAATAGTGTTACATGAGCTTGAATGTGATTGAACTAGGGTGTAAAGCAACGAGACCCCTTTCCTCCACCCCTCGGTCGCCGTTATGGCTCTTATGCACTCATGAGTAGGGGGTTCCATTGGGAATGTTGGCCATTTAACAGCAAATGCGGCTTTCGTCCGGTGGAACTGAAATCGTTTAAGTTGCCCACCTCCCACCGTGTCTGCAAAGTCTTTCAGGTCAGCATATGTGCCTCCAGGAAACATATCACGCATCCTAATTGCCTGGTCATGTCCCACAGCCTCTGCAAAGCTTCATCAAACGTGGGTGCATTGTTGGGAACGTTTCACAGTGGGACCTCCGGGTCATATGGGGTTGTTAATCCAATCCTCTCATATATTTTGGACCATACGTGTGCAGTAGTGCTAACTGGATAAAACTGACAATGGTCTTTATGCTTGGGGCAAAGGATGACCGATCGGACATCAGAGGGGGAGGCTGCGTATTTCTCTAGAGGGATATGTGTGGCCGTGTCATTGGGGTCAAACCAGTGTTTAGCCAATTGTGCTTGAGCCACTAGGTAATATAATTCGAAGTCAGGGGCCGAAATTCCGCCACTAGAGAATGCTTCCACCAGCTTAGCTGACTTCAACCTGGCCATCTTCCCGCCCCAAACAAACGAGCTGGCAAGTGACTGAAGTTTCGAAAAGAAAGCCTTACCGGGCCAAATGGGAATATTACTAAAATAGTACAGCAGTTTGGGGAGGACTATCATTTTAAGAAGGGCCACCGGGCCATACAGAGAAATGGGAAGTTTGGCCCACAGTTGTAATTTAATAGCTAGCGTTTGTAGGGGTTCCTCATGGTTATTCATACATAGCGTGCTGTAAGTGATTTCAACCCGGCACTCCACCTAAGTCAATGCCTAGCATGTGATGCACAATTGGAACCCTTAATTATATATTTTTGTCTATAAGTTCTTTTATTTCTGAATGATGTACCCTTATATCACGCCCCTCTCTTTGAATCCCCCCGGTCTCACTGAACCAGGAAACAGGCTGTTTTGCAAAGTTAAAAGATTTATTTTATGAATTTGAACAATATATATATCACACTATTTATTTATTTTATTTATACAATGATCACCATTGGGGTGATGTCACAACAGGCAACAATCTCTTTAATCAGTAGGAGTATGGATAAGAAAAATAATGCAGCATAGAATAATACTTGATATGGGTTCAATCAAATGCAATGTCACTTTTTCCCTCTGCGCACTACTCAATTCCCCCCAATATGCAGTATGAAGAGATGAAAGGAGAGAACACAGGGTTCAGGAATAAACACTCAACAAATGCAGTTTCAATGCTAATTCCCCCCCGAGCAAGCATAGAGAGAAACAGGAATGATTTAAAAACAGGTCAAATGCTTTTGAATGTGGCTTGGAAGTAATGGTTGAAAACACTGAAAAATTGATTTAATTCTCTAAATTGGATTCAAAACTAGTGGGAGCCACTTTGTATAGTTTCAGGTAAGCACTAGCAATGATGATTGGATAACTAGCAGGGTGAAAACTGGATCTGAGATCGGATGCAAAGAATAGCTGTTTTAAAAATGATTAAATTGAGCCAAACGAACAATTTGCGGCAAACATTTTTGAGCACGAGAAACGCGATTGCAGGAAAACTATAAGGAGTTGAAATTATGGGTTTGTCGGAAAGCGGGGGATATTAGCTTCAATTTAACACTTAAATTTCTTATCTAGCTCGTACGGTACGGAAGTTATGAAGGTTTTAGTAGAGGTCATTTTTTTTCAGAAAGAGTCAAGATGTTCAAATGAAAGATGCGCTTTTGAATTACAAACAGGATTTCTTTACACTAGGGAGGCTATGAAGATACAAGATACCAAATATATTAGCGCAAAGATGATATTATCACTACAATTATCAAAGGACTATATGGATGAGGGAAAGATTCAGGAAAAACAAAAGAGGCTCTACAATGCAGTTCTGGATAGGATAGAATGGGTTGGATAGGATTACCTAAGGATAAGATACTGGCTATGGACCATTCTATGCTATAGATACTCACAAATATGGTTTGGAACAGGTTTCTGTCAGGGATCTGGTCAAAGGTTCTGGACTGGAATTCTGCTAGCCCACTGGACAGGATTCAGGGCCCTCGGATTCTGCACTCAGCACGGCACTCTGGACACTGCACTGCCTCTGAACTGGATCTGACAGGTTGATTCTGGGTTGCAGCTATCAGGTTACAGCTCTGCTCTACTGGTTTGGATCTCTGGGTTCTAGCAAGAGTTCTTGGGAAGAACACAGAAACAGCACCGCCTGGCTGTTCTATTTGGTGTTGTTCCCCCTGGAAGTCTGGGGTAAATCCGGTTTCAAGATTTCAAAAGCCAGCTGAGAATGGCTCAGTTTTGGAATTTGGGCCTCTCTGCTTTCAAAGTTCTGGAGTCTTGGATCTGGGTTTCTCCTGCAGAGTGCCTTGCCAGTGATCAGTTGATGGATGAATCTGTCCCTCTAGGTCCGAAACTGTCCCTATTTATGCATTTCCCTAAGGGGTGGATAGGCTGAATTATACTAAGCACACCCTCAAGGAATCCTATTGGTTAGGGTCTGTCCTCTCTCCTGATTTGAGAAGGAACCCATGGTTTCATGATGATGCAGTATTTTACAATCCAGGGTGTACCTCCACCTTGTTTCTGTACAGTAAATCTATTTTTCACATAAATCATATTTACAAAACAACCAAATTGCTAACAATACATATTTACATCACAGATTTAGTAGAGCACGTATATGTCTGAGTCCCATCTTAGTGAGGGCTTTGGGTCAAATTTGACAATTTTCTGCGCTTTTGATTGGGTACCCAGTGTCAGATCTGTCCACCTTTTTCTACATTCATGCGCATGGCATCTGGGCATAATCCTGTGAAGTTTCATATTTCTGCATCATCACAATTGCTACAAAATCAAATTTTTGGTAGTTCTGTCTCTAAACGTTCCACAGAGTTCAGAGTAGTTTCAAACTGTCAGCGGAATTATCATGTTAACAACCTAGAAGTTACAGATTTTTACCAACTTTGCACAGTTCTCTATGAGTCTTTTTCAAAAAGATATTTCCTTGTGGTTTAAGATACACAAATCTGTCTGGTCCCACCTCCATGGTTTTGCTGGGCCCAGAGCAGTCCAGGGCTCCCTTCCTGCTGGCAGTTGTTTCTGTTGACAACTGAATTTGCATTCCCTTTCAGTCCAGGAAGCCTATTGTTTCTCCTCAGAGAAGCAGAGCAAAATCCCCTCCTCCTTATATTAGCATCTAACTGAGAGTTCCTGGGCAGAGAGCAAAAGGGAAGGCACCTTTGTTTGGGGCAAACTGTGGAATGTGCCTTTGAAGTACTGTGGCTGACATCAGTTCACTTCAAAACACTTTGTTTAAAATTGTCTTTTCTAAATAAACTTTACATTTTCAACAAATATACACACAGATCCCTTTTTCCAGTCTTTTTAACACATAGATATTGAATAGTAGCAACCAATATTGCTTTCGATGGCAAGTCTCTTCTTTTCCACAATTTGATCTTAATGTACCAGTTTAAACTAACAGTATAAGTAAATGACAGCTTTGACACAGGCAGGCGGCGATACTGCGCCCATATTCTGACAGATTTTCCCAGGCAAGCACCTATTTGAATGTGGATATCTTTGTTATGAAATGTACTTCTCCTGACATTGTGCTTATGGGGATTCCTTAGATAATGTGATGGTGAACACCCAACAAGGATGTTGGGTCTTTTCTGATGTTTGTGGAATCATTATTTTGCAATTTCCACAGCCACGGAAAAACAAATTTTAAAGCACCTCTGGGTTTTCCTGGCAATGCAGCAGTGCCTTTTCAGGTAATTCAATTTCACTCTGGTGGCAGCCCAATGACAGGTTTGGCGGTGTCGTCTCCTGTTCTACCACTGACATAGGCAAAATAGATGTGGCAGCCTATTTTTCTGGTTTCCTGCACACTTTTCAGCGTTTGTTTAGCGCGCACCGGGCTTTTTGGCAGCCATTCTGTTGTTTCTGATGAAAGCAGCACACAGTGATGTTGCAGGGCAGAGCCTAGTGGGTCAGAACATCCCACAAGCCCCTCCTCACGATTTGGCGTTGATCGTCCATCAATGGGAAGTCGCAAGACTGGGATGATGAGTTTCTTGTCTTTTGGTTCAAATGGCAAAATTCATCATCTTTTCTTTTAGTTCCAATGGCAACATTCATCAGCTTCTTCCATCAGGGGTGGATCGACCAGTTCTCCACGCCCAGTCCTGATGTGAGTATGGAGTGATACCCCGGGCCCCTTGGATCTTTGCTTCTGGTCCCTGGGTGGTCCTCCTTGGTTTTAGTCTCCATTGTTTCCAATTCTAGGATGAGAAAGCAAAAACATACTTGTCGACATTGCCCCACCACTATTGATGTAGTGGGGCGGACACATACATTTTGACAAATCAGAACACATTTTCTATTGGCAATTTATTGACTATATAGATGGAATATTTCATAGTGGGAATTCTAGGGAGCTGTAGTGACCACCTGTGGGGTTCCAGAGGACTCCTCCAGTTGCTGCAGAGTGTGCCTAGGATGGCTACACTTTATTTGGTTAATGTGGACCTACATATCTTCCCCCCCTGCCAAACTGCCTTTGGGGATCCGGATTTTGTAGGCGACTGGTGAGATTTTGTTTAAAATTTCAAAAGGACCCCTCCAGCTAGGCAAAAACTTGTGCTATTTGGCCTGGTTCCTTTGGAAATTGTATAAGTAGACCCGATCTCCTACATGGTATTCTTTTCTGGTAGTCTTTAAGTCATAGTGGGTCTTCATGCTGTCTGCAGATCTTTCTAGATTTCGCTGAGCATAGGCAAAAGCATGTTGAAGGTGTTTTCTTTGATTTTCAACATACTCATGAGTTGTGGAGGCATTGATTAATGTCTGCTCTGGGGTTCTGTAGAGCAGATGCTGGGGAAGCACCATCCTGCGTCCAGTCATCAGCTCAAACAGTGACATTTTAGTTGCAGATGAAGGGGTAGATCTGATGGCCATTAGGACAAGAGGTAATCGAATATCCCAACTTGGCCAAGAATCTGCCACAAACTTTTTTAATATGCTCACAATTGTTTTGTCATATCTCTCTACTGCACCACTAGAGGCTAGCCGGTAGGCAATGCGTAATTTCCTTTGACCCCAAGTATCTCCCACATCTTTGTCATTACTTTGCTAGTGAAGTGGCTACCTCGGTCTGACTCGATCCTTTGGGGTAGTCCAAAATGCGAGAAGATGTGGTTGATCATCATGGCAGATGCTGTTTCTGCCTTGCAGTTTGGGGCCGGGAGACATTCCACCCACTTAGTAAACAAGCATGTAACGGTCAACATGTACTTATTTCCCCTAGAGGAACGAATCACGGGCCCGATATAATCGACTTGTGTGAGGGATGTTGGCTGAAATTGTGCACACACAAGACACCCCTTCAAGTATTGGTTAAGGTCCTGCCCCATGTGTGGCCAGTAAGCAACCTCTCTTAAGATTTCAAGTGTTGTATGCAACCCTCTATGACCGGCTGTGGCCGTATCATGGGCGTGACATAACATCAGGCTTCGGAAGGAGGTAGGGACCACCCACTGATCCTGGCCAGCTAGGGCTCTCCTTACCAACAAACCGTCATGGATCTGGAACATTTTTGGACATTTCATCAACACTCTGAGGTCCTCTTTCCCTATGTAATCGGTATCCATCAGGGGAAAGTTCTCAGGGTCCTCAATGTGTTGATAAAATGTACCAATTATTGGATCCCCTTTTTGAGCCGTAATCAAATCAGCATCTGGGGTCTCCTTACTCCATTGGGCAGTTGAGAGTTCATTGTGAGCATTTGTCTGGGACCTAGTGATACCAGTGACCTGGATTTCCCCCAACAGGGACTCGATCTCTAGTAGATCCCCTTGGATGGTTCCGGTTTTGGCCAGCTGATCAGCTAGGTCATTTCCAGTCTTGTCTGGTCCCTCTACTTTGGAATGACCCTTGATCTTTTTCCAGTAAATGGTCATCCCATTCGAGGTGACCAGATCATCAATATTTTGGATTAATTTCCCATGTTTCAAGGGTTTGTTATTAGCACATAACATGCCTCTGGTTTACCAGTTCACCAAGTGCTCCACGAACCCGTTCCGTACATAATCCGAATCTGTGATTATGACCAGTTTGTGGAGTTGATGTTGGACAGCAGTGAGGATGGCTGATGCACAGCCATCAACTATGCCTCTTGACTACTTCGGGGACCAATATTGTACCCAGCGGAGGGTTCTGGGGTCTCATTCACCCATGCATTCCCTATGCCAGCCACAAGTTCTTTTTCCCTGTTGTTGTCAACATGGTAGGAACATCCATCCACATAGACAGTGGGCATTCCCTCACACTTGTCTTCTTCAAAGACTTTGTATGGGGAATTGAGGTATGCCTCCATGTTGTCCTTGATTTTAAGACTTTCGTCCTCGAGACAGTTTTCTATGGCACAATCATGCAAGCCAGCCAGAACTTGCGCGAGGGGACTCTTCTTGTTTTGGCCATATCTGACCTCCACAGGAAAGCCTTGGATTGACAGAATCCAGGAAGTAATTCGGGAATTACCTACATTTCTAGCCTGGATTCTGTCACTTTGGAGATATTGCAGATGCTGGTGTGGAGTCTCCACTATGATGTGTTCCCCCTGGATAAACGGGCGGTAATTCTTCAATGCCCACAACGTTGCCAGCAGTGCCTTCTCACATTCGTTGAATTTTTCCTCCACAGAGGATAAAGTTTTACTCGCATAGGAGATTACTTTATTGACCTTGTCATGCTTTTGGTACAATACTGCATTCAAGCATGTATTTGAGAACCCTGTCTCCAAGAAGAACTCCTTGTTTTTGACAGGGTAAGCTAGGCAAGGCACTTGCTTCTTTTGAGTTGTCTTACTGCCTCAACTTGTTCTGGACCCCCTCGCACTTGACCATCCCCTTCAAAAGATGAATATGGGGTCTTGTGATCTCTGCGTAGTCCTCAATGAACTTTCTACTGTAATTAGTCAGTCCAAGGAGGCTCCTTAGTTCCCGCAGAGTTGTGGGGTCTTTCAATTTCTAAAGTGCTTCCACTTTTTTTTCCTGGGGACAGAGACCCTGAGGAGTAATCTCATGCCCCAAGAAATTTACATGGGTTCTATACCACTGTGCCTTTTGAAAGGAAAGTTTTGCTCCGGCAGCCCTCAACTGTGTCAGAACATAACGGATCGCCGATATTTGTTCCTCCACAGTCGAGCTTTTGATGAGAACATCATCTACATAAGCCAGGTTACCCCTTTCACCCAGGTCGGGCATGGCCTTATGTAGAAAAATGTTGAATTCATTGCCGAAGTCGATGTATCCGAAGGGAGTCTGGGTCCATGTGTACTGCTGCCCCTCCCAAAGGTGAAGGCCAGCTTGTATTGGTCCTCCCTACTGACAGGTACAGTCCAGTATCCATTGGTCAGGTCTATTGCAGTGAATACCTGTGACCCCTGGATCTGGGTCAGCCCTTGGTCAATGTAGGGAAGAGGCCATCGGGAAGTATGGACCCGTTTGTTGAGCTCCCTAAGATCGGCACAGAGTCTCCACTGGCCGTTTGGCTTCAAAATACCCAGCACTGGATTATTGAAGGTGCTGTGGACTGGACGGATTATCCCACGGGACTCAAGGTTCTTAATTATTTCAGTAAGGGACTCCATTGATGCGAGAGGCAAGCAATATTGCTTCACAAACACTGGAGTCATGCCAGGGTCCGTGGGAATTGTTGTTGTGTGGATGTCGGTGCGACCACAGTCATATGAGTCCACTGCAAAGAGACCTTGAAAATGCAAGAAAACTTGTTTCAACTTTTGCTTCTGCTCCAGAGTCTCACAGGCATCAGCTAGGTTGGCTCTCTCTTCAACCATCTGCCTGAAGCCTGGAAAGACTTCTGGTTTTGCTATCTCAGCCGCCTCCTCCAGCTGGGTGGTGAAGTCTCTGGTCAAAGTGCTGATTTGGACTGGTAGCTTCAGGTTGGGAAGGCAGTCCTTGCGGACTTCGAAAAATCACCTCATCCCTCCCGAAGACACAGGTCACATCTTCCTTACCATAAGGGCAGGAAGTGTACACCAGGAAATTCCCCCCATGCCGGGTAAAGATCCTGTCTGGTGTTGTGTTGTCATCACTATCACTGTCAAAACAGTCCTTGGGGATTGGTCTTAACAGTTTATTGCCTAAATCTATGGAAAAATGTTGGTCATCAACCGCCATTCCAATAATGGTGCCTGCGGCTAGAGTGATACTCTTTAAGTCGCTGTTATCCACCTCTATTGGAATGGTGTCATGTTATATATTGACTAGTTGTGTTGGGTTTACCCCAACCCTTGCTGTTGGAAGTAAGCATATAGATGCCTATAGGCATCAGGGTTTTTCAATTTCTGTCCTCTTAACTTTCACTTCCAGGGAGAATTGTAGGGTCCTTTCTGGGATAGTGACTTCCTCTCCAATCTGAATTTCAACTGCATAAGGCAGCAGTTGAGCTGACCTAAATGCTTTCTCTGGGTCATCAAAGCCCATGGGAGTATCTGCTAATCGGGACCAAGCTTTGAAGTTTATTTGGTCCAAACTAATGGCAAAGCGATTGAGAATGTCACTGCCTAAGTAAAAGGCGGCAGTAACATCTCGCACGACCCAACAATTATGGACTATGCTCTTGTTGCCTATGGAGATTTTGAGCATACACCTGCTTGGCAGGAGATATTTGGAATTGGGTGTTTACAGATCCATTTCCCATTTGTCTATCAGTTTAAATGTGGGAATGGCTGGATCTTTTGGGAGTTTGCGGAACATGGTCTCGCTGATGAAGCTCTTACTGTTGTTCACACACACTCGGGCGAGAACAGAGTCCTTCCCTTCATTTAACTGAATTGGGATGAACAACTGCTCTCCAATTTGCTGAATATCAGCCAGGATTTGAGCTGATTTCTCATCTTTCTGGACTATAGGAGTGGGAATTTCTGATTGTGAATTCGTAAAGAATTTCAGAGTGTTTCCTTCCAGTGCAGAATGCCACCTTAGACTGGAAGGAAGGTTGATTTTCAGAAATAGAGAGGCCACCCCCATCACCAGTTTGTTGTCCTACTGCTATTACTGTCACATCTGGGATTTGGTTGTTCTGGAAGTGAAATTCTACTTGGTCAGATTATGTTCAACCATGTGGCATGTGCCGTTTAAACTAATATGGTTGACACTCTGTTTTAATTTTAATGGCCTGTTAGTCTGGGTCGAGAGGACCTTCTTTACGCAATCTATTAGGAGTGACAACCTTCGCAGGAGGTCATTCCCTAGTAAACAAGGGGTGCCCTCTGGAGTTACAACTATGACCGGGTGCTTCACCTTGTGTTGCCCAATTTTAATGTCCAAATCCGCAGTCCCCTCGACGGGAATTTCCTTTCCGTCGAAGTTCTGAAGTTGTCCCGGAAGAGGGGTCAGAGAAATTTGGTAATTCTCCCCCCTTCCCGAATTCAGTTTATCAAAGGCCCTTTTGGACAGAAGGGTAGCTTGGGATCCAGTGTCCACCAGTGCCAAAATTGTACGCTGCCCCTGTATTTGGACCGGGGCATAGAATCGTCCCTCCTTCTCCTCAAGGGGGCACAGATAATGTACATTTATGAACAACTGGTGGGTTAGTTTTCTAATTTTGGACACTGCTAGAGAAGAGATTTGGGCAGAATTCTGTGGGGAGTCTTGGGGATCTGAAAAGAAAAGGTGACAGCTAGAGATGGGAGAAGTTTTGGGTTCCCCTGGTTCTGGTTCTGGGCCACCCCCCCTTTTTGGAGGCAGTCACCAGGATGGGTTCGAACCAGGGGATTTTTATGCTGTTGGTTCTGGGGTTGGATGTTGGGCAGCACTAGCTCAGTCCCCACATCTACCCAGTCTGGATTTGAATCCTTTGGGACCCATTTTTCTTTGGGAGCAGTTCCCCCATCTCTGAAGGAGAAGATCCTTTCCCCAGGATATTCTGTGGACCCCTCTACTTCAAATTGGAAGATTTGTACCTCCTCCTCAAAATGGGTCTGTTTGGGTTCTTTGTTTCTCCTACCGCCCCCTCTGCTCCTTGGGTGGCAGACTTTCAGGGGCAGGAGATTTCGGTTCCGGAGCCTGGGTTTCCAGGGGCTGTTTACAAGTGGGGAAGGATGCTTCCTCCAAGGCTTTACACCCCCCTTCCCCTTGTACCTCCTCCCTGGAAACCGGTGAGTTGTCGGGGTTCTTCCCCCGTCATTGCTCTGGAGCACCAGGTCCGGAATTTGAAGCATTCTGTGCCGACATGCTCATCTGAGGGTTCTGTTGAGCCCTCAGCATGCGACCCAGATCCTGTGCCATGTTTTGGACCTGGCGCTCTAGTTGTGACACCCATTCAGGCTGATACAGGGTTCGGTTGTCTCCCCTGGGCTGATCCCCGGAAGGGTAGCTATCCCTTCTCTGAAAATACCCCGGGTTTGGAAAATGTGGGTACCCCTCCACCCTTGGCCTCCCCTCTCCCGGATTAGGTTGTCTGGGCTCAGGAAATTGGGGAAAGAAGGATGGATGGTCTTGGGGTTGAAAGTTTTGCAGGTACCTGGGGAAGAAGTTCTGTCCAGGATTTGGGGAATTTCTGCCCTCCTGGGGGAAGTGAGGAGGGAATTTTGCCTGGGTTAGCTGCTGTTTGGTTGGATCCACCCCCCCCCCCCCCACTCCCTGGGCTGGAGGAGTCCACACATAGCCCAGGATGCGTCGGTTCCCCTTGTAGCGGGGACTTATGTAGTCAGGGGAGTGAGGGATCCCATTTGTGGGACTACCTCCTTGGCTCCCTGTCTGTGACTGGCCCAAGGGCCTTCTGGATTTGGGATTATTCTGATTTTGTGCAGGCAGATATTTAGGCCCCCCCATCTCCAAATCTAAAATGGGGGCAACCTTCACCTCTGCCACCATAGCAGCAGCAGGGGTGTTGGTTGGTTTGGGGCTTTTTTGCATTATTTTTGTTTTCTATGGGCTTTTGCACCTCATAAATTTGTGTAGCCTGTTCAATGACCCAGTCTAGTGATTTTTTGCCCGTCTGGTCCTCTAGGCTATCCTGGATTCTGCGAGCCTGGGAATGGCTGGCAGAATGTGGGGACCTAGTCTCTTGTGTCCTGGGGCGCTCAGTGGAGTCTTCTGATTCCTCCTTACTCCCAGGATTTCATAGGTACTCCCCACCCCCCACTGTTCTAGCTGGGCAGAGGTTTTCAGGGTGACCTCAGTGGGCCTACTCTCACTAAATTTCACAGTACTTGGGAACCCATACCCAGATGCCCGCCCATCCATTCCTGGGAGGTGCTGGTCTATAAGCCCCATATTTTTGATGTGATTGAAATCTGCCATTCCCGTGGCCCTTGGCTCATGTGCACCAGTGGACATGGGGCTGGCAGAGTCCAGGGATTGGAAGAGATGAAGGCCTATGGTACTAGGGTTCCTGAGGTTATGCTCAGGTGTTTCCCTTTCCCAGATAACCTCATCTCTGTCAGCATCTGCTCCCTGTTGCCATGCAAGAATCTGAGCATTCTGTTCCTCTATCAAGGCCTTGCTAGTTTCTATCAATCCCTCTTGCATGGCTACCTGTCTGTGGAGCCTGTCATTGTTCTCACAGAGAGCCTCATTTTCTCTCTGTGCTTCCTGTGTTGTTTTAGAGTACTGGGCCAGTCTTTGCTGCAGGAGGGTTACATCCTGAGTCCTGTCCATACTGTCCTGGTACTTCTTTTCTAGAGCCTCCTCCACCCTCCTGGTGTGCTCTAACAATCTTTCATGCTCTTTTTTGGAGTTCACCCAGTCCCTGAAGTGCCAGGTGATTTTCATGTAATTTCTCTTTTAAATGACAGACTTCCTGGCCTAAGGTGTCCCTTTCCTGAGCAAGAGCCTGCCTCTGTTCAGCCAGGTCGTCCCTCTGTCTTTGGAGCGCACCAGCTTTCTGGTGCTCTTCATCAAATTCTGCCTGGGTATCCAAGTCTTTCAGGATTAATTTATTACTCTCTTCCTTCTCTCTATCTAGGTGGCTTTACATGGTGACTACCTGCTCTGTGCATGCCCTGTTGAAATGTATTTGTTGCTCCAGCTTTTTCTGGCTCTGCAGTAGAGAGTCCAAACTTTCTTGGTACTCCGTCTGTAGGGCCAGCATTCTGGTATCCTGTTCTGCCTTGTCCTGCTGCAGGATGCCCATGTCCTCTTTCATTTTGATTAGGTACTGCCTACTTTCATTATCTGACTCCTGGCCCCTCTGTAGCCTCTGCTCAGCAGAGTCCAGATCAGTTTGGGCCTTTCCTAATGCCTGCAGTTGCTTGTTTGCCAGATCTTGGCCCTCAACATATTTGTCCTGTATTGCTCCAATATATAGGTATAGATACGCCGCTATTTTGGCAATCTTGTTTTGCTCTTCCTTTGCCTAAGGGGCCATATATAGTTCACTGAGGGCCATATGTAATGGACCCTGGTCTTGCCATGTGTCTAACCATGTTGCAGTGATCTGTTCTGTGATTGCCTGCAACCACACATTCTGATCCTGCTCTATCCATTCACCCCTTACAAATAATTTATGCAATAGGTGTTCTTTAGCCATATTCATCTCTACCACAGTTGCCATTCTGGAAATATTAATTTCCTTCCTGATTTAGAGAAGTTTATTTTATTTTTGCAAAACAGACCAATCCCTTTGAGGAGTGCTTTTCACAGTGTAACACATCGTGGTAGCCCAATAGGGATTATGTACCCTGTTAGTTAGCACACTGTATTAGACTGTCACCAGTGGTATATCTAATTCAGAAATCCCGGACACAAGCCCCCAATCTTGTAAGTGATTTCAACCCAGCACTCCACATACGTCAATGCCTAGCATGTGATGCACAGTTGGAACCCTTAATTATATATTTTCGTCTATAAGTTCTTTTATTTTTGAATGATGTACCCTCATATCACGCCCCTCTCTTTGAATCCCCCCCAGCTTCACTGAACCAGGAAGCAGGCTGTTTTGCAAAGTTAAAAGATTTATTTTATGAATTTGAACAATATATATATCACACTATTTAATATTTATACAATGATCACCATTGAGGTGATGTCACAACAATAAACAATCTCTTTAATCAGTAGGAGTATGGATAAGAAAAATAATGCAGCATAGAATAATACTTGAAATGGGTTCAATCAAATGCAATGTCACTTTTTCCCCCTGCACACTACTCAATTCCCCCCAATATGCAGTATAAAGAGATGGAAGGTGAGAACACAGGGTTCAGGAATAAACACTCAACAAATGCAGTTTCAATCCCAATTCTCCCCAGCAAGCATAGAGAGAAACAGGAATGATTTCAAAACAGGTCAAATGCTTTTGAATGTGGCTTGGAAGTAATGGTTGAAAACACTGAAAAATAGATTTAATTTTCTAAATTGGATTCAAAACTAGTGGGAGCCGCTTTTTATAGTTTCAGGTAAGCACTAGCAATGATGATTGGATAACTAGCAGATTCTGAGGTCGGATGCCAAGAATAGCTGTTTTACACGTGATGAAATTGAGCCAAACGAACAATTTGCGGCAAACTTTTCAGTGCACGAGAAACGCGATTGCGGGAAAACTGATGATGTTAACTTCAATTTGACACTTAAATTCCATTTCTAGCATGTACGGTACGGAAGTTATGACGGTTTTAGTAGAGGTTGATTTTTTTCAGTAAGAGTCAAGATTTTCAAATGAAAGATGTGCTTTTGAATTACAAACAGGATTTTCTTTACACTAGTGAGGCTACGAAGATACAAGATACCAAATATATTAGCGCAAAGATTATATTATCACTACAATTATCAAAGGACTATATGGATGAGGGAAAGATTCAGGAAAAACAAAAGAGGCTCTACAATGCAGTTCTGGATAGGATAGAATAGGTTGGATAGGATTACCTAAGGATAAGATACTGGCTATGGACAATTCTATGCTATAGATACTCACAAATATGGTTTGGAACAGGTTTCTGTCAGGGATCTGGTCAAAGGTTCTGGACTGAAATTCTGCTAGCCCACCGGGCAGGATTCAGGGCCCTCAGATTCTGCACTCAGCATGGCACTCTGGACACTGCACGGCCTCTGGACTGGATCTGACAGGTTGGTTCTGGGTTGCAGCTATCAGGTTACAGCTCTGCTCTACTGGTTTGGATCTCTGGGTTCTAGCAAGAGTTCTTGGCAAGAAAGCAGAAACAGCAGCGCCCGGCTGTTCTATTTGGTGTTGTTCCCCCTTGGAAGTCTGGGGTAAATCAGGTTTCAAGATTTCAGAGGCCAGCTGAGAATGGTTCAGCTTTGGAATTTGGGCCTCTCTGCTTTCAAAGTTCTGGAGTCTTGATCTGGGTTTCTCCTGCAGAGCGCTTCGCCAGTGATCAGGTGATGGGTGAATCTGTATGTCCCTCTAGGTCCTAAACTGTCCCTATTTATGTATTTCCCTAAGGGGTGGGTAGGCTGAATTATACTAAGCACACCCTCTAGGAATCCTATTGGTTAGGGTCTGTCCTCTCTCCTGATTTGAGAAGGAACCCATGGTTTCATGATGATGCAGTATTTTACAATCCAGGCAGGGATTACCTCCCCCTTGTTTCTGTACAGTAAATCTATTTTTCACATAAACCATATTTCCAATACAACCAAATTGCTAACAATACATATTTACATCACAGATTTAGTAGAGCACGTATCTGTCCGAGTCCCATCTTAGTGAGGGCTTCGGTTCAAATTTGACAATTTTTCACGCTTTTGATTGGGTACCCAGTGTCAGATCTGTCCACATTTTTCTATATACATGCACATGACGTCTGGGCATAATCCTGTGAAGGTTCATATGTCTAGCATCATCACAATTGCTATAAAATCAAATTTTTGGTAGTCCTGTCTCTGAACATCGCACAGAATTCAGAGTAGTTTCAAACTGTGAGCGGAACGTTCATGTTAACAACCTAGAAGTTACAGATTTTTGCCAACTTTGCACAGTTCTCTATGAGTCTTTTTCAAAAAGATATTTCCTTGTGGTTTAAGATACACAAATCTGTCTGGTCCCGCCTCCATGGTTTTGCTGGGCCCAGAGCAGTCCAGGGCTCTCTTCCTGTTGGCAGTTGTTTCTGTTGACACCTGAATTTGCATTCCCTTTCAGTCCAGGAAGCCTATTGTTTCTCCTCAGAGAAGCAGAGCAAAATCCCCTCCTCCTTTCATTAGCATCTAACTGAGAGTTCCTGGGCAGAGAGCAAAAGGGAAGGCACCTTTGGTTGGGCCAAACTGTGGAATGTGCCTTTGAAGTACTGTGGCTGACATCAGTTCACTTTAAAATACTTTGTTTAAAATGGTCTTTTCTAAATAAACTTTACATTTTCAACAAATATACACACAGATCTCTTTTTCCACTGTTAAAAAGAGATTGAATAGTAGCAACCCATATTGCTTTTGATGGCAAGTCTCTTCTTTTCCACAATTTGATCTTAAAGGCATGGTCTAGTAACATTTTTTTTTGTCCCTACGGGTCGGCCATGTTTTTTTAAGCCTAAGTGGCTCGATTTTAGAATACTTTCCTATCCACCTTACCCGTGTTTTCGTCCATTAAACGCACGCGAAAACAGGCAGTAGGACGCCGCCATTTTGTGATAATCCTATCACTTGCCGCATCGCCCTGGCTGACCTGCTTCTGCGGCACTAAACCAATTCCCCCGCCCCTGAGCCTGACATTATCCAAACATTCATATTCCCCGCCTCTCTCTGTGACGTTACTGTGCTGCGTAGGCAAACGCGCCCAGTCGTCTTCTACGGGACTTCACACAGAACCCGGAAACCAACACAGACCATCTCACAACACAGCGCGCCACAATTCGGAATATGAAACTGTACTTTCAAATCAAACAGCAAAACGGTACATTTGGTAAAGTACATTTATTTGACATTAAATGTTTAGAGAATATTCAGCAATTGCCATATGAACTCCGAAAGCCATTTATTTCCTTTTATCTGTATCAGCATTGGTACACAGGGTGTTGCTTTTCGTTAAAAGAAGCACTTGGGAAGCACGGTGAACCGCAAGGCTGTTCCATCAACTAGGCACTAGTCCATCGTAAAGGTTGATATGTTGCTTCTAGCACTAGTACAGCGTAAGGGCATGTGGGCCCTTGGCGATCGTTCCATAAAATTGTCAGTGTGCTCCAGTTGATCACACGAAACTGCAGGTGTCTCACGAAGAAACCGTCTGCCGGTGTCTCAAATCGATGACAGTAGCAGAAGGGGAGCAAATACCTGTTATGAAAACAAAAAAATTATAATTAGTCTCGCTAGCCGATCTTCATTTATATTACTCATTTTATTTATTACAGTCGATCAGAAACTATTTGCTTGCAAGGATAGTTCAATGGAGTATGTTCGGCTCTAAAATCAATGCGAAAAGTAACAAAATAAATCGAGGCCAACACACAATGATAAACGACAGTTAGTCTACATGCGTGTGGAATGATATGATATATGATATGGCATTTGTAACGCGCCTATACACAAGTGTTTCAAGGCGCGACGAGGCAGGTGGGGAACAAGGGCAGACAGACAACGATCCTACTAGGCCAGGTGTCTTTCTGATCGCGCATGGGGAAGGGGGGAGGGGGGTAAAAGTGCTGTACATGGTTAGTCGAATACAAGATAAATAATAGGGCCAGCTGGTGGCAAGTGCAAGTTAAATGCTGGGAGAAGGGGCTGAAGGATACAGAGACAGTCCCGTAGTGCAGGTAGGCAGTGCAGGGAAAAGTGGCTGGGCCAAGGACCGAGATCGGTGAGACCAGTGGACCTGCATGCCCATGTGCCCACTACGAACACGTTTTCTTGCTTTTCCTAGCTCTTCATTCATTCATTTATTTATGCATCCATTCATTAAATCTTCATTCCGGTATAAAAGCGTCTAAAGATTTACTCACATTATATTTGAAATTTCCATTGTGTCTCTTCGTAATGCAGTCTGTAAAACGGACCGTGCTCTTGACAACGATTTTTCACATACTGAACTAAAATTAAACTTGGTCTAGTTTCTGAATTGTCTGCCTTATCGTCTCTTACGTTATTGCGCACCCCCTTCAAATGTAGTCCTTTCGGCATGGTCCCTGTCTCAAGGTCAGAAAACAATAGACCCTTATACTCCCAGTGCGACTTGTGGGCCTCTTCTGGGCGCGAGCTGAAAATCAAAGCCGCTGTCCTTCGCATTCTTTATTTGCAACATCACGTAGTAAAGGCATCTGTCAGAACTTTAAGTTTAGAATCCCTCTATGTAGTGCGCCTCAATGTGCAAATGCGAACTGGCTTCTCTCCCAAATGCCACGGCCCGCTTGGCGCATTCTAAGGCCCCCAATTTTGTCCCCGTTGTCTGCGAGCTTTGCAGCCCAAATGGAGACATTTAATTTTTGGCGGAAGGTCAGGGAAAGTATAAAGTACCACAGGAGTTGAGTTAAAAGTGAGATTTATTGTTTGTTTGTTTGTTTTATTATTTGCAATACGCAAGCCTCCCCTCCGTTAACAGTGCGCAACAGTGCGCAGCATTTACATTTACATGAGATGAGACATGAGAAAAATATATACATACACATATATGAGGTGAATAGAGAGAATTCAAAGATGACACCCAGCTTGTTCGCCACCCATGATGGTGAAGGTAGGGGTTAGGGTTACAGGTACACTGTACAATAACATTTATTTACAAAAAGACAATCTTATTGCAATTATTTAAACCGGGATTTGTACTTCACAACCAGCTGTGCTTCGGGTGGGCATGGCACAGTTGCAATGTTCGGTGACAATGGATCACTGCTCTGCACAGAAACGTCCAAAATTCCATATCTGTGCTTCTCTAACACAGCAACAATAAGGCCTTTCACAAAGTCGAACTGCATTTCATCATAGACTGGTTTGATCACCCATTGCTTACTTCGTTTTGAAAACACCTTAGTGTAGCGAGGCATCCTTACTTTACCCCTAGTCCTAGATTGTTCACCTCCGACATTGCTGTTATGGGCCAAGACCGCTAGTAGAGTGCGATGTTTCATGCCCCGAAAGCTAAAATGCAAGCGCTTTGGCCTGCACTTTAGGCACATATTGTGGAACACCTCCAAATCTCCTGTGTGACAGAATTCTGTCAGTCCTCTCAAATCTCTTGATAGAGGTTTGTCGAAAACAATCTTCTCAATGGCTTTGTGTGTCGGTGAAGATGGATTTAATCTACAGGCGGCATTTATTTGACGTTACTGCCTTTTATTTGACGAGTCACATTAATCAATGGCTTCCCACATACTTTCCCTCTAACGGAATGCACATTTTTCAGCATACTTATAATTTCCATCAAACAACTGTCGAATACAATGTATTTGCTCTCTTTCATTAGACTGTCATCCTGCGTCAAAGTTGTTTCGGCCTGTGACGTTGCGGAGATTTCAACACATTGGAAAGTAATATCGCTGATATCAAGTTCTGATGCGTCTATGGATGCTGCGGCTGGTTCATTCTCTGTCATTTCGACATCTATTACTTCAACATTGATGGGAGAACACAACAATGTCGACAGGTTTTTGGGTGGAAAATATTTGGCGGGTGTAGATTGTGTGAATTGATCTGCAACTACTTCAGAGCTATCTTCAATACATTCAATAACATCTTCTTGTGGTGGTGCAGTCGCACTGTAGCAATGGTCCAATGCAACTTTGCTGTATTCTCCAAACACAGTTAATTCATGTTCTGGCCATTGGACATGAGCATCTCGAGCCTGAACACGCCTCGCCTCAATTAATAGTTCCTCCATAGTGTACATTGTCTGGCAAGCAACATCTCGCATTCGCTTCACTGTCTGCGTATGTATAGTTCTGACACCCACGGGTAACTGGAGAAGAGATTGGAAAAGGGATGTTCAGTTTAAACACAAGATAAAGTGTAGTCCAATTGACTGGAAAAAAACATAAAATAGTCCCCAGCACAAACATTTTTTTTAAAGTTATGAACTGTTTGTAACTAACCTTTTTTTTGTTTTTTTTGTTTGCAACTTTTTTGACTCGACCTTCAACATCTGCACGCTGTAGCTCCGATTCGTTTCCGCATGTCCTCCCTTCCTCTTGCGCTGCAACGACTATATTTTCTGTATCCGCATAGACAGCACGGAATGAGGCTCCATCGTCTCCCTGAAACATAGTACTTTCATTACTATGTATCAAAATATTGTTAGCATAAAACACACGTGAGGACGAACACACAGGTACATCTCAATAGCCAAACACGATTTAAACATTGTGTGCAACAATCAAACGACAAGTATTCGACCAGTGATGATCTATTTCGATGGAGCTGTCAGTATCCATACCTCTGGCTCTGCATGGACTGCCATGAATGGTTGTATTGGAGAGGAGGCATCCGCATCTCCCTGAAACACAGTACTTGCATTAGTATGGTTTTCAATATTGGAAACATAACACACACTTGGGGTCGACGGCACAGGTAAATATAAAGAGATAACCACAAATGATGCATTGTCTAAAACAATCAAGGAAAATATAAGTATGCAGATTTCGTCGACTTATTTCTCCGATTCCTTTACATCTGCATCATCAAAATGGGATGTTGTGATTGTAGTGGAAGCTCCGTCGTCTCCCTGAAACACAGTACTTGCATTAGTATGGTTTTCAATATTGGAAACATAACACACACTTGGGGTCGAACGCACAGGTACATATAAAGAGATAACCACAAATGATGCATTGTCTAAAAGAATCAAGGAAAATCTAAATATGATCACATTTCATCGACTTATTTCTCCTATTTATTTACATCTGCATCATCTAAATGGGATGTTGTGATTGTAGCGGAAGCTCCGTCGTCTTCCTGAAACACAGCACTTGCGTTAATAGGGAATAAAGTGTAGCAAATGGAATCACGTTATATGATCACGCATGATGGAGCTGTCAGTATCCATACCTCGTGCTGCTGAAGAATATCTATGGATGTTGCAAATGTAGTGCGCATTTCCGAAAGCTGTTGCACAGATTCGTATACGCATGGTCCCTCTTCCACTTCCCCTGGAATTACTTGAATGTCAGGCTCTGCATCAAGTGCAGGGGTTGACGCTCCATCAACTGCCTGAAATATAGTACTTGCATTAGTGAGGATTACAATAGTGAAAACATAACACACACCTGGGGTCGACAGCACAGGTACATATCAACGGCTAACCACGAATGAAACATTGTGTAGAACAATCAAACAACAAGAATTCCAGCTCTGATGATGACGCTCGATGGAGCTGTCAGTATCCATACCTCCTGCTGGTGAAGAACATCTAGAAATGTTGTAGATGTGGCGGACGCTTGAGCATCTCCCTGAAAGACAGTACTTGCATTAGTATGGATAACACTAATTATAACTGAAAACAAACACCAGTGGACGATAACTAAGGTGTATATCCATTCGAAAGCACTAACCAAACATTCAGTAAAATAATTACACGATAGAATAAAACTATTACTTGACATGCATAAAACAAGTCTGTAGCGGATTAGCCTAGTAAGATTACCTGATACGCGCTAGAAGTGGTTGATAACTGCGACCACGTCAAGGATGTAGAATATTCTTGCTTCAGATCCAAGGGATAGTCAAGAAGTTTTAAAGGTAAATTAATGATTGATAATGAAATGCCAATATTAAAAATAGCCATGTAAGGTGACAGAATACTTGAAAAATGCTCAATACAGCACAGTTCCTTGTTCCCATATATATACATTGCGCTTGTGGTTTATGAAATCGAAAAAGAATATATTGATAAATGTCATTATTCAAAAAACTATACACTCATATCAATATCGAAATTATTACAAGGGATAGAACACCTACAATATCAATTAATCCATTCGGCTACCTACACACTACCGCAAGGCCTAAAGCTAAATCCGGACACTTGACTCACCGGTGGCGAATGTGGACTAATAGAGTGGGAATAGCGTTTTCGAGCAATTTCCGTGTCGTTCGCCGTTTATTCTTCTTTGTTACCCAAGATGTTGTGTACATGTCCAAGGAAAAGTGCCGGCTGCAGATGCGGTATCGATCACCCCTCTTGTCCTGTAAGACTTGTTGGACTCTACTTTCCAGTTCATCCAGTGGATATCCGCAATATCTGACCCATTCTTTTATTCGATCAACAGTTTTCGGGAATACATGCATTGTAGTGCCTTCAGATTTCGCATGGGTCTTCGAAGGGCAACCGCTAATCGAACAGGCAGGCATTGTTGATAAATCTGAAAAGTAAATATCGACATTATTATACAATCTTCAAGAATAAAGATTTGATACAAAAGTAAATGAATCATACAATGATCAATGCAAGGTTTGTTTTGGTCGCAGGAACTATACCAGTTAATTATGTGCGGCTTAGTATTTGCATAAGTTGCAGAAATATATAAATGATGTGACTAAAATCTGAACATGTGACTCGTCCCTTGGATGTTCTGTCTTGGATGTTCAAGTCAATAGCAATGAGACCAATGAACATAGCACTATTGTGTACTCTACTCGCAAATAGATAGAAATTTAAAAATCTGCGAAATATGACTAGGATACATGGCCTTACCTTGACCAACAAACAGTTGGATTCAGCAAGCAGAGCAGTATGTTGCAGGAGAATAGGTGGGTGGCCACAGGTAGCACACTGATGGGTTTGCTCTAAGCGGTCACAGAAGTTCACGGATAGCACGACGACGAGCAGATTAGCGTAGATCTCAGTGGTTGCCAGGTAGCACGTTCAGGAGTTAACTTGCAAAGCACAAAGATGTTCTCATGAGACATATCAAGTGGTTTATAAAGTATTAGAAACAGGGGTGTGTTTGTGAATGAATGACGTATGTATGTCGTGGTATTAGGGGGGCGGCCTGCTTCAACGGGAGGCCTGGCTGGAGACACGGGGTCTGAGGAGGCCATGTGACCGATGGCCCCTTGGCGTGGGATACCTTTTGAAGTGTACATCTAGTTTGGCACCATGGCCTTTCGCGCCCCTGGCAGCGCGCATCCACTGGCGCGAACCGCCTTTGATAGAGGGGGGTGGGCTGGATGGGCCTGGGGAATGCAGATAAGGCACAGGAAGACTGCTGAATGGAGACACACTTATGCGGATTGCAGGGGGGCGGCCTGCCTCAGGGGAGGCCTGCCTGGAGACAAAGGGTCTGAGGAGGCCATGTGACCGATGGCCCCTTGGCGTGGGATACCTTTTGAAGTGTACATGTAGTTTGGCACCTTGGCCTTTCGCGCCCCTGACAGCGCGCATCCACTGGCGCGAACTGCCTTTGATAGAGGGGGGTGGGCTGGATGGGCCTGGGGCATGCAGATAAGGCACATGAAGACTGCTGAATGGAGACACACTTATGTGGATTGCAGGGGGGCGGCCTGCCTCAGGGGAGGCCTGCCTGGAGACACAGGGTCTGAGGAGGCCATGTGACCGATGGCCCCTTGGCGTGGGATACCTTTTGAAGTGTACATGTAGTTTGGCACCTTGGCCTTTCGCGCCCCTGACAGCGCGCATCCACTGGCGCGAACCGCCTTTGATAGAGGGGGGTGGGCTGGATGGGCCTGGGGCGTGCAGATAAGGCACAGGAAGACTGCTGAATGGAAACACACTTATGTGGATTGCAGGGGGGCGGCCTGCCTTAGGGGAGGCCTGCCTGGAGACACGGGGTCTGAGGAGGCCATGTGACGGATGGCCCCTTGGCGTGGGATACCTTTTGAAGTGTACATGTAGTTTGGCACCTTGGCCTTTCGCGCCCCTGACAGCGCGCATCCACTGGCGCGAACCGCCTTTGATAGAGGGGGGTGAGCTGGGTGGGCCTGGGGCGTGCAGATAAGGCACAGGAAGACTGCTGAATGGAGACACACTTATGTGGATTGCAGGGGGGCGGCCTGCCTCAGGGGAGGCCTGCCTGGAGACACGGGGTCTGAAGAGGCTATGTGACCGATGGCCCCTTGGCGTGGGATACCTTTTGAAGTGTACATGTAGTTTGGCACCTTGGCCTTTCGCGCCCCTGACAGCGTGCATCCACTGGCGCAAACCGCCTTTGATAGAGGGGGGGCGGGCTGGATGGGCCTAGGGCATGCAGATAAGGCACAGGAAGACTGCTGAATGGAGACACACTTATGTGGATTGCAGGGGGGCGGCCTGCCTCAGGGGAGGCCTGCCTGGAGACACGGGGTCTGAGGAGACCATGTGAACAATGGCCCCTGGGCTTAAGATACCTTTTGAAGTGTACATGTTGTTTGGCACCTTGGCCGTTCGCGCCACTGACAGCCCCACATGCCAACGCTCATCCACGGGTGCGAACTGCCTTTGATAGGGGGGGTGGATGGATGGGCCTGTGGGCGTGCAGATAAGTGTGTGGGAACGAGGGGCCATCAGGCCCCTCTCGATGGCCCCTCTCATGCTTTACTTCTCAGTAGAAACTCAGACCAAGTGCCTCCAGTAGTGGGTTCACCCCTTGCCCTTATGGGATAACTTTGGTTGACAATCGCGTGGATGGGACCACTGAGCATGACTCTTCCTCTGAGATCACTGTCCTGCATGTGAACCAGCCTGAACTAAGCACATCACTCGTTCATCTCCATAAACGTGTCTTTGCCCACGCACCCTCGCCAGTGGAAACTTACTGCCATTGTGACCCTGTGTACCTGCAAGGTATTCTCTTCAAGTGCCAGACCACTGACCACGACATGATGCCCACCTAGCAGATCCCCAATTAACATTAGACCCCTACTGCAGTATATCGTTGCTTATCAATAACAAATGCCACATACCAGAGATTCTTGTGAGCACAGACCCACACTTCAACCGGTGTATTATAGTGGTCAAGACCCTTAACCTAAGGCCTGTATAATCCAATGTTAATTGTTAGTATAGATATATGTGTGACTTTTATAGAGACATAACCTACTGAAAGACTTTGAACAAGTGTTATTTAGTGCATGCATTATCGAGAATATTTTATGTTAGCTTAGATAGTGACCACCCTGCTTCACAGCGACCAGACCTTCACCCATTCGTAGCACAGATGTCTGACGTCCATCCTTGAATGGAGACACACTTGATTCATTTAAAAAAATCGAAACAACCGTTGTTAAAATATATGTGGTGTTTTATTTTGTATCTTATTTTCATGACACAAAAATACAAGACTTTAAAGATTATACAGGTCAGGTTGCAGCACAGCGAGAGCAAATCCCTTGTACTGACCGCTGTCACTCAGGAACGTTTCTCTTATGGCACGAACGGCACAGGCGGGTATCATTCTTCGAACGCGGTGTCCAAGCCTCCCGTGGAGCCACCATGTAAAGGAACGATAGGCCACCAGCCTGTACCACCTGTGAAAAGGAATGAAACAAACTGTTTTTAAATGACCAAGATAAGTTTAATAAACGTTTGTTGTCAATGACAATTCTTGTAACTAATGCATTCTGCACGGACAAATGCTAGCTAGACAATGCACACTATTGAACGACTTTCATGCGTTACTATGATATGAATATATAATTTTGGATATAGTAGAAGACCATGAAATAGGAGTGGCATGACAAGCAGAGTATACTTACTCGTTACTCGGATTACGAGGACAAACAGTTGCGCGAAGTTCGTGCATAAGCACCATCATTATTCTCAACACGGCCCGTGTGAGGCAGACTGCCCTAAAGTCTGACAGCTCAGTGATGCATTGCGGTCGTGGCTCGCCTTGCGAAATGTAGGCCAGGCATCCCGAGTTTTCTCGGCAGCAGCAGTTCTCCTCCTCGGTTGGCATTAGCTTGCACCGATTGCATGTGCACCAGGTGGAGACGCCGCCCATGCGACTAGGCCCAGGCTCTTCATCTGTTGATTCGTCCTGCCAACTGCCGTCCGAATCCCCATCGTTTTCGCGTGCTTCCCTTTCCAGTAGTTCATCCTCGGTATACTCGGGCTCGTACATGTAGGGCATTATTGTAGCCATTGTGTGGTAAACAAAGTAAAATAATTTACCGAGATGATACAGGTGTTCTCGCAGGCTACAAGCGGCAAAGGTAGCTGACCAGAGCACAGAAACGAGTCACAAAATACTCTAAGTAACACAGAGAGAGGAAACGGAATCGAAAATCTGCTGCTGTGTGTTGTGAAACGGGCTGTTTATACTTATTGAGGAAAGAGGCGTCCTGCCATTTCCATGGCGACACGTCATTAGCTGAAGCGCAGCGAATGTTGACACAAGACGTGCTTTGGCGTTGGGAAATGGGCGGTACGAGTCTGCTGATGACAGGCTCAGGGGCGGGGGAATTGATTTAGTGCCGCAGAAGCAGGTCAGCCAGGGGGATGCAGCAAGTGATAGGATTATCACAAAATGGCAGCTCCCTGGTGCCTGTTTTCGCGTGCGTTTAATGGACGAAAACTCGGGTAAGGTCCATAGGAAAGTTTTCTAAAATCGAGCCACTTAGGCTTAAAAAAACATGGCCGACCCGTAGGGACAATAAAATTTTTTACTAGACCACGCCTTTAATGTATCAGTTTAAACTAACAGTATAAGTAAATGACAGCTTTGACACAGGCAGGCGGCAGTACTGCGCCCATATTCTGACAGATTTTCCCAGGCAAGCGCCTCTTTGAATGTGGATATTTTTGTGATGAAATGTACTTCTCCTGACATTCTGCTTATGGGGATTCCTTAGATAATGTTATGGTGAACACCCAACAAGGAGTCTTTTCTGATGTTTGGGGAACCATTATTTTGCAATTTCCACAGCCACGGAAAAAACAGATTTTAAAGCACCTCTGGGTTTTCCTGGCAATGCAGCACTGCCTTTTTAGGTAGTTCCATGTCACTCGGCTGGCTTTTTGGCGGCCATTCTGTTGTTGATGGAAGCAGCACACAGTGATGTTGCAGGGCAGAGCCTAGTGGGTCAGAACATCCCACAGTACGCCTGTCACCAGATAGGACCACCCCCAGATAGAGGACCCCTGTTGGGGACCCTTTGCACCTATGTATGTCAGACAGATCCCCTGTACTGGGGGCAGCGGAAATAGTTAAGACTTGGAAACATTGATCCTGTAGCCAGAGTATTCAGAGAACATATAAATGTCCACCAGATTAGGTCCTAGGTTGGTTTTGGGGTCGCGGATATATAGCAAGGTGCCATCAGCATAAAGAGATATTATCTGTGGGGATGCGGTCTTCCTGATACCTCTATGCACGTGGTTTGCCTGGACGAATTCCGCCATGGAATTGTAAGAGCAAACAGAATGTGGGAGAAAGGACATCCCTGCCTGGTGCCCCTACCCAAAGTGAAAAGGGAAGACACAGGGTGGTTAGTGAGGACCCTTGCTTCCGGGTTGGAATAAAGCAATCGGAAACATTTAAGAAAATATCGACCCAGACCAAAACGTTTGAGTACTAAAAATAAATAGGACCAGGACACTGAATCAAAAGCCGTCACGGCATCTAGTGCTGCAACTGCTGCAATGGCCTTAGGGTCGATTTGTGCCATCACCTCAAAGAGTCGTCGCAGATTTAAGGCCGTGGACCGGGTGGGAATAAAGCCAGCCTGGTCGGGATGGACCAAGGTGGGCATGATTGGTAGAAGTCTGGTTGCAAGGATTTTGGCAAAGATTTTGGCATCCATATTGATCAGAGAGAGGGGCCGATACGAGGACATTTTGTGCGCAGGGCGCCAGGGTTTAAGGAGGACCGTGATCACCACCTCCCGCATGGAATCAGGGAATGTACCACAATCGATTGCCTCCTCCCACACCTTCAGCAGAACCGGGACTAGCTTTTCATGGAATTCCTTTTATAATTCAGCTCCAAGGCCATCTGAGCCCAGAGCTCTGCCGGATGTTAACGCCTTTATAGCATTGGTAATTTCTGTGTGATGGGTATATCTAAGGCGTTCTGCGTGTCCTGGGTAAGGGTTGGGAGATCAAGTTTGTGCAAGTAGTCAGTTATCTCTGTTTTAGAGTTTATGTTGTGATTAGAGTACAGGGACTTATAAAAGTCTACAAATGCAGTATTAATGTCTTCTTCTCAGTTCACCATTACCCCATGTGCTGTCTGAATGCTTGCAATAGGGTTCCGATAACCCTCTGTTTTGAGCATATTGGCTAAGAATCTACCAGCCTTGTTACATTCTCCATATCTACGGGCCCGAGCAGGGATGGCCTCTCTATCCGCCAGCTTTTTAAATTCATTCAATGTCATATGGATATCAGAAAGGGGTTCTTTATAGTGCGTGGTGCTGTACTCAATTTCAAGCATTGCTAACTTAGCTTCCGCCATCCCCAGCTCTCTTCTAACAGCTGTAGAATTTGCCACAATGATACCCCGCACCCACACCTTGAATGTCTCCCATAAAGTAGAGTGATTGTTCACCGACCCTTCATTTAACACAAACAGTTCCTCTATTTCCATGTGTAGTGATTCACACACCTGGGGTTCCTGATTATGACGGGGGCATCCTCAAACGTCTTGCATATGGTGTAATATCTTGCAGGACCAAGGTGAAGGATATTGGGGAATGATCTGAGAGGGTGCAGGGATGGATCTCACTGGTAGATATTGCATCTGAAAGCGATGAGCTGGTGAGCTAATAGTCTATACGAGACTTTGAGCCATGTACAGATGAATAAAATGTAAAGCACTTCTCCTGTGGGTGAAGCACACACCACGTGTCAACCAGGGATGCTTATGTCATAATCTGTCGTATAGTGGATGCAGCCTTTGTGAGGCCCCGGGGAGCTACAGAGGATCGATCCAGAGATATATCCAGGATCGTATTGAAATCACACCCCCACAATACCAGCACCTCATCTGATGAGGCCAGCATATCCAGTACTGTCCTGTAAAATTCTGGATCGTCGAAGTTTGGACCATTGGTATTAACTATTACTATTGGACGTCCTGCTATCTCCCTCGAGACCAGCACAAATCTGCCCAGAACATCAATGTTACTATCCAAGTATCGGAAACCTAATGTTGGGTGAATCAGGGTGAGAACTCCTCTGGACTGGGCAGATTGCTCCGTATAATACCGGAGGGGTCTCCAGCGTGAGCGAAAACTGGAATTAACGTTTCTAAGCACATGTGTCTCCTGAAGAAGAAGTATTTGTGGGTTATGTCTAATGTCATACGCCGCCACCTTTCTGGCTTTGGCCCGATTATTGAGCACCCGAACAATCCAGGAGAGCAATTTAACGGTCAGCCCCTTGTCAATTCGTGATGTGTCTGTCATTTAATGCAGTGTTATTACCTGTGTACCAGTGTGTACCTGCCACTCGGACAGCGAGTGGCAGGTACACACTTATTTTGAACTTTTAACAACCCCAACAAACCTCAGCCTAGTGCCGAGAATAGATCTTTTCTATGTCCCTCCCCTACCCTCACCTACACCATCAACCCCAACATGATGATGGACCCCTCTCATTAACTTGTGGAACTCTCCGGAGGTGCTTGCGTTGCAGCCCACAGCCGTACCAACTGGACGCAACCCATCCGCTTAACAGGTGTAGGTTGGTGCCACCCAGTCCTCACCTTCTCATATTGCAAATGTTAAAAAGGATATTGTGATCACCCAGTCCTCACCTTCTCATATTGCAAATGTTAAAAAGGATATTGTGATCAACCTGGTCAGTCAGCTTCACCTCTCCTGTCGAAAGTGGGTGACCATTCTGATCTGGACCCCGTCCTCAAGGCGGAAGTGGGATAGTAGCCTCTGTGTAGTCCATGGCTGCCGTAGGATGTTTGAAAAAATTTGCATGGCCTCTGTGCTGTATTCGCAGCTTCACCGGGAAAACCAATGTATACGGGACCTGTCGCAGTCGGAGTTGTTTCTTGACTTGGTCGTATGATCTTCTTTGAGCTTGCACTCCCGCAGCGAAGTCTGGGTAAATATGAATGTTATCACTATCTTGGCAGAGGAGTCCCATTTCCTTAGCAATACGGAGGACAGTGTCTCAGTCTCTGTAGTTCAGAAGTTTAGCGATTATGGTACGGGGAGCCCCTGGTTTGAGCACCGGGGCCAGCATACGATGGCCTCTCTCTACCAAGTGGGCCCTTTACAAAAGGATTCCGCCAACCCCACTATGCGGATGTTGTTTCGACAGGTCCTGGATTCCAGGTCATCACATTTGCCACATTGTTTGGTCATCTCACCCTTCAGAAGAGTAATATCTTGTGTATTCTGCCCGATTGAGTCTTCATTGGTGCTGATCCTGCCCTCAGCCTCCGTTACCCGTGCACTTTCCTTGTCAACACGGGCCTTCAGTGAGCCAATTGTTGCAACAATGTTGTCTAACTTCATGTTGACTGACATGAATACACTTTGCACGCTATCTGGAGTTTTCAGTGGACGTCATCGGGGGGTCAGTCGGTGGTGAAGACATATTGACCGGGGCTTGGCTGCTCGTGAAGGAATCCATAAAACCAGTTTTCTTCTTCTTGGAGCTGGCATCTCTTGGCATCACCTCATAGATGAATTATGTGCGGCTCATAGCTTCTGGGGCAGCCGATGCAGTCGAGCACTCACAGCAGAACCGGACACTGAGTATATCTGTACAGCGGGTTTCAGTACATATTCTTACTACAATGTTAGCTATCTCAGGGTGCCTACGTGGTGAGGCACTGTAAAGGAGGTTTTATATCTGCATCTTCCCCTCCCCACAAGGGGATGGAACTGTGGGGTAAGTTTGTTCTGAAGGCTCAGTGTGTCGTGCCGGCTGCTATGCGGCACCGGACCAGAGGCCACCAAACAGTGTTCAGAGCAAGAACCGCGAGGTACCACTATGCACTCAAGAAGATCCTTTGTCTTGCCGGGCCCCTGAGGATGTAGCCATGAATTGGGGTCCCCACCATGCACAGATAGTCATAGTTCCATGCAGCAATTGGTGCAAATCTGTATAAAATTACTGCAGTATTTTCGTTGGGTGTAGTTAGGGCCACCTGTATGCCTGTTTACTGCGTGATTTCATGTGGTAAGCAGGGTAGTGTGCACAGCGACCTGCCTCTCTCCTGTTCCCAACAACATGCACTGCAATTTACAGTTCCAGACAAGGACAGCTTGATATAGTGTTATGGTCTGAGGTGTTTCCCATGCGGCCCATTAATCCAGAGGTCAGCAGAAATTCGGAATGCACTGTGCTCTCCCACGTATAGCAGCGTTTCCACATGTCACAGGATACAAGCCAGGACATCTTTTTTTCCTCGGGCGCTGGACGGGTTAACAGGGCACAGGTGGAAAAACTTACACCCACAGATGCACAAAGCTCCAGTACAGTATTGACCAGCAGGGGAGATGTACCTCAGTGACGGACCGGACAGTGCCAATGCCACACTGTGAGATCGGTTCTGGCACTCCGGTGGGTGGGGTCAAATTTCCACTTAGCCCCGACGGTGAGGCAATCAGACAGAGGGAAGGTGGAGGGGAATACCTTAGGGTCGTGAACACTGTCTGGAATATTAGTGGCAATCAGTTAACAGGTGTGTTGCGCTCCATGTACCGTACGTGATCCAGTCGAGCAAACACCCGGGGTCCTTCTAGGGCACTAACAGTCTTAAATTAGATCAGGCCTCGGTGTCCACAGGATCTTTATCCACAACTGTCTCCAACTCCTCGGATCAATCTGGCCAGCCTAAGGGTCAGATTATTATATTTCAGTGTCTCCAGCACCGCCCCGCAGCGTCCACACTACTGGCCCTCCCGCCCAGCACGGGCACAATCCACCAAGTACTGACCTTGAAGTGCCACCATCCCGTACCCCGCAGAGCCAGAGGCAGTAGCGCCCCATTCCAAGGGGCAGCTGGTACAGTATTCTGTTGCGCCTCGCACTGGTTAGGGGAGGGATCCTCGCTCCCCCCATTGGGATATCGATAGCTGTCGTCAGCACCAAACAGGATCCCTGAGCAGCCACGTAGTATTCACCAATTCAACGGGAAGCCGCACCGCGACTGGTCAGGTCACTCCAGCCAGCACATCCGCCCCCAGATGTTGCTGCAGTCCGTCACAGGCTTGTGTCAAGGCCCCCGCCAAGCCGTTTGATATGTTAGACCACCAGCTCTTACAACAAGCACTAGCCAAAACTGCAAACTGCTCTAAAGAAGCAATAAACTGGCTCACCTCCTTCCTGGAGAATAGAATTTCACGCGTCCATTGGGGAGACAAATTCTCAATCGAACATAATATCTCGTGTGGAGTTCCCCAGGGAGCCAGCTTGTCACCTTTGCTCTTTAATATATACATACGCCTCCTGTGTGAATTACTAGAACAACTTCAAGTATTTTTCACTAACTACGCTGACGATACTCAGCTAGTCATGGAATTGAGCGGTGTATGTTAAAGACAGTATTAAATTGAACACCCTCTACAAGAATATCGAAGAGTGGATGAACAATAACTGGATGTGCCTCAATAGCAACAAGACCGAGTTAATGGTATTTGGATCTACTCAGGCTCGCGCTAAACTGATATCCGACTACAAGGCATTTCAAATCAAGGAATCTTGCATTGAAGTAGTTGGTAAAGTGAAAACACTTGGCATGACGCTGGAAGCTACACTCAATGCAGATGCTCAAGCCATGTATGTCAGCAAAAACTGCAACTACTACATTCGTCTCCTCAAAGCAATGAGACCCCTTCTCAATGAAAGAAATTGCGCCACTATTGCCAGAGCCACCATTCTATCACGTTTGGACTATGGCAACGCTCTCCTTGCTGCTGCCAGCAAGCAAAGCTTAGACAAGTACCAACTGATTCAAAATCAGGCGATAAGAGTCATCAAACTAAAATCAAGGAGAGATCACATCAGCGTAGCCAGACGCGACCTACATTGGTTGAAAATGGAAGACCGCGTACAATTCAAGTCCTTGTGCCTAACCCATAAATGCCTTTATGGAAAAGCACCTGCTACCTTAAGACCAAACTTACACCCTACAACCCTACCAGAACATTAAGATCTGAAGCCAAGGGACTGATAACAACTCCAAAATTCAAAAAAGAACTAGGTCTAGGAAGAGCTTTCCCCACTCGTGCGGCAGCATTCTGGAACAAACTTTCGACTAGCCTTAGACTGGAATCAAATCTATTTTCCTTCCGTAAAAAACTTAAAACCTTGCTTTTTAAGTAATTCGAGATAAGGCTTTACAACCTCTGATGGACAACCCCTATATGTAATGAATCGTCCTGTATATTGTTTGTCTTCACTATTTGTCTACGTCTTCATGTAAGCGCCCCGATGCTTGCGAGCAGTTCGGCGCTCTACAAATAAATAAATAAAAAAAATAAAAATAAGTCCCAGGTCCAGGTCAGGGAAACCTGTGTGTGCGATCAGGTCGCTGCCTCCAGGGCCATGGGTCGCCTCAATCCAAGGGGGAATGTGTATATGTGCTGGTGGTGCGAAGCAGCCACTATCCAAGCGCACTCCAGCAGTCCGCTACACCCCAGACACACACTTGCAGTGGAGGCTTCGTCCGCAGCCCACTCAGGGGATGGACAACGATCCCAGGAGTTTGGTCACCACAGGGTAAATCCACCCGCTGGTGGTCAGGTCCTCGCCATGGAGCGGCCAAGGCGCTGCCAGTGAGGTGGGCCTGTTCAGGGAGAGATGCCTCCTCACACAACGTCTGTTGGGTGCCTAGGCTCCTCCAACCTCGCGGCCCGAGGCGTTTGCTGGCCCGAGGCCTCTGGTAGTTTTCACATGGTTCTCCCCTTCGGGTTAACGCATCCCGGCACCGACCGCCTCCACCAAACATGGCAATATCGCGGCCAAACTTCGACAGGCTGGTCCCAAAGTTTCTCAGGATAAGCTCCAAGAAGCCTCGAACAGGAATCTCATTGTGTAGGTTCTCTGGGTGGCCCCTAGACAGGATATTTATTCACAAAGGATGGTAGTTGGAGAGGAGCTCAACAGCTAGGCAGCCATTTCGTGTGTGCACAACAGCGCCCCTCAAACTCTCAAAGTGTTTAATAACCACTGAACAGGTTATCATGCCATGTTCATTCGAGAGAGGGGTGCCTGCTACCTTTTTTGTATTTTTGGAAGGAACTTGGGGTTGGTTAACCTATACGTTACCTGGGGGCAACCAGACATGGACTCCCTGCTCACTGTGCTCAGAGAGGCACAGCTCCACCTCACCTATGATGTCCAACAAGGCTGAAACATGTGTATTGGGTTGCTGTTGGTACTCTTCTTCAGAAGAGAATTGCCATTGCATTTTGGTGCTGGACTGCCCATGTGGGCGGGACAAAGACTGATATGCAAATAGTAATTTCCCATCTGTGAAAGGTACAGTGAGCAAAAAGCAGATGGCTGCAATCTCACAAAGTGGTTAATAACCACTGAACAGGTTATCATGCCGTGTTCTTTCAAGAGATGGGCACCTGCTACATTTTTTCTATTTTTGGAAGGAACTTGGGCTTGGTCACCCTAAGTTACCTGGGGGCAGCCAGATGTGGTCTCCCTGCTCACTGTGCTCAGAGAGGCACTGCTCCACCTCACTGACGAGGCCCAACAAGGCTGAAGCACCTCTGTGGGGTTACTGTTGGTACTCTTGTCCTGAAGGGAATTGGCATAGCATTACGATGCTGGACTGCCCATGTGGGCGGGACAACGACTGATATGTGAGCAGGTATTTCCCATCTGTGAAAGGTACAGTGAGCAGAATGCAGATGTCTGTGAACTCTCAAAGTGGTTAATAACCACTGAACAGGTTATCATGCCGTGTTCTTTCGAGAGAGGGGCGCCTGCTACCTTTTTTGCAAATTCTAAGATGGTAAATCAGTTAAAATGAACATTATAGGTAACATATGCCGTATCTTCAGTAGTAATAGTTTGCAGTGTTACAATACTTTGGAGTAATTGCAAGACTGCAGCTCATTTAAACGGGTAGTGCTTAGTTAATCAAAAACTACATTGCAATTGTAAAACAGAGTGTATCCTTTGCTCATATTTGTCTGAGGCACAATCAGCCACCTTCATTAAGTCAAATGTAATAACCTGACAAGATTTAGTTAGGCCAACCATATCCCTAGTTCTAGTGTGAGAAGCCTCATGTGAGACTGGAATAAAAGCAATTCCCAACCATCGAATGGGGATGGATCTTCCTCTTCTTGTCTGAGTCTAGTTGTGGTTATGAGTGTTTTTAGTTATTTTTTAGTCGTGGACTCTTGTGCTCCAGGACTTTCACAAAAGGTTTGGAGAAATAGGTACGAATTATATTGAGATACTTTGCAGATGCAGGTTTCAACGAGTTGCGCATTGAAGTCCTTGGTCAGCAGTCGCTGTTTTTTTGGTTTGAACATTATTTCCTTGCTTCTTTTGGGGGATGTTTAGAGCACCATCTATAAAGCTTGTTCACTTTGCTTTATTCAAAGTGATATCATGATGTCCTTCAGTCCTAATGAGTTCAGTGGTCGTAGAGCTGGATATTATAGATGTCGTTTTACTCAGGGCAGTCTCTTCTTTTTGAATATATTCCCCCCGCCCTTATTTACCAACTGACTTTTTTTCCTTTTTTTTCTGTTATTATTATAAATGGAAATGTTGCTGATGTATTGAGTCGAGGTTCAATTGTCTTCAAGTAATTTATTAATTTAAACTCAATTACAAGTACATTGGTAGTTAGTAGAATACTAGTTTCAATATTAGAAGTATTTGTATTGCATGCTACATTGGTGAGTGGCCTATAACTGGGTAACCTATTGATGATTGAGTTTAATAACTCAGTATGAGTAGCTGGAGTGCGTTGCAGTTCCTCACAAGTAGTGACCAATGTAGTTAAGAGACACTCAAGGGCTTGAAAGTCAAAGATGTACTACTCTCGTGGCAAGAGTGGTAATTTGAAATAACGTTTAGAGTTGGGAGCAGTTGTGTTTCATCAGCTCCCGGGGATATGTGACCCTCTCTTGAACTAGGAGAAGTTCGAAGAAGCAGCGGGGTTGAAGTTAAGGATTTGTTGTGCAAATTGCCATTGGGTCGATGGATATCAATGGCATCTATAATTCCCTCCCGCGATCTTTCAGGAAAGAGATCTATTGTAATAGACATCTTGGGGGGGAGGGGACATTGGTTTTTTGAACAGGTGCCTTATTTCCTGTTTTTAAGAGGCCCGAAGTTACTTCTTTTATGAACGGGGATGTAGCCATAGCCAATAGGCAGTCTTCTTCTGATGCTATTGCCATGGCTTACAAAATGTTCTAAGATAATCCGGGATCTAAGCAGGCTAATGAGGTAGTAAGATGTGCGTCTATCGAGGAGATAACATAAATGGTAGTCTTGTCTCTGATGGGGAAATAGTTAGTGATTTAGATAACACGGGTGAGTCATTCCTAAAAGCAGTAGGAGCCTTAATAATCTTTGGTGGGCAGGCTCTAGGATGCCTAAACTTGTATTTACAGAGATTTCCTGTAGTATGAGTGCTGTCTCTTACCACACCAACTTAATATTCAGCAAAGTCCTACAAATTGCGTGCTGAAGGTTCAGCTGAATCTGGCAGAGCAGTCATCTCCATCGCCTCCTCGCCCGATCGTGTGACGGGGGTGGTTTTTGTCCCTTGTCGCTGCCACGCTTCAGTGCAACAGGGGTTCCTTTGTTGTGAGCCTTGTGGGAGGTTCAAAGGGCTCAACCACTGAACAGTCACCACCAAAAGCTGGATTCACAGACGTCTGATACTTGCAGTGCAGGAGCAGGTAAAAATAACACCTGGTAAAAGCGCTGCTTCCGCGCAACTACGGTCTCTTTGTGGTGAGCCTTGTGGGCCGTTCAAAGGGTTTAATAGCCCAACAGTCACTCACAAAAGTTGGATTCACAGACTTCTGGTGCTCGCAGTGAAGGAGCGGGAACACAAAGCTCCACTTCAGCACATCAGGTGAGTGATGATCGGAGCCGCGCTTAGGTCTCCTTCTTCAGGGATATAATCTAAGGACGATGCTGATGTCACCCGAGAATAAAGTAACAGAAGCTACTGGAAAGCCAAAAGCTAAATCATGTGGGAGATGGCTGCAGATCCAGCATTCAGAAATATGTTGAATGCAAGTGTAATGCCATGTAGTGTGTAACAAGGTGTTCTCACTTTCATTGGTGTGCCTCAGGATCTTGTGATTGATGGCAGGAAGTGTTGAAACATGGAACTGTTATTGTAAAAGATGACATCAAAAGGTGTAGATGCATGAGTTTTAACCAGTTATTAGAGTAGTTACTTTTTCAGTTGGAAGTTCCCAGGATATTAGATGCTGGGCAAAGTTTAGGATTCAGTCCGTTTTGAAAAAACTAGCAGAATAAATATAAGGCGAGTACTAAGAAATGCAACAGTTCAGGCAATAGATGAAGTGAAAGCTCAGTATAGTTATAGGTGCCCATACATGCAAATCAGAACAAGGAGGCCAACCACAAATAGAAACAGTTTGGTCACTGGTCACGCAGAGAGTAGAAACCGACTGAGGCTGCTCTTCTGCCAGGTTTGAATCAGCACTTACTGATGGTGGGAATCCAGAACTTGCTGGTGCTGCCTGAAAAGACTCAGCCTGAGCATTAAGATAACTCTGCAGAGTTGAAACATCTTTAGATCTCATCTCAGGATCGCTGCATGTGTGTGCTGGGGTGGGTGTGGAGGAGTTGGCTAACATTCCCACTTCAGAATTGATTGCAGTTCAGACACAGATGGCCTCAAAGATGCTCCAAGTGCTTTGGTGGAGGCGATAGTTATCGGCAGTTTGAGGCATGGACCCATGTTGGATTCCCCAGCATTTATAGCTGTCTTGGTGGTGACAAGGACTTGATACGGCTCATGCCAGTGAGGTTGCCACACTGACCTCCTCTGGAGTTCTTGCAAGTACCCAAACTCACCCAGTTGAAGGAAAAGGCAGGGTCTGGCAGCTGGCTCTGACAGTGCCAGATTGACCTTCAAATGGAGAGTTTGGATAGCCTTCACAAGGGTCTTCCAATACTTCAAAATATTCTCACCTTCCAATTGGATATTCAAGCATGTTCCCATCAAAGGAGACTTTGTACCCATACACAGTGAACCCTGACAATATCTCATGAGGTGACAGCCCATGTCTCTTGTTAGGGTTATCTTGCATGTGGGACAATGGTAGGGAGAGTGCCTCAGGACATGAAGTCCAGTCTCTTTACACACCGTAAAGAGGCGATTCTACATATCCCTATTGCAGTGTCCAACTGTTCCAATAGGTGGTGTAGTACAACAAAATTTTGAGAGATGTTTAATACCCTGCAGACATCCCTGACCATCTGACCAGTAAAATGTCTATCACTATCAACACCAAACATGGCGATAAACTCTGCAAGACGTTTCTTGGCCACATTAATAGAGTCCGCTTTTTGGCAGATTAGGCCTCAACACACAATGCAAACACATTCACAATGACCAAACAGAACTCAATATACAAGACATTTGGAACGCTGCATAAAGTCTAACTGCACATTTAGAAAGGGCCTTCCATGGCCAGATGTGCAGATGGCAAAATCTTTACCCTTTTCACACATTATAAGCATGGCACAGAAGGCAGTTATTACTGTAATTCTGGGTTACTATGGGGATGTATGGAGTGTACTGGTCCCCATTTAGAACATGATATGGTAGAAACCATCTATGTACTTCTTGGCGGCTATCCGGAGAGCGCCTGAAAGAATCAGCGCCCAACTTAAATTTATTTTTGTACCACAGCTCCTTCTTAGACTCAGGTTCAAGGTCCTGCAGCACATTCAGGCTGGAAAGCATTGCAATCAGTGATTGTTTAACTGAAACACAGACACAATTATTGTTAGAAGGCAGTGGAACATTTTAAGGATGCAGTGTGGGCTGATTTGGCCTTTAGGTCATTGCCTGCTGAAGTAAAGGTGTGTGATATATCATAACCACAATATTTTATCATGGTTAAAGCAGTAGGGAACAGGAGAGCATTCATCAAAGCAGAAACACATGTCCCATTAAGAATAGTGGTACCAGAAGTGGTAAAATAGTCCTGATGCTTTCAAAATAAAACAAAATCATGCACGCCTCCATGGGTGTGCCTGGAATCAGAATACAATTGATCAGCTGCCCCTTTAGCCACGATGCAAGGATGGGTGAGTGCTACCAATTCAGAAGCCTGGGCAGAATGAACATTCGTTTTCTAAAGAGCCCCTAGTGCCAAGTGCATTATACCTACTCCATAAACTACTGAAACTATGTCAAGATTATTTCTTAAACAAGCTCAATCAACAAACAGAATCATCTTAGAGAGAGGCAGAGGCACATATTTTAAGTCAATTCTGGATATCCCTGAAATAAAGCATCAGCCTTCTCAACTAATAAAGCAGTAGCTGCCACTGCTAATCAATATTAAAGTAACCATGCAGCAACATTATCTAGTGTGGCACTGTAATATGCAATAGGGTGTTACTGGTCACCATACATTTGGGTCAACACACGTTGAGCAAAACGTTCAGATTCATTACAAAACAAGGTAAAACACTTTTTCTAATTGGGCCGACCTAAAACTGGAGCTTTTGAAAATTCTTGGTTAATTTTGACGAAAGCCTCCACTGCTTCAGGTGACCAAAGCTGGGGTTCGGGAACCAAATCAAGGACAAGATTGTGGTGGGACTTAATAATTGAGTCATATCCCATTACCTGTTACACTCACCTTGTCTCTGCAGGGATGGTGGGGCACGGTTGCAGCCCTCCCTGGAGTGAATTTCCCTTGTCAGGCTTCTTCCCCTGCTTGTGTGCTGTGGACTGCACTGGTTATTGACACTGCTCCTGCGAGGATATAAGAGAATGCTGCTGTATGACTGCTGTTTCTCTCAGACCCTTCTTCCCAGAATGTGGTGAGCATGCGCCGACCCATATAGCCTCACCTGTAGATTGATGATGGCAAGCTCTCCGTCCTGCTTCTCACTGCAGCGGCCCTTTTGATGGACCGAGTTCCATCACTGGCCCATGTGTGTGGCAGTCCAGACCGGCTGTGGCTGAACCACTCCTGAAGGTAAGTGTTTTATGGCTTTTAAAATATTGTAATGTTGATTCTTGATTATTGTCCATATCCTTTTAATGATGTCTTTCCTCTGCTTTCTCCCAATAGATGATATGCAGCCCAGAGGTAGTTGCGGTGCATGAAGCGAGGCCAAATGGGAAGAGAATGGAGTCCACGATGCTTTGACAGCAGGTGAGTGTTGGTTTAAGGTTAAGCGCGAGGATTTGTCTAAGTGCGACCTTAAACGTAATGTTTTAGCAAATTCTAACCTTGTCTTTATCTTTTTCTCTTGCAGGCACCGTCTGTCACGACGTCGGGCTGGAGCGCTGCTTTCCGGAGGTCTGGAGATGGAAGATGAATGCCAGAGTCCACGATGATGCATACCGAAGGAAGCAGATTCCAAGGTAAGTGCTGCGGCTGGTAGCTGGAAACAGCTAAGGTGTGCTCAGGCCGGTAGCTGGAAACATGTAAGATGTGCTTAGGCGGCGGTGAGCGTTACGCTGCAATAGCAGAATAATGCGAAGCTCATGCATGAGGGCTGAGCAGGCTTATATAGCCTACCTCTGGCCACGCCCATTAGCCTTAAATCATCAGCCCCACCCTGCCACTCCTAAAGGATGCTTACACATGCAGTCTGACTCTCCCGAGCAGCCAGGCCCATTTGAATGCATGTGGGGCCCCCTGCAGGGAAAACAGAGTACTTGCACCAAATAAAAATGTGCTAATGCACATTTATTTATGAGCCTGGCGCCAAAGGCACCAGGACTGAGTCCAGTTGGGCCCTCCATGTTGCATTGTCCCCAAAGGTTTTGATACCCCTTTCTCTCGTGCCCTGATGGTGAGGGGTCTGGGGTTCCGGGCCCATGGCCATGACAGCACTCCCCCTCAAGGACCCTCTCACAGGTGTTCTTTCTCCTGGTCCTGGCTTGGTGGGATTGTTGCGATGGAATTGTCTGATCAGTCGTGGAGCGTGGACAAATTCAGTGGGTTCCCATGTCCGGTCTTGAGGTCCATAACCCTTCAGGTTTATAAGGTAGTACAATTTAGATCGCACTATTTTGGAATCCAGAATAGTTTTGACCTTGTATTCCGGTTCTCATTCTATGATGTCAAGCTCTGGTGGTGCTTCAATTCGAGTACCTGGTTTCATTGTTTTCAGGAGTGAAACATGGAATACTGGATGGATTCTCATATTAGATGCTAATTCCAATTTCATGGCAGCTGGGTTTATCACAGCTTTGATGGAATAGGGCCCCAGGTACATGGGACGGAAGGCTCATGGTCCTTTCAAGGGAATGTTTTTGGATGCTAACCAAACCATGTCTCCGACTTGATAATGCGGGGCCTCCCTTCGGTGTCGGTCTGCAAACTTTTTCTGTTTTTCTTTAGCTCTGGTCAGGTGTTCAGCTGCTTATTTAAGAATCTTTAAGTTACTGCTAGCATTTCCAATTCATCAAGGGAATCAAAAGTGGACGTTCGAGAATGTCGACCATGCACTGTGTAGAATGGGGTCTGTCCGGTCCTAGTGTGGATGGAATTGTTGTAGGCGAATTGTCAACCAAAGTATGTCTTTCCAGGATTCCTCAGTTTGTTGCAACATACACCTCAGATATTGCTCCAAGGTCTGGTTGATTCATTCGGTTTGTCCATCGGTTTGAGGATGGTGACTAGTGGAGAACCGGAGATCAATTTTGGCTATTTTGCAGCACCTCGTCCAGAGTGCTGAGACAAACTGAGTTCCACGATCTGATATTAGTACTGATGGGAATCTGCGTAATTTGACGATCTGTTCCAAAAACATGGTGGCGAGGGCGGAAGCAGTGGGGAGTCCTTTTAATGGGATAAAATGGGCCATTTTGGAGAACACATCTACAATAACTAAGATGGTGTTATATCCATTGGAGGGAGGAAGATCTGTGATAAAGTCCATTGACAACGTACGCCACGGTGCTGGTGATATGCAGCAACCCAGCTGGATTCAGCTTCTGAGATTTGTGTTGTGCGCAGACACCACAGGTTGCAATCAATTGGGCAATGTCTTTTCTCCAAGTTGGCCACCAATGGCCTTTTTGAATTTTAGCTTGAGTCTTGGCAATCCCCGGATGTCCTTCCACTACTGAATCATGAAAGTTAGCTATTATTTGGTCTTGTAGCTTCTTGTCCTGAATGTACAACCTCCCTTGAAAATAGGGCAGATCATTTTCAATGGTGTATTGGTCCCCTCTGGATAGCCACTCCTGTTGTGTTGCTTGGTTCATCTGAGATTGGAGATCGGTTTTCAAGTCATCCAAACAGGTGGTTACAGTGATTTTGTTCTGGATTCGTTCTTCTGGAATGATGGCCACAGGCTCAGAAGGAGTAAAGGCTTCTTGGTCCTCACTCAAGCATGACAGAGCGTCTGCTTTCCCATTGAGTACTCCGGGTCTATAGGTATTGATAAAATCATATTCTGCAAAGAAGAGAGCCCGATGAAGTTTACGAGAGGACTGGGCCTTGTCGGTCTTCAAGTATTGCAGATTGCAGTGATCTGTGATGACAGTGACTGCATGTCTCGCTCCCAGAAGATAGTGTCGACATGTTTTGAAGACTCCCTTAATTGCTAGTAGTTCTTTTTCCGTGATCGCATAGTTCAACTCCGGTGCAGAAAATTTATGGGACCAGAACACTATGGGATGTTATTGTCCAGTGTCGGGGTCTCTTTGTGATAATACCGCCCTAATGGCTACTTTGGAGGCATCTGTCTTGACCACGTATGGCAGATCTGGTCAAGGGTGTCGGAGAACTGGTGCTGTGGTGAAAGCAAGTTTCAGCTCCTGGAAGGCATTCTCTGCTTCTGGAGACCAAAGGAATTTCTTGTTTTTTCCCAGCAGGGGGGTAATTGGATGAACTATCTGCGAAAAACTAGGAATAAACCAACGATAAAAGTTGGCGAATCTGAGCACACTTTGTACTCCTTTTGTGGATGTCGGCAATGGCCGTTGAAGGATAGCATCCACCTTGCGTGTGTCCATGTCTACACCTCATGGTGTGAGCATAAAACCCAAGAATTCAACTTCTGTTACATGGAAGAAACACTTTTCTAACTTGGCAAACAGCTGATGCGGTTGAGGTTTTTCCAAAACTGCTCTTACATGGCTGACGTGGTCCTCCTTGGAAGCTGAATAAATGAGAATGTCTGTTATGCTCACCTGGTCTCTGCGGAGGCATTGGGGCACGGTTGCAGCCCTCCCTGGACTTGAATCATCTCCCTTCAGGCTTCTCCCTCAGTAGAAAAGCTGTGAGCGGTGGTACGTGGTGAGACTGCTCCCGCGTGGAGATAAGAATGTGTGAGTGCGCCAATCTATGATTGCTGCTCCTCTCGAATCCTTCACCCCGAAGTACGGTTTCTGTGAGCATATGCCAGTCCATAAAGCTCACCTGTAAATTATAGAAGATAAGCTCTCCGTCCTGCTACTTCTGGCAGGGGCGCGTCGAATGGGATCTAGTTCCTTCAGTGATCCCTGATAAGGATTAGTCCAGTCCAGCTGCGACTATGCTTCTCCTTAAGGTTGGTAAGTCTTTCTTGAGCTCTTGCGATGCTGCTCATTCTGTTTAATGTCGTTATATGTTGCTCCTAATTATGCCCGCAATAATGTCTCTCTTCTGTTTTCTCCCTTAGATGGAAACGTGACCTAGATGCAGCTGTGAGACGTCAGACGCGGCTGGAGGAAAGATGGAGGCTACTGCAATGTTCGACAGCAGGTAAGTGAAGGTTTAAGGTAAAGCGCGAGGTATGGTGAAGCGCAACCTTAAACTGACTGTTTTTTTCAATGTCTAACCTTGTCTTCTGTTTTTCCTTGCAGGCGCTGCTGTCGACAATGTAGCATGTCGTGCTGCGGTGCCAAGATGAAGATTTCGGCATTCCGGAAAGTGTAAAGATGAATACTTGGCTCGCCGAAGAGATGTACCAGTAAAAACAGCTTCCCCCAGTTGGTAAGTATGCTGGCAGGAAGCAGGATGTCCAGGAAGCAGGATCCTCAAAGGTAAGTCTGACCTCAGGCGACGGTGAGCGTTACGCTGCTTGCAAGTGCAGAATAACGCGAAGCACTGGCCTTAAGGATGAGCAGTTTATATAGCTGAGCTTCTAAAGCCACACCCACAAGGTTCAACCTGCCTGCCACACCCAAAGGCAATCCATTAGCAGCCAAACCCAAGAATACTTGGGGCTGCTTAATGAATAGAATGTTCAGGTAAATGCATTCTGCTTAATGGATGGAATGTTCAAGGTTAATGCATCTGCTTAATGGATGGAATGTTCAATGTTAGTGCATCTGGAGTGCTATGTCCATAATAAAGGCTTTTGGTGTCAAATGGATGTTCTTGTTTACCTTTGTTCATGAGCCTGGCAACAAAGGCACCAGGACAGTGTCCACCCAGGTCTCCTTTGCATGCAACCCCTGCATGCCTGTGCCCCTGACTTCATGACCATGACAGCGTCATCTATGTAGACAAGTGCTCAAACGTCCAATACTTCTCGAAGCACATCGTTCATAAAAAATTGGAACGCTGCTGGGGCATTACATAACCCAAAAGGCATAACCTGGTATTCGAAAAAGCCAATCTAGGTACGGAATGATGTCTTCCGTCCCCTTGTTTAACTCTTGCAAGGAGGCTTCTCGTAGATCCAGTTTTGTGTAAATTTAGGAGTTCTTTACCTGTTCCAGAAGCTCCGGAATAAGTGGCAGTGGGTATCTGTTTTTTACCGTGATCTGGTTAAGCGCACTATAGTCAATACAAGTTCTTAAATCGCCATTAGGTACGAAAAAGAGAGCCGAAGAGGCAGGGGACTTAGACGGGCGGATAAAGCCGTTAGCTAGATACTGATCCAGGTACGTTTTTAGATGCTGGTTTTCCTGCTCCGTTAGGGCATAAATTCGACTGCAGCGGATTTGGGCTCCGAGCACCAGATCAATTTGGCAATCGTAAGGCCTGTGTGGAGGCAGAGTGCTTGCTCCTTTTGAAAAAAATCCTGGTAGTCCAGAGATTCAGATGGTAAGGAACCAGTGAGTCCCAGAATAGTTTTTGTGTTGGGGTTCAGGCTGCTCACACCTTGGGTGTTGCAAGCGTTAGCACACTCTTGAGGAAAGCTCAGAACTCCTTTTCTCCAGTCGATCCTAGGGTTGTCGGTTTCCAGCCAAGGCATTCCTAATATCATCTGGAACTGAGGAGCACCAATGAGATCAAAGGAGATGTCTTTTTGATGACCATCCTGGCACATAAGCATGACTTTTTCGGTATGCTGTGCAACTGCCCCGGATGATAACTGAGAACCATCCACTGCTGTGACGTTTTCCGATTTCAGCTTGTGTTGGAGAGGAAGGCCCATTCGTGCAGCCAGATCTTGATCAATGTAATTTCCCACAGCTACGCTATCAATATATGCCTCCAAGGCATGTGTCTTTGACGGTTGTTTGTAGTTGACCAAAAGTACCGGGATGACTAGATGTGAGGTCTGTACAGATTCCTTCTTTTTTCGCTCGACAAGTAGATCCCTACGCTTGTCAGGCGTTGGAGTTTCCCGAATCTTGTTCCTTTTCCTCATCACCATTGTCCGTTGCTCTGACTAATTTCCTAGGTGGTTTTACCGGGCATTATCGGAGTAAATGTCCTGCTCTCCCCCAGTAAAAGCAGAGCTGCTGTTGCCTCCTTTTCTCCCTTTCAGCCCTGGTGATAGGACTTCGTAAACCACCGATCTGCATTGGTTCAGTTTGTTCGTGGGTTTTGGTTTGATTGGCCCGGGGTTGCATATAGACCGACCTCCTGTCAGCTCTTTTGCAATCCATTTTTCGATTCTGCAATCTGTGATCAAGCTGCACAGTCAAGTTGATGTATTCCGCACATGCCGCGGGGGGATTGACCACTTGGGCTAGAACATCTGTAAATTCCCCACGTAACCCTTGATAAAAGAGTGTAGTCCTTTTTTCTTCTGGCCAGTTTGTCTGTGCTACAAGACAATTGAAAGTGCTGATGTAGGTCAGTAGGTCTTGGTTTCCCTGTCTGAGTGACAGTCATTAATTGTCCCAAGCTTGTCCTTGAGTATGCCTTGCGGACAATTTCTCCATTTCACGCTGAAATTCCCCAAAGTCTCGAAGTAGCAGATCTTCTGGGTTTACTAATGCTATCGACCAGTCAGCTGCGCTACCTCCTAAATATGAGAGTACAAATGCGACTCTGGCTTGATCATTAGGAAAAGCCCCAGGCTGGCACAAAAAATGGAGGCGACATTGGTTCATGAATATAGCGTACTTGTTAGGGTCGCCAGTAAAGCGTTCGGGCGGGGCAAGTGGCACTGCACCTGGGAGAACCACTTGAACTGTTGATGATGGCTGTGGCATGGGAGGATGGGCAAGCCCTGGTAGTGGGACCTGACCTGCGTGAGACTGAAGCATTTGTCTTGCCAAGTCGTCAGTTCGCTCGCGAGTTATAATAAGATCTCTCCTTAAAGCATTGGTTTCCTTTCTGGAGGGATGGACTTCAGCTCGTAATTCCTCCAGTAGTTGGGCAAACTGGTCTGTTTCCGAGGTTTCCCTAACGCCCAGGCAGAGATTCGTAGAGGCTTTGCGTTCTGTTACGCTCACTCCGTTTCTGCGGGGGCGTTGGGGCACGGTTGCAGCCATCCCTGGGAGTGAATTCCCCTTGTCAGACTTCTTCCCCTGCTCATTTGCTGTGGACTGAACTGGTTGTTGACACTGCTCCTGCGAGGATATGAGAGATCGTGAGAATGCCGTCCTGCTTCTCACTGCAGGGACGCTTTTGATGGACCAAATTCCTTCACTTGCCCATGTGCGTGGCAGCCCAGACTGGCTGTGGCTGAACCACTCCTGAAGGTACGTGTCTTATAGCTTTTAAAATATTGTAATGTTGATTCTTGATTATTGTCTGTATCCTTTTAATGATGTCTTTCCTCTGCTTTCTCCCAATAGATGATATGCGGCCCAGCAGTAGTTGTGGTGCATGACGCGAGGCCAAATGGGAAGAGAATGGAGTCCATGATGCTCCGACAGCATGTGAGTGTTGTTTAAGGTTAAGCAGGAGGATTTGTATAGGCGCAACCTTAAACGTAATGTCTTAGCAAATTCTAACCTTGTCTTTATCTTTTTCTCTTGCAGGCACCGTCTGTCAGGACGTCGGGCTGGAGCGCTGCTTTCTGGAGGTCTGGAGATGGAAGATGAATGCCAGAGTCCACGATGATGCATGCCAAAGGAAGCAGATTCCAAGGTAAGTGCTGCGGCTGGTAGCTGGAAAAAGGTAAAGTGCGCTCAGGCGGTAGCTGGAAACAGGTAAAATGAGCTTAGGCGGCGGTGAGCGTTACGCTGTAATAGCAGAATAACGCAAAGCGCGTGCATGAGGGCTGAACTCGCTTATATAGCCTAGCTCTGGCCATTCCCATTAGCCTTGACTCATCGGCCCCACTCTGCCACTCCTAAAGGATGCTTACACGTGCAGTCTGACTCTCCCCAGCAGCCACGCCTGACCGAATGCACATGGGGGCCCCTGCAGGCAAAACAAAGTACTTGTACCAAATAAAAATGTGCCAGTGCACATGTATTTATGAGCCTGGCGCCAAAGGTGCCAGGACTGAGTCCATTTGGGCCCTCCAAGTTGCATTGTCCCCAAGTGACAATTAAAGGTTGTGTTACCCCTTGCTCTCGTGCCCTGATGGTGCAGGGTCTGGGGTCCCGGGCCCATGGTCATGACAATACCCACTAGTGAGAGTAACCAGTGATGATGCAAGAAATAATTTGGTAAGAGAACCATAATAATGATGACACACACACAGAACGAAACTGGCTGGTAATCTTTTATTTGGTTACAAATAACAGCTGATATTCGGAGAGAATGTGACAGCACGTCTCAGAGAGTTGCTAAGGCAGTCTCTGAGGATCTGTTTATGAACATCAGACAAATCAATAACATAATACAACATTGGCCCAGAATCAAGTGGTCGTTCTAGACATTTTGCATAATGATTACTTGCAACATGTAGTTTCCAAAACAGAACGGAGGCCTTGCATTTTCTACCCTTTCATAACATTGGTAAGGATGGAATTAGCAGCACGGAGAACCTATATGTAAACAAGCTATCAGTAACTAATTACGAAATATGGTAAAGTAGAGGCCGTTCATCTGGGACCTTGGTGTGCTTGGGCTGGTCAGATATGCTAGGCCCAAAACGTACGTTTGGTACTATACTTGGATGGCGGTATTAGCATATGGACCAAGGTGCTATCAGCACCTTGGTTCATGCCGGTAAAATACCGGCACCGCCTTGGTGGAAAGGGGAATTACCGCCCCATTCCAAGGTTGTCGGGGCAGTAATTCCCCCTTCCACCACTGCCCTTCCCCATTCCCATTTTTGCCCCATAGGGCATAATGGGAATGAGGAAGGTGCAAATTTTGGCGCCGCAAATTGCGGTGCCGTAATTAGCACCAAGGTCCCTTAGCGGGTTGGTTTTTAACGGCTGCAAAAAGCAGGCGTTAAAGCACCAACCCGCTAAGGGACCTCGTAGTAGGGTGGTACTGGTTAACGGTCACTGTTACCATTAACGGTGACCGTTAACCATTACCGCCATCCGTGTAATGAGGCCCATTGTGTAGGATAGCCAATACAGGGGACAGTCTGCCACCACACCAGCTATTCCAAGAAATCCTCTCATTTGCTTTTGGTTTTGGGGTCTAGGCAATTCAAGATTCGCATTCATTTTGTCTCTGGACAGGCTCCTCTCCCCAGAAGGTATATCATGACTCAGATAATGAACTCGGGTTTAACATAAATGAAACTTCCCTTTGGTGTCTTTGTGCCCCCTCAAAGCAAGAGTGTCAATAGAATGAGCAAATCTCCCTTGCAAGCTCCCAATGAGGGAGACAGCAATTAGAGGTCATCCACATACTGATCAGAACTGACCCCCTCTGAACACCAGCTCTCTTATTTAACAAGAGTGTCAGACTTTCCACATAGGTAGTCTGTGAGAAAATATTGAAGGAAAATAAAAACTGACTAGCAGTGCGCAAAGGTGTACAAAAGAAGGCAACACACAAATCTACCACAGAGAAATGTGTAGCAATGTCAGGAATGCAGGACATAATTGTAGCAGGATTAGGAAAATCATGGAAAGTGGGCTACAGCCATAATAGCACAAAGGTCTTGCACAAACCGCCAGGTATCTTTTCCAGGCTTTTTGATAGGCACAATCCATGCATTAAAAGGACTGCGAGTAGGCACAATATTTCATTAGTTAAGCAATGATTCAATGATAGATTTGCTACCTTCCTTAGTTTCCTTATAAATGGGGTACTGTGGGATGCACCAAAAAGGTTTGCCTCACTTCAGAGTAATGCACAGTTTGTGCACTGGTTCATTATCTAACATGCAACCCGCTTCATTTGCATGCATTGACCACAATTGCAGTGGAACCCGGTCCAACTGTCCCATTGCAACAAGGGAGTATGTTATGTTATGTTAATAGTACTTGTAAAGAGCACGTTGCCCAAGGGCATCATGGCACTAACCAGCAGAGAGGCAGCACTTTTAGAAAGGCCTAAAACAATAAAGTTTTCAGGGACCTGCGAAAGGCGAGATAGTCAATAGTGGCTCGGAGAGAGTGCGGAGGGGCATTCCAAGCCCAAGCAGCGGTCACTGTAAATGCACGACCACCCATACGGGATAATCGCACACACGGAACTGAAACAATCAGGCCAGAATGAGAGCAAAGGAGACGCGAACATAACATGGAATTTTTTCCTGAAGATATTCGGCCCCACGTCTGTAGAAGGCACGATGAACCATACACATAGATTTAAAAAGAATCTGCTTCTCAATACGCAGCCACTGGAGCTGTCTAAGCAGGGGGGACATGTGCGCTCCAAACGGAGGATGCAAGATAGATCTAGCAGCAGCATTCTGCAGCATCGGCGGACGATTAACAAGAAAAAGTGGCTGGCCAAAGTAGAGTGAGTTAGAGTAATCAACTGCACTGAGAACAAGCGCTGCCACCACAGAAGCTTGGAATTGAGCTGGAATAAAAGGAAGGACCTTCCACAGGATTCGCAGTTTAAAGGCCCGACCTAGCAAACAGCTGCAACCTGCTCATCCATAGAGAGAGAAGATGTGCTTTTGACCCCTAGATTTTTTTACAGAGGGCGGCAGGGGAAACGGATTAAGAGAAATAGGCCAAAAGTCCACTGTCCAGAACGAAAGGAGGCTGGAGGTACCCACCACAAGAACCTCTGTTTTGTTGCCATTTAATTTTAGCTAATTGGCCACCATCCAGGAGCCCAGGTCCCCCAGACACCTCCTTGTCTGAGCTGCAGTATCTGATCGAGTGAGATTCATTAGGACCAGAACTTGTGTCTCATCAGCATATGTGTAGTACCTGAACCCATGGAATAGAATCCGATGGAGAAGAGGCCTGATGTAAATGTTAAATAATATTGGCAACAGCGCAGATCCCTGGGGGACCTCACATGACAGCAACACTGATTTGGAACAAAAAGGATGAAGAGAGACCGACTGAGAGCGGTCGGCCAGTAAGGCAGAGAACCACCCCAGAACTTGGACAGACAGACCAGCAGCAGGCATCCGGGAGATCAAGTTGGGATGATCAACCGTGTTGAACACAGCAGATAGATCTGACAATAAGACTGCTCCGACTCCTCCTTGATCAACCAGGTGGGCTAGATCGTCCAGCAAAGAGTTAAGGACTGATTCTTTGCTCCTCCCAGGTCAGAAACCAGACTGAAACGAGTCAAAAAACCTAAAGGATTCCAGAAAAGAGGAAAGCAGGGGGGAGGCAAGAGCCTCAAGAACCTTCATGAGAAAAGGAAAGAGAGAGATAGGGTGGAAATTAGCAAGCACTGTTGGATCAAGAGAGGATTTCTTAAGCAGGCGGATCACGAGAGCGTGTTTCAAAGCGCTAGGGATAGACCCATCGCAAAACGTGGCATTAACTGCTGTGGTGATTTGAGAGATCAGGTCTCCCGAGATATCCTTAAGGAGGGCCAATGGGATAGCATCAGCCGGAGAGGCTGATTTCTGACAATGAATGACCCTAAGTATATCCTGATCAGAGAAAGTGGGGAAAACAGACCATGTAGAATTTGGTGCAAGCAAGCCAGAGCAAGTAAATGCATCTGCAGGCTGACTGGCCACAGTACTGATATTGTCATGAATAGCTACAATCTTAGTATGAAAAAAGGATGAGAGTGAGACGCAGTGATCCTGCAAGGGCACCACAAGAGAGCCAACCTTAATGGGAGTAGGAAGAGATTGGACCAGGTCAAGCAACGCCTTCGGTTGATTTACTGCATTTTCCACTTTCTGACTGAAGAGTGTGGCGGAAGGCAGATTTATCTTCCGTGGAGTAGGTTGCTCACCACTTCCTCTACGCTTGTCTACATAACAATTTACCTGCCCTGAGTTCATCGGACAACCAGGGCTCGGAAGGGTGGTTGAATCTGAGGGGAGCCAGTAGATCAGCGGCTGTGGAAAAGGAAGCTTCCAGTGTTGTCAGAGAACAGGGGCCACCCTGACCATACTGGGACTGAAGCGAGGCTACTAGCTCGTAATTGGTCACCTTATGCAAGCTGCGTTTAGGAATGGTAGGTTTAACTAGAGGATGAATAGTGTCTGGCTGGAGAATGGAGAAAGGGGTCAGAAAGTGGTCGTTCAACAGTAATGGACAAGGGGGAGAGACAATAGTCGAGAGCCTGGGGCACAGACACAGCCCAGGATGTTACCCAGTCGGTGAGTCAGTTCTGATATCAGCTGAGGCAGACCAAGATCGGACATAAAGGACAGAATGTTAGCTACCTGACCTGTATTAGCAGTGTTGGCTGGGAGATTGAAATCTCAGACAATCCACAGATTGGGATATTTGATCTGAAGCTTCAACACAAATGGCGAGAAATCCACACAAAAAGGTGCATCAGCACCAGGGGGACGGTAAACTACCAGAATGGTGAGCATAGAAGTAGGGGAGGAAGAGATACGGGCCAGAAGAAACTCCATCTTAAGGGAGTGTATAGGCACAGTACAAACCGTTTCCTATTTAGTCTACTGAATAATAGCCACTCCAACACCAGGATGGGCTGACACACGATCAACATGAGCCAGTTCATAGTTGGGAGGTAGGGCTTGGACAATGGAGGGGCCTGATGTTTCACACAGCCAGGTCTCCGTCAAAAACAGGAGATCCGGCTGGGTACTCATCCCCAAGATATGGCACTCCATGGCATGAGCCACTGGTGAGCGGGTGTTCAACAACCCACATAGAAGACCAGCTGCCGGTATAGCTTTAACAATTGTAGAGGCTATATCAAAGCCAAATGGCCATCTCGTGTTGTAGGGGACTAGAGATAGAAGAGTGCTGTGCTCCAAGAAAACAGGTGCCCTGAGATCGGCAGTGACAGCATGCAGGCCATGCAAGGCCCACTCACGGATGGGCACAGATGGGCCTGCCTTAAGCTCACCTTTGGCGCGCTGACGGCGTGCCCGCTGTGCCTGACCGCTGCATGGGCGTATTCTCTGGCACATAAATGCCAGAAAGAGGCTAAACAAGTCGTACAAAAGCCCAGTCTCCTCTGAAGCAAGAAAAAGGACTAGCGCGTACGGGATAAGTAATGAAAACACACGTTCACATTTTTACACACATGCATGCACTCTGCAGACAATGTATAGAGTGCAGGAATAAGTATAGACTGGCACAGTATTAAAATAGGAACAATCAATAAAATAGCTGGCACTAGGCCAGTGAGCGGTTTTAAACTGGCTGCAAGCAACCTCACCTCAGTATTGTTCCACGATTCCTGATTCGAATTTGGAAAGTCTTGAAACATAGTTATAAATATCTATTCCCTATGTACTGGAACATCCAGATAAATAGCATTGAGTGAAAAGTAGATAGTGCAACCCATTTCACACAACAAATCCCATTCCAATAAATTCACAGGTGTACAAGGTGTAGAGTAACCTCTCCAGAACACGACCAGAAAATAGCAATCCACTAGGGGAAAAGGCGTGTTGTACCCTTTTGTGAGAAGAACAAGAGCTTTATTTTGTATACAAAAAGGAAAAGGCGTGACAAGCAAACAGCATGTTATAACTGTAAAACTCTGTCATTCATGACATGTTCCATATACAGTGTTCATCCCCCACCCTCATTGGCTACGGCCTATTTACATGCTGATAATCACATATAGACACAAAGTTCATTAGTCGCATTTTACCTGACTCCAACATCTTCGCACATGGGTGGCAATCTCTTCACCTTGGGTCACTGTAAAATTATTGGTTACATTTCTGGGAACACTACTCTGCTCTGAGGCCTAATCATGTGATTTGCACCTGGCTGGAAAGATAATCTCAGTGGTTAACTTCGAGGTCAGTCTGGTCCTTAAGAGTAAGGCATCCCTTTTCTCATCCCAGATACACAGGCGCCTCCATTATGCAACCCCACTGTAATCTTACAAGAGTGGGCATCATCCTTTGTTCTCCCCAGTACAAGTCAAAGATTTTATTGTCCTCTGCTCTGCCCTTATCCGCTACCCCTCCCCAGGTGCAGGCCTGGGTTTCCTGCAGGTCCACTAAGCAGTCCAAATAGTGAAGGATTTAGGAGTTTTGCTCATGGGCATCTGGTAGTTCAAATAGGATGGTGATTATCCTGGGTGGTGGTATGGTCCTAAATCTCTACTTGTATTTTGGCAACTCAAGACCTCCTTCACAACCGGCGGCGGCCCTTACTCATGGTGGGCCACTCACATTCCTTTCTAATTTATATAAGATGTATCTGTATGTGTGTTTTTGTATTGCCTTCCTCACCAGGGGTGGGGTAGAAATATTCATCCACAAGGCTTTGTTGCTTTGTCCACCCAACACAGCCTGCAAGGATTCAGGCCTACCTCCGAATAGTGTCAAAGTTCCATTCTATATATACATGTTGTGCACATGCAATGTTTCTACCTAGTATTCTAGCAACTAACATTCTAAGAAGCTTGTTAGCTATTTGTCTTATAAGGTCCTGTAAACAACATGCCCGGTGCAAGTCTCCCCTCTCTCACTATATCCGCTTATGTGTATTTCCCGCATATTAGTACACTTTTCGCAATGAAAATTGTTTGAGAGGGACTGGGATATGAACGTGCATCCCAACATTCCCCCTTTAGTTAATCCTCAATTAACTAACCTCTCCTTTTCTCTCTCCATATCCACTTCGTCCTTAGGGACCCACACCCTACAAACATGGCATAGGTTTTCCCCATGCCAGGCATATTTCTCCGGAGTACATGTGAGATAAAAGCACCCTCCATCAACCGCTAAGTCAACCCAATGCTCTGTGCAGTTTTCCGGGTCTGGTGGGGGTGAGGTCAGGGTCCCCGGGGATGTATTGGTCATTTATTTCTATCCATATGTTGTTTATTCCGGTCCTCGGTCTGAACTTGCCCATTCTTTGTACTTGACAGAGCTCTTCCTGCCCCGATAGTAACCATCATCATTGCACTGTTTGGGATAGTCTTGGCACAGCATCGAAGCATTCTTTGACATGTACAAAACAACACCAACAGGAGCACCACGATTGGGACCAATATTTTCACCACTGTTCCAAGCCATATTAGTGCCCACAAGAACATTGTATCGAAACAGACTTCAGCCTGGACCACTGCCTCACTTTCCATGCCGGTCTTCAACTTAGGCAGTGCTCATATGATGTGTCAGGGACCCATTTTCTGTATCATTTGAGGGGTGTATGTGCAACAAGCCAGTCCTATTTTTTTTAGCATATGCCCTCGTCTATCACTGTCTGAAGATCTAAGACATACAGATTCTGAAATGTCATTAACCAGATTACCCTAAGGTCACTCTTCATAGCATTCAGGCCTTGCTCAGTGTCACTTGCCAGCTGGATCATCTCCCACCTAACAATCTGTAGCCATTTGGCATTCGCTGTGGCTTGAACCCCTGGCATCAGAAGGGTTGCGAAAAACACTTCCGTCATGGTGTACAGGCGGTAATTGTCTGGAGTGGCTTTGATCAACTGGACGAATTTTCAGTCAAATAATTTATCTCTTCTTTTGTACCTTCAGTGAACGCTTCTTTTTCTTCACCCGCAGGGGTTGTAGCTCTATGCCAGGCTTAGATGCAATTGTTAGACGAGAGGCAGGCACAACTATAATATCTGAATGCAATGTTGTTAGTATACAGGTGCCCTGCCAGGATGGTGGCAGATGCAGGTATGCTTGCTTGCCTCATGCCCAGTAGATTTCTATTAGGGCTGCTGTTCCTCTTCCAAGATCTGGAATTAACTGTGTTTTATTGCATTTAACGTTCATACCAATGGGAGCTGTTCCATGCCCTCGAAAACAAAACTTATATTTTTCTGCTACTTGGACCTTCACTGGAACTTCACGTGTCTCAATACATGTCAACTTTGAAACATATGTGGCCCATATTGTGAAACAGCTCTTGTTGATATTCCATATCACTTCTTCTCTAAACTCTACCAATCCCCCGGCCGTACAGCTCATCATAGCCTTCTCCCATCTGTTTGACACGAACAACACTCCATCCAATTTTAGCATGGGTCATTGCTTATATTGATGTGTGCTATGTTCTTTACCACATTTTTCTTCATCCTTTTCCATTAGTACAACTTGTACCTTGTGCCCCTGGAACAGACTGCTAACCTGACACAGTGCAAGATTAACCAAAGACTGGGCTTCCAAGGATGACATTTCCTGGGGTACTAACATTTTGGGTGCCCCTGACATGTGAGGGATGGGGGAGCAGACATAACAGTGTGGGGTGTATTGACATACTCTGCTACACTATGCAGCCTCACTTTGCTATCTATGGTGCGAGAAACAGCAAAATGGCGGCAAAACCCTGGCGCATGCCAAAACCTCCAAAACCACATTTTCAACACACATAAATATGGCTGCACAACCTGCCACCCCTGGTGCATGTATGGTGGAACAAAGCATATGCTGCAGAAAAAGTGCCAGTGGGCTCCATGACAAGTAGACATAGAGTGCAGAGGGAGCAGCAGCGCTTTGCAAGTGAAACTCCAAAATGTGCCTGTAAATGACATTTACTTTGCTGCTGAAACTTCAAAATGCCTGTACAGAACACTTTCCAACACTCAAAATCTTGCTTGGCGCTAACATTCATTTAATCTAATGAAGCATTGTGACATTACAAGGCCCTGAAATGTTAAGAGAAAAACATTTTCTCAGCAAAACTGGATTGCCTGTGAATGACAACTCCAATCAGAATTCTGTGTGCAGCCACACTGGGCTACCTGTGAGTGACAGCCCCTGTCAAATGGGCTCTCCTAATTAAACTTTAAAGTTGTCTAAAACTAAAGGTCTGCTGGATTAGCAAATATAAAAGGACTGTTGCTGAAAGGAACACAGATCTCGGTTGTTTTGATCCCACAGGTTTAAATCGAAGAATGTAATTTATCTATGTCATCTGATGTAACAAGTTTGTTTTGTGCTGGATTTCAAGTCAAGAAATTAAGAATTAACTTAGGCTGGCTGGTCCTGCAAGAGGTTGAAAAATAGGTTTCCACCCAAGGGGAGGGCCTTCCTCTCAGCAGATGCTCACTGACACATAATAAATATGGGGTAGACCAGACTTTTGTCTGCAGCCAGAGACTGAACAATGGCAGATTCTCCAGGCCAGGAAATGAACGTTTGAAAAGGTCATAAACTAGGCTTGTAGAAGGAAATCCCAAAGGTGGGGACTGTTCCTTGCCTCCAGAGACAGACAAAAGGCTGAGAATTTTCTGCTAAGAATATGTAATGAACATTTTTTTAGAGACTTATAACTCACTATCAGAAGTGGTGAAAAATATAAAAAGGGCAGATGTGTTAATCTAATTTTTTGCCCTACATTTCAAAACGTAGTGGAACTGTGTACCATATTCGGAACAGGAATGGCAATATATGTGGTTTTATGGGAACTGGATTTATGCTAGAATTGTTAACCTTTGCACACACATTCCTATGGTAAACACGCATATTTGTGGAAATTTGGAGAACGTTCAGAAAATGTTTTCATGGTGAAATGGACAAAATGCTGCAAAAAGGCAAAACAAGGTCTCACAGCTCTCACAGCTGTGGGATTTTGATGAACAGCTACTCCATAAAATATGTAATCCTTGTATGTGATTTTCATAGAGGGTACAAATATATAAATATGTATGTGGGACAAAATTCGATTTTGATACTAGTGTCTAGGGGAGGTTTCTAAGTATTGTAAAAACAAAACCATAAACTTGACATCATCCGTCTTTGATCCAATGACTTGGATGCAAGGCGGAGATGAGGCTCTGATCCAATCTCAGTTCACAGGGGCGTGTTTAGTTAAGCCGGCCCATACACCCATTTTTGTGATGCCACTTTGACATGATAAACAGGGACATCTGACAACACATAGGACACACTCTCTCTTCTGATTCCAGTGACGCACTCTGATCTAGCATTCAACATCCAGCCTTTAACATGCTTCCAGATCCAGATGCCAATCACCAGGCCAAGCAGTAGCTGAACCATTTTCAGCTAGCCCTCAATCGTCAATTAATCCTCAACTAATCCTTACAACCCAGTGGAGCACTGTGGTGTGGGGAAGTATCCTGAAACTATCTGGCTTGCTACCATAACGCTTGCCTGATGAACTCGCCATCCCGCTGATCTGAAATATCCAGAAACAAGAAGGGCAGATCCCATGCAGTTCCAGCGACCGGCCTAGCTGATGTGCTGTCCTTCCCTGATAGACCCGATCCATTGACCAGAATCTTGACGGGCCAAAAATCTTAAATCCCAGTGGATTGTGAGTACTAATAGGACTCTAAAGAACTATTGTATACCTTGCCTTATCTTGTCCTACCCTAAATCTCTGAACTATCCTTAATTTCATAACCAGTAGGAGTGTCAAAATCTTAGTGCTATCTTATTCTGTCTGTTTGCTAAAGCGTCATTTTCATAGTCATTTTTATTTGTGTAACTCTTATCCATAAATCCCACTTTGAGTGTTTGGACTGGTTCCGCCGGGGAAGGTGCTGGGGATCTGTTGTCTAGCCTGCATGCTCTAGTCTTGAGTAAAAGCATAACCCATATTTTTTTATTTTCTGGTTTTAAACTGAAGTGTTGGTCCAAATTTGTGTCTTTATTTCCGAAAAACACTTCTCACCAAAACCTCTATAACTCCCTCAGTTTTAAAGATAGAAACAAAATCTCAACTCCCACTCATCCCTAGCACCATTAGCTACATCCACAACTAAATATGCCTCGCAGAACAGTGTTTTTAACCCTTTTTTATCAAAAATCACATAGTAGAAGTTTGCAGTGAACTTACATTTTGCAAAAGTTTTACACGTGTGAATTATCTTTAAAGCATTTCCCACTTTGCCTTTGAGATTCCAATTGTTTTATTTTGATTGAATCATTGCTTTTGCTTGCTTGCATCTGTTCAAAGCGGCTCCCGTAGAAATGTATCATAATTTAAGCATTTTTGACCACATTTAGTGTTTTTGCTCAGCCAGTTTCAAAGCCATCCTGACAGTGGAAAAGTCAAATCTGTTTTTCTCTTGTGTTTAAGGGGGGAAGGTGGGAGTGATATTCTGTTTGGTCTGTATTATTCCTGAGTACCTGCTCTCTCCTCACATCTATTTAAAATGCCTATTGGTGGGTGGAGGGGTGTTGCAGGGGGAACTTCTAACCACAGTGCTATCTGTTCCAAACCAACCCAAAAGTATTATTTTCTTTGCTGCATTCTTTTTGTGTTCATTACCTGACTCCCAGTGCATTAAAGATACCATTCATTGTTCTTGTCACCCCTTGATGATTGTTGTTACCTATTGTGATTTTAAATTCTAAATAAATAAATATCTACCGTTGCAAACTAGCCTGATTCCTGGTTCAGTGTGACCGTGGGGGGAGGGGTATTTTGAGATGGGTGTGATATGAGTGGTATATCATTCAGAATATTGAATTTATAGACAAAAATAAATAAGGGTTTCATTTGCCCGCTACATGCTGGGCGAGACTTGGGTGTGTGTCTGATTGAAATCCCTTACAACAGCTCCCGTTATACCTCTGTTTTGCCACCGAGTTCATGTGGCTGTACCACATGTTATTGAATTCTGGATGGTGCACATCAGACATTGTATGAAGAACTACTCCTTTTGTAATGTTTATACTCATTTTCTTCATCAAATTCCCTTTTAACTCAAATTTGAGTTGCCATAATACTGTATCCTGTATCCTATGTGTGCATTTTTTTTAAAGTTCACTACAGTGGTTTTGAAATCATCAGTATGTGTTGGAACATCAGAACATACTCGATTTCCACATCCCCCTGCACTACACCACCAGCCGCTTTATATGTCCTAACCTTATAAACTCACTTGACAAAAATATACCAATTAGAAATCCACATCCAAGATACAAAAGAACTATAACATAACAAGACCTAAAGAACTGCTGGAGTGTGCTGAAAACCGAACAATTAAATCATGTACTATCACTGAACATTTTGTATTAAACAGAACACAATTACTAAAAAAGGAGAACAAGGTGATAATACTATATATATATATATATATATATATATATATATATATATATATATATTGGATCGACAGTTCAGTAATGTAAGTGTAGAAACCCAACTAGAACAATAAAAAAGTGTTCATAGATCTTGTTTTGGTCCTTGTATCCGTATTTACAAAAAACACTCAGGCAATATGCTCATAGAAGGAGGTGATGTATGGGGATCCTTCCGGACATCAGTAAAATGTACCCAATACTGCACTTCCTTCATCTTGACCGCAATTGGAGTGGCTTACACTACCGTATAAGGTCCATTATAGCGCGGCTCACTCCACTTATGGACAAAGTTCCTAACAAACACCTTGTCCCCCGGGAAGCAGCTGAAGTGGCGGCAACCTCACAGAATATGGTGCAGCACTATTGTCTGCTTCCGCTCGTTGTGGTGCAATCTTTCGAGAAAGACATTTTGTTAACTCTGTCAGATAGGATTTAAACTCATCTCCTAGAAATGAAGCATCCATGTGAGCATCAGATAATAGCGTGTGCATGCGTCTCCCAGTCACTATCTGATGATGGGAGAAGTTATGGTCCTTAGAGGGCTGAGTCCTCAAACTGAAAAGGGCTCAACATAAGCAATGGACCCAGTTATTCTTAAGTGTCATGCACAGTTTAGACAATTTAGCGTTTAAGAGGCTGTTCATCCTTTCAACAACACTGTTGGGCTGGGAATGATAAATGGGGCTCATTTTATGCTCAATCCCTAAAAGAGCTGCACTTTCTTTTAACAGCTCATAAAGAAGTGGGTTTGATTGTCACTTTTAAGAGTTTCGTACACTCCCCATTGGGGAAACACTTCTCTTACTAAAAAGCTGGCTGCCGACTTGGCATCATGATGTGCGCATGGACCAGCCTCAATCCAACGGGAGAAAGGACATACCACAACTATGAGATACCAAAAGGTGCTGCACCACTCTTCCATATCTGCAAAATCAATATGAAGATCTCAAAATGGGCCAGTTGGACGTGGCAGTGTGCCCCTCAATAGTTTCAGAGTGTACCCAGTATTGTAGGTCTGGCAAACCACACAGTTAGATGTAAACATATTGAGAGGTTCCTGGGCACATACCAATCCTCCTGTATATCAGCAGCAATATGCTGCTTAGACACATGTGAGGGGTAGTGCAACTGATCAAATGCTACTAAAACCAATTTTTGAGGCATAACCACTTTCCATGTACTGACCTGTCTCCATACTAGGTCTGTGGGAGACTGGGCACACCTCCTCCTCTGTCACAATAACGTTTCACTCTGGGGTGCTTGGGCCTGCAATTCAATAACTTCAGTGATGGGTAACGTAGTATGCCAAACCTGTATTTGCAGTTACATATGCCGAGTCCAAATAAATCATACTGCACTGCCTCTAGCGCTCAAATGAGAGCAATCAGTTCTGCCGCCTGAGCAGAATAATGCCCTGGTAGCCTTTGTTGGACAAAGACTTTGTACTCACCACCAACCAATTGGACCCCTTCTGCCCCAGTAAGTCGCTGGACAGGCTCCTGATCAATACGTCAGCAAAGAACAGATTTCCGTCATCTAGGACATAGTCTTGTGCTTTAGGGATGTCATCATCTGGTCCTTCATACGAGACACAGTCATGAATATTATCCTCTTCAGTAATGGGTTCTGTTGAAAAGGTGGCAGGGTTCACAGTTTAAAGCAAACAATGTGAATAGATGGGCTGGACAGGATAGCTTCATATGACGAGGACCTCATGTGGTTAATGTAGATTTGGGCCTCTCAAGTATGGCAAATACTGCATGTTCTACGTATAGAGTCATTGAGCACCCCATGAAAATTGTGACTGACTTCTCAATAGCGAAAGCAGCTGCAGGTAACGCTTGGCCTTGCATGACAGAATCTAACATAACACTACAGTACGCCAAAGTTGTATGGCCCATAGGGCTATGTTGTGTCAATACTGCCATCATCATTTGGTCGTCTGTGTGTGAGAAAAGGTAAAACTCTTTAGTATAGTCAGGGGTTGCTAAAACAGGGGCAGTAAATATAATATTTTTCAATTCCTCAAAAACGGGCATTTCGTCAGTCCACACAATGGTAATTTTCATTCATTTGGCTTCTTTGAGGGTTTGCAGCCGTGGGCGAGTGTGTGATGAATAGTATGCCCTGCAATAGTTACACAACCCTGGGAATGTTTGCATATCCTTAACAGTGACTGGCTGGAGTCACTCTTTTACCATTAACTGAAATAATTTTCCCTAGATACAACACTTCCTGCTGGCAATACTGCAACTCTGCTCTATCCACCTTGTATCCTTTGTCAGCCAAAAACTGCAATAATACGATGGAATCTTCCCTACACTGTTGCTCAGTATCGCTACACAGCAACAAGTCATCCAGATATTGAATGATGGTACTGGAAAGTTGAATGTTACCCAAATCTTCATGCAGAACCCTGTTAAAAATACTGGCGGGCTCAGAGTACCCTTGTGGGAGCCTAGTATGTTGGAACCGCCTCCTGGCAAACATAAACACGGTGAGCTATTGAGAATCAGGATGTAATGGGACTGAGAAGAAAACATTCTTCAGGTCCACAACAGTGAAGTGTGTGGCTACCGTGGGCATGTTGCACAATATCATGGCAGGATTAGGAACCACAGGAAATTCTGCGTGTGCCACATTGTTAAGGGGGCATACATCCTGAATCATTCTCCAATTTGCCCCGTTGATTTTTTCACAGGGTAAATAGCTGTGTTGAACTGAAAATTGGATGGAACTATGATGCCCTGGTGGAAAAGGGCCATAATGGTGTCATACATTCTCTCCTCAGCTTCCTTGGACAAGGGGTACTGTTTCACTCTGGGTAAAGCTGTGCCTGGCTTCAATGTAATACAAATGGGTTCAACACCTCGTAGGAGGGTTACTCATCCACAATTTGTCAGGTACCTGAGATAAATCTTGGGCAAATGAAGGGGCACATTCTACCAATAACATTGCACATGCAATCGGCACACCCACTCCCTCCTTCCCTGCAGCTCTCTGGCCGGCCTCCCTTGGCCCTCTTCCTGCTCCTACCTGCACGGCAAAAAACCTCGGGGTCATCTTCGACTCCACACTCTCCTTCTCTCCTCACATCTCTGACGTCTCTAAGAAGTCACACTACCAGCTACACCTCCTCAGAGGTATCCTTCCTTTCCTCTCCTTCCCCCAGAAGCTCACTGTCTCCAGAGCACTGGTTCTCTCTAGGCTGGACTACTGCAACAGCCTCTATCTAAATCTTCCTGCCTCTACTCTCCGCCCTTTGCAACTCATCCAGAACAGGACTGCGAGACTTGTCCTTGGCCTCTAGCCCAGGGACCGTATCTCTCCAGGACTGAAATCACTACACTGGCTCCCAGTGGCTGCGAGGATTAAGTTCAAAACCCTCTGCATTGTCCACAAGGCCTTCTGGGGCCTTGGGCCAAAATACCTCCAGCTCTCTCTCCCTAAACACCTTCCTTCTCGAGCTCTTCGCTCATCCACCTCCAACTACCTCAGGGTCAGCCGCTTCTCCAAGCAACGAGCTGGGGGTAGATCTCTCACCGCAGCAGGTGCCTCCCTCTGGAACAGCCTTCCTGCCTCCCTGAAACTTGAGTGGAACCATCTCCGTTTCCGGAAGCACCTCAAAACCTTCCTCTTTGCCTCCGCTTTCTCTCCCTCTCTCCCCTGCTAAAATCACTGAACCTGCACTGAATCTGCAACTGGGCCACTCACCGATCTCGGTCCTTGGCCCAGCCACTCTTCCCTGCACTGCCCACCTGCACTACGGGACTGTCTCTGTATCCTACAGCCCCTTCTCCCGGCACTTACCTTGCACTTGCCACCAGCTGGCCCTATTATGTATCTTTTATTCTTTAACCATGTACTGCACTTACCTAGCACTTTCCACCAGCTGGCCCTATTATTTATCTTGTATTCTACTAACCATTTACTGCACTTTCCCCTCTCCCCTTCCCCTTGCACTTTTCCCAGTCCTCCTACCCTTGCACTTGCGCGATCTGAATGACACCTGGCCTAGTAGGATTGTTGTCTGTCTCCCCTTGTTCCCCCCCTTGCCTCGTCGCGCTTTGAAACACTTGTGTATAGGCGCGTTACAAATGCCATATCATATCATATCATATCATGTGCTGACACTGTATAATTATTAAACATGGGACACACACTTTCAGTATTATCTCCCCATCATTGTCTTTGTTCTCCAAAAGCTCCTCATCAGTTATGTCTCTCAGGGCTGGGTTGGATCAATACACAAAATTGTACGCCACTCTCCTCTATCCAGGTCTGTGGCAATCAACACAGTCCTTTCCTTTGACACCAACACTCCTTTTATGTCAAGCATGATGATAGTCCCTGCAATGAGTTCTTGGGGCTGAGCGGGTCTGAACAAAAATTCAGAGGGCACCCATCAATATGGATTGGCCACCTGTGGTACAAACTAAGAAGTACTGTGATCCCATAGGAAAACACATCTTGGGCCACTGGTATTGCGCTCTTCCCACTGCTTCACTACTGAGAGCATGTATGATCAACATGACCCTCACGTAACAGATACTGTGGGTGGAACACACCACACCCCTCTCAGTAAAAGAGATGGTCATGTTGAGCTTACTTAAAATGTCTCTGCCCAACAGATTGATGGGGTTCGCGATGGAAACCAACAATGGGGCCAGAATCACTTTGTCACCTATTTAAATGGATAATTATTTTGTAATAGAAACCAATTTTACTGCCCCAGAGAAGCCCTGAATGTCAATTACCTCACCACCTGACAATGGGAATCCTCCCTCATTGATGCATGATTTTGTTGCACCTATACTATATCCAACATGAATATGAATGGTTTATTGCCTATTTCCATGCCCACCAAGAGTTCCTCTTCTGGGTTGGCAGTGAGTGGGCACGCTAAAGCTCTCTGTTGGCTGTCCTAATCTAGGTATGTGTTTGTTACCAGAAAAACAAATGGGTTTCCTCCAACAACTGTGATCCCTTGGTAATGCGTCACTGTGCCATTGGGTAATGCATTACTATTCTGCACTTGGGGGCCCTGCTGCTGCCCCGGGTATACTGCATATGTTGGTGCGCCACCACAGCCTGCTGCTGGCATCTGCAGAAATGACAGCAGGGAGCAGACAGTGTTATGCTGGAAATGCATCGGAGGGACAGGGCCTTCGTATCCTTGTCCTTTAATGCTTTTTATCTTTTATCTTGTTCTGTCATGTTTTCCGCACAGGAGTTCATGTGGGACTCCTGGCGGTGCAGCTCTCTCTCTTTTGGTTTGGTGAACGGACCTGTGGGATACCCTAATGGCACCCATGGGTGGGGGTACAACCCTGTGCCCCTAGTGTATGTTTTTGGGCACCTGTGGGTGGCCCGCAGAGCAGGGTATGGGCTGGTGGCAGCTCCATGCTGAACTTGACAGGTGCGCGGCGTATGCTCCATTTTGGGATACCCCGGCCCTGCCATTGGGATCAGTTGATTCCTGATGGAAAACAAGATGGCCCCTGTGGCCTCTTGCTTTCTATTACCCATTACCTTGTTTTCCTAAAGTCCTGGGAAGCCCTGACTCCATCCCTTCCCCCTGACTGGCTGTTGGGTGGAAATGCCATATATGGTGTTGTTGTGAAGGCCCGGCCAGAATAGCTGGAGCCTTCCCGGTGATGTATGTTGTGGGTACATCCTGTGGGTGGGACCTGGGTGAATAGAGTGTGTGACGAATATGCATTCTGTGTTGTGGGTGTCTAGTATCTGTTGGTTGACACAATTACTGAGACAACCCTGCCCGAAACCGGTATAAATGCAGCTTGGAGTGTTGAATGGCTCGGTACTTGTCCCAATACACATAACTTGTTGTGAGTGTCTGGAGAGAAGTGAATGGCCTGAATACCTCGTGTGCCTGATTGGCTGCCTGCCTGCATTAATGCCCTTAGTCGTGATTGGATGCTTGAGTGTGACCCAGCAGAATAAATGGGAGATCAACAGTATATCTGGGGACCTCTCACTGCTAGGAATCGTGTTCAGAAGCTGAAGTCCACTGCGACGAGTAACTGGAGTAATTGACGCTTGACCTTGAAGCCGCGCTGGACGAGGAGTGCTGTTGCTCTCCTTCGCAATCTGAAGGCTGCTGTGTTTCCAAGGACTGACCCAGAGAGGACCTGGTAAGGCGCCCTCTTCCCGAGCTACGAGGGACCATCGTGCACAGCTGATCTTTGCCAAAGCTCCCTGGTAGACAGACCTTCGACAGGCTGCCGACCCGAGACGGGGACTGCCGCGGAATCTCAAAGAGAAGCACTCGGACTGCTGTCCGCCACTGTTGATGACCGCCGTCGCCGACCAGAGCCGCCGTGCTCCCGTTTGCCTAAGAACTTCCATTAATCATCGGACGCTCTCGTCTGCATCGTCACCCGCTTGTCTCCCGCTGGAGAAGGCCCGACCGTCGACGCGCTGAGGAGCATCCACCGGTGGGTTTCCCGCCACCTAAGGACCACAGAGACGCCGACGACTCGACGCCCTTGCTGGGCCACAGTTCTTCATCATCTCTTTGCGGTCCAGAAATATCGTCACCGAGGTGCCCCGCATGCCACTTCCTTGCAGGACGCCAACGCTCTGTCGTCGGCGAGCACCGCTAGGAACGAAGCTGCCACTTCACTGCCGTAGTTCAACCTGTTCACCGTCGGACGTTCAACGACCTGTGACTCCTGCCTTAAAGGGAGGGCACTCAAGAAGGGCCGTCGATTGCCCGACACCAAACGCCAAGTTCTCTGACGCCTCTCGACGATCCGTGGCTCCTGCTTTAAAGGGAGGCACTCAAGAAGGATCGGTTGACGCATCGTCGAAGAACTCTACTCCACCAGGTACATTGGGGGGGTAAAACCTTAATAGGAGGAAGTAAGACTATCAAACATTACATGGTCTGGGCTTGTGCTGTATATCTTTTTATTTACAGGTTGCCCAGGTGGGGGGATCCCCACACAGAACTGTGCCTAGTGGTAGGGGTCAGTATTCTACCTATTGTTTCAACCATCTTGCGTTCCTTCCTATCTCTATTGCTGGTTTACTCGTTATTGATCTGTGTGACATTTTAACCGTACAGTTGATGCACTTTAATGAATTCGATAACATTGGTGGTACCACTTTAGAATTGTATATATTTATCATTATTGACTAACGAGTACAAAGTGCGTTATTGTGATCGTGTACATACCTTTGACTATTAATTATATAAAGACTGTGTTTTCAGTAATACAGTGTGTGGACATTCCTTTGTGGGGTTTCGGGGACTAAACTATGCTTAAGAACCAGCCTGCATCACCTCCTGAGAAGCTAGGCCTTGATTGCTCGACCACGTACCAATAATAGAGAATCTTGGCTGGGGTCTTCTGTGCCTCTCCTCTACCATATAGAGAGCAGAAGTACAGACACTCCCTACCAGTCTTGACAGACAGAGCTGTAGGCAATGACGCACTATATGTGACTGCTGGGAGTGCTTGGATATAGGGATGGGGTACGGGCTGGGCCTCCCTGTGGATATGGGTAGGGCTGCTGCTGTGGGTACACAACTACTTGTCTGCTCTGACACTCCCTAGAAAAATGGCTCATTCATCCACATGTCTAACACTGTGGTCCCATTCCACCAAAGCCACCTCATCATCCCAGTGCCCCTGAAAACCACCTCTTCCTCACTGATACCAACTTGGAAACTCTGCTTGGTGCTGAGGTTGATATCCACCATTCAAATCATATTCACCTCCCCAACCAGGCACCACTCGTACATCTGCCTAAACGGCTCTGGTCTCCCTACAGGTGCTTGTTGCCCATCTCTTAGATCTAATCCCAACCTGGCTAGTTCCTCTTCCGCTTCTCTCAATGCTTCTTCCAACTCCTTCTGTGGCTTCCTTTCAATGTTTTCCTGCGCTCTAGCTCTCGCAGCCATGGTCGCTCTAGGGTTGGGGAGGTTATGATACTGGGCCGGTGTAGGAGGTGGGGGTGCAGTATCGTGCAAAGGGACATAAGTGGGATTTGTGTATCCTGACACAGCGCGGGTGGTATAACACCCTAGAGGGGAAGGATACTGGTCTGTTCCTGCTGGGAATACTGGGGCAGGGCGTACTAGAGCATTCGAGGCGGTGGGCATGGTAGCGGTCGGGACACAAATGCTGGGCAGTTAATTAACCATTTCAGGGGAGTCAACAGGGACATCTTCCAAATATTCCACCATTTTCCACAATTCCAATACTTACTTCCTGTTTTTCAACTTTTTCCCTCTGTACCTGGCTGCCAGTGAAGCATACATGTGACTCAAAGTATCCTTATTATTTGTCCCCTGTTCTGGTCATGGTTTATATATGGTGGTCAGACATAATATCGAGAAAATAAATGTCGAATTACAATAAATTCGAAAACTTAATGTCAAAAAAAAATTGATTTCTTTCTATTTTTTCGGGGTTCCGCATGTAAAAAAACGGTAAAAAAAATACGGGTGTTGGAGGGGAGAACCTCCCCATTTGGAATAAAAAACGTATTAAAAAAGAAATTTGATTTTTTTTTCCCACATTATTTTTTAGATTTTTTGACTATACATTTTTGCATTCGATTTTATGACTATAAACCTTTAAATATCCCCCTTTCGTCTCTGTTAGCCATTCTTTATTGTATTTAAGGATTTTCTCCCGATACAAAGGAAGCGATTTACACATGTACTCTAACAGGGTTAACTGCTCCTTTATAGCCGTCCCTCTTTCACCGTTATACGAGACTTCTACCAAAGCCAGCGGGGCAGTCCTCCCCCGTTGCCCACACACTCCTTCTTACAATTCCCCGATACTGATATCCCACCCTTGGCAGAAAAAGTCACGATCCACAGCGCTTGTAAGTATAAATTAGACAAAGAGGGTCAAGGCTGCAGGTATCTGGGTAGTGTGGATATATTGCCAGTATAATTCCACTGAGGTAAGTACAATTGCAACACAAACAAGTCCCAGTTTCACTGCGCCAAGTATAGCAAAATAAAAATCGGGAGTCCAAAAATTGTGGAGCCCCATAGCCCCCATAACGTGAAGGCATTTCCCCTTCACCTATTATGAACGAGCTGTGACTGGTTTGAATTCCCTTTTAAGTTGTCCTCCTGGCCTACCAACAATTGAAGGTTGGCTTGACTTCTGGTGATGGACTTGTCGTTCTCCGCTTATGCTCCTCTGGAATTCTGGCCTCCTGTCTCCTTGCTTCCTGCCAGACATCATGCAGACCGTGTCTACCAACCTTCTGCTTGCTGTCGCCCTATACCATCCATTCCCCCTCTTCCTCTTTCTCTTGCTTTAATTAGTGCTGCAAAGGTGGGAGAATAGCCCCCTTCCCTTAATCTCCACACCACCCCCCCACATGTTCCCTTCACGCCTCTAGTCCTGCACTCCTCCCACCACTGCCTTCTCCCCTCAACCACAGAGTGGGGTGTACAGCTAGAAGACCAAGGGGGGGTCTGTTGCGAAGGGTCTGTGGCTGGCAGCAAGCAGGAACAAGGTCTGGCAGACGGTCCATATCTGCCATCAAGTTCCATGCAAAATATGTTCCTTTCCCCTAAATACCACGGAGCCAATACTGGAAAATATGCGGCGATTGTGGGCGATGTGCAGTTTCTAGGGAAGCATTAACTGCAAATGCTGCAGGCAGCCTCAGGCACTGTGAGTGGTTAGTGATTGGCCCACCACCATTCATTATAAAGGGAATCATTAACCTGCAGCTCCCAATTACTTCAATCTCACAGTTTTCCAAAAGAGCACTAGGAGGTAAGACACACTAATCTTTGCTGATTTTTAAACCTTTTGCTTTAGCAAGTCTTTTAAATGATAAGCCAGACCCTGTATAGGCACCGAGATGGCTGCAATCGAATTAGAAATATCAACTTTGAAATGTCTTTTGCTCTTTAAAGTGTACTTGCGAGTTGAGCGGATAGCCCAGGTGTTTGCGGAATAGCTGCAAAGGGTCCATGCACGCCTTCGCTTCTCGGGTAAGGGCGCAGTAGTGACGCCATCTAACTCTGCTGGTCGCGCGGGCGAAATCATGCCGTAGAAGAGCTTTTGTTTTTCACGCTGTTTTATGTGTGTTCGAGGTGGTGGGAGACTGAAAGTAACTGTTTTTTCTGCTTAATGTATCCCTTAATGGTCCCCAGCTGACCTTGTAAATGAATTGATAATTCAGGGGCGCTGCCGCAATGATTGTTAGAATACATTGAGGGATCCGGGCTCTTGGATTTTTTTCCAAACTGCCCCAACATGGCGCCCAAACGGACACATTGTCCAAGGTCTCCACCCGGCGCCACGGGTACCATTATCCAGCAGATGACGCAGACACTGAAAACAATCATTTAATCGAATAAATACGCAGTTGTTGTGGATTTGTTGTAGCGCTTTGCTAGGTTCACCATTTTTCTTTCCACCGAACTAGTCTTCTTGGCACTCTTTAGTGGTATATTATTGGTATCTTACAATGTGTCATGGCATATGGTACGTTATAGTATGCTTGGTTATCTCAGGCTATCTTGTGATATGCTATGTCATATCATTAGTTATGCTATGTTATCTTATGTAATATATGTCATGTTAGCGTCTGATCCTTTATGTCATAGTGTGCTAATATCTATGCCGTGGTACAGCAGCTTTTTTAATGTTGTGTTCATGTATGTAATGCTATTGTATTGTGTTATTTGTATTTAAGTTGACGGGGCAATATTGAGATCACTCACGCCAGAACCTCGGCTGCGTCTCCTAGAGACAGCTTCCCAAACTGGAAGACTGTGGAAAAAACACGAATTTAGGCTCGTCGGTACCGCCGAAGTTCGATTGGGAGACTGCGTTTCAAAAAAGGGCCCACACTAACGAAACACCCCCAAAAGGTTGAATATTGAACGCGGGGGCTGCGTATCTAAATTTGCGCTAGTGTAAATTAGACGCGTGTAATTTACGAAGTCGGCTGACGCATTCTATGACCCCGGGCAGAGCAATTGTCTGTTTTTGGGCAGAAATAAACGCGCAGAAGTAAAATGATTTCGTGTATAGCACTCTCGGCCATATTTAACCTTGAGTGGCTTCTCAGAGCGTGTACGGGTGCACGGTGTTCAGGAGTGCCTGAAAAGGCGGGACGCAGGCCCTGGAATTTGCATTGTTAAGGTCACCTTCATGTTAATAGCGTGTAGGCGCGCAGAGGGCATTTTCATTTGCTTGCATCAGCCCGCCCAGGCTCGCGCGATTCCCAGGGGAAACCCCAGATCGCCCACGAGCCGTAGGTATATTAAGCAAAATAACAAAAGTCCCCTAAATGGAAAGGATTAGCATTCTTCTGCAATGCTTTTTTTTTCAGCGGGAACTAAATTATAGGTTTCTGGGCGACAATGCCGAGGTACCGCGTGCACTCGCTTCTAGGACTCTGCTGGGGAAGGCTAAGCACATAAGCCAAATGCGCTTGTATTGTAAGAAACGAGGCGGGAATATAAATGCCATTAGCGGCTTATACCAAATAATTGCAGTTCAACGCTAAGTAAAAAAGTGAGAAATCGCATCCACTGGAGTGTTCTGTTAATGGGAGGTTGACATAACTCTTGAAATTGGGTGTAAATACATGTTCTCAGGGTAGGGTGACCTGACCGGATTTAAAAAGTAAAAACCAGGATAGGACAACTAAATAAAAGTAGAACTCTTAAACATGACTATCAAGGCACTACACTTCAGTAGTGGTTGGTGGAGAAGAAGATTTAAGTGTTACTGGTGGAATAAACACATATTATAATTCATGTATCACAAACTATCGCTATCTTAATTCGTACAATGCAGCATTTCTTCTGTGCGAGATTGTGCATTCATTCCCGCCTGCCAGCCATGAAGACCTACTACCAAAAACCGGGACCACTGCATTCTCCAATGGAAACATAATCTTGAGAAAGGGGGAGGGAGCACCCAATTCCGGAAAAGTACAGGAGAAACTGGGACGTCTGATCACCATATCCCAGGGGGAAAAGCTCAGCTCCTGTCGTGTTCTGTGATTGGGCTGTTTCGTCTCATGACGTCTGCTATGGCGGGGCGGGGGGGGGGGGGGGATAGAGAAAGCCCAGTGGTTGCAGATCAGAGGGCAGTTGCATAGGCAGATGAAGTGATTAGACCCCCATCACTCGACGTGAAAGCCAGGATTAGCACTCAGTTTGGCTTCTTCATCAACTACTAGTCTGGACACTAGGTTTTCCTCCCATCCTGTTCAACACTGACACACCACAGTCTACCTCTTTAGCTTTTTGCATGTGCCTTTAACCTAGAATAAAGGTATATAAGCATGGGTGTGCCTATGATCTCATCTGAAGCAGATTAAGGTAGTGTTGGTAGGGTTAAGTAAGTCGTATGTATAACAATGATAATAATATCATTTTTTTGTATAGTGCTTCATGCTAGCTTAGTCCCGCTTCTGAGCACTGCAATACAAGCTATTGTCCAAATTTAGCATGGAACAAGCAATACCCACGATATGAAATGCCAATTTCAATCTAACGTGTTTATGGAGTTAAGTGTGGGTATAGTACATTATGATTAGGGACGGGGCTGCTACCCCTGACCTATGAAAGACCTTAAAAAAATATGAAAATCACTTCCAGATCATTATGGACTCTTGAGAAAGCGACAGCTGTTGCTGTTTGAAGCTCATTCAATACATCTAACAAATCCTTCAATTTGGAATGTTGGATTCATGGTCCAATAACCTTTCTAGAATCTGATGACTTCACTTTTTTAAAAAGTAATCAAATAAGAAACCATGAAGAGTTCAGAGGCATTAATGTTATAATGTTAAATCGATCAAGGAGTACAATTCTAATGGACATAATGAGTTTTATAGACGGTGCTGCATCGTGAAACAACCCCCCCCCCCCCAGGTGTCAATGAACCGCTGTTTCTTTTTCGCCTCAGTGTAACAATGCACAATGTCTTTGTGATAGATTTCTTTCTTGGCCACGTATCTGAGGGTGTAAAATGTGGCTTGGATCATGACCATACCTTTTTCATTGCAGCCAATGATGCAGGAACGGGACTATGTACCTGGGTCTTTGGCTGACAATTTATGCCCACCTATTGACTGTGTCTAGAGAAACGACCAAGAACATCTTGTAAAATAAGGTGCTTCACTTTATTTTTGAGATGGGGCAAAAAATCAGAAGGTTGTTGTTTTTAGTCAAGATTTGGCCAAGCATAGCCATCTACGAAGGAGAGGTTCAGGTTTTCTTGCAATGGGCTAAATTGAACTTCTTTTTGCTATTTGTGCTTGAGTTTGTGTTGTGGTAAACCACTTCCACACATCCTGGATGTGGCTGCCCTTCTGGACAAGGCATTCTCTGGGGGTTGAGTGGACATGGTTGCAGCAGGATTTCAGAGAGACAGTGCCAGTCAACTGCTACAGCCAGGGGAACAGACTGTGTAGGGTAGGGTTAGAACATCAGGAGTAGGGCTATAGGTCACACAATGGGGAAGCTATACACTTCATTCTTCATGGCTGGCCAAGAAGCAAGTTCTGTCTGTAGGAGCGGTATATTAACGTTAATATTAATGTTTAAGGATATTTATACCGCACACTATCACGACCGGAGTGGTCTCCTGGCGGATCTGAAACAAACAAAGGGGGGTAGGTTAGGCATGTTAGTAGGATAAAGTTTGGAGAAGAGCAAGGGAGCTGTAAAGTACGGTTGCAGCTTCCGTTCGGTTAACACTGTTCGCTGAGCATACTGGTGTGTTACTGGGTTCTAAGTCCGTCGTGTGCTGTTGCTTGCGGGTCTTTGTGGTGTGGTTGCAGTTTGGTAAAGTGCATGCGGGTTGCTGCAGTTTTAAGAGATCTGGTTGTGTTTGATTAGAGTGTGAGAGGTGTGCTAGGAGCAGTGAGGTTTTTAGTAGTTTTTGAGATTGGTTAGTATCCTTGTCGTTATGAGATATGCATATTCCTATTGCGTCTCCTTCTGATATAGAGAAGGTAGTTTCCTTTCGGTGATTACGTTTCAGCGTCATAAGGCTGTCTCATCTCTCTTTCATTATGGTAAGTTAGCTACTTTCGTGTTTCCATCTTTGTATTTGGCCAGCCCTTTTATCCCAGTTTGTCCTTACTGTGACCTAGTTTTGGACGGATTTATTTGCGGGCTACGCCTGTACCCTACGTTCTTACTGAGTGGGTAAGGTTGTTGGTAGGGTTGGGCATGTATGCTAATTTTGTTCTCATGGGGTTGTCGCTTGTGTTCTATTCCACCTAGAGTTGTCTCTCATCTTCTTGTAGGGGTTACCCTTAGTAGGCCTTGGGTGTTGTCTGTGCCATCATATAGTCAGTCAGTCTGTTCTTTGTGTTTCCTGTTTGATTGTTTTTGTTTCAATTTGGTTCTGAGGTGTCGAAGAGCCAGGTTTGTAGAAGTTTTCTGAATTTTAGGTGGTCTTTGGTGTTTCTTATTTCTTTCGGGAGGTTGTTCCAGGTTTTTGAGTCTAGGTGGGAGAAAGAGGAGCCCTCTAGTTTTTTTTTTGATATATGGTTTTGGTTCCAGGGGGATTTCATTGCTTGACCTGAGCAGTCCCATTGGCTTGTAGATTGTTATTTTCTTTTGTAGGAATTCTGCTCCCTGCCCGCTGATTGCCCTGTGTGTTATGCACATTGTTTTGAACGTGATGTGATGTTTGATTGGGAGCCAATGTAGAATGTTTAGTGCTGGAGTGATGTGGTCTCCTCTGTATAGTTTGAGGAGGAGTCTGGTGTGGGCGTGGCTCCCATTTCTGTAAGCCAGGGAATTTAGGTGTTGTTCTCTTGGTTTTTGGATATGATCGTGATTTCAGTCTTTCCTAGGTTGATTTTCAAGTTGTTGGCATTCATCCAATAAAAGATTTCTTTCAGACATTCTATTAGTGTGATTGGCTTGAGTGTCTTCGGTTTTGTAGATGATTTGAGTGTCGTCTGCGTAGTTGTAGCATGTTATGTTGTATTTTTTGAAGATCCTGATTACTGGAGTTTGGTAAAGGTTGAAGTATAGTGGTGATAGTGAGAATCCTTGTGGTACTCCACAGTCATTGACTCGTGGTGTAGATTTGAAGGGTTTTATCCATACTGTTTCTGTTCTGTCCGCTAGGAATGATTTAATCCAGAGTAGTGCCATGTCTATTATACCTATATCTTCCAATCTTTTGATGAGGGTGTCATGGCTTACTGTGTCGAAGGCTGCGGAAAGGTCGAGCAGAATCAGAGCCGAGGTTGAGTTGGAGTCTGTGTTTGTTTTTAGGTTGTCCCAGATGGATAGTAGTGCTGATTCTGTTCCTCTTGCGGGTCTGAAGCCGACTTGTGCTTGGTCTAGCAGGTGGTGTGTTTCTGCATATTCTTGGGTCAATTTGTATACGTATGTTTCAAGGAGTTTTGCCGGGTAGGGAATGTTTGAAATCGGTCTGTAGTTGGAGAGGTCTTCCACGTCACCACTTGTGTTTTTTAAAAGTGGCTTAAAATATGCTGATTTGAAGGATCATGGTACAGTCCCAGTTGTGAGTGGCAGATTTAAGAGGTTTCTGTAGTATTCTGATCGTGATCCTTGTGCAAGTATTGATTTTGTAGATGTCAGGGGTGTCGGTCTAGAAAAATGGAGACCTCTCATGATTGACAGCAAACCTATTTTGGTGGCCGAAGGCCAACCGTCTCATGTACATAACGATAGAAATACAGGTTTCCGAGTTTGACCAATGAGCGGCCATTTTGATGTAACAAGGATAGCCATTTTGTTTTCTAACAGTTGCTCATTGCTTTCTGTTCAAATTGCTTCGCAGCACATTTCTGCTTACACTGCTCAACTGTTAAACATTGTTGTCTGAACATGAAAGGACAAGGCCGCAAGGCCGCAAGGCTAATAAGGAGTTTGTTGAAACACAACGTAGGCAGCTCCGGAGAGGAATGCCCAGCTCCCTCCCGAATGTAGCCTTGAAGGAGAGCCGCAGGGCATTTAATCATTTCACAGCTGCCAGCCAGTCTCGTTATATGGTAGAGAATGTTAGAATAAAGCAGCTAAAGGCTTGAATTATGCTCTTCTTATGGCCCCCCTTTTCCGAGCCCTGTAGAGCGTGTCGGCTCCCAGGACACGAATAGCACCTCAAAGATAGCAAGGTCTGGAATGTGACTCTTCCCCCGTATGTAGCTCGCTTACAAGAACAGAAGCACTGTGTTCTGTTCAACAAAGAAAAGATGTCTTCACACTTGCAAGGTTGCATATTGTTGCTAGAATAGATATTTGAAGGTGTCATATTCGTCGAAATTGTCCATCATCAAACCGAGTTCAAAGAAAACCAATAAAGGGGGTGTTAAACATGTCACAGCTGACTGTATGATATGGATTTTGTATATATGTAACTGATGTACGTAATTCGCTCTCTTGCGTCCCTCGAGGTCTAGAGATACACGTCGCGGGGCGTGAGACCGAGTTGGCCAACTGAGACTATTTGCTTTGCAATAAACCCTAGCTTTGGGAATACAACCTTGTGTCTGGCGTATCTATCGTGTGTGGTGACTTGCCTTGTTTCCATAAGGGGAGGGACCCCTAGGGGCCCCTTTAAAGATGGCACCCGAATAGGGACCCTCCCCCACTTGTTCCATCGTGTACGTTGTAATAGAGTAAAGGCGGAGAACGACGGGGACGGGACGATCGAGCCGGGATCAAGAGGTGTTTGGGGCGCCCTGTAGAAGTGATGAGAGATTCCTTTGCAGATCTGCACACATCTGATCCCTGATCGATGTATCTGGCCAGAGGGTCCCGAAACGAGGCAGACGCCAAGAAAAGCATACACAACGTCATTGGTTGCATCAGTATACAGACGAATTGTGTCCTGGAGGACAATTTGATTTATCAGGTGAGTCATACCCCGATTCAAAATAACCCTGATATTGGTTGAGAGTTGACTTTGCAAAATCAAACACCCTGGGTAAGGTTGATTAACCAAGGGGAGGTTGAAACATGCCTGGGGTATTGTCCACCCTAGCAGGGTTTTTCCGCTGCGGTAGACAATCTTTGGAAGATGGTCAAATTGCACCACCCGGGGGAACGCTGGCGTATGAGATGTATGTGAAGTATGGTGTGGGAGCGATAATATTCTGTGAGACTTAGCATAGGCAAACCAGAAAACAACAAGACCATCACTGGCCGATAAATGGTAGTTTTGAGATAGCGAGAATAGATAACCTGGAAAGGGTGTTGATAAGAAAGAAAGCGTGTCCCGCAGCATTTGATATCGTTAAGGACTGGAGAAGGGAAGCAATGCTCCTATTTAGAAGTAGAGCAAAGCATGCGCGCAGGCATAAATCGAAAGATGAGGTAGCGGAAGAAAAGGAGGAGGAGGAGTGGACTGAGAGTCTAAGGAGGTCAGGTAGACGTGACCAGTTGAATATAGAAAAAATATACCCACAACAGGAATTGCACATAGCAGATGAAGTGATGGAAAACATATTGATCCATACAAAACAAGGCCCAAGATCAGAAGCGAGGCCAAACATGCCAGTAACTATTGTTCAAGCCCCTCCCATAGCTCAAACTCTCCCTCCCGTAGCTCAAGCCCTTCCACAGCCACATACAGCGCACGTAGCACTTCCTATTAGCCAGCCAGGCCCACAGCAGACACTCCCCATTCCTATTGTCCCATCCGCACCTCCCGCCTTAGATACAGACTCGGTACCGTCCGTCCCTCCAGGGGTTGAAGTTGAAACCACGGGGGTGAGAGGCGGGACTGAACAAAGTGGATGCACAAGGGTAACTTGCAGTGCGATCAGCAAAGAAAGGAAGGTGGAATTGCAGCAACATGCAGAAATGTATATAGACGGGAATGATGGGACGGCAGCATTGGCTTCGATGTATGACTTCCGAAGAAGCAACAAAAGACAGGTAGTGTTGGAATGCATGGGTGAATATTTGGTGGAGAGATGGAAACAGTTAATTGGGAAATTACCACTGCAGCGATTGTTAGATTTGAATGCATTAGCACGCTGTAGAGAAAGAGATGAAGAAGTAAGGGAACATGTATATGGACTTTTTGAGCTTAAAAATTAATTGGATAATGATTATGCTGAAATATTTACTGCACCTGGGAACAGGGGTAAGGATATCAGGAGAGATAGGAAGGAAGCGGTAGAGCCATATATGCAGCGACGACATTCACTGTCATCAGTACAGAGGGGCGACAAATTGAAAGTATGTATACGAGAGGCGTTAAGATGGATGTCGGATCCCAGTATCCCCACAATGGAGATACATAAGATATTTGATGAATATTCCATGCCCATGAAAAGAAAAGCACTGCAGTCGATGGCTGAACATTTAATAGATAAAGATATAAAAAACGAAACGGCCAGCCCACTTGAAATAATGGCAGTATATAAGAGAGCACTAGAGCGAGGGACAGTAAGTGGGGCATTCCCTATGAGGGAGGTCCCACCTACCTTTGTGTCAAAAACAGAGGGTCCCGCAGTGGGCAATGTAGCGGCGCAGGTAACGCCAGCCCATTACACTGCCCAATATGCGCATGTCCCCTTTTCCAGACAGGAGGTGAACAACATAAAGCAGACGATTCCCAATATACGAAAGAATCCTGCAGGATTTTACAAGGAAGTAGAGTCCTGCCTGCAATCATCTGTGCTTACCATGGGTGACATAGACCTAATATTCCCAGTGATCCTGCCAACAGACATATGGAAGCAAATAAGAAAGGTGGATGACGTAACGGCCTATGGCGCCACATGGGCGGACTTGGTAATAGAAGACAGGAATAAAGAGGTTGGAGGGACAGCGGGAGCGAACATGGTAGCATTACCAGTATGCATAATACAGAAATTAAAAGAAATTGTCCCAGAGAAAATAATTCAATGGGACAAGTTGACTGCATGTGTGCAAGGCAAGGATGAGTTAGCAACAGATTATTTCAATAGGTTTGAGGAAGTATTTGCAGACTTCAGTGGGCAGGATGTGAGCTCGGAAGCGGGGAAGAGGCTTTTTGTTGATAAATATGTGAGGGGGTTGAAACTTCCAATTCAGAACCTAATAATGACATCAGAAAGTGCATGGCAAGCAAAAACGCTGAGTGAAGTATTGCACATGGCCCAATATTACGAGACGAGAGTGAATGAGGGAAAAGACCAGGAGGAGAAAGATAGAGTAAATTTGAAAACAAGGGTGTTACTGCAGCAGGTAGCAGGACATAATAGAGGAAGAGGGAACGCACAAGGGAGGAGTAATTTGAATATTCATGGGGGGCCATTGGGACCAAATCAGTGTGCATACTGTAAGGAGGAAGGACACTGGCGAGGCGCAACGTCTGGCCAGAGAAGACAGCACAGAGGGCACCAAGGAGCGAATGGACCAAATAGGAATAGTATGCAGCAGCACCACAATAATGAAGGTAATCAAAACCAAGCCCAAAACCAAAGTGCTCCTAACCAGAGTCAGGATCAGCAAAACCAACAGTATGGGAATCAGAGTGGGGGAAATAGAGGAAAGAATGGGAACATTTTTAATACGCAGTCAAATACGTATTACAGTAATAGTAGTGACTACACATCGGATGATGTGTTATTTCCCCAATAGGACAGCCCAGGGCAGGGGTCGGAACCAGTGTCTATTCCCGTGAATCAGAGAGGACCCTAAGTAGAAATGAGAGTCGGGAATGAGGAGCACCGCTTCTTTGTAGATACAGGAGTGCAAAAGTGTTCAATAGACCATCACTTGGTTCCGGATATACCACTGTCAGGGCAAAAGAATATTTCCGTAGGGTTCGCAGGTACACCAGTCGTAAACTCAGTGTCCCAACCAGTCCCAGTTACCATAGGACCATTCACTGAACATTGTCCCTTTCTCCTAACAGAAAATTGTGGGGAGAACCAGTTGGGATTAAGCTTGTTGAAAAAGCTAGGTGCGATTATACATTGCACGTCAGACGGGGTGTTTCTGATGATTTGGCCACAAGATGCCCCTGTGTCAGAATTCATGTCTGAAACTTTGCCATGAGAGTTAAGAAAAGTACCAACCTGTATATGGGCGATGCATGACAACGATGTAGGATGCATGAAGATAGAGACAGTGAGGATCATTTTGAAAGAAGGAGTTACACTGCTGCAAATTCCACAGTATAAATTTTCGGCTAACGGAGAGAGAGGAATGAAAAGTATTGTTTCAGATTTGTTGAAATTAGGGGTAATTGAAGAAATTTCAGGCAGTACATGTAACAGCCCGATTCTTCCAGTGTATAAGAAAGGAGGCAATGAAGTACCATATTGTTTCATAATTGATTTGCGCGCGCTAAACAAAGTAGTAGATCCACAATTTCCTTTGGTCCCAGACGTCACTACAATATTGACAATGATACCTGCCTCAGCAGAATACTTTAGTGTAATTGATCTAAAAAATGCTTTCTTTAGCATTCCGGTGGACAAGGACAGTAGATATTTGTTCGCTTTCACATTAGGGGGACGATCATTTACATTCACGCGCATTCCACAAGGATATACAGAAAGTCCGAGTATTAACAGTAGAGCATTAAAAGAGCAGCTAGACATGCTAGAATTACCAGTGGGGTGTGCACTATTGCAATATATAGATGATCTGTTGATTGCTGCTGATACAGAAGAGATTTGTAAAAAGAGAACCGTATTACTACTGTCACACCTAGCGGCACATGGCCATAAAGCTAGTTTGAAGAAGTTTCAATATAATCGAAAGGAGGTAGCTTATTTGGGCTACCTACTTTCGAAAGAAGGGAGAAGGCTAACGCCAGAACGCATAGAAAGTATTTCTTGTATGCCTATTTCAAAGACACAGAAAGGAGTCAGAGCCATAATAGGCATGGCTTCTTATTGCCGGCAGTGGATCGGTAATTTTGCGTTGATTGTGAAGCCAATGGTGCTATTAACTAAGAAGGATGCGGTGATAACTTTGCAGTGGAATGAAGAATGTCAGAGAACGTTTAATCAATTGAAAACTGCATTATGTTCTGTTCCAGTTTTGGGAACACCAAATTATGAAAAAGTTTTTAGATTGTTTGTATGCGAGAATGAAGGATGTGCATTGGCTGTTTTGACACAGGAACAAGGTGGAAGAAATAGGCCGTGCGGCTATTTTTCTTCTGCGCTGGACCCTGTAGCGCGTGCACTACCACAATGTTTGTGATCTGTCGCGGCAGCTGCTGCGTCGGTGAAACAAACGGAAGGGATGGTATTGGGGCATACTTTAATTCTGATGGTGCCACATGCCATAGATGTCCTATTAAATAGGACACAGACGCAACACCTCACCTCTGCTAGACTGACAAGATATGAAATTATCTTATTCGCGCCCCATATACAAATTATGAGGTGTAGCGCTTTGAATCCTGCAGAACTAATGCCACTACCCACAGAAGTAATTGGTGACAACGAATCACCACCCCATGATTGCTTAATGGTCGCTGAGGAAGAAACGAAGGGGAAGAGTTGATTTAAGTGACATCCCACAAAAGGAGCCAGATGGAGAGTTATTTTGTGACGGCTCTTGTTTTAAACTACCTGATGGCACGTCAACTGCCGCTTACGCTATCACTACCCTAGAGAGTGTTGTAGAAAGCAAAATAATCCCCTACAACTCGGCACAAGCTGCAGAAATAATAACATTGACCATAGCCTGTGAGATTTCTGAAAATTTGAACGTGAATATCTATACTGATAGTCAGTATGCTTTTGGTATGGTTCATAACTTTGGTCGACTCTGGGCTGAGAGGGGTTTCTTGACATCGCATGGGGCCAGAATTCAACATGGCCCTTTGATTGTACGATTGCTGTCTGCACTCACGTTTCCAAAGCGCCTAGCAATAGTGAAATGCGAGGCATATAAAAAGGTAACATGCAAAGTGGGAGAGGGAAATGAATTTGCAGTCAGAATTGCAAAACAAACTGCCACTGATTTGAATAATAAAATGATGACAGTTCAGACTGAGGAAGTACCCTGTATGATAAAAGATGGAATTGCCACTGTCAAAGACATGCAGGCCGAAGCCACGGTCGATGAGATACAAGGGTGGGCAGAGGGCTCTGCTGAGTTAGATTTAGAGGGTTGTTGGGTGGACAAGGGAACTAAAAACTGGATGTTGCCAAATTCCTATGTAACTGCAATGGCCACAATGGCTCACAGCCCTACCCATATCTGTGCCAAGAAAATAATACAGCACCTATCTACGGTATGGAAGAATGTAAATATAAAGAAGAATGCAGAGAGGTTGGTCAGAACTGCATTACGTGTATACAACACAATGTAGGAAAGGGAACAGTGACTCCAATAGGCAGTTGTGGACCGCCCTCTATGCCATTTCAGGTAATCCATTTTGATTTCATAGAGATGGAGAGGTGCCAAAACTTGAAATATGTCTTAGTGGTGATCTGTGCATTCAGCAAGTGGGTGGAGGCATATCCCTTAAAAGACTGCACAGCAATGAGTACGGTAAAGGTAATGCTTAAAGAATACTTTTCCCGTTTTGGCTTGCCCCGTGTCATATGGTCAGATAACGGTCCACATTTTGTGGGCGCGGTGGTATTACAGATATGTGTAGGTCTTCAGATTGATAAGAGATTTCATAGTTCTAGGCATCCGAGTTCGGCCGGTCTTGTTGAGAGGCACAACGGAATCCTCAAGTCAAAAATTAGTAAGATATGTGCAGGGGGCAAGTTGAGTTGGGTGGATGCATTACCGATAGTGCTAAAACTGGGCTCTCCCTGTATGAGATTGTGATGGGGAGGCCGGCAAATGTTTGGTGCGCTTCTCAGCCAAAGTGACTGAGTGAAGTGGAGCATCCTGTAATTAGCACTTATTGTGGCCTTTTAATGCAGAAATTGCATTTGATTCATCAGCAGGTGCAGGAGGCTCTACTCGTAAAATATACTGGTCCGGGGCACGCGCTGGAGCCAAGAGACTGGGTGCTGCTTAAGAACTTTGAGAGAAAATCATTGTTAGCACCCAGGTGGCGCGGCCCTTATTTAGTGCTTCTGGCAACGCAGACGGCAATATGGGTGGATGGAAGGAAGGCGTGGATCCATGCCACCCATGCCAAAAAGATCCCATCTTCACTGAAAGACTTGCCCAATCCAGACGACCGGAAAGAGACAGCGGTCCCAGAAACGAAAGAAGCTGCTGCCAGTCCACTGCCACTAAATCTATCCGAGCGAAAAGTGAACTCAAAACAAAGCCTGAAAAGATTGCCAAAAAGAGGGAAGGGCAAAGAGTGCCCCAACGTTGCCCAGCAGAACCTACATCACTGTTGGCCCACACGAAATCTGCATTGCAAATAACGGCAGACACTAAACGTGTACCCCTTTGGCGCCCACCAGCACTTGCCATTGCGACATGGGCCAAAGACCGAATCCGCATCACTGTCGCCGTGAACACCAGCACCTGCCATTGCGCCACAGGCTGACTCTGAGCCTGGATCTGGAAGTGCACAGGCACTGCTCAGAGATCACACAATACCAGGAGTGAGGCGATATGATTTGCGGCCTCGAAAGACAGAGTCATCCACAGTTCTTTGGTGTTTATGCTAACCTCTGGTTCCACTCATGGACGGAGAAGGAACTAGAGGTGTAGAGGAGAGAAGCGTGAGAGTTGTGTAAGTCGGACAATTCAAGACTCGCGGCTCCTCGGTGCGATCATGAAAAGTACATGTGTCCTGAACCAGAGCGGACAAGCTGGGCGCACATGGTACAAAGGCAATAGAGAACTGTTCAGAAGTCCTCTGAGCAGTGTGAGAAAGTAAAAGTGATCTTGCCTAGAACGAATAAGCAACCCAGGCTGTAAAGGGCTGGCAGACTAAACTGTTGACAATTCTTTTGAACTTATTGTCATCCGGACAAGTGCGACAAAGAGGGATATCCACGACGAACTTTCTCAGGAAGAAGAAGGACAGTGAGAAAAATGTTGGGACCGGTTTCAGCCTCCTCCTGCACCACTGCTGAGAATGGGCCTCATTACAACCTTGGTGCTAAGTGCACCAACTTTACCACCATGGTGTAAACTCCGTTTACACCATGGTGGATGGCGGATTTACCGCCCCATTCCAAGGTGAGTGGGGCGGTAAATCCCCATTTCCCATTTTCCCTTCCTCATTCCCATTTTTGCCCCATAGGGCATAATGGGAGCGGGGAAGGCGCTAATTACGCCGCCGTAAATTACGGCGGCGTAATTAGCACCATGGCAGGTTAGCACCATGGATTTTAACGCCTGCTAAAAGCAGGCGTTAAAATCAGAATCAGGCGTTAAGGGTTAACGGTGGCGTTAACCCTTAACGCCTGAGTTGTAATGAGGCCCAATGAGTTAGTTATAAAGACTGTAAACTTAGGGAAAACGCATGGTAAAAAAAATTGTATGCTGGCTTTGATAATAATAATGTGCTTCATGAGTGCGGTAGCACCAATAACGACAGCCTTGTGTTATGGTATGTGTAGTCTATACACCCATTGGGAATGTTCTTACCAATAGTTAATATGTCCACTACTGAAAGCCCGGTTCAGGTGATTACCTTGTCCCCAACGTAAGAGAGACACAGAGAAGGGTATGGGAATAATACGCTATTACTCATCATGAACATGACGCATGCAATTCTAAAGAGAAATAATTGTTGGGTGTGTGCCCATTTACCGCAGCATGGGGGGAAAGCAATACGCGGCTATGTACAACCATTACCATTAAGTTCTGCATGCAGTGCATCTTTAAGTGCAATGTTTTATGGGAAGTGGAATAAGAGTAGTACGGGTCAATTAGATAGAACAAACATGAATGAGTTTGAGGAAATAATTATGAGGCCTGTGGGTTGTTCCATATTCCATAAAGCGCAAGTGATGATGTCAGAACCTACGCCTAAAAATACACGAAAAATAACACGACAAAATATACAAGATAGATTGTCCCCGCCAGTTAAAACATCTGTGATGACGTTTCGCTTAAGGACAGACGGGAACAAAGATGCAATCCCCCCTTCTTACACAGTGAATTACAACCCGAGAACTGTCCCTTTTTGTCCAAAAAAGAAAGGCTCCTATTCAGTAGGAACATTTACTGGATGCATGAATACGGCGGTACTAAAATGGGAAATAGAACCAGCATATGTGGGAGATCCTGACTATTTTATATGTGGAGAAAAAGCATATCCTTGGTTGCCCAGAAACTGGGGAGGTACATGTTACCTAGGTCTACTGTTCCCGGGAGTGTTCCTCTTAGAAACATCAGACATAGCCAGGCTATCCAGATCTAGAAACCGAAGGAGTAGCGAAGGTGCTTTGATAGCCAAGGACGTAGCAAAATCATTCATACCATTCTTGTCCCAGATAGTGAACTCCTATAACATAAGGCAGCTGTCCAGAATATTAAAAGATACGATAAACACAACGACAGATATACTATTTAACATGATGTTGGAAGGAAAAGGAATTAGGTTAATGATGCTGCAAAATAGAATGGCTCTCGATGTAATCCTGGTTGATTGTGGGGGAATTTGCATAATTGTGGGATCAGCGTGCTGCGTATTCGTAGATGACTACTCCCCTACGATTTTTGAAGCAATAAAAAAAATGCATGTCCTAAGCTCCGAACTCCCTACTGGAGAAGGGGGCTGGGGAGTAGGGTCCTGGTTTTGGGGAATACTGCGTTCTTGGGGATGGAAGTTGATTGCAATATTAGTAGTAGTGTTTGGCATATTCATAACGTGCTGTTGTTGCATACACTGCCTACCGATAATTTGCACTGAGGTAACTGAGGGATGTATGCATATGATAAAAAAAAGAAAACAAACTCATGGCCGGGATAACAGAGACACAAATGAAATAAAAACAGTGAAAGAATTAACGGCTATAGATATTAATGACAATGATGATGTTTATAATAACATGCAAAATTCAAACATAGGTACTTCAGGCTCATCGTCATCAGAGGAGGATACAATGAATGAATGAGACATTTGGCATACGGCCAAAAGGAGAGTTTGTCGGTCTAGATAAATGGACACCTCTCACGATTGACGGCAAATGTATTTTGGTGGCCGAAGGCCAACCGTCTCATGTACATAACGATAGAAATACAGGTTTCCGAGTTTGACCAATGAGCGGCCATTTTGATGTAACAAGGATCGCCATTTTGTTTTCTAACAATTGCTCATTGCTTTCTGTTCAAATTGCTTTGCAGCACATTTCTGCTTACACTGCTCAACTGTTAAACATTGTTGTCTGACCGTGAAAGGACAAGGCCGCAAGGCCGCAAGGCTAATAAGGAGTTTGTAGAAACACAACGTAGGCAGCTCCGGAGAGGAATGCCCAGCTCCCTCCCGAATGTAGCCTTGAAGGAGAGCCGCAGGGCATTTAATCATTTCACAGCTGCCAGCCAGTCTCGTTATATGGTAGAGAATGTTAGAATAAAGCAGCTAAAGGCTTGAATTATGCTCAATTTACGGCTCCCCTTTTCCGAGCCCTGTAGAGCGTGTCGGCTCCCAGGACACGAATACCACCTCAAAGATAGCAAGGTCTGGAATGTGACTCTCCCCCCGTATGTAGCTCGCTTACAAGAACAGAAGCACTGTGTTCTGTTCAACAAAGAAAAGATGTCTCCACACTTGCAAGGTTGCATATTGTTGCTAGAATAGATATTTGAAGGTGTCATATTCGTCGAAATTGTCCATCATCAAACCGAGTTCAAAGAAACCCAATAAAGGGGGGTGTTAAACATGTCACAGCTGATTGTATGATATGCATTTTGTATATATGTAACTGATGTACATAATTCACTCTCTTCCGTCTGTCTCGAGGTCTAGAGATACACGTCGCGGGGCGTGAGACCGAGTTGGCCAACTGAGACTATTTGCTTTGCAATAAACCCTAGCTTTGGGAATACAACCTTGTGTCTGGCGTATCTATCGTGTGTGGTGACTTGCCTTGTTTCCATAATGCAAGGGACCCCTAGGGGCCCCTTTCAGGGGGGCAAGGATCCATCGGTGATCCTGCTTTCTTGCTGTGTTTACCCAGCTTGATAAATGTCTCTACTGATATTTACAGGAAGCTTGGTTGAGTGTTAGGGTTGATTGGTCTGTTTTGTATGATTAGTTGGATGTCGTTGATTTTGTTTTTGAAGTGGTCTGCCAAGTTATTGCAGAGTTTGTGTGAGGGTATTGGAGTGTTGTTACAGCCTGGTGGGTTTCTCATTTCTTTTATGATGTTGAACATTTCTTTTGTGTGTTGGTGGCATTGGTGATTCTGTCATCATAATGCCTTCTCTTTACCTTACAATTTCCTTCTTATATGATCAGATTTGTTTCTGGACCTGAATTTTCTTATCTTGGTCGCATTCTTTTCTCCATTCCAATTCCAGCTTCTTGTTGTTTCTTTTCATGGTGCTTAGTAGTGGGATGTCAGGGGGTGAATGGTTTTTCCGGGGCGATGTTTTCGATTGTATCAGCAATTCATTTGTGGAGTAGCTCCACTTTCCCGTCAAGGTCTGCCTTCTCCATTTCTGCCATTGAAAGTTTGGTCGTCTCCAGTTGTTCTGTTAGGTTGCTTGCTTTGACGGTTTTCCAAATTCTTTTTGTGGTGGTTGGGATCTTGAGGGTCTGGATGCTGACTTGAGTTGGTACCATGATCATGCATGGAATGATGAGATGGTCTCTCCAAAGTATTTGTATCAGTGGTGCAGTGGTGGTATGTTTTTTCTTGGTGAAGATTGCATCAATGGTGTGTCCTGCTGAGTGTGTTGCCCCTTTGACCAACTGTTGTAGTTTCTTGGTAGTCAGCTGACCAATTAGTGAATTTTGAGAGTTGCTTTGTTTTTCTTCAAACCAAATGTTGAAGTCTGCCAGGATTATTAGATGTTCCTGTTCGATGGCTATGTTGGTGATGGCTTCTATGAAGTTGTCGACGAAGGTTGCACCATATGTCGGTGGTCTGTAAACCAGTATGAATTTGATGTTTATTTTTGGATTTGCCGATAGGTGTATGACCATGGATTCGCAGTTCATGATGGTAAGAGGTTTGCCTGTTTTTACTTTCAGGTGCTCTTTGAATGCTATTGCGAGGCCTCCTCCTTTTTTATTTTTCCTGTTTAACTGAAGGTATTTGAAGTTGGTGGGGAGGCAGATATGGAGTGTGATTTTGTAGTTGTCAACCAGCCATGTTTCTGTGATGAATAGGATGTCAATCCCATTTTTTCAGAGAAGGTCGATGATCTCATTTGAGTATTTTGACATGGATCTTGCGTTTATTAGTTTGCACTGGATTTTTAAGGTATAGTTTGGTTTGTGCTTTTTTGTCAGCATTGTCTTCTGACTTGTGTTAAGGTTTCCTTACAAGTCGATCTCTAGTCAAGGTGTTGGTACAGTTGTGTCTGTGTCACTGAAAAGCTCTTTTAGGTTCAGTCTTGGGGTTTTGTTTTCATCAGGCTCGTCTTCTAAATCTTGTGGCTGTCGAGCAGAGGGTCCTCTTGTTTTGGTGATGTAGGGGGTTAGCACGTAGATTATGTTCATGCTAGCTCTAGATCTAGCCATTCTTCTTCTGCATTGTTGTGTTTGGTTGTTAGTCATTCTTGATTTGTGTGCTGAGTTGGTTCGTTCAGGTGAATGGTTATATTTGAGGTATGTAGTTAGGTATAGGGATTTCTCTCTTCTCTCGGCACTGGTTCTGTTATCATTCTGGTCTATGGGAGGGTGTTCTGCAGTTGTGAGTCTTTGGTGTCGTTCAGTTGGCTTTGTTCTTGCTGCTCTTTCTCTTTCATTTGGTCCAATTAGTTTCCATGGCATTTTGAGTTGTGAGCGTTTTTGGTTGTTTTTTTTCAGTTCATTGTTGCAGAGTCGGTCTTTGTGCTTTTTATTTTTGGTCCAACTGTGTTGTGGTGTTGGATTGGGTGTGGGGGATTGCCTGATCCAAGCTTGGGCTCTGTCTGTTGGGGTGGTCTAGTCAGGTGATGTTACTAGGCTAGTCCAGTCTCTGTCTCGAGTTTGAGCTGTCCGGTTGGGAAGGTTTACTAGGGTTATATCCCTAGGGTGTTTCAGTTGATGTCCCTAATGTAGTTCTCCTGTTAGAGACTTATATCATCAGACACATCTCTGTGGTGTGAAACAGAGGTTCACTGCACCATCCCAGAATGTCAGGGCCAATGATCACAGTACCAATTTGGTGTTGTAGCCTCTAGAAGTGGTTTAAAGGTCTTCTTGACAAGTCACCAAGTTGTGACGTAGGCCAATATTCCAGGTTAGTAGTCACGGTATAGTCTCAGTGTGCCAATAATAATAAGTATTATTCAATGGAACAAGGTAATTATTACAGTACTATCCTAGACAGAACAGCCTAATAATCACTGTATTGTCCTAAAGGAACAACGTGATAATCACAGTTCTAATTTAGAAGGCAAAAGCTAACAATCACAGTGTAGTGCTAGAGGGCATACGCTAATAATCACAGTGTAGTCCTAGAGGGCATAAACTAATAATCACAGTGTAGTTCTAGAGGGCATAAGCTAAATAATCCCAGTGCAGTCCTAGATGGCATGAGTTAATAATCGCAGTACTATCCTAGAAGGTGCACGTTAATATTCACAGTACTATTTTATAGTGGTGCTTTCTAGATGTGAATCTGGTCAGGTTGTGCGAATCTCAAAGGGTATGGCACAGTCCAATCATCACAGTGCAATCCCAGAGGGCACAAGCTAATAATCACAATGTGGTCCTAGAGGGCATACACTAATAATCACAGTGCAGTCCTAAGGGGCACAAGCTAATTTTCACAGTGTAGTCCCAGAGGGTACAAGATAATAATCACAGTGTAGTCCCAGAGGGCACAAGCTAATAATCACAGTGTAGTCCTAGAGGGCACAAGCTAATAATCACAGTGTGGTCCTACAGGGCATACGATAATGATCACAGTGCAGTCCTACGGGGCACAAGCTAATAATCACAGTCTAGTCCTCGAGGGCATAAGATAATAATCACAGTGCAATCCTGGGGGGGCACAAGCCAATAATCACAGTGTAGTCCTAGGAGACAAAGCTAGTAATCACAGTGCAGTCCCAGACGGCACAAGCACATAATCACAGAACTATCCTAGAAGGTGTACACTAATATTCACAGTACGATTTTATAGTGGTGATTTCTAGATGTTAATCTGGTCAGGTTGTGCAAATCTCTAATGGTAGGGTGCAGTCTAATAATCACAGTGCAGTCCTAGAGGGCACAAGCTAATAATTACAGAAATATCCTAGAAGGTGCACATTACTCTTCAAAGTACTATTTTATAGTGGTGCTTTCTAGATGTTAATCTGGTCAGGTTGTGCGAATCTCTAATGGTAGGGTGCAGTCTAATAATCACAGTGCAATCCTAGGGGGCACAAGATAATAATCACAACGCAGTCCTAGAGGGCACAATCTAAAAATCACAGTGTGGTCCTAGAGGGCACAAACTCATAATCACAGAACTATCCTAGAAGGTGTACACTAATATTCACAGTACTATTTTATAGTAGTGATTTCTAGATGTTAATCTGGTCAGGTTGTGCAAATCTCTAATGGTAGGGTGCAGTCTAATAATCACAGTGCAGTCCTAGAGGGCACAAGCTAATAATTACAGAAATATCCTAGAAGGTGCACATTACTCTTCAAAGTACTATTTTATGGTATTAAGCTAATAATCACAGTGCAATCCTCCGGGGCACAAGGTAATAATCACAATGTAGTCCCAGAGGGCACAAGCTAATAATCACAGTGTGGTCCTAGAGGGCATCAGCTAATAATCACAGTGCAGTCCTATGGGGCAAAGCTAGTAATCACAGCACAGTCCTAGACAGCACAAGCTCATAATCACAGAACTATTCTAGAAGGTGCATGTTAATATTAGCAGTACTATTTTATAATGGTGCTTTCTAGATGTTAATCTGGTCAGGTTGTGCGAATCTCTAATGGTAGGGCACAGTCTAATAATCACAGTGCAGTCCGAGAGGGCATAAGCTAACAATTACCAAACTATCCTAGAAGGTGCACATTAATATTCACAGTACTATTTCATAGTGGTGCTTTCTAGATGTTAATCTGGTCAGGTTGTGCAAATCTCTAATGGTAGGACACAGTCTAATAATAACAGTGCAGTACTAGGGGGCACAAGCTAATAATCACAGTGTAGTCCTAGAGGGCACAAGCTAAAAATCACAATGTGGTCCTAGAGGGCATAAGCTAATAATCACAGTGCAGTCCTAGGGGGCACAAGCTAATAATCACAGTGTAGTCCCAGAGGGTACAAGCTAGTAATCACAGTGTAGTCCTAGAGGGCACACGCTAATAATCACAGTCTAGTCCTAGAGGGCACACGCTAATAATCACAGTCTAGTCCTAGAGGGCACAAGCTAATAATCACAGTGTAGTCCTCAAGGGCATACGCTAATAATCACAGTGCAATCCTGGGGGGGCACAGCCAATAATCACAGTGTAGTCCTAGGAGGCAAAGCTAGTAATCACAGTGCAGTCCCAGACGGCACAAGCTCATAATCACAGAACTATCCTAGAAGGTGTACACTAATATTCACAGTACTATTTTATAGTGGTGATTTCTAGATGTTAATCTGGTCAGGTTGTGCGAATCTCTAATGGTAGGGTGCAGTCTAATAATCACAGTGCAGTCTTAGAGGGCACAAGCTAATAATTACAGAAATATCCTAGAAGGTGCACATTACTCTTGAAAGTACTATTTTATAGTGGTGGTTTCTAGATGTTAATCTGGTCAGGTTGTGCGAATCTCTAATGGTCTAATAATCACAGTGCAATCCTAGGGGGCACCAGATAATAATCACAATGCAGTCCTAGAGGGCACAAGCTAAAAATCACAGTGTGGTCCTAGAGGGCATAAGCTAATAATCACAGTGCAATCCTCCGGGGCACAAGGTAATAATCACAATGTAGTCCCAGAGGGCACACGCTCATAATCACAGTGTGGTCCTAGAGGGCATCAGCTAATAATCACAGGACAGTCCTATGGGGGCAAAGCTAGTAATCACAGCGCAGTCCTAGATGGCACAAGCTCATAATAACAGAACTATCCTAGAAGGTGCATGTTAATATTCACAGTACTATTTTATAATGGTGCTTTCTAGATGTTAATCTGGTCAGGTTGTGCAAATCTCTAATGGTAGGGCACAGTCTAAAAATCACAGTGCAGTCCTAGTGGGCATAAGCTAACAATTACCGAACTATCCTAGAAGGTGCACGTTAATATTCACAGTACTATTTCATAGTGGTGCTTTCTAGATGTTAATCTGGTCAGGTTGTGCGAATCTCTAATGGTAGGGCACAGTCTAATAACCACAGTGCAGTCCTAGGGGGCACAAGCTAATAATCAAAGTGTAGTCCTAGAGGTCACAAGCTAAAAATCACAGTGTGGTCCTAGAGGGCATAAGCTAATAATCACAGTGCAGTCCTAGGGGGTACAAGCTAATAATCACAGTGTAGTCCCAGAGGGTACAAGCTAGTAATCACAGTGTAGTCCTAGAGGGCATACTCTAATAATCACAGTGCAATCCTGGGGGGCACAAGGTAATAATCACAGTGTAGTCCTAGAGGGCACACGCTAATAATCACAGTGTGGTCCTAGAGGGCATAAGCTAATAATCACAGTGCAGTCCTAGGGTGCAAAGCTAGTAATCACAATGCAGTCCTAGATGGCACAAGGTAATAATTACAGAGCTATCCTAGAAGGTGCACGTTAATATTCACAGTACTATTTCATAGTGGTGCTTTCTAGGTGTTAATCTGGTCAGGTTGTGTATATCTCTAATGGTAGGGCACAGTCTAATAATCACAGTTCAATCCTAGGGGGCACAAGCTAATAATCACAGTGTAGTCCTAGAGGGCACAAGCTAATAATCCTAGTGTAGTCCTAGAGGGCATAAGCTAATAATCCTAGTGTGGTCCTAGAGGGCATACACTAATATTCAAAGTACAATCCTGGGGGGCACAAGATAATAATCCAAGTGCAATCCTGGAGGTCACAAACCGATAATTACAGTACTATCCTAGAGGGTGCAAGCTAATAATCACAGTGCAGTCCTAGAGGTCACACGCTAATAATCACAGAACTATCCTAGAAGGTGCACATTAATATTCACAGTATTATTTTATGGTGGTGCTTTTTAGATCTGAATCTGGTCAGGTTGTGCGAATTTCTAAGGGTACGGCACAGTCTAATAATCACAGTGCAATCCTAGGGGCCGCAAACTAATAATCACAGTTCAGTCCTAGGGGGCACAAGCTAATAATCACAGTGCAGCCCTGGGGGCAAAGCTAATAATCACATTGCAGTCCCGGAGGGCACACACAAATAATCACAGAACTATCCTAGAAAGTGCAGGTTAATATTCATAGTACTATTTTATAGTGGTGCTTTCTAGATGTGAATCTGGTCAGGTTGTGCAAATCTCTAATGGTAGGGCACAGTCTAATAATCACAGTGCAATCCTAGACGGCACACACTAATAATCACAGTGCAGTCCTAGGGGGCACAAGTTTATAATCACAGTGCAGTCCTAGAGGGCACAAGCTAATAATCACAGTGTAGTCCCAGAGGATACAAGCTAGTAATCACAGTGTAGTCCTAGAGGGCATACACTAATAATCACAGTGCTATCCTGGGGGGCACAAGGTAATAATCACAGTGTAGTCCTAGAGGGCACACGCTAATAATCACAGTGTGGTCCTAGAGGGCATAAGATAATAATCACAGTGCAGTCCTAGGGGGCAAAGCTAGTAATCACAGTGCAGTCCTAGATGGCACAAGCTCATAATCACAAAACTATCCTAGAAGGTGCACATTAATATTCACAGTACTATTTTATAGTGGTGCTTTCTAGATGTTAATCTGGTCAGGTTGTGCGAATCTCTAATGGTAGGGCACAGTCTAATAATCACAGTGCAGTCCTAGAGGGCACAAGCTAATAATTACAGAACTATCCTAGAAGGTGCATGTTAATATTCACAGTATTGTTTCATAGTGGTGCTTTCTAGATGTTAATCTGGTTAGGTTGTGCAAATCTCTAATGGTAGGGTGCAGTCTAATAATCACAGTGCAATCCTAGGGGGCACAAGCTAATAATCACAGTGTAGTCCTAGAGGGCACAAGCTAAAAATCACAGTGCAGTCCTAGAGGGCACATGCTAATAATCCTATTGTAGTCCTAGAGGGCATAAACTAATAATCAAAGTGCAATCCTGGGGGGGCACAAGCTAATAATCCAAATGCAATCATGGTGGTCAGAAGCTGGTAATTACTTCAATGTCCTAGAGGGTGCAATGTAATAATCACTGTGCAGTCCTAGAGGACACAAGCTAGTAAACACAGTGTGGTCATAGGGGGCACAAGCTAATAATCACAGTGCAATGCTGGAGGTCACATGCTGATAATTACAGTACTATCCTATAGGGTGCAAGCTAATAATCAGAGTGTAGTGCTAGAGGGCATAAGCTAATAATCACAGTGTAGTTCTAGAGGGCATAAGGTAAATAATCCCAGTGCAGTCCTAGATGGCATAAATTAATAATCGCAGTACTATCCTAGAAGGTGCACATTAATATTCACAGTACTATGTTATAGTGGTGCTTTCTAGATGTTAATCTGGCCAGGTTGTGCGAATCTCTAATGGTAGGGTGCAGTCTAATAATCACAGTGCAGTCCTAGAAGGCACAAGCTAATAATTACAGAAATATCCTAGAAGGTGCACATTACTCTTCAAAGTACTATTTTATAGTGGTGCTTTCTAGATGTTAATCTGGTCAGGTTGTGCGAATCTCTAATGGTAGGGCGCAGTCTAATAATCACAGGGCAATCCTAGAGGGCACAAGATAATAATCACAATGCAGTCCTAGAGGGCACAAGCTAAAAATCACACTGTGGTCCTAGAGGGCATAACCTAATAATCACAGTGCAATCCTCCAGGGCACAAGCTAATAATCACAATGTAGTCTTAGAGGGCACAAGCTAAAATCGCAGTGTGGTCCTAGAGGGCATGAACTAATAATCAAAGTGCAATCCTGGGGGGCACAAGCTAATAATCCAAGTGCAATCCTGAAGGTCACAAGCTGATAATTACAGTACTATCCTAGAGGGTGCAAGCTAATAATCACAGCGCAGTCCTGGAGGGCACACGCTAATAATCACAGAACTATCCTAGAAGGTGCACATTAATATTCACAGTACTATTTTATAGTGGTGCTTTCTAGATGTGAATCTGTTCAGGTTGTGCAAATCTCTAATGGTAGGGCAAAGTCTAATAATCACAGTGCAGTCCTAGAGGGCACAAGCTAATAATGACAGAACTATCCTAGAAGTTGCACGTTAATATTCACAGTACTATTTCATAGTGGTGCTTTCTAGATGTTAATCTGGCCAGGTTGTGTGAATCTCTAATGGTAGGGCACAATCTAATAATCACAGTGCAATCCTAGGGGGGACAAGCTAATAATCACAGTGTAGTCCTAGAGGGCACAAGCTAAAAATCACAGTGTGGTCCTAGAGGGCATATGCTAATAATCACAGTGCAGTCCTAGAGGGCACACGCTAATAATCCTAGTGTAGTCCTGGAGGGCATAAACTAATAATCAAAGTGTAATCCTGGGGGCTACAAGATGATAATCCAAGTGCAATCCTGGAGGTCACAAGCCGATAATTACAGTACTATCCTAGAGGGTGCAAGCTAATAGTCACAGCGCAGTCCTGGAGGGCACACACTAATAATCACAGAACTAGAAGGTGCACGTTAATATTCACAGTACTATTTTATAGTGGTGCTTTCTAGATGTGAATCTGGTCAGGTTGTGCAAATCTCTAAGGGTAGGGCGCAGTCTAATAATCACAGTGCAATCCTAGGCGGCACAAGCTAATAATCACAGTGCAGTCCTAGGGGGCGCAAGTTTATAATCACAGTGCAGTCCTAGAGGGCACAAGCTAATAATCACAGTGTAGCCCCAGAGGGTACAAGCTAGTAATCACAGTGTAGTCCTAGAGGGCATACACTAATAATCACAGTGCTATCCTGGGGGGTGCAAGGTAATAATCACAGTGTAGTCCTAGAGGGCACACACTAATAATCACAGTGTGGTCCTAGAGGGCATAAGATAATAATCGCAGTGCAGTCCTAGGGGGCAAAGCTAGTAATCACAGTGCAGTCCTAGACGGCACAAGCTCATAATCACAGAACTTTCCTAGAATGTGCACATTAATATTCACAATACTATTTTATAGTGGTGCTTTCTAGATGTTAATCTGGTCAGGTTGTGCGAATCTCTAATGGTAGGGCACAGTCTAATAATCACAGTGCAGTCCTAGAGGGCACAAGCTAATAATTACAGAACTATCCTAGAAGGTGCATGTTAATATTCACAGTACTGTTTCATAGTGGTGCTTTCTAGATGTTAATCTGGTCAGGTTGTGCAAATCTCTGATGGTAGGGTGCAGTCTAATAATCACAATGCAAACCTAGGGGGCACAAGCTAATAATCACAGTATAGTCCTAGAGGGCACAAGCTAAAAGTCACAGTGCCGTCCTAGAGGGCACAAAGTAATAATCCTAGTGTAGTCCTAGAGGGCATAAACTAATAATCAAAGTGCAATCCTGGGGGGCACAAGCTAATAATCCAAATGCAATCATTGAGGTCAGAAGCTGGTAATTACAGCACTGTCCTAGAGGGTGCAATGTAATAATCACTGTGCAGTCCTAGAGGACACAAGCTAGTAAACACAGTGTGGTCATAGGGGGCACAAGCTAATAATCACAGTGCAATGCTGGAGGTCACATGCTGATAATTACAGTACTATCCTAGAGGTTGCAAGCTAATAATCACAGTGCAGTCCTACAGGGCATAAGCTAATAATCACAGTGTAGTTCTAGAGGGCATAAGCTAAATAATCCCAGTGCAGTCCTAGATGGCATAAATTAATAATCGCAGTACTATCCTAGAAGGTGCACATTAATATTCACAGTACTATTTTATAGTGGTGCTTTCTAGATGTTAATCTGGCCAGGTTGTGCGAATCTCTAATGGTAGGGTGCAGTCTAATAATCACAGTGCAGTCCTAGAAGGCACAAGCTAATAATTACAGAAATATCCTAGATGGTGCACATTACTCTTCAAAGTACTATTTTATAGTGGTGCTTTCTAGATGTTAATCTGGTCAGGTTGTGCGAATCTCTAATGGTAGGGCGCAGTCTAATAATCACAGTGCAATCATAGAGGGCACAAGATAATAATCACAATGCAGTCCTAGAGGGCACAAGCTAAAAATCACACTGTGGTCCTAGAGGGCATAACCTAATAATCACAGTGCAATCCTCCGGGCCACAAGGTAATAATCACAATGTAGTCCCAGAGGGCACAAGCTAATAATTACAGTGTGGTCCTAGGGGGCACCAGCTTATAATCACAGTGCAGTCCTAGGGGGCAAAGATACTAATCACAGCGCAGTCCTAGACGGCACAAGCTCATAATCACAGAACTATCCTAGAAGGTGCATGTTAATATTCACAGTACTATTTTATAATGGTTTTTTCTAGATGTTAATCTGGTCAGGTTGTGCAAATCTCTAATGGTAGGGCACAGTCTAATAATCACAGTGCAGTCCTAGAGGGCATAAGCTAATAATTACCGAACTATCCTAGAAGGTCCAGGTTAATATTCACAGTACTATTTCATAGTGGTGCTTTCTAGGTGTTAATCTGGTCAGGTTGTGTATATCTCTAATGGTAGGGCACAGTCTAACAATCACAGTTCAATCCTAGGGGGCACAAGCTAATAATCACATTGTAGTCCTAGAAGGCACAAGCTTAAAATCACAGTATGGTCGTAGAGGGCATACGCTAATAATCACAGTGCAGTCCTAGAGGGCACAAACTAATAATCCTAGTGTAGTCCTAGAGGGCATAAACTAATAATCAAAGTCCAATCCTGGGGGGCACAAGCTAATAATCCAAGTGCAATCCTGGAGGTCACATGCTGATAATTACAGTACTATCCTGGAGGGTGCAAGCTAATAATCACAGTGCAGTCCTAGAGGTCACACGCTAATAATCACAGAACTATCCTAGAAGGTGCACGTTAATATTCACAGTACTATTTTATGGTGGTGCTTTCTAGATGTGAATCTGGTCAGGTTGTGCGAATTTCTAAGGGTATGGCACAGTCTAATAATCACAGTGCAATCCTAGGGGCCGCAAACTAATAATCACAGTGTAGTCCTAGGGGGCATAAGCTAATAATCACAGTGCAGTCCTGGGGGCAAAGCTAATAATCACAGTGCAGTCCTGGAGGGCACACACTAATAATCACAGAACTATCCTAGAAGGTGCAGGTTAATATTCACAGTACTATTTTATAGTGGTGCTTTCTAGGTGTGAATCTGGTCAGGTTGTGGGAATCTCTAATGGTAGGGCGCAGTCCAATAATCACAGTGCAGTCCGAGGGGGCACAAGCTAATAATCACAGTGTGGTCCTAGTGGGCATAAGCTAATAATCACAGTGCAGTCCCAGAGGGTACAGGCTAGTAATCACAGTGTAGTCCTAGAGGGCATACGCTAATAATCACAGTGCAATTCTGGGGGGAACAATGTAATAATCACAGTGTAGTCCTAGAGGGCACACACTAATAATCACAGTGTGGTCCTAGACGGCATAAGCTAATAATCACAGTCCAGTCCAAGTGGGCAAAGCTAGTAATCACAGTGCCGTCCTAGACGGCACAAGCTCATAATCACAGAACTATCCTAGAGGTGTACGTTAATATTCACAGTACTATTTTATAGTGGTGCTTTCTAGATGTTAATCTGGTCAGGTTGGGCAAATCTCTAATGGTAGGGCGCAGTCTAATAATCACAGCGCAGTCCTAGACGGCACAAGCTCATAATCACAGAACTATCCTAGAAGGTGCATGTTAATATTCACAGTACTATTTCATAATGGTTTTTTCTAGATGTTAATCTGGTCAGGTTGTGCAAATCTCTAATGGTAGGGCACAGTCTAATAATCACAGTGCAGTCCTAGAGGGAATAAGCTAATAATTACCGAACTATCCTAGAAGGTCCAGGTTAATATTCACAGTACTATTTCATAGTGGTGCTTTCTAGGTGTTAATCTGGTCAGGTTGTGTATATCTCTAATGGTAGGGCACAGTCTAACAATCACAGTTCAATCCTAGGGGGCACAAGCTAATAATCACATTGTAGTCCTAGAAGGCACAAGCTTAAAATCACAGTATGGTCGTAGAGGGCATACGCTAATAATCACAGTGCAGTCCTAGAGGGCACAAACTAATAATCCTAGTGTAGTCCTAGAGGGCATAAACTAATAATCAAAGTCCAATCCTGGGGGGCACAAGCTAATAATCCAAGTGCAATCCTGGAGGTCACATGCTGATAATTACAGTACTATCCTAGAGGGTGCAAGCTAATAATCACAGTGCAGTCCTAGAGGTCACACGCTAATAATCACAGAACTATCCTAGAAGGTGCACGTTAATATTCACAGTACTATTTTATGGTGGTGCTTTCTAGATGTGAATCTGATCAGGTTGTGCGAATTTCTAAGGGTATGACACAGTCTAATAATCACAGTGCAATCCTAGGGGCCGCAAACTAATAATCACAGTGTAGTCCTAGGGGGCACAAGCTAATAATCACAGTGCAGTCCTGGGGGCAAAGCTAATAATCACAGTGCAGTCCTGGAGGGCACACACTAATAATCACAGAACTATCCTAGAAGGTGCAGGTTAATATTCACAGTACTATTTTATAGTGGTGCTTTCTAGATGTGAATCTGGTCAGGTTGTGCGAATCTCTAATGGTAGGGCGCAGTCCAATAATCACAGTGCAGTCCGAGGGGGCACAAGCTAATAATCACAGTGTGGTCCTAGTGGGCATAAGCTAATAATCACAGTGCAGTCCCAGAGGGTACAGGCTAGTAATCACAGTGTAGTCCTAGAGGGCATACGCTAATAATCACAGTGCAATTCTGGGGGGAACAATGTAATAATCACAGTGTAGTCCTAGAGGGCACACACTAATAATCACAGTGTGGTCCTAGAGGGCATAAGCTAATAATCACAGTCCAGTCCAAGTGGGCAAAGCTAGTAATCACAGTGCCGTCCTAGACGGCACAAGCTCATAATCACAGAACTATCCTAGAGGTGTACGTTAATATTCACAGTACTATTTTATAGTGGTGCTTTCTAGATGTTAATCTGGTCAGGTTGGGCAAATCTCTAATGGTAGGGCGCAGTCTAATAATCACAGTGCAGTCCTAGAGGGCACAAGCTAATAATTACAGAACTATACTAGAAGGTGTACGTTAATATTCACAGTACTGTTTCAAGTGATGCTTTCTAGATGTTAATCTGGTCAGGTTGTGCGAATCCCTAATGGTAGGGCACAGTCTAATAATCACATTGCAATCCTAGGAGGCACAAGCTAATAATCACAATGTAGTATTAGAGGGCACAAGATAAAATCACAGTGTGGTCCTAGAGGGCATAAACTAATAGTCAAAGTTCAATCCTGTGGGACGCAAGATAATAATCCAAATGCAATCCTGGAGGTTACAAGCTGATAATTACAGTACTGTCCTAGAGGTTGCAATCTAATAATCACTGTGCAATCCTAGAGGGCACAAGCTAAATCGCAGTGTGGTCCTAGAGGGAATAAGCTAATAATCGCAGTGCAATCCTGGGGGGCACAGGGTATTAATCACAGTGTAGTCCTAGAAGGCACAAGCTAATAATCACAGTGTGGTCCTAGAGGGCATAAACTAATAATCACAGTGCAGTCCTAGGGGGCAAAGATAGTAATCTCAGTGCAGTCGTTGAGGGCACAAGCTCATAATCACAGAACTATTGTAGAAGGTGCATGTTAATATTCATAGTACTATTTTATAGTGGTGCTTTCTAGATGTTAACCTGGTCGGGTTGTGCAAATCTCTAATGGTAGGGCACAATCTAATAATCACAGTGCAATCCTAGGGGGCACAAGCTAATAATCACAGTGTAGTCCTAGAGGGCACAAGCTAAAAATCACAGTGTGGTCTTAGAGGGCATATGCTAATAATCACAGTGCAGTCCTAGACGGCACAAGCTAATAACCCTAGTGTAGTCCTAGAGGGCATGAACTAATAATCAAAGTGCAATCCTGGGGGGCACAAGCTAATAATCCAAGTGCAATCCTGGAGGTCACAAGCTGATAATTACAGTACTATTTTATAGTGGTGCTTTCTAGATGTGAATCTGGTCAGGTTATGCGAATCTCTAATGGTAGGGCGCAGTCCAATAATCACAGTGCAGTCCTAGAGGGCACAAGCTAATAATTACAGACCTATCCTAGAAGGTGCACGTTAATATTCACAGTACTATTTCATAGTGGTGCTTTGTAGATGTTAATCTGGTCAGGTTGTGCAAATCTGTAAAGGAAGGGCACAGTCTTATAATCACAGTGCAATCCGAGGGGGCACAAGCTAATAATCACAGTGTGGTCCTAGTGGGCATAAACTATTAATCACAGTGCAGTCCCAGAGGGTACAGGCTAGTAATCACAGTGTAGTCCTAGAGGGCATACGCTAATAATCACAGTGCAATTCTGGGGGGAACAAGGTAATAATCACAGTGTAGTCCTAGAGGGCACACACTAATAATCACAGTGTGGTCCTAGAGGGCATAAGCTAATAATCACAGTGCAGTCCAAGTGGGCAAAGCTAGTAATCACAGTGCCGTCCTAGAGGTGTACGTTAATATTCACAGTACTATTTTATAGTGGTGCTTTCTAGATGTTAATCTGGTCAGGTTGTGCGAATCTCTAATGGTAGGGCGCAGTCTAATAATCACAGTGCAGTCCCAGAGGGCACAAGCTAATAATTACAGAACTATACTAGAAGGTGCACGTTAATATTCACAGTACTGTTTCAAGTGGTGCTTTCTAGATGTTAATCTGGTCAGGTTGTGCGAATCCCTAATGGTAGGGCACAGTCTAATAATCACATTGCAATCCTAGGAGGCACAAGCTAATAATCAGAATGTAGTATTAGAGGGCACAAGCTAAAATCACAGTGTGGTCCTAGAGGGCATAAGCTAATAGTCAAAGTGCAATCCTGTGGGACACAAACTAATAATCCAAATTCAATCCTGGAGGTTACAAGCTGATAATTACAGTACTGTCCTAGAGGGTGCAATCTAATAATGACTGTGCAGTCCTAGAGGACACAAGCTAATAATCGCAGTGTGGTCCTAGAGGTCATAAGCTAATAATCACAGTGCAATCCTGGGGGGCACAGGGTAATAATCGCAGTGTAGTCCTAGAAAGCACAAGCTAATAATCACAGTGTGGTCTTAGAGGGCATAAGCTAATAATCACAGTGCAGTCCTAGGGGGCAAAGATAGTAATCACAGTGCAGTCGTAGATGGCACAAGCTCATAATCACAGAACTATCGTAGAAGGTGCACGTTAATATTCACAGTACTGTTTCAAGTGGTGCTTTCTAGATGTTAATCTGGTCGGGTTGTGCGAATCTCTAATGGTAGGGCACAATCTAATAATCACAGTGCAATCCTAGGGGGCACAAGCTAATAATCACAGTGTAGTCCTAGACGGCACAAGCTAATATTCCTACTGTAGTCCTACAGGGCATGAACTAATAATCAAAGTGCAATCCTGGGGGGCACAAGCTAATAATCCAAGTGCAATCCTGGAGGTCACAAGCTGATAATTACAGTACTATCCTAGAGGGTGCAAGCTAATAATCACAGCGCAGTCCTGGAGGGCACACGCTAATAATCACAGAACTATCCTAGAAGGAGCATGTTAATATTCACAGTACTATTTTATAGTGGTGCTTTCTAGATGTGAATCTGTTCAGGTTGTGCAAATCTCTAAGGGTAGGGCACAGTCTAATAATCACAGTGCAGTCCTAGAGGGCACAAGCTTATGATGACAGAACTATCCTAGAAGTTGCACATTAATATTCACAGTACTATTTCATAGTGGTGCTTTCTAGATGTTAATCTGGCCAGGTTGTGTGAATCCCTAATGGTAGGGCACAATCTAATAATCACAGTGCAATCCTAGAGGGCACACGCTAATAATCACAGTGCAGTCCTAGAGGGCACACGCTAATAATCCTAGTGTAGTCCTAGAGGGCATAAACTAATAATCAAAGTGCAATCCTGGGGGCTACAAGGTGATAATCCAAGTGCAATCCTGGAGGTCACAAACTGATAATTACAGTACTATACTAGAGGGTGCAAGCTAATAGTCACAGCACAATCCTGGAGGGCACACGCTAATAATCACAGAACTATCCTAGAAGGTGCATGTTAATATTCACAGTACTGTTCCATAGTGGTGCTTTCTAGATGTTAATCTGGTCAGGTTGTGCAAATCTCTGATGGTAGGGTGCAGTCTAATAATCACAGTGCAATCCTAGGGGGCACAAGCTAATAATCACAGTATAGTCCTAGAGGGCACAAGCTAAAAGTCACAGTGCAGTCCTAGAGGGCACAAGCTAATAATCCTAGTGTAGTCCTAGAGGGCATAAACTAATAATCAAAGTGCAATCCTGGGGGGCACAAGCTAATAATCCAAATGCAATCATTGAGGTCAGAAGCTGGTAATTACAGCACTGTCCTAGAGGGTGCAATGTAATAATCACTGTGCAGTCCTAGAGGACACAAGATAGTAAACACAGTGTGGTCATAGGGGGCACAAGCTAATAATCACAATGCAATGCTGGAGGTCACATGCTGATAATTACAGTACTATCCTAGAGGGTGCAAGCTAATAATCACAGTGCAGTCCTATAGGGCACACGCTAATAATCACAGAACTATCCTAGAAGGTGCACGTTAATATTCACATTACTATTTTATAGTGGTGCTTTCTAGATGTGAATCTGGTCAGGTTGTGCACATCTCTAAGGGTAGGGCACAGTCTAATAATCACAGTGCAATCCTAGGGGCCACAAGCTAATAATCACAGTGCAGTCCTAGGGGGCACAAGCTAATAATCACAGTGCAGTCCTAGAGGGCACAAGCTAATAATAACAGAACTATCCTAGAAGGTGCACGTTAATATGCACAGTACTATTTTATATATTACACTAGTGTCCTAGTGTCACCATGTGAACGTTTGGGTGGAGTCCGGGAGGCAGATGTGAACTGTAGGGGTGGGTGAGGTGAGGGTTGCTAGAACTCCATATGTCCCTCGAGCATCAGGGTGTTCATGGGGGATATTAAGGGGGGTGCATATACGTTCTTGGATTGTACAGGGGGTGACGACAGCTAGGGTCACAGATAAGGTCATGCTGTGATACAGCAGCCAAGCATGTGGGCTAGATGGGGAGAGAGGTCGGGGCTTCAACACTTTGGTCGGATGAGGGATCTCTGAAGTATTGACCTTGAGGTCACTTTAGGCCCCATGTTAAAATAGGGACTTCGTGGGTGGTGTTGATATGCAGAGGGAGTGTCTGTCAAAGAGCTGGCTTGGGTAAGGCTGGTGACACCTATGTGTGTATAGAACAACAAAAGGAAATGTTGAGCCAGACGGTTTTAGAGACCTAGCTGGAAGTGTCTCCAGAAAGTGCCACAATCCTGGACAGTTACTATGCAAATAAGTAAAGAAGGCACAAGGGGTGGACTTGTAATAGGCAACAACCACTTAATGCCAAAAGAGGTCCTTGGAGAAGGCTATCAGAGGGTTTGAAGTGGAGGTGCTGAAAAGGGATGTTTCTTGAAAACTGTGGTAATCCGGCTATCTTGGGCTGCATGGCTCTGGAGGTCAGGCACAAATGGAGGATGCGGGAGGCCGACAAACTGGATTCATGCGGTTGGGCATGGGAAAGAGTGGGTCCCAGATTGGGCAATTTAACTTTTTGGAGTACAACAGAGTAGTTGGCTGTGGCTTGGCAGTGAGCTGAGGGCAGGAAGCCCTATCAGCATTTTTCTCTCATTGTGCTATTAAATTGATAGGGTGGCAGTGAGCTGATGCTCATGACTAAAATATTTAGAGTAGGTCTGATGAAACAGCAGGGTTGGCAGAGTCCAAGCTGTGAGTCAGCATCAGAGAGCTGTGCCAATCCTATGTTGAAGTAAATAGGTACAAGGGGGAGCATGCATATTGTTGAGGGGTATCAATGCAGATGAGCGGGTACAGACTTGTATAGTTCGGGATAGGTATAGTCTAGTAGGTTCATTGTATGTAATGGATGAGGGGCACTATAGCAACCCAAAAAGCACAATTTGGTGAATATATGCAAACATAAAATGAGTGAAGCAAACTAACCTCACTGCGACGTGCTCACAGAATAAGTGTGACAGCTGCACTGTAATAAATGTAGCTCAGAAACCAGGAAACAATGTACAAAAACTCAACAATCATAGGATGCGAAAATGATTGTATTTGTAAATACAAATCATGAAAACAGTAGTCAAAGAGAGGAGAAAAGAAAACATGGACAATGCATTTCGGATAGAACCCTATACTTCTTCAGGGCACCTCTGTGAGGCCCATCCACTTTAGTTTTGGTCGTTTGCTCACTGAAAATCTAAATATGCTGCCAAAGGAGCAAGAAACCACTGTGCATGACAGCACAGGGGTGGAAAGTGGAGGTTGGGAAAAATATTCCGACTCATGGCTATCCAGAGAAATGAGGAGAACTCAGTGGGGCTGGGTTGGGGCTTGGATTAAAGGTTTAAGATGTTTAATTTAAGGGGGATGTGGAGTCTGGAATACAATGCAACCCCTGCACAGACTAATAAGTGACACTTAGAGGGATTTTCCACATGGAAGGTTGGGGTAATGTCATGACTCCTTGCTGTGGAACCTCTGGGTAGCTGAGTGATAGAGGGCCAGAAGGTGAGTTAGGCAAAAAGGTGAAGAGGTGCTTTCCCTTGCCCACCCTCCCTTCTCCTGGCCACCCGATGCAGGGCAGTCTACGTGACTGATTAGAAAAAGATGCATTGGCCTGGTTACATCAGTAGTGTTGTGTTATATTGTATAGGAGAGAAGACCCAGGGTGAGACTGCGCCCAGTTTCAAAAGAAGATTTAATATATAGAAATGCCCTTTTAGGATAACACGTGTTTCGGTCCCTTTATGGATCTTTCTCAAAGCCCTGATTTGGGACAAAATAAACATCTGGTTATGCAAATAAATCACACATGTTGGCTGAGAAAACCACAAATCTCAATAGTTTACTTTATACAGATTTCACTTCAAGAAATAATAAAACAGGTCAATGAAGAAAAGCAATTTACATATGTAGTGCTGCGTAATTTCTATTTTCTTGTGCACTTTAAAAGGCGAGAAGTTTGGTTTATAGATTGGTACAAATAGATATGGCAATTATGATTTCACCCACACCTTTGGTTTAAAATAATCACATGGTGATTTAGTGGTTTGTTTTCAGACACCCCTCTTTGAAAGGTCTGTCTTGGGGGAGCTGGACAGTAAACAATGGGATGATTTGAGAATTTTGGATTTTAGACCTCCTCCACGTAAAGGTATGTGTTGGGGAAGCTGGACAGAAAAAAATTCGGATGGTTTGAGAATTTTTGATTTCAGACCCCCCTCCACTTACAGGCCTGCATTGTGGAAGCTGGAGCAATAAGTTTACCCAATTAAATTACTGTCTATAGTTTTCAATGCACACTGGGAATGAGCTTTGTTAATTTTGAATTTTCACAAAATTCACCCTGCCAAGGGGAATTAATCAACTTATTATTTCTAGTAAAATATGCTAAGTATCTGCACAGTTTTGCCTTCCCCTTACCTGCCCACTATAAAGGTAAAGGATTTAAGGCAAGCAGATTCTTCCACCTTTTTGTTTCAAATAGCGCAATTCTACTTCCCTTTAAAACCTCTGTTCAAAGTTCAGGCAAGCCAGCTGCATTTCAAGCCTGGGAGGACAGGGCAGAGGCCGGGTCACTCCACTCAAAGATGGTCCCAGCTCTTCATCATAGGACCCAGTCAGATTTTAGGCCTTCCCAGCAATAGACCACCTAGAAGCAATTTCAGCAAAATCACCTTTTGGTGTTTCCTTGTGGATGTCAGATGGTACATTTCAGCAGCGCTCTCCCTTTCTCATAGTGCATCCACGTTATATACCAGTGATTACACCATCAAGATTTCAATACTGGGCAATGCCCTGCAAGTATTCTCGCAACCAGGATTGGATGGTTACCGTTCTCTCTACCCCCAAGTCCAGCCTCTCTCTCTAAGGATTGGTTTAGGATCTGGAGCAGACATATGGCAACCTCCATTTGAAATCTCCTTTTGGTCTCATATTAGCCTTTGGCAAAAATCTAGTTATGTGTCAAAAACCTCAGAATTCACTACTAAATGCCATAATATATATATGTTTCCCTTCAGCTAATCATGGGGAATTTGATAAAATAACAGCTGGGTCTGCACCATGTTGCATGGCCATTTGACAATTTTTCACTGTTTTTACAAAAAGTTTGTACCCTTCCTAGTGGACAAAGCTCAAAGCTATGGTGCTTTACTGGTACAGGATTATGGTCCTGTCCATAAATTAGTGTGTAGGTTGGTCCGTAAAGTGGTAGATCCAAACCTGAGGTCAAAGGTATATTAACCTCTCACTGAGCTAAAACAAACCTGAGAATAGCAAACAAGAGTTTTATTTGCTAATCATGCAGGCAGATGTTCAGTACATAAAACTTGAAACAAAGTGTTGAAAAAATGCAACATACATAAATAAAAAGTAAAGACAACGTATGAAACCATCAATATAACTCAAAAAAGGAGAGAAGTGCAGTATTTACAACAAAGTGAACAAAAAATGCTGTATTAACAATATACAGATCAATCTTGAACAAAGGTTATTTTCATTCTTACATCGTAGTGTACCAGTTCATGTGGACATGTGGACACACAGGTCCTTTGTGAATAAATCCCAAGGTCAAAAAGTAAAAGGCGAGGAAGGCTATATCATTGTCCAATTTCATAAGGGTGTCCTTATTAATGGAAAGTTTCTTAGTCAGATAATACTTTACAACAATATGTGTTTCCAGGGTCCTATGGAGAATAAGATATCTTGATAGCCAACGTGGCAGAGACTGAGTGAACAGGGTCTGATTCAAACGGGAACAATTGCATGTGGCTAGCAGGACTAGGGAAACTTGGTTTTGAACACCCTTGGGCAGGCCACCTTTTGCAGTTGTAAATAGTGCTGATGCAAGCTGGGCTTTAAGTAGGGGAGGTCTTTGTGAATTCTGTCCAGAAACCCACCATTTGTCCTTGGCTGAAAGGAGCTCACATATTTCATTTTCTAACATGATCCTTGATTAGCGTGTTTTACTGAACAGGGTTCACTTTGCTTTTGCACTGATTTTTACACAGGGCTGTTTCTTTCAGTCATTAATAAAATACACTTTTAACTATCTGCTGAAAAGTGGGTCTGCATCATCACAGTGACCACCTTTTGATGGGTGACAGTTTCAATAAACATGCTGCATTTATTTCTCAGCTATCAATGTGATGTGCTATTCCAATTTGCACTTAGATCACATTTTTGTTTTAGCTTGCTCTGGATTTTCACTGCAAAAAGACACCCACAAAGTCTGCCTCAGGCCCTGCAGAAACATTTCATGGAAAAAAGTGGGATTTTCTTTTCAAATGTTTGCCGGTATTATGTATGTAAAGCATAATATACATTAGCTTTTGTCAACACACACTACAAGTTTGGTGGTCCGGAAATAAGGGTGTCGGTAGCAATGTACCGGCACCCTTTCCAGACCACCAAACTATGAGTCTGCCAGCAGGCGCACAGTAACCCTGGCAGGACTGACCTGCCGGGAGTTCAGGCCCCTACCAGCAGTGTTTTCACTGGACCACTGGTGCAGGAATGGGGAATTACCATTCTGCCACCGCTCATGATATCCCAGTGGTACCGGGATATTTGTCGCAGCTTATGGGTTACAGGTTTTACTGCCAACCTCGTAATGAGGCCCATATGTCTTTTGCCTGGCATCTTTATGTCAGCAGATGAAACATTTTCTCATGTCTTGCTTTAAACTGCAAACACACATGCAAAGCTGTTTTGGTGTCAAAATTTGAAGCTCCTGTTTGTCATGTGAAAGAGATCTTTAAATTCCCTCTGCCACTTGTGAATTAAAATGCTGATTTTCATTTTGTAATGACATGTAGGACTTTTTCACATGGCCCTTCCTTGTGTTACTTGCAGATACCCCACAGTCTGCCTTAATTGGCCTGTTTTCAGTGTGAAGGTTTTGTTATATATGCTGGCAGGTAATTTTTCTCAGTGGGCCCTTCAGTTCAGTTGGTTTGGGGCCTTTCCGGTGCAATTACTTTCATTAGGGAGTGGGCACTCCAACCTCCCCTTCCATCTTTGGGTTGGGAGGTGGAGCATGACACCCCTCTTTGTCCTTCTTTCCAAGGTACCTGGGGGTTTTCCCAGACTACCCTCTTGCCTCCAGGCTAGAAGTGAAGGAAGTGTATTATCTAGCAAAAATAAAAATAAAAAGGTTCGGTACTTTGTACACAACAACTGCATACAATTATAGCACAAGACATTTTCTCCATTTCTCAAAACCTTATTTTTTTATTTTCTTTCACTTTACAATGAGCACTAAGTAAATTACTCGCTGTATATATATATATATATATATATATATATATTCAAGGAAAACACTTTAGTTGCAAGGACTTTAAAGTGAGCAATACTTTGTAACAAAACCTTTGAAATTCAAGGAAAAAACTTAAGTTGCAGGTACGTTAAGGTGAGCAATACATTGTAACAAAACCTTTGAAATTCAAGGAGAAAACATTGGTTGCAGGGACGTTAAGGTGAGAACTTAATGCAACAAATCCCTGGAAATTCAGCTAAAGCCAGCTTAACTTTGCTCGCCCTGTTGCGCAGACTATGACCACAATGATGACATCACAGATCACATAACTGATGACATCACCAAATACATGTTGTATGGGAACACAGATGACATTACAAATCACATCACTGATGCCATCACTGGTGACACACTAATTGCATTGTATATAACTGATTACATCAATAATAGGATTAGACATAACATCAAAGTTTGATTACCGTAATAACAATGTAGGCTGTGGACTTAGACATGGCAAAGGCTGGGGTCACTGGCCAGAAGCAAAGGTCATAGCTAGTGGTTGGGGAATGGAGGTGCTGCCTGGACTTGATTGATGGTCCATAGATGGATCGAAGCCCAGCATAAAAGAAATCTAGGTACTGAAGAAGATGACCCAAATCACTGTGGTTATCGATACCGGTCGACCAGAATGCGCATGAGCAGTCTCATGAGCACGACAATGTCCACTTAACTGAGTCTGAACACGTCATATTTACTTTATGTACCAGATCGGCTTCCAGCCACTAGGCCTTCCCCTCTCAAAAGGACTTTATGTGTTAATATTCCACAACGAGGTCCGATGTGGTAGGGGACACTGCCCAGTTGGTGATTAAAACGAATACAGAAATTCCAGTCAGTAGACGTTCCTTGTTCCACACAGATGAGATAAGATCTAATGAGCACTTTCTCGATTCACACTTGTGTCTGGTCTTTTTAGCTAATGGAAAAGGTATATGTGTATACTTGCTGACGAGGGAGAGTCTTCTTGCTATCCCTATTAGATAGGCTGCTCACCACTGGGCACCACTCCGAATAAGATCAGGGTGTTCTTCTCAGCAGGGACAGTCTCTATGTGTGCTTTGTATGATAGACATGAGTATTATCTCTTAGTGTATATAATCTACAGTGGGCACGGTTGAAGGCCATAGCTGGTGGCTGGTTAGTGTTGTCTAATAAACAGTGGGCACGGTCGAAGGCCACCGCTTATTGTATTTTATTATTTAAAAATTTACAGTGGAAATGGCCAAAAGATGTGCAAACTAATCAAGGTCCACCGATAGTGCCTGTTCAGTGTATATATTATACAGTGGGCACTTTTGAAACCTGCATCCACTGGTAAAGGCCAAAATCTATGGTTGGTAGCTTGTTAGTGTTTTAAAATATTCAGTGCATATGGGTGAAAGTTGTGACCACTGTCCATAACTGAAGGCCATGCTTAATGACAGTTACTGTTGTAATGTAATTAGTGATGTCATCAGTGATGTCATCTGTGATGTCAACATTGTGGTCATAGTCTGTGCAACAGGGGGTGCAAAGTTGAGGTGGCTTTAGCTGGATTTCCAGGGTTTTGTTGCATTATGTTCTTACCCTAACGTCCCTGCAACTAAAGGTTTTTCCTTGAATTTAAAAAGTTTTGTTACAATGTATTTCTCACCTTAATGTCCCTGCAACAAACGTTTTTTCCTTGAATTTCAACTAAACCTGACTCTAGATTATTGCATGAAGTCCTAGCCCAACATAAGGTTTCATCATTGGCTAAACTAAACCTGACTCTAGATTATTGCATGAAGTCCTAGCCCAACATAAGGTTTTATCATTGGCTGCTACCCCCTCGCATATAAATGGGTCATTGCCTTGACTTGGAGCTAGTAAGAGGGAAAGGGATCAGCGTGGTTGATACCCTCCCTATTCATTGGACAGACCATTATCTCAGGGTGTTCCACATTAAGACAGATCTGTGCAAGGCCCTTTCCCAAGTCCCTACAAGTAGTAAACAGATGCGGAAAAAAAGACCTGGATGCCATACCCGGCACAGAACTTAGTACAGCACTGAATAAGTGTGTTCAGCTTAATGACTGTAACTCCCTTTTTCAAGAAGGCACTCAAGCCATGCGTCTTATTTGTACAACATTTGCACCTGTGAAAACTATGATCTCTAAAAAATGTCCAAACCTTGGTTCACTAGAGATCTTCTGGAGCTAAAGAAAGAACACAAATACCATGAAATAGATGGTACCACTCAGAATTAACTGAACATCTTAATATGGCAAATAAAGCTTTAATTAGCTACAAAAAGGCAAGAACCAAATGTCTGAGAATTGTCTTTATTTCCAGCCAATTTCAGAGACATTTCCCTCTGTCCACTCACCAAAACACATCACCAACAACAGAGGACATATCTTCCTGCATTCCCACAGGTGTCCCAATGAAAACAGTACCTCACATGTGTAGGTGCACCTACCGGGGCGCAAAAGGAAAAGGGTAACATACTGGTAACCCCAAGCCTTTCGGCACAGCACATTTTGTTCATTTGGGCAACCTACAGATTTGGGCCTAGCGTGTCGAAGTCAGCAAGGAAAACAGGGAACCCCATGGAGGTGCCAGAAATGACGAGCTATCTCGTCCTTGGCACTACGGAGGTAATGTCAAGGATGAGATATCTCGTCCTTGGCACTTAAGGGGTTAAGAGAAACCACCCAAATAATTCAGGATTCATCACCAACTGGCCAAGTGAATTTGTAGATCCTATTTTAGACCAGTATACAATTCACCCACTCGACTCCAAAGACACCATAGATGATGCATTAGAAACATATCAAATGCGTCAAGCCAAAGGACCTCCAATCAGCATATGGGAGAAAAGTGTAGAAGCACGTGCCTTTCCTCTACTCTTTCCTACTGGAAAAGGGGAAAATATGATGAAAAAATCCACACAAATAACAGCATCAGAATATTGCTCTTTACAAATGTATTCTGAAGACCCTAGATTCAGACAAAATGTAGAATACATATTCCACTTCCTGTTCGAAATTGAACTAGCAACTCCATGTTACGGAGTTGCACACACATTCAAAACAGGCTGCAATTTTGTAAGTATCTCTGCTACCCAACTACTTCAAAAGATAAAAGACAAAGATTAAGTTTTGCAGTCAAGTACCACAAATCTCTTGGCAAACATGCCTGGTACAAACGAATACTGGTTCCGACGTCACGCTGATGTACAGTGTATGCTAAGGAACCTCGGCCCACTTACATGGGTTGTTACTTTAAGTTGTGCAGAATATGCATGGGATGACTTGCATGACTTCATACACATAGCAAACCAAAACAAATAAGGAATAGACATAAAAACACCAGGAGAACTTTGTTCTCTAGACTCTGTAAATGTATCAAAATACTTTCACCACCTCTTTATTGCCATGCTGCTCTTCATCTGTAATAAAAATATCCCTCCCCTCTGAGAAGTGAAACACTTCTTTTGGAGAAAAGAATATTAATCCAGAGGAGCACCACACATCCGCATACTTTTGTGGCTAAAAGATGCTCCTAAATTTGGTCATGACAGTGATGCCACTGTTTTTCAGTTTATTCACAAAGACATGTCCTGCGACATCCCATCAGAAACCACACAAACTGAGCTACGTACAGAACCTTTACGCTTCCAAAAACATAAGTGTGGCAAGTACTGCAGACGCAGATATAAAAACAAAAGCAAATACTACATCAAATGCCACTTTGGTTTCCCTAGACCAGTTTCAGCAAAAGTACAAGTAAACAGCTTGATGTCTTCTGTTAGACACAGTGTGAAATGCAAATCTCCTATAAACACATACAACATTAAAAGAAACAAAGCTTCAAAGTACATCAATAATTATAATGCAATCATTGTCCTCTTCAGCAATGCAAACATAGAAAACATTTCCACTGATGTTCCAAGATATGGCACAGCCTACCTAACCAAAGCTGAGAAAACAGAGCTAAAAGACCTATGGGGTGACATATCATCTGACAAAACACTGTCACATAAATTGTACAGCTTTGACATAATAATGCTGTACCATAGAGAATGTGGATGCTTTCAGGCTGCAGAACATTTAACAGGCACAACCTTATATGGCAAATCAGAACACATAGGGCCTCATTACGAGTCAGTCGGTCTGGAAATAACGGTGGCGGTAAACCCGCTGCCACCGTTGTTTCCAGACTGGCTGATCTCGAGTCCTGCAGGCGGGAGGTGTCATTCCCGCCAGGTCTGACCTGGCGGGTTTAACACCACCCGCCTGCAGGCGGACGTGGAAACATTGGCACCATTACAAGATGGTGCCGGTGTATCCACTTCCCCATGGAGTCCTTTGAGACTCCATGGGAATGGGGATTTACCGAATTCCGCCTCCGGAATTACCAGGTTGTAATGCCCCGGTGATTCCGGGAATCATGGATGTGGAATGGTAATACGAGTCCGGCGGTAACCCATCGGAATTTCCGGCACGGTTACCACCGGACTCGTAATGAGGCCCATAGTCTGGCTAAGCCTTGGTCCAGATGCATCCAGATAAAGAGCACTGACATCCTACCAAGACATAGAAACAATAGCCAAAAATGATCCCAACAGCCGGGACATTTTAAGAAAAAATGTATTAGACACATACTACTCAAACAGAAGTACTGCTTTGGAAAACATGTGCCTATACCACATAGCCCAACATTTCTCCTACAAAAATAATGTGAAACCAGATGAAAAATGTGGAAAATATGTGTTCTCAGCTTGTGAAGGATGCCTTGTCAAACTTACCGAACCCAGCCTAATTAATCATATAAAATTATAATTTAAAACTCCTCAACATAGAAAACTTTACTGCATGGCCCTACTACAACCTTTTAAACCATTTTAAGCTGTATTCATTGCAAAGGAAAGCAGTATAACAAATGTCAATTTCAAGCAATACAAAAACATGTTGGACAATGAACGCCAACTAGTGGAAGAAGTTCAAGCACATCTAAATGAAGACACTCCGGAGTGCAGTCGACCTTCTGTTACACGAAGCCAAGACCACTTGCAGAGCCATTCATTGTAAATGAAGCAGAAACAGCAATGACTGAAGTAGAGAACATTATGTATCAATATGAACAATCAGAAGAAAATGTGTCAGTGCTCAAATCACAGCTAAATGATGAGCAAGTTAGCATTTACCTAGAAGTGACTAAAGAAATGGGTTGATGCATGAAAGTAAAACGTGTAGCTGTCAACATTATAAACCTCTACTCCTCTATGTAAGTGGTGAAAAAACATGCTTAATAAAATCATCAGCAAATTCCTACAAAAGTTAACAAACAACCTTTCAGCTGTTGTAATAGCCCCCACAGGTTTAGCTGTCTACAACGTAGGAGTTGTTACTTTACACCAACTACTGATCCTTCCACCAAAACAAATGAGAGTACTACAGACTATAAACAGAAGCTGCTACTGAAGTACACAGAATTCTGAAACAAAGGAAAATGCTCCTAATAGATGAGGTAAGCATGGTTTCCAACCTAATGTTGGCTTTAATTCACCTCAGATTGCAAGAAGTCCTTTAAACAGACTACACAGAACTCTTTGGGGGAAAACATGTTATTGGTTTTGCAGATCTCCCACAATTAACACCAGTGAAAGGTGAACACATTTTTAAAACCATAGGACACAAACAGTGCCCCAAAACACTTGGCAGCATAGGAAATGTAAATCTCTGGCAACATTTCTAATACAGAGAACTAACTCAAAACATGCATCAGTCTGCAGACCTCACCTATGCTAACATTTTAAAAAGCATTAGAAATGGTCTTCTTTCTGAAGATGCACACTCCATCTTAAATAGTCGACTCATCCATGAGCTATATGGACCTGACACATGATTTCATGGAACATTTAGCAAAAAGAAATGCAAAATGTATGTCCTTAATGCCAACCCTAGCAAGCTGTACTCAATTCAATGAGACAATGGTAAAAAAAGAGCTGCAAACAATAGTGCATATTAGCTCCACAGACAAACGGGAAGTGCATGGCATGACACTCCCTATATGTCAACAAACAACCGCAGGACTAAATAGCTTAGAAAAATGTATCTCCAACAAAGCTGGTTTAGAGAAAATGTTAATGTTGTGTTTAACCTGCAGAGTATTTCTAAAACGTAACCTTGATGTGGAGCAAGGTTTAGTCAATGGAGCAACTGGTACAGTTGTTGGCTGCCAAACATATGCACATGACAACAACATTCAGTTTGTCAACATTCACTTTGACAAACTTTCAGAAGTTAAAAGAATAGGATGCTCAACAGCAGGATTCCCTCTTTTCAAAGACATGTATGTATGCAGAGAACAATTCTCTGTTTCTCTTCCATATGCAGTCACTATTCACAAATCACAAGGTCTAACCCTAGATCAGGCATTCGTTGACATTGGTAGCACAGTCTTTAAAGAAGGTCTGAGTTATGTAGCACTTTCACAACTAAGTACACTCAAAGGACTATTTCTAGTTAATTTTGATGCAAAAAAAAGTCAAGGCTGACATTCCTTGCTATGTGCACTCTACACACCCCATTTCGATATGTACCCTGTTCCTGAAATAGGTAAAGTTTTGAAATTAAAATGAATGCAAACAGAACTTAGAAGTGATCTCCCAACAATCCCACCAAATAAACTAAAAACATCTTCCACTCCATCAAGTAATACAACCACAAATCTATCTAGTTCAAACACAACTGCACACCCATCAGCAGACATAAAGAGAAATATTTCTTCTAAAAAAACAATTGGAGGTCCAGGAAATGACACATAGTCAGAACTCTCTGATCCATTTACATTTTCCAACATAACTGGTGTAAATTGCTATGCAAATGTAGCAATCAATCTTCTATTACAATTGCCACCAGTTATTCAAAACATTTACTTGAACGTCTCGGACCAGTAGTGTTTATACCAATAATCCTAACAACACTTAAAGTGTATGAGGACTAAGCAAGAATTTGACCACTGTGCAGGAATGGTAAAATTCACCACAAACACACAGGAAGATCCACAAGAATTTTGAATGTACTTACGGCAAGTACTAGACACCAAAAACATACCTATAAATGAAATATTCCAGATTTCATACATGTGGAAACATACATGCAGTCTCTGCAACCATGTTGCACATGAGCACATTCCTAATGAACGATTTGTGTATGTATCTATACCAAATTGTGAATCCATTTCATTTCATCAGCTGGTGCAAAATGAAAATGCACCCAAATATCTCCCACTGGCCACAACCACCACAGCATAATGTGGCCATGCACCCAAGAATGTGGCCACTGGCCACAACCACCACACCACAACTTGTCCTGAACCTCCCAATTCAAATGAAGTCTGCAGACATCAAAATGGACCGCTAACCCTATTTTTCACCTATGAAAATATCCCCATATCATCTAGATTCCTCTCGCCTATATTGACCAAGTACTCTTGAAGTCACACCCCAAATGTGTGTCTCACGCTGTCTGCCCAAGCCCTCTTTCAGTAACCAAATAACCCAAAATGTGTGCCTCAAGCTGTCTGCCGAAGCCCTCTTTCAGTCACCAAATAACCCAAGCTGTCCGCCCAAACCCTCTTTCAGTCACCAAATAACCCCAAATGTGTGTCTCAGGCTGGCCGCCCAAGTCCTCTTTCAGTCACCAAATGACTCAAGTTATCCACCCAAACCCTCTTTATGGCCACAAAGGACCCCAAATGCGTGTCTCGAGCTGTCCGGCCAAGACTCTGCCCGTGGACTACCGCAGTGTCCATGGACTACTGAGCCACTCATACTATCTTCTTCCACCTAAACAAAGAGCCTCATATTAACTTTTTTCCACTCCCCCACCCTTCCCAGCCCCTCTTTCCAACACCAAATTACCCAAAATGTGTTTTCCAGACTTTTTCCCCACTGATCTATCCCCGGTCAGTTGCAGCAGTTCGCGGATCCAACATCGCAGGTGTTTTGGAAAATATGACACACCTCAGCTTTTCACCATCCAATCAGCGTGCACGCCTGATGTTTGCGGACATCTTGTCAGCCCCTAGACCAATCGTTGGCACATCTGCAGAGCGAACAGGGAAGTGAGTCCACAAACCAAACCCAGATATCACTAATTTCGTTTTACCTACTTTTGGGCCGTTTCTCAAAAAACCTACTGAACGGATTTGCACCAAATTTATAAATGCATGCTTTCGAGACCAAGCTGCAGCTCCGCCCACAAATTTGGCAAAAATCCATCCAGCGGTTTGGGCTGTAGATGTTAGTAAAATTTTGTTTCCATTGGGACCCTCCTAAAACTTTGCCCCCATTGATGAAACCGAACCAAACTTCGCAGGATCAATCTGGAGGGGCAATATACAGTTTTTGCAAAGTTTGGTAAGGATTCATTCTGGGGGGGGAGAGTAATAAACCACCCAACAAGTGCTCTTCCTATGAGTTCAGCAACTTAACCATAGGTACAGGGCCGCTACCGCAGGCCCTGTGATATATATATATATATATATATATACATATATATATATATATATATATATATATATATATATATATATATATATATATATATATATATATATAAATGTGTATATATATATATATACATATATATATATATATATAGATATATATATTAAAGGAACACTTTTGTTGCATGGGCATTAAGGTGAGAACTTAACACAAAAAAATCCTTGAAATTCAGCTAAAGCCACCCTCACTTCGTGCCCCCGTTGCGCAGTTTATGACCAAAATAACGACATCACAGATCACATCACTAATCACACACTAAGAACACTGATAACACACATTGCATTACTGATGACATCACTGGTGACAACACTGATTACATTGGTTATTAATATGTTGGGTCATAAAAACTTTGATTTTCTTAATAACAATTTAGGCCATGGACTTGGCCATGATGAAGGCTGTGGTCACCGGCCATCACCAAACACTATAGCTAGTGGTCAGTTTGTGTTGTAAAATACTAATGTGCAAGGTTAAAAGCCATGCCTGGTGGCCCATCACTGTTTTAAAATATACAATGGGCAACGTTGAAAGTGTAGTCAGTGGCCATGGCTAATGGCCACAGACAGTGCCCATTAATATACATTAGGCATGGCCAAAGGCCATAGCCACTGGCTAGTATTGTGTTGAAGACCATGGCTAGTGGCTGGTTAGTGTATATAATATACAGTGGCCACGGCCGAAAGCCATCACTTATGGCATGTTAGTATTTTAAAATATACAGTGGGCATGCCAAAAGTTGTACAAACTGCTCATGGTTAAATGCCATGGCTAGTGAGGCCCATTTATATAGTAGAATATATAATGGGTGCAGCCAAAGATTGTCACCACTGGCCTGAATTGTGATAAGCCCATGGCTAGTGGCTAATTAGTGTATATAATAAACAGTGGATACAACTGAAAGCTGTAGCCACTAGTGAAAGCAAAAGTCTATGGTTGGTGGCCTGTTAGTGTTTTCAAATATACAGTGCACATGGGTGAAGACTGTGGCCAGTGTCCATGACTTAAGGCCATGATTAGTACCCATTAATGCGTTAAAATATTTTTGCCCATGCACACTGACCATGGCTGAAGGTGATCTTTAATGCTGGTTACTGTTGTAATGTAATAAGTGATGTCATCAGTGATGCAATCTGTCATGTCATCATTGTGATCATAGGCTGCGCAACAGGGGGTGCAATGGTAAGGTGGTCTTAGCTGAATTTCAGGGGTTTTGTTGCATTAAGTTCTCACCTTAACGTCCATGCAACTAAAGTTTTTCCTTGAATCTCAAGTTTTGTTTTACAATGTATTGCTCACTTTAATTTCAAGGGTTTTGTTATTCCATACATAATTGACATTAATAATACAGACAATTGGGTTAATGAAAACGATGTATAATGCGTAGAAAGTACAATAAATAGAATTTGTGCAACCACATTACCCCCAAATAAACCTGTTCTTAAAAAATATTGTTTGCATATTTACTAAACCTTTTCCAGTGTTTACATTTATATGTAATGTTGATGAATAGAACTTTATTAAAATGTTACAGTAACTGTGTACAACGACTTCACTCAATTAATCCTAAAATAAATCTTTACAAGACTACTGCAAACAGTTTTGTAGCTGCGCTGCCAAGGATGCATGTACGGCTAAATGCAACAACGACTGGAGGGAATTACCCACAGCTTCCACAGGGGAAAACAGCAGCTATAATGAAATACATAAGGATATGCCAGTTTTTTTTAACACACACTGTATTGAAAGGATAAATTAAAGGTCTTTGATCCATGTATACAGTATGTGTTTTTATTGTCTATTTTTATAACTGAAAAGTTGGCCTTGAAAAGGACCATTTTGCTAGATAAGAAAGAAAGAGGTATGAACTGGGAAGGGAAAACACTTGGATTCATAAAGGTAATAAAATGTATTTATATTTAGTACATTTGTTTGTGTTTGTTTCTAAATAATAGGGTAAAAACAATGCACACTTATACCTTGCATTAGCAATTGGTACTATGTTCTGAAAAAGCTTTGCCCAAAGCTTCTAGCGTGCCACCTTCCACCTTGATCAAGCTGTGACAGGTTTTGACCATCACGATAAAGTTAGAAAGATTAGGTACAGGCAGGATGGACTGAGGGTGGGTGTTAGGTAGTGAAAACTAGCTTGTAATCGTGTTGTAAATCTGTTGCTCAGATGGTAAATACTGCTGTGCTGATCTTGCTCCATGTGCTTTGAACTTATGTTTCACATGAACCTTCCTATTTAAATCATCCACTTCATCCCAATGAATGCGGACAAGATCTTGAATTAACGAAGGATGTTTCCAAACGTTGCAATGACTTGTGTGAAGGTCCACTCCGCAAAACCTTACCACAGAAATTGCACATGACATCATCAATCTCCTTTTTTCTGTGTTGGTCCTATACGCGGAAATATTGTGAACTGTCAGAATGGTTTTTTTTGCGCACATTCCTTCTTCCATGGTGGTAAATCTGAAGCCACCCACACCATCCCATCATCATTGCTGGTCATAGTCATTTTGCAATGCATGACCTTTGAGGAAAAAACAATATTGTAGAAATACACAACACAAAACGGACTCTTAATATCAAAAACTTTAAAAAAAATAAGTTAAAATAACAAGAAATTACAAACTACAAAGCGCAAGACAAAGGACAAAGGTATAGGAAGAAGAGGTAAAAAAGTAATGGATAAATCAAGGTACTGCTTTTAAAATTTCCTGAAGGCTTACAAAGAAGTTCACCGACCAAGAGACAAAAAGCAATGACAGAAAACAGGAAAGAGGTGCTTGGGGGAGGACTATAACCGCTGTTTTGCGATAAAGCAAACCAGAATGTGTTTTCCGTATGCGTGGGTATGCCCCAGCACAATGACATGTTTGCGTCTATATTATTGACCGATCACCCAAATCAACAAGGAGATATGCCTGCACAGGCTGTAGCCGTGTCGAGGAAAGGGCCAATCACTTTGAAAGCTACGTTGATGCAGCTACGTGGCTTCACACCTGTTTCTACAAGGTAATCGGATCATGTAAGAGTTTTACTTTCTTGAATGTGTTAATTTTTCTAAGGTTATCCAAGTAGACAGTTCAAAGTACAATTAGCATCCAACAAGGATAATCATATTGTTACAAACAATCTGATTGACCCTCACCATGTCCTTAGCATCCAGACAAGGCATTGGTCACCACCACCCAGGGTCGGACTGGGACTAGAAATAGGCCCGGTCACCCAAAAAAAAGTGGCCCACCCCTCGTCTCACGACCCTTGACCTCTGATGACATCCCCAGAAGTGATGTCATTTGACCCCACCCTAAAGCGATGAAACACGACCTTTCACCCCTTGACAAAACAGGAAGTGGCATCAAATAGCATTGTTCCTAAGTACACTAAATTACTGTGAATCCAAGCAGACGTCCAAGGCCAAATGATAATATCTTATTGCACAGCACTTACACTTAAGCTCTTTTTTATAGAACAAATATGTATAGAATATCACCCAAATTGTTTTGGTACTCATTTATCGACCTAAGAAGGATGACCGGCTTTCTGAAAAAAAAAATATTGAAAAAAAAAATATTGAAATATTTTTTTTTTCCAAACCGGCCCAGGCATGGTCAGAAACCGGCCCCACTTCCCATGGACGATTTTGGCACGGCCACGGGCCGAAAGGCCGAGGGGCCTATCCGACCCTGCCAACACATCCCTTGGTGTTTGCTCAGTGAGTGGCTGCCATGGAAAGAGAAAAGGGACTACATGTACTCCCTTCTCCCTTTCCATGCCGGTTATTTTCTTTGTTTTTTTTCTTCAATCTTTTTAATGGCCACCATGGAAAGGGAGAATAGACTATATGTAGTCCCTTCTCCCGCTCCATGGCAGCCATCTTTTTTCTTTCATTTTCTTTTTACTGTTTTAAATGGCTGGCATCGAAAGGGTGAACAGATTTCATATTCCATTCCATGTCTTTTGTTTCAGTTGTGTAATGTGGTTGTGTCTTGCAACCGAATAAAGACAATATTAGTAGCCTGGGATGAAGTGGATGAAGACTTCCAGCAGATGCATTGAATAAGAAAGTAAAGATCCTGGGAAGGCCTCTCACTCACCCAAGTGGGACTGCTGGAGATAGGAGCAGCACATCTGTAGGCACTTCATCACAAACCTCCTCTCTGAACCTCTAGCATTTCTGATGACTGTTTCAATGGAGTGCTCCAGTGCTACAGGTATTTCAAGACTCTGGCTGTTGGTGGCAGCACCTTTAATGGGTGGAGGTTGATTCAGCACAACCAACAATCACAGCTCCAGTGAAGAGGTAAGACCACATGTACGTCAAAAAAAGGCTGCAGCTCACTAGAGGGCAGACCATCCAGAAAATCATTAGGTGCTACTTTGAGACATAGTTCACAGCATCTATCCCTCATTTAGAATTCATTAACGTTTTCCCAAGACATGGAGGAGATAGGATGTACAGGAAAGGCAGGAAGAGAAAAAGGGGGAAGAAAGAAAGCCCAGAAGGCACATGATGGCCACACACCTCCAGGTACACTGCAGAAGGTGCAAGGTGGCAAGAGAAAAGCACTGAGGTCAAAGTTAAAATAAAGCAGATGGCAGAAAATATCTTCACCCAGCTTGGTCAAAGAAAACAACAGCTGGCAGGAGCAGTCTAGTGGAGAGAAGGTGGAAACGCAATCATCATCCAGTGAAGATAAAGACAAAAGAGCTCTCAAGAAAAGAAAGATCGAGTAAAATCAGAAGGAGAATGAAGATGTCTTTGACCCAGACACTCTCATTCATCGCTGGCCATCAGAATGGGAGCCACCAACAAAAATAACGGCGTACCTGATGAGGTGGTTCAAAACACCATTGGCCAAACTATGGTCTGATTATCCCAGGCCACATCTGCCAGAAGGAAGTGCTTAAACACCTGAAATAGTCAAAAGAATGTTCACCTGCCTGGACAAGTATACAAAACACATCAAATATCATCTTGATGCATCTTGGAAATCAAGGCAAGATAAATTACTGGATGTTTTGGGACCAATTACAAAGATACTCCACCTGGCTGATAAAGTGAATGAGAAAAGGGGGAGCATAGACCCTAGGGTTCTGATGAGATGGGCCCAGAAAGCCATACATTGAAAAGAACAGCCAAAGGTCACACAGGATACTGCAAAACATTTTAAAATCACAATTGAATTATAATGTGGAGAGGGAAGAGGCTCATTGAGATGGCCAAATTATAAACATAATATTTTAATATTTATCAAAATCATCATAATCACATACAAATGTATTACATTCACACAATAACATCCTAAAATACATTTAAATGTATATCCATATAGACGAATTGCCCACAAATATAAAAAAACAGAGATAAAAGCAACCTTACATTTACTGACAGATGTAGTTCAAATCCATCTGTAATTCATAAACAGTATATGTTCGTCATTCTGACAGTGCTGACAAAAAAGTGCTAAGTGCCTACTACATGTACAAAATACCAAAGCATTTTAAAAGATTGTTGTAGTTTCAACAACACACTATATCTAGTTCAAGCAAAAACTGATGGTCGCCTTCGTCAGGGCGCACTGATGAGTTGCATCTACCATCAGAAAAGAACACTAATATATACACTTTGTAATTGAACAACTGAGACCCATGATTGCACCAATGTGGTACTTCAACCTTGATTGTAGATCTCGGTATCTATAAAAGCATAAACCCAAAATAATAGAAAAAATTTAATAAAAAGAAAGCAAACATATGTATTAAAATCAAACACAAGACTGACTTCGCCTCATGTTACTCCACACCCAATTTAGAATTCAAAATAATGAACGATCATTAGCAAGCAAAAATATGTTCACCTTGATTAGTCCATGTGGTGCGCAGAGAACAGTAATTTTCATCACGCAGCCCATTAAATAGACAGATAACAATAATATTGCATCTGTGGAGACAAAAAGTATATGTGGGATCTAATTAATTACCCCAACTTCTAACCATATTGCATAAGAAGAGCTGGTACAAAAACATACACTGAGCTACATATCTGTGAATGTACTAACCTCAACATGATGCCAGAGCAGACCATGTATACAAATGGAACGATGAACCATATTCACATCGAACTTTCGACATTCAAAAACTTTTTGTAATGAGAAACATATCACTGAAACAGTGGTGTCTTCCGCTGCAGTTTTAATGGCACAGAGGGCTGTTTGAAAATGACCTAAAGCAGTAAGATAAGGCATCTCAATTAGTGATATGGAATAGTAGCGCCAATAACATGAGTAGCACCACTAAAGTGAAGAGTTATAAGCTGTCTAACATAGGAGAGAGGGGCAATAATTGAGCCTCAATAGAGACTAAGGTGCCATAAAATTAGATGTCAAACATTAGTATAGAACTAAAACAAAATACTATATTAACGCTAAGTACGTAGGTGCATAAATAATATACTAGAAAGATACATCAAACGGATGCATGTCACATAAAATTCTGTCCGATCATTAGGCAAGTATCCACAGCTGTGCCTCGAATGGACTGAACGTCCTACTGCTGTAATAGAAAAATGCTGCACTAGTGTATAAAGACTAAGGAAAAGGCTTACCGCATTCCAAGTACGCTGCAATACAAGCAGCTCAGCCGCATGGAAATGCTAAACATGCGGCTCTTCAATTACTAAGAAGCCAGGACCGCTAGAAATGACCCGTTTGCATGTCTCATCTCCAGTGGAACTGACGGAATAACAGCAAAGTAGCCTCATTAGCACAAGAGTATAGAAAGGGAAATGGGACTTGGCTTCTAAGGCAAAATACCATAGAAATAAAAGGAGGACTTGCAAACTTATAAGGCACCAATTATTTATCGAAATGAATGCGGGCCTATGGAGGGGCAGAGTATTCAAACTCTCTCTACTCAAAGTAAGATAGAAAAATAGAAAAATAAAACTAAATGAAAATAATGACAAAAATAATGATTAAAAAAGATAATAATAAAGATAATAATAAAGAATATAATAATAAAGAAGAAAAATACCAAATGCAGTACTAATGATCAGAAAATGTTACTCTAGAAAATAAGTGACAGAAAAAATAAAAAATGAACAGCAAATCATGGAACACAGTGGAACTACTCTTCTAATCTAAGCGATTAAGGCCAGATTCATAGCTATTGGTATTATATATCCACCATTGTTCCCGGTGGGACAGTCTGGATGCTGTGTTGTTAGAATCAACCCCTAGGACGTTCTCTAGTACTCACCATTTCAAATCATTACAATTATGGTTCTGTTCCAAAAAATGGGCTGTCAATGGAGCTGTAATAGTTCTAGTACGTATTTTCGATTTGTGCTCTCCAATCCTCAACTTGATGGGCCTTGATGTTTTGCCAATGTATGTTTTTTTGTAGGGGCAAATAACATTTTTAGTGTTACGTGTGGTATGCTGTTTAAGGTGCCATACTTTACTATTAATCGTTACAGAGGGGCAGGCAGTCGTATATGCACATTGGTTGCAAAAGCCACATGGAAAATGTCCCATAATGGCGTTAGTGCCCAAAGACTCAGAAGTGTATTTTGTTTAATCACAAGCGTTGCTCTGTCAGCCTTAGTAAGCCAATTCATTAAGTTCTTACCTTTTTCAAAGGCATATAGTGGACATGATAAATCAGGAATATTCATTTGCAGAATATGCCAGTGTTTTGTAATGATCTTCTTAATTTTGTGGTGGTGTGTATTAAAGGTCATAGCACAGACTATTTGTTCCTTGCTAATATTTTCCCGATTGGGTTTAGTCAGAAGGATGACTTGGTGCTGGAGTTTAGCCCTTCCTGGGTAGTGTAGTCTTCAACCCTAGAACAGTTGCGCCTGGCTCTAAGAAACTGACCATAGGGGATACTTTCACGTAATGATTGGGGATGAAAACTATTGTATCTTAAGATGGTATTACGGTCAGTTGACTTTCGATATAAATCCACTATGATGTGTCCACCACCATCTTTGCTAAGGAGATCTAAGAAAGGTAAGGAAGAATTGCTGGCCATCATAGTGAATTTCAAATTAACATTCCCATGTAAAAAACATCTGATGATCACCCTTGGATTTATCCCATATAACGATGATATCATCAATATATCGCTTATACAGTCTGATAGCAGATCTAAAGGGGTTAGTATTAGACACAATAAACCTCTTTTCAAAATTCCACATGTAAATGGTGGCGTAGTTAGGGGCAAAAGCAGCCCCCATTGCTGTTCCCTTAACTTGAAGATAATAAGTGGGCTTAAACCGAAAATAGTTCCTGGATAATGCTATTTCCAAAAGGTCTATTAATACTTCACGAGGGACCCTATGCACCCCAGGTCTACAATCGAAAAATTCTTTCATGACCAACAAAGATTCAAGTTGGGGTATAGTGGAATACAAAGATTCCACATCAAGCGTCAGTAAAATGTCAGTGTTGGAATCAATGGGTAAACCTTCTAAATGAGTAATCGCATCCGTGGTATCGGAAAAATACGTGTCAGTGAATGCTGCCAGGGGTTTTCTGACACGTATCTTTCCAAATAATTGCATTATAAATTCACAAATCCTCCTTTTATTTCTATGGTATTTTGCCTTAGAAACCAAGTCCCAGTTGCCTTTCTATACTCTCGTGCTAATGAGGCTACTTTGCTGTTACACCGTCAGTTCCACGGGAGAAGAGACATGCAAACGCATCATTTCCAGCGGTCCCAGCTTCTTAGTAATTGAAGAGCCGCATGTTTAGCATTTCCACGTGGCTGAGTTGCTCTTATTGCAGCGTACTTAGAACACGGTAAGCCTTTTCCTTAGTCTTTATACACCAGTGCCGCATTTTTCTATTCCAGCAGTAGGAGGTTCAGTCCATACGGGGCACGGCTGTGGGTACTTGCCTAATTATCAGACAGAATTTTATGTGACATGCATCCATTTGATGTATCGATCTAGTATATTATTTATGCACCTCCATACTTAGCGTTTATATAGTATTTTTTTTTAGTTCTATACTTACGTTTGACATCTAATTTTATGGCACGTTAGTCTCTATTGAGGATCAATTATTGCCCCTCTCTCCTATGTTAGACAGCTTATAACTCTTCACTTTAGTGGTGCTACTCATGTTATTGATGCTACTATTCCATATCACTAATTGAGATGCCTTTTCTTACTGCTTTAGGTCATTTTCAAATGGCCCTCTGTGCCATTAAAACTACAGCAGAGGACACCACTGTTACATTGAGAAGTTTCTCATTATGAAAAGTTTTTGAAAGTTGGATGTGAATATAGTTCATCGTTCCATTTGTATATGTCATGGGTATCACAATACATGCTCTGGCATCATGTTGAGGTTAGTACATTCACAGATATGTAGCTCTGTGTATGTCTTTGGACCAGCTCTTCTTATGCGATATGGTTAGAAGTTGGGGTAGTTAATTAGATTCCACATATACTTTTCGTCTCCAGAGATGCAATGTTATTTTTATCTGTCTATTTAATGGGCTGCGTGACGAAAATTACTGTTCTCTGTGCCCCGCATGGACTAATCAAGGTGAACATATATTTGCTTGCCAATGATAGTTCATTATATTGAATTCTAAATTAGGTGTGGAGTAATCTGAGGCGAAGTCAGTCTTGTGTTTGATTTTAATACATATGTTTGGTTTCTTTTTCTTTTATTTTTTCTATTATTTTGGGTTTATTCTTTTATAGATACCGAGATCTACAATCAAGTTTGAAGTACCACATCGGTGCAATCACAGGTCTCAGTTGTTCAATTACAAAGTGTATATATTAGTGTTCTTTTCGAATGGTAGATGCAACTCATTAGTGCGCCCTGACGAAGGCGACCATCAGTTCTTGCTTGAACTAGATATAGTGTGTCATCGAAACTACAACAGTTTTTTAAGATACTTTGGTATTTTGTACATGTAGTAGGCACTTATCACGTTTTTGTCAGCACTTTCAGAATGACTAACATATACTGTTTATGAATTACAGATGGATTTGAACTACATCCGTCAGTAAATGTAAGGTTGCTTTTATCTCTGTTTTTTTATATTTGTGGGCACTTTGTCTATATGGATATATATTTAAATGTATTTTAGGATGTTATCGTGTGAATGTAATACATCTTTATGTGATTATGATGATTTTGATAAATATTAAAATATGATGTTTATAATTTGGCCATCTCACTGAGCCTCTTCCCTCTCCACACTCTGAATCGATTGTGATTTAAACATTTTTTGCAGTATCCCGTGCGAGTTTGTCCTGTTCTTTTCAATATATTGCTCCACTAGTCCACGGGTTTGGGGATACATATCATTTCTGCTATTTCCAGAAAGCCATATGTCTACTGCTTAATGCCAACAGTAAAATCACAACAAAAAGGAAAAGGTCCATCATAGTATAAATTGATCCTAAACTGAGCGAGCTAGCAACATTGAAGGCAGCTGTAGTCAAGAGCAAATTATTTGGCAAATCATTCATCAAGGAAGACCCTAATATAAAGTTCATTTTTGTTCATTCTTTCAGGCTTTTGCCCGTCCCCTATTTAAGAAACATCAGTTTGGTGAAAAATGTACATTTGTTAGTTGTTCTGCTTTGTTTGAATTTTACATAAACCACTAGTTTATAAATCTACAACTACATATCCTGCTGACATATTTCAATATATGAATAAAATAAACATCATGGATATGTCAATGTTGCATTGGATATTGTCACTCTGTTAGGGATTTGTGAATCACTTGCCCAAACCTTACAGGACACCTGCTCAGTACGTAGAGAAAAACGCAATGAAAGAAAGTTATGAAGATGTGCATGGGTATGCTAAATATTCGCCTTAACTCCATGGAAGAACCAGTGTGCCCAGAAAACTGTCACTGACAGCTGGCAGTATTTCTCGCTGAAGTAGAATTGGAATAAGAAGGACATAAACAAGTTCAGTGCGTTTCCTATTGTAAGCTATTGCAGATGGAACCTTCCAATAGACAATACCAACCTTTTGCAAAATCTAATTTGATTAAGCACCTCATTCAGTTCCATTACGACAATATAGAGGAAACCTATAGGAAGGCTAATTTCCATCAAAATGTACTTCTATTACTTCTTCTGTTCCAGCCACCTTCACCCAACCCCTCCTATCCTACCTAGACCAAAAGTAATGTGTTTGAAATATGATAACTGCATCATGGTGTGCGATCGCACCCTACGTAGTTACAGAAGAGCTATTTTAGAACACTAAAGCAATTGATGCCACTACAAATATATATCATTTTCTTTCAGTGGCAAATATTTTTATCCCCTTATTTTACAAAAAAATAACTCATGAAAAGAGTAAGCACTACTAACCCATACTTCAAATATTAATTGTGGATTGAAATTGCATTGCTGAAGCCCATAGTGCGCCTGTATTTATTGTGGCAATTTGCACCAGAAAAAAACATTCTATTTCTTTTTTTACATAATAGGAGTTTGCCATCCCTATATTCTTTATGAGTGCAACTTTAAAAATAGAACCAATCAAACATATTTTCATGAAATTAAACACTAGGTTTCACAAAACAACAAACAACACATGAAAACAATATATTTTCTCTTATAGATAACCACACAGTAACATACTCCAGCATAAAAAAATCTTTTTAAAGCAGACACATTTTCATCACCACAAAAAAGTCTTTAATAAACACCATAAGAGATCATAAAAGCATCGTAAATAAAATCACATTTCTACTACTCTGTGATCATTCTTTTATTTTGAGGGCAGGAAGTATAGTTAGTGATTCTATATCATGCACCGCACTATTTTCTTTCCTAGTAAACAATGTCCAACAATTGTTCCCATCCATTTTCTACATATACAGCAGTACCACTTCATTGTTAACAAACACAGTAAGAAACTAAAACAAATCAAAAAGCCCCATTATCAACATATTATCAGATACAACTTTCAACAAAACAATGATAAATATATGATACATGCCAATAATATTTTATCATACTGCACCATGAGCACAGTGCAGTTTTGCAGTCACAATTAGAAAAGTAGACAAAATGGCGGGTTTATACTTTCCAAAATCAAAAGCAGAAAAAGAGGACTATATTGTAAGAAAACTAATAAAATGGCTGACACATATTCAGTGCAATCTATCACAAAGAAGTATACATTTACATTAACACCAGCCAATAACAAACACTGAAATACATACAAAACTCTGCCCAGCATCGCTAGCAGCCGCGGCTATTTAACACAACTACAAATTTTGCCTAGTAGCTGCCGCTACACGTACATTTTCTTCAAATTGAAAATCAAACTAAGCCAAACTTTCAAACTGCAAATCAGATAAGGGAACACCTAAGGACATAAAATAACAAATACAGATAAAATTCTGACCTGTATCATCCCCATAAAACTATGAACATTGCACAGAAAATGTGTGGTCCAATAGATGTAGCTATAACAATAGCCGTGTCTACAACAACCAATGAAAAGTTGAAAAGTTGAAAAGTTGAAGAGCGCCCACAAACATCCTTGTTATAACCACAGTTATAGAGAAGCCTCGCCGGTTCGGTTGTTATTACACGCGGCTAAGACATGTCCACAAACTCTCTATGTGCCATTTGCTGGTGTGTAGTCACGGCTGCCACAAGTCCGCGCACCAGGTCAGTGCAGGGTAACTACAGGTAAACACACCAACCGTTGCTGTGGCTAGGCTGATCCTCAAAACACCAATCACTCCCTTTTTTGTATAGCTGCAGTTATAAGATTCTTTTATTTAGACACCCTCTTGTAGCATTGGCTATCACAAGTCCACAAACACTCGACATACCATTTTCTGGTATACAGCGGCGGCTGCACAGGGTACCACCTTTACCCACAGGTAGCAATACTGCAAAACGGATGGGTGATGGGTAGCAGTGGTTATTAAATTAAAAATAACTGAGTATGAAATAAGAATGATGAAAGAGTCAGTAGTGATACAATGGTAGTTAAAATGTGTCACTCTACTATATGATTGCTCATGGAGTTATATAAAGTGGACGGTGAAACGAAAAGCACATTATACATACGACTTTGGATACAAAACATGTTGTTATCTTGACTGCATGCAACCAAGTTCATATACATTAGTATCCTTCTATCTGAAAAAAATACAATTAGTTAAAGAACACAATACATGAAAAAGAATCCAATACATATTTGACCCTCATATATAATGCAACAAATATACAATATAAGATACATTGGTGCACGGCACACTGATGTTCTCTTTGCACATACCAATCATTGCATTATTGGGAAAACAAATCCAACTGGGATTAAAAAAACATACTTCTGGATAGTCTGCCCCATACCGGGCTGCAGTCTTTTTTGACTTACATGTGGTCTTCGCTCTTCACTGGAAGTGTGAGTGTTGGTTGTGTAAAATCAACCGTCATACATTAGGTGCTGCCACCAACAGCCATAGTCTTGAACAACCTGCACCAGTGGAGCACTCCATTTGAAGAGTCATCAGAAATGCTAGAGGTTCAGAAAGGAGGCTTTTCGTGAAGTGTCTACAGATATGCTGATCCCTTCTCCAGCAGTACCACTTGGATGAGCGAGAGGCCCTAATGCCAATGCATCTTAATCCACTTCATCCCAATTTTGTGTATCAACGTTTGTTTTGAATTAGAAGAAGAGAGACTAGAGTAGAATATGTACACTTGCAGAACAAGGGATAAAAAACAATCACACAGAAAGAAACAATAGTACTTAAAAAAATAGTTTTGCAATGTTTCAGTTATGAGAATAATGTGCTGCCTATGCCAAACTTGGGTTCTCCCAGGAGATGCCACAATAGCCCATTGAGACATGACTCTCTCCAAACATAATGTACATTGCCACCACACTAATTCCCTAACAAAATAGGGCTACAATAAAAGTATGCAAACTGTTACTATAATCAGTAAATATACATATGCAAACTGAGTGAGAACAAACAAGGGAAATTATGCTAAGGAATTACAATAGAGTGAATGGGGTCATTTAAGTAAACTTGGAAAACAAGAGAGAATGGGGTAGGTTAAGTAAACTTGCAGAACATGGAAAACAAAACAGTCACACAGATAGAAACAGTACCCATGACCCCACCCAAGATTCCATAAACGAGATATTTACCACACGCCAAAAATAACTTTATATTCATCATTGCAAACAGTCCTTTTTAGTGAACAATGTTCCATCTCAAAGTTTAGGATCATCAATACTGATCAACCACCTGTTATAGGTACACTAGGAGAATGAATGTAGAAAAGAAATACCTCCTCCACAACCACCTCCATCCGCTCTTATGTTTTGAATATGGGTAGCCTTTCACGGGAGTTAACAACATCTCGTGCAAGTCCATCGGGATGATGAGAATGGTGCAGATACAGGAAAATACAAAAATAAAGAAATGACTAAATAAACCTGCAAAACACCATCAATTGTACTGCCTCACAGAAAACTTAAAACAGCTAAAAGTACTGCATAGTGAAAGTGTATTCAAATTACAACAAATACAATGAAATAAATGTTCAACCACACTAACATGAATACAAAAACTAAACATGTGTATATAAATGCCATTGATTGACAAATCTAATTGTGTAGGTCCATGTTAGTGAGAGTTAAGAAATACATAAAAAAATACTTGTCACAGAATCAGAGCAGATGAAAAAAAATGATAATGAACATCAGCCTGATAGTAGTGGTTCATATAACTAACACAGACAACACTGCAAATAAACCTTCAAATACGTAAATATTTATTAACACTTACTTTGACATCAGCCACACTCTTGACATGTGCACACTGTGAGTTCTAGAATCAAAAGGAGAAAATGGTGGTGGTTATACTTTCAAAAATGAATGCCACAAAAAGAAGACTATAAACTGATAAAAATACTCAAATGGATGACACTTTTTCACCACAACCTATCACAGGCAGCTACACAAACAACCAATCACAAACAATCAAACTCAGTGAAATCCTTTTTATACCTGCCCAGCATCTCTTGTAGCTGTGGCTATCAGACACCCACAAACACCTGACGTGCCATTTGCCGGTTTATAGCCGCAGCTCACAGGGCTCCACTTATAGCCGAGGGCACCAAAACATTGCACAGGTAGCCGCAGGATAGCCATGGGTAAACGACCCTCAGTCGTTGCTGTGTGATCCCCAATAGACCAATCAAACCCCTTTTCTATGTAGCCGTGAATGTAGGCCCCCCCATTGACGCGGGTGCATGTGCATTTTTCCATACATTGAAAAACAAATATTACAAAGGTTTCAGATTTAAATCACACATGCCTTGAGGGAGGTAAGAACATCCAAACAGAGAGACACGTACAATTCTGTTGTAAAACATCGTTAAAATAATATGATCACTGCACCAAAATACAAACAGTTGTAGCCAAGGGTAGGGCAGGTGGGCTCATAGCCGCGGCTACACCAGCACACCAAAATGCTCAACGTGGAGTGCTGATAGCCACGGGTGTTGACAACTGCTGGTAGCTGTGGCTACCCATAACATTTTTACAGATTCAAAAAGACATATTAACAAGGTACACATGAGGCCATACAATCAGAAAAACAATTTTGTGTAGTGTAAAATCGATGAAATATCATGATCAATGCAGAAGAATTGGTCTTGCTATACCGGTGGCTAAGGCAATAGTTATAGCTGCGGCTGCACCCGCCAAAAATACACAACGTCCCATTGGCTTAGTGGTACTCACGGCTATAACCCTTTGACAGAACGCAGCGTTTCATTGGTTTCATTGGCTGCTGTCGTAACCGCGGTTATTTTTTTTTTAAAGGCATCAACAATGTTTTTCTTTTTCAATTCACTTAAAAAGTTATTTGGGTGGTTCTTAAAATATATAGGAAAATAAAATCATGCAAAGCACATTGCAAATGCACTCCTCCGCCGCACTATAGCAGAAAATCAAGGGAAAACCATCCTTTTGGCAGCATACAATACTTTATTGTGGATCCCTCAGAAGGGACATAAAAAGCCAATTATTACGCGTTTCGAAACAGCCTGTTGCTTGATCACATAAAATAAATCAACAATGTGGGACTAGTCTTTATGCATACAGGTATTCTCTATGGTTGCACTGGCTAGACAGGCATAAGCCTTTCTCTATGTTGATTACATTTGTGATACCACTGGAGGCATACAAAAACTGTCGCCCATATTGGTGTGTCCAGGAAAAATATAATAATTGACTGATTTGAACATGTGAATTTCCTAAGGTGCCTGGCTCGGCTCATATCTGTCTAGTACATTATGATTAAGACATGCATGCAGACAAATCTAAAGTGCTTAGTGCTTTATCTGTCAGATGAAAACGAAAAAATGAAAACTACATTTACCATTTGGTAAACATTATACAGATATATGCAAATCCATACAAAAATGATTCAAAAAGCCAATTACAATTCAATTGTGCTTCAACATCAGAAGAACAAAACTGTATACATATGTTGCACATAAACCAGTAATCAGAGTGGATTTAAGGCACAAGATAGTTCCGGGGTTAGAACTTCGGGAGAATGTAAAGTGTATAGTGCTTAGCCTCCCAGTCATGGCCCAATTCAAAGTACATCATGCTCACTGAAGAGCATCTCATAAAGTGCAATACGCATTGCCTGATTTACATATAAAAGTGCATAGTGCATTAAAGTGACAAGTGCATCCAGGAGGCCATAAAATATAAAGTGCTAATGCTCAGAATCAACCAAACAACAATGAATGAGAAATCATTAAAAACAAACTCCCTGAGTTAATTGCGAGTTCGGCAAAGTACGAAATGTGCAACAAATCATGATCTTCATGGTCAGTGCCTTCTCGTATTCCTAAAAATGTGACACATATACTTATGACCTTTTAGCCTCCAACATCAGCGTTAGAACACACCATGTTTCAACATTGAGCAGACATGCTGCTCTCTCACATAGCCGAGTCTCTCACCATGTGATGTTGGTGAGTCCACATTGTGCAAATAACGAAGGACAGTGAATAAAACAAATATCAATTGCCCTCAAACCTTAATGAGCGACCTGAAAAAATCAAAAACCCTAGAGGAAGAATTCCAGACAAAAGGCCCTCAATCAAAACAGTATTGTTAAAAATGATCTTACAGAAAGGTGTACAGCTCTTCATCGATATTATGACTGTATGGAAATTGTGTTCTCCAAGTAAAGTATGGACTTAGTATCTAACTGGCGCAAAGTCAATTCTCGATTCCCCCCTCTATGAGGTGCCAGTACGGTTGCAATCCCCAAGAACTTGAAACCAGTCAAATCATTTTGATGTGTAGCTTTAAAATGTTTTGCAATTGGGGTATGATTGATCATTATTTTTGATGGCTTGTACATGCTGTAATATGCGCAATTTCAATTTGCAGACCATGCTTGCCACATACCACTTTTGACCTGGGCACATTTACACATAGACAACAAAATCGGTTAAGCATAAAATGTTGTCCTTGATTTGGAGAGCCATTGGCCAGTGAGCCATTGACCCTTATGTTTTTCTTTGTCATAAAACTTTGCACTAACAGATCTTTGACTGAAGTGGAATGTCTAAAGGTGGTTCTAGGCTTAATGACCAAGGTAGGACCCAAATTCTTATCAAGCTGCAACACATGCCAATGGAGGTTAATAATGGTCCTGATGTCCCTTGATGCTGTATCATAAGTTATAATCAGTCTAGAATCATCCTAATTTATTTCTTTTCTAGCTGGAGATTCAACATTTGCCAATAAATTCTCTCTGGGCCTGTCTGAGACTTTGTCAAATCCACATTCAATTACCCATTTGGGGTAACCCTGATTTCACTTCCATCTGAGGAAACCCCTGTAGGGTATGCTCCATATTTCGTTCTTTGGGTGATTGCTGTTGACATGCAAGTGAGTATTGGAACCAGTGGGTTTCCTGTATAAATTGGTTTCGATTTTCCCCAATTTCTGTTCCATAAACACATCCAAGAATATTATTTCTTGATGACTGTAGGATTCAGTACATATTAAATTAAGCGTGTTTTGATTCAGGACCTTCACCAAGCACAACAATTCTTTTTCTGTACCATTCCAAATTATAAATGAATTGTCTATGAATCTGAGCCGCAACACTATTTTGTCAGTGAATTGCACATTGCCCTCAGACCACACAATGAATTTCTCAAACCATCCCATTGTCAGATTGGCATAGGATGGCACAAATGTTGAACCATGGCGGTGCCAATGTACTTGTCTTTAAAACTGCCCATCAAATAAAAAATCATTGTTTGTAAGGCAAAGTTCAGTCCTACCTAAGATCATCTCTAAGATCATCTCGAAGATGATCTCTGTGTGCTTGAGATAGTTAAGTGACCTTGTGTTTAAATAGTACTGGCATGCTTTGATACATATAAACACTCTCAATATAATGATACAATATAATCTACAACAGTTGAACAACATCTGAGGTACTTGGCATCCTATTGGCAGCTACCCACCACACAAACAATAAACAACCAATCAGAAAGTAAATATAAGAAATTCCACCTTCTCTCCTCATGTAATCTTTCTCTCTATTGAATTCTAATATCTGAGGTGACAAATAGTATTTTTCTCGATCACAATACAATGGAAAACATCATGGAATGGCTGGAGGAAAATTATCCCACAGAAGAAGAAATTAAAAAAGAAGATGCTTGAGAAAAGGAACCAGCAGAAAAAAAATCATAATCAGGATTTTGTGAGTCTATTCTTTATATTTATGTAAAATTAGACCAACCATTATATGTCATTGAACACAGTTCAGACACCAAACAGATATAGTTTAGCTAACTACTTTTAAATATTTATGTGACTAACACAAATATCTTTTAAGTGTATTATATCTTCAATTGTTTAAAAATGATGAAGAAGTCATTCAAGTATCACAAAGAATTAAACCATTAAGCACCACAAGAACTACCCACAAAACTAATCATGGATTCGTTGACAAAATTAATGTTCAAAAAGTAGTAACATCAATGAAAGGGGCATTGAAAATGTAAGCCAAATTATGGACAGCAAGAATCCAGATTATTGGGCTAAGGAAGAAGATGTTTCAGGTGTTCAAAGTACAAAAATAAGTAAACCCACAACCACATCCCCCCCAAATAAACCTGTTTTAAAAAAAAACTTTGTTTGAATATTTATTTACCTTTTTAAAGTATGTACCCTTATATATATTTTTAATGAATAAAAACTATTAAATGATTAAAAATGTTACAATAACTGCTTACAAATACTACACTCAATACATCTTAAAAAAACTTGCCAAGACTAGTTACAGACATGTATGTATTTTCTAAAATACATTTATTTAGCTGCACCTACACAACATATGACACGCCAGTGTCTGCTTCCTAGCCGCAACTGTATGATATACTCGCAGATAGCAACCCATGGCGTGGGACAGGAATGGGATAGCCACGGTTAAACGTCCCAGCCATTACTATTGCCAGTCACTCCCCTTTTTAAATAGCCACTGCCATAACATTTTTTAAGTATGCAAAATGAATGATGAAACAAACATTAGTTGAAAGATCAATACAGTAAATGATTGCTCATATAGTTATGTAAGGTAGATGATGATAAAGAGAGCAGCTTATGCATGACAGTAAACTAGGTGGGGAAACATTTAAGGGGTACAATTACATATATAATAACATGGGTAAGAATACGCAGGCTAAAATACAGTGGATCGGGCATCAAAACCTAGAGTAAGGTGGCACCTTTTTGTATTGATTGTATAAAACAATTTTCTTCATTTTTTCTCTACCGTCTCACATGTAAGAAAGTCTGAAAACACACAGCCAAAATAAATAAGACTCCCAAATAACTACCGGGCCATGGCCAATGATTTTTCACCCTCAATGTCACTTTACCTATAAAAATATGTTTTAAAAAGAAATAAAACACAGCCACCCCAAAATGTATAGCCGTGGGCACAGAACTACTCTTAGCTGCGGCTATCGATAGTCCTTTTTAGCCTTGAATATAGCCTCGAATATCAGACAAAAGGCCAAGGAAATAATGCCTCCTGCCCGCCAGGCCCTCACCAAGTGCCCCCTCATCAGTCTCAGCTCCACACATTCCTCAAATGGCCTCCTCAGCTCCCCTCTCCCTTTCCCCCATAACACATGCTGTTTCTGTGACACTGTTTGCTTTGTGATGTTGGTTATTTGCGGCTATAACTGATGCTACAGAAAGCTTTTCATTGCAAACTCAGTCACTAGACCTCCTACAACTCCCAAATTTCACTTGGTACCCTCTAGCCACCCCCCACCTCCAGCCTGATGCCAACTGCATATCTTCTGACCTGCAAATAACTTTTTTCCTGCGTTTCATTTTCCCATATCCTCCGCTATAGCTGTGGTATCTCTCGCATCTAGAGAAAAACAAACTCGTGACTGTTTTTCATTTCTAAAACCACCCAGTTTTGGGTAAATCCCTGATATATAACAATCTATTTTTGAGAAGGGGCACCCGATTCTCCATCAAATATTTAAACAACTACTGCACGGAATAACCCCAAACCATGCAGGCATGGATTGTAAGTCAATGCTTTGTGCCCAAGATGTTTTGGACCTGGTCCAAATCCATCCAGTGGTTCGGGCTGTGCACTTTGGCAAACGTGTATCTTGTTTGTCTATAGAAAAAAGAATGGGAAGTAGGCCGCAAGTTTGGAAACCATTTTAGTTTTGTCTTCTTAATAACTTTCTTATATTTTAACATATCTTTATGAAACTTTGCAGTCTGGTGGGGGTGCAGAGGGAGGGAGTCCCTAATCACTTTTGAAATGTTGGTCAAATCCATTACTTGTATCAAAGGTTATTTACAAAAGAATTTTAAGGGATTCCTATGCGAATCAGACTCACCTTAACTATAGGTTGGCTATCACCACCCTATAATATATATCTTAGTTTCCATCTAATTTTTCATCCTCCTTTCCATTCCTCAGATGGTTCCTCTGTTCACCTTTCATTTGGCTCCTCAATCAGTCGTAAAGCTTGTCTGGGATGACGGCTTTACAACTGTCTGTTGTGGACCCATTTTTCTTCTGTCTGTTCTCCTTTTGGGATGCGGATCTTGTAGGCAACAAGTGATATTTTATCTACAATTTCAAAGGCACCATGCCAAGATGGGAGAAACTTCCCCTCCTTTGTCTAATTCCTTTGAAAATTGTACAGGTACACTTTCTCACCTGCTTCATACTCTTTCTTGGTGGTCTTCAGATCTTAATAGGTCTTCATTCCTTCAGCCAACTTTTCTAAATTGTGCTGAGCATAAACAAAAGCATGCTGGAGGTGCTTCCTTAAATGTTCAATGTACCCATGAGTAGTGAACACATTCATCAGTGTCTGCTCCTGAGTTCTATAGAGCAGCTGCTGAGGTAACACCATTTTTCATCTGGTCATGAGCTCAAATGGAGACATCTTTGTTGCAGAAGATGGTGTAGACCTAATAGCCATCAGGACATGCGGTAATCGGATGTCTCAACTGGCTCCAGAGTCTTCCACAAACTTCTTTCAGATGCTTACAATTGTCTTGTTGTATCTCTCTACCCCCCTGCTTGAGGCCAGGCGGTAGGCAATGTGGAGTTTTCTTTTTACCCTTAGAATCTCCTACATCTTTGTCATCACCTAACTATGGGTCTGAATGAGCCTGTCCTCCTTCCCGCTTAGCACCTAGCCACCCTCGGGTCTTAGTTTTGCGCTTTACACATTTTTTGTAATGTATTGTAATGCAATCACCTAACTAGTAAAATGACTTCCTCGATTCGACTCAATCATTTGCGGGATGCTGAGACAAGAGAAGGTGTGGTTGATCATTATTGCAGCAGCTGGCTCTACCTTAGAATTTAGGGCTGGAAGATATTGTACCCACTTTGTGAACAAGTATGTCACAGTCAACATATACGTGTTTCCTCTAGAAGAGTGAATCACTGTCCCGATGTAATCGACTTGCAAATCTGAACAAGGCAGTGTCATTCCCCTATTTTGTAGGGGAGCTCTGTGTATGAGTGAACTGGGCTTAAATTGAGCACACACGGGTGGCGCTCGGGAGCCCAAGCAAGATGGCCATGGGCTGACGGAGCTCCTGCAGAGATGGTATAAACCCCTTCAGAACGCTCCAATTGCACAAACATGGAGAAATAAAGAGATTGCAACAGTGAGGGATCACAAGGACAAAATATGTAGAATAAACACAAAACCAGCATGAAGAAGCGTGCTCCGAATGTCGCCCCTCATCTGAGCCTGCCTGGGCAAACCCGCTCCCAACATCAAAGACACGCAGCAACGCACAGGAGACCCTCGCACATCAGCGGTGGGTAAAAGCCACCATTAGTGGGGGAAGACCCGTCCATCTGACCCAGAATCGTATGATGCATACTGCAGCCCCGACATCCTCCCACATCCAACAACTATGGGAACTGGCCCGCTGAGCACTTCCTCCATGTGAGGTGAGGTGGGTGAAACACAAGCATCAACATTAACGCCAATGCTTGAGCCAGATAGCTCACAACAGCGGCTGCCAGTGTTATAACCCAGCATGACAATCCTCGTCCCGGCGCGATACCAAGTAAGTCAGCAGCATGGCGGGGAGCAAGGAATACTCAACAGTTGGGTGGCCATATTACCACTACTTCAAAGATGAGGAAAGGGACCTGCCCAATGCCAAGAGACTACCGGTCTATGCAAAAAGGGATCACTGTACCCCCAGGACACACAGCAAATTGAAGCAGGGCCCCACATGCATTAGTAAGATGTTGATAGACCCGTAGCAGTTCGGGGGAGGAAGAAAAATAGATAAATAAATACAGGACTCATACAAAATGAAAAATCCAAAGCGCCAGCAACATCCAACACATGAAGGGGTGTGACACCCTCAGGCCTGTGCAGAGGCCCCCCCACTAGCACTTCACTGGTGAGGTAATACTCAGGCTCAGGTGGCAGGTGCGAAGGGGAATCCACTGCATTAATGAAGCAGAATACAGAGCACCCTCCCCCTGGCACACTGGTGAGGCAGACACATGTATACATCCCCACAGGAATAAAATCTAGACAACACAACTCCTTCAAGGAGCAATAGCGTAAGACCACGGGGGACCACTAGACTTCTCAAAATATATAACACATGTGCTCAAAGCAGGCAAATTACAGTAATTTACTGTTTACACGTAGCAAAGGCGGTAGTGCCGCACAGCATACTCTCAAACACTAAATAAAGCCTCCCCCCAGGGTACGTAAAGACTGAACTACATTGGAGCAACAGCACGGGAGCATGCTACAGAGCGATGAAATCCATTGCCTGGAAACACCCCTTGCCCCTCAAAACTTAGCAGCCAGCCAAGACGCTCCAACAGAAATAAGCAAGAAATGGATGTCCAAACACAACTCCAAACCATACTGGCTGAAATGAGGATAATAGGTCAGTGAACCCAGGAAACTAACACATCCGTACAGGACATAAAACAAGACCTCCAAAACATCCAGACCCGACTCACTGCTCAAGCAGAGAGAACGACTGACAATGAACAACACATCAGTGCAGTCAAGGACAATGAAGCAACTCCAGCAACAGACCTAAATGGGGTCATCAGAGAAGTGCAAAGGTTAGGAGAAAGAATCGAGGATCAGGAAAACAGGTCTTGACGTAACAACCTCTGCCTGGTCGGTCTTCTGAAAAACTCTGAAGGATCAGACCTAGAATCCTATGTCTATGACTTCTTTTGAGATGCCTGATACATGGACAATGCACAGGATCATACCATTGAGAGAGTACACCTGGCATTTATTCCTAAAATTGCACCGAGCGACTACCCGCACATAATAACCATGTGGCTCCTACATTTTCAGCATAAAATGGCCATCCTGAAGGCCGTCGCAACCAAGATTCGAATAGGAGAAAATTAAATCAGGATTTAAAATGATTACTCAATGGGGGTGTCCAGATGGCGAAAGGACTTCAACCCAATCTTTGAAGCACTCAAAACCACAGAATACAGACATTCCCTCAAATTCCCGGCGATAGGGTGCATCCATCTGGGTAAACAATGACACTCCTTCGAGGACCCCGAGACAGCGTGGAACAGCACTTCTTGCAACAACAAAATATGGTAACAACGGACCCCGAGCAGACGGCAGCGGAGGCTAAAAGAATGGATCACCCCTCCTCAAACTTTGTGGAGTGGCGACACATGAAAGGGAAATGGCAAAAAGCGGGCAGAAGGCCTAGGGGATGGGATCCTGATAGAATAAAGCCTGTTGGGTGACTGCGGAGGCAACTCAGTTTAAAGGAACAAAAATAGAAGCATCCCATGGCCCTGAAAAAAAAGTGGCGTATCGTTAATTGTAAATCCACCTTAACTTTGCAGAAACATTTCTCCACGCAATCCTTACAGGGACAAAAGAAGGGTACCACATAATTGCACTCTTTGTCACCTGCAGCCGGCTTGTGCCCCGGCAGGTGAAACTTTCCATGAAAAACCTCATGAATCTACAACAATATGTGGTAAGGGACAGCAACCCTCGGGTTTGCGCCCAGAAACCCCATATATGGACTCCTTGGCCAAGTATTGGGATAGGGCCGGCTGGTTGGACTACCCAATGTTTATGGTTGTGTGTAGGCTTATGTTCAAGCTTATGTTTGGTTATTGAAGTTGATCCAAATGTTTGAATTTCCGGGACCACGACAATGGACGTGCTCAATCTCTATAGACATAATGATGGAACTACCCTGGGTAGACTCGACATGGCCTCACGTGAGGTTCTTCCGCATAAATATGAAATGGCCAAAATCACATTACTAAGTCATAACATTCAGGGGCTGGAGCATGCTATAAAGCGCAGTTGAATGCTGAACTACATGAGGGACCTGCAGGGAGACATTGGGCCTCATTACTACGACGGTAGCACTACCGGCGCCGTTGTTGCCTTTCCCCAATGTTCGTAATGAGGCCCATTGTATTTCTACAGGAAACCCACCTAAACAAAGCAGAATCAGTAAAATTAAAACACGCTTGGGTGGGAAAAGCAGACCATTCACCATACCAGGGAAAACTAGGGGGTCTCCATTTTGATCCACAAATGGGTCCCATTTCACATATAAAACATCTGCAAAGACCGGGAGGGAAGATATGCTCTTGTTCAGGGTCAACTTCACCAACACTGTTGAATATATATGCCCCCATGACGGACACCCTGTCATTCTTCACACACACATTTTCAGCATGCGCGCAATGCATGGGTAATTTATACATAATAGGTGAAGATTTTAATATAACCCTTGACCCTGACATGGATCACCAGAGCACTGCTTCAGGCAACCCCACCAACCCGAAGAAGCGTGCAACCCTTCTATCAATGACAAAAGACTTATGGCTAAAAAATATATGGTGACATATTCACAGAAATCACCAAGACTTTACTTTCTACTCTCACCGCCACAACAGCTATTCCCAATTGGACTACTGGATGACCCCAGCCAACACACTACACATAGCCGCAGACTGTACAATTCTACCGACCATGCTCTAAGAACATGCCCCGATACTCCAGGTGGTGACACTCCCTGACACAATACGCAGACCCCTGACCTGGCACCTAAAGGTATGAATTTTAAAATGCCCATACATTATAGCACATCTAAAGGATGATATAGACGGCTTTAGGGAATCAAACCTTATCCCGGGATACTCCCCTTACAAATGGTGGGACACCTACAAGGCTTTTCAAAGAGGTCAATGTATTTCACGCTGGTCGTACAAACGCCTGGGGAGAAATCGAAGCCCAACTGACAGATGCACTCAGAGAAACGGAAATAAAACATAAACTGACCCAAGATAGACAATTACAACCCAAGCTCATGAAACTAAGAACAGAGATCAAGCTAATCCCTGTTGCAAGGGCACAGAAATCCTTCATGAGCTGGTCACAAACAGACATAGTACCTAGAAAGCGATAGGCCCCTACACATGATGGCACTGGCATTAAAATAAAGACACGCCGCAAAAATGATCGTCTCCATTAGAGATGCCGTCAGCAACTTGGTGGTAGGGGATGACCGAATTAACACAACTATACACTGCATGTGACTCATGCTTAACCCAGAACATGGAGGCATTTCTTGATTCTCTGACCATACCTCAGATACCCATAGACCAGTTAGATGACATAGACGCCCCCATCACAGCCTCAGAAATTACACCCGCAATCTCAACGCTCTCCTCGGGGAAAGCATCTGGACCGGATGGGATCCCCATCGATCTCTATAAAAATATGAACAAGGGGATAGTGCCCCAGCTAGAGGCGGTATTTCAAGAGGTGCAGGTTCAGAGACAATTACCTTGATCAATGTTAGCAACTAACATAATAGTCTTCCACAAGGGCGGCAGGGACACAGAGACTTGCAGCTCATAGAGACCAATTTCGCTGATAAACTCGGATACCAAAATACTAGTTAAATGTCTGGCACGGAGGATAGAAGCGATCCTTCCACATCTAATCCATAAAGATCAAACAGGTTTTATATGCAATATACACTCAAGCGATAACATACACAGACTACTATACATAATAGCTGGATACAGAGACACAGAGGATGTAATACTTGCGGTTGATGCAGAGAAAGCGTTTGATGAAGTACAATGGGAGTTCATGTTCCAGGCCCTTCCCAGATATGGTTTCCCCGCGCACCTTATACGACTGATCAAATTGTTATACACTGGCCCCACAGCATCAGTGGTCACCAATGGTATTGCCTCCCCCTTGTTTAGTCTACAATCAGGAATGTTCTAGGGATTCCCATTATCAGCCCATTTATATGCGCTGTCTATTGAAGCAACTGCAGTTAAACTACACACGGATCCCGGATGGATGGGCATCTATCAGGGTACAGAAGAACATCCCATCTCCATCTACGCGGATGATCTACTTCTAAATATAAGTAAAGGCCCCACATCTTTACCATACATACAGACCCTATTGCAGGAATTCGTCCCAATGGCGGGGTATAAATTAAACTGGAGCAAATCTGAGGTCCTGCTCCTAAGGCAAGATATTCTATGGAACCCCGGGAGAATAGCTCCATTTACACATCAAATACACCACATCGAATACTTGGGGATCAATATCAGCACCTCACTTGGCGAACTTCGGGGTCTAAATTACCCACAGGTCCTAATCAAGATTGGGTCGGATTTAGAAAGATGGGATTCACTGGCCCCCTCTCTTACAGGGAGGATCAATGTGCTGAAGATGAATTCACTCCCCAAATTAACTTATATCGCTATGATGCTGACTATTAGTCACTCGCCCAAAATATTTAAACACCTGCACAAGGCTATAATCAAATTTATTTGGAGAGGAAAGAAAGCCGGATCCGCCTCAATGTGCTGCAAGTGTCTAAGCCGAATGGAGGATTGGCAGTGCCGTCATTAAAAGCCTATTACCAGGCAGCCTATTTCTGCTAGATAAAATGCTGGCTAGACACAAGTGACAGCACCAGCTGGAGGGCCATGGAGTTGGACCTGATGGCCCTGCTATCCCCTATAGAGCTTATGGCCGACCAAACTTCTGTTGCAACTTAAATTACAACCTATTGTAGGACCGACAATAAAACAATGGCACCAGCTCTGAGCCAGACAGAGGGTACCAACACTGAAAGCACCATCATGATCTAACATTCGAATGGTACTATCATATGGGCTAATGCAGAAAATACACTCAAAACAGGAGGGAGGATGGGCAGAGGTAAGGATAATGGACATGAGCGAGGAGGGGACTTTATTGCAATTCCACACAGCACGTCACATATTGGGATTGGGACGGGGGACTGGCTTCATTACCACACTATACAGGCCACACTCCTCAGACACACATCGGAAGAATCCCGCCAATTCCCCCACTCCTTTGTCAAAAAGAAATGGAGCAACATCTCAATGTCTTCCCGCAACTTTGCACATTTTATACTATGTCAATCCCCAACAAAATGAGCAGGAACGACAACTTGGTGATGGCGTGGACTGAAGATTTAGGTTTACAAATAAACATCTCAGACATCCTCAACTATTTCATTGCCATCCCAGCGGAATCCCTGAACCTTAAAAACAGAGAAATACAATATCAAATATTGCAGCAACTATATTACACCCCAGCAAAACTCTTTAAAATGGGGCTAACCCCACCGCAATGGGCTGGAGCGGTTGTAACAGCGTAGGCAACATGGGACACATAATGTGATATTGCCATGCCCTCACCCCATACTGGTGTAGGGTACATCAACTGATTTCGAACATAGACAGGGCAGACATTATATAAATTCCCAATACAATTCTACTGGGGGCAGATGAAAGCGAATGGCACATAGATGCATTAACGCATAGACTTTTAGGCCTTATAATCTTCACCGCACACAAGCTCCTGGTTATCCATTGGAAGGCAAAATCACCACCCACTAGTGCCGCAATGACCGCACGCCTCTGAAAAATATGTCTGCTAGAGCGGGCCGCCTTTAAACGGCAATCAACAATGGGCTCGACGAGGTGAAACCGATACTGGGAACTCCTGGAACAGGTACAGATGAATCACCCCACTCCAACTGAGAGAATATGGGGGAGAGGGAGAAACTATTCACTCAAAGCACTGGTGGGATCACTCAACCCCACCTGAAAAAATGCTAAGACCTGGGCTCCATTTCAAGCTATGTCGCACAAATATGAGGCGAAGTCTGTCACAAGAATAAGATAGGGTATGTAACAGCAACACCTATCAACACAGTTGAAATCTGAGAACATCCTGGGTGGGGTGGGGGCTAGGGGTAGCAGAATGGGCAACAAGTTGTAGAGGGTGGGAATGATGTTTAGAAGTGTTGAAATATGTAACATCTGTATAACACTGTTTGCCTCAATACTGTATACAGAAAAACAAACAGTAAGTACACAAGATCTATGTATGACTGTATGTAATTTAAAATAAAAAAAGATTTTACAAAATTGAACACACACAACACCCCTTTATGTAAGAGTTGAGGTCCTGGCCCATGTGTGGCCAGTAGGCAACCTGTCACAGGTTTTCTAATGTTGTGTGAAATCCCTTATGACCAGCAGTGACTGTGTCATGCGCTTGGTTCAACATCTGGCTTCAGAATGAGGTAGGTACCACCGACTGGTCACAGCCTAATAGGGCTCTGCTTACAAACAACAAACTGTCCTGGATCCGGAAACATCTTGGAAAACTTTATCAACACCCAGAGATCCTCTTTACCAGTATAATCTGAGTCTGTTAGAGGAAAACTCACAGGGTCTTCAATGTGTTGATAGAATCTTTTTAATGATTGTGTCCTCTTTCTATCTGCATGATCAAAGATGTTTCGGGGGTATTTGTACTCCACTGGGCAAATGAGAATTCACTATTCGGCAGAGTTTGTGACCTGGTGACAGCGTGAACTTGGATTTCTCCTGGCAGGGATTCCATTTCTATGAAATCCCCCTTCAGGCCTCAGGTTGTAGCCAGTTGGTCAGCCAGATCATTCCCAGTCTTATCTGTCCCCTCTATTTTGGAATTACCTCTTATCTTCTTCCAATACATGGTCATCTCATTGTAGCACCAGATTGTCAATTGACTGGATCAGTTTGGCATGCTTTAGGGGTTTGTTGTTGGCACAAAGTATGCCTCGATTCTTCCAGTTAATCAGATGCCCCACAAACCCATTCCTGACGTAATCAGAGTCAGTGATTATGACCAGTTCATTGAGTTGGTGGTACACTGCAGTAAAGATGGCTTGATGAATGGGCATCAACTCTGCAACCTGACAACTTCAGAGTCCTATTTTGTGACCAGCAGATGGTATAATACACCCAGGCATTCCCAATGCCAGCCACTAGTTATTTTGCCCATGGTTATCAACAAGCTAGGATTACCCATCCAAAAAAACTGTGGATATTCCCTGACATGTATCTTCTTCATAGACCTTGTGTGGGGAAGTTAAGTACGCCCCCATGTTGTTGTTGTCATAAGACTTTCGTCCTTGTGACAGTTTTCTTGAGCACAATCATGCAAGTCCGCCAAAACTTGCGCAAGGGTACGCTTCTTCTGTTAGCCATATCTGACCTACAAAGGAAAGCCTTGAATGGACAGAATCCAGGAAGTAATTCTGCAATTACTAACGTTCTGTTACTTTGTAGAAGTTGCAACGGTTGGTGAGGAGTCTTGACACAGATGTGCTCCTCCTGGATGAATGGGCGGTAATATTTCACAACCTACACTGTTGCCAGGAGTGCCTTCTCACAGTAATTGATTTTTTCCTCCACAGAGGACAAAGTCTTGCTCACGTCTGAGATGACTTTGTTGACCATGTCATGCTTTTGATACAACACTGCTGTTAGGCAAGTATCTGAGAACCCAGGCCCCAAGAGGAACTCCATGTTGTTTTTGGGGTAAGCCCAGCAAAGAGCCTGGGAAGGGCTTGTTCCGGACCCCACTCCCACTTGACTACAGCCTTTAATAAATGGATCACAGGTCAATTGACCTCTGCATAGTCTTCAATGAACTTCCAATTATTATTAGTGAGTCCAAGAAGGCTTCTTAATTCTCGCAGAATGGTAGGGTCTTTTCATTTTATTAAGGCTTCCATCTTCTTTGAACAGGGATTAAGACCCTCAGGGGTGATAGCGTGCCCTCAGAAGTTCACTCAGGTCTTACACCACTGCGCCTTCTGAAAGGACCGTTTTTCTCCGGCTTTCTGTGACTGTGTTAAAACATAGCAGATTTCTGCTATGTGTTCCTCCACAGTTGAGCTCTTGATCAGAACATCGACAAATGCCAGGTTTCCCCTTTCACCCAAGTCGGGCATGGCCTCATGTAGAAAGATGTTGAACATATTGCTGGAGTTTATGTATCCAAAGGGGGTTTGGGTCCACGTATACTGCTGCCCTCGAAGGTAAAGTCAAGCTTGTACTGGTCTTCTCTAATCACGGGTACTGTCCAGTAGCCATTGGTCACGTCAATTGCGGTGTACACCTTTGACCCGCGGATCAGTGCCAGCCCTTGATCTATGTAGGGAAGTGGCCATCTTAACATGTGGATCAATTTGTTCAACTCCCTGAGGCCTGCATATAGTCTCCATTGCCCGTTTGGTTTAAGTATCCCCAGTACCAGATTGTTGAAGGTACTGTGGATCAAACACATTATCCCACAGGATTCTAAATTCTTCATTATCTCTGTGAGTATTTCCATGGTCCCGAGAGGTAACAGTATTGTTTGAAAAATACTGGAGCCATCTCGGGGTCCGTGGGAATGGTGGTTGAATGAATGGATGTGCATCCACAGTCGTATGAGTCCACTGAAAAGACATCTTGGAATTCCAGGAAGACCTGTTTCAATTTTTGTTTTTGCTCCTCTGTCTCACAGGCATCAGCAAGATTGATCCTTTCCTTGACAATCTGATTGAAACCTGAAAAGACCTTGGGCATTGCAATTTCAGCGGTATCCTCCAGTAGGTTGGAAGGATCTCTTTTGATGAAGTTGACCTGGACAGTAGGTTCCAGAGATTTGAGGTAGTTGTCCTTGACTCTGGACACTACCTCCTCTCTCCTGATTTCACAGGTCACCTCTTCCACCCCGTATGCATAGGAAGAGTACGCCATGAAATCCCCCCATGACTAGTAAAAATCTTTTCTGGAGCAATACCGTTGCTGATGTTGAAACAACCATTTGGGATTAATAGAATAATGTTGGGCATCAACCACCATTCCAATAAAGGTTTCTGCACCCAAAGTGATACTTAGAGTGTCGCTATTATCCACCAATATTTGAATAGTGTCATGTTCTTGGTCTACTAGAGTTGTTGGATTTTAATACAAACCTTGTTGTTCGAGATGGGAATTTAAATTTATATAGGTGTCCTAACGTTTGACGTTCTGTTCTCGCTTAATTCTGAGGCGAATAGTAAATTGTTGCACCTGTCCTGCGATGGTAACCTCTTCTTGCACATGAACTTCTACCGCATAAGGCAGCAATTGAGCTGACCAGAATGCTTTTTCTGTGTTGTCAAAGCCCCTGGGGTTACCCCCTAGTCGTGACCAGGCTTTATAATTAATTAGGTTCAAATTGATTGCAAATCGCTTGAGAATGTCACTGCCCAAATAAAAGTTGGAAGGGACATCTCTCACGACCCAACAATTATACTCTGTGATTTTTTTTGCCAATGGACCTTTTTAGCATACATCAACTAGGCAGGAGATGTTTTCAGTTTGGAGTTTTCAGGCCTACCTCCCATTTGTCAATCAATTTTAATGTGGGAATGGTCTGATCTTTTGAGAGTTTCCTGAATATTTATTTGCTGATGAAGCTCTTTCCATCATTTAGGTATACTCTGGTGAGCACCGGTTCCTCCCCCTCTTTTAACTGAATGGGGAAAAATAATTGTTTGCCCTTTTTCTGATTGTCTGTCAGACTTTGAGTGGGTTCTTCCATGTCTGCTTTCAAGGGACTCAAGCTTTCTTCTGATTTTGGACTGGTGTAAAATGTTAGGGTGTTCCCTTCCAGTGCGGGTTGCCACTTAAAAAGATTGATTTTCAAGAATGGAGAAGGGCTCCCATCACCAGTTGTTCTCCACTTGTGATGGCAGTTATATCTGGCACTAGGTTATTCTTGAAATGGAAATCTACTTTCTCAAAAAGTCGATCAACTAAATGACATATACCATTCAAGCTTACATAATTGGTATTCATTTTTTATTTTATAGAGCGGTTACTCAGAGTCCAGAGGACCTTGCTTACACAGTCAATCAGAGGTGATAACTGAGATTGTTCCCCAGTAAGGTGTGCCCTCTGGAGTCACGACTATCACCAGATGTTTTAATCAGTAACGCCCAATATTGAATTCCAGATACACAGTCCCTACGACAGAAATGGCATTCCCATCAACATTTTGCAGTTGTCCGGGAAGTGGTGTGAGGGGAATTTGGTGACCCTCCCAAGACCTGAGTTTAGTTGGTCAGAGGCCTTTTTGGACAGGTGGGTGGCTTGGTATCCATTATCCACCAGAGCTCATCATTTACACTGACCCTGAACCCTTACCGGTGCATAAAATCTGCCTTCTTTTTCCTCCAGGGTGCAGGAAAAAGGCGAGTTATTTGCCAGCCCAGTGGTCATTTTCTTAATATTGAACTCTGGCACTGTGTGATCTTCTGTGTCAGACACTGACTTCTCAATGGGAGGGCAAAAGGGGCACCTGCCTCATCAAAAGAAGTTAGTGACCCTTGTTTATAAAACCTAAATAGCACATGTCACGATAGTATTTTAGTGCGTTTCTGAGGCTCTGAACCTGTTGCCTGTCTGTTGTAACAAATACTTTCTGCTCTGATCAATTCATCCTGTAAAGCTTTCTGTGTTCACTGTCCTACACCTAGTCTGTGCATTCACAACGACAACTCCTGCAGCATTCTCACCTTTCTATTGGAATTATATTGATCATGTGCAATAGCCAAAGTTGAAATGCATACTGATAAATGTGAGTGTCGCGCTGATTCAGAAGATAACTCAGTGTGTTAAGCACTAATTGCAGAGATTTGTGTTCATATGGAGGATTATAATACTGAATTCCAGCAAGGCCAAATCAGCCTTTCCTAGGTTTGAAATTGATAAATCTGCAGGTATGTGTACATTGGTTTGTAGCACAACAGGTGCTAATATTAGCACTGTACCTGTGGTTGCTATACATAAAATGAATATAGCATCAGAATGATGAAGGTATAGAAATTGGTTTCTTCAGATGGAGGCTTGCAAAACTTAGGCAGCCACTTCAAATGAATACTATAAAGTGATAGTCCGAGAAGCGATTAGTTGTGCACATTCAAGACTGTGGAACCAAAGCGTTCATGCTTCTATCCTGCTTCCCCAGCAGATGACACAGTGATCCTGCACAAATCATCTTTCTTCACTGACATTACTGTACTTAAAAAGGTTGGCTTCTCATATGCTGGGGGCATTGTTTAGCCCATTCATTACCTGATCTGACTTTTTTTGTAGGTCATTTCAGGGTAAGGGGTCCTAGACAGAGGAGAGCGGATCAGATATAGCAGGCCTCTGGCAAGCATATTTTAAGGTCTGCTCATTTGGCACAAAAAAATAGCACTTTTTTGTACAACCGAAAATATTTTGTGCATGTTTATAAATAACAATTTCACTAGCTTGAGTTATGGCACAATTTAAAGCATTAAAATACAAAAGAGAAATCCAGATGTTTTAGTATCACATCAATTAGTATGTTGGTACCTATATACTTCCCTTGCTGATGGAGACAATGAAGCTAGAATCATTCCAATTTTGCATAAAACACTTCTATAACATTTTGTTTTAAAAATTATGATGTCAGGTTATGTGATTTGTCTACTTTCCAAGTCAGATCTATAAAATGGGATTATTTTAGTTCATTGAATGTGCTAGAAAAGCTGGTAAAGTGCAGAAATTGTAGAGTAGGCGCAAATCCCAGCTTCACCTTTTAACCAATCCTGGGCATCTCATTTAATCTTGCATTGCCTAATCTATCAAATTAAAAAGCAAAGTGGTTTATAGTTGCACACCTAATTAAGATATCATTCACAGTTTTTAGGACGAATTGGAAAACAGATTTAGGTGCGGGGGACGTAGCACTAGCCTAACACGGGGTAGAATACAAACATTGACAATACAGAAATGGTGTCCTAATAGACTCAGACACTCCCATCCCCAGCACACCTTTGTGCTGAATGTCAGCCAGTAAATACTAATGTGTGCTTAGTCTAGTAATTTATCATTTAATTCAAACACATAGTTTTCAAAGAAGTAAATTCAAAAGAACCAATTCTGTGTGGAATTCTTCTTTGTATTTTCAATGTGATGAGCACAGCGCGTTTCGGGAAGGACATTTCCCTTCAGCAGGTGCAAAGAATCTAAAATATGACATTGGTTTCAATTAATCTATGATTGAAACAACAACACAGTCATGTAGTTTGGTAACATAGTAGTCTGATTGTTAAACCAATTTGAGTATTCAAGGAGAGAAATAAATGAAGTTGCACTGTCCAAAGAACCTTAAGCCACAAGTGTTGAAAAATGGCATTTGGAATAAGGGAGGGGGAAAGTAAGGCATTAAATCAAGATGAAAAATAAATACAAAAAGTAAAACTTAATATAATGTGGTGTGCATCCAAGTGTGTTAGTCAACCTACAGAACGTTAGCATGAGGTAAAGGATAAGTGACCTAACACCCTTGCGAAGAGTTAATTATAACCGTGCTGTACAGAAATTACCTGTACTAATAGAAGGCAGACACGAACAATGACGCTAAGTGTCTTCAAGTACAGCTAAGGCTCGTGAATACACCTGTTGCAGGGGGTATGGAAACGTGTAAGGGGACACATCATGCACATGCGTGTCCCCCATAGATATAGCCTATAGATTGTAGATTATATTCACCCCGAGGGCAGTATCCAGACGAGGCTTCCTTGTGATCAGCGAAGGTTAACTGCAAATGCAGATACCTTGGCAGCCATGGCAACCATTTATTAAAACTGAAACAAATCGAAAGTCCCACATGATGAGACGAACACGGTACGCGATCGTAATCGCACTGACCTAAATGACATGTACACCTCACTATTTATGACCTACACGTATAGTTTGGACTTACTTGTGATATCTGCTGAACTTGATCGATGCCAGTGAATAACAGGAAACACCAACATTATCGGAGCCGTCGCCTAGAAACGTGCTCAACAGAGAAATTAAAGGAAAAAGAAACGGGACCATGTATAAAATCAAGTGGTAGGTAAAGATAATAGAATAGACCTACTAATAACAACGTGATACGAAAAAGTAAATAAACCAAATTGAAATAAAATAAAATAAGGAAAGTTGGTTGTTATATGCGTACAAGTGATTCATATAACAAGTAGAAACACAAGAACTACAATCGGGATAACCCACTGAGAAATAATAATTGTTAAATTGAATAAGAGACCTGTCACAACAAGGTTCATGTAGTACAGAAAAACATATCTAAGTCAATTGTTCACTCTTGTATTCACATTTCAATGAATTGTCTTACAATTAAACTGTATTATGTAATTGTAAATCTATAACGTAATGGCTGGAGTGTACTGAACATGACAAGTATTAATAAGGTATACATGTCGAAAACTAGAAAATACAAATACACAGATAATGGTGTTAATGAATTACGCATTACAGTCTTGTTAAGATAAAATAAAACCAAATAGAATGAAATAACATACAATCAAAATAAAAGATGAATAGTCCAATACACAAAAGCAATGTAATAATATATGGTATAGGAAGAATGGACCCATTCTACCAATCCCACAGTCTAACACAGGCTTGTCCAACCTTTTTGAATGTGGGGCCAAAGCATTACATTTTTGTCACCCAGTGGGCCGGCAAGCCAAAAGACAACAACCTCACCCAAAACAGCATATTAAAAATCGATATTGTGTGACCTTTGACACAATAGCATCACAGGCAGTGATGCGCCATGCAGACCCAATAATAGCTTTTGGTGTCAGTGGCAGTGAGTATCTAAGGGAGCCCCTCCATCAAATGATCCGAGGTCAGTTGCTTGTGATTTATTTCAGTGTTTATGTGTTAATATTTTCCTGAAATAGTGGGGGCGACCGAGCGTAGTGAGGGAGCTATAAGGATCTAGGGAGGGTTTGGGGTGTTCCCCCTCCAAGAATTCTTTTTCAAATATGGGGTTGAAATGGTGCATTTTACAGCAGAAAAACTGACCAAAAAGCCATACGTTTATAATCAGTTCTAAAGGGGAACTTGAAAATTCCATGTCACCAACAGCATACAAGAACATTTTACAGCACAGTACATTTTAATCTTGATTTATGTGTCCACAGTGTAAGACAGCACTGTCACTGATGTAACACATTTTCATGCTGGTTGTGCCCAAAATATACCTCTGTAGCAACATGTCTATCCTGGCTGTTCCCAATTTAGGCCAACATGGTTCTTTACAAAGCATGATTGATGCTGCCTGAGCATGTGCGGTGTGCCCAATACATATGCTAGTTTACCTCTGTAATACACATTCATGACTTCTGTGTTAATGATTGATTCTGCCTGTGCAGTGTTGTGCCCAATACATATGGCAGTTTATCCCTGTAATACACATTCATTACTTCTAAGGTAATGAGTGATGCTGCTTGTGCAGTGTGCCAAATACATATGGCAGCTTATCTCTCTATTACACATTCATTACTTATGTGTTAATGATTGATGCTGCCAGTGCATTGTGCCCAATACATATGCCAGCTTACCTCTGTAATACACATTCATGACTTCTGTGTTAATGATTGATGCTGCCTATGCACTGTTGTGCCCATTACATATGGCAGCTTATCTCTGCAATACACATTCATTACTTCTGTGGTAATGATTGATGCTGCTTGTGCAGTGTGCCAAATACATATGGAAGCTTATCTCTGTAATACACATTCATTACTTCTGTGTTAATGAGTGATGCTGCCTGTGCAGTGTGCCCAATACATATGGCAGCTTATCTCTGTAATACCCATTAATTATTTCTGTGTTAATGATTGATGCTGCCTGTGCAGTGTGCCTAATACATATGGCAGCTTAACTCTCTGTAATACACATTCATTACTTCTGTGTTTATGATTGATGCTGACTGTGCAGTGTTGTGCCCAATACTTACGGCAGCTTGTCTCTGCAATACACATTCATTACTTCTGCGGTAATGATTGATGCTGCTTGTGCAGTGTGCCAAATACATATGGCAGCTTATCTCTCTAATACTCATTCATTACTTATGTGTTAATGATTGATGCTGCCTGTGCAGTGTGCCTGATACATATGGCAGAGTAACGCTGTCATACACATTCATTACTTCTGTGTTAATGAAAGAAGCATAATCCGATTCAACAGATAAAATGGGGAAAAGCGATCACCCAAAGGTGAACCTAATTGAAGAAATGCAATGTGAACACAATCTTAAAGTATGAAGAACTAGACATGGCTGGGTGCCCTCCTCTCCCACTGCCCACGGGTGGCCAGTGCATCGGTACTCGGATCACTCCAGCTGAGCTGAGGGCCATGTTATAGGAACCGGGGAGGGAATTGACCTCATGGTGTCTGCTGTAAAGCCCACAGTGTCTTGGATCTGGTGGCCTACAGTGTTATGCGCTCTGAAAGTTCACTCCCGCAGCTGGCCTTCCTCTGATAGGGGCACGGACACCTCCAAAGGGCTGTTTTGCCTTGTCCAGGTTAGCACTTGTCAGTCACAAAATCGAAAACTGAATAGGGCCCCAGGCATTTTACCCGCTGTGTTGATTTTCCAGGTGTGGATGGCGTGATTGTGTTGCCTAGCCATTTTGGCAAGGAATTCATTCCCACATGCGGTAAAATCATTTGGGAATTCATTCCTTTTGTGACACAATTTGAGCAGTACCCAAGGGAGAGGTTTTTTTCAAAAAGTGATGCAAATTGTACCCTCCCTCCCGAGGCGGAATGTTCAAACATTAAGGCAGCCCACGCTGCTTTTTGAGACTCTTAGATACTGCTGGCCAGATACTTGTGTTTCGGTTTATCTGGCCAGCAGTATCTCAGAGGCTCAAAAGCAATGCATGCCGCAAACATATGTCGGAAAATATGTCAGGCAGTACTTCCCACTGCTGGAGACAAGGAGAACTAGGCCTCAGTGCGCACCGCACGTAGCACTGTGAACCTGGGCTGGGCTGAGCTGCTGGCTCACGCAGGCTCTGCCATTGGCTCGGCAACGCAGATGTGTGCAGGTGGCGCTGTGTGCCCGTCACTCCACCCACACACATTAGGTGATTACAATTTCCATTGGCTGAGAAACAGCCAATGGAAATACTGTTACCATGCAAGGCAGTTATTTATTTTATTTATTTCCACTACTACAATGTGCCTTGCATGGTAACAGTATTTCCATTGGCTGTTTCTCAGCCAATGGAAATTGTAATGAGTGTGGACTACAATTCCTACCCTGAAACCGCAGCCACAATGCTCACTGCATATAAAATAAATACAAAACGTACAAAAGTAACCCTAATGCTTTGTCTGTGCTCTTGGGCTTCGAGGGCCACATAAATTGACTTGGAGGGCCGCATGTTGGACAACCCTGGTCTAACATATGAGCTATGCATAGAGTGGATGACTGTGTAGGTGTATACAGGATTGTAAACTAGGTCAGGGTCATTAAATCATATAAAAGATTGAAGATTGAACTCCTCGTTCATATCTCTGGGATGTACTGTATACAATAAATGGATCAAATGCATTTTCTGTTGTGCAAGTTTCTTTAGTTTGTTACCTCCTCTTTGTGGGGAATTTACCACTTCCAGTATGACAAATCTAATCTGAGATAAATTATTCCTGTGTTCTTTAAAGTGCCTTGCAACCAGTGATTTGTTGATCTGTGTTCGTATGTTCGATTTATGTTCAAGCCATCTTTCTCTGGTTGATATGTTAGTTTGTCCTACATATAAAAGTCCACATGGACATTTGATGGCATAGATCACCCTTGTGTTGTTACATGTGGCAAAGTCTCTAAGTGGTATCTTCTGTCCTGTGTGGGGATGTTGGATCGAATTACCTTTGATAACATGGCTGCAATTACTGCATTGTAGGCAGGGAAACGTCCCTTTCTTCTTTGTGGCTAATGTCATTTGTTTGTCCATTGATCTCTTCTCAGCTTTGATCAATCTATACCTGAGGTTCCTAACCCTCTTGTAGGCCATCTTGGTTGGTTTGGGGAAAATCTTTAATAGCAGTGGATCGTGATGAAAATGTGTCCAGTTTTTTGTTTTGATTCTTCTCAAGATGTTTCCCGGGGCAGTACTTACCTGATTGTCCCCCTCTTGGGCCAGGTAGGTGTATACATACGCCATATTGGCTTGGTACCCTTGTACTTAGGGCTTACATAGGTGGCAGGATCTGAGGGATCATTGTTCTGGGCCCCTGCCTGACCATAATTGGTTTGGGCCGGGGTGAGGGATACCTTCTGCCTTCCATTTTGCTTGTTGGAATGAGGGTTACTTTTAGGCCACTCCTCTCCTGGTCCAAGGGAGAAGTAGTTCTCACCTCTGCCACCTTCGCAGCAGCAGGTACGTTAGATGGCTTAGGAGTTTTGGGGGTGTTTTTATTCTCAGTAGCTTTTGGACTTGGTGGCTTATTCAGTTACCCAATCCAGGTCCCTGTGCTCATGAAAGTCGTGCACCAGCTGAGCAATTATGTATTTGGGGAGCGCGTTGAAATAGGTTGTCACAAACTCCCTACTGTGTGTGTTCACTAGCCAAGAAGTCTGAGGAAATGCAGCCTTACGGGTCTTGTGTGGGTTTCTGTGACAGAGGGCTGATGCTCAGTGCCAGGCTGTCTCAGCTGGGGAGAACAATGCCAATTATGCAAAGCCCTTCTCGGGATGATCACTGTTAAAAGTTCTCATGGATCTCATGTTAAGCACCCCAGTACATATAAGGGAGCGGGTGTGGAAGGAAAGCTGGCTACAGCCACAATAATAATTATGGATTTGCTCAAATGTTAGGGTCCTGCCTAGTCAGGTCGAAGTTCTTTCTCTTTACACAGAGGCTTTGAGGCATGCACTGGTGTACATTTCTGGCATTTCTGGCCGGGGAAGCTAGATGGAGAAAAACAACATCTTAAACAGTTATGTCGAGCTTACTGGTGGAAAGCCAAACATCACAGCACACCCTCATGCATCCTTTGTGTAAACGCCCAGTCTTGCTGCTGTCAATCGGTGGGTCACCCACAAGGCATTCAAACTCCCTGCACCCCCATGAACAGCTGTCAAACAATACCAATAATCTTGAAGAACTGCTGCCAACCAGGACGTGTACAAAGAGTAAGTTATGTGAGAGTTATGAACAGAAAAGGGGGTACTTTGGATTATCCCATTATCTTTTAGAAGCCTAAGGTTTCAGGGAGCATCATATTTGCCAGTCTGTTGGTAGTGTGGGCTAGAATGCGCATGGTATGTGTCAGGGAAGGTAAATCAGGCGAGAAATTAAATAAATATGGAGGCACTATAAGTTGCTCACGGCTTGCTGCTCGCGCTCTCACATTTGCTATGCACTTGACTGGTGCCTTCCTGTACTCCTTTCTCATGTTTATACCTCCTCTGTACCTTTCTGTACCCTTTGTGTTCTTCTGTGTTTGTGTCCCTTGTGTGCTTCCTTTCCTTTTTTATGTGTCTGTGTTTACATTCTGAATTTGTGTGGTCCTTCTCTGTCTATGTGTATCGTCTTAGTCTCTGTGCTCCTTCTGTATCTCTTTGTCTCTTCTTGGGGGTCCTTCTTTGTCACTGTACCCTTCTCTTACACTTTGCCCTTATGTGTATGTGTGTTAATGTAACATCTCTTTGTCCCTGTTTGTGTTCCTCCTATCCACTGCCATGCTCCATATGTATCTGTGTTCCCCCCCTTCATGGCCCTTTTTTTGTGTACATGTTGCTTCTTTATGTTCATGCTATTTCTGTGTCTCTCTGTAACTTTTCTGTTTGTGTCCTGATGCATCTGTGTTCCCCTTCCATGTTCCCAAACTGTTTCATTAGGTACTGTGTGTCTTTGTGTTCCCATTGTGTGTCACCCTGTGCCTCGTCTTTGTTGCTGTTCCTGTTTTGTGATTCTGTGCTAGTATCTGTAGGAGTCTCCATTTCTGTCTAAGCCTATAATTGGCCTCTTATTTGCTTTTGTGCTATTGTGCGCCGTGTGCTTGTAACCTTTAACTTCCCCTTTGAATACCCTTCCACAGATTTATCCTAAAGGCCACACCCCTCCATTTTCATCATATCTCACTCCCCGCCAATTTCAGATTAAGTGGCACCCACAACAACTGTACTTAAGTCAATCAAAGTCTTACCATTTGGAAGTGAGAGCAGGGGGGGTGGCAGCTTTTACTTCCAGGGGGGTCCTGGTGGCTCTTCAAGATACACTGGGATTCTAAATGTTTCAAGGTCAGTGGTGGCAGACAAATATTTTTTGGGAGGTGCATTAATGTCTCCCCATTAGCACAAGTGACCAAAAGTAGCGAGGGAGTCCTAAGTAATGTGAAGGATTCAGGGGGATGGAAGCGTTCTTCACCCTTTCAGAACATATTTAAAGTACATTGTTTACATGGTGCATTTTTCTCCACAATATGTAAGCAAAATGTGGTAAAAGGCAATAACATGTACAATTTGATTCTGTAGGGTAATACATAAAAATATTGAGTAAATGCCACGTTACCAACAGTACACAGAGATTTTACAACATTTTCATGAAGCTGTGGCTACACTCTATCTATGCCAGTTATGGTCACTGTAAATCTCTTGCATGAATCACCAGCCACAATCTATTGATGCCAATAATGTTAACTGTAAATCACTTGCAAAATGATGCAGCCACAATTTATCAATGCCAGTATGCACTACAGTAGCTTATATTAACCATACTGGCTTAGATAGATTGTGGCCAAAGCTTTGTTCAAGTGATTTACAGTCAACAGTACTGGCATAGGTATGTTGTTTCTGGTGGTTAATACAAGTGGTTTACAGTTTGTAATACACTTGCATAAAGCTGCAACCACAATCTTTCCGTGGAGTATGGTCACAGTAAATCACTTTCATGAAGCTGAGTCCAAAAAACATATCACCATTGCTACTGCATAGTACGTTAATGTTGCTGTATCCACATCATATACCACCGTTGACACAGACAGCACATGATTTTGTTGATGTACTGCAGTCAATCTAAGATGCAGTCTTGTCACTGTAAACAGTTTTTATGATGTGTCCCCTGCTTTACAAACACATGCACAGATTTCATTCATGCACACATTAATTCCAAGACACCCACACACTCTCTCTCTCTCACACTCACACAGACACACACGCACAGTATGCATTACATGCAAACACACATGCATGCTTATAGTAAGAACCTAGCTTTTAAAAGTGTACATTAGGTCTTCTTCTGAGACTACTCTTTAGACAAAAAGGGTGCAGGAACACAATTGTAAGTAGGTAGCACCCTTAAGGGACGTGGTACACATGGGATGCTCACTGGGCGCCGGCTGATATCGACTGGTTTGCTTAGCAAGCTGGGGGCCACCACACTGTGCTGCATACTCATGCTTTTATAAACTTAATTTAAGTGCATAAATTAAGTGTTCTCTTTGTGCAAGTCGAAGGCCAGCCATGTGTGAGGGACAGGGTTCCATGGCCAATGAGGTGGGCCCCTGAGGGGGTGACCACTGCCTCTGTTCTGACACTGAAGAAGCAGGTCTCCTCCTCTGCCTTCTTTCATGTGGCATACACATTCCATCTTCTCGGATGTGGCAGCACTTTGAGTGGGTGATTAACCTGAAGCTCATACCACTTTGAAATGTTGAAAGTTTGAGAGGTGGTGAGAAGGTGGGAGGGGGAGAGAGTGGGTGATACATTGAGAGGAGGGTCAGAGTGATGTCCTTAATGTGAAATGATGTTATATAGTGCATTCATGTGCCTTGGCTAGCACCTCTACTTCCTATGACCATGACCAGACCATTCTCTCCTCTCCTCCCACCTGGGTCCCTTTGGCCCTTTGGCCCTCTGACCGCACCCCCAAAAGCCCTGCCAAACATGTTCACTAACATCCGCCCAATGAAATGAGTGTCAGCTGCTGCCTTTGCTTCCACCTTCATCCCCCGCACCCAATAACTCAGTTTCTACCTCTGACTCTGCTCTCAGCAAACTTCACTTGTCCATCTCTTATACTCTTGACATTCTTGGCCCAGCCATGAGTATCTGCCTGAATCCTGCCTCTAAGTGTAACACCTACTACGACTCTGAACTTGCGTCCCTGAAACAAAAGTGCAGGGCAGCAGAACGGAAGTGGAAAACATCAAGCTTATCCTCTGACAAACTGGCCTGCTGCCTGCTCCAAAGAGAATACAGACTCTCCATTCACGCCGAGAAAAGAGCCCACATACATGCATAGGTTTCTGGTGCATTCAACAACACGGCTGAACTTTTCAAGACCTGGAGGGAACTAGCTAGTCCTTCCGCAGTATCCTCATCCCCTTCTCATTCCCAGGCTTTCTGCAATGCACTGGCCACTCACACTGGCCAACCATTTCACCAAAACTGAAGACATCCTGAGCACCATTGTTACCCACCCTCCTTACCCATCCCACCCCCTTGCCTCCCAATATGGATTCCGAGCACCCACAGGCACAGAAACTGCTCTTCTGAGCACCTTGTGAAGAACTGCTTTCATCACTGGACTCCAACTCCTCAGCTGTCTTCATCCTTCTCAATCTCTCCTCTGCCTTTGGCCTCATACAAAGGCCCCACGATACCCTTGGTATTTCTGAATGGGCATTGGACTGGCTAACATCCTTCCTAACTGACCTCTCTTCCCAAGTCATCCGGGAACCTTACACTCCTACTGCCTACTCCAATGGTGGTGTCCCCCAGGGTTCGATCATCTCACCATGGCTCTTTAGCATCTACCTTGCTCAGCTTGTACACCTCATCTCCTCCTTTTCCTCCAACTTCCAATGTTGTGCAGACAACACACAACTCCTTTTCAAACTTCCTACTGTCCCTCTTGCACCCTCCATCATCCCTGACTGTCTATCTGCCATCCAGTCCTGGTGCCCCTCCAATGATCTCAGCCTCAACACCTGTAAAACTGAGATCCTTCCCACTGGGACCACTGCTCCCTACTTCCTCCCTTCACTCTGGCCTTCCTCCTTGGGATCTCCCCCTGCTCCTTCTTGTGAAGCCAGAAACCTTGGAGTCATCTTCGACTCATCTCTCTCCTTCCTCCTCACACTCATTGCTAAGAAGTCCCACTTTCAGATCTTCCCTTTTAAAGGAATTCTCCCTTTTCTTCCTTTGCCCCAGAGGCTCAATGTTACCCGAGCCTTGGTTCTCTCTAGGCTTGACTATTGCAATAGCCTCCTCCTGAATCTACCTTCCTCCACTCTGCAACCCCTCCAGCTAATACAGAATAGGGCAGCAAGACTTATCCTTGGCTTTAAGATCAGGGACCGCATCTCTCCTGCCCTAAAGTCTTCACTGGCTCCCGGTTGCTGCACTGATTAAATTCAAATGCCTTTGCATCATCCACAAGGCTGTCTGGGTCAGGGGATCTCAATCTATTCACCATTATCTTACTAAATACTCTCCCTCTGGACCACTACGTTCCTCTGGCACCACCTCTTTGTGTGTAAAGGGTTTCGCTAAACAGAGGGTAGGTGGTCAATCTCTTTCCTCAGCTGGCTCCCTCTGCACCTGAGCAGGACTTTCTTAAATTCTGGAAGCTCCTCAAGACTTTCCTCTTTACCTCCTCCTTTATTTCTTCCCTCCTTTGCTAATCCCGCAGTTACTGTGATTGGGTTCCGGGGCCCTTCCGGGGCCCTTATGCATCCTCTGGGCCGCTGACTTCCCACACCCAATCGCCCAGCTCCTGTCTACCTTCAGCACCTGTCTTGGCACACCCTCTGCCCTGGAGGGTCACACTTACACCTGACATGGCTCCAGGGCGTGTAGCACTCAACATTCAAGCACTTCATCTGTGGCTCACCCATGAGCCCGGACTCCCCAGCAATTACTTCCTCTACCCTCTTCCTTGCTGCACTTGCACGTTCTGAATACAAGACATAGTAGGTGTGTTCTTTTTTCCCTCCACTGCATTAAATATTGTGTTTGTAATGTGTGTCACTCCCTAGCGCCCCCCCCCCCACCATGTGGGCGCTTTGAAACTGTATTTTACTTGCTGTATAAGCGCCTTACAAGCAAACAATAAACAAATAAATACATGTGTCCTGGACTTGCACCACCACCCTCCTCTCTCACTGGGAGGAGCCATGAAGGTGCCAAGCAGGGCAATACATACACTGAACCACCAACTCAGCAAAACAATGCCCTGAATAATCATTGATAAATGGTGACATGGCATAAATGATGATTGGCATATCCATACTGTACTGCCAAGGAACCGTCTTCTCACAATGTACTTTGCCTCCAGGAAGCATTTTTTGCTCAACATCATGTTGTCTAAATTATTCCTGTTCTAAAGGCTCCGCCGAACCTTATATGTATGCTGGTGCCCCATTGAATATGACGTTTTGAGTATAACATGTAAAGGCTTGCCGAAGGGTGGTTGGGGGAACCAGCCCCTATACCCTACAAGAGGCGTTTCCTCACTTTCCTCCTCATAGCCTGGATTGCAATAGCAAAGGCTTGCTGTCGCCTTACAGAAGTGAACTCAGCAGGAACTCAGATGTCTTCTCTGTTCGTCATGTCAAGCCATGGTGCATGCACAACACATAAGAGTAGGCTCGAAAGTCAACTTTTTTAAAAAATCTCGTAAAAATATGAAATGATTTCTTGGGGCATGTAACATTTGTACCTCCAGATCTTTTAGTCTATGACCCCCATAAGCAGGGGTGGACTGGCCTATAGGGGAATCTGGAGATTTCCCCGTATGCCTCTGCACCCTGGCCCTCTTTTGTATTTTATTACCAGGTTTTCTCGTAGGAAAAGCTTTGGATTTAATGGAAATGTGTAATTTAGGGACAATTTTAAAATGATTTCCAGGGCCCCTGCCCACAAACATGTGCTGAGCCAAGAGTTCCAGACGCATGCTTTAAGTATAACGCCCTGTTTAATTAGTATACGATGTGCTGCACTGCACTCTGTTGCACCCCTCCACCCCCTTGCATCTTTTTTCCCCTAGTGGCTAGTGCCTGGAAGCATTTTCGTGTCACTCGACACTCCTCACTCTCTCAAAGCGTGATCATAACCCATAGAATGACATGATCTGGCGCGTTGTGGAGCGTGACTCCTCCGATCCCACCTGTGGACTGGAGTGAACAAGACTTGCCCAGTAAATCGATTCCTAGACATGCTCAATATTTATGAGTGAATAAGAACGGAGACTCCTGCGTTTCTTTTGATCATGTCACATAACTTGACGCGCTAATGCACTGTTTTACCTCTCGGCAGCGAGCTAAACTCTCTCTCTTGATTGCATTCCACAGGGGAATGAAGGTCATGTATCCAGCCCGGAAACGCAGCCTCAGGAATCTCATTCCTCAAGTAAGTCTATTATTTCTAGAAATACCACGTCATGTTGCGAACATTATGGCCATTCTGTCGAGCTGCTGTTAGGGGCAGTGCTTTAAGTGGGGTAAGAAATTGAGGGGGGGGTCTCGTTTGAGGGCGTGGCTTTCATTGTGGGCGTGGCCTAAAAGTGCACAAATCACAGTAAGGTGCGCAAACAAATATATAAATGTATGTGAGCATTTATATGTTTGTGTACTTTTCAAGCCATCTTTTATAAACGTAGCAATGTTACATATTTCTATGTTTATAAAAGGTGGCTTGAAAAGTGCACAAACCATAGTAAGTTACGCACACTTGTGTGCTTAATTTACTATGGTCTTTGTACTTTTCAAGCCACCTGTTATAAACAGACATTTGTAACATATTTCTATGTTTCTAAAAGATGGCTTGACACGTAAACAATTCAAGGCATCTTTTATAAAGCGTTGATGACGGACAAAACGCAAGGTGGCTTTGTCCGTCGACAAAGCTTTATAAAAGATGCCTTGAATTGTGTATGTTTCAAGCCGTCTTTTATAAACGTAGAAATATTTCTACGTTTATAAAAGACGGCTTGAAACGTACACAGTTCAAGGCATCTTTTATAAAGCTTTTACAACGGAGAAAGGCGCCTCGGGCTCCATGATCTCTGCTCAGAGCAGATAGATCACAGAGCACAAGGCGTCTTTCACCCTCTGCGAACCCGCGGGCTCCGTGATTTAATCTGCATATTAGATCATGGAGCCCGCGGGTTCGCTGAGGGTCAGTGACCTGGGGAGGGCAGACAAAGGGACAGTAACTTCCTCTGATGATCCTGATGAGAGGTCATCAGAGGAAGTTACACTGACTGACAGAAGTTCCGCCAGCCTCAGCATCGCTGTGGCTGGCTGGCACTTCTGTCAGCTTGCCTGACATAATGGCCTGCGCATCACCCGTCGCGACTGCGGCCGCCGTGGGATAATGCGTATCGCCAATGTTGTGCGGGACCGGGGGCCCCGGCAGGGCCCCGGCTCAGCCCCACTTTCTGGAGACTGCTGGGGCCCAGCCCACTTAAAGCACTGGTTAGGGGGCCCTACTGGGACATACATCCCTATACAAGCAATACGCATGCCAGAACCTTATGAGGTGACAATCAAGTAATACATGCATCCCCCTGTAACAGTGCTGGTGCTCCATGAGAACTCGGCGAGCGGGTGCCGTCGCGCCCGGCAAGTCTGACCCTGGCTGGTGGGACGGCACCCACCCGCAGAGTTGTACTGTGCCAATTTGGTAAAAATGACCGGCACAGTTGTAATGAAGCCCAATTTCTCTTCCCCTTGCATCTACCTTCTTCCTCTTACACACAGGGCTCAAGTTGAGGGTACACGCGGGTGGATGGTGTCCACACACCTTTTTCAGTACCCCCAAGCTAAAATGAGAAACATTGAATGTCCTCTTTGAATTAAAGTCAACCTCAGGATCGTGCCACAGTCGTCAGGTTTGCATGCCAGACACTTCACCACTGCACCATATAACCTGATGAAAAATAACAAACAACTAAAGGTGAAATGTCTAATTTCGGTACTGCAAGTTCCAGGGAAAACATTTGTATTGGTTCTTGGAGTTTAAACATGCACTCCTTTTAACGTTTTCAAAAACACGATTTGAACAAAATATTCATTCGTCCTGTGCAATTTGAGTGGTCATGAATAGCCAATTTAATGAAATGTGCATATTTCAACTTGATGTGCTAATTTCTGGTGATGTTACATCCCATTACGTTCGTTGATGAGTCCTCCCACTTTTATGTTTAGGACTTGACCCCTGCTTACACACAGTCCACCCTGGGCTCTGTCACTTCTGACATCGGCTAGGCAATCAAGGATTGGTCTTGCTGGTGACACCCCGAGTTCACAGGAGATTTAAGCGTTTGCCTTTTCCAGATGAGAGCAATGGTTTCATCATTCTACACTGACCCTATAGGCTTTCAGACCTTCAACAACTCCACTTCTTTCCCTCGTTTCCTTTCTTAATGGGGATGATTTTTCATGTGCGCTTGAACCATTCTCTGCCTTTGCCCTTTCCCATCCTCTGCTGCCCTTTTCTCTTCTTTTCAGCCCAAAGTCTAGATTCACCTGGTGGGGGCACAACATGCAACTCTCTGGACAAGCCTCTGTGTATTTAGGCCACTATGGCCATGACTACCACAGTAGAAACAACTCACAACATAACATACCCTTTGTTTCCACAGTTTCCTACTCTACCTGTTCTCTGATGTATTCTATATCACACCATATTTTATATTGCCTTCATCCAGATGATCTCATGCTGCTTTGGATCCTGTGATCTATTGTCCATAATCTACTTTGCAATCCCTTATTTTACATATTCTCATATTTCTTTTCTCATCAGAGATGTCACATTGACCAACCCACAGTACATGCCCACACTCTTTTCGGGGCATGAATGTGTTAAGCTTGGCTGTACTTGCATCGCTCTAGGTCTGAGGAAGCTCCTTTGTCTGCATGTTCCTGGTGATGCTGCCAGAGTCTGTGTAGGCTCTTTAGGAACGTCCAGTGTTTCTAGTAACGGCACATTAATGGGCTTCATTACAAGTCTGCCGGTCTGGAATTACAGGTGCCGGTAGCAACCTTCTGGCCCCCACTCTGGACCGGCAGACTACAGCTGTGCCTGCCGTGACCTCTGCACCCGGAAGGTCTGACCTGCCAGGCGCAGCGGCCCTGGTAGGCACAGTTATCACAGAAGCAAAGGCACTGTTAGCAACGGTGTAGGTGCTTCCGAGTCCCCATTCCCGTGGAGTCCTGTAATGGGGACTAATATTTTCCACCACCTGATACCCAGGGCCGCCGGAACTTGTAATGTCCCGGTGGCACCGGGGTCTCAGGCGGCAAGAAGCGGTTTTACGAGGTTGGCGGCAACCCACCAATACCACCAACAGGTTACAGACAAACTCGTAATGAGGCCCATTATCATTATCATAAAGGTTCCTTCTTACTTACACAGAAACATGGGCCTAATTTTAGGGGGGGCAGGGGCGATTGCCCGCCCCCCCAATTTTCATGGCACACCATTTTGTCACCATTCATTTGGCTGGGGCACCTTTTCTTCAGATGTCCTGTCACCCCCAACATTTTCATCAAAGTTACTCCACTGCACAGAAATATTGTAAGTCCTTCAATTTAACTTTTGGGAACTTATGTGTAGTGAACTCAGCTGGGAAAATAGGATACAGCATGCACAATTCCCAGACCTTTGTGTCCATTCTGTAGGACAGGTTTGAAAGCCACTAAAGTTGAAGACAGCCCTTCATCATGCTGAGGCCAATAGCTTGACTAGTATTAAATTGGCAGATAATGCCACTTATTATTATCGCTCTCAGGAGTACGAGGAATCCACCATAGATTATTTTATTATTGGCGGGATGTTCGATGCTTCGTTCATTATGCTCTCTCTCTCAACAACTAATCGGTCATTTTGTGTTCTCAAAGATGTATCACTTTGTCCCCTGTACTATTTTATTTATTTATTTATTTTGACATTTGTTAAGCACACTTAGCCCGGGGCATCATTTTGTACTCTGAATAATTTTTCTAAGAAAGCAGGTCCTCTCAAGAGAGTGTACACATTTTCTTTCCAGTTGCCTGCAGGCCTACACTACTCCTCTCCCCAGATCCCACTCATTACAAACATGATGTTGAAGGTACAAAAGGTCAAGAAGAAGTTCTCTTGGGGGCCCCATTTTGGTCACTTCTTCCATGCTTACCTATGCCCCTATCCCCGATGGTGGGATATCAATGTAGAATGCAACATTGTATAAACTCCATCTGGGGGCTGGTAGTTGAAAGGCTAGCTTTCCTATTTCAGGCGTTTTACTCACCAGTCACCAGAGATATCCAAGAACCTCACAGCCACGTGGGTGATGCTTGATTGACATTGGAAGGATTGCACTGCCTGGTGCAAACAAAGCTCCTTGAATCCAAGCTCACGATGAGCAGCAGTGACTTTGGATTTCTTGAGAGATGGTTTACCGCTGAACCTCTCAGTTGCTACTCCCAGAGGGCAATGGTCAGCTATCAGTGACATTCACGATTTACGTACGGGATTGATGAACACCAATCTCTGGCTACCGGGCTACTTTGCTACTTTGATCAGCCCAGTTCTTCACTCTTCATGGATGCTGCAGTCATTTTGGAACCTTTTTAAATAATCCTGGTTGAACCTATGCAAGAAGATACCTCAGCTCTGTTATAGAAGAGACCAAGTGGGATAATCAAATACCTACTTGATTACTTTCTGAGTTGTCCTTGAGTGCGGTCTCTCTTTGAAATCGAAGTAGCTTGAATGTTCCAGGACGAAACAGGACATCGCCTTACCAATATTTGTTATTAAGCTCAATGTAGGACAAAGAGCGCCCCATAACCTGGATGCAAAGAGAACATCTGTGTCTTTCTGGAAAGAAGTCTTACACCTTCCTTAATGTGGGTGTGAAAGCTTCTCTGGGCACGCTTAATCATTGGATTAAGCAAACTATTTCAAAGGTACACCTGACAGCAGGTTTTTCATGTCATTTGCATGTCCAGCGGCACTCCATGAGCCACACAATTGCCTTGTTCGCATGGCATATGCAGCACTGCCAGTTGGACATCTCCAAACACATTTATCCAGCATCATAAACTCAGTGTGGGAGTTACTTAATGATGTGAGTTTTGCATGTCTGATTTCTCTGCTTTATCTTCATGATGTTCTCAGCTATGCGTTAACGGTTGTCTGGCTGTCCAGACTCACAGTGCTGCTGTCTTTTTCTCTTATGGATCTGGGCTAAGACTCTTGCTTGGTATATCCTCAACTAATTATGGACTATGGCAAGGCAGACAGGTGCGGAGGAATGTTCTTATTACTTACCAGTGATCTGCCATACTCCAAGTTCTAGGCCTTCTCGTGACAGTCTTTAGATCCCACCCTACACTCAAACGTTAAGGAGAGTCTTGGCTAGAACAGAATGAGGATTCTGGATACTGTCCCTGTATAGGGAGGTAAATGAGAAGAGCAGAATTCGGGACAAATAAGGATTACCTGTGCAACTGCCATCATCTTCTAAAGATGTTTAGGGAAGGTTGGAAGGGTACAACGTCGTTTCATCGACAGACATTATTACGACCTGTGTTTTTACAGGAGAATTTTACCGAAAAAAATCCTTGAAATTTTGGGCCGGTGGGAAAGGGCAGTTAAGGGGTTTGGTGGGGTCGGGAACATTAAAAAAAATGTACATGACTGTTTATGGCAAAATTCTCTCGTAAAACACTTGTCGTAATAATGTCTGTCGATGATAGGATATGGAACCGTTGGAAGAAGGCTTTTCTTAACTAAGTGAGGACTGTGACGAGGAATACTAGGACTAGGAGTGATAAAGATGACTAAAAAGTAATCCTAGCATTACTCAATCCACTCTCACCCTTTGCTCAATGTAGCCTCCTCTAGCACCAAATGGCCTATCTGACACACCTGAAGCCAGCGCACTAAGCACAGGGAAGCAACCTCAGAATGCAAAGCAATTATTTTATTAAACTGACGAATTGAGTGAGCTCTGTCAGCCTACAATAGGACCAGAGACATCTTTATGGGAGGGCAAAAGGGGCACTTGCCCAGGGCACCCACCTTGGAGGGGGGCCCCAAAAAGGCTGCTGATCTGAAGAAGTAAGATTACATTGTTAACCAGTCTTAAATAGCACACATCAGGATATTTTATGGGGTGCTGCTGAGTCCTTAAACCCCTTGCCTTTCTGTTTTGACAAGTACATTCTGCCTTGATCAATTCATCATGTATTGCTTTCTGTGTTCACTGTGGTATACATAGTTTGTGTGTTCCTTACGACACAACTCTGTAGCATTCTTTCCTTCCTGTGGGAATTATTTTGATTGTGTGCAATAGGCAACAGTGAAATGCATATTGATAAATTGAGTGCGACAATGGTTCAGAAGTTAGCTCCATGTGTGAAGCACCCATTGCAGAGATATGTGTTCATATGCAAAATTAGAATAACATATTCCAGTAAAGCTGGCTGAGCCTTTCCTATGTCTGAAGTTTATAAAACTGCCTGCATATGTACTTGGTTTTGCAGAACAACATCTGCTATAAAAACTAACATGTCATCCGTATGGTGAAGGTTTAGAAATTGGTTTGTTTAGATGAGGTGTTGAAAAACCTAGGCAATCACCTCCAACGATGCCATAAACTGTTAGTCCAAGAGGTGAATAAGTATCCAAATTCAAGACTATGGAACAAAAGCATTCATGCTTGTATCCTGGCTTTGCCAGCAGACAATACAGTGATCCTGGTCAAATCATCTAACATATCTTACATTACTTTGCTGTCTTCTTTGAGGTTTGCCTTCTTGCATGCTTCTGGCATCGTTTAGCCCATTACTTGGTCTTTCTTCTTATGTAGACCATTTGAGTGGAAGGGGTGGTAGACAGAAGAGAGCGGACCAGATGTTGCAGGCCTTACACAAGCATATTTCAAGGTCTGCTTGTTTGACAAAAAAAAATGGTTAGCTTTTGGTAAAAGTCAAAGGTTTTTATGCACGTTTATAAATGAAAATATCACAAGCCATTGTTTTGGAAGTATTTAAAGCTTTAAAATACAACAGACAAACCCAGATTACATTTATTAAATGACATTGATTGGTATGCTGGTACTTACATACTTCCCTTGACAATGGAAATAATGAAGCTAGAACCATTCCCATTTTGCATAGAACCCTTCTATAATATTTTGTTAAAAATTGTCATGTTTGGTAATGTGATTTGTGTACATTCCAAATCCATTTTTATAAAATGAGATTGTTTTAGTTAATGGTAAGAACTGGAAAAGAAAGTGTTCAAATGCAGAAATTGCAGTGTTGGCACAATCCCAGCTTCACCCCTTCAGCCCTTAACCAATGTGTGATCCTGGGTATCTCATTTAATCTTATATTGCCAGTCCCTAAACCTTTCAAAATTGTCAGCCCTTCAGAGTGATTTCCTTCTCATGGTATACTCTTCATAAAAGACTTATCCATGGTTTCACTGGCTATACGGTTGCTTCTACTTTAATAGTGAGCATATTCACATCGCACACCACAGGCATTTGTTCCTTTGATATCTAATGGCAACACTATTTGAAAACCATATCCCACTTCTAATCTCAATCTGTCTGGATAAAGACACCTTTAGCTTCTAATCTGCATCCACTATCCATGCTACGGTATGTGTAGCGTTTTCCTTCCTTCCAAATGGTCTCCTCTGTCCATGCATGAGCACTTTTGCATTCTGTGAGGCAGCTAATGTGCGTTCTCTGTCTATTATGGGTGAAATGTACCTTTTTACAGATGGTCCTGCATTAATACTACAGGCTGCACACCTTCCTGGATGTTATTGATAACAATTATACTGTATGCACTAGAGCAGTAGCATATTCGTAGGCTGCTAATATTGGTCTTCAAATGCTACTTGTTGATCACTCTGATTAGAGTAAGAATGAAGAAGGTAAGGGGACTTAAAGGGAGTAAACATGCTTATTATGCTGCCAGACAGCATATCAACCTATAGGTTGTGAGCGCAACGGGTGGGGGTGCAACCATTATTCTTGATCCCTTAATTCATTTGGTTTGGGGCCCCAAAGATGTCCGTGCCCAGGGCCCCAAAAGTGGTTAAGATGGCCCTGAATAGGACTGGCAAAATTGGCTGAGGAGAAATTGCTTTGCAGAGAAGTGGGGGCCATTAGATTTCAATGTTTCTAAAAATGGTTTCAGGTTGAAAAGGACATGCACACCTAGAACTGGTTATCCGTCTTTACTGACGGAAAATTAATTTGGGAAGGTGCAAAAACATGCATTTGTGCCCAGGGCATTCAGAAAATATTATTTTTGCAGTAAGGGGGGAAGGTTTGCCTTGGTGCCAATTGCCCTTGCACCGATGCAAAGTTTCAGTAAAATGACCCATGTCGAACAGCATGCATGGTTTGCAAGCACTTCTTCAAAGAATTAGAAATACTAACCAGCAGTGCCTATTTCTAGCCACCGTAAACCATTAAAACCATATTGACATGCAGTTCCTCTTTGTCTCTTGAACAGGTCTTGTCATTGCTGTCTGCCATCCATTTTGCTCATCTGCACCAGCGGGTGGAAGTTCCGGAAAATTATGATGGCTTATTTCCTTTGTATCTAATGAAGGTACGCAATCCTTGCATCACATGATTTTATCACATATGAAAAATGCATTACAATTTCGGAAATGCTTAAGGGACATCTGGGGGAATAATAGGCGCGTTTGCCAAGTAGAGATCTTCGACACATGTGCATACTTTATAATACATATTGTTGGACGGAATGTGTCATGGTGTGGGAAAAGCAAGGGCAGTGGGTTAAGATGTAACATTTCTAAACCTAGAGGAGAAGCAAAATGACATTTATGGGAAATCAAGTTTGAATGGAGTTAAATTATTTTTAGAATGAAATCTGATTTTATTGGAAAGGTTGTTAACTGTTGATATGATTTTCAGTATAATTTAAGAAGTCTATTTTTGTATAAATGGTTTCTAAGTTTTTAAATATTTGTGCAAGTGTGAAAAGTTTCAATGTAAACTGTAACACACTAAATACATTTTATATATATATATATATATATATATATATATATATATATATATATATATATATATATATATATATATATATATATATATATGTGTTATTTATCAAGTTCCGAAAGGCCATATTTTTATTTTGCTTACAACATTAATCCCATGCACCAGGAGGTAAGAGCAAAAGGCGAGCAGGAAGAAGTGGCAATGAGAAAAATTGCCTTTAAATAAAAGCAAACGATTAAGTGGCGTTCTAGATTCCCCAGCTAAAGTGAGATTATACCTGCCACTTTTGATAAAGAAAAATCTGGATCATGATGTCATCGGATGCTCCACCCCGTTTTCCCCGAGACTCCGTCCACCCACGCCAACCACAAAAAAAACAAAAATGAAAGTCAAATGATGCCAATCTGGGCGAGATTTACGCTCATCTGCCCATACCTCGATGTGATTGGCTACAATTGGTCTGTTTCTAGCCAATCACATCGAGGTGTGGGCAGAGTTACTTGAAGGGCTGGAAATCATGGAGACTACACACTCTTCTCCGGGACCCTGAGAAGAGCCTAAAAACCCGGAGTCTCCAGGGTGAGCCCAGAGATTAGGCAGGTATGGGTAATATGCGAACATTGAGTGATACCGCAAGACTCATAGTAATTCACAAGGCGAGCGGGTTCATCCTTTCACAAAGGCTTCACAAAAGCCTTCCTACATTTGAAGTGGTCAGTAGATTTAAAAAGCACTTTAATAGGGTTTAAGTCCTAGCCCTGCACCCTCTACCATGACACCTCCAGCAATGCTGTCTGAAATGATTTAATGCACCACTAGTATTTGGATAATCTCCTGGTGCTCTGGAGGGTTTGAAGGGGGAAACAAGGGTAAGGTTAGCGAGTGGGTAAATACAAGAGAGCTGTGGTCTTGTGTTGATGCGTGCAGACCAGATGCACTTGAGCTCTACGCGTGGCTCTGTTTCTAGGAGGCAGTCAATTGCTTATATTGGGTAGCGGAGAGCAAAACCCAGTAGGTGACTAATTGATGCATGTCACTTGACAGGCAGGGCAAGACAAGCCCCCCTTGAGAATACAGAAGGGTCGGCATTGCTAGGGCCAGTCGCCGTACAGTATGCTTTCACTGAAGCGACTCATTGTATGTGCGGCTTCTCGACTTGTATTTGCATTTTTCCATGCCCCCAACACAGCTTCAAAATAAATGAAGGCGATTACCCCTAAGGTATTGCTCTCGCCCGCCGCTCCTGGACATGTCTTACCTTCAGGCTCCTGGGTTATCAGCGAGGAAGAGGAGGGCACGGCCACGGTTCCTGCTTCCACTTCTTCAGAATTTAAATCTGATCCACCAGGCGGCAAATGGTCTTTCCCAGTCCTCTATGTGAGGGTGGCCCCTCTTCTAGGCAGGGAGGTTTAGCCAGGTAGGGACCAGAGGCCAATGTCCAGGTTGGAACCCCGGCCTTATTCAGTATTAGACCAGTGCCTTGTGCAAAACCGGTATGAGCACAGAGAATGTAGTGCACGCCAGGCACACTCAGTGGCTTGTGCATGCTCTGCCCCTGACGCACAGCTGCTATCCGTGTGATTCCCTAAGAGGCTAGGCACTCTCTGCCCTCCAAACCCGTGCAATGTAAAAACCGATGAAACCTACACAGGTTGGCTATCTCAGTGACATGCATATGAGTTGAGACGGTGCTTGTCCAGTGCAAACTCCTACTACAACCTGCCCCCTCCCTGCTGAAATAAATCGCAAACATCAAATCAAACAAATCAAAAGTGAAAGGACAAACAGCGGGACCACTGTCACCTTCCCCAGCCAAGTGCCTGGTTGGACTCTTCCATACACCAGCCCTGGAGGTGCCTCATTATGGTGCTAGGACAAACAAGAAAAATAAAGATCACTGGGGCATTGCAGCAGCAGCGTAGCCTGATAATGCAGCCGAAGCCCAGAGCAGAGGTCGCCACCCCTCACCCCTTTCCTCGAGGGGCACGATGATGGTAAAACCCCTTGCACTGTGTTGGGCACTCATGGAGACCACCATAGATTTGCTACTTTTGCTTGGAGTGTCAGTTTGCCAGTCAAATGTCCCATTAAAGATAAATATCAAGCTCTGCGTACACATTTACAAAAACCCAGGCCTTCTTCCAAAGAGCTTCACTTCCTCGTGTTGCCTAAGCACTTGTATTACACGTGTTTAATGAGTACTAAGTGAAAGATAGTTTTCACTAGCCCCAATTCAAAGAAGATCGATTTAGAAAGACCGCTCTATGACAGCATAGAGCTGTCTTTCTAAATTGAACTGCCATGCCCCTGCCGCACACAAATGCGCACAGGGCCTGAAAGGCACAGGAGAACGGGTAAGTGTTGCTGTGTGTGTGTGTCTGCATCTGCATGTGTTTTCATGTGTGTGTTGCCTACAGGTAATTGTTGCTGTTTGTGTCTGCGTGTGTTTACGTGTGTGTGTGTGTCTGTGTGTGTGTGTGTTGAGTGGTGCGTGTTTGTGGGAATGGGATGTCAGGAGTGGGGAGGGAGGCGGTGGCATGTGAGGAACAAAGGTTCGGGGGGGTGGAATCCCCCAAGTTAGAAGTCATCCGGGTAGAGAGGGTGGGGCAAGGCAAGGGGATATTTTCGTGTTTTGTGGGCCACGTAAAATCACCTGAAAAAAACCAGTATTTTTGTTAGGTGACCTTGCAAAAAGCAAAAACATGACATAGAACTGTTTAATGTGCCTGGCTATCTGTATATATGTTTACACTAAGCCTTTCAGAAATTTCACAAGCTCTAGTTAATGCAATAATCTCTGCAGTTTGCGCAGAATTATGTGAAATTTGTTTGCTCTCTACAAATACAGTATTTAATGTGCTGATTGCATAAGCAGCGGTGGTGTACCATCCGGTAGTTTAAAACAGGAGCCTTCACAGAATAGCTCCCCTTGTGGATTCTTTAAGGGTGTATCAATTAAATCAATTCTGCCCTTGGTTTCTTGTTCTGTAATATAGAGGCAATCATGTGACATCTTGTCACTACAATTTGTCACTTGTGGAGAAGGCAATAGTTTCAGCCGGATTCAATGAACATCTCTTAATTTGGATATGCGGGGAAAATGTGTTGCATCTGTGTTCTGTTTAATAGAACGTCTATGGAGTGGGGTATCATCACAGTTAAAGAGTGACCTAAAACCATACCATCACTTTGTTTCACAGATGCAGCCACAGCAGCTACAGCTCTCAAACATCTTGGCAAAGCGCATGTCTAACGTGGAAGAAAAATCACTGCATGGCCTATTCTTGCCCCCATGTTCGTGTGTGAAAACAGCCAAAGCACATCCATTATGTTCATGCACATAAAAAACAAAGCCCTTTTCTTAATTTGGTGTGCCCAAAACTGGTGCTGAACATAACACAGCTTTAAGTAAATCAAAAGCGTTCTGGCAATCCATGTTCCACGGTAAAGGAAAAGAAATGCCCTTCTTTATCAGTGCCAATATAGGTTTTATCAACAACAAAACATTCAGGATCCACTGTCTACAATATGAAGTCATGCCAATCAAAGCTCTGACCTCCTTCTGTGTATTTCCCTTCGACAGGAGATAGCCCAGATAGGTGACCTCCTGTCAACAATACTGGAATTTATTCAATGAAGCCTTATGCCCATGCTCTGCTAAATGAATCAGCAGCAACACAGTGCCCTCTTTGCAAGCATCTTCAGAATCAGCAGCTAGAAGTAGATCATCTACATATTGCAACAACGTGCACGTGGAAGGTAGCTCAAGCATATCAAGCTGCTCTTTCAATGGCTTAATGTAGATACTTGGACTCTCAGTGTACCCTTGCGGTACACAAGTGAATGTGAACGAGCGACCCCCTAGGGTGGACGCAAACAAATATCTGCTGTCAACATGCACAGGAATATTAAAGAAAGCATTTTTCAAATCCACAACATTAAAATGTGTAGCTGTGGCTGGAATCATAATCAGAATTGTGGTGACATAGGGCACAATCGGAAACTGTGGAGCAACCACCTTATTAATTGCACGCAAATCAATTATAAAACAAAAAGGAATCGCCTTATCCACTTTCTTGTAGACTGGTAAAATCGGGCTATTACACACACTCCCCGCAATTTCTTCAATCACACCTCGGTGTATGAAACCAGAGACAATACTCTTTAAGGCCTGTTCACCTTTGACCGAAATATTTTACCGCGGGATACACAGCAATTTAACACCTGGCTTCAAAACAATTTTAACTGGCTCAACCTGTAAAATTCCAATATCATTGTTATTGCCTGCCCATAAACATGTGGGAAACTTATTTAATTCAGTTGGTAAAGGTGTAGACAAAAAATGTGGAACAGAAGTTTGTTGGGGCAAAATCGTTAAGTACACTCCATCTGGAGAACAGTAAATCACAGCATTCAGTTTCTTGAATAAATTCGCCACAATTTGTCATCAATAGAAATGGACAAGAATCAGTGAATGGTCCCAGTGAAATTGGTACCAGCCGAGAGACCGGACTAACCACTGGCGTACTAGAGAACCCTACAGAAATGTTGCTCTGCCCTGACAGTGGAATATCTGGAACCTGTGATTGATCAATGGAACACTTATGTGCTCCTGTGTCTATCAAAAAGAGATGCTCCTTATTCCCCACCTTCATTTCAATGTAGGGCCCTTTCTGATTGATGGGAATAGGTATCGATTCCAGACCCTGCTTCGGGCTGTTCTAACAGAACAGTATATCATCAGATGTAAAATCTTCAGAATAATAGACATTCAAAGGATTATCAAAAATATTCCTAGTATTAACACTCTGTTGCTGATTATCTTGTGATGGTGTCTGTTGGTTCTGTGTAAACTGATTTCTACCTGGACCCCCTATCCCAGAACAGCCTCTGGATCGTCTATCCATGGCACCACACGTGCTATTTGATCTCTGCTGAAGGAGCGGACATTGTGCTCGCCATTGACCCTCCTATCTACAATATGACACTGGTTTATGTGGATGGGACCCAGTTGTGCGCCACACTGTAGTGTAAATTGGCCTCTGAACTGTGTATTCCCACCTCTGGCTCCTCTAGCTATTTGCTACAACAACACTCTAGTTTTCAGGCCTACCTTCTTCTTTTTCACCTTCATATTCTCTGTATTAACCCTTTTTTATAATACTGATCCATGTGTAACACTTCAGATTGTGATTTTCGCTTGCCATGCACTCTCAGAAATCATAATCTGTGATTGGATTTAAAGCAAAAATCCACACACAAATGTATCAACAAACAACCCCTTTCCTGGCTCTGTACTTAAATCTTGACCACTAAAATCCGAAAATACCTACTGAAATCTGTTAACATACTCTGTTGCACCCTCTGACTTCCCTTGCATGCAAGCTGTAAGCTTATCCCATATAATTCTTTTTTCAGGAACCAGAGTTTTTAATTTAGTCACTATTCTATCTGGCAACATCAGTATCACCTATGGCAGTTTCTCACTGTCTTTCCTTTCCCTTTCTGCTTGTACTAAGGCATCCCATGTATCACCCATCCCTGCCTGATCATCTACAGTTCTAATCTGCTTCCACAAATCAGCAGGAAGGATCACGGGAAACAACAAATCTATATCACCCAGCGTGAAAACTGATGAATGCAAAACAGATTCTATTTCTTTATAAAATCCTGTTGGATTCTTCCTAATATCTAGAATTGATTGCTTAACGGTGTTCAATTCCTGTTTAAAAAACAGGACATGGAAAAACTGTGAGATATAATGTGCTTCAATAGTAGTGTCAGTTGTTCATGCTACGCATCAGCAGGAATCTCTGCTTTTGCAACAAATGTCAGAGGAACCTCCCTCATCGGCAAATATAAAGAAGGCAAATCCGAATGTCTATTAATAAGGCCAAATCGAGTGACAAAGAAGTCAGTGCAGTATCGGGTGAAAATTCTCTTTTATAAACAACCATCAAATCTGCGGGACAACATACCATTTTCTTCATACAATCATCCTGTAAATACGCAACCATCACCTGTAACACTTTCCTTTGTATTGCAGGAGCACACTGACTAAATGTGTCATGCACTTCAATGGTAGAAATTGAAACATCCGAAATCCATCTAAGAGGGTCTCTTGGCCAAATGCGCATTTCTTCACTCATTGGTTTCAATGGAGGAAGAAATTGCTTCTGCACATATGAAGCCTGTCGTCCATTTTCATCCATCTCATCTTTCTGAAACCGATCTAGCTCCCTTTTAAACTCAAATACCTTTGCTACATGCTCAAATACTTTCGCCGCAGTGTCCCTTGAGCAGGCAAGGACATTCAAATCCCGCAACCCCTGTGGGATATTCATGTCCGTCAAATCACTCCATACATCAACTAAATACGTTCCTATCTGTTCTATCAAAAAATTCTGTTTAGGAATACCCCCTTGATCAGAAATCGCAACCAAAACAGCCGATTCATTACCCTCTTCTATGTACTTCCCAGCCCATATATACAATTCTCTCTTTCTGTCTTTAGGTACTGTGCAATGAGTCACTATTCTTGGATCAGCTTCCACCCGTTCATCCACTACAGGTGGATCTGAACCACCTGGCAAAGAGAGTTCATACAAATCTTGTTCACTAGGCAGCAGAGGAAATACCAATGATGGTACAGACGGAATTATGGGGATGGCCACTGTTGGCACAGGTGAAGGTGCAGGAGGGGGAACAAGAATGGGAGGAAGAGGAACAACAATGGGAGGAGGCACATAAGGAGGCGGTGCAGTTGAAACAGATCTACGCTCATTCAATAGTTTATTAATTAACTTGTCTGATGTATGAAATGCTTCAGAGGGATATATCATTTGCACATCTAGTTGGAAAGCCCTGTCCATACCTCCAATGGATTCTGACTGGTTCTGTTAATCATGCAACAATGCTTTCTCAGCATTCGTCATGTGTCTAGGTGCATGCTTTTCTCTACTTTTGAGTTGCTGCATAGCTTCCTTCCTCCAATCTCTAACTGCATCAAATGCTGCAGGCCTAGCCTTTTTTCTCAACAATACAGATTCTAAATGCTCTAGGTGAGCAATTTCAAAACTACCATGAACTGGCCACTGATGTTCGCGAACATGTCTAGTCTGTCTGTGCCAAATAGCATTAAATACGATAACTCCCAGGCTGTACTTACAACACATATGATAAGCCGGCGACCATTAGGGTGGCGCCTTTTGGCCATGTTCCAAAGATTGTCTTCTGTTGCGGACAAATACTGCAAAGCAGGATGACAATTTCCCAGGAATAGTTCAATCACAATCTTACTGGCGACGTTTGTTTTTGCAAAAACAACACTTGCAAATAAACAAATATCAGGACTTTTAGGAATCAGGGTACGACTCACTGGGTTTCAACCAATAAAGGTCAGATCAGACATCAAATCGCCTTGGCTGGCGTTTTCATCAAACAAGCCTCGATACAGGGACCCTCGTTGTGATGACCTCTAAACCATGCCCACCATCCAGGTATTGGGCGTGCAGTACTGTGAAGGAATCGCATCTCACTTTGCAGGGCGCTGTGTCACTCTCCGATCCCGGTACGATAGCCTCGTCTTCATCGTAGTGATGTGGCATCAATCTTGAGGGTCCCTATTTGGGCAACGTCTGCCAGATTAAAGAACATCAAGGCTTACTACCACATAATAGAAATACACCAGTCACAAGGTCAAAGTTACAATTGTACTTTTATTCACAAAAAGCTGTCTGGCTCTCAACACCCCACAGTGTGTGCAAGCAGACACAGCGAGATGAGAGAGTCCTGAACATTCCACAAATGCACATATTTATACACATTTTTCACAGCCTTGGACACATCGTCCAACCCCTCTTCATGCAATACATTACCTAGGGTTCGTGACCTAACTACATAACTAATTCATGCTTAAACAACTTTGCATAGTTCACCGTTTTCCATCAAACATTTCACATGTTTTCCAAATACAAGACACAAAGGTAACATTCCTCATTTTACTCGCTTACATTTGTCTATCATTTGTTCTTAAGCTTAAAGTCAGTTAGTTTCAAGGAGAGAAAACAAGGATTTCTGCAAAAGAGCACGTTCAGCTATTTGTTATTTTACTTTGCTCTTTGAACGGAGAAGGCACTGTTGGGACAGATGGTATCTAAATTACTGATTAGTACAGCTTTTGTTTAGCTCTATGGTTCCTCAGTGTAGGATAAACAATCCACCTTAGCAGCTTCAACATTCTTATCTATGTTGACATCATGAAACAACAGAAAGTTATTTTGTTCTGCTGAAGCCAAAAACACAAATTCTGAACATGCGACAGAAAGCAGGAGTCAATCAAAATGGTGGATAACTCAAAAGGGCGGCATAGTCAGCCTGTTTCAGGTTAATTCAATGCGATATTACAGTGCTTAGGCCAATATTTACTATCAGGTAGTATTATGTAAGATATATTTTCACAAAAATAAAATAATGGGACTGAGGGTGGGTGGAAGATGGCGGGGAGGGAGCCGGCTGTCAGGTGGGATTGAAGCCTGTGTTCCTAGCCACCTGATTGGATAGTTCCCCCTGACAGGGTGCTAATATGCTTGAGCCAAGGCAAAACACGAAATACCACCATCATTCTTTCCTTGATGGGCCTTGTATGGAGTTCCAAATTAGTATGATGAACGAACTCTAAACCAACTATATGGATACTTTTTCATGTTCGAAGTTGTGAATGTTGGGAAAAGGCATGGTTTTGGTTTTTGAACTATTGATTACTTGTTCAACATTCCAATAATGGACAATTAGCATGTTCAAGGCTCGACGGAAACTGACTGGTGATGAGTCTAGAAAAACAAGCCATCAGTATAAGCGAGGGCACTCTATGTTCCGACTCCATCTTCAGAAAGAATCAACGAGTGTTACTGAATAGAATGTGAGAGAGTGCACTAGACAGTAATTCATGTCATGACTGTACAGAGTCTGATCTTTGGGCTCACCTATCCCATGATGTATGGCTTACTCCCAGTGCTCATATACCAATACTTTTTAATGCTTTGCAAATGATAAACATAACGCCATATTGCCAGTGGAGTAACTTTGCTGAAAAAGTTGGGGGGGCATGATATCTAAAGGAAAAGGTGCCCCTGCCAAATGAATGGGGACAACATGGTGTGCCACGAAAGTTGGGGGGACAAACACCCTTGTCCCTCCCCTAAAACGACGCCCATGCATATTGCCAGCTGTTCAATCGTATCTCATTGAAGATTGCTGCAACACGATACAGGTGCATATCTTAGTGCTGGGCTCCAGCAAGCACAATTAAATAAATGATTCTGTGTCTAACACATATTGAACAATGCACGAAGAAATGCACAAAAGGCTAATTAAGTTCCCTTGCATTGACTGTTTATTTTTGTAATCATGTTCTAGTGGGAATAACAAACAAAGTATCAAAGGTGTGTGGCCAAGAATTGTCTGATTAGTCAAATGCTCATGGCATCCTAACTTGGTTTGCAGGTTCAAATTATGGTATTGCTACTGCAACATTTCCCTATTATGATGTAGTTGAATGAAACACCAATTGTACGCAGGCAATCAAGTGATACATATTGGTGTTAACTTCATTGTGGTACTATTTTTGCTATATCCCACTTATTTTTCAAAATTATTGTTCAATCAGCTAATATTATTGTGTATATTAGTTTTTTAATGGAGCTGGCATAACCAAAAACAAAGTTAGTAAATTGTGCACCACCCATAAAATGGGAAACCATTGTTTTTTCTCTCTGCAGTCTGTGATAAAGTAGGCTCGTTGGCATAATTGGATCATTCTGTTTCAGATCAACCTTACGACGGATAACTACTACAATATGGAGTTGTCTGGGAATGAGGAGGGCATCTTTGGCCTCGATCCAGAGTCAGGATTTCTGTTTGCGATTAAAGCATTGGATCGGGAGACAAAGGCATCATACACGTTACAGGTATGGTTGAAGGAAAACTCAAAATCAGTGTCCTGGACTATTGGACACTTGCCTCCCCTGCACACTGTATGTGCTGATGTTTATCAGTCAAATGTAATAATTATATAGAAGGGTCAAAAATGTATTCCATGAATTATTCTCAGTGGTTACTTCTTAAGATAGATGAATGATCACGTCATTAATTCACATTTTTTTATGACACTTGTTAGAGAAAAACAAGTACAAATGTAATGTTTTCAGCTGTGCATGTGAAGTATTAAATTCATACATCATACATGACAACATTTAAAAAAAAAAATTGAGCTTGACGTGTTTCAGGATCGAATTCCCTTCATCGGGAGCAGGAAATTCATCAATTGCATATACCACACATGACCTCATTAATTCTATCAAGATTTGAGGAATCTGTGACGTAGAAGGTGACACCATTTAATTATTTAACTATTTACTACTTATGATACATTACTGATGATAGAAACATATCACTGATAAATCACTTTGCTTTTGTGTTATAGATTAGAAATGAAGCTAACAATACATGAAGTTTATGCAATGGATGAATTTCCCCGCTCATGATGAAGGGATTGTGATCCCGAAATGCCTCGAGCTCAATTTAATTTATTTTTAAATGTTGTCATCTTGTCATTTAAATGTTCTCCTGTGTGCCGGATCGGGTGTTATCGGCCCTGCAACCCTCTATAAAGGCCCTCAATCCCCTCAGGTCTTTAACTCGGGCCCAGAGCCAATAACATCCGATCCTGCCTGCCGGATCAGGTGTTAACACCACATCAAAACAGGCTGCAATGTCATTAGAGTTCATATTTGTGCATTTATCAATTGCTTCATCACAGTATACCATTCACCCACCAGTTGTGTTTTAACCTTCCACAGACTTTTCATTTATATGGTATTATAGTGTAATAGCCAACATGTGTTTCACAAATTTCGATTCATTAAGGCCAACTTATAATTTCCTTGAACTGTAAAACATAAGATGTAATCAAACTAATGATTGCGCGTTCTCAATGTCACTGGGCCTAGCAAGATCGTTATTCTGTTCTCCCCTGTTCCCCTCCCTTGCCTTGTTGCGCTCTGAAACACTTGTCAATATCAATATCAATGATAAAGAGTAAAACTGAACTAATCTTGGGAGGAAATATGGGTAATTACATTAATGAATTTATCCATTCATTCACTCTTAAAAAGTCCCTTTGTAGATGAATAAAATAATTAGTTAATATACTCGAAAATCAATTGAGTACTTTATTCAATAAATGCTGTTATATACAATAAATGAATGATTTAACATACTGCTGATGAGGAACTGTATACGTGTTTTGTTCGTATTTTCATGTAGACCCAAACAGAGTTATTATCATTCATTTATCAATGAAACAATTTGTTAAATGTATCATTTACAATCAAGAATTTATAATGCATATAAAGGGCATGCCACTTTTACAAAAATGGTAAATTAGTGTCACTCAGCGGAATCGGATTAGCAGTGATCTGACAAACCCTTAAATAGCTGCGAAAATTAAAATGGGGTAGAAAGTAACACATATATTTAAAAGTGTGTCTCTAACGACTGAGACAGAAATAACGTGTACCTCTCACATCAGTGTCCAACGTCTGTGTGGTTCTGCTGAATTCATAGAGGACCTCAGTTTAGAGATGCCGGTTTTAAGGAATGTTATTTCCAATGAAGACAAAAGATAAAGCAGGAGCGGCCACAGCAGCAGGGCATAACAGGGTGACTGTGGTGAAGGCCTGCAGCAGATAGAGGACAATCCTTTTACAGACCCTGCAAGAAGCAGGGAGACGCTGATAGCCCAGAATGTGACATGCAGATGGCTGCAGCAATATGCCCACACATATAAGGAGTGGGGAATTCATGAATTTGTTGGAGTGCTGGTAAGGGATACACAACACAACCACTGGTATTATGGATTTAAGTAGACTGTGAGAGAGACCGGAGGCCAATAGGGACTTGGAATCCTCTGGAAGGGATCAGGCTCCAGAACTATTTGGAGGATAGAGACTAGCCAGAGTGACAAAGTGTTAGGGAACATTTCTAAAAAGGCCACTTTCCCTCTATATTTGTGGACACCCCACACCAACATCTTGCTTCTGTTTTAGTATCCTGACCTGACGTTTGCCAGTGGATCACAGGCTTCAGCTGCACTCCCCTGGTGTTCGCTCATCATTACAGGGAAACTGAAATGTCCTTCAGGCTGTCAGTACTGAGAAACTTTGTTTCTCTTAGTCTTTTGACGTGGTTGCCACTTTCGGTAAAATTGTAACATTGCTCAAAGTAGATTACAGTATCGTGCAATGGGGCCCTTGGCTTTTCTGTCATAGCCATCCACTAAGGATTTTTTGGTGACTGGACGATGTGCCTAGGAGTGGACTAGCGGCAGTAGAAGCTTTTTTGTGTATTATTATAACTTTTTACTGAGCCATACAGCACTTACATTTGGCTCATGACTGTGGCTTGTGTCCGTTATGGCTGTGCCACAAGTTCTTTTGTCTACTGCTTTGGCCATTTTGTTTGTTGGCCTTCCCCCTGGTGTTCATGACCCGGGACTCCATCATGTGGGCATTCAGTTGCCTGGGAAAGCCGCTTTTTCACGGGCTACTGCAGGATGTGTGTGGTTACCTAGGAAGTGGGTTGGGACATCCCAGTCCCAATCTACAGTACTGGTGCCAGGATGTCTGGTGTGCATGAGAGCCACAGTGGTCCGTGATTGGACCACTGCTGGCATGCATGAGTGGGGCATAGCTCCTCATTGGCCAGATGGGTGCCAGTACCCACCAGACTTGTGGCTATGAGGAGGGGTCCAGAATGCTGACCTGCTAATCACCAACAGGTCCGAATCAATCTGTAGACAGAGCCAAGTATCCAGAAGAGCTGAGCAAAACCACAGATGATCTTGCACCACGCTGAAGAAGGTTGGCACCCTGAGCCAGCTGTTGTCCCGGTAGAGCCCTGCTTTGCGCTCAGTCTCTGAAGACATGTGAAGGTGCTTCAAACCTTTGGAGTGGTGCGACCAATCACTTGGCACCCATGCAAGAGCATTGTCACATCACATTTTTCCTTGAAACTTTGGGGAATCCTAGTGTACACTGCAGAGCACCTGTTCACTGAATCCCAGCTTCTTTGGGCTGTGAGAGAGAAGGTTGCATCAGATCACTGATGGTCACTGAAGGCGGTTTTCCTGTGTGCCTTCCTGACACCAGGTGCAGTGGTGTTTTCTTTGTACTTTAACTAAGACGAAAGATACAGCTCCTGTTGCAAACTGGACCCACACTAATCAGTCTCAATGCCTGCTGGTTGCCCTGCAAAAGAGTTTGTTCGGAAGTGTTTCTGGGCCATCCAGTGGACTGTCCAACTCAAAACTTTGCACCCAAACAGGAGCGTCATCACATCGAGTTTTACCTCTTTGGGGAGTCCTAGCTTGCAAAGCACATTTTCACCTAATTTTGACATCCCAACTGCTTTGGGCCATGAGAGGGCTGCATAACATTGCAAGATTTGGGTGCCCTTATATCACTGTGCATTCTTCCTGTACCCTGAGACCAGCTGTATCAGTGTTTTCTTTGTTCTTCAACTGAGACGAGAGATAGAGCTCCTGTTGCAAACCACATCTGCACCTGCAGCACCTGTGCACTTTGAAGCCAAACCAAGGGTGGGCAATTGAACCTCAGATCTGCCAAGTTTGGACCAAAACTGAGATAATGGCGGTGAGAACTGAAAACACTTAACGGTGGACCCTTGTTCGTCCATTGTATTTTATGCACAGAGAATCCCTTGTGGTCCTCTCTTTGGCTTGTGTTAGGTCTGCTTCCTAAAGCCCTCCGAAAGCTGGGAATAGCTTTGTTCATCACAGCAGATCCTCCTTGACTCTTGGAACCTGTTTCCATCCTTCAGAATACCACCCTTAACCTCGCCAGCTCCTTAAAGAAGTACTCTTGTATCTTTATGCACGACTGAGTGTTTTTACGCACACATCGAATATTGAGCACAAGGCTCCATTCATCATAGGGTTGGACTTATAAAGTTAGGGTTTTCCATTTCTGAAGACTGTCTATGCTATAAAGATTGCCTGCTCTTTTCACTTACAGGTATTAATGGAGTTTCCAACTTTATCGTTTTGACTCCAGTGACTGTATATATTTTACATTGCTTTTCATTATTCATTTGTATTTATTCTTGGGCCTAAAAAATAGTACATTTTCATAGTTCTGTCACTGTGGGTCTGATTCACAGAAGCATTTTAAAATGGCACAAATCCCATTGGAAAACTCTCTGTGAATCATGCCCTGTGTGTGCTCATCAAAGACCTCTGATCACACCCACTACTCCTGAGACTTAGCCTTAACTGCTCTACAAGCTACCGTGAATTGGTCTGGCTATCTTTTGAGAAGTGTTCCCTAGTTCGCTAACCAGGGTGGCCTCCTAAACCTCTTTTCACCAGTGCAAAGTTTAGAAATCCATTCTAACAAATTGGTGTACAGTGGTGGAATAAGAACCGAGGTACTTCGGTGTTGCACACTGATGTAGTGCCTGCATTACAGTTACAGAGTAACACAGTGATGTTCGTTAGCTGGTAATTGTAAACCACCTGCTCAATTTATAAAATGGAATCAGTCACAGCTATTACTTTAGGTGTGCCTAAGTCTGAAACGTTAAGAAGGCTGTGTGCTGAGATAGGTATCACTACCTCTGGCACAATAACTGAACTGATCCAAAAGATTGTAGATTGTCATGAAAGCAGAATTACACTTCTCCCTCCTATGATAGTGCAGAAGCAGCTGGGACTGCTCCCAGTAACAGTCATGATATGGCTGTTGCTACCATCATACAGAGAGAGAGGATGAGGAGGATGATGTTCAGTCGAATGTGTCACCTACATCCTCGGAGGCTGAGGCTGTGCCGGAACTCAAGAGACAAAAGATTAGGCTTAGAGAATAAGGACTGGAGTTCAACATAGCAAAGCTGGAGATGGAGAATGTGGAGTAACAGAAAGATAGGGAACATCATCTGGAGCTTGTCAACTTTCAAGCTGCCAACAGCTCCTCCAGAGGGTCTGGGAAGGGTTTTGGCCCCTCCTCACATCCTAGATTTCCTAAACATCTGCACAGTGAGTATGATGAAATAAATGACATCATGAACTGGCTGACTGCGTTTGGGTATGCATGTGAAGGACAAGAAGTAGTAGATGCTGGGCAGATTGCATGGTTATTCCATAGAATGCCCCACTCTGGCTGCAGTGCTGTTGTGGAAATGTCAAAGACTGAGAGAAAAGATTTTGCACAATCGAAGCAAACCCAGATCTTAAAGTTTGGGAAGACTCCCAATACTTGAAAATATTCAGGGAGTAAAAGAAAAGAGAAGGTAGTACTTGAGTCACATATGTTAATTAATCTTTAAAAAACATGACTGGTTGGGTGGAAGGTGTGACGAATCAACTTCCACGGCACCAGTGGTCCAGGGATGAATATTGGTTTCTAAACGATCAATCAGCCCCACAGCTCTAGTACACCAGAAGGGATCCGAACGGATTGGAAACACAAGTGTATTATAAACCTTCTTGTCCAATTTTATTAACATGGACCGAATGTCAGGTTTATCTCTGCAAGGTTGTGGGTGGATGGTTGGTTAGTTGCAACACTGCGAAAATGCAATTATTAACCAATGATAAAAGGGACTGTCCAGTCAAGGTTGTATAAAAATATGTACTTCATTATTATCACAACAGACAGTTCTAGCACACGACAAAATACGACCCACCCTGTAGCGGAATACAGAGGACAGTTTCAAGAAGGAAAGGGATGCACTCTGAATACTGACAGGAGGGTAGTTGGTAAAATAATTAATCACAATGTTCAAGGATACTTGGTCTCATCTCAAAAGGAACAATGGGTCATAAAATGTCACTAGGCGCCTTCGGAGAAGGACCAGTTCTTAGTGCTTGACAGGGTTGAGTCGGTTTCAGTGTGCTTTGCAGCTTCTGCAACAGAGTTCAAGACGGGAGACAGCTGCGGGTATCAGGCGGCAGGCAGTTTGGCAAGCGAGGCAGACAGGCAGCTGCAGGCTGGCCTGCATGGTTGCTTCGGGTCAGGAATCATTGTCTCTGCGCTGATTGGCGGGTCTGAAGCACTGCTCGAGGCGTCTTGGATGGCTTTGAGTGACTGCGGCATGACAACAGTCAAGGGTGCAGTCGGATGCAGCTCGAGGGGCTCGACTGTCTCGAAAATTTCTTTTCAAGTGGACGCTGGTTTTTGCTTGTCAGTGCACTCCTCCTAGCTTCTTTGCTGGGCCCGTGTCGTCCTTTAACTTTCAGGCAGATGGCCCAAAGCTGAGGAGATTGTTGAAGGCAGTGGCCTTGTCCTTCTTTCAGTTCAGAGACTCTCTGGTGCTTCCCACCTATGAAGCTTGCTTGCAGGGCCTAACAGGGCATGCTGTGTGCTGGCTGGGTATAGGTTCTGTAGCTGCAAGAGGGTCCTCTGGATTCAATATCTCCCTCTGTTCCCTGGGAGATGTTTAGGGGATGGATCTTCCCTGTTGGAAATCCTGGCCTTCCTTCACTTGTGGAAGCTGTAAGGCAGACTGTATCTTCAGCCAGGGTCCAAATTCGTAATTCTTTTTACTCCTTGTGAAGTCTTTTGATGATCTGGCAAAAGAGGGGTTCAACCCTCTTTTAAAGCCAAATGGGTCCCAGTGATTTGTGTAGTCTAAGCCTACCTTAATTAACCAATCCTGGGTCCCCACCAACAATTGTCTGTTATGCGTGAGGTCATAACCTGAGTGCTTTGCAAAAGGAAAGGTAAAGGGGTGAAAACATGTACTACTAAGTCCCACCCATGTTCTTGTCTGTTGTGGATCAAAGGTTCTCTCTGTGGTTCCTGATTAAAGGCAGGTCCCCCTTGAAGTTGTTTCGAGAACAGACTTTCTGTCTCCATCAAATCACATACTCCTTCCTACCCTCTGAATGGGGGTTGCCTACTGTAAACATATGTACCAGACATGACACTTTACTGCCCTTGATACTGAGGGGTGGGAGATAATTTCAGGGAGACACAGATGCATATTGGGGTTTCCTGTCCTTTGTCAGTTTTGCGACCAGGCCTCTCGCAGGCCTGTCTCAATTAACTCTCATCAGTATGTGCTGCCACCAGCAGTACTGATAACAGGCAGGCGGATCCATGGAGCCATGGCCAGAGTAAAGTGTTGGCCTTCTCTTTTGAGATGCTTCCCAGACTGTCACATAACAACTAAATGGGACGTGGGGCTGAGGGTGGTGCCTGTAGGAAGTGTCCACCCAGAGTACACAGATCTATGTATTTGTTGCGCAGTGAGCATAGGAAAATGTGTGCAGTTTAGCCCCACCCATTTTCCGAGGTTGATCTCCCATCATTCAATTTCCTTAATAAAATATCAAAAAAGCCCATGCGAGTGCACACCCACCATGTTGATGGTCGAATTCCTCACAGAAGGTTATAAGGTCACCACTTTTGAGGGCAGGATTCATTTGGTTATGCTGACACATATTTTGGCCTCATGTTCCCCTGAGCTTAAGCAGCATTTGGTTGACTCTAAAGAGAAAGAAGTTGGCCACTGCAGCAGATTTATGGGTATCCCACAGAGTGACCCATAAGGACAAGCCTGTGCCTGGGAAGCAGAAAGGAAAGAAGCAAAAAGAGAAAGAGGGTGGGACAACTCAGGGCCATAAAATTTTTAAAAGAGTAAGTCACACAGGCTAGTGGGACTAATCATCCAAAGCCGAGCTTAGCTTATCCTAAGCCTCCCTTTGTCCCAATACCCAGTGGATCTTGTGTGGCTTGTGGAGCCAATGACCATGTGAAGGGGGGCCCCAGATGTATGGTCAAAACCTTGGGGTCCTCTCTGTGAATCTCACCTTTTCTCATGATAAGGTTGAAACACTCACAGGGGCATCCTTCTCTTCTGACTCCTTACCCTGTGGGATAGGATCAGATGTAGTCTTAGTTTCCCTGGGACACTAGGAACCTAGAGTAGCTGAGGCAAATGCCTCCATCCCCGATAACACAAAGCATTACTTTAATGATAGTGTTATGTTAAATGGTGTAGAAACCTCTGCCATGATGGACACTGGGGTCAGAAGCACTGCAGTGGAGTCCACTTTGGTAAACCCAGAGGAGCTAGTCGGAGCCCCACTTGTGCTCATTAAGTTGTTTGATAGCCTCCCTCTCCAATTCACAGTTATGCCTGTAACTCTAGATGTGAATGGTGGAGTAGATAGGATACCAGTGAGTGTTCATAGGCAAGGAATGATCTCAGAGACTTAGGTATTCTGGTTGATAGAGCAGAACAACAAGCAGAACAACACTGCGCTAGGTCTCAGACCAAGGCTTCCCTAGTCAAGTCCAAGGCTGAGCTAAAGCCAAAGAGGAAACCCAAGGCTAACGGAGTAAAGAATTCAAAAGTGCGAAAGAGAATACTCCCCCAACTCACCTACCACTGAGGTGGAGGCAGTTAGCCAAGTCCCTGAATCTGATGAGGAAGAGGGGCTGCCTGAAATGCTCAAACCTCATGACCATCCTGAACTGCAAAGCTTGGTTGCTGAAGGTGTAGTGTTTAGTAAGGGCCAACATGGGGGACCAGATAGATAGCCACTGCAGGAGTGGTGCCACACAAGTGATGCAACAATTCAGGTTCCACTGGTACCACTCCTTATAATGGGTTTACCATTTGAGAGGGAAGGGATTCACATTGTTGGTCCCCTTGACCCACCAACATCCTCTGGCTACAGGTTTGTTCTGGTGTTGACCATGCCACCAGATATCCTGCAGCCGGTATACCGTTCTTTTGCCGTGGGATTTTTCATTGCGGGACTTTTCATCGCCGTTTTCTTTATCGAAAAAAATCATCTTTTTTTTTGGGGGGGGGTTTAAAAATGAAATAAATATTTGTGGGTGAAAGGGAATAATTAAAAAAAGGGTGGTTTGGGGGGGTATCCCCCCCAAAAAACCAGTGTTTTTTTCGATACAAAAACAGCGATGAAAAGTCCTGCGACGAAAAATCCCGCGACAAAATAACTTAGAACCGCTGCAGCCATCCCACTTAAGCATTAATTGGCATTTTCAGGGTTGGCTTCCCTAAAGAGGTTGTGTCTGACAGAGGCAGCAACTTTATGTTCAAGTACATGCAAACCATGTGGAAGGAGTGTGGGGTCTCCTATACGTTTTCTTCAGCTTATCATCCACAGACAAATGGATTAGTTGAGAGATTTAACAGAACTCTCAAAAGCATGATTGGAGCTCTTGAGGAGCCTCAGAGGAGAAAGTGGGATCTCCTTCTGCCATGCTTACTCTTCGCCTACAGAGAGGTCCCTCAAAAAGGGGTTGGTTATAGTCCCTTTGAGCCTCTCTTTTGTCACCCTGTCAGTGAACCACTGGCTATAGTCAAGGAAGGATGTGACCTCCCCATACCTCCTGTCACTCCTAATGTAGTGGACTATGTGCTAAGTTTGAGAAAGAGGATGTCCTTACTGATGGCTCAGGCTAGTCGCAAGTTGTAGGCTGGTCAGGCATTGGTCAAACATTAGTACAACCAGAAAGCATCACTTGCACATTTCCCCCAGGCCAGGAAGTCTTTATTATGAATCCCATCAGGCCTAGGGCCCTACAGGATACATGGTCAGGCCCTTACAAAGTTGTGGAGCAACTTGTTAAGGGGAACTGTTTAGTGGACTTTGGGAGGCCTGGTCAAGCCCCTAAAGTGTTCCATGTAAATAGGCTGAAGGCATTCATTACTAGGATTGAAATGGCCACTCTGTTTTTTGCATCAGACAGAGAGGAAGAAGAATCTGAACCCCTCCCTGATCTGCTCCAAGCCATTCCTTCAGATGGCTCCATTGAGGGTATCAAATTGGCTTCTCAGCTGTCTCCTCAGCAGCAAGGTGAGGTGAGAACCTTGCCAAGGCAATTCTCCCCCTTGGTATCACTAACTCCAGATTTGCCCCCTTGGTGCAAACAAGAAATTATCACGAGATAGTGTGCCTTCCAAAGGTAGGAGCTATAGTATATCAGATAAAGTAAGGTCCCACATCAAATCTGAGGTGAACACGATGTTGGATCTAGGGGTGGTTGACCCTCCAGTAGTCCATGGGCCAGTCCTTTGGTTCTGGTGCCAAAGGCCGGTACCTCTGAGTTGAGGTTCTGTGTGGATTACAAGGCCCTGAATGCTGTCACCAAGACACATGCCCACCCCCTACCAAGAACAGACACATTGGTAGACCAGCTGGGTGCTTTTAGGAATCTCAGCACTTGTGATGTCACTGCAGGGTATTGGCAAATTTCCCTGACAGAAGATTCCAAGGAGAAGACTTCTCTTACCAGTTCAGGGTAATACCATTTGGATAAAAAAATGCACCTGCCACTTTCCAAAGGTTGGTCAACCATGTTCCAAATGTGTTGGTTGAATTATGTATAGTATATCTGGATGATATAGCAGTCTTCAACCCCACTTGAGACACCTAGTAATAGTGTTGCAGGCTCTTCAGAAGGCCCACCTGACTATAAAGGCCAGAAAGTGTCAAAATGGTTAGAGCTCAGTGGTATACCTTGGGCAGGAGTTTGGTGGAGGTAGAATTCAGCCTCTTCCCAGTAAGGTACACACAGTACAAGCCTGGACTAAAGCCACAACACAAACCCAGGTGAGAGTACTCCTGTGCCTCACTGGGTATTACAGGAACTTCATGGCAGACTATGGTGCCATAGCTGCCCCACTGACTGTTAAGGAACATTTCTCAAAAGGCAACTTTCCCTCTATATTTGTGGACCCCCCAAACCTTTTGCTTCTGTTTTAGCAGCCTGTCCTAAATTTTGCCAGTGGAGCACAGCCTTCAGCTGCACTCCCCTGGGCTTTCGCTCATCATTATTGGGAAAATGACATGTCCCTCAGGCTGTCAGTACTGAGGCATTTTGTTTCTCTTAGTCTTTTGACTTTGTTGCCAATTTTGGTAACATGTTAATATTGCTCAAAGTACATTACATCACCGTGCAATGGGGTCCTTGTGTTTTATAGCTCTAGCCATCCACTAAGGATTTTTTTGGTGACTGGACAATGTGCCTAGACTTGTGCAAGCAGAAGCTTTTTCATGTATTATTATAACTTTTTAGCGAGCCATACCGCGCTTACATTTGGCTCATGACTGTGGCTAGTGTCCGTCATGGCCATGCCACAAGGTCTTTTGTCTACTTCTTTGGCAATTTTGTCTGTTGGCCTTACCCCAGGGCTTTGTGACCCGGGACATCATTATTTGGGCATGCAGTTGCCCGAAAAATCCACTTCTTTCGCGGGCTACTGCAGGTCACATGCGTGGGTACCCAGGAATTGGGCTGGGACAGTCTGGTCCCAATCCACACTACTGGTGCCACGATGCCTGGTGTGCATAAGAGCATGAGAGCCACAGTGGTCCCTGATTGTACCACTACTGCCGTGCATGAGTGGGGCAGAGATCCTCATTGGCCGGCTGGGTGTGAGCACTCAACGGACTTGTGGATATGAGGAGGGGTCCTGAATGCAGACCGGCAGATCAGCAACAGGTCTGAATCTACCTGTAGACAGAGCCTAGTATCTAGAAGAGCCGAGCAGATCCAAGAACTATCCGGAACCACATTGAAGAAGGTTGGCACCCTGAGCCCGCTGTTGTCCCCAGTAGAGCCCTGCTTTACGCTCGATCTCCGAAGACCTGTCAAGGTGCTTCAAAACTTGGAGTGGTGGGACCAATCCCTCTCAACACCTCCTGGTTGCCCTGCAAATGAGCTTGTTCGGAAGTGTTCCTGGGCCATCCAGTGGAATGTCCATCTCAAACCTTGACACCCATGCAGGAGCATTGTCGCATCGAGTTTTGCCTCGAAACCATGGGGAATCCTAGCAAGCACTGCAGAGCACCTTTTCACTGAATTTAATTGTCCCATTGTCCTTTGGGCTTCAAGCAAGAAGGTTGCATCAGATCACGAGAGTTGGGTGCCCCTGCGTCACTGACGGTCGTTGAAGGCGATTTTCCTGCCTTCCTTCCCGAGACCAGCTGCATTGGTGTTTCTTTTGCTCTTCAACCGAGACTAGAAATACAGCTCCTGTCATAAACTGGGCCGCATCTGCACCCGCAGTGCCTGTGCACTTTGCAGCCAAACCAAGGGTGGGAATTTGAACCTCTGATGACCCCCTCCAGACCTTCCAAGTTTGGACCAAACCTGAGATAAAGGCGGTGATTACTGAAACCACTTACTAGTGGGCACTTGTTCATCTATTGCATTTTATGCACAGAGGATCCCTTGTGGTCCTTTCCTTGAGTTGGGTAGCGTCTGCTTCCTAACGCCCTCTGAAAGTTGGGAATAGCTTTGTTCATTGCAACAGATCTTCCACTGATTCTTGGAACCCGTTTTCACCCTTCAGAATCTTGCCCCTAACTTTGCCAGCTCCTTAGAGAAGTACTCTTGTGCATTTACGGACGACTGAGTGCTTTTACGCATGCATCGAACATTGAGCACAAGGCTTCATTCATCGTATGGTTGGGCTTAAAAAGTTCGAGTTTTCCATTTCTGAAGGCTGTCTATGCTATGAAGAATACCTGCTCTTTTATTTACAGGTATTGGTGGAGTTTCCAACTTTATAGCATTGACTCCAGTGACTGTATGTATTTTATGTAGTGTGTTGCTTGTGTGGTATTTTTACATTGCTTTTCATTATTAATTTGTGTTTATTCTTGGGCATAATAAATAGAATATTTTCATACTTCTTTAGAATGATAATTCCTGGTGTTTCACTGTGTATGCTCATCAAAGAACTCTGATCAACCGCACTACTCCTAAGAAGACTTAGCCTTGACTGCTCTCCAGGCTGCCGTGAATTGGTCTGGTTATCCTCCCAGAAGTGTCCCCTGTTTTATTAGCAAGGGTGGCCTCATAAACTTCTGTTCATCAGAGCAGAGTTTAGAAATCCATCCTAACACAAAGACAAAATGGGTGATTAGCCCTCAAATTATTAGTTTATAGAAGGATGGAGAAGAAGGGTCCAAAGCTGCTTCAAATGTTACAAGGTGTAAATAAAGGGTTCTATGTTCATTTGTCGACATGCATTTTTTGATGGCTTTTTTGCCAAATTTCTTTTCTCGAAAAAACACATGGATTTTTTTGGGGGGGGGGGTTCCCCAGCCCCCCTATTTATCTAACACTATTCCCAACCCCAGAACCCCTTATATACCCTTCCTGACAGCCCCCTAATATTTTTCGATGTTTTTTTCAAGAGAAACAAATTAGCAAAAAGTCCATCAACAAAATGCATGTGGATGAATGGACATCGTACCAAATAAAGGTTTAGATATGTAGTTGATATGATGCATGTCATGTGGGATGCTCTGAGATGTCCCAGGCACTGCACATGTGAATGAGAGAGAATGACAACTGTTTGGACCGATACATTAAAGACACTGGGCCTCATTACAAGTATGCCATTAAGTGGTAATATTGGTGGTAAATCTATTACCGCCAACTTTACCACTATGTCAAATTAAGAGGTTGGGTCTGTAAGGAACATTCTGGAGGTAAATCCTCCAACTCACTGCCGAAAAATTTGCAAAATCGGGAGAATTACTGCAGTGGAAAATCCACCACGGTCATTCTGCCAAAAAAAGCCACATTGCATCCAATGGACAAAGAAAAAATGGGGCTTACCCCGCCGCCGCCACTTGTAATCTGGCGGTAATTCCACCAGACTAAGTGGCAGTAACAGTAATTCTGTTGGGCAGTATTCTGGGGGATTTACCACCGGGATACCACCCAACTCGTAATGGGGCCCACTATCATTCTGAGCATTGCAGTAGTGGCCAAGTACAGTGATATATCACAAATTTGGATGGAAAAAAGAAGAAATACCTCCAACGAATGGTATCTTTGCCAGAATCATCTGCCAGTGGTAATTCCTCCAAGCCAATTTCCAAAGGGAAGGGCGCTGTGTCTCCATGGCATTTTGTCATATGTGGCAGTACAGTCACAGATGACAAAGTGTCCAACTGGCCAGGCCATTTACACGTTTGAAACAAAAGATACATTCATTTGATTTGTAAGTATGTTGATGCTTTGGAAACCGCCTATGCCCATATTTTAGTTTTGCATGCTATGTTTAGACGGGCTCTTTCTGGGTTGAACCGCACTGTAAGTAAAAATTATTGCTTTTATCTGATAAATAAACCATTTGCTACATCATTGGTTTGACGCTAATAGCCAAGAAGACAAGTACAGTAGTGGGTGAACTGGCGAGTGCTTACATGGTAAACTGTGAGAGGCCACTGTTTAAACTAAGAGTAATAATGATGGAGCTCTTTCTGCAGAGCGCATTCTGCCACAGCAGTGACCTGGCACTACTTTGGAAAAATACTGTAACTGCTCTTACCGTCACCCAAACCATGGTACTTATGTACTGACCCCAGGAGGTCGAGAGGTTAAGTGGACCCACCCAGAATGAAAGCTGTGGCTGCACGTTGAACGCGTACAGCGCATCAGCACTCGCTTAGGGCATAGAACTATTTTAATGGGCTGAAAGGGCAGCTACAATGGCAAGAAAGCTCAGCCAGCTAAGGCCAAGCTGCTGACAGCATAAAGGATGGTGATGCCTTCCATGGGATTACAGCATTCCTAGAAAATAGCTCTCCGGCAGCCTCTTTGGACTAATGTCGATCTGGTCAGATTTCTGTATCTTGGGCAGTCACCACGGGCTCTGCCCTGCCTCTGCTTTTGTTTAATGTATATGCTCAGTCATTGGCAAAATAGTTACATTCTTTTGGAATTTTTTTTTTACTTTTTCAGATGATACACAGATCTTGCTATATCTCGAAGGTGGCCTTTCTTCACCACTTTGGACTTGTTCTTCGTGCTTGTCTGCGGTGTATAACTGGATGAACCTAAATAGGCTGGAGCTCAATCTGAGTAAAACCCAAATGACCCATCACGGAAAACAGAAATGTCTTAGTTTATGGCTCACTATTTCTCATCCAGTTCCTTGTTTGGTGTCACAGTCCCACAACCTCGGGCTTCTAACCCGATGAGGTTTGAGACTGAAAAAACTATAATTTTCAAAGACAATAGGTCTGGCTTTGCAAATTGGCTTTCCCACCAAATATTTATATTAATTTTCAAAACATTACTGACCAACCATGAATTGAACGACTCCCATCTGCTCAAGGTGTTTGTGAATAAATCAGCCAGTAAGATATGCCAGTATTGAGACTTTGATGTGAATATAACATATTAAATACAATGGGCCTGATTCACAGAAGGGTTTTATAATGGTGCAATCCCATAGGAAAACGGGCTGTGAATCAGGTCCCATGTTTGTAACAGGATCCCATCTATTTGAAGTTCCTATATTTCATCCTTGACAGTCTCAAATAACATTGAGATGGGGCATAGGAACCAGAGCAGATAGGGGGTGGACATATTCCCCCCCATTTCTCAGAGTGGGCAGTCAGATGATGTCCTATCTCCCCCACTTTCCTGAGCAGAAGATGCAGGGGGTGAAAAGGCTCACACGGTTTTCCTTAAATCAATTATGCCCCAAAGATAAAGGTACACTGCAAAGGTTAAAGTTAATTCCTGCAGCCAATGAAATGATAATGCCATCCACCTGCTGTCCATCAATTTGCAAATATCCAATCATCTGTGAGAAGGATGCTGGACGTGTCTTTGGAGTTGGCAAATTGACCAGCCCACAATGACCCGTAAAGCTTCTGTGTTAATATTGAACAGATAAATTCCTCTCTGCAGTCAACCAAATGCTGAACATGTCCTGCTTGGGCGAAGACGGTGCTCTTATCTATGGTGTGCAATGGTGGCCTAGCCTAGAGGGGGGACTGCAATGTCATAAGTAAAAGAAAAAATACCAACTGGAAACAAACCTTTGTTTCAAATTGTCTTACAGATTTTGCAATATGAGAATTAACAGCAATCCAGAGAGTAATTATGTTTGTAATACAGGCATACTTTCTTTTTTCCCCTATTAAATATAGTAATACACATAGCCTTGAAGGCACACAAGACTTCTACAATTGTAGATTGTTAGAATGGGATGTGTCAACGGCAAATCGCCTACCATTCTCTTGTTACCCGCTCCATAGTCTTTGGGTCTTTATGCTCCTGATTTGCTGCTATCGTTGCTAGAGTCCCTTGGACAAATACATAGAGTAAAACAAATGTTTAAGGAGCTAACCTGTATGTTCTATGATATAAATATGTGCCTAGTAACCATTGCATGTACAGAAACACTTGAGTACCATGGCATATGTCTGAATAGAAACAAAAAGAAGGAGCATTGTGTGTACCTTAGCAAATATACATGTAGGAACGCGTGTGCTTTCCAAAACTGTTTTTATACAACAACACAAAGAGGACATCAATTCTACAACTGGGAAATTCATTAAAACTACAACCAGGCTGGTGCAAATCCTGTAACAAATAAGAAAGCACAAATTCCCAACAAAATGTTTCACTGTGCCAAACAGAACAGAGGCACATGCTTAGTTTGGCTCCACTCCCAGTCCGTATGCAAGACTGCACAGTGCAACCTGTTAACATCTCCTTGTACTTCCAGATCCAGTGTCGGGGGCCCACATGCACAATGCTGGCTATTTGAGGCATGCAGTGGTGGACTTATTCTACGGGTCAAAAGCCTGTGGGTTTTAAAGAAGTGCAGATTTATAGCCCAGTCTTTCACCTGGATATAAGTGACACAAGGGTAGCTTGTCTGCAGGTACACTACTTGTGCAAGACTCCACAGTAACCCCCATCAACCAGATGTGGTGCTCAACTGCTGTATGCATGTGCCCACGCCAGATTTCATTATGCCTTCAATTAATATACTACACTCCTGCAACTTTGCACATCGAAGGTTGACACTAAAATGCACAACTCTGCAAATGTAACCATGTAATTGAGTAGTCCCATACACCATTTCTGGTGCCTGGTTCCACATCACTGTGCGTTGCCATGATACACAGATTAAAATGGTGGGTTGCCCACGTACATTAGAAGGACCCCCCCCTCACCAAATATTTGTCAGTGTTTAGCCAGGCACCCAGGAGCAGTCTACTCCCTTTACAAAACAGTGAGTAGAATAAATATGAATGCAGTACATAGGCAGAACAAATATCAATGCATTGCACAGGCCTGTGCATAATATAAAAGCAGAGATTCATAGCTGTCTCTGCCACTTGGACACACGTGACACCAGGTTAGCGTGGCCAGACTACCGAGTGCAACCTATTAACCATGTGTGGGAGCGGGGTGCTGTTTGCAGATGTTACTGTCAGATTGCATTGTGCCACCACTTAACAGTCTAAGCTACAGTGGCCTTGTAGATTCAATGTTTGAAGTATCGCATAGTGCACTCCTGCATACCAAGTGTTGTTGTCGACCTCCGCGGTACGATGCCATAGTATGCAGATTAATATGGTGGCATTCCCCACCACAAATTTGAATGCCCCCCTCGCTAAAATTATGTGTGTGTTTAGTCCTGCATCATGGAGCAGCCTGCTCCCTTCACCAAAGAATATAAATGAATGCGGCAGAGATGGAACACATATCAGTGCACTCGTCAAGGTAGACTAAAGGAGCTCTTACAGGTAACATTCTACACCCCAGCCCCAATGTACGCAGCATCCCGGACTTCTCCACATTGGCTGAGCCCATGAACTCACAAGATGTTATGCTCCTTTTTGAGGGAGATCGCCTGCTTCTCCTCTGTGTTGCAGGTTTCCCTCTTTAACTGGATTAGCTGTTGTAGCCTAGGGTGGAGGGCGGCTAAAGTTCTATAGTTTTTTTTGTGGTTAAAACAGAAACATGTTCAGTGTTTGGCTATGAATCATAGAGCAGCCTGCTCCCTTTACAAAACGATAAGTAGAATAAATACGCATGCAGCACATAGATGAACAACAAATCAATGCACTTCGAAAGCCGAGACAAACTAAAGAAGCACTGACCCACGACCATGTGTTTCACCTTGAAAAAAGGGTTCCATGTTCTTTCATCGTCAGGCTTTCTAACGCCTGCCTTTTAAACGTGGAAAAAAAAAGAATAAAAAAGTTCATCGAAATATTTTTTTTTGAGCGGCCTCGAACCCCCACCTCACCCACCTGTTTTGAACTATTCTCAACGCCCCCAACCCCTTATCTGCCCTTTCCCACCCCCCCCAAAAATAATTGTATTAACTTTTCATTATTCTTTCCACGTTTAAAAGCCAGGTGTTAGAAAGCCTGGCGATGAAAGGACGTTGTACCGAAAGAAGTGACACAAGGGGAGTGTGGCTACAGTTACTTAACTGGTGCCAGACTATACAGCACAACCTATTAACCATGTCTGGCATTGTACTGCTGCGGGTATCTGCCAGTGCCAAATTGCTCAGCGGCACCAATGAATGGCGTATGATACTGCAACCTACACAGCCAATGTTTAAAGCCTGTGATAATGACCTCTATTTCACCAAGACCTGGTGCCAGGCTCCACAGTGTTGCACAATGCCACAGTAAATAAATTAAAATGATGGCACACCCCACTCATCAAAATGGCAACTTCACCAAATATTTGTCATAGTTTGACCTTAATGATATGAATATACATAAATGCAGAAAATAGGTGAAAGAACTGTCAATGCATTATACAGCTTATACTAAAGGAACTCGGAACTCTTAAAGGCAGTGTTCTACAACCCTAGTGTCAACTTACGCACACACCTATGTTTTAGAAAATGACTGCTCTTAGGCACACAGAAGTCGTTTTGCTCATTTTTCAGGGTGGTGTGAGCTTCTTTTCTATATTTCTCATCTCCCTTGTATACATTATCAGCTGTTTTAGCATGGCATAGAGAGAGGGCAAGGTTGCATCAATTTCGTGGTCACAAAAACAGTTGTCATTGTTTAACCATGACATGTGCCAGATTCCATAACACCAACTATTAACCTCTTCTGGTACTGATCTATACACGAAGTATAGAAACAAACCATTATGCACCAAATCTAAATCTATCGCCATTGCAGACAAATTACTCCAAAAGCAAGTGAAAAAACATCACTACCCCAAGAAGCACGACAACACAACATAAGCCCTATAAAACAACATTCAACAGATCTCTCACCAACTTAAACAGCTCCACTAGCCCTTGCAAAATGGCTTCTGATGTAACGTAGCTTCGGCCACGATGCACTCGTCAAGCCTGACTGAGCAGCTGAGTAATGGCAGAGCCCCTTTCGTTTTGTATCTGCATTAGCTCTTCCTGTTAGCAGGCAAAGACCGTTTCAGCAAGACCAAAAAAGTACACAGGTCTGAAGTTCGACAATTGCAAAGGTTACTTCCCTCTTTCTATTTTCTTTACTGGGTCTTTCCTATGAATGATTTAATTAAGTTACAGTCTGGGTTAATGAAATTCCGGCTGTCTTGGTTTCCTAGCATTTCATCAATGAAGCTGCAGCTCATTCAAAATACTAAGCTACAATCCTTCTGTAACTGTCTTGATTTGTCCACACAACACCAGCTCTTTGGCAACTTCACTTAACCGGATAGTATGTAAAGCTTTGTGCCTTGTGCACAAATCCCTTTCATCTACTGGACTGTACTTCCATAGAAAGCACTTCTATCCCTACAGTCCACCCACGACTCTATGCTCATTCACAGCTAATCTATTGTTATTTTGTTTAGCTTTGTCAATTCCATATTTTAGACTTTCAACCTGGAGCGGAAGTTCCTTTCCAGTTCAAGCACTTGGGTGGGACTTGATCTCCCTCTTAATATCCAATTATAGTCTAATATAACACAATTTAGGAAGCTTCAAAAACACATGTACATGCATACTAGCTATATCAATCATCTCACATTATTCTCACTCTGGTTTGTTTTCAGCACCCAGGTGCCCTGTTAAGGGCATACATGTGCTATTCAAATTCAACATGAAATAAAATCTCTGCGTAGGTTGCAGCCACAGGTTTAAATCATGCAAGTCAGACTCAACCTTCATCGATATGAATACCTCTCAGGTGGGTAAAAATAATACCTACCATGAAGCACCAAAAGACAGATTAATTAAAGGCATGTCCATATACATGCCAAATGTTATTAGTAAAAAATAGTCCATAGGCGCACCTCTGAGAGAACGAACACAACTAAATTGCTTGTGGTTTGGGAAGGTACCCACCCAAGAGTCCGCAGCCACACTTTAGCTCACTGTACCTTTCTCAGAGGGGAAATATCCATCTGCATATCAGTCTTTGTCCCGCCCACATGGGCAGTCCAGCACCGAAATGCAATGGCAATTCCTCTCTGAACAAGAGTAACAGCAGCAACCCCATACACGTGTTTCAGCCTTGTTGGTCCTCATCAGTGAGGTGGAGCTGTGCAAGTCAGACTCAACCTTTATCATCAATACCTACCATGAAGCACCAAGAGACAGATTAATTAAAGGCACGTTCCATATACATAACAAATGTTATTAGTGTATCATATAGTAAGCATGCTGGGCATAAAACATTATGAACAATGCTCTAAATTTGTGTTTGCACTAGACTATTGGTTATTGGTGCATGATTATGTAAAATCTTCAGAGAAAACATTTGACATTTCCTCACCTAATAGGGAAGCTTGGTTGTTCTGCTCACCACATATCTGACCTGTTGAGGCGGATGCGTTCTGAAAGCTAGCAGTTCGGCATCAAAGAAGTTGCCAAATTCCTCTCTACCCCCTCTATGCTCCCTTTCTCAGAAGAGCCCATAGCAGTATTGTGGTCAACCCAATACTGTCCTTATATTGTTATATTATAAATTGTGCATAGGCTCAAATCGCCAGATAAGCTACCGTTTCCTGGGGGTCGACAGGTTCCATGAGATTTAAGCAGGGGGGTGGCACTGCCTTAGGTTATGTTGCTTAATTAGTTTTCATGGGCGACTCCCAAGTGGCCAACACACTGCTCTCTGCCCCCTCTGCCCAGCACCTCACCTGTGTAATAGTACCTACAGCTGGTACAAGCTGTTGTCTATTTGCCCTCCCAAAGATGCAGCGAGGTGGCACAGGCTCTCACACCAGGTCAAAGTACCAGCCCTTTTGCTCCTTCTAATCCCACTCTGCCCATTACACAATATCTAGGACTCAGAAGGCATTGTCCAGCTCTAGCAGGAAAATGAAATTGTCATCACAAACAGACATGCCTCCATGTTCCACTGCTGCTATTTCACCTTTTTGTTCTGCTCCGCAGATACCTGATCCCCCACTCCATTGGGTAGTTCCATCCACCTCCAGCTTTCCTCCTTCTGTTTTCTGCACCCTCTTAACAAGCAGTGTGGCAGTGGGCACGTCTGCAAGGATTCTACTGCATTGAGCTTGCAGTACAAAGAATGTGCAGCTTCTCTCCCTTCTCAAGCTTGCTGGTCAGAGAATATTACTTTGTTAAATGTGACTTTTTTGCATATGGTTAATAAAATAACCTTTGTAAAGCAAAAAGAAGAAAGAAAATGTAAAATTCAATTACATTACAATCAATTCATACCAAGCCACTAAGACACACAATATAAATTACCTTCATTACATATCAAATACAATATTTCATTTAGGAAAATACATTGCCTTCATTACACAGAAAAATATATAAAACATTTCATTTAACACAATCAAAATTAAAGATGTTTCAAACTGATATATCCAATGAGGGCTCACAGCTATTTAAAATCCTGCCCGGAACCACTCACTATTGAACAAATCTACACCTAAAGCAAAGCACCGAAGAGAATAATACGGATTTCAGAAAAAGCAGGGTCGCTGTTAGGGCCCTTTGCAGGGCGATAGGGGTGAGCTGGTCTGATAGCACAGCAAGTAGAGCGCTCGCTATGACATCTGCGCAGAGCCTGCTAGCGCAGTTTTGAATCCCGTCAGGGCCAAACTCAGCCATTCATTTTTCCGAGGTATATAAATGAGCACCACACACGGTGGGTAATATTGAGCAGCGCTCAGGTGCCTGAGGGTTCGTAGTGCTATATTAAAGCTAAATTATTATTGTTATTATTATCAAATAAGACTATGTCATCAGCATATGCCAGGTACCTGATTGGCAGATTTCCTAGTTTATGAGGGACATTTCCTATTTTATTAAAGATTTCACCCTTTTAGATTGCGACACACCCTCACCTCAGTGTCAGTATGCATGGCAATCTGAATGTCTACCAATCCAGGAGGACAGACAGTACATCTCCTTTATTATCTTATCCCATAGGCACCGACGATTGACTCGGTCGAAAGGCTGAGAAATGTTCATTCATGCACAGTATTATACCCTTGTCTCCTGGATGGCCTGATTTTGCAAAAGTTTGATTACAAAGCAATTATGGGCAGTATTTAAGCCTGGATGAAAACCAGACTAGAATTTATCGATAATACCATTCCTATCTGCTCAAGCACATAGGTGATGCAAGGTAATAGCCCCAAAGATTTTACTAGAGGCATCAATGAGAGAGATTGCACGGTAATCTCGTGGATTACATTTAGCTCCCTTCTTATAATGATAATGATGTGTTATTTATATAGTGCCTTAATCCAAAGCGCTTTACAGAGCACATATTTACATACAATATCACCAAACCGAAATTGGTACTCATTTATCGACCACGGAAAGGATGAAAGGCTGAGTTGGCCTTGCCGGGATTCAAACCTGCGACCTGCAGATCAGGCTCAGATCGCAACAGCGAGCGCTCAACCCGCTTTCTTCCAAGATGCTGGTAAATTATTGGCCTTCACAATTTCACAAAATAAGACATAAAAAGGAGATGCTCAGAGGTGCGGGATCGACTTCAATGTAGCATTTGCCAAACCATCCAGGACATGGAGCATTTGAGGCCTTACTTATTTTGATAATCTCCCTTATTACATGCAGGTCAAACTCGACCTGTTCCGACCACTTGCCATCATGTGTGAGGGCCCCTGCCTCCCTCCTTTTCAATATAAAGGGTGGAGAAGTGTGTCTCCCACACGCCTGAGGCAACAGGTTGACATTGAAGGGAGCATTGCTCTAGGGGCTCTTAATCAATCTCCAAAAAGAAGAAGAGTTTTTATAGACTATACAGCAGAGCATTGCTTCTGTGTCATTACTATACAACAAGAACCAATGGCCCATGACCCAATTTGTATAATAGAGTTTCAAGGTTTTTGCCTTTGGCTCATAATCGGTTGGAGATTTTCTCAGTTGTCTCAAATCTTTATTAAACTCCCTCTTTTTTTCTACAATGTGGGTGTCATATTTGTGCCTATTGCTTCGATTCTTGGGCAACTTCTTTCCACTCCCTACATTAGGGGAGTATAGGCTACCCAAAACCTTTTGAATTGCCTTATCCTAAGTCACAGGATTCAGAAAATCGCCATCTTCATTGGCCCCCATATAGATAATACGTTAATTAAAGTGTAAATATAGCACTGGCTTCCAAGTCACTGCTTTATTTCACGGATTTACTTCTACAACCACCAGGGTGTTTATGCTTTGTTGATGGCCCCACTTACACTGCAAGGTCAGTACTAGCATATGGTTGTCACTGCATTTCATTTGTGTTACTTTTAAGCTGTTACATTTCCAAAATAGGGATTTAGATAGGAATACATAGTGGATCTCCAAGGCCAATTACTCAAGTAAAATCACGGGGAATATCATCCATGAGCTTTCCATTGGCTAGGATTAAATCCCAGTTTTTTTAATTCTGATCTTATTAGCCTCCTTTAGACCCCCCAATCCTATTTTTTCACAATACCATTGGAGTCGAAGCATTCACTTTTAAAATCCCACAGTATGACGATTTCTACATCATCATTCACTAAAACATTTGAGACAAGGACAGAAAGGGCTTTCAGGAACTTTTCAATTTCACCAGATTTGGTATTGAAGTACACATTGAACTCATAACAACAGAAATTGATTGGATTCTCACAACCACCAACCACCTTTACCATTTGAATGGCCTTCCGATATGTTTCAATGTTAAGCATTTTGAGGCCAATACCATTTTAAGGGCATAAAGGAGACCCTCCACTGGCCAGACTTGTGCACCCTGCATCGCTTCCCCTATTAAGACAACATTACCATCTATTATGGGGCTAGAGGTTAACCATAATTCCAGCAAGCATAGCAAGGAGTATTGCGACAAGGAACTTAAATCTGTTTCTAAAAATGTATGACCTCTACAGTTCCAGGAAGCCAAGCAGAGTGGATCTATTCATTTAGAGGTGCTCTGAGTGGATCCCCCTCGATGTAAAACAGACAGAACGGAATTCCAGTCATAAACCAGTGGAACTCTTGTAGATATTCATCAGTAATTCCTTGCTGGACTGGGTCTTGGGTATTAATGTTAATTGGAATCAGGTAACAAGATATCAAATCATGAATAGACATGGGAGGAAAGGAATTTCCAGCTGAAGGGCCCTAAGTTAACAGAGCCGTTGGCTTAACTAGTGCCTGCAGCACATTGTATCCCAGTGTAAGAAGGGATTCTAACTCAGACAAAACCAAAGCCCTTACCATTTGTCAGGAAAACTATAACTTTGCCACATTTATTCTGTCCTTTACTGGAAACTGGACCAGAGCAATATCACTAGAGGAGATCAATCTTAAGCTAGGTATTTCTAAAAACAAGCCCAATATTTTGCTCTGATTTAGCGAAAGCGAATCCCTATTCAGGAATTCCTCACTCAAGATCAATGTAAATTCCTCTGAGAAATTTTTCCCACCCGGTCTTTGGCTTTTTTTTCAAGTTGGTTTTCTTTGGACCCCTGCTCATAGCATAAGAGAGGATGGCAAGCCCCCGTTCGCTCCTCACAGCCATTTTTAGTTTGAGTACCCAAGCCAACTTTCTGATATACTATTTCGGCTGTATCCACAGTCTCCCCCAAAGCACATGTTGCAGTCCTCAGCTAAATGGATCTCCTGTCGGTTGTCACCAAGGGGCAAGGGGGAGCTAACATGAAAGCTTGTACTGGATCCACCTAGATTGAGTCAACATTAGTTTCCCAAACGACCTTAGTCTTCTTTCATCTAATGTGAGAAAGGGTGGTTGCTTCAAGTCATTCTTGCACTTAAGCCGAAAATCCGACCTCTCTGAGACAATAAATGGAACATCAAGATACCCATTACCCAAGTTATGCACATGCACGTCTATACTTTTATCAGATTAATCTTTTTTTGACGGATGGCATGGTTTTGTTATAGGTAATATTGACGACTGGAAGGGCTCAAGACCCCGGGGCGAAAGATTGGTGCCAATGACACTTGACAATGATTAGCTACAACATTCCTAGATTTTGCCCCTTCAGGAATTCTAGTCACCGCATTCACCAGGGAGGAAATGGGCAAACATTCCTCCATAGTGCCCAAAATTATATCAGCAGGTTCGCCTATACTCTCCATCTCCGAGTACACCCACAAGATACTGTGATCTAAGATTTCCAATTGTTTTGATTTAGGCTTTACAAATTTGTCTATGGGATCCTTCGTGCCTTCGGTCACTCTTTTCTCAAGGTTATTTTGTTTCTTCTTTGCCTTCCTTGGTAGTATAGATAGTTCCTTAAAAGGCAAAAACTTCTGCTCTTTCTATTTAGGCAAGTTAACACTCTGCATGGCTTCCTCCACCATTGGAGAAAGGCTCTGGCTCTGCCACATGTTCCTCATAAAGCTGCGAGTCCCGTTCCGCCTTTGTTTGGAGGAGCTTTTCATGTTTTTTCCTTTTCAGGTTGGTTATGTTAGGTGCTGTGTTGATGCCATGTCTGCCATCGGGGGTTTAGAACCTCAGATAATTATTTTGGTGCTTAAATTCTTGGCTGTCGAGCCAGGAGAAAGTTAACCATTAAGCAGCCCAAAAAGCCTGGCTGGTCCCTTCTCAAGGTTTGAGTGGGCTCCTCGAGCTCTGCCCTCTCTCATAAATGAATCCCTCTAGAAAAGCCATTTTAGAGGACATGGCATTCAGGAGGGCACATTGGTCGCGGAACTCTTTTAAGTCATAAGAATTTGCTATTTGGGAGAAGGAAAGTTCAGGACATGAAGGGCTGCCCCGGGGTGTTTGGGACGTCCTGTAGTGTTGTGTGCAAAGGAGGAAAACCACCCTCATCCTGCACAAAGTCCTGCAAAGAAAGATCCATTGATGATGTCAGGATTTTATAACCTGGTGATATGGATGTAAATATTGTCATGATATAGTAGGCGGTCACTCCCAACTCAGGGAGTTCCTACCCCCCCCAAGCAAGGTGGCGCGCACCCAAAGCGCTTATACAGATTCAACTCTAGTGAGGCCTCCAACTTATTTCGCACCACCCCAGCAAATAATCTCTGTACCACCAATGAGCCAGGAACAATACCGGTATATAGTAAGAATATATATTTTTTTAAGGTTTGACCACATTTTATACCAACCAAAACATCAACCACCAATGCTGTGGCACTACGAAATATCACAAATTCAAATTTCTTGCACCAATTGACAAACACAGGTTTAAAGGACTTTCCGTTGCAATATGACACAGGTAACATTTTGAAGTTAGCAGTCACAATTTGGTACAGGGAGTGGGAATACAGCAGCAAAATCGTTTTTTTTTTTTATTTGAAAGGCATAGTTAAGAAAGGACCTCAATGGGAAAACTGTTTTCGGCTTCTAATTTGCATGAAAGACAATATCAAGAAAGGAACACAATGGGAAAACAGTGTTGTGTTTTCGTTTGCATGAAAGGCAAAGTCAGGAAAGGAACTTAATGGGAACATCATTTTGAGATGCAAGTAAATAAGTGGGAAATTTCGTTTTGCACCCGCAACATTCATTTTAATAGCCGCATTTTAGGGTTACTTATTTTGGGATTATGGACACCCCCCCTTCTGTAGGGGTTTCAGAAAGGGAGAACTTCCCAAGTACTTTATTGTCTATACTGGCTCTAAAACACTGGGCATGAACTTTGTTAGTTTCAAACTCTAACAACACTCATCCTGTGATATTCTATATGGGAATTAATTGATTTAACTTCAATTCAATGCACTAAGGATTTACGCAGCTTGCCTCCACCCCACAATTTAATGGCAAGGATTAAGACAGGCAGTTTCCAACACAATTCAATTTAAATAGATACAGGGATTTTCTAAAGTGGAATTAATTTAAATTGCATTTAATATAAATGTGCCAAGTTTCTCCCTAATACCACCCCTTACACACTATGCAAGACAGGGATTAAGGCAGGCCGATTCCCCCACACATTTGATAGTTTTGGGATATATCTACTTACATGGGAGGCCTTGGTTATGGGGCATCCAAGGAAACAGCAGGGCTCCTCTGAGGACAGCACAGATCTGGTCAAGGGTCGTCCACAACACCCAAACTTCCTCTGGCTCCTTAAATGGCAGGCAAGGCTAATTTCTAGATTTCCCAGTCGCTGTCTCCCATGCAATGTTTAAGGCCCAACAATGGAGTGGGAAAGCCAAGGGAAAAATCAGAAGTCCAAAGAAAGGAACCAAGAGTCAAAAAGTCAAAGAAAGATCAGCAAGTAAGTTCCTTTCAGATAGAAAACTGATCTATTATAGTGCTGGTGACACTCCATTATTATCATATTTCACACTCTATGGATTAGCCAGCTCTCTCCCTCTCCCTCCCCCCAATACGCCCACTGGCTGCTGATAGAACCAGAAGTTGGGAGGTATGGGTTATGGTACTGAGGGAGGAGGAAAATAAATCATCCAAAAATGATACGTGGGTTTTAGCTTTTGGTGTTCAAAAATCTCACAACATGGCAGCTACCCTGATTTTTCGGATAATTACATGAACCTATATATTTTTGATTCTACATTTTATGGTGAGTCGGACAATATAAATTTTATGTCGGCACGCTCTTCCTGGGTGTAGCTACCATTTTTCACAAATTGCTGCTGCGCCGTACTAGTGATAAATCTGATACTCCACCCTTTACATCTTAATTTCTCAATCTGCCTACCAATTTTCAGTTCCTCGGAATTATGAACTATGCCAGAAAAAGAATTTTACTCCTAACTCAAGTTATATCCATCACACAGAATTCGTTTTTTCATGGTCCAGACAGGATCTCTATTCCCTTTAATATGAGTCCGGCGCATGGTTCTCTATTTATTTAAGTAAAGGTGGCCCAATTTTAAACATATTGCACTCAATTATATGAGAGGTAGCTTCATGTCTGGCTCCTACCTTTTCCCCACTAAGTTTCCATTTCTCTTTGAGCATATGACCAGGCCATCTGCTTTGGCCAATTTTTATTCTACCCACTTTCTCCTTGGCTTAAAAGGACCCTGTTCACAGTTAATGGACAGTTAAAGTGAACATTGACCATAAGGGTAATATCTGCTAGCTGGCCTATCTGTATCACTGCAATTCAGATCTCTCTTGCAACATTTCTTTATATTTCTAACTGAAGCTCCAGGCCTGTTTTCTTGGTAAACCCAGCCCAATGGTCTGGGGGGTCACAGCTCCAGATACAACCAGTTCAGTTACATGCATAATTCTGAAATGTAGCATTTCAATTGAAGAAACATATTTACACATGACAATTGTATTGCAAACTAAACTCTTTCTTTACAGAATGTTTGAACAGAAATAAGTCCACTCCTGGTATTATTTACACAGATAGGCCATAGTTACATAAGGAACCACTGTTCAGATTGACACCAAATGAAATAGGCCTTTCTCTTTACAGGCTGTCATTTTATATGAAGGAAGTTAAGTCTAGTTTATTCCTGATAAACGCAATCTGTCATTTGACTTGATTTCTTAAATGTCAGGCAACATTCCTCCTTTTTGTCTTCCAAATGCACAGTGTTTCAGAGGTGTCTTTTCTTTCCACGTGCACTGCTGCAGTTTTGCATAATTTCTTTCCATTTCACTAGGCCTTATCTCGAAATCACTGTTTTGCACTGGCTTTTACATTTCAATGGAACTCCACATTAGCCAGTTTCACTAACATATGGGTGTAACATGGCCTCTCCTTCTCTGTCGCTCTGGGGCTGTCTTTTCACCCCACAAGTCCCCCTCCTCGGTCTTTGACTCAGATGACCCATAGAAAAGATGAAGGGGTTTTGCTTTCTTTTTGCTTTGGCTCATTCCATGAATTTCCTTGTTGAAGAACTTAAGGTCTTTTCCTGTCCTTAGGGAGTGGTGCTCTGGTCTGCATGCCACTCTTTTGGGATTTTGGGTTTTGGTCCAGGAACCCCTCCCTTTTTGGAACCTCCTACCCCTAGGCTATGAAGGTAAGGATTTATTGAGTCTGCAAAGAGTAAAAATAGATATTACACAGTACCTCTTTCCCCGGTAAATAGACATGCAATTTGAAAAACAAAACAACACCAAATAACATATTGGGCCTCATTACAAGTGTGCTGGTCCGGAAATAACGGTGCTGGTAAGCCTACCAGCAGCGTTGTTTCTGGACTGGCACATGGTGGGTTTGCCTGCCGGAGCCACTGTGCCTGACAGGGCTGACCATGCTAGGCACAGGGGCCATTGTAGGCAAGCCATCACAGAGGCACCGGCACCATTAGCAACAGTTCTGATGTTTCTGTGGTCCTCGGGAATGGGGAATTACAATTTACCAGTGCTTGACTTTCCGGAACACCTGGGTTGTTATCCCCCGGTGTTACTGGCGAGCCAAGTGCCGGTAAATCATACAAGTCCAGTGGCAACTCGCCGGTAGCACCGGCAGGGTTACCGCAGGACTTGTAATGAGGCCCATTGACATTTATTTCCCTTACATGAACATTTCCAAAGATGGTATTTATTTATTTATTTATTTATTTATTTTCCCTGATTTTTATGCATTCTTTGTGACTATAAATTACGTTACTCCCTGTATATAAGTGTGATATTCTCCATCCGGGTTTCCATGCTTTCCTTTCATTTTTCAGATGCTTCATGAGCCTTACCCTCACTGGGCTCGTCAATCAGTCGTAGCTCCTGTCTGGGGTGACAGCTGTTCAACTGATTGATATGGATCCATTTTATCGTCCGTATGTTCTCCTTTGGGGAAGGCTAAAACGAGAGAAGATTTGGGTGATCATTAGTGAGGCAGCTGTCTGTGCCTTGCAATTGTGGTCTGGAAGACATTCTACGCACTTGCTAAACAAGCATGTCAGGGTCAACATTTACTCGTTTCCTCTAGAGGAGCGAATCCCTGGCCCAATGAAATTGACTTGCAAATCTGACCCAAGCAGTGTCATTCCCCTTTCTGTAGGGGAGCTCTGTGTGTGAGTGAACTCAGCTAAAACTGTGCACACACAAGACACCCCTTTAAGTATATGTCGAGGTCCTGGCCCATGTGTGGCCAATATGTGACCTTGCACAAGATTTCTCATGTTCTATGAAATCCCCCCATGACCGGCAGTGGCCACGTCATGGGAGTGACTTAACATCAGGCTTCAGAATGAGGTAGGTACTACTCACTGGTCACATCCAGATATGGATCTCCGTACCAACAAACCATCTTGGATTCAGAACATTTTGGAAAACTTCATCAACACCCAGCGATCCTCCTTCACAATATAATCAGATTCTGTCACAGGAAAATTCACAGGGTCTTCAACATGTTGATAACATTTCCCAATATTTTGGACCTCTTTTTGTGCAGTTATCAAATCTGCATCTGGGGTTTCTTTACTCCACTGGGCAGTTGAGAGTTCATCATTGGCATGGGTTTGGGACCTGGTGACAGCAGCAACCTGGATTTCCCCAAACAGGGATTTAATTTCTATGAGATTCCCATGAATGGCTCTGGTTTTGGCCAACTGGTCAGCCAAGTCATTTCCAGTTTTGTCTGGTCCCTCTATTTTGAGTGACCGCAGATCTTTTTCCAATAGATGATCATCTCATTAGAGGGTACCAGATCATCAATTGATTGAATTAATTTGCCATGCTTTAGCGGTTTATTGTTTGCGCACAGCATGCCTCGATTTTTCTAGTTAATCAGGTGTTCCACAAACCCATTCCTGACATAATGGGAGTCAGTAATTATGACCAGTTGTTTGAATTGGTGGTGTGTTGAAGTGAGGATGGCTTGAAGCACCACCATCAACTCTGCCACCTGACTACTTCAGGGACCTATTTTGTATCCAGCAGAGGGTCCTGGTGCACCATTCATCCAGGCATTCCCAACGCCAGCCACTAATTCTTTTTCCCTGTGATTGTCACCCATCCACTCAAACTGTGGGTATCCCCTGACACGTGTCTTCCTCATAGACTTTGTGCAAGAAAGTAAGGTACACCTTCATATTGTCGTTGGTCCTTAGACTTTCATCCTCGAGACAGTTTTCTTTAGCACAGTCATGCAAGTCAGCCAATCCTTGCACTTGAGGACTCTTCTTGTTTTGGCCATATTTGACCTCCACAGGAAAGCCTTGCATGGACAGAATCTAGGAAGTAATTCTGGAATTACTCACATTCCCTGTTTGTATTCAGTCACTTTGTAAGTATTGCAAGGGTTGGTGAGGCGCCTCCACTACGATGTGCTCCCACTGGATGAATGGGTTGTAATTCTTCAATGCCTACACCATTGCTTAGAGTGCCTTTTCGCAATCATTAAAATGTTCCCCAACAGAGGACAAAGTCTTGCTCACCTATGAGATTACATTCTTGACCTTGTTGTGCTTTTCTTATTATACCACTGTTACGCACATATCTGAGAAGCCCATCTTCAAGAAGAACTCCTTGTTCTTTATGATGTAAGCAAAACAAGGGGCTTGGGAAAGGCTTCTCTTTAGTTGTTTTACTGCCTCAAATTGTTCTGGACCCCACTCCCACTTGACCCTGGCCTTTAATAAATGGACATGGGGTTGAGTGAACTCTGCACAGTCTTCAGTGAGTGTTCTGCTATAGTTAGCGAGTCTCAGAAGGCTTCTTAGTTCTCACAGGGTAGTACTGTCTTTCAATTTCAATAATATTTCCATCTTTTTTACCTTGGGACTGAGACCCTCAGGGGTGATTTCATGCCCTAAGATGTTCATGCAGGCCTTTACAGCACTGTGCCTTTGTGTCAGAAAATATCGTATTTCCACTGTATGTTCCTCCACAGTTGAGCTCTTAGATTAAAACATCATCTACATGGGCCAGGTTTCCCATTTTGCCCAAATCGTGCATGGCCTTATGTAGGAAGATGTTAAATTAATTGCCAGAGTTTATGTATCGTAAGGGAGTTGGGGTTGGCATGTATTGCTGCCCCCTGAAGGTAAAGGCAGGCTTATACTTGTCTTCCCTACTCACGGGTACTGTCCAGTAACCGTTGGTCAGGTCAATGGCGATATACATCTTTGACCCTTGGATCTAAGCCAGTCCCTGATCCATGTAGTGAAGGGACCATCTTGACATGTGGACCCATTTATTTAACTTGCTTTGGTCTCTGCAAGGTCTCCATCGGCCATTGGGTTTGAGAATCCCCAGTACTGGGTTTTTAAAGGTGCTGTGGATTGAAAAAATTATCCCACAGGATTCTAAGTTTTTAATCTCTGTGAATGACTCCAGAGGCATGAGAGGTAATCGATATTGCTTCACAAATACTGGAGCCATCTCGAGGTCCGTGGTTATGGTGGTTGAATGTATCTCTGTGCGTCCACAGTCATATGAATCCACTGCAAAGATATCCTGAACATCCAGAAACACCTGTTTCAGCTTCTCATTTTACTCCTCAGTCTCACAGGCATCAGCAAGATTGATTCATTCTTCAACCATCTGCTTAAAGCCTGGAAAGGCCTCAGTCTTGGCAATTTCAGGGGTATCCTCCAGTTGGGTGGAGAGATCTCTTGTCATGGTGTTGGGCTGGATGTGAGGTTTCAAGGATGGGAGGTAGTCACTGTTAACTCAGATTACCACCTCATCCTTCCTGATGTCACAGGTCACCTCTTCCACACCATATGGGCAGGAAGAGAATACCAAGAAATTCCCCCCTTGCCTGGTGAAAATCTTTCCGGGAGAGATACTGTCATTGATATGGAATCAATCATTTGGAATTGGTCCAATGATCTCATTCCCTAAATCAATAGAATAATGCTGGGCATCAACCACTATTCCAATAAAGGTTTCTGCATCCAAAGTGGTACTTCTAGGGTCGCTGTTATCCACCATTATTAGAATGGTGTCCTGTTCTAGGTCGACTAGTGGTGTTGGATGTAAATACAAACCTTGCTATTGGAGATGATCATTCAAATTTATATAGGCGTCCTTGTTTTTGAGTTTCTGTTGTCGCTTAATTTTAGGGGAATTATAAATTGTTGCACCTGTCCTGTAATGGTAACCTCTTCTCTCACTTGAACTTCAACCTGATATGGCAGCAATTGAGTTGACTGGAATGCTTGCTCAGTGTTTTCAAAGCACATGGGGTTACCCCCCAGTCGGGACCATGCTTTGTTATTAATTAGGTCCAACTTAATTGTGAATCAATTGTGAACATCACAGCCTAAATAAAAGGTGGAGGAGACATCTCTCACAACCCAACAATTATGTTCTATGGTTTTGTCTCCAGTGGAAACTTTTAGCATACACCTGCTAGGCAGGAGATGTTTGGAATTTGGAGTTTCCAGGCCCATTTCTCAATTATCAATCAATTTAAATGTCAGAATGGTCTGATCTTTTGGGAGTTCCCTGAATAATGCTCCGCTGAGGAAGCTTCTTCCGTTTTTCCAGCATGCTGTGGCATGAACAGGCCCACCCCCCTCATTTATCTGAATGGGGAAAAACAGCTGTTCACCCAGTATATGGATGTCGGTCAAACCTTGAGCTGGTTTTTCATCATCTTTTGTCATGGGATTTGGGTTTTCCTCTCATTGTCGATTTGTATAGAACTTCAGAGTATTTCCCTCCAGTGTGGAATGCCACTTAAAACTGGGCAGGAGGTTGATTTTCAAGAATGGAGAAGGGTTCCCATCACCAATTTGTTCTCCTACAGAGATGATGGTGATGTCTGGGACTTAGTTGTTCTAAAGTGGAATTCTATTTTGTCGGACCGTTGTTCAATCAAGCGGCATGTGCCATTCAATACATAATTTGTGTTCTGTTTTAATTTAATTGGCCGGCTAGTCTGGGTACAGAGGACCTTGTTCACAGAGTCAATCAGAAGTGATAACCTCTGAAGGAGGTCATTCCCCAAGTGACAAGATGTGTCCTCTGGAGTCACGGCTATCACCGGGTGTTTCACCCTATGTCGCCCAGTTATTATTTCCAGATACGCAGTCCCTTCGACAGAGATATCCTTCCATTAAAGTTTTGGAGTTGTCCGGGAAGAGATTTGAGGGGAATTTGGTGACTTTCCCCCTTCCTGAATTTAGTTGATTGAAGGTCTTTTTGGACAAGAGAGTGGCTTGGGATCCAGTATCCACCAGCACTGATAATGCACACTGACCCTGTACCTTGGCGGAAGTATACAATCTTCCAGCTCTTTCCTCAAGGGGGCAAAGAAAATCTGTAAAAAAATGTTTTGCACCAAGAAACAGGTGGGATTGGTAGGTCTCCTTTTCCCCCGATTCTTTGCTGTCCCCCTTTTCCTGGAAACAGTTACCCAAACCTGTTTGGAGGAGTATCCCTCTGTGATTTCTGGGCCCTCTGGGTAACATTCTTTGGGTTGAAGAGCTTCTTGCTCTGGGTTGGTTTCCATACCCCCTTCAAAATCAGGGTCGCTTGGGACCCATTTGTCCTTGGGAGGGATTCCTCATCTCTAAAAGAGAAGATTTTCTTCCCTAAATCCTCCAGGGATTCTTCTCTTTCGAAAGGGATGATGTGGACTTCCTCCACACAGTGGGTTGTCTTTGACTTTCGATTTCTCCTACTCACCCTCTGTTCTTTAGGTTTCAGCTTTTTGGGGTAGAAAATGTTTGTTCAGGCTCAGAGGTTTCCAGGGGTTTTGTTTTGAGGGTTCTATGTCATTTCATCAACACCTTTTTTTTTTCGATGGGTGTTGTTATGAAGAGATTTTGCCAAAAAAACTCATTGACATTTTTTAAAATTATGTTTTGGGGATTTCGCCCCAATACACCATCCTCTACCTATTTTCTGTTATTCCTGATCCCCACAACCCTTTGTATGCCCTTTCCAACCCCCCAAAAAATGTTCATGAGTTGTTTCGGCAAAATCATTTTGTAAAAGCACCTGTCGGACAAACGGGTGCCGGTGAAAGGGCATCATACCCTCCTGAGGGAGGTTTTGAGGGAAGTTTTGAGATAAGTTTCCTGGGACAGTACCTACCTGTTCGGGCCACGTGCTCTGTGCCGCTGGAGTGTAGGCGTACCCCAGGATTGCCTGGTTACCCTTGTATCTCGGACTGATCTAGGTGGCAGGGTCAGATGGAGTGCTGGTCTGGTATCTTGCCTGGGTGCCACCCGATTGGGTTGGATCTGAGGGTTTGTTTGTTTGTTTGTTTATTGATTTGTATAGCGCACCGAACCCGTAGGTATCTGGGCACATTGCACGAAATTTCAAATGATGCAGTTCCACACATAAATAGTTACAAACAATGTAAAATACAGCAATTGACATGTTGAGCAAACAGGGATAAGGTACATTACAAGATCAGTACTGGTGTGGAGTCGGTGGTAGTAGAAAACTGAAGGAAGTCAGATGTGATTTGTAACTAGCCAGTTTTTGGTGTTTTTCCTAAAACTTTGGAAGGTCTGGTCAATTCATAGATGAAGAGGGTGAGAGTTCGAGAATTGGGTGGCCTGAACGGAAAAACGAATGCCACCAGCCTTATTCAGATTAAATCTAGGAACTACGATGCAGCACAAGTTTACAGTCCTTGTGGGATTTGATGAAGAATATTTCGTAATTTATTCTCTTAGGTACTGTGGGGCAGCTTTATCTAGACATTTATAGGTGATGGAAACTATTTTGAACGGAATCCTGTCATTGATAGAGAGCCAATAGTATTTTCTTCTGACCTCAGAGATGGGTTGTCTCCATGGAATGCTTACTGCTGTTCTTAGTGCATTATTTTGTTATATTTGGAGTTTGTTCATCATATGTTTGTTAGCTCCTACATAGAGGGCATTACAATAATCAAGCTTGGAGAGGATTAGGGCTCTCACTAGTGTGATGCAACTCTCTGTGGATAAGAAGGGTTTGCAAACATGTATCAGCTTACATGTGTACGCTGTTGCATAGGCCGTAGCATTAACTTGTTTGCCCAAGTTCAAAGCTGAATCCAGGTAGAATCCTAAGGTTTTAGTCTCCTTGGCGACTTTAATGTCAATGCCATCAAAATTGAATGAGGTGTATTGACTGCCAAGTTTGTTAAGGTTAGCTGGGGCTCCTAAAATCAAGATCTCTGTCTTGTCATCATTTAGGCATAGGGCATGTGCTGCCATCCATGCCTGGATGATTAGATATATTTTATTGACTAGGGCCAGGTCTGTGTGGTAATCTCCCGAGAGGAGTAGAAGTATCTGGGTGTCATCTGCATAATTGGTGTGGGTGGCACCCAGATGATCCAGATCGACAAACAGAGGCTTTGTAAATATATTATACATAGTAGGTGAGACGAACAAGTCTTGTGATACACCACATGTGATAGGAGACGGGTCAGCAGCGGCCGAAGGAGAGAAGACTCTCATTGACCTGTTATTACGAAAGGATTGAATCCAATCTGTGGCTTCTTGGGAGAAGTTGGCAGCTGTAGACAGGTGTTTGCAAAGCACTTTGTGATCTACCAAATCGAAAGCAGCCGATAGGTCTAGTAGGAGTAAAAGGGCGCATTGTCTGTTTTCTTTGAGTTGGTCTATTTGCATTTTCAAATCTATCAGAGCAGTTTCTGTACCATGAAGTGGTGTGAAACCAGATTGTCTTAGTCCTAAAAGGTTATTGGTCTCTAGCTACAACTGGATCTGGAGAAATGCAGCTTTATCTATTATTTTAAGTAAAAACAAGACAGTTGTAATTGGCCTGTAGTTAGTTGGAATAGTTGGGTCCAATGATGATTTCTTTAGCAGTGGTAGTACCTACGCATCTTTTAGATTTGTGGGGAAATTGCAAACACAGAATGAGGCATTTATTAGTTTGGTAATAAATGGCGCAACGTCTCTGGCAGCATCTTCAATTATTTGTGCTGGGCAAGTATCTCCCTGGCATCTTGATGGTTTAAGCGAGGCGATGATCTTTTCCACCTCTTGGGTAGTGACTTGAGAGAATTTGAATTCCTGTAGGGGTTTGTGAGGGTATTCTTGGGGACTGTCGTAGGTATCTAGTTTAGTGAGGTTGAGCCTCTTTGCTGCAATTTTGTTTTGGAGGGTGGACATTTAATGGATAGTGCATTTTGGATGTTGGTACACCATGCTTTATCCCTTGTACATGAATCCTCAGGTCGGATAGGGGATTCCATTTCCCTCAGGATCACAAAGAGTTCCTTAGTACTGGAGCTGGCTTTGTTAATCCTGTCATTGTACGTTACGCATTTAGATAGTTATATTTCCGCTTTATACTTAGTAGACATTACGTTCAAGTTATGTTTATTTTCTTTGGAAGGCATATTTTTCCACAAGACTTCCAATTTTCTTTTCTCTGCTCGAAGAGCTTTTAGCTGGGGTGTGAACCAGGAGTTAAGGTGGGCTCTAGGTTTACCTTTTCGCATTTTAAGTTGGGCGATGCTGTCTAATGCTTGGGTAATGGTAGAGTCATATAGGTCTACTAGTACAGTTGGGTCCAAGGACTCTGGTGCAGAATTCAAAGTAGGAAGCAGGAGTGGCAGAAGCTTATCTGCTGTAATGTTCCATTTGTTCCTAGTGAGAAGCGGTGGAGCTATCAGGATAGTCTTAGTTGCCAATCGCTTCGCAAATGTAGTGAAAGATATAAAAAAATGGTCGGTCCATGTCTGGGGTTCAACAGATGTAACTAGTGTCTCAGAGTTGAGATCTGCTACCTAGTCTAAAATCCTGCCTTTCTCGTGGGTAGGCTGGTTGACTATTTGCGTCAGCCCTAGTTCGGTTAGGGTATCGGACAATGCCTTTGCAAATTGATCATTAGGGTTGTGGAAACCCAGGTTGAATTCGCACAGCAATAGTATTTGTGAGGTGAGTTTGGTATTTGCTGAAAGTATGGTAATAATGTCTTCTTCGAAGGATCCAATGGGACCCGGAGGTCTGTACATTAAGTGTACTGTTAACGCACTTGGAAGTGGATAGTTTGACGGTAAGTAATTCGCATGACTATACAATGGGAGAGGTGGATACTCTGAGCCCTAGGCTCGACTTCACGATGAAAGCAATGCCATCTCCTTTTGATCTTGCTCTATCTGCTGTCACAATGGTATACGTGTCAGGTATGGCCAGAAACAGAGACGGCCCTGCCACGGCGTGAAGGTTCTCCTCTGTCTCTCATTCGGTTGATTGGTGGCAGGAGTGTATTTAGGCCCCCATGTCTCCATGGGGGAATATGTTTCACCTCCGCTACCTTTGCAGCGGCAGGTGTGTTTGATAGTTTAGGGTTTTTGGGGTTGTTTTTGTTTTCAGGGGGCTTTTGGAGCTCATAGACCCTGGTGGCTTGTTCTATCACCCAATCCAGGGTCCTACGCTCATGGAAATACCTTACTAATTGGGTCGTTATGTATTTTGGGAGAGCATGAAAATAGGTGTTGATCAGCTCCCGGCTGTTGGTGTTTAACCACCTAGAAGTCTGTGCAAATGCTTGATTCAGCTCCCGCACAAACTCTGTAGGTGCTTGGTCTTCCCCACACTGCAGGTTGTATGCCACATTGTGGGCTTCCTGTGGGTACCTATGAATGGAGAAGTGTTTTAGAATGGCCGCCTTTTAGTTGGACCATTTTTGGTGATATTGGTGTTCCAGCCCTGCAAGGAAGCTGGAGTATTCAGGGGAGAAGGTCCATTTCACAAACTCCATGGAATTTCTATCATTCTTCATACCAAATGATGCTATAATTTAGTTATAAAGCTCTAGATGATCCCATACCGAATATTTGGCTATCTTATGGTAGGGAATCATAAAGCTCTTTGTGGCCTTTATCTGCCGAATTGGGTCTTTCACAAGACCTCTCTTCTGTTTGGCAGACTTTCCTTTCAACTGCACCTGAGTCCACTCACCCTCTCACTCTGAGCTGCTGCTGTTGGTGGTGCATTCACTGTCCTCTAGGCACCCGCTACCTCTATGAGACTGGGAAAACCTGTCAGAATTACAGGGTCTGGACTCTTCTCTCCTGTGGTCCTGTGCACTCTCAAGATCATTTCCATTATGCTTCCCTATCCACACCAAAGAGTACTCACCCTCCTCATCCCTCTTTCCAGGTATGGTGGGGAATTCGCCTCACCTGCCCAAATGGGTGGAGGTTTTTAAAATACTCTCTTGAGGCATAAACTCTGGTCCTTCTCTTTCTGCTAGGCAGACCAGGTGGTCCCTTTGTAACTTTATTTTCTGCCAGTACAACTCCCTGATCTTTTCATCATAGGAGCCCTCCTGGTCAGAAGTACATGTCAGGGTATATTTAAATTTCCAGAGCCAACTGGTCTGGCCACCTTTCCTTCTACTTGGTAAGCATGAACCCTCATTGATGTTGGATAAGAACTGGCATTCTGGATCAATTGGACTTGGCTTGGATGACTCTAGCTGCCTCATGATACTCAGTTCTTGAGAATTGAAATGCATGAAGTCAGCTGCACTCAGCACATATGAGGTGGTGAGTTGGCTAGTGGTCCCTGGTAAGGAGGTCATCACTCCATAATCGAGGGGTGCTTTTCCATACCCTGACTGGTCAGGGTGCCACAAAGCCTGCTTATATTTGCCTATCTCACTTGCCAATCTCTCACATTTGTTTTTCTCAGTCCCTATCTCCTGTTGATATGCAGAGGCATGCGTTTTCAATTCCGACACCAGTGCTTGAGTGGCTTCTACCACTTTATTTTGTGCCATTAATCAGTCTCTTAGTCCCTTGTTCTTTCCACAATGGGACTCATTTTCCTTTTGTTATGTTTGAATTGTCTGTGCACATTCAGAGTGTTTCTCCCCTTAATAATGAGCTGGCTATGTTCAGCTTTTAGTTGTTTTACCTGTGATTTAAATGTGAAAATGTCCTCTAAGCAGGCTCTATTATGAACAACCTGCGCATTTAATTTGTGTTTTCTTGCGCTCAGATTTTCAACACATTCATTCTACTCCCCTTGCAGTGCAGAAAATTGAGCCTCTCGCTCTCCATTTTCTTCCTGGCGTTCTTTCAACTCATCTTTTAACTGTTCAATAACATGTTCTAGGTTTTGGCACTGTTGTGCTTTCACTTCTAATTTTTTCAGCTCTTTCTGGGCTTGCTTCTCAGCCTGATTTTGCACAGATGCCACACTGTTCTGATGTCTATCATACATGATCAGCATATGGAAATACATGTATGCTGTGAGCTGAGCAATTTTAATTTTCTCATTTTTGCTGGTTTGTGTCATGTAAACGTTTGTTGGGGCCTGATGTAACAAACAGCCCATTATCCTGCCACATGTCACATTTGCAGAGGTAACCTGCATCATTCTGGTTTGCCACATTTCATGTTCTTGTTCTACCCATTCTCCTTTAATAAACAGTTTGGATAGGAGGTGCTTCCTGGCCATATTGATTTCAACTGTACTCATTCTGAAATGTGTTCTGCACCTTATATACTCTCTATGCAAGGGTAAAAATCTCAACCCTGTTCTTGCTTAGTTTCACTCACAATGACAAATCAAAACTAACACTATTTTATCTATACACCGCCCTGGAACCCAGGGAACAGGCCTAACTAGTACCTTTAAAATGCAATACAACCTTCCATCCACTGCAATACAATTACACCCAAATGAATAGTCTCCTGCTACTGCACTGTCACAAGTGAAGACTCTCAACCAAACCCAGCTACGTGCCCTGAGATTTCACATGATATATTAGGTGGTCACTCTCAACTCAGGGAGTTTCTTCCCCCCACACCCCAGCAAGGTGGCACGCACCCTATGCGCTTATACAGATTCAACTTTATTGAGTCCTACCACTTATTTCATACCACCCCAATAAATACCTTCTGTACCATCAATGAGCTAGAAACGAGGGTGGTGTATAGTAAGAATATATATTTATTAAAGGTTTGACAACATTTAATAGCAACCACAGCATCAACCACCAATGCGGTGGCACTGCACAGTATCACAAATTCACATTTCTTGTACCAATTGACTAACACAGGTTTAAAGGACTTTCAGTCGATATATGACACAGGTAAACAATTGAAGTTGCCAGTCACAGTTTAAATCAGATTTCTTGCAAATTAACCAATAGGAAAAATACAAACCACACAGTGATTGCTTAGTTTGGCAGAATACGCCTTTCTCCCAGCAACCCCCACCCTCCAGGCATCAATTAGATATGACCCCTCTGATCTGAAGGCAATGTACAGTGAGTGGGAATACAGTAGGAAAATCGTTTTTTTTATTTGAAATGTAAAGTCAAGAAAGGAACTCAAAGGGAAAATCATTTTGGGCTTTTTATTTGCAATAAAGGCAAAGCCAATAAAGTAACTCAATGGGAAAATCATTTTGGGCTTTTTATTACTCAATTGGAAAATCATGTTGGGCTTTTTATTTGCATGAAAGGCAAAGTCAGGAAAGGAACTCAATGGGAAAATTGTTTGGGCTTTTTATTTGCATTAAATGTAAGTTTTTGAAAAATAATTTTCGGATGCAAGTAAATAAATGGGAAATGTTGTTTTGCACCCTCTACATTCACTTGAATAGCAGCTCTTTAGTGTTACTTATTTTGGGATTATGGACACCCCCCATTGTGTACAGAAGACAGGGGTTTCAAACAGGGAGACCCTCCCAAGTACTTTATTGTCTATACTGGCTCTAACACAGTGGGCATGAACATTGTTAGTTTCAAACTCTAACAACACTCATCCTGTGATATTCTATATGGGAATTCATTGATTTAACATCAATTCAATGCACTAAGTATCTACACAGCTTCCCCCACTCCACAATTTATTGGCAAGGATTAAGACAGGCAGTTCCCAACACAATTCAACTACCATGGATAGGGGGGTTTTCTATAGTGGAATTAATTTAAATTGGATTTAATAAAAATGTGCCAAGTTTCTCCCCAATATCAGCCCATAACCACTATGCAAGACAGGGATTAAGGCAGGCCGATTCCCCCACACATTTGATAGCTTTGGGATATATCTACTTACATGGGAGGCCTTCGTTATGGGGCATCCAAGGAAACAGCAGGGCTCCTCTGAGGACAGCACAGATCTGGTCAAAGGCTTCGGTCAAGGGTAGTCCCCAGCACCCAGACTTTCTCTGCCTCTTCAAATGGCAGGCCGGGCTAGCTTCTAGATTGTCTATGTCTCCAAAGCAATGTTTAAGGCCCAGCAATGGAGGGGGAGAGTCAAGGGAACAATTAGAAATCCAAAGAAAGGTCCCAAGAGTTGGAAAGTCAAAAAAAGATCAGCAAGTACGTCCATCTCAGATAGAAAAATGATCTCTTATTGGGCTGATGACACTCCATTATTATCATATTTTCCATGTTATGGATTGGCCAGCTCTCGCCCTCCCCCTAACACGCCCTCTGGCTGCTGATAAGACCAGAAGTTGGGAGGTATGGCTTATGGAATATGACGAAGGAGGAAAATACATCATCCAAAAATTACAGGTGGGTTTTACATTTTTGTGTTGAAAAATCTTGCAAAGTGGCAGCTACCCTGATTTCTCAGATAACTGCATGAACCTATATATTTTTAGATTCTACATTTCATGGCGAGTCTGACAATATTAATTTTATGTCAGCATGCCCTTCCTGGGCAGAGCTACCATTTTTCGCTATTTGTTGCTCAATAACATGTTCTAGGTTTTGGCACTGTTGTGCTTTCGCTTCTAATTTTTTCAGCTCTTTCTGGGCTTGCTTCTCAGCCTGATTTTGCACAGATGCCACACTGTTCTGGTGTCTATCATCCATGATCAGCATATGGAAATACATGTATGCTGTGAGCTGAGCAATTTTAATTTTCCCATCTTTGCTGGTTTGTGTTATGTAAACCTTTGTTGGGGCCTGATGTAACAAACAGCCCATTATCCTGCCTCATGTCACATTTGCAGAGGTAACCTGCATCATTCTGGTTTGCCACATTTCATGTTCTTGTTCTACCCATTCTCCTTTAATAAACAGTTTGGATAGGAGGTGCTTCCTGGCCATATTGATTTCAACGGTACTCATTCTGAAATGTGTTCTGCACCTTATATACTCTCTATGCAAGGGTAAAAATCTCAACCCTGTTCCTGCTTAGTTTCACTCACAATGACAAATCAAAACTAACACTATTTTATCTATACACCGCCCTGGAACCCAGGGAACAGGTCTAACTAGTACCTTTAAAATGCAATACAACCTTCCATCCACTGCAATACAATTACACCCAAATGAATAGTCTCCTGCTACTGCACTGTCACAAGTGAAGACTCTCAACCAAACCCAGCTACGTGCCCTGAGATTTCACATGATATATTAGGTGGTCACTCTCAACTCAGGGAGTTTCTTCCCCCCACACCCCAGCAAGGTGGCACGCACCCTATGCGCTTATACAGATTCAACTTTATTGAGTCCTACCACTTATTTCATACCACCCCAATAAATACCTTCTGTACCATCAATGAGCTAGAAACGAGGGTGGTATATAGTAAGAATATATATTTATTAAAGGTTTGACAACATTTAATAGCAACCACAGCATCAACCACCAATGCGGTGGCACTGCACAGTATCACAAATTCACATTTCTTGTACCAATTGACTAACACAGGTTTAAAGGACTTTCAGTCGATATATGACACAGGTAAACAATTGAAGTTGCCAGTCACAGTTTAAATCAGATTTCTTGCAAATTAACCAATAGGAAAAATACAAACCACACAGTGATTGCTTAGTTTGGCAGAATACGCCTTTCTCCCAGCAACCCCCACCCTCCAGGCATCAATTAGATATGACCCCTCTGATCTGAAGGCAATGTACAGTGAGTGGGAATACAGTAGGAAAATCGTTTTTTTTATTTGAAATGTAAAGTCAAGAAAGGAACTCAAAGGGAAAATCATTTTGGGCTTTTTATTTGCAATAAAGGCAAAGCCAATAAAGTAACTCAATGGGAAAATCATTTTGGGCTTTTTATTACTCAATTGGAAAATCATGTTGGGCTTTTTATTTGCATGAAAGGCAAAGTCAGGAAAGGAACTCAATGGGAAAATTGTTTGGGCTTTTTATTTGCATTAAATGTAAGTTTTTGAAAAATAATTTTCGGATGCAAGTAAATAAATGGGAAATGTTGTTTTGCACCCTCTACATTCACTTGAATAGCAGCTCTTTAGTGTTACTTATTTTGGGATTATGGACACCCCCCATTGTGTACAGAAGACAGGGGTTTCAAACAGGGAGACCCTCCCAAGTACTTTATTGTCTATACTGGCTCTAACACAGTGGGCATGAACATTGTTAGTTTCAAACTCTAACAACACTCATCCTGTGATATTCTATATGGGAATGCATTGATTTAACATCAATTCAATGCACTAAGTATCTACACAGCTTCCCCCACTCCACAATTTATTGGCAAGGATTAAGACAGGCAGTTCCCAACACAATTCAATTACCATGGATAGGGGGGTTTTCTATAGTGGAATTAATTTAAATTGGATTTAATAAAAATGTGCCAAGTTTCTCCCCAATATCAGCCCATAACCACTATGCAAGACAGGGATTAAGGCAGGCTGATTCCCCCACACATTTTATAGCTTTGGGATATATCTACTTACATGGGAGGCCTTCGTTATGGGGCATCCAAGGAAACAGCAGGGCTCCTCTGAGGACAGCACAGATCTGGTCAAAGGCTTCGGTCAAGGGTAGTCCCCAGCACCCAGACTTCCTCTTTCTCTTCAAATGGCAGGCCGGGCTAGCTTCTAGATTGTCTATGTCTCCAAAGCAATGTTTAAGGCCCAGCAATGGAGGGGGAGAGTCAAGGGAACAATTAGAAATCCAAAGAAAGGTCCCAAGAGTTGGAAAGTCAAAAAAAGATCAGCAAGTACGTCCATCTCAGATAGAAAAATGATCTCTTATTGGGCTGATGACACTCCATTATTATCATATTTTCCATGTTATGGATTGGCCAGCTCTCGCCCTCCCCCTAACACGCCCTCTGGCTGCTGATAAGACCAGAAGTTGGGAGGTATGGCTTATGGAATATGACGAAGGAGGAAAATACATCATCCAAAAATTACAGGTGGGTTTTACATTTTTGTGTTGAAAAATCTTGCAAAGTGGCAGCTACCCTGATTTCTCAGATAACTGCATGAACCTATATATTTTTAGATTCTACATTTCATGGCGAGTGTGACAATATTAATTTTATGTCAGCATGCCCTTCCTGGGCAGAGCTACCATTTTTCGCTATTTGTTGCTCAATAACATGTTCTAGGTTTTGGCACTGTTGTGCTTTCGCTTCTAATTTTTTCAGCTCTTTCTGGGCTTGCTTCTCAGCCTGATTTTGCACAGATGCCACACTGTTCTGGTGTCTATCATCCATGATCAGCATATGGAAATACATGTATGCTGTGAGCTGAGCAATTTTAATTTTCTCATCTTTGCTGGTTTGTGTTATGTAAACCTTTGTTGGGGCCTGATGTAACAAACAGCCCATTATCCTGCCACATGTCACATTTGCAGAGGTAACCTGCATCATTCTGGTTTGCCACATTTCATGTTCTTGTTCTACCCATTCTCCTTTAATAAACAGTTTGGATAGGAGGTGCTTCCTGGCCATATTGATTTCAACGGTACTCATTCTGAAATGTGTTCTGCACCTTATATACTCTCTATGCAAGGGTAAAAATCTCAACCCTGTTCCTGCTTAGTTTCACTCACAATGACAAATCAAAACTAACACTATTTTATCTATACACCACCCTGGAACCCAGGGAACAGGTCTAACTAGTACCTTTAAAATGCAATACAACCTTCCATCCACTGCAATACAATTACACCCAAATGAATAGTCTCCTGCTACTGCACTGTCACAAGTGAAGACTCTCAACCAAACCCAGCTACGTGCCCTGAGATTTCACATGATATATTAGGTGGTCACTCTCAACTCAGGGAGTTTCTTCCCCCCACACCCCAGCAAGGTGGCACGCACCCTATGCGCTTATACAGATTCAACTTTATTGAGTCCTACCACTTATTTCATACCACCCCAATAAATACCTTCTGTACCATCAATGAGCTAGAAACGAGGGTGGTGTATAGTAAGAATATATATTTATTAAAGGTTTGACAACATTTAATAGCAACCACAGCATCAACCACCAATGCGGTGGCACTGCACAGTATCACAAATTCACATTTCTTGTACCAATTGACTAACACAGGTTTAAAGGACTTTCAGTCGATATATGACACAGGTAAACAATTGAAGTTGCCAGTCACAGTTTAAATCAGATTTCTTGCAAATTAACCAATAGGAAAAATACAAACCACACAGTGATTGCTTAGTTTGGCAGAATACGCCTTTCTCCCAGCAACCCCCACCCTCCAGGCATCAATTAGATATGACCCCTCTGATCTGAAGGCAATGTACAGTGAGTGGGAATACAGTAGGAAAATCGTTTTTTTTTATTTGAAATGTAAAGTCAAGAAAGGAACTCAAAGGGAAAATCATTTTGGGCTTTTTATTTGCAATAAAGGCAAAGCCAATAAAGTAACTCAATGGGAAAATCATTTTGGGCTTTTTATTACTCAATTGGAAAATCATGTTGGGCTTTTTATTTGCATGAAAGGCAAAGTCAGGAAAGGAACTCAATGGGAAAATTGTTTGGGCTTTTTATTTGCATTAAATGTAGGTTTTTGAAAAATAATTTTCGGATGCAAGTAAATAAATGGGAAATGTTGTTTTGCACCCTCTACATTCACTTGAATCGCAGCTCTTTAGTGTTACTTATTTTGGGATTATGGACACCCCCCATTGTGTACAGAAGACAGGGGTTTCAAACAGGGAGACCCTCCCAAGTACTTTATTGTCTATACTGGCTCTAACACAGTGGGCATGAACATTGTTAGTTTCAAACTCTAACAACACTCATCCTGTGATATTCTATATGGGAATTCATTGATTTAACATCAATTCAATGCACTAAGTATCTACACAGCTTCCCCCACTCCACAATTTATTGGCAAGGATTAAGACAGGCAGTTCCCAACACAATTCAACTACCATGGATAGGGGGGTTTTCTATAGTGGAATTAATTTAATTTGGATTTAATAAAAATGTGCCAAGTTTCTCCCCAATATCAGCCCATAACCACTATGCAAGACAGGGATTAAGGCAGGCCGATTCCCCCACACTTTTGATAGCTTTGGGATATATCTACTTACATGGGAGGCCTTCGTTATGGGGCATCCAAGGAAACAGCAGGGCTCCTCTGAGGACAGCACAGATCTGGTCAAAGGCTTCGGTCAAGGGTAGTCCCCAGCACCCAGACTTTCTCTGCCTCTTCAAATGGCAGGCCGGGCTAGCTTCTAGATTGTCTATGTCTCCAAAGCAATGTTTAAGGCCCAGCAATGGAGGGGGAGAGTCAAGGGAACAATTAGAAATCCAAAGAAAGGTCCCAAGAGTTGGAAAGTCAAAAAAAGATCAGCAAGTACGTCCATCTCAGATAGAAAAATGATCTCTTATTGGGCTGATGACACTCCATTATTATCATATTTTCCATGTTATGGATTGGCCAGCTCTCGCCCTCCCCCTAACACGCCCTTTGGCTGCTGATAAGACCAGAAGTTGGGAGGTATGGCTTATGGAATATGACGAAGGAGGAAAATACATCATCCAAAAATTACAGGTGGGTTTTACATTTTTGTGTTGAAAAATCTTGCAAAGTGGCAGCTACCCTGATTTCTCAGATAACTGCATGAACCTATATATTTTTAGATTCTACATTTCATGGCGAGTCTGACAATATTAATTTTATGTCAGCATGCCCTTCCTGGGCAGAGCTACCATTTTTCGCTATTTGTTGCTCAATAACATGTTCTAGGTTTTGGCACTGTTGTGCTTTCGCTTCTAATTTTTTCAGCTCTTTCTGGGCTTGCTTCTCAGCCTGATTTTGCACAGATGCCACACTGTTCTGGTGTCTATCATCCATGATCAGCATATGGAAATACATGTATGCTGTGAGCTGAGCAATTTTAATTTTCCCATCTTTGCTGGTTTGTGTTATGTAAACCTTTGTTGGGGCCTGATGTAACAAACAGCCCATTATCCTGCCTCATGTCACATTTGCAGAGGTAACCTGCATCATTCTGGTTTGCCACATTTCATGTTCTTGTTCTACCCATTCTCCTTTAATAAACAGTTTGGATAGGAGGTGCTTCCTGGCCATATTGATTTCAACGGTACTCATTCTGAAATGTGTTCTGCACCTTATATACTCTCTATGCAAGGGTAAAAATCTCAACCCTGTTCCTGCTTAGTTTCACTCACAATGACAAATCAAAACTAACACTATTTTATCTATACACCGCCCTGGAACCCAGGGAACAGGTCTAACTAGTACCTTTAAAATGCAATACAACCTTCCATCCACTGCAATACAATTACACCCAAATGAATAGTCTCCTGCTACTGCACTGTCACAAGTGAAGACTCTCAACCAAACCCAGCTACGTGCCCTGAGATTTCACATGATATATTAGGTGGTCACTCTCAACTCAGGGAGTTTCTTCCCCCCACACCCCAGCAAGGTGGCACGCACCCTATGCGCTTATACAGATTCAACTTTATTGAGTCCTACCACTTATTTCATACCACCCCAATAAATACCTTCTGTACCATCAATGAGCTAGAAACGAGGGTGGTATATAGTAAGAATATATATTTATTAAAGGTTTGACAACATTTAATAGCAACCACAGCATCAACCACCAATGCGGTGGCACTGCACAGTATCACAAATTCACATTTCTTGTACCAATTGACTAACACAGGTTTAAAGGACTTTCAGTCGATATATGACACAGGTAAACAATTGAAGTTGCCAGTCACAGTTTAAATCAGATTTCTTGCAAATTAACCAATAGGAAAAATACAAACCACACAGTGATTGCTTAGTTTGGCAGAATACGCCTTTCTCCCAGCAACCCCCACCCTCCAGGCATCAATTAGATATGACCCCTCTGATCTGAAGGCAATGTACAGTGAGTGGGAATACAGTAGGAAAATCGTTTTTTTTTATTTGAAATGTAAAGTCAAGAAAGGAACTCAAAGGGAAAATCATTTTGGGCTTTTTATTTGCAATAAAGGCAAAGCCAATAAAGTAACTCAATGGGAAAATCATTTTGGGCTTTTTATTACTCAATTGGAAAATCATGTTGGGCTTTTTATTTGCATGAAAGGCAAAGTCAGGAAAGGAACTCAATGGGAAAATTGTTTGGGCTTTTTATTTGCATTAAATGTAAGTTTTTGAAAAATAATTTTCGGATGCAAGTAAATAAATGGGAAATGTTGTTTTGCACCCTCTACATTCACTTGAATAGCAGCTCTTTAGTGTTACTTATTTTGGGATTATGGACACCCCCCATTGTGTACAGAAGACAGGGGTTTCAAACAGGGAGACCCTCCCAAGTACTTTATTGTCTATACTGGCTCTAACACAGTGGGCATGAACATTGTTAGTTTCAAACTCTAACAACACTCATCCTGTGATATTCTATATGGGAATTCATTGATTTAACATCAATTCAATGCACTAAGTATCTACACAGCTTCCCCCACTCCACAATTTATTGGCAAGGATTAAGACAGGCAGTTCCCAACACAATTCAATTACCATGGATAGGGGGGTTTTCTATAGTGGAATTAATTTAAATTGGATTTAATAAAAATGTGCCAAGTTTCTCCCCAATATCAGCCCATAACCACTATGCAAGACAGGGATTAAGGCAGGCTGATTCCCCCACACATTTTATAGCTTTGGGATATATCTACTTACATGGGAGGCCTTCGTTATGGGGCATCCAAGGAAACAGCAGGGCTCCTCTGAGGACAGCACAGATCTGGTCAAAGGCTTCGGTCAAGGGTAGTCCCCAGCACCCAGACTTCCTCTGCCTCTTCAAATGGCAGGCCGGGCTAGCTTCTAGATTGTCTATGTCTCCAAAGCAATGTTTAAGGCCCAGCAATGGAGGGGGAGAGTCAAGGGAACAATTAGAAATCCAAAGAAAGGTCCCAAGAGTTGGAAAGTCAAAAAAAGATCAGCAAGTACGTCCATCTCAGATAGAAAAATGATCTCTTATTGGGCTGATGACACTCCATTATTATCATATTTTCCATGTTATGGATTGGCCAGCTCTCGCCCTCCCCCTAACACGCCCTCTGGCTGCTGATAAGACCAGAAGTTGGGAGGTATGGCTTATGGAATATGACGAAGGAGGAAAATACATCATCCAAAAATTACAGGTGGGTTTTACATTTTTGTGTTGAAAAATCTTGCAAAGTGGCAGCTACCCTGATTTCTCAGATAACTGCATGAACCTATATATTTTTAGATTCTACATTTCATGGCGAGTGTGACAATATTAATTTTATGTCAGCATGCCCTTCCTGGGCAGAGCTACCATTTTTCGCTATTTGTTGCTCAATAACATGTTCTAGGTTTTGGCACTGTTGTGCTTTCGCTTCTAATTTTTTCAGCTCTTTCTGGGCTTGCTTCTCAGCCTGATTTTGCACAGATGCCACACTGTTCTGGTGTCTATCATCCATGATCAGCATATGGAAATACATGTATGCTGTGAGCTGAGCAATTTTAATTTTCTCATCTTTGCTGGTTTGTGTTATGTAAACCTTTGTTGGGGCCTGATGTAACAAACAGCCCATTATCCTGCCACATGTCACATTTGCAGAGGTAACCTGCATCATTCTGGTTTGCCACATTTCATGTTCTTGTTCTACCCATTCTCCTTTAATAAACAGTTTGGATAGGAGGTGCTTCCTGGCCATATTGATTTCAACGGTACTCATTCTGAAATGTGTTCTGCACCTTATATACTCTCTATGCAAGGGTAAAAATCTCAACCCTGTTCCTGCTTAGTTTCACTCACAATGACAAATCAAAACTAACACTATTTTATCTATACACCACCCTGGAACCCAGGGAACAGGTCTAACTAGTACCTTTAAAATGCAATACAACCTTCCATCCACTGCAATACAATTACACCCAAATGAATAGTCTCCTGCTACTGCACTGTCACAAGTGAAGACTCTCAACCAAACCCAGCTACGTGCCCTGAGATTTCACATGATATATTAGGTGGTCACTCTCAACTCAGGGAGTTTCTTCCCCCCACACCCCAGCAAGGTGGCACGCACCCTATGCGCTTATACAGATTCAACTTTATTGAGTCCTACCACTTATTTCATACCACCCCAATAAATACCTTCTGTACCATCAATGAGCTAGAAACGAGGGTGGTGTATAGTAAGAATATATATTTATTAAAGGTTTGACAACATTTAATAGCAACCACAGCATCAACCACCAATGCGGTGGCACTGCACAGTATCACAAATTCACATTTCTTGTACCAATTGACTAACACAGGTTTAAAGGACTTTCAGTCGATATATGACACAGGTAAACAATTGAAGTTGCCAGTCACAGTTTAAATCAGATTTCTTGCAAATTAACCAATAGGAAAAATACAAACCACACAGTGATTGCTTAGTTTGGCAGAATACGCCTTTCTCCCAGCAACCCCCACCCTCCAGGCATCAATTAGATATGACCCCTCTGATCTGAAGGCAATGTACAGTGAGTGGGAATACAGTAGGAAAATTGTTTTTTTTTATTTGAAATGTAAAGTCAAGAAAGGAACTCAAAGGGAAAATCATTTTGGGCTTTTTATTTGCAATAAAGGCAAAGCCAATAAAGTAACTCAATGGGAAAATCATTTTGGGCTTTTTATTACTCAATTGGAAAATCATGTTGGGCTTTTTATTTGCATGAAAGGCAAAGTCAGGAAAGGAACTCAATGGGAAAATTGTTTGGGCTTTTTATTTGCATTAAATGTAGGTTTTTGAAAAATAATTTTCGGATGCAAGTAAATAAATGGGAAATGTTGTTTTGCACCCTCTACATTCACTTGAATCGCAGCTCTTTAGTGTTACTTATTTTGGGATTATGGACACCCCCCATTGTGTACAGAAGACAGGGGTTTCAAACAGGGAGACCCTCCCAAGTACTTTATTGTCTATACTGGCTCTAACACAGTGGGCATGAACATTGTTAGTTTCAAACTCTAACAACACTCATCCTGTGATATTCTATATGGGAATTCATTGATTTAACATCAATTCAATGCACTAAGTATCTACACAGCTTCCCCCACTCCACAATTTATTGGCAAGGATTAAGACAGGCAGTTCCCAACACAATTCAATTACCATGGATAGGGGGGTTTTCTATAGTGGAATTAATTTAAATTGGATTTAATAAAAAAGTGCCAGGTTTCTCCCCAATATCAGCCCATAACCACTATGCAAGACAGGGATTAAGGCAGGCTGATTCCCCCACACATTTTATAGCTTTGGGATATATCTACTTACATGGGAGGCCTTCGTTATGGGGCATCCAAGGAAACAGCAGGGCTCCTCTGAGGACAGCACAGATCTGGTCAAAGGCTTCGGTCAAGGGTAGTCCCCAGCACCCAGACTTCCTCTGCCTCTTCAAATGGCAGGCCGGGCTAGCTTCTAGATTGTCTATGTCTCCAAAGCAATGTTTAAGGCCCAGCAATGGAGGGGGAGAGTCAAGGGAACAATTAAAAATCCAAAGAAAGGTCCCAAGAGTTGGAAAGTCAAAAAAAGATCAGCAAGTACGTCCATCTCAGATAGAAAAATGATCTCTTATTGGGCTGATGACACTCCATTATTATCATATTTTCCATGCTATGGATTGGCCAGCTCTCTCCCTCGCCCTCCCCCTAATACGCCCTCTGGCTGCTGATAAGACCAGAAGTTGGGAGGTATGGGTTATGGAATATGACGAAGGAGGAAAATACATCATCCAAAAATTACAGGTGGGTTTTACATTTTTGTGTTGAAAAATCTTGCAAAGTGGCAGCTACCCTGATTTCTCAGATAACTGCATGAACCTATATATTTTTAGATTCTACATTTCATGGCGAGTCTGACAATATTAATTTTATGTCAGCATGCCCTTCCTGGGCAGAGCTACCATTTTTCGCTATTTGTTGCTGCACCATACTAGTGATAAATCTGACACTCCACCTTTTACATCTTAATTTCACAATCTAACACTCTAACCATTTTTCCAGTTCCTGTGAATTATGAACATGCCAGAATCATAATTTTTCTCTTATCTCAAGTTATATCCATCACACACACTTCATTTTTACATGGTCCTGACAGGCTTTTTTTTTCTTTTAATGTGAGTCTGAGGTGAGCTCACTGGGACGCATTGTTCTCTTTTTATTTAAGAAAAGGCGGCCCGATGTTAAACATATTGCACTGCATTATATGAGAGGTAGATACGCATTGTTCTCTTTTTATTTAAGAAAAGGCGGCCCGATGTTAAACATATTGCACTGCATTATATGAGAGGTAGATTCATATCTGGCCCCCACCTTTTCCTCCCTAAGTGTCCATTTCTCTTTGGGCATGTGACCAGGCCATCTACTTGGACCAATGTTTATTCTACCCTCTTCCTCCTAGGCTTCAAAAAACCATGTTCATGGCTAATGGACGGTTAATGTGAAAATTTGACCTTAAGGGTAATTTCTGCTCGCTGACTTATCGGTATCACTGACTTTCAGAGCTCTGATAAAACCAGCCCAAAGGTCTGGGGGCGAGGGGGTCACAGTTCCAGATACAACCAATTCAGTTACATTCTCAATTCTGAGAAATAACATTTAAATTTAAGAAACATATTTATACATGACATTTTGGAATGCATCCAGTCTTGATGTCAAGAAATATATTCTCTCTTTACAGAATGGTTGAACAGAAATAAGTTCACTCTTGGTATTATTTACACAGATAGGCCATAGTTACGTAAGGATAAAGTGTTCAATTTGACACCAAGCGAAATAGGCCTTTCTCTTTGTAGGCTGTCATTTTACATGATGGAAATTAAGTCTCTTTATTCCTGATGAACGCATTCTGTCACTTGACTTTATTTCTTAAATGTCAGACATTGTTCCTCCGTTTTATCTTCCAAATGCACAGTGTTTCAAAGGTGTTTTTTCTTTCCATGTGCACTGCTGCAGTTTTACATCATTTCTTTACATTTCAATAGGCCTTATGTCGAAATCACTGTTTTGTACTTGCTTTTACATTTCTACGGAACTCCACATTAGCCAGCTTCACCCTCACAATAGGGGGCTTGCATGGCTTCTCCATCTCTGTTGTTCTGGGGCTGTGTTTTCACCCCACAATAGCAAGGGTGATAACAAACAATTTGTTTCTATGTTTGATCGAGGTCCTGGGGAAAAAGAAATACGGCAGACTTCAGGTGCAATCGCTCTTAATTGAGGCAATGAGCAGTAACCTTTATTATTGGCCTGTTCATGAGCAGCCTCGAGGGAGCCAGCATTGCTTTCTAGGCAAGATGAGTTCAGTATAGATGTGTCAGTCAATGTTGGATGTGGTGATTGCTGAGGAACAGGGTTCATAGGAGGCAACAGATCCACGGCTGCTCTTTATGAGCGATCAGCTCTCCCTGCTTTCCCTGCTTTACCAGCCACATTAAAACTTTGGAAAATCTTGTTGTCATTCCTAAGCAAGTAAATGTTCATTTATGCCAAAAAGTAAATTTCAAAAGATTTGCAAGCTTAAGGAGTTTAAGTCTCGGGAGGATAGCTCATTGCGGCTTGGGAGGATAGCTCAGCCTTGGAAGCAAGATGTCACGGAACAACACAGGTTCGAACCCCGGGCCATGCTTAGAAACCTCATGGTATTAAGCACATAATAAATAACCAATCATATCAATCATCATATCATAAGAACGATGTGCACAATGAAAGTACACAGAGCATAGGTTTGGCATAATCACTCACCAATACCACTGGGAGAGTCCAACATGCTTTTGAAGGAGCACTCTGCGTCGGTTGCAAAAATCTGATGCTGCTCCCACTCTGCCACAGAGCCCCAGCGGACCACAGCAGATCAAATCTGCTCAACCTATCTGCGTTCCGCAGTGCTGGGCGGTTTAAGAGTCTGTTACAGAGGAACGCTGCAGTTTGCCAGTCCTCCTTGCAGCAAGCACTGAAAAAATACTCTGTCCCCAGAACAGCACAGCACACAGTAGACCACCTCTGCTCCACCTCTCTGCGTTTACAATTCAAATAATATTTACTTTGTGCTCATGAAATAGAGGGTTATGCCTTATCTTGCTGCACAGAATGTCAGTATGATGAAAATGGAACTCATCTTAAGAGAGATGTGTAAAAACACTGTTCCCATTTTACGGAGAAGAACCTCCAAATGGAAGACTTGTGAAAACCCTGAAAAGATAGTATGATGGTGCAGTGACGAACATCACTCCCCTGAGCAGGGCACTAGGGGTTATTGGACTCTCTCTATGTGAGGTACCATGGCGTTCTTCTGGCATGGTGGGAGTGTGGTGGGGTTCTGGATAGATGGATGGAAAAAGTAGCACGAGTCTGGATGGAAGGGTAATGGGAAATTGTGTGTTCATGAGAGGGGCCTTTGAAGGTAACCACCCAAGTGACTGACAAGCTGGGCAGTAGGGAGTAGATCAGGGAGTGAAAGGGCTGAATCAGCAAGAACATGCAATGTTGCATGGACACCGTAGGCACCATGTTAAAGGGTTTAGGGAGAGTAATGGCTCATCATAGCAAACAGAGGCGTCGCAAGGGGTCGATGGGGGCTATAGCAGGCTTTTGGTTCTTGTCCCAGATAGAAGCTCAGGGGCTACAACCAAAAGGCTAGCTAGCCCTGAGTCCCGACATTAGCGTAGCACTGGATCTTTTTGAAACCTAGCAACACCCCTGATGGCAGACATTATGAATGTGGGCGAAGCGGATAATGTTGTTTTAAGATCAGGAAGCACAATGGCAAGCAGCAAAGGTCAGAGCGTTGTGGCTTGCTGCGTGATGTGCCATTGCATTCTTTGAGTGCTCTGTTTGTTTTTGCGAACTCAACATTTATGTGATCACTAAGATGGATGCGTGGGAACTGCTTTTCCAAATCTAGTCCTTTTCTTTCCTGGGTATATGGCCTTCGATCAGCCTCTTGCACTCCCCTGTGCATCTGCAGAGTGGATCACATGTGGGGGAGGGGGACTGAACCCAGGAAAAGCCCACGTGCATTTGGGATCATTTGGAAAAGAGGGTCCGGGGAAGTAGTAACTTGCCAGATATGGCCGCTGCACGGCAAAAGCAAGAAATAAATTATGAATATTTAGGCGAGATAGCGCAGCCTCGTGGATAGCTTGGTTATGCATGTTTGCACTTTGTAATTAGGCTTATAGTATATGTGGGGTGAGGAAAAGCAGCCCCATGTATATCATGTATACTTGTTGACTGTACAGACTGAATGCTGCAAGGATTCACACTTTATATGTTTTGCACACATTATATGCTTTTCACAAGTTGTAAAGTTATGAAATGTTGTCAGGTCTCCCGACTTTACTATATGTTTTGCGTGGCAACATGTGAGTTATTCATGCATTGTTTCATACATATTAATGAATGAATTTCGTGTTGGGGATGTTAAAACATATATTGTTCAATGTCACATTTTTGCACGTTAGGAGTCACTACCTATTTGTGAAACACAGATTCAAATGTGTTTGATAAACAATAGGCCTGTTTGCATTTGAGTACATTCCAATCTGGTGCTACTTATTTGTCTTCAAAAAGTAAGTAGGTGTATATACGAAAATAGTCACCCAGCCTGGTTACTAAATAATCATTGCATTCAAACTGTTTAAAATATTTGAGTGCCTGGATAGATTGTGTTTTGCTAGAGCCACCAGGTGACAGCATTTTGAAATGTGTCCGACTCACAAAAGGCTGCAGTAAATTGGGTCAGTCAGGATAAGCCTCGGTCGGCCTCTTGATAGGTAGGTGGGCAGGCTGGATGGATCTGGTAGTTTTTCCCTAACCGTCCATATATATATATCTCCATGCGTGTACAATCACTTTGTAAACTTTGAACTGAATGGGGAAAGAGCAGATAATCGAGTCGGCCTCACTCCTGGCAGGGGCCAGTGGCCATTGCCACAGAGTGAGCTTTAGAGTGTGGTGGTCAGAGGCTGGAGACCAGCAGAATAATAGACCTCTCTAAACACGTGTTATTGTGTGCCACAGGTGACGGCAAAACATCAGGACGAAGACTCGTTTTCTCAAGCAGAGACCATTGAAATAATCGTAAAAGACAAGAACGACAACGAGCCGCACTGGACGGAGGACCTCTTCTATGCAGTCCTAAGCAAAGGCACAAAGCAAGGTAAATTTGCACACCCTGTCTTATATTTTGCAAAACTCCCCCTCCTTGCATAGAGTCCCCCACCACCTAGTCCCCACGTTCCTCCCAAAAGTGCATCTCCTTCCTTGAACGTTATTGATATTTCGGGCCGATTCGCAGTTGGTGACAAAACCTTCAAGCCAAGGCTCCAAGGTTATCTCGTTGCGCCACTGCGCGTAGAGCCTGTTCTCCTCTTCAAGGTAACATGGCCGCATGTGTGGATGTGAGTAGTGAGAGTGGCATGGCCTGGCATTAGTCGGCCCTATTCATTTGCGGTAACTGAGGCCGCAAACAAGGGGGCGAGGATAGTAAGTGTGTGGCTGATCACTTTGCCTCGTTGCTCAACCGGTTCTTATAGCTGCGCGACCGCTCGCAGGAGTCACTACAAAGCTTCCCGCACTCCAATGGTCAATGCTAAAATGTCAGGCGGCTGATAGGCTCTTTTTAGACTCCTTATCACTCAGGCTCGCTGTTCTATCCTTAGTCCACAGATAAACTTCAAAACACATTTTCAGATTACAGCCCATTCCCCGCTGTGGTGCTCGAGAAATTGAGCATGATTCCGCATCCACAGGGAGAATGCTTATTTCTTTTTGAAACAATGTGATTGATTGCCAGTGTTTCCTTCTCTCAGTGTGATACTGAGTGATACATTCTGAGTTCTATTGAGTGTGCCCATGCTATGCGTGAAGTTTCGTTTCCACCCAAAACACCTGTGCGCACCACGCTTTGCTTCTTGAGCGTGCACGGGGCAGTGACTGATGTCAACAAGATCTCTTTCTCAGCAAACCCAAAGAGTGCGATCCTTTCAGTAGTCCCCAATTGTGCACCCTTTGCAAAGTAGATCTGTGTGGGGTGCCTGCTTTCTTCCATGAAGGAGGCACAGAGGCAGCAGGGTTGCCGATAGGTGGGTGTTGCCACAAGCCTGATAGGGCTCGGGCACGATGAAGTGCATGCCCCTCGAGCCTGCCCCTGTCCAGCAGCCATTTTGCATAGCCTCGATATTTCTCTGTTGATCTGCCAGCTTCTATGCCCCAGTCTGCACTGGCTTGCCTGGTCCCTATGAAGATTTCTCTGTTTAGTTGGTTACAATTGGGGCAGCGTTTGCTGCTGCACTCTGGGCTCTGCACTGTGCTCGCAGGCAAATACAGATAAGTATAGATACATGCAATCTAAGCAAACAGGCCACCTTAGGAAAGCCTCCAACACCATCAGCACAAGACTCGACATTTGTGATTTTGGACATCAAATACAGTTGTAAACAATTGAAAATACCCTTCAGACGAGCATTGATGGTTGGGGCTTTTTTTAATTGGAAGCACCTTAAACATTTCCCACAAATATGCAAGGAATTATCAAGCATAGCGTGGGAACCAGATCCCACCAAAGTGGGCTCCCCCGAGAATTATGTTTGAATAAAAGGCTAACATGGTGAATATATAACACACTTTCTATAAAAAAAATTGTAAACAGCCAGACAAATAAACAAAAGATGTAAGTCACAAACATTGCACAGGAGCATTTCCCAACGCATTTCCAGGATGCCTTTCCTCATAATATATGCCAGTATAAAAAATATGTGCACACTGGCTGTGTCCATACATTTCCATGCACGCTGCAAATATCACGCATAACAACATACTCATGGTTGCCTAGCACCTAATGCTAGTAATTATAGCATAGGACAACCTGTGCAAGTTGGTTTTGCCAGTGTAGGCCAGTATCCCCACATTGGAACATACTTCTATTGGCATTGCTATTATAAATGCCATGCCACAATAAGGGAACATGTCCAAACGTGTTGTACCAAAATGTGCCAGTTTACCCTTATGATAACACTTATCATTTTTGCTTTAACATAGATGGGCAGTAAAAAATGCCAGGGCACATTAAAAAAAGATGTAAGCTAGATGGGCTGCACCAAAATATGAGGGTCTAGCCATGAAATAACACTTATCAAGCTGCTTCATCATAGACGCGCAGTATAAAAGCTCATGCCACAGTAAGCAATTATAGCTAGACCTGCTGCACCAAAATGCCAGTCTAGCCACATAATAACACTTCTCATGATAGATTTAGCATATATGCCCAATAAAAAATGTCCTGCCACAGTAAGATATTGTAGTTAGAAAGGCTTCTCAAAATGCTGGTCTAGCCATGTAATACGGTTATCATTCTTGCTTTATCAAAGATGCTCAATAATAAACGTCATGTCATATTAAAATCTATGCAGCCCTTCATAGGCCTCACCCGCTGCCAGCGACATGCAAAAACACAAGCACAAACAAATGTGCTCACTCATTCACACAGAGAATACACTTGCTCATTCACACATGCACCAATACACCCGCTCATTCACCCAGACAGCCAGCCACCCATACATCATACTCTTGCTCACTCACACACGCATACATACACACAAAACAACATACATTCATAGATACACATTTCTCTTCTTACCTTCAGTCTGGTCCAGATTCTGCTCCTCACCCCCTCCCAGGTCGAAGGCCCTCTGGCTCCTGCATGCAAAAACAGGCACCAGGAAGCACAGAACGCTTCCTGGTTCCCGCACATGCGCACATGAGTCAAAGCGCTCTGCCTACAATTCCCCAGGCCATCTGAATGTTCAAAGAGGTGCAGAGGCACCCGCCATACACTTCCAGACTTTCCGCTGCCCAGCCCTCATCACCAAAGGGCCATGCAAGGCTGGGGAATCAAAACAATCCAGGCATTGCATGGTTCATTGGACTTGCCATCTGGGCAACCTAAACTTTCAAAGGGAAACTACGTTTCCCTTTGACAGTTAAAGCCAGCCAGGAGCCCCCCCCCCCCCTCAGATGCAGCAAGCAGTTCACTGGGCTGTCTCAGGATGGCAAGTCCAGAACGTGCAGCGACAATGGCAGGTCGCATGCCGCAATCTATTATCGACAAGCGACCAATGAAGACAAGCTTCACAACATGAGGACAGATCCTCTAGCACAGGACAGGCCCTGACAGCATGTGCACAGATCTCAGAGTGGTGTTTATCATCAGCAATTAAAGCAGAAATCAGTGTAATACAGAGGCAGGTGCTCACTCCAGTCACTCTAATCCTGTCACAGAACGAAGCCACAAACATCACAAAAAGTCAAAAATGTAGCAGGACATCACAAGCATCATGACACTTTGTGCACCGACTGCATAAAGTTGAAAACATTGCATGCCATAATACAGTACAACATAGCACGAGACAGTGAAGCGGAATATTGTGAAGATGCTTGTGCCTATGTATTGTCTTCCTTACTCTCTCGTAGATACATTGTACACATTGTGCAACAAGCATCAAGGACTGGCAGGGCAGGTGCATGTGAGGGAAGTTTCCCACATTTCACCCAAGTTCCTTGCTTGGAGTCTTGGCAGCCATGGACCTCTAGGTTGAGAGCAAATGGCTACTGAGGGCAGCATAGAGCATCTGATGACTCCCACTAACGTGCACAGGTGCTGCGCCCCGTGGGTCCTCCTTGGAATTTATGGAACAGGGCAAAGAACAGCACTTGTCAGGTTTTCATCACATTAACAAGGCAGAGGTCCACTCACTGGACATATGCCCCACAAACCTGCACTGGTGATTTCTGCAAGCTGCCTTACTTTGGGGGTCTGTGCTAATAGGGGCTCACTGGGAAAGAGAGTGTGAAAGATGTTGGACTGCCTCCCGGAGATACAAAAGTTGGGAGACCTTACCTTAAAGTGCATATGATGCACCGCATGCCCAAAAGAATGGGCTCTCGTGCAACAGATGTGTACCTGCCAACAGAAGCAAATGTAGGCATAGGCCGAAGGAACCCTCTTCCTTCTCTGTGGTTTCCGAGCTCACCTGGTGTTCGTCCATCTCCATGATTGTCTCATTGCTTCTGCTGATCTTTCGGTTTTCTGCAAAATGCGCCCTGGCAGGATGGGCCTAGGTTGCATAAACAAAACAACGGTTTCAAATATGGATGCCCTTTTGCACTTATAGCACGTTGCACTAAACCCTAGAAAGCATTGTGTGTATTGTATATGTCTCTATGCCATGTATGTATTGCATAACATGTGGTTCCTTGAAAGAATTGGATCAACGTGCCCGTTATAAAAATCACATATATGTGTTTTTTATTAAGAAATGTTTGAATAAATTAACAATATGAAAACGTAGAGGTTATGTGCAGTATTTGTCTCTACAAACTGCATTTTTCCCAGAGATAAGCAAACTTACCTGTACACTAAGAGGGAGGGGTAGCCGAACACACGTTTGTTTTGTTTGTGACTATATGAGCCCCATGTCTGAGTGAGACCCCGATAACAGAAAATAGGGGTTATCCCATTGTATAAAAAGGATGGACGTAGGGCAGGCCTCTGCAATCCGTGGCCCTCCAGATGTTTTGCACTACACCTCCAATGATCCCTCACCATTGGCTAAGCTGGCTAGGGCCGATGGGAGTTGTAGTTCAAAACATGTGGAGAATCAGAGGTTGAAGACCCCTGACATAGGGAGACAGGTCTGTGTTTTTGAAGAGATAAGATGGCGCAGGTGGGTCGTATGTGTATGTGATGGGCTTTTCATCGGAGAAACCTGGCTGTCAAGCAATGCAGCACAATACAAAATGGGCTGCAGTAATGGGGTCCAATAATATGGATGACTTTAGAAGGATAGACTATTAAGGGCACACCTGGAAGTTCTTTGTAGAGAAGGGTCATTGAGGGTCACAGATGGGGACACATGTTAGGGCGTGAAAAGGGATCTTTCATTTATATATCTGTAGTTGGATCTATAGCTGTGCCCCAATTGAAGCTATAATCCTGTGAGATTTGCAAAATGTGATCGTTCTAACTGCACTGTTGAGTCCCGGGGTCTTCCTCAACGATTCCATCCATTGCCTTCTTTTGCTATATGAGAGGAAGCCAAAGGATTTTCCAGTTAATGCCCCGTCGAAGACCTCACGTTGGCAACCCCTATCAGGTCTATTTTTTTAATGAAAGTGCTTCTGTACTCTTTAGAAGCCTAGTGCAAAATAGCTTGGAGCAGAACAAACACGTGGGGCCTGAGACACTGCTTGGACCAATTTGGAATTTGCCGAACCACCAAGCAATTAGAGCACTTCAGCTGTGTAAGGTTTGCATATGAGAACACTGGAGGAGACAATGAACATGCCAACACAGGAAAGGTCATCAAACGTGCCCTAGAAATAGGAAAACAATATTTCTATCCTGGTTTGGTTTTCACGTCACACAATAACCACACTGGAAATATTTATTTATTTGAAATGATATTTCTCCAAAGCGCTGTACATAAAACGGATGCAAAAGAATTAACGTATATACAAGAGATCATTTGTCATTCAATAAGAACTTAGAAGACGAGTTTAATGAGAGTAACAAAAGCCAGAAAAGGTAGGCAACAAATGAACAGTGGCGTCGCTGGGGAGGTGCTGGGGGGGCCGGTCCCCCCTGTGAAACCCTTTGCCCCCCTTGTGCCCTCCTACCTAAGACGAGCAGTCAAAATGTTCTCCCCCTAGTTTTGTCTGTGCCCCCCCCCCCTACTTTTGTCTTTGGCCCCTTCTGTGCCCCTCCTAAATTTGATTCCTGGCGACGCCACTGTAAATGAAGCAAAGTCAGAAGCCTAGAGAGAGGAATTTATTGAAAGATCAAGAAGGCAGGGAGACACAAGAGTCTAAAGAAGTCTAAGAAGGGTAAAGAAGCCACACGGATGAGGAAGTAGAGAATACATGTGAGATTGACAATAGAAGAGATTACTATGACGGGAAGCATGAAGAGAAGACAGCGCAGTAAGATAAAACGAAGAAGGAGATTGTTCCTTAGAAACCTTGAGATCCCAATGAGGTCTACAAGTGTATTGGAAAGAAAAAGGGAGTCAAGCCTGAGGAGGTTTCCGAGAAGCGACAAAAGAAAGAGAAGGATACAGAGAAACCACTGAGAAACGGAAAGAACAGAAGGAGAAGAATCAGGATGAAGAAAGGAGAAAACATCAAGAGGAGGAAGAGATGAGTAAACATGACAAGAAAGAATGTTAAAAAACATTTTTTTAAAAAAGGCCCACACAGGTTGATGACTATGCTGGAAAAGGAAGGTATGTGAATGAGTTAAACCATCGAGCGCACACTGTTATGTGCATTGTGTCTGTGGGAATACACAGTCACTGCTGGTGACAGTCAACAGCATGCGTGGGTTCTGAAGTATTCTTGCACATTATCGCGAGCTCCCACACTGCCCACCAGTGAGCATCGCCAGCTTCCACAATGCCCCCCAGCAAGTATCACATGCTCCCACACTGCCCACCAGCGAGCATTACAAGCTTCCACAATGCCCCCCAGTGAGCATCACCAGCTTCCACAATGGCCACCAGCAAGCATCACACGCTCCCACACTGGCCACCAGCGAGCATTACAAGCTCCCACACTTTCCACCAGTGAGCATTGTGAGCTTCCACACTGCCCACCAGCAAGCATCGCAAGCACCCAACCTGCCCAACAGCGAGCATCACAAGCTCCCACACTGCCCACCAGTGAGCATCACCAGCTCCCACACTGTTCACCAGTGAGCATCACCAGCTTCCACAATGCCCACCAGCAAACATCACACGCTCCCACCCTTCCCAACAGCGAGCATTAAAAGCTCCCACACTGTCCACCAGCGAGCATTGCGAGCTTCCACACTGCGCATGAGCAAGCATCACAATCACCCACACTGTCCACCAGCGAGCATCACAAGCTCCCACACTGCCCACCAGTGAGCATCGCCAGCTTCCACAATGCCCACCAGCAAGCATCACAAGCTCCCACACTGCCCACCAGTGAGCATCACAAGCTCCCACACTGCCAACCAGTGAGCATCACAAGCTCCCACACTGCCCACCAGCGAGGATCACAAGCTCCCACACTGCCAACCAGTGAGTATGACAAGCTCCCACACTGCCCACCAGTGAGCATCACGAGCTTCCACACTGCCCACCAGCAAGCATCACAAGCACCCACACTGTCCACCAGTGAGCATCACAAGCTCCCAAACTGCCCACCAGTGAGCATCGCAAGCTTCCACACTGCCCACCAGCGAGCATCACAAGCTCCCACACTGCCCACCAGTGAGCATCACAAGATCCCACACTGCCCACCAGTGAGCATCGCAAGCTTCCACACTGCCCACCAGTGAGCATCACAAGCTCCCACACTGCCCACTAGTGTCTTGATGAAGAGGCCCTGTCCATTCAATCCTTAGCATCTCTGAGAAAAGGAATCACGTTCCTGTGCTATGCGAATTGTGAGGAAGTTTAAAAAAAAAGGAATGACGAGTGTAAAAAATAAAACAATCCACACACAAATAATCAGAGAATAAACTGCAATGTGAACGACTCTTCCGCAGCCTCATCGGATTTCCGGAACAGTCCTGACTTGTGACTGGCACATCCCTACATGCTTTTCGGAAGCACAGTCCTGGCTTAAGACTGGCTTTGGTGCAGCCTAACCCTGTCTTTCAGAGGCACAGGCCTGACTTGTGACTGACCAGTCCCCAGCTTTGGGGCCAGTTCACAGGCCCAGGGCTGAAAGAGGATTGAGACTTAAATAGCGATACAGGCCTTTCAGAGGGCCAGGTGCCCTGTTGATTCCAATCCAGGCCATTCCACTTCTCAGGTTATCGGTTTGGGCTAGATCTGTACTTTAAGTTTCCCTTCAGAATGTTACATGGGTCAGCCCATGGGATCAAGAATGGGGCAAAGATTGTGTGAAGATCACAGTGCCACTGATGTCTCATAGTGCACAGTCCAGGACTTAGCAACAGGGATGACATTACATACTTCCCGTGGAACCCTTGCAAACTCCCTTGCCCCAGAAAAACTCCAAGCATCTAGGAACACTGTGCGGAAAGGTCCCTCCTCTCACCGTAGAATGAAGGGGTGGGCTTTTGCATTCATCTTTATTAGAATGAGTTTGGAAAAAGAATTGTTCAGACACTGTTTTGGGTATATGACCTGTGCAAGCCATGAATGCTGTGAGAGGGAAGCATAGTGCAGGCAGTAGGGGTGGAGTCTGAGTGAGAGAAAATCCCTGTGCAGACCCAGAATGGGGTGATGGGGAGCAATGCACAGCTGGCAGTTAGAGGAGTGGTTTGGTGAAGGGGAGAAATGTGCATCGCCTGTGAGGTGTGGGCGAGGGAGGAGTACCATGCAGGCAGTATGAGTTGGATTTGAGTGTCCTGTGCAGACACTGAGTGGAATAAGTGATGAAACAATTCTGTGCAGGCACTGATTGAAGAGAACTGTGCAGGCACTGATTGAAGAGAACTGTGCAGGCACTGATTGAGGAGAAGCGACTGTGCACCCAGGAAGAAGGGTGAGCAACGGAGAAACACCCTGCAGACATTATAAGGGGTGAGCGAGTCAGAACACTGCAGACATGGAGTGGAATGCTGAGCAAATAGTAAGTGGAGGCGAGGCGAGTAAGGGGGGAAGCCTTCAGGCAAAACAGCGTGCTGTTGGGGAGAATAACTGCACACACAATGGGTGTGGTGTGTAAGGGAGAACCACGCCTCATAAAGTGAGAGGCATAGAAGCATTGCATAGCTAGTGAGTGGCGGATCGGTGCTATGTGAAAAGCCACTGGGTACAAACCTAGCACTGCACAGTCAGACAGGGCGAACCACTGTGCAGAAAGTGAGAGGGGAGAAGCAACGCAGAGCTAGGGAGTGGTGGTTAAGTGCTATGTGAAAGGTGAGTGGGTAAGAACCTGACACCGCTCAATGAGTCAAGATAAACCACTGTGAGAGGGGAGAAGCATTGCAGAGCCAGTCTGTTATGTCTAAGTGCTATATAACAAGTCAGCGGTTAAGAATGTAGCACTGCACATTGAGACAAGGTGAACCCCTGTGCAGATAGTGAGAGGGGAGAAGCGTTGCAGAGCTCGGGAGTGGTGGATAGGTGCTATGTGAAAAGCCATTGGGTACAAACTTAGCACTGCTCAGTGAGACATGGTGAATCACTGTGCAGAAAGTGAGAGGGGAGAAGCCTTGCACAGGTAGGGAGTGGTGGAAAAGTGCTGTGTGAAGGGTGAGTGGGTAAGAACCTGGCGCCGCTCAGGGAGTCAAGATGAACCACTGTGAGAGGGGAGAAGCATTGCAGAGTCAGTGGTGAATAAGTGCTGTGTAAAAAGTCAGTGGTTACTAATTTAGTACTGCACAGTGAGACAAGTTGAACCACCATACAGATAGTGAGAGGGGAGAAGCGTTGCAGAGCTAGGGAGTGGTGGATAGGAAGGTGAGTGGCAAGAACCTAGCACCGCTCCGTGAGTCAAGATGAACCACTGTGAGAGGGGAGAAGCATTGCAGAGTCAGTCAGTGGTGAATAATTGCTATGTAAAAAGTCAGTGGTTAATAATTTAGCACTGCACAGTGAGACAAGATGAACCAATGTGCAGAGAGTGGTGGATAAGTGCTATGTGAAAGATGAATGGGTAAAAACCTAGCACAGCTCTGTGAGTCAAGATGAACCACTGTGCAGATAGTGAGAGGGGAGAAGCGTTGTAGGGCTAGGGAGTGGTGGATGGGAGGGTGAGTGGGTAAAAACCTATCACTGCTCAGTGAGTCAAGATGAACCACTGTGAGAAGGGAGAAGCATTGCAGACTCAGTCAGTGGTGAATAAGTGCTGTGTAAAAAGTCAGTGGTTAAGAATTTAGCACTACACAGTAAGATAAGATGAACCACTGTGCAGATAGTGAGAGGGGAGAAGCGTTGCAGAGCTAGGGAGCGGTGGATAGGTGATTTGTGAAAGGTGAGTGGGTAAGAACCTAGCACTGCTCAGTGAGTCAAGATGAACCACTGTGAGATGGGATAAGTAGTCAGTGGTGAATAAGTGCTATATAAAAAGTCAGTGGTTAATAATTTAGCACTGCACAGTGAGACAAGATGAACCACTGTGCAGAGAGTGGTGGATACGTGCTATGTAAAAAGTCAGTGGTTAATAATTTAGCACTGCACAGTGAGACAAGGTGAACCACTGTGCAGATAGTGAGAGGGGAGAAGCTTTGCAGGGTTAGGGAGTGGTGGATAGGAAGATGAGTGGGTAAGAACCTACCACCGCTCAGTGAGACAAGATGAACCACTGTGAAAGGGGAGAAGCACTGCAGAGTCAGTCAGTGGTGACTAAGTGCTATGTAAAAAGCGAATGGTTAAGAATTTAGCACTGCACAGTGAGACAAGGTGAACCACTGTGCAGATAGTGGCAGATACGTGCTATGTGAAAGGTGAGTGGGTAAGAACTTAGCACATCAAAAGAATCACAACTAATACTGCAGCACGTAAAAAAGAATATTCTGGCCAGAAATCCAAATTCATCAAGAGAGGCTATCCTCCAGAGATAGTTGAACAAGCTAAAGAGAAGGCTGATGTAATAGATAGAGCAACACTACTTCACTCCATTCCAAAAGAAAAGGGGATTCCACTCCTCTGTCAGAATTGTCCAGACAAAGTTTCCATCTCCATAGAATTATCACAAACAATTGGAAACATCTACATCATGATCCACGACTTCAAAAATGTTTCCCTAAACCTCCTATGATGGCGTATAGGAGAGGTAGAAATCTAAGGGACAGACTGGTGAAAGCAAAAAACAATACCCCTGATAAACAAATGACATTGGCAACACGTAAAAAGGTTACGTGCCCATGCCTACAGTGCAGCAATTGCAGTAACATCATAAAGGGTAATACCAGCCAACATCCACATACTGGACAGAACATTGCACAAAATCTATGGAGTAATCTATGCAATGAAATGCCCATGTGGCATTTTATATGTGGGACAGACCAACAGATCAGCATGGGAAAGATGGTTGGAACACAAATCAAACATACGTACCCAAAATGTAAGTTCACCAGTAGCGAGACATTTTAAAGAATATCGGCACAATCTCTCTCAAATCAGGTTTGTGATTCTGGAAGTGGTTCAGGCACCACATAGGGAGGGGACAAAACCAAGAGGCTTGCACAGAGAGAAACACTTACTGGATACGGTATACCCTAGTGGAATGAACGAAGAGTTCAGTCTTCACTGTTTTGTGTAAACATACTGGACTCTATCTACACTTGGTGAATTGTATGGACTCAGTTATGGGATTATGTAATACCTACATCGTATACAACCCAATTTTCTATCTGCATTTTTGTAAGGATTCTTTTGTTGTTTTCAAAGGGCACAGTAGTTGAGATCTTTTTTTATTTACATTTCAATCGTCTTCGTACTCATGCTATGGCTGCTTGGGGCCATGTCTTCTGATTTTGTTTATATCCATATATATATAAATATATATATATATATACGTTCTTTGAGTTAAATATATCAACCTTATGTTTTGATACATTGTACATCAAATTGATGCTTACGCTCAGTGCCTATGTTTAAAAAAAGTTTTATTGTACTGCATATAACATGAACTAATGTGCAGATTAATGGAGAGTGATCTGCAAATGTATTTGAACCTAGGTTGCAATAGATATTAGAAGGACATTACCTTGAATTTCTCCTGAGCTTTCTTTTATTTGGGTGTTTATAGCTACAGTTCGTTCTTGCATAATCCTTTCTATTTTCTTTACACTGTTTTAATGCTATTTATTATCTGCATTTGGGTATTAGTCTAATCACAATTAGTCTTTCCGTTTTGATATAAGCCTTTTTCTGTAACAGTGGTGCACACCATTCGTTTTCTTTCCAGTCCATTTTCTATGTTGTTGATCAATGTTTAGGAATCTTTTTCATTTTTTCTTTTAGTCCTCTCTTTATGTTGTCCTGCTGCCATGACTTCCACAATCAGCTCTGCCCAGTCCTTTTTCAATGTCCATTATCTGTTACCATGAATGAATCTCAAACACCTCATGATCTACCAAGTCCTCTATCACGGCAGACAGCCCACACTACATAATATGAGCGAAACTATAGGTCAGAACACTACAATACTGTCTTTTGATGGCCTTCTTACATTGATGATTAGCAATGCGCTACATGTTACCTCTGTTTACACGCGGTCAATGCACAGCATTTTACTTATCCTTATGCAATATTCTGCGTTTAAGTGATGATGTGAGGATTACCTTTCTGAACCTACTCGCCCGTTGTTTCTATGGACGTTTGGCATTCTTTGGTCACTACTTAATGAGAACTACTTGCATTGCGGTAAGGATTTTAGCTATTCTTCGTGCATTCTTTTTGACTCACTTTTGACGCTCACCGTATGGGTTACTTATTTCTTCCTTTTTAGCTTTTCTCCTATTTTTCTCATATTACTTGTCAGAATTTGGCAGAAACAACTTGCTGAAGGTAATTCTTGTGTTACCTTTCTAGGCAGTCTCGCTGACCCGCACTTGTTCACTCTACAAGTTAACAACCTGTCTTGATTCAATTATCTTCATCTTTTGTCTCATTCTTTTGGTCTTCCAGCTGTGATCCACATGTGACACAAATGACTATCCTAACATTCTCTGTGTTATGCACAGTTGATGTTACAGGTACGTACTATCCACCATGTAGTTCTATACTTTACTCCTTACAAGTGTTCGCAGGGTGCTCCTGAGAGTTTCTGTTGGTCTTCTATGGCCTCATATCATTCCTGCATGTACACATGCTCACACTACGGTTTTCTTTATGAGTCATTCAAATTACAAACTGGGTCCTATGACCCATTTAACTACACACCTGGATCCTCCTTTATTACAACATTAACATCTATTTATTTAAACAGGCACTTGGGCCCCCAATACGGTTGCAAATTGCATTTAATGAGGTTTATTCAATCCATTATCAGAAATTGACTCTATGTATATACATTGTATTAACTTGAAGTTACTTTGAATTGACAATCTGTTTTACGTATTCATTACGTTGTAGACCTTTTCAACTGCACCTGATGAAGGGAGTTTGTTTCCCAAAACGCGTTGTGCTGCTAACCTATGAACATAAAAGAAGATTTGGACAAAGAACTTATCATTGACTTGTGTCATCTCTAACCTTTCACAAAACATTGCTTTTTACTTCGTAGATGAATGTCACAATAGAGTAACTCTTTCGTACAACTTGTTGACTCCTTTTTGACAAAAATATTGGCTGGCCTTCAGAGAAAAGGTGCACAGGGGACAGAAGTGTCTGACACCTTTCGGACACCATCTGTTTTTCTAAGCACTTAGCTCTGCACAGTAAGATGAGATGAACCATTCTGCAGATAGTGAGAGGGGTGAAGCAAGATGCAGATAGTGTGTGGTTAATAGGTACTATGTGAAAGGCGAGTGGAAAAGAACTAAGAATGACAATGCCATCTTCTGGACACTTCCTTTTCTTAGGAGCGACCATCACCGTCACTCAAGGAACTTCTTATGAAAACTCCTTGCTATGCTGCTGTCCCATATTGTCTGCCACTTGCTAAGATATAGCCCGTAATTCCACTGTGGTCTCCACACTCACAAAACAGTGAAACATACTATACTATAAGAAACATATCCGTGATACTGACGTTTATGCACTCTGCATATGCATAGTGGGTGTGTGTTATGTCTTGTGCGTCCCTTGATTTGGCCCTGTATGAATGCTTGCTTGATGACATGACTGGTGGAATGAATGCCTGTGTAATGCTGTGCTGTGAGTGCCCCTGTAAGCTCCATGATTGTCAGTTGGAGTGAAGCAGCCTGTGAGAGTGGAGGCCGGTGGATGTCTTCTTGTACTTCCTACTTACCTTTGGATATACCTATTGTGTCATCTTGTAACCGGGAACCCATTAGAGAAGTTTTCTTCCCTACCTGTGTCTCTGGAGTACTTCTTCATCACCTAGAGCACTACTTAACAGTGTGCTTGGAGGATTGCAAATGGTACTGCACACCGAATGAGGGACACAGCTACGTGCACAAATGGAATAACCTGATTGAAACAAGAAAACAAGCACATTGCGCCTGTTGAAAGTTCAACTGTTCTAACCACAATTCTAAGTACAATTGGAGACACAGGCAAATCTACAGGATCAAGTTTCACTTGTTTACATGTTTTACCCTAAACATAGTTTAATTCCCTTAAAGTTTTAAAAAATAGGTAATTTTATTTTTTAGTTTCTGTTTTTGTATGTAATTTACACTTCCGAAGAGTTGCGTGCCTCGTAGTCGTTATTCTTTTTTGAGAGTCAGTTGCATTTGCTCATCTCTATTGCTCTAAGGGCAAATCATTTGTGCTGTGTGTGGGAACCTTTGAACATCACCATGCATGTGCAATTGTGCAATTGTGCTGCGAGTGTGTTTGCTGCAAGCTATGTTGCACTATCTTTGTCCTTGTTGACTTGGACCAGTGTCACGTCTTTCTTCTATTGCCTTTCCAAAAGCGGACCCTGTGGAACACAAAATCACCACCTAAAGCAGAGCACAGCCGAGTGCTGCGAGTGTGTTTGCTCTGTTCGCTGGATTGCCGGAGGACCCTCCACGAGCGAGGTAACACACTCACACTCAGCCTCTTGCCCCGGGCGCTGCGATTTTGGATCAGCACATGCAACTGACTTTGATTTCAACTTCACCAGCGATCCACATGCTAATATGGAGTCCAGGAAAACTCTCATGGGGTAAGTAGAACATACCCTTGTCAGGTTATACCTAAAGGACAATATAAATGCAAAACTCTAAAAATACCATGCTGGAACCCATCAAATAAGCGGCAAAATAAGGAACCTCCGATCTAAATAGTTTGTGGTGCTTTTATATAGAGTTTACTAAGTAAGCGGCAATACTGCTTAAAGTTATGTATAACCTCAGAAGTGCATCAATGACGAGCGATCTGAGAGCTCCAGAGTTTGATCCATCTGGAGAAATAGGGCACACTCAATGTAGTACATCTACATCCTCCTCAAGAGGACCCCAACTGACAAACACCCATGATTTGGATGATGACTGTGTTCTCGTTGCCAACAGTTCAGTCATGTTGGAATTTACTCTGGTGCACAATCATCTGATTACAAATTCTTATGACCAGAATCTTGAGTATTTGATCTCAACCTCTACAATGAAATGCACAATTTGCACAAAAGTCTAGATGCACTTAACCATTTTGCGGAAAAAAAGTGGTCTCGCACTACAACGTCTTATAGGTTGTGGCAGGGACTTAGATCCCCACTCCCACTGCTCCCCTTCTGGTGAGCTGCCCCTCGACCTCAATAGAAATTCACCAATGAAGAGTGTCATGATCTCTGCTTCCAAAAGGTCAGGGTTTTCCCAACTCCCTTGGAAGCAGATCCATAACCCAGGTTCCGAGTGCCAACCAGTCCCAATTGGGACCTTTTGGACCCAGTCCTGGCGCCAGTGGCACCAGGCTCATAAATATGCCCAGTCCCAGCGCTGGAAGCGCCGGGCTCATAATGCTTGGGTGGACTTACCTGCAGCAGACCATGCTGCTTACTTGCCTGCCAGTTGAGCCTCTGATCCCCTTCTGTTTGGAACTACTTTCCCTGTTGGGTGGGGCTGGAGCCACTCCCTAGATTCAGAACACTGGAACTCTTCTGGAAAGCAGGAACTCTTTTCTTACCTAGGCGTGGCTGTGGAAGGAGACACCGAAGCACTACAGGAGGCTATTTAAACCACACCCGGTGGATGAATCTTGCTTTGCGTTATTCTGCAACCTCTGCAGCAGAACGCTCATCGTGTCTTCTGCATCCGGTCCTGGGCCTAAGGAAAAAGGCTTACCATCCTGAATCCAGTCTTCAGCAACACCTATAAAGACAAGAAAGAACAGGTTAGCATTCCGGCATCTGAAAGGCAAAGGCTTATCATCCTGAATCCAGTCTTCAGCAACACCTATAAAGACAAGAAAGAACAGGTTAGCATTCCGGCATCTGAAAGGCAAAGGCTTACCTACTCTTCGTGCGCTCCGGAGGTCTTCACACTGCATTCCGGCATCTGAAAGACAAAAGCTTACCAACTCTTTGCACGCTCCGGAGGCCTTCGGCGCTGCATCCCGCATCTGAAAGACAAAACAAGGTGCGTTTAAAGACATTGGGGAACTTTAATACTCACGTGCCATTACTCCTTTCCACATCTAATCCAGTGGGTATTCCGGCACCCTGCAGCCGCTCCGAACTCGTACCTGCAAAATAAAAAGACAGTTAGAGCGCATCGTGAAGCAGGCAACAAGCGCTTACTTACGTGCTTCCAGGCGCTTCTATTCATCACACGGGCTCCATCTTCAACTCACTTCAGCCCATCATCCGCCATCGCCGGAACCCTGCAAAACAAGAGACATCATTACTAAAGACTTTAAAGACATTTGAATTACTCGAAACTTACCGTTCATGCAGTAAACGACGGACAGCAGTCCTCTGAAGTCAAGAGGCCTGCGCTACCTATCCAGTGAAGAAACTGGTTACAGCACCCTGCCCCGAGGCAGATGGAGAGCTCGGCATTCACTTACCTAAGGTGAGAGCGTTAACCTTTGGGGGTCTACAGGAGAGGAGAAGAGGAAAGAGATAGGGACACCCCAATAACCCCAGTTCATTAACCCCATATTTTCTATCTGCAGACATCTTACTCTACACGTCAGGCATACAGTGCACAGAGGTCCAGCCCAAGAGCCAACCGGGTGCTACACATCACCTTTGGAGATACGGTAGTCGCCCAGTCAAGACCGGCGCCTCTGCGAGAATCAGGTGAGCGTTACAAAGAGACCTAAAGATACCAGAGTGGATTGCATTCATCATACGTCAACAACTCAGCACAATATTCAGTTTGATCCAGCAAGCAGAAGCACAGACCTCTGAGGAAACCCGCCACAGCGGGTCATCACTCTCTGAGAGAGTTGACTATCAATAGACCCCACACAAGAAACCACTATGAAAGCATTAAGCTTTATTCTGAACTCTTTGGTGAATGTATTTGACTCACCCAAAAATGAGGTACATATCTATTGAGGCATACTCATGGAACTCTCAAAAGGACACTTGCGGTGTCCTGAAATGTTCGCAAATAAACAAGATGGTGGTGTTCTGAAGACGTTTCTAAGAACACTCGCGGTGTCCGGGGAATGCTCGTAGGGGGTGTCCTGAGGACACTGTCCGTATTGTTCTCTGTCAAGTTGAATGTGTTCTAAGAACACTCGCGGTGTCCTGAAATGTTCGCAAATAAACAAAATAGGGGTGTTCTGAAGACGTTTCTAAGAACACTCCCGGTGTCCTGGAATGTTCGTAGGGGGTGTCCTGAAGGCGTAGTCCGTATTGTTCGCTGGCAAGTTGAATGTGTTCTAAGAACACTCGAAGTGTCCTGAAATGTTCGCAAATAAACAAAATCGGGGTGTCCTGAGGACGCTGTCCGTATTGTTCTCTGTCAAGTTGAATGTGTTCTTAGAACACTCATGGTGTCCTGAAATGTTCGCAAATAAACAAAATGGGGGTGTCCTGAGGACGCTGTGCGTATTGTTCGTTGTCAAGTTGAATATGTTCTAAGAACACTCGCGGTGTCCTGAATTGTTCGCAAATACACAAAATGGGTGTGTTCTGAAGATGTTTCTAAGAACACTCCCGGTGTCCTGGAATGTTCGTAGGGGGTGTCCTGAAGGCGTAGTCCGTATTGTTCGCTGGCAAGTTGAATGTGTTCTAAGAACACTCGCAGTGTCCTGAAATGTTCGCAAATAAACAAAATGGGGGTGTCCTGAGGACGCTGTCCGTATTGTTCTCTGTCAAGTTGAATGTGTTCTAAGAACACTCGCAGTGTCCTGAAATGTTCACAAATAAACAAAATGGGGGTGTCCTGAGAACGCTGTCCGTATTGTTCGTTGTCAAGTTGAATATGTTCTAAGAACACTGGCGGTGTCCTGAATTGTTCGCAAATACACAAAATGGGGGTGTTCTGAAGACGTTGTCGAACACTCGCGGTGTCCTGAAATGTTCGCAAATAAACAAGATGGTGGTGTTCTGAAGACGGTTCTAAGAACACTCGCGGTGTCCGGGGAATGTTCGTAGGGGGTGTCCTGAAGACGCTGTCCGTATTGTTCTCTGTCAAGTTGAATGTGTTCTAAGAACACTCGCGGTGTCCTGAAATGTTCGCAAATAAACAAAATGGGGGTGTTCTGAAGACGTTTCTAAGAACACTCCCGGTGTCCTGGAATGTTCGTAGGGGGTGTCCTGAAGGCGTAGTCCGTATTGTTCGCTGGCAAGTTGAATGTGTTCTAAGAACACTCGCAGTGTCCTGAAATGTTCGCAAATAAACAAAATGGGGGTGTCCTGAGGACGCTGTCCGTATTGTTCTCTGTCAAGTTGAATGTGTTCTTAGAACACTCATGGTGTCCTAAAAATGTTCGCAAATAAACGAAATGGGGGTGTTCTGAGGACACTGTCTGTATTGTTCATTGTCAAGTTGAATGTGTTCTAGGAACACTTGCGGTGTCCTGAAATGTTCGCAAATAAACAAGATGGTGGTGTTCTGAAGACGTTTCTAAGAACACTCGCGGTGTCCGGGGAATGCTCGTAGGGGGTGTCCTGAGGACACTGTCCGTATTGTTCTCTGTCAAGTTGAATGTGTTCTAAGAACACTCGCGGTGTCCTGAAATGTTCGCAAATAAACAAAATAGGGGTGTTCTGAAGACGTTTCTAAGAACACTCCCGGTGTCCTGGAATGTTCGTAGGGGATGTCCTGAAGGCGTAGTCCGTATTGTTCGCTGGCAAGTTGAATGTGTTCTAAGAACACTCGCAGTGTCCTGAAATGTTCGCAAATAAACAAAATGGGGGTGTCCTGAGGACGCTGTGCGTATTGTTCGTTGTCAAGTTGAATATGTTCTAAGAACACTCGCGGTGTCCTGAATTGTTCGCAAATACACAAAATGGGGGTGTTCTGAAGATGTTTCTAAGAACACTCCCGGTGTCCTGGAATGTTCGTAGGGGGTGTCCTGAAGGCGTAGTCCGTATTGTTCGCTGGCAAGTTGAATGTGTTCTAAGAACGCTCGCAGTGTCCTGAAATGTTCGCAAATAAACAAAATGGGGGTGTCCTGAGGACGCTGTCCGTATTGTTCTCTGTCAAGTTGAATGTGTTCTAAGAACACTCGCAGTGTCCTGAAATGTTCGCAAATAAACAAAATGGGGGTGTCCTGAGAACGCTGTCCGTATTGTTCGTTGTCAAGTTGAATATGTTCTAAGAACACTGGCGGTGTCCTGAATTGTTCGCAAATACACAAAATGGAGGTGTTCTGAAGACGTTGTCGAACACTCGCTGTGTCCTGAAATGTTCGCAAATATGAATGGGGGTTGTGGCTGACAAGTTGAATGTGTTCTAAGAACACTCGTGGTGTCCTGAAATGTTCGCAAATAAACAAAACGGGGGTGTCCTGAGGACGCTGTCCGTATTGATCTCTGTCAAGTTGAATGTGTTCTAAGAACACTCGCGGTGTCCTGAAATGTTCGCAAATAAACAAGATGGTGGTGTTCTGAAGACGGATCTAAGAACACTCGCGGTGTCCGGGGAATGTTCGTAGGGGGTGTCCTGAAGACGCTGTCCGTATTGTTCTCTGTCAAGTTGAATGTGTTCTAAGAACACTCGCGGTGTCCTGAAATGTTCGCAAATAAACAAAATGGGGGTGTTCTGAAGACGTTTCTAAGAACACTCCCGGTGTCCTGGAATGTTCGTAGGGGGTGTCCTGAAGGCGTAGTCCGTATTGTTCTCTGTCAAGTTGAATGTGTTCTTAGAACACTCATGGTGTCCTGAAATGTTCGCAAATAAACGAAATGGGGGTGTTCTGAGGACACTGTCTGTATTGTTCATTGTCAAGTTGAATGTGTTCTAGGAACGCTTGCAGTGTCCTGAAATGTTCGCAAATAAACAAGATGGTGGTGTTCTGAAGACGCTTCTAAGAACACTCGCGGTGTCCGGGGAATGCTCGTAGGGGGTGTCCTGAGGACACTGTCCGTATTGTTCTCTGTCAAGTTGAATGTTTCTAAGAACACTCGCGGTGTCCTGAAATGTTCGCAAATAAACAAAATAGGGGTGTTCTGAAGACGTTGCTAAGAACACTCCCGGTGTCCTGGAATGTTCGTAGGGGGTGTCCTGAAGGCGTAGTCCGTATTGTTCGCTGGCAAGTTGAATGTGTTCTAAGAACACTCGCAGAGTCCTGAAATGTTCGCAAATAAACAAAATGGGGGTGTCCTGAGGATGCTGTCCGTATTGTTCTCTGTCAAGTTGAATGTGTTCTTAGAACACTCATGGTGTCCTGAAATGTTCGCAAATAAACGAAATGGGGGTGTTCTGAGGACACTGTCCGTATTGTTCGTTGTCAAGTTGAATGTGTTCTAAGAACACTCGCGGTGTCCTGAAATGTTCGCAAATAAATAAAATGGGGGAGTTCTGAAAACGTTTCTAAGAACACTCCCGGTGTCCTGGAATGTTCGTAGGGGGTGTCCTGAAGGCGTAGTCCGTATTGTTCGCTGGCAAGTTGAATGTGTTCTAAGAACACTCGAAGTGTCCTGAAATGTTCGCAAATAAACAAAATGGGGGTGTCCTGAGGACACTGTCCGTATTGTTCGTTGTCAAGTTGAAAGTGTTCTAAGAACTATCGCGTTGTTCTGAAATGTTCGTAGGGGGTGTCCTGAAAACGCTGTCCGTATTGTGGCCATGCACCCAAGACTCTATGCCCTGGCAACAACCATCACAGCATATCACATTCATATTTGCTTATAGCTTTGGGTGAAAAACAAATGTATAAGGAACAAAGGTATTAGATACAATGGATGTGATATGCTGCTATGGTTCTCCTTATTATTGTATACTTACTGTTTGGTCTAGTAATGGGAGTCCATGTTTTTCTTGTTCATTTCTGTGATAAAAGAAAATAGCATGTTAGTATTAGTATTTTGTAGATTGTATAATCAATATACTTTTTTTTTTGGACCCTCATATTTAGTAGATTACAAATCAGAGTACTGTGCAATTTGCTCAGTTTCTGTATTTGTTGCTAAAATCATTGGGTCTGTGGGAGGAAAAAAAATCCATGTTGGATAAAAAAAAAAAACCTTTTTCTCTTATGCTACAGTTTATTTGTTTGTTTGTTTTCAGTGTTCACTTGTTGTTTCTGGCTAATGCTTTATACTTTGGCTTGTTGTATTTTTTTGGAGCAGTAACATATTATTTATTGGTTTTGATATTATAAAATTTTGGAGCAGTTAGATACCAATTGGCGTATTCTAACTGTATATTTTTTTGATATATTTTAGTGGTATTGATTTTTCTATTTGGATATTGTTAAATTTTGGGACAGTTAGATACCAATTGGCGTATTCTAACTGTGTATTTTTTGGTCTAATTTAGTGGTATTCATTTATCTGATTAGTTGTTGTAGAATCTTTGAGCAGTTAGATAGCTTTTGTAATGAAAAAACTTTGTTAAAGGGACATTATGGTTAAGTTGCACTAATAAAAACCTATGAAATTCAATGAAAAAACTTTGTTTAAGGGACGTTATGGTTAAGTTGTGCTACTAAAAACCTATGAAATTCAGTGAAAAAACTTTGTTAAAGGGACGTTATGGTTAAGTTGCGCTACTAAAAACCTATGAAATTCAGTGAAAAAACTTTGTTAAAGGGACGTTATGGTTCCAAGTAAAACCGAAAAACCCTTGAAATTTGCCAGTTATGGTAAGCTAAGCAACCATAACTCGCGCCACCACCGTGCACTGCTAAGACTAACACCCACGCCATCAAAGATGAAATCACAAATGTCATTGATGACATCACTGATGACATCACATGTCTGGCTCACTCTTTTTTCTTTTGCTGACATATCTAGGCCACATGGTTTTCTTCAGTAACAGTCAGAAACTAAAAAATGTATTTTATTTGTAGACGTATCCTTCAAGTAGGTTCTTACAGTAATTCCCTTAGAGTCCAGTCACATCATATGAAACATATACATAGGGGAAGACACAAGCTTGAAAGACAGCAATCATTTTTGTGCATAAAGATAATTAATAGACTTATCAGCACTTTCTGATAGTTCTGTTGTTTTTTTTATGGCTGTACTTTCCCTGTATATGGTCATATTTGTATACATTGTACTCACACTACTTTCCTTAGGGTCCAATCACATCAAGTGATTCATATACATAGGGTAAATAGCAGCTTTGAAACAGCAATCATTTATTTGCATGAAAATAATCAGTTAGGTTATGAATTGTTTCTGCTACTACTTGTGCTTTTTTGCTAACTTCACTTTCCCTGTATATACCCATATTGGTATGTGCTCTTGTCTCTTTGTGTTTTGTCTTTAGTGATGCAATTATGTAATACATGGGTTTTATTAGCTACTTATTACATATTTCACAGTACAAAAAAATCTATTAAGAAAACAATTATCATTTCATTATTCAACATATTAACATTACGAATATTATACCTTCATCTTGTACGCTGCACACAATGCTATGTTTCTGCATGAGTAGCTTAGTATACTAGATAGAACCCCATAATAGAATGCTATTTATATCAATGCATCGTTCAATGCACTAATTAGGGTATGATATTTATTGCAATGATCCTTGACACTTTTTTCGCAACATTATAATAAGAATCCCTTGTACACATATTTCATGAAAAGTACATACACATGTGATGTCATCAGTGATGTCATCAATGACATTTGTGATGTCATCTTTGATGTCGTGGGTGTTAGTCTTAGCAGTGCACGGTGGTGGCGCGAGTTATGGTTGCTTAGCTTACCATAACTGGAAAATTTAAAGGGTTTTTTCGGTTTTACTTGGAACCATAATGTCCCTTTAACAAAGTTTTTTCACTGAATTTCTTAGGTTTTTAGTAGCGCAACTTAACCATAACGTCCCTTTAACAAAGTTTTTTCACTGAATCTGAATATATATATATATATATATATATATATACGTTCTTTGAGTTAAATATATCAACCTTATGTTTTGATACATTGTACATCAAATTGATGCTTACGCTCAGTGCCTATGTTTAAAAAAAGTTTGTTGTACTGCACATTACATGAACTAATGTGCAGATTAATGGAGAGTGATCTGCAAATGTATTTGACCCTAGGTTGCAATAGATGTTAGAAGGACATTACCTTGAATTTCTCCTGAGCTTTCTTTTATTTGGGTGTTTATAGCTACAGTTCGTTCTTGCATAATCCTTTCTATTTTCTTTACACTGTTTTAATGCTATTTATTATCTGCATTTGGGTATTAGTCTAATCACAATTAGTCTTTCCGTTTTGATATAAGCGTATTTCTGTAACAGTGGTACACACCATTCGTTTTCTTTCCAGTCCATTTTCTATGTTGTTGATCAATGTTTAGGAACCTTTTTCATTTTTTCTTTTAGTCCTCTCTTTATGTTGTTCTCCTGCTGCCATGACTTCCACAATCAGCTCTGTCCAGTCCTTTTTCAATGTCCATTATCTGTTACCATTAATGAATCTCAAACACCTCATGATCTACCAAGTCCTCCATCACGGCAGACAGCCCACACTACATAATCTGAGCGAAACTATAGGTCAGAACACTACAATACTGTCTTTTGATGGCCTTCTTACATTGATGATTAGCAATGCGCTACATGTTACCTATGTTTACACACGATCAATGCATAGCATTTTACTTATCCTTATGCAATATTCTGCGTTTAAGTGATGATGTGAGGATTACCTTCCTGAACCTACTCGCCCGTCGTTTCTATGGACGTTTGGCATTCTTTGGTCACTACTTAATGAGAACTACTTGCATTGCGGTAAGGATTTTAGCTATTCTTCGTGCATTCTTTATGACTCACTTTTGACGCTCACCGTATGGGTTACTTATTTCTTCCTTTTTAGCTTTTCTCCTATTTTTCTCATATTACTTGTCAGATTTTGGCACAAACAACTTGCTGAAGGTAATTCTTGTGTTACCTTTCTAGGCAGTCTCGCTGACCCGCACTTGTTCACTCTACAAGTTAACAACCTGTCTTGATTCAATTATCTTCATCTTTTGTCACATTCTTTTGGTCTTCCAGCTGTGATCCACATGTGACACAAATGACTATCCTAACATTCTCTGTGTTATGCACAGTTGATGTTACAGGTACGTACTATCCACCATGTAGTTCTATACTTTACTCCTTACAAGTGTTCGCAGGGTGCTCCTGAGAGTTTCTGTTGGTCTTCTATGGCCTCATATCATTCCTGCATGTACACATGCTCACACTACGGTTTTCTTTATGAGTCATTCAAATTACAAACTGGGTCCTATGACCCATTTGACTACACACCTGGATCCTCCTTTATTACAACATTAACATCTATTTATTTAAACAGGCACTTGGGCCCCCAATACGGTTGCAAATTGCATTTAATGAGGTTTATTCAATCCATTATCAGAAATTGACTCTATGTATATACATTGTATTAACTTGAAGTTACTTTGAATTGACAATCTGTTTTACGTATTCATTACGTTGTAGACCTTTTCAACTGCACCTGATGAAGGGAGTTTGTTTCCCGAACGCGTTGTGCTGCTAACCTATGAACATAAAAGAAGATTTGGACAAAGAACTTATCATTGACTTGTGTCATCTCTAACCTTTCACAAAACATTGCTTTTTACTTCGTAGATGAATGTCACAATAGAGTAACTCTTTTGTACAACTTGTTGACTCCTTTTTGACAAAAATATTGGCTGGCCTTCAGAGAAAAGGTGCACAGGGGACAGAAGTGTCTGACACCTTTCGGACACCATCTGTTTTTCTAAGCACTTAGCTCTGCACAGTAAGATGAGATGAACCATTCTGCAGATAGTGAGAGGGGTGAAGCAAGATGCAGATAGTGTGTGGTTAATAGGTACTATGTGAAAGGCGAGTGGAAAAGAACTAAGAATGACAATGCCATCTTCTGGACACTTCCTTTTCTTAGGAGCGACCATCACCGTCACTCAAGGAACTTCTTATGAAAACTCCTTGCTATGCTGCTGTCCCATATTGTCTGCCACTTGCTAAGATATAGCCCGTTATTCCACTGTTGTCTCCACACTCACAAAACAGTGAAACATACTATACTATAAGAAACATATCCGTGATACTGACGTTTATGCACTCTGCATATGCATAGTGGGTGTGTGTTATGTCTTGTGCGTCCCTTGATTTGGCCCTGTATGAATGCTTGCTTGATGACATGACTGGTGGAATGAATGCCTGTGTAATGCTGTGCTGTGAGTGCCCCTGTAAGCTCCATGATTGTCAGTTGGAGTGAAGCAGCCTGTGAGAGTGGAGGCCGGTGGATGTCTTCTTGTACTTCCTACTTACCTTTGGATATACCTATTGTGTCATCTTGTAACCGGGAACCCATTAGAGAAGTTTTCTTCCCTACCTGTGTCTCTGGAGTACTTCTTCATCACCTAGAGCACTACGTAACAGTGTGCTTGGAGGATTGCAAATGGTACGGCACACCAAATGAGAGACACAGCTACGTGCACAAATGGAATAACCTGATTGAAACAAGAAAACAAGCACATTGCGCCTGTTGAAAGTTCAACTGTTCTAACCACAATTATAAGTACAATTTGAGACACAGGCAAATCTACAGGAACACGTTTCACTTGTTTACATGTTTTACCCTAAAAATAGTTAAATTCCCTTAAAGTTTTAAAAAATAGGTCACTTTTTTTTTAGTTTCTGTTTTTGTATGTAATTTACACTTCCGAAGAGTTGCGTGCCTCGTAGTCGTTATTCTTGTTTGAGAGTCATTTGCATTTGCTCATCTCTATTGCTCTAAGGGCAAATCATTTGTGCTGTGTGTGGGAACCTTTGAACATCACTATGCATGTGCAATTGTGCAATTGTGCTGCGAGTGTGTTTGCTGCAAGCTATGTTGCACTATCTTGGTCCTTGTTGACTTGGACCAGTGTCACGTCTTTCTTCTATTGCCTTTCCAAAAGCGGGCCCTGTGGAACACAAAATCACCACCTAAAGCAGAGCACAGCCGAGTGCTGCGAGTGTGTTTGCTCTGTTCGCTGGATTGCCGGAGGACCCTCCACGAGCGAGGTAACACACTCACACTCAGCCTCTTGCCCCGGACGCTGCGATTTTCGATCAGCACATGCAACTGACTTTGATTTCAACTTCACCAGCGATCCACATGCTAATATGGAGTCCAGGAAAACTCTCATGGGGTAAGTAGAAAATACCCTTGTCAGGTTATACCTAAAGGACAATATAAATGCAAAACTCTAAAAATACCATGCTGGAACCCATCAAATAAGCGGCAAAATAAGGAACCTCCGATCTAAATAGTTTGTGGTGCTTTTATATAGAGTTTACTAAGTAAGCGGCAATACTGTTTAAAGTTATGTATAACCTCAGAAGCGCATCAATGAAGAGCGATCTGAGAGCTCCAGAGTTTGATCCTTCTGGAGAAATAGGGCACACTCAATGTAGTACATCTAACCCGTGTGCCATGCCATCCTCCTCAAGAGGACCCCAACTGACAAACACCCATGATTTGGATGACGACTGTGTTCTCGTTGCCAACAGTTCAGTCATGTTGGAATTTATTCTAGTGCACAATCATCTGATCACAAATCCTTATGACCAGAATCTTGAGTATATGATCTCAACCTCTACAATGAAATGCACAATTTGCACAAAAGTCTAGATGCACTTAACCATTTTGCGGAAAAAAGTGGTCTCGCACTACCCTATAGGTTGTGGCGGGGACTTAGATCCCCACTCCCACTGCTCCCCTTCTGGTGAGCTGCCCCTCGACCTCAATAGAAATTCACCAATGAAGAGACCTAAAGATACCAGAGTGGACTGCATTCATCATACGTCAACAACTCAGCACAATATTCAGTTTGATCCAGCAAGCAGAAGCACAGACCTCTGAGGCAACCCGCCACAGCGGAGCATCACTCTCTGAGAGAGTTGACTATCAATAGACCCCACACAAGAAACCACTATGAAAGCATTAAGCTTTGTTCTGAACTCTTTGGTGAATGTATTTGACTCACCCAAAAATGAGGTACATATCTATTGAGGCATACTCATGGAACTCTCAAAAGAAGTTGGTAGTTGTGAATCATCATTGGTAGGTCTATCTACCGCTATTAATAGCCAAGCAAAAGATCTGATAGCCCGACTATGTGGACACAGCAAAGAAAATTCAATCTTACTAAATGATTTAAAACTGGATCATCAATAACAGAAAGAACAGAATGAGCATATCTGGAAGGATATTATATATTCTCTCCCAGACCTCAAAAACCAGCCTGAGAGCACAGAAGTAGCTGGCACCCCAAAGATGAATGAGTGCTTTTACAGGGATGATACCCGCTTTCAACATCTGCACTAGAAGCATTTATAAGATTTTCCCAATTAGCAGACAATCAGGAGCTGGACCAATCTAAAATTGGCAGAACAACGAATAATAAGTCTGCCCATTCTCCGTCCCTCAAAAATGCTAAAAAGGGGGAAATGAAAGATGCTCCAGCATTGGTATTTACAGATCATGACGGGTCTGACGTACAGCCCTCTTTAAAAAATTACCATTAGAGAGGGAAAAAGAAAAAAGGTCAAAAGAAAAACTTAAAGTCAACTGTTGCAGCAAAGGATACTATGGGCAAACCTGCTGAAAAACCAACATTGAAGAAGCAGAGGAAATCTAGTAAAAAGAAAGTTTTCAAAGCCCTTAATAAAATCTCTGACTTAGAAGGCTGTCTAACTAAAAACAACGCCTCAGCAAATGACATCACCCCAGACGCTAAAGTAAAGGCAAAGGAAAATAGGAAATGCAATGGTTCTTCTGAGTGCTGCAAAGTGATCTTTATCACCCCTCAGCACGCAGAACAGAAGACAAAGACAAGTACCGGTTACCAGACAGGGGAATGGCCACTGGTCATGCCAAAGCAGTTGAGAATTGCTCCCATCTTTGTCAGTAAAAATAAAAAAGATTCTGCAATCAACGAAATAATGATGCCCTGTAATCAAAGTAAATCAGAACCTGAAACATCTTCTGAAATAGCCGTGGCTTCACCTTCAGCTAAATTGAGACAATGCGAGTCAACCAATCTTTTATCATTGTCTGTGGCTATACCAACTCCCCCATCTAAACTCTATTCAGCTCTGGAGCTATGGCTAAAACAATCTCCAGAGTCAAGGTGCCATAAGGCACTAAATCACACTACCATACTGACTTATAAAAAAAACCCAGCTGATTTGTATTTGTTTGCTAGCAAAGACATTGGGCCTCATTACACGGATGGCGGAGAACCATGGTGCTATTAGCGCCATGGTTCATGCCGGTAAAATACCGGCACCGCCTTGGCGGAAAGGAGAATTACCACCCCATTCCAAGGTTGGCGGGGCAGTAATTTCCCCTTCCACCATTGCCCTTCCCCATTCCCATTTTTGCCCCATTGGGCTCAATGGGAATGGGGAAGGCGCTAATTACGGTACCGCAAATTGCGGTACCGTAATTAGCTCCCTGGGTCCCTTTGCGGGTTGGTTTTTAACGCCTGCAAAAAGCAGGCGTTAAATCCCCCAACTCGCAAAGGGACCTCGTAGTAAGGCGGTAAGGATTTACCGGTACCAGTATTTTACCGGTACCGGTAAATCCTTACCGCCATCCGTGTAATGAGGCCCATTGTCTGAATCTCCTTTCCATACGAAAACTGCACCTTCATATTGGATATACACCTTCATAGTGGAACTTATTTTAAAATCGAGAGAGGGTCGGAATGCCACATTAATGTGCGCAGATGAATTGAGAAAACTCAACATTGAAGTATTTGAGGCACTACCACCTCCATCTCCAATCTTTCGAAAACTTTCCATGATAGGTCTGGCAGCAATCAAGCCGACAAAAGTAATACACTAGAGAAGACTGTCAGTCCTACTCCTTCTACATCGGAAAATGGATCCACTTCAAATATGCAAAAGTTGAAATCAAAGTTATGGACTCTCTTGCCTGATTTTCTATCTGAAGTCCTACAGAGGCTTACAGCAAGTGGAGACCTCCTGTAGAGAAGACATAAAAAAACAACCTTTCGATTATAAGTTGGAATACAAGAGGTCCTTCATTGTTTAAAGGCTTTGGGACAAGTCAACTGATTTTTTAAAGAAAAGGATCTGATTTTTCTTCAGGAAACATGATTAAGGAATCATGTCCAATTAGATGGCTAAACAGTCTTAAATCAAGTTGCATCTTGTCTTAATGGAGGCAGACCTTCCGGGGGCTTACTCATTGCTATCTGGAATATTATAGTAAATAACATTATTTGCATAAGCCAAAACCTCGAGGGATCTCTTATCGCCAGATGCCTGATTAAATGGGGTGAAAGCATAAAAGGCTTGATTTTAATCAATATATATTAGAATCCAGTGAATAAGAGTGTTCTATAGATTCTGGATGATTTTTCAGTAATCATGACTGAACTACACATCTTATACTGTGATGACCACAAAATAATGGGAGGTGATTCCAATGCATACTTCCCCCCACTAGTCAGATAAACAGCAAAAACAAATATCAATAGGAGTTATGGTGAAGTGTGGATGCGTGGTTCTCGGAATGGAATTTGATCATTTTCAATGGGAATGTTGGTGATGACGTGGTTCCTGCATCCACAATGCCTAACAGAAATGCTGAGTTGACTATTGACTATACCATAGTGTCAATATAATTACAGCATTCTTGCTCACTGTTTAAAACTGTATTTATGAAGCACAGTGACCGCAAAGCTTTTCATGCCAGTTTTATGATTGACAGTATTATACCTGACACTGTGTATTCACAAGATCTCCAAGTATCCACCCAAGGACACCAGGTAGAGAGTTTTGCGAAATAAGGGAGAACATTAAATTCCAAACTTAATAGCACATTAGAATATGGCTCTGAAGTGACAATAAGCCTGGGAGCTATTTTGAATTCCTTTGGGATTTAGATCAGCCTCAAGTAAAAAAAGATTTTAAACAGAAACACAACCCGCACTCATTTGATGAGGAAACATACACCAAAAAGAAAGAGTTAAGAAGAAATCTAAGAGCCGGAAAGAAACACGGCTTTAATAAAGAATGCTTGAAGAGAAAAAAAAAAAACTAAGCAATAGTTATTGCCATTGGGCCTGCATCCAGAGACTCGCACATAGCATACGTAATGGTCACACAATGCTACTTGCCCTTCTACCATTACAATCTAGAAACCTTTGGTTGATCATTAATGGTCAATCTCAGTCCCAGGGGATGCAACAAGCCTGTCCAACCTCAAACCACTCATGGGTAGAATACTTCAGAGAAATCCCTGAAATGTCTCTATCGACTTTTAAAGACAATAATGTCAGAACCACCTGGTTCCTCAATGTATCCCAAAATGGCCTAACGAATATGATTCTAAAATCAGACATTTCAACCTGGTCAAGCATCCTCTACGATCTATTTGCAAATTTCATAAAGAGCCATTCACTGCCAGAGTCTTGGAAGCTAGCAATTGTCATCCGGATTTATAAAAAGGGGGACAGAACAGAGCCATGTAATTATCGCCCTATGGCCCTGTTTGACTGTGACAGTAACATGTTTGCAAGTCTAGTGCTCAAAATTTAACAAACTGGGCTGAGAGTAAAATGATTATTGCCAAACAGGAAACTGGCTTTAGGAAAGGCCAACCTACTATAGTGAATGGCATGATTATATCTATACTTAAAGATCAAAGTACTTGTCCCAATGCAATCTTCACATATATAGGCCTAATCGATCTGACCAAAGCATTTGATTTGGTGAACAGAGCTAAATTATGGAACACACTAAGAAATTGGGGTATTCCGCAGGGTTTGCTGGCACTCATAATCGCTCTTCATCACCAAACAACATTCCGAGTGAGATTGAATCTTAGTGGAGACCTGTCCTCCCAAGTATCCACCAGAAAAGGAGTAAGAGAAGGGTGCATATTAGCTGCATACCTTTTCAATCTATACCTGGCAGACCAAGCAGAATTTTTATTGGCTCATTCACTTGTCTGTCCTAGGATCGGTAACCACCCCGTCCATTTCCTAACATATGCTGATGACATTGCCCTTATAGACCATACTGTAGTTGGTCTCAAACATATGCTCAAGGCTATGGAAAAACTATTCGAAGATAAAAAAAACTAGTGATTAATCCAGCCAAATCACATATAAGGATTTTTAGTAATCGGTTTAATAGCAGGAAATGTCACAATTGGCTCTTGAATCACCAGAGCTTGGCAGTCGTGAAAAAAATCAAATATTTGGGCTTTAACGTCAGATCTAGCAACTCGATGAAAGAACTGAATGAATTGGAATCAAAAACTACCCAATTCATCAGTCAACAAAAAAAGATTTTGGAAAGTCTCTGCAGATTTTCGCTATTACCCCTAATAAAGTTCTATAAGGGGACAATTATACCAACAATTCTGTACGGCCTAGAACTCGATCAGAGTGCAGGCAAAATTAATTGGGCAAAAATTGAAGGTCAAATATGGAAAGAAATGCTCAATCTACCTATGTCTCTCTCTATTGCGCGTTTAAGAAATGAACTGGGCTTTTACTCACTTCAATCCTACTTTCAATAGAAACTACTACTCGTATATCGATCTATTTTAGATCCCTGTAAACACTCTTTAGTCGAAAATCTAGGTGCCCATATGAAATAATCTAAGAGTGCGTTCTTATCCAATCTGAAAAACGATGTAGAGCAAATATTACAAAATTGTGAGAATAGAAGTGAAACGCTGATGGAAAATCCTCATAAAGCAAAGCACGCTCAGTTAAGAACAAATTGGATATCAACCAGAGCACAATTATGTAAACTCAAGAGTTCAAAGAAAATTAGTGTTTGTGAAAAATCCTGCAAATACTTATTGCCATATTTAAGAAGATTTCCTAACACCGAATGGCGTGCCGAATGAGTAAGGTTCCGACTAAACCTAGTAAAAACAAACAAGACTATGAGAATATGGAACAATCTTGATCATAGTGCAGGGGAATGTAATTTATGTGGTGACGGTTATGTCCAAGACATCAGACATCTCCTGATAACTTGTACAGGAATGCAGGCAATAAGAGAGAAATACTTTGCCGGATTTGTACACCACAGAGGGGATTAATACTCAAGGTTTTTGGCACAGGCTTTTGGTAGGTAAAGACATCTTCTTATCAATTGAGTTATTGAAATTGCCGAATGAAGTCAAGTTCATAAAAATTGCCTTATGAAGCACAGTGGGTGTTACAAATGGCTGACTAATGTATTTCGACCTGTCAATTTGTACTAAGGCGAAGTACAGTGTATCATGTGGATTACTTATTTTATCTTTTTTTTGCTAATCGTTATTGTTATTTTTTTTCTTTAGTTCTGCTGTATTTATTTTCTTCTGATCTGTTGTTATTGTCATGGTTTAGAAATAAATGAACTGGTGAATTTATGTAAAATGTCAGAATTTGACTGAAAGCACAATAAAATAAATAATACAAAATAATTGTGCAATTGTTGAGTGGCTGCAGGAGCAATTTGCACATGCTGCACTTCCGACAACTGTTTGCGAATGAGACCCTTTGTCTTTTAAAATCCAAAGCATTCAGAGGCAGGACAGATCTACCAGCTAGAGTAGAGCAGTTTTAGACTCATTGATCTTGCCTAATATCAGCTTAGCAGTAGATAATTGACTACTTTGATTTGAGAATAAAGAATGGGGCCCTCTAAGACCTTGGTACAGTCCTGGAAAAAAAAGCATATGTATTATTTTGATTTTAGGCGCATTGAAGATGCCTGACCAGCATGTTGAAATAACACTTGCGTTTTCATTTACTGTTGACAATCCCTATCCCTTCACAACCCCATGAGAAGAATCAGCAGGATTCTGGATTTCCACGTAGAGATGACCAGACTTATATCACCAATGCGGTGGGGACCAAAGAACACACCAGGTTCACTTCATTAAAAGTTTAAAACATAAACTAACCCCAACAGTCTCCTTAATGGCAGCCCCAGTGAAATGTACTCCAAAATGTTGCTCCTATCGCTCTTCATATACACTTGTCTTTCAACTACCCAGCCCACCTGGCTTGGTGCGTTACGAAAGCTCATTACCTCGCGAATATCATGTATGAAAGTCAGTGTCCATGTCTCTCACACTGAACACCTTTCATGCTTAATGTATACAGACATTCGTTAGTGCCCTTCCTTGAACCACTTGTAACTAGCTTAACACACAAAAGGGAGGGACATGATTTTACTGAGGTTCTGCTTGCCACCCAGCACTCATGAAAAGGGAGAATGACATAAAGAAGAAACTAAGATTCAATTAATGGCATTACAAATTCAGCAAATACAACTGCAATCCTCTCAGGGCAGGAGCAGCACAGAGGGGCCAGGGGGAGTGTTAGGAGAAGGGATATGTTTGTTAAGTCCGGTCCCGGCGCAGCTCAGAACTGACAACTGCCTCCCTTGTGCCATAAAATCACAAGTGTAATGTTGTAAGGTGTTTGGCTATTGGAAATCAGAATGTCTGAAATGACAAACGCAACAGATAGCCCAGTCATTTCCCGAATCCTTTCATCTGCCTCCACCACGGTTCCTACAATTCCCAATAGGAAAGCCCAAGTGCCAACAACATCATTGCACTGATACTTTTTCTCTATCCCTCTTCTCCATTTGTAGAAGGCTCTGTTAGTGAAAACACATGTTTCTTGTATAGACAGTGGAGCTTCCTGCCCCACACAGAAAGCTTCAGAATTTCTTCATGCTATATCTTTTGATAAAGTTAATATTGCTGTGGATATTTGCAGTCAGCCTATACCCACCTTGTTTCACAATCTTTGACTATTCTCTGGGTTCCCTCGCAGATCATCTCCTGCTGAGCCCTTAATCTCCTGTGAACCTTTTGCGTTTAGAGCGGATGTGTGTAATGAGTTGCACTATTTTCTATTACCCTGTTCCCATTTATTTGGACGTCCCCAGACAGAGGGAACTGGAATGTGCCTCTGATGGGCAGGTCATGAAAAAGGACTTCCTTGTTGCAACAGGGATTGCTGGACAAGATTCCATAGACACTATGGCCCTCTCATAGGAATCAAGTTGGATGCATATTGAACGTATACTCTGTCGGCCTGAACCCAGCCAGATCACTTCTCTGTATTCCACACTGTTCCATTTTATGGGAAACTGAAATTAGTCATTGAGTCCCTTCTTCAGGAAAGGATCATTGTACTGACCTGAAGTCCAATGTTGCCTGTTGAAAAACCTGTTAAAGATACTTTTCAATTTGTACGTGACCTCCTTGCTGTGAGCGCATCCATTTAACCCACTATTCCAGTTGTTCTGAATCAAGCAACCATTTTATCCAGCACCCTTCTAGAGGTGACATTCTGTGCTCCCCATTCTGTACCTGTGCACCTCGGTAGTTAATACCTGTTATCCTTCACTTATAAAAAAAAATGCAATATACATTCACAAGGATTCCACAGGGGTTTGTAGGAAGCATGAACCTCTTTTACCAGATCTCAAAGAGGGTATGTGTTGGTGATGATGTGTTAATGCCATTATCATTGCTAGAAGCATGTCAGCAACATTCTCTTGGTCTGTTAACTGCCATCACGCTGTGACTGTGGCAGTACCTCATGCCGTTACCACATTACTGCTTTACTGCTCAAAGGGAAACCCTGCACATTTCTAATTCTCATTTGACTACATGTGAAAAGCTAATTCTTTCTGCTGCTAAGCTGATCCTATTCTGAATTCTGCTTCTCTGCTTCCGCATTCCTGATTAATTGTTACTGAACACCACCTGATCCTCAGATGAGATCTGAACAATATACCTAGAGGAACCCGGAGTAGATTCTCTATGTTGATGGTTCTTGATGGAGGAACCCCCAGGGACATCTTGCAACAGGTTATGCAGTTTGTACTCAGAGAATTAAGTGTTAAATGTTTATCAGTTGTCAAATGACCACTCTGATCAAGTTGCCTGCAGTATAGCAAAAGACAAGTCGTCCTACTTCTGCACCTGCTCTCGCTATACCCATGGTGTGACCCATGATTTCAGCATTCCATAGAAGCAGCGAGGTTTCTTAACCTCTGTCAGCACTCCTATTGGATTAGATTCTGTGCAGTTGCTTTAGTAGATGTCCAACTGGGTTTATAGTCACTATTTCGAATAACATTTGGTCGAAAGTCAAAATGTCGAAAAAATAATGTTGAAAAAAAATTCAAATGTCTTTTTTAGTTTGCTCTTTGTTCGAAATGGGGGGGTTCCCCCAACCCCCATTTTTATTTTTTTTTCTGTTTTAACCGTTTTTTTTACTTGCGTAACCAAAAAACAAACATGTAAATAAAAAAAGAAAGCATTAGAAATTTTTTTTTCGACATAATTTATTCGACATTTTTGCCATTCGACCAAATGTTTTTGACATTTTGACTGGACACCGTCCAACTGCTTCCTTCTACCATCACCATAGTCAAATCCAAGGAACATAAATGACCGATTTACGATATTGCTCAAGACAACTCTCTGTTTGCCGTATTCCACAGAACCTTGGACCTTTGATCTCCTTGTGGCTCCTAACGATATCCTTTTTTGTTTTTTTAACAAACCAGGTGTCCTATCATCACCCTTTCTAGTGTGGTGATATTGCAGTTTCTAGCTCCCGAATAAGAGAAAGCATACTGGTCTCGTAGAAATCGTAAGATGGGAAGTGACACCCTATGGGGCAGTCCTGATGGGGACCTGGTAGCAGCTAGATCACTTTTATCCTACCTCACATAACTGGCCAAGTAAGACATGCATGATTGCTCTTATTAACTGTGATTGGTTTGCTCCTTATTTTACCACTGTAACCCAGCATTATTGTAGGACCTGTCCATTATGACTAGTGCACAACATAGGTCAGGTTGTCAAGAGACTTTCCCCCACACAGCCAGTCCCAGAAGGTCCTTTTCAGAATATCCAAATAGATTATTCCAGTTCCCAAAATCCTATCCATGAAGATTGGCCAGTGACAGTGAATATCTTTTCATAGTGGTTGGAAGCCTATCTCTTTAGAAAGGTGGGTGCCATTACGGTGGTCAAAAGTTTACTGATGGAATTCAATCCCTGTTTTGGACTCACAGTTACACTAGCCTGTGCTAAAGGGACCCACTTCACAAGCAAGCTTCTAAATGTCATCCTGCTCCTACACTTTTCCTGTCAATCCCACTTGAGTGGTATTGTAGAATGGAGAAACAGAGACATTAAATTGATACTCTTGATAATTTTCCAGCAGACTGACCTCTAGTGGCCATGAGCATTGCCCCTTACACTGCTACATATTTGCTACAATGTTAACGGTAGACATGGGGTTTCACCTCATGAGATTTTAGGGTGACATGGGCATATGGCCAAAAGCCGATCACAAGCTGTCTGTGAAATTAACTTGATCGTGATGATGACTTCCTCTTGAACCTCTGCAAGTCCATTGCAAAGACTGTCAGATCCGTCTACTTCCTGGAGAAGGAGTAGTTCTGAGAAAGATTGCCAGTCGCTCGAGGCTAGCAGCTGGCTCTTCACCCATGTGAACCAAAGGAAGTCAGCAAAACAACCCAGGTAGTGGGTGTCACACAAAGTTCTTCTTGATACCAAGACTGCAGTCAAGTGTCTGGGACATCCATGCCTCATCATGCAAGGAGATCCTGCATCTTCCTGAAGAACCAGCACCACAGGTGTTGACTCCAAAGGCTCACCTTCAACCAGTCCTGCTAGAGTGGTTATACTAATTCACTCACCCACTGCCAATCCTACGTCTTCACCTGATCACACAGCAGTGACGGCTTCTCTTTGAACGATTGCTGCAGTTACTGTCCAGCTCTGAGACATATCTCCAGTGAGTTCACACAATGCTGATAAAAGTGAACTACTGCCCACTCCGGCTGCTTGAGGCATAGAGACAACAGCCTCACAAAGGTACAACCTCTGCCTTCATCCTGGAATGGTAATTTGCTTGCATTTTCTATTTCATCAACGATGCTGATTCAACTGAACAGCACACATTCTTGCTGCTAACATTCTGTTTGTGGTGGGGGGGTCAGAGGTTGTGACTGGAAGAAGAAGCTGAATAGAACTCCTGCGTTAATGCCATTTCTACACCCCTCTGTTGAACATTGTGATTGAAGTGTTTCTGCTGGTTGTTGGAAGTTTCATCCTCATGCATATGAACAGTTTCTTATAATGTGGGCAGATAACAGGACCCTCATACTATCACTTGTTTATAATGATAAACACTAGTGGGTAGCTCTGCTATTTCTATGTGGAGAATATATGCTACCTGCCGGATCCTCAAAACACTGTTAAGCAGTGATATCGGTCAACCAACTGTACCCTAACTCTTCTGAATGCATGAACGTAGACTGAATTCAGCCAGTACCACAAAAAACGCTTTCTTTAATCCCAATGTAGCTGAGTCTGTGGCTCAGTGGACTAATGCATACACTACAGTGGCCTGTGTTTGACCTCATGGCCACTGGTTCGAATCCCGGCAGTTCCCCTCAGCCCTTTATCTTTCCAAGGTCGATAAAATGTGCACCATTAAGTTGGGTAACAATAAACATCTGTTATCTGTCAATGGTGCCAGGATGCCCCGCTGGGGGTGAACATGAGCTCTACAAAGACACCTGTTATGTAATGTTCTTCTCCCATTACTGACTGTGTTTTCTTTCAACACTACGTGCCATGAGCCCACAGACTCTGGTATTCAAGCTGGTATGGAATGCGAGAGCAGCTATGTAATGCGATTTGGCAGTAGAACTATATGCAGGACATTTTTGATGTTGAATGTGTGCACACCTTCCCCATTACATTAATTTCTACTTTCCAAAGGCACCTCTTTGCTTTGATTGGAGCAGCATTTGCGATTATATGATACTTGTTTCTGTGTCAGATACAAATAATGTCACTGTAAATCATATACCCTTCTTAAAAAAAACAATACTCCTTTCCTGAATCTGGGTGCACCACATATCATGGTACTTGCTTTATTTGTGGAACTTCTGTTAAGTTACAACGCTTATATAACGCTTTTATACAAAGCGCTTAACAAAATACAAAGTATTGTACAACAAAAGACAGTAACAGAAGCATGAGCAACAGACCAACACAGCAATGGTGATTCCTGAGAAAGTTAAGATACGAAATTTAGAAGATAGAGTTACAGATGTTTTTAAAACTGAGAGAGAGTAGAAGAGGAGCAGATCTGAAGAGGAAGAGAATTCCATAGAGAGGGCGCAAGACATTGAAAAGAGCAGAACTAAGGATGGCACGAAACAGAGAGGTGAAACTGGGAGGCAGAACGTACGTCTCTAGGGGAGGTGATGCAAAGAAATCAAGAAGCATAAATAAGGGGGAGCCAGGGCATGGATACGCTTAAAAACTAACCACAAGGATTGAAACGCAAATCATTGTTCAATTTGGAGCCAGCAGAGCTGAGCCAACTAAGGAGAAATGCTGATGGACGAAGGAAGACAAAATAGAATACGAACAGCAGAATAAAGAGAGCAGTGGAAAAGAGCACAGTTATGCTAGCCCACCTTGAGGAAGCAGCAATAGTTAAGAAGGGACAACACAATGGCCCTCATTACGACCCTGGCGGAAATCGCGGTGCTAAATGCACCTCGGAGCACGGCGGAAAGCTGCCGATAGCGCCATGGGGGTTGGCGGATTTTCCGCCCCATGCCGACCTTGGCGGAGCGGTAAATCCCCAATCCCTGTTTTACCCTTCCCCATTCCCATTCTTGCCCCATAGGGTATAATGGGAGTGGGGAAGGCGTTAATTACGCCACCGTAAAGTACGGTGGCGTAATTAACAACGAGGTCCCTTAGCGCCATGGATTTCTCCGCCCGGTAAAACCAGGCGGAGAAAGGCTCCATGGCGCTACGGGAACTCGTAGTAGGGCGGACGGGTCCGCCACGAATACCGCTGGCGTAAACCCACTCCGCCAGGGTCGTAATGAGGGCCAATGGCTCGGAGAAGAGTTTTAGTAGAGCAGTAGGTAAATGATGAATACTGAAGAGACGCAACCTGGTAGAATGAACAGATGCAATTTGAGGTTGTAATTAAAAGGAAAAATCAAAAATAAGCCCAACATTACGAGCCTGAGAACTAACAACAAAGCTGCAATGTAGGAAAAGAGATAGGCCAAGGAGAAAGAATAGATGGATTAACAGGGGAAATAATATTTTTATTTATTGGGGGTTTGAGACAGAGAAACCGAAAGGCCATCCAAGATTGGACAGCAGAAAGACAAGAGGAAAGACGGTAATGAATGGAGTCGTTGAAGGAGTGAAAGGAGAGGGATATCTGGGTATCATCTGCATGTAGATGCTTACATCTGTCTTTCAATGAATTGGTTGGGTTCATGTTACATAGGGTATGTATTACTCACCATCAGACACTATGCTAAATTACCTTCACCTCCAGGACACAAGAGCAAATCAGGGTGGGAGGACTTTACTGGACGAATGGGTTATTTGATGCTTGGAGTAGGCATCAAGCTAAACAGAGCCATGGCATTGGGAGTGTCCCTATTTTTGAAAAAGCGGCACGTGATATCTCTGATAACCTGACCCTAATGAACTATGATCAATTTCCTTGTTCGTTATTATCTACCTTTGGCTCCTAGGGAGGATTATGTACCCTGATGGGCTTCAACTGTTGCAAGTATGCCCTTGTATATTCCAGCATTGTATCTGGCATTATCTCAAATATCCACACAGAGAAAACATATACAGAAGCTGGTCCCTGTGGGATGGCTTACAAGATCAATTGGCTTCTTTAGGCAGATTGTAAAGTATGCACTGGGATTTACCTGCAAAAGTGTTTATAACACTGTAAATATTCAGGATAAACCAATTTTAGTGAAGGTGTCCTAGAAATCTTTCAAAAAGGGTAACGATTGTTATCTGGAAATGTCATTTCAGCATTTCTGAGTTGTGTGAGATTGGTTAAAACACACATCAAAGGAGGTTAACTGTGAAGTTAAAACAAATTCAAAGTACAATATAAGGCTAGTTCTTAGGAGCTTGCCTTGAGAACACAAGGCCCAGCTGAATTGGAAATCCATCCTGTTCTAATGTGTTTTAAAGCAAAGAGAAAAGAAAAAAACGCAACAATGGCATGCTTTTATTCTGCCACATTTGTACAGTTAGAATTGTGGACTATTACACAGCATGAACCTATGGATGAGGCATGCTAATAAGGCTGCCACTGCTTTGCTAGCTTGCAAGGACCGGCTCCACACCCATTTTATGTATTTTCCTTTCTCTGCGCAAGGTTTTAATAAACCTCTTACTGGGTTTATTCCGCATGGATACCTGGTGTCTGTATGGTACGATGCACTTATGGGGGGAAATGCTTCATTGTGATGAGTTTATGTAAACTTCCCCTGACTGTGTATTGAAACCTATATGGCCATGAAAGATATGAAAGCTTTTTGAAGCCTTGGGAAGAGTGCGTATTCTTCTCTGTTACCCGGGTCTCTCTGTTTGTTCTTGAGTTTGTCTCCTGCAGCACGGTGAAATAAAGATTTCTTCTTGAATTCACCTGAAACAAACCAATCTCTGCATCTGATTTGCGCTTCAAGTTCAAAACTTAAAAACTAAAAAGTACAGCGACCCTGTTGCACAGCTGCAGGTTAGGACTTTCAGTCCCACACTTCGAATCTCACCTTTGCAGAGGTACATCCGTGCTTTGCTTTGATCAAAATCCATACTGCGATAGCTATTCATCAAGATGTAAGATTTAACATGGATTTCCTTTTGTACGGTCTTGTTAGGAAATATTTTATTTTTGCTTCTTTCCCTCCATAGTTTTAAACATGGACTGAAGGTAGGTAAAGCCTTTTTACTTTACTTACCTTGCTTAGCGCACCTATTTTTTGGGCACTGATCAGTTCCTATGGCCATCAGTGTAGGGAGACTCTGTCCTCCATTACCAAATTCCTTGTTGTTTTTAAGCTGAGCAACTCACCTTTCATTTAATTTTTTATAAGCAATATTTCTGTTACTTGAATGATGTGTCCAAGATGTGCTGGTGCAGCAGACATTTTTGTACTGTGATTTTTACTTTTATCGCGTGCATGTTTTCATTTTACTTCATACTGTAGTTTTAAAGTACCATATACTCTAAAATGGCTGTGCCAAGGTATGTTGCCCTATCCTTTGGCCATAAGCTCCTTTGGCCTTCTTCCTGCCCTCTCGGGCTTTCCCAGGCAAAGGGCCTCATTACACGGTAGGCGGTGAGCCATGGCGCTATTAGCTGGTTTTGGCTATGAAAGCTATTAGAAGTGTCATTAGCGCCTATTAGCGCCATGGCTCATGCCGGTAAAATACCCGCACCGCCTTGGTGGAAAGGGGATTTACCGCCCCATTCCAAGGTTGGAGGGGCGGTAAATCCCCCTTCCACCTTTGCCCTTCCACATTCCCATTTCTGCCCCATAGGGCTCTATGGGAATGGGGAAGGCGCTTATTACGGCACTGCAATTTTGCGGTGCCGTGATTAGCTCCGAGGTCCCTTTGCGGGTTGGATTTTAACGCCTGCAAAAAGCAGGCGTTAAATCCCCCAACCCGCAAAGGGATCTCGTAGTAAGGCGGTAAGGATTTACCGGTACCGGTAAAATACCGGTACCGGTAAATCCTTACCGCCATCCGTGTAATGAGGCCCTTAAAGTCATGGCTTTGCGGTGTAAAGCAGCAGTGTGTGTTTGTATTTGGATGTGGGGTGTAGGACCGTCTGGTCCCAGCCCACATCTTGGTTAGGGTTACCAGACATTTGGTCGAAAAAAAAATGGTCGACAGGACAATTGGTCGAAACCATTTGGTCGAAAACCAAATGGTCGAATTTTTGTATTTTTTTTTTTTTTTTTTGGGGGGGGGCACCCCTGGGGGGGAGTCCCCCCAACCCCCTTTTTTTCTAAAAAAAACCTTTTTTTCACTAAACGAAAACCTAATATATATATATATAAATAAAAAAATATTCGACCATTTGGTTTTTGACCAAATTCCGTCGACCATTTGTCTTTCCACCAAATGTCTTTCGACCAAATGTCCGGACACCCTTGGTTAGAGCGTGTCTGTTGCTGGGCAGATGTGGCTGGAGGCTGTCCATGAAGCACACCCCCTGAAAGTTTGAATGGTGGAGATCCTTGCTATTGGCAGGCTTGGCAGAAACACCAGTTCTAATTTAGAATAAGAGGAAGACCCCTGCAGCCATTTTTGAAAACATCATTGGAGCCAAGACCCCTCTGAAGAGGAGAATCCAGCTGAAGACCAGTGGATTGTTGTTCCAGTCGACCATCGAAATGTCCTGCGGAACCGTGCTCCTTTGTTCTGATCTCCTGAAAGACTTCATGGGTGCTCCAACCTCTGGACTGGTAGGAACAACCATCCCTGACCCCTGCTTAAGGTTTTGGCTATGAAAGCTATTAGAAGTGTCCCAGGACCACTGACCAGTTCCTGTCTGGGTTCTTTCATTGCCTTAGTCGGCATCCTGAGTTCAGACTTGGGACTCCACAGACTCTCGGCTGGTTAGACAAGAGGCTTTCCCCTGCCGTTACAGCCCTCCAGCAAAAAGAGGAGCCTTGTCAGACTGATCATGGTGTTCATTCCTGCAGCCCACCTTCATCATGTACTAGTAGTCCCTTGAGGTTGTCAGTATCAGGGTATCGGGGTGGCCTTCTTCTCATTATGCCAGGGCCATCCAGCTGTCCAGTCACAAGAAACATCTTGCCAGAGGATGGAACCGCTGACTAGCAGGACCCAATTTAGATGACGAAAGTGACGCAACCCCTGGACGCCCTCCACAGGAATCAACACAAAAGTACGTGGACCCAGCAGATTCAGACATCCCACAGGTGGTTTCTGAAGCAATCCAAGCACAAAGTGTGTGTTTCTCCCCCCACTACCTGCTGTATACAGGGGTTAAAGGGCTCAAAGTGCCAATACAACTTCTCCCTTGCCTGACGGTGATTGGTGGATTTCTTAGCAAGAATATCCCCTTGGTCGTCCCTTAATGAGGTTGGATTGGGAGAGGACCCCTGAATACCTTTAGTTGCTGTGCTCTTACCTTCCAGGAATACTTATAACTTCATGTTGGCTTTGTCAACACTTGTTCCACTTTTTTAAAGACTACTGGCTCCCTCCGAAGAGTTAACTTTCTGACTTGTGACTCTTAGGCCAGTATGCTCCATCCTCTTTAGCAGGGAATGACTTTTTAAGTTCTAGGTCCTTATATTTTAAGGCAGTGGCCCTCATTCCGACTTTGGAGGTAACTATGCCGCTATTTGCGGCATGGCTGCACCCAAAATCGTTCCGACTCCGGCCTGGTGAATGGAGTAATTACCGGTCCATTCTGTGGTCGGAGGGACCGGTAATTCCCCATTCACCAGGGCCATTCCCCATTCCCATTTGAGCCCCCATAGGCCTCAATGGCAAGGCGGTAATAACGGTACCGCAAATTGCGGTACCATTATTGACCCCGGTGTCCCTTTGTAGGTCCTGTCCTTAACGCCTGCTAAAAGCAGGCGTTAAGGAAGGACCCGCAAAGGGAACTCGTAGTAGGGCGCAAAGGGATTACCGGCACCAGTGTCATTACCGGTGCCCGGTATCCCTTTGCGCCCTACTTGTAATGAGGCCCAGTGTCATCATTTTTAGCTGTTTTCTTGATACTTACCTGTTTGTAACTGGTTCTGATTACTTACTTTTCCTTCCTTCACTTACTTCATTACAGTTTTCACTGTTCCTACTTGAATCTATAAATTGTTGGTCTTCTTTAGCAAGAGTACCCAATGGTGAATGTAAACGTTCGCAGAGTGTATTTAATACTTTGACTTCTAACTTCATTGAAAAGAGTTTGCTCCAAGGCCTAATAATAACAACTGTATTTGTATACATATTGTTTTACTTAAGAGGTCTCTGGGTATGCCTAACTGACCCATCCACCACCCCCCACACTCTTCTGAGTCTAGGCCTTATTGCTCAGTCACCGACAGTGACAGTTTGCCTGGACAGAAAATGGTGGCCTCTCAGAAACTGCCCACAGGTTTGATTCTGAAAATCCATCTTAATCGGTCCATAGCATGTGCATTTGTCAGGCTGGCATTAACAGTGAAAGGAATCACGCAGTTTATGCAGCAGTGAAACCAGAGGAGTTTCTGTAATACTGGGTTTAACCCGGATACTGCATGTGGGACCTTTCCACACATTCTGAAATATGAATGTTTTATTTTGCGTTATGAGAATATAATCTGGAAGTTTGTATGTTTCCAAAGTCACCCGTAATTTTAACATGAAATGTGATTATTTTAACAGGTGTGTCCTTCTTGCAAATTATAGCAGCTGACCCTGATGACTCACTTACAGCAAACGCCGATTTGCGATATAAGATCATCTCTCAGGTTCCAAAGACACCTTCTGAAAATATGTTTGCCGTAGATCCGAGGACAGGCGCCATCTCCTTAACCGAAGAAGGTAGGCGCGCAGACCATGCTGCCAAAGTATCTTGCTGCTTCAACCAACGTGTATCGCCTCTTGTAAATTCAAGGTTCTACTGCACACAATTAATGTAACAAAAAAATGTCAAATTCTCAGTTCATCAGGAAATGGTGACACAGTTATAAAGGAAACAGAATTTATCATAGAACCTAAATTCCAGTTATGAAGGTAGACATAAGCTCAAAGTGGAAGCAGTGTTATTTTCAGTGTAGGCGTGTGTCTAATAAGTGTCTTCAACATTAATAATTCCGTTTTCTGGTCAGTGCGACCTGCTCAGAATCCAGCCCTGATACACTTTCTCGACACACATCTGCGTTCAGCTTTCACATTCCCAGCTTAATCTGTGTGAAGTCATGTTTTTTTTTATCTGAAAATGCTCTTGTTTACTCTGGCAGCTCTATTGAAGAACGGTTCCAGGTCTGTAGAATGTCTCCAAACTGAGAACACACATGATTTACTTTCCATACTTTGATATGACAAAATTAGTAAACAAACCTATTAGCATTACACATTTGCAATGCACCGATAACAGTAATATAGGTAGGGACATTGCTTGAATGCATATTATACATTGCACCTATTTATTTTGAAATGTATAGCTGCACAATGTTAACTTCTCTCTGTGAAGGTTTCTGGGCAGGTTTCACATATAAAAAAAGCAAATGAAGGTGGGCACCGCTAATTTCCTAACACTGGAATGCATGCGCGTGTGCGTGATGATGTCACGGGACATCGGGTGTACGGCACAACAATGCGCATGTGTTGACTATAGTAAACAAGGAGAGTCAATGGAATCCTACATGTGTATGACTGAGAGCAGAATCGCTGCCAGTGGCGGCTGCTATCAAAGGGCGGGCGCCGCCCCCCCCAGAAAAGAAGAGAAAGCTAAAAGAGATTCAATCTGAGAACGTCTCTGATTGAATCTCTTTTAGCTTGCATTTCCTTTGCCAACAGCGCAGGGTGCTGTGGCAAGGGAACAATAAAAAAAGGGCCGGGCCCTGCTGCTTTCACAGCGGGGCGCGTCCGGTTTTACGTCTTCCTTCTTCAATAGTAGAGTGCGTGGAGTTCGTAGCTCCATGCACTCTACCTAAGCCCCTTTAATTAGAAGGCTGGCGGGGCGCTTCAGGGGTGGCCCGCCAGTCTAAAATGTGCGTAAAAAGCGCACTAGTGCCGGTCGTCACTGAAATTCCCTCCCCTCCCCTGCATGGACACAGTAATGTCATTGGCTGTTTGCCAGCCAATGATAACCCTTGCATTGGCTGGCAAACAGCCAATGACATTACTGTATCTAGGAGTCACGAGTCAACGCGAGCTCAGCTGCCCGGGTCCGGCCCTGAAGACCACCAGCAGCCCAGCAGAGACGGCCTGGACCCTGGTCCACGACACGAGTTGCCGGCGGGTAAGTAGTCCCAGCCAGCAGATGTTGTGTGTTTTGGGCCCGGGGACGTGGTCCACGGACCACAGCCCACTGCCCCAGTCAGCAACACTGAAAGACGTGTAGGCCAGGCCCTACGTCTTTCAGTGTTGCTGACTGCCGTCAACTCAACTTACTGGGGCCTTGTGTCTCACTCGAGTCGAGTCTCCGGCGGGCCTTGGTGGTAGCGGGCCCGGGCCCCCATACCACCAAGGCGGGGGCCGCCTGGCCTGGGCCTTTACCCATGGTCCGTGGGCAGCAAGGCCCAGGCAGGTGTGCGTGCTGCTGCTGCCCAGTGCGGGCCGAGTAGAAGTCCATCCAAAATGTGCCGTTTTATATTTTCGTCATTTTTTGACGAAAAATGCCGAAAATATAAAACGGCACAAGTAAGTCCAGGGAGAGCCAGAGCCCTGGCAGCGTGATGGAGAGGACTGGCCGCCTGGCACAGTGGCACCACCACCACGGCTTGTGCGGTGCCTGGTGGCCAGGCCTAGCAGCATGATGCGGGAGGGGTCGCGGGAGGGGTCGCGTGCATCGCAGGCCGTGGCTGCACGTTAGAAAAGTCTAATTATTTGTGACATTTCATCCATCATGTTCTAAGCCTCGGCGGTGGAAAGAAATAGCATTTCATCTCCCTGGCAGCAAACAAATGTACTAACCGCCTGCAAAATGTGCCCCCGTAGTTCAAACGGCAGCATTTAAAAGGGAAACAGCAAACGCAAAATAAAAAGGTATGAGTATAGCCCGTGTTCTTTGCTCATACCTTTTTCATTCGGGTTTGCCGTTTACCTTTTAAATGCTGACTTTTTCTGTGAATTACATTTTTCATCCGTCAGTTATGTGTCAACAATCACGGTGCTGCCGGCCTTGCAGACTCTACCTGCCGGAATTACAGGTTCTGCGGTGGAGGGGTGCGGGGCTGCTCGGAGACAGGGCCGTACATTTTGATTGGCACGGAGCATTTACTTTCTAGCATGGGCGCGCATCTGCTCTCACACTGCTAGCTTGAGAAAAAACAGACTAATCGATTCCCAAAGGTTAGGATCGTATGTTGGGATTAGACAGCGTGTGCGTAAAGAACCTTGCGGCTACTCAGCTTCAAATAGTTTTATTAGAATGGCATTTGGGTAAGGCATTCTGGCGCAGCAGGAGCACCAGAATTGCACGACGTAACGATTTTGCACTCGTTCCGCCGGTTGTCCATACATTGCTTGTTTGAGCTTGCCTGCCCTCATGTTTACCCGTCTCCCAATTGAAATACTTGTGAGCATGTGGGGCACGCCGGGGTGAGTTCACTGCCTATTCTGTGGCTGTTCTTTGCTCATGTAGCGAAAGTCCAAATCTGCGTGGCACGGTTTACTGTACTGCAGGAAAATGCAGATTTCCAACAAGCACAGCCTTACCAGATCCCCTACAGATTTAAGAAATCTGCAGATTTTGAAATGGTTGCACAGTTTCAGCGGACTTGCACTCTTTAATTAGGGAATTATTGACTCGGCAGAAGTATGAACAATATTTATAAACGTTTTATGTACAGTTGGACTGCCTTTACGTTGATTGTGTATAGCCTGGGACACTTATGTCAACACACTGCGTATGCAGCTGTATACCTGTGCTCTTCCTTCCCAGGACACCCTGCAGTACAACCACGTGTGTGTGTGTGATAAATGTGTTGTATTCTGGTGGGAGTGCGAATGGTAAATAAAATACATTGGGGAAGATCATCAAACAAAATGAGACTTGGTAAAGAAACCGCATACATCTATAAAATTCCTTAAGACTAATGACAGTGAAAAGTGACAGACTAAAAACAACAAATACACATTTCAAAATATAATTCATGTGCTAGTTCCTTTTCTGGGAAACTGCTCACTGAATACTACACATGGTCTCAGAATTAGCAGGTGTGCCTGGTGCTGCAATTGCCTTTTAGTTATAAAGTCGTTTAGCAAACCACCCACCAGAGCACCCGAGGAAGGGGCCGCCAAGTTCTCACACTTAAGTGAAATCTGAATCCTGGCAATGGTTGTAGCCTTGCCTAGAAATACTCGGTATCTGGGAAGGTTTACTTTTGTGTTGCTGTTTTGTAGAAATCCTCATTAAGTGCAACAACCGCTCCATCCCAATTATCGCTGTCATTTAACTGGGACTTCTGACCAAAAATGGTCTGTAACATAACTGCATTTACCTTATGGCACTGCTAACAACAAGGGTAGCAAGTATTCATTTGGGAAGGTGTGTAATAGCGCAGGTAATTTATGTTTAGATGTGTGCATCTTTGGTAAGCCACCAAATGAATGCAGTATGATTTGCAAAAACCTTCATGGACATGCTCTTAGTACACAGTTCGCCAGAACAAGGAATGGCCCTTTTCACTAGTTGGTTCCTTGTTACTGGCTTTTTGTTTTGTAGATTATTGTGATCTATGGATGCCTTATTTTCCATCCAGTTCTCTGCACCTAAAGGTTCACCTCGCACTCCTCTGCTTTCACTAACTTGGCTAAAACTATCCTGGTGTAATAGATTGTTAAGATTAAAGTGCATTTTAGGCGGAAGTAACATGTTAGGGGAAAAAAAAACAATATTTAGGCTGAAAAAATGCAGAGCATTCCTCCAAAAAGGGACTGTTGGTTGGCATAGTGCCAGGCTCGTGTGAGGCGGTGGTGAGCCCCCTCCATAGAGGGAGAGTCCCTGGGCACACCTTTGGGAGGCCTTGGGCGGGGCATGTGCCCACGGCCCCCCATTGGAGCCAGATAATTGCTATGTGCTGTGTGGGCCTATCTGTGACACCAAACTTCTCATTTGTGGGGACCCGCTGTCACTGTGGCGAGTTCCTCCCCCTGTAATTACCCACTCAATTAATGCCACTCTGCTCCCCCCCCTCGGCCCCTCTTTCAGGCGTGGATGGTTTCTGCTGCAGCCAATGTTACTAGATTGGCCTACATTGGGCCACGCAGCGGGCAGGCCATGTCAGGCTAGTTTTGGCGTTGTTTCAGCTTGGAGGATATGTGCGTCTTAAAAAGACCCTGCACTGGTATTTTCTGAAAGCAGGTTGCTGGTGTTCCTTTGTTGGTGTGAGGCGGCGCAGGAGTATTGCGGTGGGGGGAGTTAAGTACAGGGGGAGGAGGGAGTTGACTGAGGTGGAGGAGAGGCAGGTAAGGCCCCAGTGGGCTTGGAGACAGGCTTGTGTCTGGGTAGGCCACCGTCTTTCCTAAAGCGAGGGAGCGGGGAAAGTGCATTCAATGGAAGTGGTTGGGTCTCTAAAGTGCCATGAAAGGGCGTAGACTGAGGGGCCCGGCCTAATCATTATTGCTTAGTGTATTTGTGGGCCCCTGTATATCGGAGGCGCCAAGCTGTAGCCTGTTCACAGTCTGGAACCTCTGTCTAGTGCACATTCACTGACCCCCAGTGTTATGATAACTTCGCACCTCAGGCTGTCCTGCTGAATGTCTGTCCACCTCCTGTTCGAGGCAGAAGCATGGACTTCACTTAACGGGAAGGTGAAGGGTGTTTACATTGTGCATTACTGTTTGTAGTGGCTTTAGGATGTTAACTAGTTGTGCTTCTTTGTTTCCCTTGGCGAGTCCTACTCCCTATTGTATGCCATCACACTTGCACACGTAATAGTGTACCACCATTAATATGTAAAACCGAATGCTATTTTCATATTTCAGTGGGTTTTTTGGACAGTAAATTGCACATTTTGTAGGCCATTTTTCCAAAAATGTCCCGGGGGAGAACCCCCCCGCACCCCCTTTGGGGGATGGGCTCGCGCGCTCGCTACTCAATTCGCCGTGGGAAATTTACGCCCCACCAGCTTTCAAACTCACCAGCCGCCACTGATCGCTGCATAGGATCCTTTTTCGTTAAAATCACATAGAACCCATCTTTCTCTGATTGGAAGATTATAGCATTGATTGACACATCTTGATCAGAGTCTGAAAGATATCTTCTGTGCCTCGTGGGTAACCTTTAAGCTTTTACCACATGAATCGGGACCTGCGTGCCAGACCAGATTCCCCCAATCCCATCATAAAACACTGCTGCATTAGCAGCCATCCCCAAGACTGCAACACAGTTTGCTCAGGCTTCATTTGCCATGCATTTCATATTCAACTCATCACATTTGGTTTCTTGCGGCACAGTTTTGCAATGCAGTATAGGCCTCCTTCAATCCCACCTGGCCTTAGGCTTTTGACATACTTACTAGGTGGGCATCCGTGATCGCTCTAACGTTTGCCATGTTGCCTTGACACTATTTTGATTATATTTGTTTGGATACAGTCTAATGTGATTTACTAAACAAAATAATAATGTATGTGTATATCTTTCAGCCCCACAATCCCTCCCACTGTTTTCTCAGTGGCCATCACCCGTATCCTAACCTAGGTGCCATGCTCTTCACTCCCTGCACCGGCTCATCATGGACATCAGCTTGGTCGCCATTACATATAGCCTCATGATGATCCTGTCAGTCTTCGTGCGCAGGCTCTCTACACGCATGCGTGGCGTTCTCATTGCAATCCCCCGTGGGACGAAGAGGCAGTTACCCCGTCCCTTTCAGAGCTTGTGAGCAGCCAGACACAGCAGCCACTTCATGCAGTCATAGCAGACGGCTTTGATCTCCCTGGCAAAGTTCTGTCGTTTCTCTTCTTCCAACTTGTGCAGTTTTGGATTTCCCTAAGTGTTACGGGGCGCCCTTCAGGATACAGTCTTGAAGCCTCACCAATTGCTGGCTCCACTACTTCACATTGGCTCTTACAGCAGCTGGGCACTTACCAGAATGGTAACATCTACCTCCTGAGGAAGACTTTGTGTAAACCAACAGTACACGTCGAAACCGGTCGAGATTAACCCTACAGGGATGTGATCTTTGTATTTACTTTTCCTGATCCACCCTTACAATAGATTCTATTGCTTGTGAACACAATAATAATGTTTGTCATTGTGGGGAACAGTTATGAATTCCTTTTTCCCATATGTTTTTAGTATGTTTTTTTGTCTTTTAGCATTTTGGATGTATGTCACGGTATGATGAGTCGTGTATGAATGTTGCACCGTGAATGGCAAGTATGTGTGATGATGTTTTAGCCAATTTTAGGCATATTGCTGCTGCTGTTTTGCTATGTTGAAGTGATTAGTGTTTAATAATTTGTGATTTATTCACCAGTTTCCAATTTTTGTATCACCTTAAATAAATTTGATGCATTACTATAAATATATTTTGCTCTGGACACTTTCTTTCTGTTTTTTGATGATATATTTGATGATATATTTGATGATGATATGATTATAATACTCTGGTCCAGAGGCTAGAGTCTTCCTGCTGCTTTCAGTTATTTGTAGTATCTGATGTAGGCCTGCTGTATCCTTCCCTCCTCTCGTGTCACGACCTTCCCTCTTTTATCCCGCAGGGCGGATGCATTGTTTATTGTGGTGATCAGGAATACACATGAGTGCATTTAAAAGTGGGCTATGGATGGACAATGACCAAACATAGCACACTTGTGGATTGTGAGTTGAGCTTTGATTGATAAATGGAGTGCGAACACTTCTTGGCACTACTTTTGCTTGAAATTATGGTAAGTGTCGAGTTATCTCCTGTACTTGCTGTTTTCCCTAATAAAAGAAAACCAGAGGCCTAACATGGATCTCAGAAGGTGTACAAAAGGCAGAAGACATTTCTGAGAGCAGACAGGCCTCGTCCAATAAAGCTACTACAAGCAAATGACTGGTGTGATTAACACAATTGTGCAAACATTTGTCCATAATTAGATACAATTTGGAGAGATTACCTGCATGCACCACGGAAGCTGTGTAACAAGAATCCATTCCTTAAAAATGCTTCCTACGCATTGTGTGAAGAAGATTCACGTAGAAAAGACCTTTGGGAGCAGGTCACGTGCAAGAGTAAGGTTGATGGCTTACTCTTGCATCAACCTTACTGATGGTTGATGGGAGCAGTATATTTTGGAAGGAATTGCCCAGCCATAATTTGAAGAGAGCAAGACATTGTTGCCTTTTGTGGTTGGCATTGCCCGCATACCATCATCCAGAAGCTGATCTCCGGCTCACCCGAGGAGGATTATGAACTATCAGGACATTGACCAAAATAGCAGCAAGAACCAAAACAAGATTCCATTAAAATGTTGCTGAATATCATGTTTATGCTGACTGCGGATTGAGGGCTCAAAAACAAGTACACAGGTCTTTTGAATGAGTGAAGAGGATACTGCATGCTAAGAAAACCAACAAGGACATATGTTCCAAAGGCCAGACAACAGAGTAAATGGGGGAAAGATGGACATATGTCAAATCGGTTAGAATGTAGTTTTGTGTTGTGATGCTATAATGATTTTTCGTTCTGCTTCTTTCTTGTGATAGGTTGCTCGATATGTTTACAAAAAAGTATACATACCTTACCTTAGCAATATCTGTGAAAATGCCTGTATGAAAAGGAGGATCTTCAATTTCTGTTAGCCCTCGCGGTTGAGGGAGCAACCAATCAGGTTACTTCCAACGTGGGCTGAATCCAACAATCCAAGCATGCGTTCTGAGCAACCTTTCCCCCACTCTGCCATCCTCCCCTCACCCTCCCTTCCCTTCCCTTCCCTTACCCTTCAATTCCCTGTCCCACCACACTCCCACTTACATGATGCTTTCAGCATTGGTGGGGGCGCCACCATCACCACCACTGCTGCCGCTCCATTTTCCTGCTGGCCTCCATGGGCATGGAAGAGGAGCTCTACTTTGAACCCCGTCTTCTAACTCTGTGGCAGCCATCTTGCATCAGTTTTTTTGTATGAAGGAGCGGGATGCCGGGAGGTGTGCCGTTCATTCCTTCATTAAAAGAATACATGGCTATCAGCACCCTACATTACTAAATTGGCAGCCTGGGGTGCTAATTGTAACAATCACCCTTTTCAGAAGGTGGAACGGGTGGTAACAGCACCGGATACTGCGAGTGCCTATTAACACGTGCCCCGGGCTGTTACCACCCATGCCCGCCAGTGGAATGGGTGATTATTGCTTAATTGAAATAGCTTTTAGTTGACAATAGCTGGCAGTTCTGACAGACGCTTGTTTCAATCATTTATACCGCCAATGGAACAATTCTACTTTTCCTGACTCTCATGATGGTTTGTGAAACCTATTAGTTCAATTGCATAACATATTGCTTTTAGCCTCTGGTGATTAAGCAGGTCATGGGCCAGAGTAAGGTTGATGGCCAATAAGTGTTATATTGCAATACATGCACCTTGCAATACGCTGTTATTCTAGGTGGAAGAGAACGGCCTGTCCAGGCCTTCGAGGTTGGGATTCATGTGAACAATGGGATGGCCTTTTTTGATTCGTTTGCAAACTTATTATGCCTTGCTTTAAGCTACTTTTGAAAGTATGTTTCCTCCAACGAGGATGCTGTAGTACTAGGCCGTAAGAAAAAGTGCAATGTTTAGGAGTGGCTTATGATGAAGATGTAATGCTTGTTTCAGAATTGTTTAGAGCTTAAATGATCAGTGCTTATATCATTAGTAAACACTTGGAACAATGCCCAAGTTAGCAGTACCCACAGTACATCGAGGATATCAGTTTCAAGCCCATTTAGGGTCAACTTGGCATCATCAGGTTATAGCTGAAAATTTCAATTGCAGCGAAAGACAAGTCTAGCCAGAAGGATAACATAGATAATCTCTGATCTGGTTCAGCCAAGTCTAACCAGAAGGATAAAAAAGAGAATCCATGATCTGGTTCAGTCAAGTCTAGCCAGAGGGATAACAGAGAATCCCTGATCTGGTTCAGTCAAGTCTAGCCAGAAGGATAACATAGATAATCTCTGATCTGGTTCAGCCAAGTCTAACCAGAAGGATAAAAAAGAGAATCCATGATCTGGTTCAGTCAAGTCTAGCCAGAAGGATAACATAGGGAATCCCTGATCTGGTTCAGTCAAGTCTAGCCAGAAGGATAACATGGGGAATCCCTGATTTGGTTCAGCCAAGTCTAGCCAGAAGGATAACATGGGGACTCCCTGATCTGGTTCAGCCAAGTCTAGCCAGAAGGATAACATAGGGAATCCCTGATCTGGTTCAGCTCTGTAGATAACTTTGGAGTTTTCTTAGTTCTTTTACAAGGAAAGGAACTGATGACGGGGAATGGGTATTAAGAGTGTAATGCAGTGGGAACAAGGTCAGACAGACATCTGAACAGCCTGGATAAAAGGCTTTGCCACCTGACCGTGGATCCGAGTTCCATGACCCGGACATCTACCCAGCTGTGATGAAGTGTAGCATTATTCCATTCAGCTGAAGGGTACAGCAATATGTTTAGGGGAAATTATACAGTTGGCTCCATTTGTTTCCCTACGAGATTCTGAATATGATGCATCCCTTTGTGGGGTTGATGCACGTAGAAAGAAGCATATCAATATGTGGGAACAGGAGATGGTCATGCCAAGGTGTGAAAACATATTACTGCTTCTGAACTGGGAACATAGGTTTTGTAATGATCACAGCTGATTTTACTTAAAAAGTGAGATAAGCGACATTAATGCGGCAGTAAGGAAACACATAGGGCCTAATTCATGGAAGCCTTTTATAATGGCAAAACCCCATTGGAAAACATTTTGTGCATAAGGGCCATAATATGCGCATGTTTATGCAAAGAAAAATGCTAAAATGGAAAGGTTTAAAGATACACCTTATAAACTGGAACAAGCTACTGCATCTGTATCCCAGAGCAAGTTTGGCATTAGGTTGTCCACTTTGCGTCTAGTCTTTTGCCCTGTGGTAGAGTCGTTAGCCTGCATGATTTGGGTTAACCTTTGTGATTGTGGGATCCAAATCGTGAGACTGCTGCATGCCATCCTTACAGGAGCACAATATCCTGTAGTGTAAATTAATTCCACGGAAAGAACTGCTGAAAAAATATAAAGGAATTTGGAATGCTCTTAGGGCTCCAAATGAACTGGACCAAATCTGTACTTTGTCCACCGCCGATTGGCAATAGAAGTGCACCCCTTAAACCCCTCTATGGCTACCAGATAACTTTGTACAATATTGATCAGTTCAGATCACTGTTAGTTTTGGAAAAGTGCGTGCACAAAAGTGTGTTGGAAAACTGCCAATGAATTAAATGCAAATGTTGGCAAACGTCACACGGTTAGCATTAGTAGACCATCCATTGCAAAAAAAAGGGGGGTCTGGGAATCTCTCTACCAGCACGAACACAGCCCAATGACCTGTTCTTGGGTGAATAACCCCTGGGAGAGACTCTACCAAGTCTTTAGCTCACTGTCCCTTTCACAGAGAAGAAATTTCCCTGCATATCAGCCTTTGTCCTGCCCAGGGGCAGTCCAGCGCCGAAATGCTAGGCAATTCTCCTCTGAACAAGAGTACCATCAGTAACCCCATACACGTGTTTCAGCCTTGTTGGGCATCATCAGTGAGGTGAAACTGTTGCCTCTCTAAGAACAGTGAGCAAGGGGTCCACTTCTGGATCGCCCTGTTAACTTAGGGTGAAACCCAAAGTTAATTTATGCAAATAAAAGGGGGGTCTGGGAATCTCTCTACCAGCACGAACACAGCCCAATGACCTGTTCTTGGGTGAATAACCCCTGGAAGAGACTCTACCAATTACCTAGCATTTCGGCGCTGGACTGCCCCTGGGCAGGACAAAGGCTGATATGCGGGGAAATTTCTTCTCTGTGAAAAGGACAGTGAGCTAAAGACTTGGTAGAGTCTCTCCCAGGGGTTATTCACCCAAGAACAGGTCATTGGGCTGTGTTTGTGCTGGTAGAGAGATTCCCAGACCCCCCCTTTGTTTGCATACATTAACTTTGGGTTTCACCCTAAGTTAATAGGGCAATCCAGATGTGGACCCCTTGCTCACTGTTCTTAGAGAGGCAACAGTTTCACTTCACTGATGATGCCCAACAAGGCTGAAACACGTGTATGGGGTTACTGATGGTACTCTTGCTCAGAGGAGAATTGCCTAGCATTTCGGCGCTGGACTGCCCCTGGGCAGGACAAAGGCTGATATGCGGGGAAATTTCTTCTCTGTGAAAAGGACAGTGAGCTAAAGACTTGGTAGAGTCTCTCCCAGGGGTTATTCACCCAAGAACAGGTCATTGGGCTGTGTTCGTGCTGGTAGAGAGATTCCCAGACCCCCCCTTTGTTTGCATACATTAACTTTGGGTTTCACCCTAAGTTAATAGGGCAATCCAGACGTGGACCCCTTGCTCACTGTTCTTAGAGAGGCAACAGTTTCACCTCACTGATGATGCCCAATAAGGCTGAAACACGTGTATGGGGTTACTGATGGTACTCTTGTTCAGAGGAGAATTGCCTAGCATTTCGGCGCTGGACTGCCCCTGGGCAGGACAAAGGCTGATATGCGGGGAAGTTTCTTCTCTGTGAAAAGGACAGTGAGCTAAAGACTTGGTAGAGTCTCTCCCAGGGGTTATTCACCCAAGAACAGGTCATTGGGCTGTGTTCGTGCTGGTAGAGAGATTCCCAGACCCCCCCTTTGTTTGCATACATTCACTTTGGGTTTCACCCTAAGTTAATAGGGCAATCCAGACGTGGACCGCTTGCTCACTGTTCTTAGAGAGGCAACAGTTTCACCTCACTGATGATGCCCAACAAGGCTGAAACACGTGTATGGGGTTACTGATGGTACTCTTGTTCAGAGGAGAATTGCCTAGCATTTCGGCGCTGGACTGCCCCAGGGCAGGACAAAGGCTGATATGCGTGGAAATTTCTTCTCTGTGAAAAGGACAGTGAGCTAAAGACTTGGTAGAGTCTCTCCCATGGGTTATTCACCCAAGAACAGGTCATTGGGCTGTGTTCGTGCTGGTAGAGAGATTCGCAGACCCCCCCTTTGTTTGCATACATTAACTTTGGGTTTCACCCTAAGTTAATAGGGCAATCCAGACGTGGACCCCTTGCTCACTGTTCTTAGAGAGGCAACAGTTTCACCTCACTTATGATGCCCAACAAGGCTGAAACACGTGTATGGGGTTACTGATGGTACTCTTGTTCAGAGGAGAATTGCCTAGCATTTCGGCGCTGGACTGCCCCTGGGCAGGACAAAGGCTGATATGCGGGGAAATTTCTTCTCTGTGAAAAGGACAGTGAGCTAAAGACTTGGTAGAGTCTCTCCCAGGGGTTATTCACCCAAGAACAAGTCATTGGGCTGTGTTCGTGCTGGTAGAGAGATTCCCAGACCCCCCCTTTGTTTGCAAAAATTAACTTTGGGTTTCACCCTAAGTTAATAGGGCAATCCAGACGTGGACCCCTTGCTCACTGTTCTTAGAGAGGCAACAGTTTCACCTCACTGATGATGCCCAACAAGGCTGAAACACATGTATGGGGTTACTGATGGTACTCTTGTTCAGAGGAGAATTGCCTAGCATTTCGGCGCTGGACTGCCCCTGGGCAGGACAAAGGCTGATATGCGGGGAAATTTCTTCTCTGTGAAAAGGACAGTGAGCTAAAGACTTGGTAGAGTCTCTCCCAGGGGTTATTCACCCAAGAACAGGTCATTGGGCTGTGTTCGTGCTGTTAGAGAAATTCCCAGACCCCCCTTTGTTTGCATCCATTGCAAAAGCTTGTGATTTTGCCAGGACTGATGTACCTGTTCAAGTTATATCAGTGATAACCCCTCCATTCCTTTTTAAGAACATGGATTTCCTCACCCAACTGTTATGCAATGGTAAGGTGGCAAGTGTGGGGCTCTCAGCATCTAAACTAACTTGCACACGTGATGGGCATGAAGAAAAGGGGCTGGGAAATGCTGGGCCAGTGTAATCTCCTTCCTTTGGAGGGGGCTGTGCTCTCTGATTCCTGCCACTAAATGTCAGGTGGCACTGGATGGTGGTTTCTGTTCCAGGCTCGCCCTGCTCCCCACGATACTGGTGCACCCCAACCCCTCAGGCACTTCAGGCACTCCAGGCACTCAAACAAAAATAATATACTGGAGACCAGAAGTAGAGAGAAATGGGCTGTAATGCAAAACACACCAGTGCATGGGAGGGCTGCTTACTGTTCTGCTACCCCTAGGCCTGACTCATCCTTATATACAAACAGTGTGGCTTAATCCATTCTTCACCCATAAAACAGCACGTATAATGCACATCAGGTCCATTTCTGGGATTAGCGCTTGCAGTGTTGTCAGCTGTGTACGTCATAGGAGGGACTCTTGGATTGGCCTGGGCAGCCTGAGGCATCACACATTCCACAGCTCAGCTCTGCGACCTCACTTGGCTCAGGTGTTCAGCTGTAGGCCAGTCTATAGGCCAGTGACATTGCATCTCATGTACCTCAAAGAAACCAAAAGAAAATGCAATATTGGAATTGGTAACATGCCTGATGTATTTCTCTTCTAATTTTATCTATGGACCACTATAATCACTATCCAAAGCCTTGCACTTCTTCTACATAAAGTACACTGTAATAAAACTATTCTGCTATATACATACTCAATAAGGAAGCAAATAAATAAAAAAAACATTATGAAAACAAGACAACCTGATTTATGTCCTAACTCATCTAAAGCCATTCCTTCACTGCAATGCATAAACATCCCCCACTATCATCATCAGCCATCATCTAGGGTGCATCTAAAACAACAATAACAGTTATAACTGCATGTGCCTCCTTTTCCAGCTCTGAGCATCCCTGTCACTCTAAAATCCAACACCACCTCCTTCATGTGCTTGTCATGTTCGTGTGCATTGTCCAAATAATATCTTACTTTCCAGTATATAGTCAGCCTCTAGTACCTTCCAGTCCCTAGGTGCACCCACAGTCAGTGTCAGCAACAACTTGTCAGTGCTTGGCAAAATTCTCACAAATAGCATCTTGCATGGTGAATAGCAAGTTGATGACTTCTCTCTCATTCATAGGCCATGAAGAACAAACAATATCCAAACTTCCTTCTGTGTGCCTTTCACATCCATCAGAACAGATACTTCTTTGGCTCCTCTTTCTGTGTTTTCTTCCAATGAGCCAGACAATTGGACTAATATGTGTACAGAAATGCAATTTGGCCATTGGAAAGAAGCATGACAATAAAATGTGTATAGTCATTATACATACTACCTAGGCAGTGTATACGCTTTGGAACACAGTAACACAATACCATTGAAGTGGAAGGTAAGGCACTTCACAATGTCACATTGTACACAAAGTCACATGTTAATGTACTCTGCAGTCCCTCATAATTCGTACCTTACAAGTACTATGCTTCAAACTAAATTACTGTGCAATTTGCACAAATGCTGTGTTCGCTTGCATAATCATTGGATCTGTGGGGAAAAAAATCCATGGAGGATAAAAAAAACGAGGTACATTTATTTGACGTTACGTGTCACACTATGTTTAATTGAAGTGTGCAGTACTTACAGGAATGTTTAAGGTGCACACATACATGCTTTTGCTGTTACAAGCTCTGTTGTAGTAGGAGGAATTGAAATTATGTGTTTTGTTTTTCGAAAGTGGTGGTGGTATGGTTTTAGTTAGATACCAGTTGGCGTATTCTAACAGTTTATCGTTTTTCAATTTTTAAGACTCTCCTTTGATGCAGTTTGATTCCTGTTGGTGCATTCCAAGTACTTTACTATTGAAAACTAATATTGTAGTACTGTGGGTGCAGTTAGAAAGCAGTTGGCGTATTCTAACTTTTGCTAGTTTTATACTCTTCGAGAGTATGTTTTAAAGCACTTTCATTCCAGAAGATGGATTTTAGCAGTTTCACTACTGGAAGTAATATTGCAGTACTATGGGTGTACTTGAATACCATTTGGTGTATTCTGACTGTTGATAGTTTAAGAGTCTTGAAGGGTATGTTCTGAAGCACTTTCATTTTTGATGGTGGATTTTACCTTTCACAGTATAGGAAAGTCATTTTCCAGTAGTATCAGTGCATTTAGATACCAGTTGGCGTATAATAACTGTTCACAGTTTCACAGTTTTGCGGGGTATGTTTCGAAGCACTTTCATTCCCGTTTGTGGATTTCAAGTCTAACCCTATTGGAAAGTGATATAGCAGTATTATGGGTGCAGTTAGATGCCAGTTGGCGTATTCATTGCAGTGGTATGGGTGCAGCTAGACAGCAGTTGGCATATTCTAACAGTTGATAGTTTTACACGTTAGTGACTACAGTTTGCCTATCCTCACAATCAGTACATTTTAAGTAGCCTGGGTGAAATAATATTAGTGCGTGTTTTGCACAGTTGATTTTTCTGTGTGTATAATCATTGGGTTATTGGGGGTAAAAAAAACTGTATAGCATTATCAAAAATGTACAACATGCACATCTGTTTCCATATTGAAACTGTTTTCCATTTAGCAAACAGCATTGTAGCGCTATGGATGTACTCACATACAAGTTGGTGTATGCTAAGTTTTTATACTTTTACAGGTCAGAAGGGTATTTTTCTTTTGCACTTACATACCTGTTGGCATCTATCGGGCAGTAGCTTATACAGGTCAGTGAGTACATTTAGGTTTCAGGAATATTAAGTAGCCATTTGTTAGATCTGCTGGTAATCTCTGTTTTAGAGTAACAGAGTTTCAATTGCATTCAAACCACCCATATTTCTTTTTAATGTACACAGTATAGTGACCTGCACTTGTTGTGGTAGATTATGGCTACTGTTGTGAAGGTTTACTTGCAAAGCGATACTTGCCCGTGTGTGAAGCTAGTGAGTTTGCAGTTGTTTTTGGTACCATTTGCGTTGTATCTTAAAAGCATTACTATTACATATTGGACTGGCTATGTGAATTTATGTGTGAGTGAGGTGGAACAATTGTCTGAATTGCAAACAGTACATAATAAACCATGATTAGAATTTTGCACCAGCTGCTGAAATGGAATGGATCCACAATTAGGTATAGGTACATACACAAAGCGTTCATTAGGGACTTGCTCCGGCGCAACAATGGTTGCAGAGAGTGCATGTATGTTTCCATGTATGTGACATCTGGAAGATTTCATTTATAGGTATATTTTTGCTTTCTAGCACTTGCACTAAGTACATTAGACATTCTTGTGGATCTTCCTGTGTGTTTATGGTGAATCTTACTTTTCCCACACAGTAGTCCAATTCCTGCCTTATTCCTGAGGCACTGTAAGTGTTGTCAGGATTGTTTGTTGCATTTCGATTAAGGAGGCGCATTTGCAAACACAACTGGTCTGTGCTATTCAAGTAAATGTTTTGAACAATTGGTGGCAATTGGAACAGAACATTGATTGCTACATTTGCATAGCAATTTACACCAGTTATGTTGTAAAATTTAAATGGACATGAGAGTTCTGTGTCTGTGTCATTTGCTGGAGCTCCACTCGTATTTTTAGAAGACATATTTCTCTTTGTGCTGTTGGATGTGCACTTGCGTTTGCATTACATACTTTTGTGGTTGTGCTACTTGATGGAGTAGCAGCTGATTTCAGTTTCTTTTGTGGTACTGTTGGGAGATCTCTTAGAAATTCTGTTTTCATAACTTTCCTTTTAACAAGTTTTCCTTTTTGGGGAACAGGGTACATATCGAGATAGGGTGCGTAGACTTCACAATACTAGTGGGTGTTATAATACTGTTGTTCAAATGAGAATACAAAGAGTGTGCCTGCTGATGTGCAATGAGAAAGGGTGAAGCAAATGGTGTTCAATTGGATAGAATCTTGTAAGCTACTATATGGCTACACTGCGCTGTATGAGTAACAGAAAGAATACTACTGTACTACTGCATTTACTTTGATCGATATGAAGAGTAGTTTTCTTCCAAGTTTTATCTTCTAGTGGAGATGTTTCTGTCTAACAGGAGGCTGTTCTTCACTACAGTTGGGAAAGAAGAAAATTAGTGGGTATGTGTGTTAATGACAAAATAATTGTACTGAAGAAAACATTTTACACTGTAGGATGATTTGTTGGGAAGAAGAGTTAGTAACATTGCACGTGATTGCGAGTAAAGTTGTAACACTGTTGTTGGTGCAGACGGGTTGGCACCATATTCCTAATACCTGTTTTGCCGGTACGCAAAAACTTCATGGGTGCAGGTAGCTTCCCAGTGTCACTAGGATATTACAGGGCCTGTTGTCCTGGAAAGTCAGGTATTGCAAAATGTCACCATATGTGTGTGCAATTGTGTAGCACTGTATGGGAATGGGAACTTGAAAGCATCAGGATCAATGGTATTGGGGCCGGTGGTCCCATGGTAAGTATGCCCTACGGGGCTGTAGTTTTCAAAGTGTGCAAGTTGTTGTTGCCCTATTTTTATTGGAATGGAGCACTGCAAGTCCTAGTAGGCTGAGACAAATAGAGAAGCCAAGGCAGATGTACAGATTAGAAAGGAAAATGTTAGTGTGTGCAATTTCATTAACTTTCCCACACATGGATGCTTCGTATATTCATGCTATTCTAGTATGTTGGAGAAATGTTTTCCCTGTCCTTTCATTTATTTACTAAAGATTCAAGACAGCACTGCTGTAAATGTGCACATGCATTCATTTGGTTTCCTTCAAATGGTGGTGAAATGACTAGTTGCAAACACAGTGTATTTCATCATTTTGCAATCTATGTACATGGCATGCTTTGGTAACATACATTAGGTTTTCGTTTCAGTTTGCATTATGGAAGATTTGCTGCAGGTGCATTAGTGGGAGAAGTGGTTTTAAAAGTGACAGAAAGAAAGAAGACAATAACAGTTTGCACACTAGAATGGATGTTATGAGCAAGCATGCATGGCGTGGTAATATATTGCAGTTCCAAATAGGATGTGCCACTTAAACACGCTGTAAAAATGTTTGAAATGTGGATTTCTTTTCTGCTACAAATAAATCACACAGAGTTCTGCTGAAATTGAAATGTCTGTTTTGAAACTGTTATGAACATGCTCATTAAGAGAAAACTTTCTCTGCAGACAATATTGTAAGTAACTGCCACTTGATGTCAGGAGATGGAACAAATGAGAGTATGATTATTAAGTAGGTTATGCAGGGTAAGTGACAGGAACCCTGTTAAGATGCATTTTTGACCGAGTTGGCAATTTACTTTACACAATATATGCCTACCTGTACTTTGCGTTGCTAGATGCAGATGTGGTTGAATCTGGAAGTAGAAATCTTGAAGAGTTTTACAATACTTTTTTATGCAGGTGCTTGGGAATCACAGGAGACCTGTACTCTGAGTGTTGAGCAGTACATCTGCAGTGTTGAACTGAGATGACAGATTTAGATGAAGAGTGCCTGGCAGTGATTGGTGGATGGGTATGTGACTGCTTAACAGCAGCCAATGAGGGAGTGCTTCAAAAAGTGAAGTAGAAAGGAAAGAAGGCCTGCCCCTGTGTTACGGGTTCAGTGGACACCGTGGTAGGCCACAGACAGGGCGGGTCACATCCAGGTCTTTTCAGCATGCCTGGCATGGAAATGGGACTTTGGGGATTAGCCTACCAGATGTTCAGGTTGTGTTTTATGGGAAGAGAGGGTAATACTTTTTTCATTGCTGTTTGTTGTGAAGATGGCTGTTGTTGGAGAGACGGATAGAGCTAGTGTGTGGATGGTGGAAGATACCTTTGTGAAGGATCTGCAGAGGGAGTCAGAGGGAAGTGGCATTTCTGCCAATCTTTGATTTCAGGGAGTGGAGGCTTTGTGGTGCGGTGTGCCTGGCTGCAATTTGCAAAGAGTGCTTGCACTTTGACGAGGTATGGCCACTTTTATTGCTCCTGATATTCTTGTGGTGCACTGCGGGGGAGTGCATTTGGGTTAAATCAGTGCTGCAAGTTTGCTTAGTGCACTGAAAGACTTGGTTAAGGCACTGCTGCTGCAGAGATGGAGTATATCTTACTGATGCTGGTAATCAGCTTTTTTTTTGCGAAATATCCTACATACTTTGCAACCCTTTCTGCAAATATAGCAAGTATTTTATGGTAGGTGTTGCCTAATTTATCTCAAAACCTTGAAAAAAACCTTCCCAAAACAAAAAACAACAAAAAAAGGCTCTTTTCAGAGCCACCACGTTTCCCCGCAAAAGAGTACAATGGTTTTCATGCTGCCACCACCTACATTTTCTGGATGTCCGCAGACTACCGTGCTGTCTGCAGACTTTGCAGGCTGCGCAGGGGCCTGCACCATTTTTTTGGTGCTTTTATTTTTCGACTGTGAACGGTGGCTCTGAAAAGAATTGTTTTTTTTAATTTTTGTTGTTTTATGATTTGTTTGGTATTTTTATACAGAACACACAAGGAAGTGAGGGTAGAGGAGGGTAGGTGCACCAACCAGAGGGACGAAGGGGCAGGTCGACAGAGGAAAATGTTGGGTGGGCCTCACTTAGGTTGAGGGCACTGTTTCTCCTGCTCCCGGATTGTAGCCTTGAAAGCACTTTGAAACTGTTCCCCCCTGCAGAGTACTGCATCACAGTACATACAAAGTACAGTGCCCTTCAAAAGGCAAGGGTCCACTGCGTTCTATATGGCCCGTGAGGCATGTTGAGGGATCCGCTGCCCCACAGGAGTGTCTGTGGGGCAGCGGAGGATGCAACAGCGGAGGATGCAACAGAGAAATTCAATCTACTCCCGCCTTCGAAAGGGTCGACTCTCTGAACTGCTCCCTTGTGGGTCGACCTTAGGTGTTTGCGCATGGAGGTGGTCCCGTAGCTATACAGCCCATGTTTTCCATGAATGAGTACCGTATTGGACTCAGTGCATTGAACCTTCACCACACGTACCTTGGGCACCCCTGAACAGTGGTAAATAGCCTCCACTCCCAAGACTCACGCTGGCAGCTGGTAGTAGGTACTTCCACTACCTCATCCTCATTGTCTTCTTGATCCCCCTCTGCATCACCATTCCTGTTCCCCTCTCCAGGTCCTCCAGATGATGATGGTGGTGGTGGTGGGGATGGTGGGGATGGTGGGTGGTGATGGTGGTGCTTAGGCAGTTGCAGCAGCCATGCATGCCTTTGTAGATCAGAACACCAAAAGTAGAACAGCAGAAAAGCAATCTCAGCAAGTGCTCTGTCCGGGTCAGCCAAAAACAGAATGAGGAGCAGCAGTGGTGCGTGGCATTTGATAGGGGTGTGCTTGCGGACAGTTGTGCACTCTGTGGACACTTTGAGCCCCAGGCAAGGCTCAAAAAGTTACAAAAAGTCTCTAGCTCGACCAGGGCATAGGACCTCTGCAAGGGTGAAATTTCAGCTTAAAGCACACTGGATTGGCTAAAAAAGCACTTTTAAACTGTCCGGTGTAAGGACAGTGTCCGCGGATAGGCCTGATGCTCAGTGCGGGTGCAGTCACATGGTGATGCGGACGTCCGTGGATAGGATGGCTATAGAACACCTATTGCATGGGATGCGATGTGCGCATGGGCCTGTGTCCGTAGGAAAGGGGCGGGATCCCCAAACTAATTAAAAGTGCGACACAAGCAGTGGACAGTTTCGGACAGGCGCAGTATTCGGAGGGCACAGGGGAACAGATGCGCATTGCGCTCAGGTGTCCATAGGACAGGGGCAGGACCCCCAAACTAATCAAAAGTATGCCACAAGTTTACAGACATCTGTGGACAGGCGCTGTGTTCGGAGGGCAAAAGGGCTGAGATGCGCATGCGCCCAGGTGTCCGTAGGACAGGGGCGGGACACCCAGACTAATTAAAAGTATGTCAAAAGTTTGCGGACAGATGCAGTGTTCAGAGGGCACAAGCGATTGGATGCAAATGCACCCAGGTGTCCGTAGGACAGGGGCGGGACCCCCGAACTAATTAAAAGTACTCCACAACTTTACAGATTTCTGCAGACAGGTGCAGTATTCTGAGGGCACAGGGCATTGAATGCGCATGCGCCCAGGTGTCCGCAGGACAGGGTCTGGGTCCCTGAATCATATAAAGGTGTATCATGATTTTGCAGACATGTCCGGACAGGTGCACTGTTCGGGGGTACTTCCATTTTGATTACAGACAGGCCATACAGTCGCACTGTCTGCAGAATCAAAATGGGGCTTTTAAAAAAAACGCACCCAGAACCAGTAAATAATGTATAAACACATAGAAATACACTCAATTAGGAAAGGGAATGGTGTAGCAGAATGGGAAACATATATAGAGGATATGGGGGAATTGGGATTTTGCACAGGGTGTTCATCAGGGGAGGAAGGGATTGAGGTCTCATCATACCGTCGTTGACTAAAGGGATTTGGTGGGGATGATTGGCTGGGACAGGAGGAAGGGGCACAGCTACAAGTGGGGCAGTGGTATTTAATATTGTCCATCATATTCCTTTCTACAAATGTCTTCAACTATGCAAAATTGGTGTTAAGCTGATCCATTTTTGCACAGACGTAATACTTAATTTCCTACATTTGCATTTTGGGTCTGTCTGTGCCCATCTTCTTGCACATTTGTAGTAATTCCAGCCCACTTTCTTCATTTGCAGTATGTACTGTAAAGAAAAACATCTTTCAGTGACATGTGAAGCAATGTGCATTACTTCTCCTACTTTAAAAATTGTATTGTGTACCATCAGAGTTACTTTCTTCACTCATGTCATCATGGGGGGACATTTTCCTCTAGCCACTTCCGGGTGCCTGCCATTTCTGGGTAAAGAAAAGAATACTTCTTACAAGTCCTGTACATAAAACAAACTCCAATGTTACAGGAAGAAATATAGTGTTCTTACTATTTTTTGTATGGCTCTCTTCTTAGTATGTTGGAATTGTTTGTGACATTTGCTTCTGACTGTGTAAGCAAAACAGCACTGAGGTAATATTGTTAGATGCACAGGTTACTTTTGTGCTTGGTGCATTGCATAATGCTGCCCAACCCATGTAATTACAATTCTGCTTTCATAAGTACAGAGTTTGTAGACTTATTTAATTTTTGATTGCAGTATATATGTGTTGCCCTTTAAACATCTTCTGCTTGTTGGCTGCATGCTACAACAATGTAAGAAAACCCCTGTGCTTTTGGGCAGGGTGAATGCTGTCCGCAATCCGCGGACAGTCGCGGTGTCTGTGGACCTCTGTGCCCACCATGCTGGGGCGGGGTGGGTTCAGTATGATGTAAGGGACATGTACACAAATTAAGGGTATCCTGGTAAAAACCTATGAATTTCAGTGAAAAAGTTGCGCTAAGGGGACGTTATGGGTAAGTTGCGCTAATACAAATCTATCAAATTCAGTGGAAAAACTGTGTTAAAGGGATATTATGGTAAAATAGAAAAACCCCATAAATCCGCCAGTTATGTTAAGCTAAGAAACCATAACTCGCGACACCACTGTGCACTACTAAGACTAACCCCCATGACATCAAAGATGCAAATATTATTGAGTTTGCTTAGCATGGTGGAGTAACAAGGGTTAGAATTATTTGAAAGGTTTCGTTTTTTTATTTGGGAACATTTGTTAGCAATGGATAAGGCAGAGTAGCGTAGAGTGGCAGTCTCTGCGGGGAGTTTAGAGTGAGTTGTCTGTTTTTTTCTGGCAACTGTTTTGTAGACGGAGAACCATAATTAAGACACCTGCTACCCACAGAGACACGCAGAGTAGCGTAGAGAGGCTATCTGTGCTGGGAGTTTTCAAGTGAGCCGTCTTTTTTTTCTGGCAACTGTTATGGAGGCGGAGCACCACAATAAAGACACTTGCTACCTCTGGAGCAGTACAGAGTAGCATAGAGTGGCTGTATGTGCTGTCCATTCAGACTGTGCAGACAGAGCCGAATATTTGTGGATAGCAGCTCCGAGTACGACCTGGGAGTTTGGCTGGCTGACTGCTGAAGCTGCACTTGATTTTGAACCAGTCTGTAGGAGTCAGAGCCGAGCAGCTTAATGGACAAGTCGTCAAACGTGCCTCCAATTTAAGGCAATTACCGCCTCACCATGCCCTGGAAGTGAGATGAGTCAAGCTACTCCGCTAACAGTAATGACTGAGCCTGAAATGGCTGCTCCTTGCCAGAGTCAAGCGATGGAGGCGGCATTGCCGGTGACACCTTTAATTGCTTTTCTCGATATGAATACAGACAGTAATATGGCTCACGTTTGGGTGCATGCATGTGCATCTGTTGTCTCGCCGCTGGGTGGTGACCGTGTTAATTCTTCTGAAAGCACATTTGTCAAGCAAGCCTCGGTCAACGGGGAGGCCCTGAATATAGTAGGGGGGGATTTGTGTTGCAAATTCAGTGTTACCTTTAGTCATTGAACAGGTGGCGGCAGAAAGCCGGGTGCTAAAATCTAACAAATTGGACAATGGTGTGAAGGGAAACTGAGCTACTGGGAACAAAGATTTGGTGGAGGGAGATCCCATTGAACTCTCGGATGCTGAATTGATTTTAAGTGCCAATACTCTTTTCATTATTTTTGGTGTTGTTGATCGGGAATGTCGTGGTAACACTTTAAGAGTGGAGTCCATATTTAAAAAGGGTTCCTTTAATAGTTTGCTAGTGATCGTTAACCTACATTAGAATCCGTTGGTCTGGGAAGATTGATGACCTTATAATCAAACTGTCAGATCCCTGGATAATTCTGTGTGGAGACCTTAATATAAATTGTATGGAAAAGGATCGGGTGAAAAATAGGGCTCCCCTGAGAGGGGAACTTGTGTAAGAAATCTAGGGTGAAGATATGGATGAAGGATCTGGCAGAAAGAAACTTCAATATGTTAAGTAGGCAGGCCCGAGGGGATATTTCAGGGACCCCCCATGGCAGAGAGGTAAGCAGAGTTCCACCTTGGATTATTTCTTTGTGTTGCAGAATGCCACCCTTTAATAAAATCTCTGGAAGTGATTACATTGCATAGTAGTGATCATGATCTGATAAAACGGACATGGTGGCTACCTACACAGAGAAATTAGGAAAGGTGTGTCACACAGGGGGCTATTGAGCATGGTCGACATAGGCTCCATCTGAATTTTAGGGAAGGTTCTCTATTAACCAACCGATACTCCTCTTACATGAGCTAAATCCCAAGAGGATCCAATTATCTACCATTCCTTATGGATTTTTTCAAAATTAAATCAATAAGGAGAAACCAGATTTTAAACCAAACCATATCTATAATTTGGAAATGATGTCCCAAAAAAATTAACTGCAAGGGGATATTAGAAAAATATAATTTGCCTATGTTGATTTTAGCAGATCAAATAAAAAAAAAAACAAAGGCAACGTTATAAAAATGGGTTAATCACGCAAAGAGTATCAAGTTGCAGCTCGATGCAGAGCGGATGCTCAAAATATTAGCTTCTAACGACTAACGAAGTTTGTAGCAGGCTCTCAATGATACAGGTAAAAACCCTAAGACTTTACAGTGCAATGAGATTCAGGAAGCCGATTGGATACAATTCTTTGGCTCCCTGTTTGCCCAGTCAGATAAGGTGATCCCAGCTTAGTTTTTTCTGGAAGTAAAGGTGTAAAACATGCTATTTGATCAAGAGGAGATAGCTGATATGATAAGGGGGTTGAGCTACTCAAGAGCACCCGGACAGGATGGTCTCTCGAATGTTGTGCTAAAGTTGGTCTCGGAACAATTGGCGAACTTTTGCATAATTTTGGTTAAGCAAATTATGAAATAAAAGGAGGTCTCTGACTCATGGAAGTTGGCCATTGCGGTGCCGATCTTCAAGAAAGGCAATAGGGCTGGTCCAAAGAATTATTGATCTTTTAGGAGAGACCTTTGCCTCCTTGTTCTTGTCCTGCTTAAATAAGTGTGTGATGTCATCGGGACATTACGACTGTATGCAAACTGGCTTCATGAAGGAGGTTGCATGAAGTCTGAACTCATTTTTAATCAACATCTTTAAACTCAGGGCTTTAGAGGAAGGAACTAAAATCTACCTATCCTTTATTGATCTTGCACAAGCTTTTGATAGTGTAGATAGAGACATCCTATGGAAAAAACTGCTAGTGTGGGACTGCCTGAGTGACCCCCCTCCTTTCAATCAAGGAGCTGTATGCTCATACTTCAATTCGAGTAAGGTTGAACCAAAACGGCTTGGTCTAAAAAAAATCCCCACATATAGAGGACTGAAACAGGGCTGCCCTTTGGTGCCAGCCCTGTTTAACTTATTTATCTCCGATCTAATAAAGGTTATGGGTTAAAATGGAGCATTTCCTCCAATAATTAATGGGAACATGGTGGGCTGGATGATTTGGTCATTCTAGACCAAAGACCTATTGGACTGCAGTGTACATTGGAAATCCTTCATAATTACATCCAGGCTAATGGTTTAAAGATACATGTTTCAAAATCTGCAGTTGTAGTGTTGGAACGGCTGAAGGGGAGAAAAATAAGTTATTTCCGATGGTTACTGGGAAGTGAAACTGTGAATCCAGTGGAAACTGTAAGATATTTGGGAGTCAGAAAAAAATTCAAGTATAAATGATGCAGCACCCATTGGGGAATTAATAGCTAAAGTTAAGAATTTAGCTACACAGGGCGCTGTAATTCACCAACATTTTGGAAATTCTCAATCCTTCCTGTAGTCAATTATTTAAACAAAAAGTGGTACTGATCATTCGATAGTGCCGAAGCTTCTTTGAGCCTTCCATAGGAGGTATGGGCTACCTTAGAGGGCATCTTCTGGGAAAAGATTCCTTGCCTCCCATGATGCATCCCAATTGCCATTATAAGACATGACTTGGGGATTCTTTCAATTTGTGCTACGGTAGTTTGGTAGTCGTTATCCTTGTACCATAAGCTTGTCATGGAGGAATCCCCAATTCAATTTGCAGTCTTAAAGGGAAACAAGTATGCCAGAAATGATTGGGTATTCTAACTGTAGTCCACACAGTATTCAGAGACATTAAAAAAGCTAGATGTCTCAGAGGAGTTGTTGATATCTTATCCTAATGCCATGAAAAAGAAGCTTTGTTATAAGGATTGGATCAAGACAGAGGCAGGGATGGTAAGATATCAACTAGTTGACTATTTAAATAAGGTAGTTAAGGCCTTGAATACACTTCCTAAATATCTAGTAAAATTTCCAAGTTCTTGCCATTGTGATCTTTTCATGACATTTCGGATATTGTTTCACACCAGACAAAGTTTTAAATTTGCGTAATTGCTGTGACATGAAACGTGAAGTTTGTAGATTGTGCAACAGTGCAATTGAACACATGACACTTTACTGCCCAGCACTGAGGATGGTAAGAACTAAATATTTAGGTGACTTTGTAAGAAAAACCCTGTCAAAGAATTAATCAGAATGGTGGGAATTGCTGTGCTGGGGTGAAAAATTTAAATTGATATTTACACTGACAAAACGTTTGGATGAAATTTTTAAATTGATTTTGATATGATATTTATTTTTTAGGATAGGGTGTTCAAATGTAATTTGGTGAAGCTGTGTTGATGAAATTTATATCTTTTATGAATGTTTCTTTTCCTTTTTAAAGATATTTGATCAAATTCATTTTTTAAGAACTCTTAATGTAATTGTTATGCTTGCTTTTTTTCGATAGGAAAGGTTTGTAATAAACCAGATACCTATAGAAAAATTATAAATAAAAGATAAAGCAACTTTGTGAAAGTGGTCAACATGGTCATCAGTAGAGGAATTGACAAAGATCAAGGGGGAGAACACAAGCAGATGAAATGTAGAAAGTTTAGAAAGAAGGAGGTCAATTGCATTTAGCAATTAAATGCTTTAAATACCTGGGAAGTGGATTACTAATAGACAGTGCATCTGGCAATCTGCAAGAGACAGGAACTAATTGATAATCTGACCAGCAGATTGGAAAAGAAACAAGAGACCGAAGGATGAGCAGAACAAAGTGAGTCTTTCCACCTGGGAGTGGGCGTGAAGGTGAGGGGATTATTGATTATTGGTATGTGAACATAATATGGAAGTTTACTGAAATTGATAATGAGTCAGGGACTCTTCCCTGTTGATGGGGAATCTACCCAGTATTGCACAACCTTTTATTAATTATTTTTATCATCACCTAAAAATGCCAAAGTTCATAAGACTTGGAGAAGGCTGTTTATTTGGAGGCGCAAGACACATTACTCTCTGATTTGCAAGACAATATTAATTTCAAATCTTGGGCCCTTCCGTGTATTAGTCCTGTGAGATTCTAATGCAAAAAACAGGATACATAAGTCCAGCGAGTGAAGACCGATGGCTAGAAGATCAAGCTTGGATTGTTACACAAATAGGTTATATGAATACACACAAACAAAGAGCAGGGGACGGCCTATTAGATGTGATGTATGATGAGATACTATGGCATCCAAACGGTTGAACAACTCTCGATTCTCCTGCAATTCCAGTATTATACAATACTGCATTACTTATTGATTACTTCTTAGAAAGTCTTGTCACTTAGATTAATGTTATAATTGGTCAAATTATAAGACAGATCGAGAATGGTCATGATCCACTTGCGGCCCTACTAAAGCTAGGGGTACAGTTGAATTAATATATTGTGAGCACGATGGCAATGAATGGGCCTCTCAATAATTCAGAGCATCAGGAAAACTATTACGTGGGTCAGGTAAAATTCAGAGCATTTAAATCAGGTGAGATAATCCACAATAATTTAGTGTGTACACCATAAACAAAGTGACCACAGAATTGTAACACTAAGTCCTGGTTCGATGATGACTATAAAGAGTAGAATATCAGATTATCAAACCTCTAAAGGAGAGTTTGGAGGATCCACTGTTGATCCTGCAAATGGCAAAAGCCTTTAAGACTTTTCTAGTGCAAAGGTAGGGGCCTGAAACAAAAAACACGCGGGTGGCACTTATTAAAGCAGCTGGCATTAGGAAACAATAAGATTTGTGGGGCTTCAAGGCCAATGACAAGACAATGGGATCTGAGCTTAGCATGGTAGTTAATGGCAGAGAATGTTACAAACATTTATATATAAAAAAGTAATACCCCACACACTGAGAAAAGTGACAACTTCTGGCCATTTCACAGGGAAATGCAGATTAATCAAGTATGGATTTTAATATTGGATTTCTAAACAAACGAGATCCATTATTAGGACCGATCAAAAAACAAAAATGCCAAAATGCCCTTATCCCAATTGAATAAAAAAGTAATTAAAATGTGTTATTGGTCCATTTCACTATTTGATATACATGCAAGGCTCTGAGGAAGACTGTTGTGCCACAGACAATATGATTGGGTAGAATAATCATTCATGTTATCTTCGTCTCAATTGGATTTCCAGATGCAAAAATATACAGTGGCATAATGCAAGACACTGTGTCTCATGGTGTTAAAGTGCTGTATCCTAGGATGTTACAACATATATCTTGCCTTTGTGAATCTCCCCATGGCCCTACACAGTGTCAACTGCAACAGATTGTGGTCCATTTTTGGACAAACTGTAGGTCTTTGGATATGCATTTTGGCTCTCCAACATAACCAAACATGGGTATATAATTGTCAAGGGCTTGGTCACTAGTGCATGGCTTACCAGTTCTTTGCAGTGATGGGCTTCCTCTTTTCATCATGGAGGCACCAGTTTACGAGTCATCCAGGATGATCCGGGGTCAGTGCAAGCAGGAGACTCAGCCCCTTTCCGTCCCAAGCTAATAGCGGACTTGGGCGAGGTTGGGGACTGATTCCCCCATACCACAGGCCAGATTCACTGCCCGGCGGTTTAACGTGGTGTAAGGCAGTGGAACCACATGGGTGCCACAGAGCCAGGAGGTAGATGATGGTCCCAGGAAGTTGTCAGAGGACCCACTATCTGACAATGGTAGGAAGTACAAGAAGAGACTGGAAAGAAAGCAAGAGTAAGAGCAAGACCAGGGTTGAAAGAGGTAGAAAGATAGTAAGTAGAATCAAGCAAAAGTACTGAGAAGAGTGCCAGCAAATGAGCAACAAGGGCAGAAAGGAACCAGGAACCAGGGAAGGGCAAGGCAACTATCCAGGACCATGGGAGCATTAAGACGCACTGCCCAAGCTTCTCGCTTTCTTTTTATAGCGAGAGCTCAGTGTTCCGGTGTCAGTGATTTCCCTGGAAACCAAATGCTGTTGCCGAGCAGATCCGCTGACCGGAGCACAAAAGACCACGCAGTGACATAGGACTCTGCTGGAGCTCCGATCTCGGAAGCAACCCGTTGACCACAGTGCCTCCCGGTCCTGTAGACTTTCCAGGGATTGTAGATGTAGGCTTGCACCCCTGCACCACTGAGGATACAATCTCCAAGTGCCAGCGTGTAACACTCTGCCCCCAACCGCCCCGAAGTGCAACTGAACAGCAGGCTTCCCGGGATACCAGACATGAAAAAGAATAACCAGGCATGGGGCATGTACTTGAGAGGCCAGTTCCCAAGGGCGATCTGCAGGAGCCTAGTCAACCCAGTCAATCAGTTAGTATAGATGCCCCCTGTGAAACTGAGGGTCACAAATGGAATTGACTGCATACTCGGGACAGCCGTTGACCTCCATCGGAGCAGGTTGGGAAGGCAAGCAACCATAGGGATCCAGGACCAAAAGGTGAAACATGAAATGTATCCGGCAAGCAGAAGGCACCAATAGTTTGTAGGCCACCAACAAGATCTTCTTTAGAATTGTAAAATGACCCAGAAACCTAGGAACTAACTTAATAGGTAGGTTATGCAAGGGAAGATTTTTGATGATAACCGTACCCATTCACCACTCTGGTAGGAAGGTTCCATGCGTCAAAGACTGTCTGCCAGCTATTTAGCACAGGCCTTGGTGTCCTGAAGAATGGAATCCATAAGTAGATATATTTGCTGGACGTGATGTACCATGACATCTGCTGAAGGAACAAGGCTGTCCATGACGTGGTCCATGCGCGATAGTCTGATAAGTTGACCGTAGGTGACAAGAAAGGGTGGTCTTTGAATAGAGGAAGGCCAAGAGTTGTTATAGGCCAATTCTGCCATATACAAACAACAAGGCCAGTTATCCTGGATGGCGGTAGCGTAGCATTGACAATATTGCTCAAGGGTCTGATTAGTACTTTCGGTCTGGCTGTTGGTTTGGGGGTGGTAACAAGAACTAAGTCCTCTTTGTCTCTTCAAGTGTTTTCAAAGCCAAATCCAGAAACAAGCAACAAAATGTGAACCAAGGTCAGAGATCATTTTGGAGGGTAAACCATGTAAGCGATAGACCTCATGGAGAAAAACACTGGCCCTTTGTCTTGCTGTAGGTATGCCTGTCATGGGTACAAAGTGGGGCAATTTTGAAAAGCAATCAGCCACCACCATTATGCAGGTGTTCCCATCCGACTTGGGGCTATCGACAATAAAATCGATGGCGATGGTATGCCATGGTCTATGTGGTATCTCAATGGATTACAATAAACCGGTGGCTCTCTGTGGAGGGGTCTTGAACTGGGCACATACTGGACAGGATCGCACATAGGACTGTATCTGCTTGTTCAGCCTGGACCACCAAAAGGAACGAAAAATCAATTCTAGAGTGGTCTTTACTCCTCTGTTTATAGCCTGAGGAGCATCATGACAACCAAAAAGGATCTGTCTGCATAGCACAGGATTAGGTATATACAGCCATTCTGAGAAAAACACAAATCCATCCTTTGTGTGAACTTCCTGCCGATTCAATAGTCCAGGCACAGAGGGGTCCACTTGTGTAGAAGAGCAGACAAGATCAAGGAAAGATTGAACAACTCCCACAAAATGCTTGTGATGCAGGATCGTAGCAGGGTACTGTTCCAGAACGGCACCTGAATCCAAGGATCTGGAAAACGTATCTGCTCGTATATTGGCAGATGTGTGTAAGGACAAAGTCGTACTTGGAGAAAAAGAAAGCCCATTGGGCCTGTCGGCTATTGCGACATGGCAAAGATTGCAGATGTTGAAGATTTCGATGATTGGTGCACACAATTACAGTATTCTTGCTCCCTGGATATGATGCCTCTACTGTTCGAAGGCCCCCTTAATGGGAAACATTATTTTTCGATAACTGAATAATTCACTTCGCTGGGAATTAATTTGTGGAAATAATATGCAATGGGATGTTCCACTGACATTTTTGGTTCAGACTGCAACAACACCGCCGTGATGGCTCTATCAGAAGCATTGGCGTCAATGGAAAAAAGGAGCTGAATCATCAAGATGACAAAGAATGGGTGCAGACATCAAGGCCTGCTTTAACTCCTGGAAGGCCTCTTTGGCCGATGGAGTCCACTGGAAAGGCAAGTTAGTGCATAACACCAGGGTAATATCCAAGGATACGTGGGCAAAGTTGGTGATAAAGTCATTGTAGCAGTTCACGAAACCCAAGAAACATTGTGCCGCCTTGTGGTTGTTGGGGCCCTGCCTTTCTCTTATGGCTAAGACCTTGCTGTCTATCGTCTGAATGCCAGGCTGCTGATGGTATGACCTATGAAATCAAACTCCTATTTATGGAATAGACACTTGGACGGTTTGGCATACAGATAATTGAACTCTAGGCAATGTAATACCTGTGCAATGTGCTACTGATGTTTGACAATAGTAGAAGAAGAGATCAGGATGTCGTCGAGTAATGCCCACATAGAAAATCCAATGAGAAGTGGTATGTCTTCTGGTTCAGAAAAGACTCTTCTGAACTCCAAGTACACAGGAGGAACTCCCTGAATGGAGCAGACTGTGGGGATGAGGCTGCCAGGGTTAGCAACATAGAAACTGTGCTTGTTCCTTCAGTTTACCTGGAACCACATCAGGTGGTACACAACTTGGAACCATCTTGATAGTTTGCTTGGCTCAGTTGATGAATGGATTGTCGTATGTTAACCATGGGAGACCAAGTACCAGTGGGTATGATGGTGTTTGTAGGACATCAAAAGCAATCATTTCCTTTTGGTTTATCCTTAAGCCAACGGGCATCAAGTGATGAGTAACGGGACCAGAGGAGATAAATAAACCATCAATCAGGGCAACTGCTCTTCTCCACCAATGGTATGTCATGTAAAGTTGGATACACCTGGTCGATGTAGTTTCCTGATGCTCCTGAATCCAACAACGCCATGGTGGTAATTGTCCGATGAGTTTTCATATTAAACAGAAGAACATCCAGGACTAAAAGACGAGATGTGGGCATAAAACCCTGGATGGAATTGGGAAGTGATGATGCACTGGGTGGGTAGACTTTCTGTCTCCTTCCCTTCAGACAGCAAGCCACTCGTTTTCTGATTCCTTAGTAGGTCGGACCGGATATGAGCCCAAGAAATGACCAGGGTATCTGCAATAAAAGCATAAGGGATGTGTTCTCCTTCTCTTCTTCTCTTCTTTGGACAAGGGACCCTGCACTGCCTTCAACTGTGATGGTTCCACTTGAAGTTCTGCCGAGGCCACCAGAGGCTGAGGTGGAACTGGTCTAGTAGGTAGGTATGGTTGTTGGGTCCGACTTCTTTCTACCCTTCTTTCGGTTATGTGGTGGTCAATGCGATTATCAGTTCAATCAAGGCATTGAAATCTTGGGGTTCACCGTAATGCATGAGTTTGTCTTTCAGTTCTTCCGGTAGTCAGCGTTTGAATAAGGTTTACTGCGTTACTGCTGGCCACTGTGTGTCAGCAACTAATTGACGGAATCACCCAATATACATGATTAAATCCATCAACCAATCAATACTGTATTTTGACCAATAACATGTTATAAAAGTCATAAATACACACAAATCAATAAAATGCATTGATACAATAAGACCATGGGGAAAATAACACAAGAGAAATAACAGGGCACATTAAAAGATTGAATACAATGATGCACTTAAATACAGCTCATAAAACGTGTCCACCAGCAGCCATATGCTTAAGTCATATTATCAAATCCTGAGAACCCTGTTTGATTTCAAGAAGCTCATTCTGGCCTCTCGAGACCTGGTTCGGGCACTGGAACATCTCAAAAAACACCTTTTCGAATTCTTGGAAGTTGTTCAGAATTGGGCTGTTTGTGGATACATACAGTGCTGTCCAAGCCAATGCGCTTCCAACCAAGTTACTCAGGATATATCCTATCTTGGCCTGTCGTGAGCAAAATGAGCTGGCCCAAACAGAAACTGGATTTTACAGTGGTTCGCAAATTCGGTCAATTTCCTCGGATGGCAATCAAACCTAATGGTTGTGGAATGGGCTTTTTGCTGCTCAGAGATTACCATTTTCTTGTTCCAAGGATGAGACTTCCAAGCGCAATGCCTGCAGTTCACCCAGTAATTTTTGCAATACCTCCATGTCCCATTTGGACTCTTGGTGTCTTAATCTGTCAAGCGCTTGGTCACTATGGCGTGGCTTACCAGTTTCTTGCAGTGATGGCCTTTCTTCTTGGAGGCACCGGTTCACAAGTTGCCCAGGATGATCCAGGGTCAGTGCAGGCAGGAGACTTGGTCCCCTTTTGTCCCAAGTAGATCTTTGGTGAGGGTGGGAATGGATTCCCCCACACCACAGGCTAGATTACCTCCTGGCAGTTTAACATGATGTGAAGCAGTGGAACTACAGTGGTACCACTGAGCTGGGCGGTAGATGATGGCCTCAGAAAGTTGTCAGAGGAGCCACTATCTGGCAATGGTAGGAAGTACAAGAAGAGACTGGAAAGAGAGCAAGACTAGGGCTGAAAGAGGCAGACAGGCAGTAAGGAGAAACATGCAAATGTACTGAGAAGAGTGCCAGCCTAGGTTTTTCTCTCCACAGACTCCTGGGTCTCACTCTCCTCAGCCTCCTTGGCCTTCCACTTCCCACCCTTTTGGCTCTCCCACTACAGAGCCTCCTGGATCTTTCTTTCCACAGCCTCCTTGGTCTCTACCTCCCCAGTTCCATGTGTTTTTTTCTATATAGCTTCCTGGGTATTTCTCTCCTGAGACCTCTTTCTTTCCCCAGGTCTCTGGGTCACTCCTCCATTCTCCCATCTCTTTCTTCCTCAAGCCTACTGCTTTCCTCTTTCCCCAGCCTCAACGCATTTCATAAATAATTTTCAAGCAGAACGATATAAGATTATATCACCTCATTTAGGGTAATAATTATTTTGGGGGCTAGATTGTAATCTCTGTATATACATAGGATGAGGGAGGATATACTTGAGTCATAGAATAGACCGATAAGACTAGGATCTATGTCATTAGACCATTATATATTATATGCATGATATACATTGTATTTGCAGTTTGTTGTTTCAATATTTAAAACTTCAAGGTAAAATGGTTATAATAATAAAATCGCAGTAACATTCTAATCACCACCAACAAAAGCAGAGGTATGTTCCATCGTAAATGCATTGTTATTTTTTCCTCGCCTTCCACATATACAACAGATACCCCTGAATTTCATTTGTGGTTCTTCCAATGATGCCATATGTTAATGACACCATAATTTAAGGCTAATGTAATGACGTCATACATTGCATGATGTGTTATGATGCAGTGTGTGGGTGTTCAGTGTACGTCTCAAATTTGGTATGTTAAAATTTGCTGAACCGTTGGGGTGTTCCTGAAAGGATGCCCATGCCACGAAGGATGAGGTTTAGGACCACAAGCCATAGATACAAAGGTAATTGCATCCCCCATGGGTTCTCCATTCTAGGGACATATTTGAATAGTATACACAGTGAAAGCAATTTTTGACCCAAAATGTTTTTTTTCCCATGTACATGAGTTTTTCAACTGACGCCTTGAACATCTTTAGTTGAAAAGGGGTCTTTATGGCTTGCTTAAACACAGAATAGTTGTGGATCTGTCATTTCCCACCTGGTAGGGCATTCCAGAGGAGGGGGCCCTGGACGTCAAGGGTGGTGCCCCCAAATTTAGCTGTCTTAAATCTGTGGTGATCATGGAGAGTAGCAGTGGAAGAACAAAGGTTTCTTCCATTGGACCTGAAGCTAATACGTTCAGACAGATAGGTGGGATTGCTGAGGGACAAGCACTTGTGTGTTGTCTTTAGCACTTTGTGTGTTATGCAATGTTTTACAAGAAGCCCGTGTAGCTTCTTCCTGAAGGTGGAGATATGAGTGCGATGAGATTGATTGAAGATGGTGCGCACGGCGTTGTTCTGAGCCACCTGTAGAGATTGAATATTGGAGACAGTAGTGCCAGACAAAAGACTGTTACACTAGTCAAGTCTGGAGTTTATCAATTGTGTTGACAGGAGAGCACAGTTTTCCGCTGTAATGAAAGGCCGAATATAGCTGATTTGTTTGTTAATCAATCCACAACTGGACCGGATGTTGGAGACATGAGACTTCATAGATAGCTCCTCATCCAGAATGACTCCCAAGGTCTTAACTTTCCTTTGGACAGTGGTGGTATTGTCTGCAAGAGGGAAGTTGGCATAGTCAGAATCAAGTTTGTTCTGGGTGTTCTTAGAGGACTCTATCATGAGGTCAGTTTTTTGTTGTTCAAAGCTAGGGAGTTGCAGGCCATCCAGTCCTGTATGGCTTTGTAGATGCTGTTGATAGTTTCAACATGGTTCTTATACAGGCCACTTAGTTGTATGACAACCTGAGTGTCGTCTGCGTAGTTTGTATATTTTTTTATTTTTTATTTCATTTAGTTTATACAAACTTTTTGAAAAGGATTTATGATCCTACCATACAAAGTGACACGGAAGCAGAAGAATAATAAAACAAAACACCAAGCGAAACACTACATCACAAAATCCCACCCCCCACAACGGAATGCCACCTCACGCAAGGTCCCGAAAGTTCAGTGTGATGGTTCTTTATGGGCTCTCGATGTACAGGTTTCCTCCGGGGTGATTTCCATTTGATGTATTTCACAATTGTTTTATTCGGACTCCTCTGCCTCCCTGGCACATCCCACTCTTGACTTATCCCCAACCAACTCAATTCAGACTGTTAGCATAGTTTCTAGTTTTTGCAAGAAATTTGTTAAACCATAGACATCCTTTTCTCTCGGATTGGCGAATTTCAGCCACAGCTCTTCTCCGCATAAAGTAGGATATCGTTTGACTACTTGTCCCAAATGTAAGGTTCTCATATCTTTCAACCCAGTGCAGTATAGCGTAAAATGTTTTAAGGTCTTGTGATGGTTATCACAAAAACGACAGCTCAATGTCGCTGCGGATTTACGAAATCTCAGTGCCTGGCTTACTCTTGTGTCAAATAGATTAAGTCTGAATTTCATGAGATCTTTCGATATTTACCATTAGGTGTTTTCACCAAATATTGCAAGGGACTTTTCTGATTTTTCCCTTCATTTGCTGCATCTTCCATAAGCTTATAGTGGTTTCTGTCATCTACTGTTGTACACCAATCTCGTTCCCATAGTTTTTTTTTCACATAATTGGTTTTCAATGTCTCATGGTCATTTCCCAGCTCAATGAGATGGTTTCCACAGGCATTTGCCCATCTTGCCAATAGAGTTTCTGGGTTTCCTTTCATTAAATCCTGTAGTATTTCGAACTGGGGTGTACAATTGTCTATAATGGTTTTACTATATACAGACAGCATGTTCCACAGGACTCGAGCGTTCATAGATGTCAGGTTTAGTTCATACCGCAAACATGCACTTGGTATTCCCTTTTGTAGCTGCAGAACACGCCTCCAATACTGGTTTTCTAATTGAGACCATACGTTTGAAGATACTCCTAGTGCACTTTCTGCACCATAGATTAGTGTTGGCACAGCTTTTTGATTATAATGGGCTAGGACCAGCAACCAGGAGATTTTCCCATATTTTTTGTTTATGACTGCTCCCTGACACAACAGTTGTTTGCATTTTTGCTTGGCATTCTCAGCCCGAGGCGCATCATTTATGTTGCAGTTAATCCACATTCTAAGGTATTAAGCCTTAGCAACATAGAAACTGTGCTTGTTCCTTCAGTTTACCTGGAACAACATCAGGTGGTACACAACTTGGAACCATCTTGATAGTTTGCTTGGCTCAGTTGATGAATGGATTGTCGTATGTTAACCATGGGAGACCAAGTACCAGTGGGTATGATGGTGTTTGTAGGACATCAAAAGCAATCATTTCCTTTTGGTTTATCCTTAAACCAACGGGCATCGAGTGATGAGTAACGGGACCAGAGGAGATAAATAAACCATCAATCAGGGCAACTGCTCTTCTCCACCAATGGTATGTCATGTAAAGTTGGAAACACCTGGTCGATGTAGTTTCCTGATGCTCCTGAATCCAACAACGCCATGGTGATAATTGTCCGATGAGTTTTCATATTAAACAGAAGAACATCCAGGACTAAAAGACGAGATGTGGGCATAAAACCCTGGATGGAATTGGGAGGTGATGATGCACTGGGTGGGTAGACTTTCTGTCTCCTTCCCTTCAGACAGCAAGGCACTCGTTTTCTGATTCCTTAGTAGGTCGGACCGGATATGAGCCAAAGAAATGACCAGGGTATCTGCAATAAAAGCATAAGGGATTTGTTCTCCTTCTCTTCTTCTCTTCTTTGGACAAGGGACCCTGCACTGCCTCCAACTGTGTTGGTTCCACTTGAAGTTCTGCCGAGGCCACCAGAGGCTGAGGTGGAACTGGTCTAGTAGGTAGGTATGGTTGTTGGGTCCGACTTCTTTCTACCCTTCTTTCGGTTATGTGGTGGTCAATGCGATTATCAGTTCAATCAAGGCATTGAAATCTTGGGGTTCACCGTAATGCATGAGTTTGTCTTTCAGTTCTTCCGGTAGTCAGCGTTTGAATAAGGTTTACTGCGTTACTGCTGGCCACTGTGTGTCAGCAACTAATTGACGGAATCACCCAATATACATGATTAAATCCATCAATCAATCAATACTGTATTTTGACCAATAACAGGTTATAAAAGTCATAAATACACACAAATCAATAAAATGCATTGATACAATAAGACCATGGGGAAAATAACACAAGAGAAATAACAGGGCACATTAAAAGATTGAATACAATGATGCACTTAAATACAGCTCATAAAACGTGTCCACCAGCAGCCATATGCTTAAGTCATATTATCAAATCCTGAGAACCCTGTTTGATTTCAAGAAGCTCATTCTGGCCTCTCGAGACCTGGTTCAGGCACTGGAACATCTCAAAAAACACCTTTTCGAATTCTTGGAAGTTGTTCAGAATTGGGCTGTTTGTGGATACATACAGTGCTGTCCAATCCAATGCGCTTCCAACCAAGTTACTCAGGATATATCCTATCTTGGCCTGTCGTGAGCAAAATGAGCTGGCCCAAACAGAAACTGGATTTTACAGTGATTCGCAAATTCGGTCAATTTCCTCGGATGGCAATCAAACCTAATGGTTGTGGAATGGGCTTTTTGCTGCTCAGAGGTTACCATTTTCTTGTTCCAAGGATGAGACTTCCAAGCGCAATGCCTGCAGTTCACCCAGTAATTTTTGCAATACCTCCATGTCCCATTTGGACTCTTGGTGTCTTAATCTGTCAAGCGCTTGGTTACTATGGCGTGGCTTACCAGTTTCTTGCAGTGATGGGCTTCTTCCTTTCTTCTTGGAGGCACCGGTTCACAAGTTGTCCAGGATGATCCAGGGTCAGTGCAGGCAGGAGACTTGGTCCCCTTTTGTCCCAAGTAGATCTTTGGTGAGGGTGGGAATGGATTCCCCCACACCACAGGCTAGATTACCTCCTGGCAGTTTAACATGATGTGAAGCAGTGGAACTGCAGTGGTACCACTGAGCTGGGCGGTAGATGATGGCCTCAGAAAGTTGTCAGAGGAGCCCTATCTGGCAATGGTAGGAAGTACAAGAAGAGACTGGAAAGAGAGCAAGACTAGGGCTGAAAGAGGCAGACAGGCAGTAAGGAGAAACATGCAAATGTACTGAGAAGAGTGCCAGCCTAGGTTTTTCTCTCCACAGACTCCTGGGTCTCACTCTCCGCAGCCTCCTTGGCCTTCCACTGCCCACCCTTTTGGCTCTCCCACTACAGAGCCTCCTGGATCTTTCTTTCCACAGCCTCCTTGGTCTCTACCTCCCCAGTTCCATGTGTATTTTTCTATATAGCTTCCTGGGTATTTCTCTCCTGAGACCTCTTTCTTTCCCCAGGTCTCTGGGTCACTCCTCCATTCTCCCATCTCTTTCTTACTCAAGCCTACTGGTTTCCTCTTTCCCCAGCCTCAACGCATTTCATAAATAATTTTCAAGCAGAACGATATAAGATTATATCAACTCATTTAGGGTAATAATTATTTTGGGGGCTAGATTGTAATCTCTGTATATACATAGGATGAGGGAGGATATACTTGAGTCATAGAATAGACCGATAAGACTAGGATCTATGTCATTAGACCATTATATATTATATGCATGATATACATTGTATTTGCAGTTTGTTGTTTCAATATTTAAAACATCAAGATAAAATGGTTATAATAATAAAATAGCAGTAACATTATAATCACCACCATCAAAAGCAGAGGTATGTTCCATCGTAAATGCATTGTTATTTTTTCCTCGCCTTCCACATATACAACAGATACCCCTGAATTTCATTTGTGGTTCTTCCAATGATGCCATATGTTAATGACACCATAATTTAAGGCTAATGTAATGACGTCATACATTGCATGATGTGTTATGATGCAGTGTGTGGGTGTTCAGTGTACGTCTCAAATTTGGTATGTTAAAATTTGCTGAACCGTTGGGGTGTTCCTGAAAGGATACCCATGCCACGAAGGATGAGGTTTAGGACCACAAGCCATAGATACAAAGGTAATTGCATCCCCCATGGGTTCTCCATTCTTGGGACATATTTGAATAGTATACACAGTGAAAGCAATTTTTGACCCAAAATGTTTTTTTTCCCATGTACATGAGTTTTTCAACTGACGCCTTGAACATCTTTAGTTGAAAAGGGGTCTTTATGGCTTGCTTAAACACAGAATAGTTGTGGATCTGTCATTTCCCACCTGGTAGGGCATTCCAGAGGAGGGGGCCCTGGACGTCAAGGGTGGTGCCCCCAAATTTAGCTGTCTTAAATCTGTGGTGATCAAGGAGAGTAGCAGTGGAAGAACAAAGGTTTCTTCCATTGGACCTGATGCTAATACGTTCAGACAGATAGGTGGGATTGCTGAGGGACAAGCACTTGTGTGTTGTCTTTAGCACTTTGTGTGTTATGCAATGTTTTACAAGAAGCCAGTGTAGCTTCTTCCTGAAGGTGGAGATATGAGTGCGATGAGATTGATTGAAGATGGTGCGCACGGCGTTGTTCTGAGCCACCTGTAGAGATTGAATATTGGTGACAGTAGTGCCAGACAAAAGACTGTTACACTAGTCAAGTCTGGAGTTTATCAATTGTGTTGACAGTAGAGCACAGTTTTCCGCTGTAATGAAAGGCCGAATATAGCTGATTTGTTTGTTAATCAATCCACAACTGGACCGGATGTTGGAGACATGAGACTTCATAGATAGCTCCTCATCCAGAATGACTCCCAAGGTCTTAACTTTCCTTTGGACAGTGGTGGTATTGTCTGCAAGAGGGAAGTTGGCATAGTCAGAATCAAGTTTGTTCTGGGTGTTCTTAGAGGACTCTATCATGAGCTCAGTTTTTTGTTGTTCAAAGCTGGGAGTTGCAGGCCATCCAGTCCTGTATGGCTTTGTAGATGCTGTTGATAGTTTCAACATGGTTCTTATACAGGCCACTTAGTTGTATGACAACCTGAGTGTCGTCTGCGTAGTTTGTATATTTTTTAATTTTTTATTTCATTTAGTTTATACAAACTTTTTGAAAAGGATTTATGATCCTACCATACAAAGTGACACGGAAGCAGAAGAATAATAAAACAAAACACCAAGCAAAACACTACATCACAAAATCCCACCCCCCACAACGGAATGCCACCTCACGCAAGGTCCCGAAAGTTCAGTCTGATGGTTCTTTATGGGCTCTCGATGTACAGGTTTCCTCCGGGGTGATTTCCATTTGATGTATTTCGCAATTGTTTTATTCGGACTCCTCTGCCTCCCTGGCACATCCCACTCTTGACTTATCCCCAACCAACTCAATTCAGACTGTTAGCATAGTTTCTAGTTTTTGCACGAAATTTGTTAAACCATAGACATCCTTTTCTCTCGGATTGGCGAATTTCAGCCACAGCTCTTCTCCGCATAAAGTAGGATATCGTTTGACTACTTGTCCCAAATGTAAGGTTCTCATATCTTTCAACCCAGTGCAGTATAGCGTAAAATGTTTTAAGGTCTTGTGATGGTTATCACAAAAACGACAGCTCAATGTCGCTGCAGATTTACGAAATCTCAGTGCCTGGCTTACTCTTGTGTCAAATAGATTAAGTCTGAATTTCATGAGATCTTTCGATATTTACCATTAGGTGTTTTCACCAAATATTGAAGGGACTTTTCTGATTTTTCCCTTCATTTGCTGCATCTTCCATAAGCTTATAGCGGTTTCTGTCATCTACTGTTGTACACCAATCTCGTTCCCATAGTTTTTTTTTCACATAATTGGTTTTCAATGTCTCATGGTCAGTTCCCAGCTCAATGAGATGGTTTCCACAGGCGTTTGCCCATCTTGCCAATAGAGTTTCTGGGTTTCTATTCATTAAATCCTGTAGTATTTCGAACTGGGGTGTACAATTGTCTATAATGGTTTTTCTATATACAGACCTCATGTTCCACAGGACTCGAGCGTTCATAGATGTCAGGTTTAGTTCATACCGCAAACATGCACTTGGTATTCCCTTTTGTAGCTGCAGAACACGCCTCCAATACTGGTTTTCTAATTGAGACCATACGTTTGAAGATACTCCTAGTGCACTTTCTGCACCATAGATTAGTGTTGGCACAGCTTTTTGATTATAATGGGCTAGGACCAGCAACCAGGAGATTTTCCCATATTTTTTGTTTATGACTGCTCCCTGACACAACAGTTGTTTGCATTTTTGCTTCGCATTCTCAGCCTGAGGCGCATCATTTATGTTGCTGTTAATCCACATTCTAAGGTATTAAGCCTTTTTTATGCAGTTCAGACTTTCATTGTTCACCCTCCATTTCGACTCATGTTTTTTAGCCCGTTTGATAGTTCGTGTGAGATCTTGGAGGATTAGCACTTCTGACTTTGCAGGGTTAATTCGTAGTTTGTTTTTTGAAACATAACTTTCAAGTGCTGCTAGCTTCCGTTTCAGTCCAATCGGCGTAAGATTGAGCACCGCGATGTCGTCCGCATATAGCAAGCAATTTACACTCATACCATTAATTTTAGGTGGGTGGGAAATTACTGCTCCTATAGATTCTCCAATATCTGATAAAAACAGACAAAACAGGGTAGCTGCCAACGGGCAACCCTGTTTTACACCCTGATTTGTCTGGATTGGATTGCTGAGGGCTCCGCCGGAGTCCAGTCTGATCTTAATTTCGGTGTCGGTATAAAGTTCTTTGATAGGTTGTAATCCATTTTCTGGACAATTCCATGTCCTCATTTTATCTCAGAGCATTTCACGATCGATGATGTTGAATGCACTAGACAGGTCGACAAACGCCGTGTAGATGTTTTTGTTTTGTCGAGTTGCTTCCATCTTTAAAAAGTTTATTATTGTCAGATATAAACCACATCCAACACCTTTGACAAATCCTGCTTGCCGTGGATCGTATCGCTCTGAATCTTGAATCCATTTTAAAAGTTGGCTTTGGAGCTGAGTTGTGAAAAATGTTCCCACCACATCAAGGAGTGGACGGTAATTCCTTGGCTCGGTTCGTTTGCATTATTTGAAAATTGGAACGACGATAGCGCTCCGCAAAGAGGAAGGGATCTTTTGCTTCTGCAAAATTGAAGCGAATAAGGTGTAGCAAAAGTCAGCCCATAGTTTGGGTTGTTGTTTTAGTAGTTGGCTCATCAGGCCATCGGGACCCAGGGCTCTCGACGTGCTGAGTCTTAAGATGTTCTGTGGATGTCCTCCCTATCGATTTTAATTGACCATTCAACTCCCATGTATGATAGTTTACTGGAGTTTGTGTCTTTGTTAAAGAATATTTCTAAGTAGTGTTCCACCCACACTTTCTCAGACACTATAATTTTTATGAGAGCCCTTTGAGGTATCGGGACGTTGTTCAAATAGTCCCAGAAGGTGCTTATATTTCTTTTTGCTACGATTTCCATCATCAATTCCGCATCGCGTTGCATCATGACATGTCTATGGCTAATCAACCAATTTTTGTAGGTTTGCTTGTGCGCTTTTTTAAGCTTTCTTATGGCTTTGTGCAGCTCTTTTTTCTTAATGGCTATCTCACAATCCCATGCATGTGTTTTTGTGAAGTCAGACCTCAACCTCACTATGGACGTCTCTCGATAGAGAGTAGTGTATTCGATCTTCTCCGCATCTGGTTTTCTCTCAAGCGATTTTAGAAGAGATTTTATATTGGTTATGTTAAGCCGCAAACGATTGCGACCTGGCACAACAACTAGGACCTTACAGGGAATGGATGCTGTTCATTTTGTTTGATGCACATTCAAGTACATTTTTAGCATGCAATGGTCGCTTTGCTCCATTTCGGTGATTTTTAGCAAAGCGACCTCACTTCTCATTCTTTCAGTTACAAACATATAATCAATGGTTGATCTTAGGTGGTTTCTTTGCCAAGTAAAGTGAGCAGGGATGTCTCCGGGGGTGTCTCCATTCAGCATCTTTAAGTTCCATACTTTCATTTTGTGTAGCCAGGCCACGGCCGCTAAGTCATCATTAGTCTTCCCATTATCATGGTCCTTTCTGATCTTATCTTGTAGACAGTTTATATTAAGATTTCCACAAATCAAAATATTTGCCTCATTCTCATTGTTCTCAATGTCACTTATTGTTTCCGAGATTAGCTAAATGAAGTTTTCAAGTTGCGTGGCAGCATGTTGCCAGTAAATGTTTACAAGCATCAGCAAATTCCCTGCTTTTGTCAATTGCATTGGTAGTTTGATCTTAACTACTTGTATATACGGTGAGACGTTTTTGGCAGATAGAATGCGTACGCCACTTTTGATTTTTACAAGTGTTATAAGCCCGGACATAGGCCGTCCTTTTAACCTCTTTGTTGCTTGGTTAAAAGCGATCTCAAAACCATCTGCAATTGGCATTTTCATAAACCACGTCTCTTGTAGTCATAGAATATCTATGTCCACTTATTCCTTCGGTATGTCACCAAAAAGATGCATATGTCCTCTCGTGTTCCAAGAGGCAATGCATAGTTTTCCCATTTTGCCAGACTCTAAGCGTTCGCTCTCATTTAGGCCATTGATGGTTTTCGCCACCCAAGTCCAGTTTTGGTCCTCACTGGAAGTTGCGTTGGTGAAGGCCATTTGTTTATTTGTCGACATTCAAAGTCATATTTTTTTGACTCACTGCTTTGTGTCTCTGGTCTCGTCTTTAGCACTTCATTGTGCTTTGCAGCTACTGTTAAGGCTCTTTTTCCCTCAAGAGTAAGACATTCTTGCTCATATTTCCTCTGGTCCATATTAGAGGTCACCCTCTCCATTTCCTGTCCATCAGGCGCTTTAGCAGCCTCATTTAGAGCTCTTCTTGCATCTAAGGTAATGAACTTGACTGGGATCTCCACTGCGGGATTCAATGAAATATCATCCTGAGTTCTTGATTCCATGATGACACATCTTCGACTTCTGGGTTCTAGTTCACCACTTGCTGAACAGCTAGATTTTGTGGATATAGGGGCAAGTGGTAGCTGGGGCACCCCATTCATTTCAACATCTGCCATTTGACTCCCATCACTCACAGGAGGGCTGGGGTCTATGTTTATAGGTGCGCTTGATGGCTGAGATACGCTGTTTGTTTCAACATCTAAAATCTGCCTCCGGTCACTTATGTCCACTTCGCTTATTTCATATGTCGAAAGATCTAACAAATCCGCTGGAATACTGTCATCCTCAGATACAGTAATTTTTCCTGCAGCGTTAGAGTCTGTTTGGTCATCCGTTGTAGAGGGCATTTGGTTACAAGGACCCATATTAGATTTTTTCCCACATATTTTGTTGGAAGTTGAGGTAATACTGAAACCTTTGATGTTCCTTAGAAAGGATCGAACATTCAATCTTTGTTGAGGTTTTCCTATGTTTTTTTATTTCTTCTCTACAGTTAGGTTGTTTAAGTTTTTTTAGCGGTCTCTGCTTTGTTTTGATTAAAGATTGAGAACAGTTCTTCAGAAATAGGTGCAGCTTTTTCACTCAAGTTTTCTTGGTTGCATGGCACATCGCTGGCTAGGCCTGTTTTACACTGACCCTGGCCCTCAGGATAGCCAACTGGGCTTGTAGTATTCGCAGAGATTAGAGGTGGTTTTTCCATAGCAACTTCCGGTACAGTTCTATTTGATGCGCTTTCAGTGGAAGCAAAATGAAATTGTTGTTGGTCCGATCTCCCGATTCTTCCAGCCGACAATTGGTCTCCCACTGTCGTCACTTCTACCACCTTGTCCCCTGCTTCGCCACTGAGATGATCATCTTTTTAAGTTTTTGGTTCTACTCTGCTTGTGTATTTCGTTTTCTGCTTGCATTTCTGTGATTGCCTTTCAGTGGTTGGGACTGTGACTTCTCTTGACAGATGGACTCATATCCATAGCTCCTTTCATATTTAGTAAAGATGTTTGGTCTTTGTGGTTAGTGTTGTTTTTATCAGCTACCAGCTCACAGCTAAACGGATTGCTCTCAGCATCCACTTTGTTAAACTGTTCCGGTGTTACAAGATTCAGTTTTTGCGTTTTCAGCAAGGCAATTGCTTCTCGTGCAACTTCAGCAAACAAGCTCTTATTGGTCGCGCTGTTTTTGGTGTGCTCCAGCATTATTCTCACATTCGCTTCAGATCTCAAATGTTCACTTGATAGGGCTTGTTTGTTCAGTGCCAATTCCTGCTCGACATTTACCATTTTCGTATTCAACAAGGCCAGTAGAATTGTCTGATCTTTGATATTCTCATTCAGTTGTTCGTACAATTTTGTGAATGGTGACATAGATATGGAAGAGCAGCCATTATTAGTGTATTCAAATCTGTAGTGAGCAGTTCAGAGAGATCTTGCACCAAGTTTTTGGTTTGGTTTGTTTTTTGTGCTTTAGCCGGTGTAACAGGGATTTTTTCTTCCAAAAAAACCTGTTCTTAGTTGGCAATTCGGCTATACTGCAGGCACCCGGTGACGAGACCAAGTAGTGATCGACTGATCTGTCATCCTGGGAAGCCATTTGTAATTTCTCCACGTGTCTTTTTTGGGATTCAGTTACATTGTCTTCGGTTGTAGATTCCAATCTTTTCCTTTTTGTTAAGTTATGTTATGTTATTTTGCACTTATATAGCACCTTATATACCATTGGTATGGTCTGAAGGCGCTGGTAGGTTGAACGCCCTTGGGAACCGAAGTTCAGATCAGTAGAGAGAGTAGAGAGAGTCAAAAGGTGCATGTGAGCACCGGGTATGTGTGCAGCTCATGCAGTATTCGTGTAATAGTTACTTCTTAGCGGTAGGTGTGGGGGTTGGGAGATCAGGAGACTGTGTTTGTTCTGGCAGGATTTATCCAGAACAGATGTGGCTGCGTTAGGCCTGAGGAGAACGCCTGGATGGGGGTGTGAAACCAGCAGTGTTTACTTAGAATGATGTGGAGTAAGCAGCAGATGTTGGTATGAGAACAGTTATACCGAATGGTGTCATAGTATCTCTGTGTTCTAGTTGAGTGGTGATGTAAAGGAGAGAGCAAGCGTGGTGGTGTGATATGATGGGTTATATGCTCTTTCAAACATTCTCTGCATTCCAAACCGTACTATATACGTCATGCTATTCTATGCGCTCAGGTCTATTCCGTGCGCTCCTATTCACTCCATGCATCCCAGTCTGGTCTATACACTCTGGTCTGCTCCACGCACTCATGCATTCCAGCCCGCCACGCGCGCTATATTCCGCCCCTCGCGTTCCAGTCCGCCCCTCGTGTTCCAGTCCGCCCCTCGCGTTCCCGTCTGTCCCACGCAGACACTCTTGTTCGCCCCACGCATGCACTATTGTCTGCCCCACGCATGCACTCTTGTCTGCCCCATGCATGCACTCTTGTCTGCCCCATGCATGCACTCTTGTCTGACCCACGCTCTATGCATTCAGCAGCTCTACGTACTCACCCTGTCTACGCACTCTTCAGTACTGGATGCAATCTTTGTTCTAGGTACTCGTCCGCTCTACGCTACATGTCTGTTTACTCTGGGCACTCGTTCGCTCCAGGCACTCGTTTGCTCCAGGTACTCATCTGCTTTATGCCCGCACATGTACTATGCAATTCACCTGTTTTACGCACTCACCCCTTCTGCGCATTCACCCCCTCTGCGCACCCACCTCCTCTGCACACTCACCCCCTCTGCGCACTCGTCCCCCTCTGCGCACTCGTCGCCCTCTGCGCACTCGTCCCCCTCTAGGCATTCATCCCCTCTACGCACTCATCCGCTCCATGCACTCGTCCCCCTCTACGCACTCGTCCCCCTCATGCGTTCACGCAATCAACAGCAATAGCCTGTTCTATACATTCATCTCTACGCTCATCTGTTCTATACTTTCATCTGTTCTGTACATTCATCTTCTCCATATACTCCATGCATTCATCCGCTCCATGCACTCATCCGCTCTATGCACTCATCCGCTCTATACATTCGCCAGGTCTGTACATTCATCTGCTCCAGCGATCTACAAATTCACCGCACTTCCGTGTTCATCCGCTAGCTACACTCATGCACTCTACATACTCATCCGCTCCACATACTAGTCTGTTCTACACACTCATCCGGTTTACGCTCATCCATTCTGCACATTCATCTGGTTTATGCAGTCCTGCGTTCTACTCGCTTCTCCGTATTTACACACTCATTCGCGCTACACACTCGTCCGCTCTATACACCCAGCCACTCTACACACTCATCCGCTCGACATGTTCATCCATTCTATAGACTCATCCGATCGAGATATTAATTCGATTTCCACACTCATTCGAACTATATATTTATCTGTTCTTCCACTCATTCACTCTTACACTCAGCGCATTCATCTGTTCCACCTGCTTCATTCATTCTAACTATTTCATCCACGCCATTCATTTAGTTCATTCCTCATGCGTTCTGTCCATTTCAGGAGTTTAAATCTCGTTACTGTTTCCGTATGATTTACTTCTCATTAACCATTTTTATTGCTTTGATCTAGATTGCTCGTTTATTTCAGTTTGTCCATCTAGTTTATATTAGGGGTTATTAGCTGTCAATTTCTTGCATCAGGTAGTTTGTTGGACTGGTGTAGTTGAGTTGCTGTTAATCTGTTTGGGTTAGTTTGGGACGGGTTGGTTTTAGGGGAAGAGCCAGGTTTTCAGCAGTTGCAGAAAGACGTTAAGTCCTCAGTTAGGCGGATGTGGGGTGGGAGTGAGTTCCATAGCGTGGGGGCCAAGGCGGAGAATGATGATCCGCCTAACCTGACTGCGTTTGTCTTCGGTATGACTAGGAGGCCGGCTGAGCTTGATCTTAGGGTGCGTGGGGGGTGATAGGGTTTTAGCTTGTCTTGAAGATATTGAGGTCCAGTTTTATGCAGTGCTCGATGTGAGATGCATAAGGTTTTGAAGGTCACCCTTCGGGCTACTGGAAGCCAGTGCAGCGTCTTAAGGGCCGGGGAGATGTGGTCTCTTGGGCCTAGTGCAAGTAGTAATTTGGCTGCCGCGTTTTGTGCCCTTTGGAGTTTATTCAGTTGGTACGCGTGGATTCCGAGGTATAGGGGGTTTGTGTAGTCGAGTCTTGATATAACAGTTGATTGGACCGCGGAGAGTCTGTTGGGAAAGGAGAGATATGGAAAGATGCGCCTAAGGGTTTTAAGGTGGCAGTGGCAGGACTTTGAGACGTTGTTGACTTGGCGCAAGAGTGTTAGGTCAGAGTCAAGGGTGCATCCAAGATTCTTCACTGAGTTGGAGGGGGTCGGTGCGTTGCCCATGGCGGATGGCCAGGGAAGCGGGTGCGGAAGAAGTTCTGAGTTGCCACATATCATGATTTCCATTTTGGAGGGGTTTAACAAGAGGTGGCTTTGGGACATCCAGAGTTCGATGTCAAGGAGGCAGGATGCCAGGTCAGGTCGGGAGTTGGGTTTTGAGTTCAGGAGTTTTAGAATTAGTTGAGTGTCGTCGGCGTAGTTGTAGCACAGGATGCTGTGTGAACGAAATATTGGTGGGAGGGTGATCAAGTAGAGATCGAACAGGAGGGCGGATAGGCATGCTCCTTGTGGGACTCCTGTGTCGACTGGTCGGGCTTGGGAGGAATAGGTGGAGAGTATTGTTATTTGGTACCTATCTTTGAGGAATGAGGCTATCCATTTAAGAGCGGTTCCACAAATTCCTAGGGAGTGGAGGCGGTTTAGGAGGATTCAGTGATTGATTGTGTCAAAGGCGGCGGATAGGTCAAGAAGGATTAGAGCGGTGCATCCCGCGGAGTCTGCTGTCATTTTAAGGTCATCCCAGATTGAGGTTAGGGTGGTTTCAGTTCCGTGACGGGCTCTGAAACCTGATTGTGCGGGATCAAGGAGGTTGTTGGCTTCGACAAAGGCATTTAGTTGGGAGTAGGCGGTTCGGTCAATGAGTTTGGCAAGGAATCTGGTGTTTGAGATGGGGCGGTAGTTTTTGGGGTCGAGAGGGTCGAGCAAAGGTTTTTTAATTAGAGGTTTGACATTAACTGTTTTGAATGCGTCGGGAAAGATACCAGAGGATAGGGAGGCATTTATGATGGATCTTGCGTGTTCTCCTGCGCAGGTGGAGAAGAAAACTTCTTTGAGGGTTGTGGCTGGGCAAAGGTCCAGCGGAGAGCCAGATGGTTTGCGGGCAGATAGAAGTTTGAGAAATTGCTCTGGAGATACTGGACTAAAGGATTCAAACGTTGGTTGTGTATTGGTCGCAGCCGAAGGACTGGACGGAAGGGGGGAGTATTGTCTGGTGGATGTAAGAGAGCTAGTTTGGTGGCTAGAGAATTTGTTCTTTCAAGAGCCGTGGTGTAAAAGTGGAGGGAGAGTGAGTCGCACAGTGATTGTGAGGGGGTCGGGATGGTTGTGGTGCAAGCCGGTTTGGTGAATTTGGCAATGATTTTGTGGAGTTCTTTGCTTGGATTTTTGCAGTTTAGGATTCGGGCGTTGTAGTGGGCTTTTTTTGCTTTCCGGATTTCGGCCTTGTACTGAAAGAGGTGTCGGGCCAAGGTGGCCCTGCTCTCCTCGGTTTTGTCTTTCTGTCATTTGCGTTCTAGGTATTTAAATAGTTGTTTAGTGGTCTTCAACTTAGGAGTGAACCATCTGGGGAAGGGGTCACGGCGGGTTTATGGGTTGCAAGGGGGGGTGAGCCGCGTCAGAGATGCGTTGAGCCACGAGTCAAAGGCATCAGGGGTTGGTTGTTTATTGAGTTGGCAGGTAGGTCGTGGAGACTGGAGGAGTGCGTCGGTTATTCGTTTTTTCCAGCATTTGCGTAGATTCGGAGGTTGAGTTTCGAGTACGGAAAGGGGGTCGGGTGAGCAAATGGTGAAAGAGAGAATGAAGTGATCGGACCAGATGATAGGGGTGGGTGGGTTTAAATGAATCCGGGTGTTGGAGCTAAAGACGGCATCAAGAGTGTGTCCTTTATAGTGCGTCGGGCCATTAATGTGGGGTTGGAGGTTAATTGCGTCTAAACCGTCAACCAGAGAGTGTGTCATAGGGTTGGTGGGGATGTCGAGCCATATGTTGAAGTCTCCAAGAAGGGTGAGGTTGGGATGGTTTAGTTGAAGGGTGGCAATAGAGTCACAGAGGTTGTTTGCGAATTGTCTATCGTAGCCAGTGGGTCTGTAGATTATTAGGAAGCTATGTGAGAGCGACGGGATAGTTTACCGAGGAGAGATTCGCAGGAAGGAATGGAAGGTTGGTTGTCGATGATTGAGGCGTGGAAAAGAGACTTGAAGACGAATGCTACTCCCCCTCCTCTAGATGGACGGTTCAGTGGGATGAGGGAGTACTCAGGGGGAAAGGCTTGATTGGCGATTGGGGCGAAGTCGTCAGAGAACCAAGTTTCGGTGATGAAGACCAGGTCTAGTTTGTCAGAGGCGAGGAGGTCAAAGATGCAGTGTCTGTTTTTTGCTACAGATCGGGCATTAAATAGGATGCAGTTCACATCGACAGGCGAGGTTGGTCTCGGAGCTGGAGCGGAAGGGGGTGGTGGCGGAGAGAGTGGAAGCTGGAGAGGGAGCGTGGTAGTGTGAGGGATGGTTGTTGGGAATAGTGGGTGCAACGTAAAAGTGGAGCGCTACGGGCAGGATTGGGTGGTTGCGTGTGTTCGGATGATAGGGTTTGGCTCGGCGGATTTGAAGGTGGGTTGTGGGCGGTTAGGAGTTTCAGATGCAGTTGGTGACAAGTCGAGGGAGAGGGGTTTCAGGAAGGGTGAAGCCATGGGAGAAGGAGGTGATTTGGGATAAGCAGAGGTGGGTCGAGACAGGGCAGGCGAAGAGAGTTGAGGGATTGAGGGGGACCAGGTACGTTTCCTCTTTAGTTTCTTTGTTGCAATTGGAGTGTGAGAGAAGGTAGGGGGGGCAGAGGGGGAGAGGGATGCGGCTTCGGTTCTTGCTAGGGCTAGGCGTGCAGTTTTTAGGGAGGGGAAGGGGTGTGGTCGGTGGTGGAAGGAGGCAGGGGTTTGTGGGTAAGGCGGGGGGTGGATGGTTGCAGGGCGGGATGTCCCCAGTATGATAGTGAGGGGAGCAGGTATGGTTATCCTTGGCTGGTCGGTGGTGGGGTTCGGGGAGGAGTGGTCTTAGGGTTGTTGGCTCGCCATCGTGCCCCTCTGACTTGGTGTTTGGAGAGGGGAATGGTAGGGAATGCGAAGGAGGGAGGGATGATTTGGGAAGGGGGAGGGCGGGGCGGGAGGGAAGGCAGATCGGGGAGTGGGGGCGGTCTGTGGTGCCATAGGTTGTAGCCTCGGATTTTGATTTCCATCATGCAGAGGCTCCTCAGTATGTGATTGTGAGACATTTTATTGCTTAATCTGGTTAGCACAGAGTGCAATCTCTTGTGGATTTCCATCAGACGGTGTTTCACCCATGTTCTCAGAACTTTGATGACTTCCAATTCTTGCGTTTATTTTGATTAAGTGTTTCAAGACTTTATCTACCGCCGCAATTGAGCTGCGTCTATTTAGACTAACAACACTGCTAATGGAATTGTCTGGTTGTATGTTCGGCACCAGCCAATGCTTTGTTCCCCTGTAAACTAAAAGCATCATCAGCTTTGAATGGTGCATAGTCGGCTGTATGATAATACTTGACATTTCCTTGTCCCGCCGTTCGTGGTTCCCTATAGGCAGGGATAGTATTATGACAGATGTACTTATATTTTGTTGCAGCCAAGACATCAAAGCCATCAGAGTCACACACGCTCTTCTTATTAGTGTCTTTGGCACACAGCAGGGCTCGTGAAGCAAGAGTCTGCAATGTCATAACAATTGGCCGTTCAGGGATCTTTTCTTGAGCAAATACAAATACGTTCTCATTTGAGCCAGCGTTCAGCCGGTTCTCCACAGTGCCGGCGGTCCGACAGCTTGGGTGCGGGTCAGTAGCTGCAGCTTCAGCGGTCGCAGCGCCAGACATACATACAGATGGTTTATTTCTGTCCAAATCACAGCAGTCTGCCAATTGCATCGTGGGGGCTGGAGTAAGCACAGGGAATAAAGGGGAGCTGCTAGCGGGGCAGTCGAAAAAGATGTCACAGTTTACAGAGGAAGTGGAAGCGCAGGTCCTTTTTTGGGTCCCTCGGCAACTTACCAGAGGGGCCACATGGGGCCCAGTTGCTTCTCTGGCCCCGGCTGCCAGGAATCGGTGTTGCCGCCATGTGAGCAGATGGACGCCTCCATCTTCTCCAACGTGGTGAAGGCATATAACCTCCTCATTCGGTTCGAGGCCCAACGTACTAGGTCCCAACAAGTCCATTATGCGCCCGGTCTCAAGGGCAGCTTTTCCTTTATCACAAACAGTCATGTTGCAGGGGGGAGACCACACGGCACACTCCGGTGCACCCCAAGTAACACTAACAACACTCCTGCGCACTCCATGCCACTCCGCGACGGAGGCAGGGGTTTTGAAACATGGAATCCGACTTCCTTGACACAACGAGGTGGATGGTTGGAAAACGTGCCGTCAGTCCGTGCAAGCGCGGAATCCCGCAGCAGCAAGCAACAGAGTTTGCCAACATTACCAACACTAACAACACTCCTGCGCACTCCGCGTAGTTTGTATATTGAACTCCAAGTTTACTAAGAAGATCAATGAGGGGACGAATATACAAATTAAAAAGCAGTGGCGACAGACAGGAACCCTGTGGGACTCCACAAGTTTGAGAGATGGGAGTGGACTGATTGCTTCCCACGCATACCCTTAACATTCGAAGGCCCAAGAAGGAGGCTATCCATCTTGATGCTAGCATGGAGCAATTTGCGACCTCTCAGAGCCTTATCACTAGTAAACTGTAATCAACCAGATTGAAGGCTGTGGAGAGGTCAAATAGCATCAGCAAGGCAGCTTGATTTTTGTCCGCTAGGCCCGCAAGAGTGGACTTTAAGTCAAGCATGTTGTGCTCTTCGACATGAGCCTGCAATTGCATATAGACTAGTTGAAGGGCACATTGGTTATTGGCCTGTAGTTATCTTTATTAGTGGGATCCAAATTTTCTTTTTTTAACAAAGGGGTTATCCAGACAGATTTGAGCGCATCAGGTACTACACCTTCATCAGCTTGGTGATCCAAGGGACCAGTACATCAGTAGATTCCTTGAAGAAGTTTGTGGGACAGTAATCTGCTGGGCAGGATGTAGCCTTAAGATCTTGTATTACTTTAAGTACCTACTTTTTAGAGTAATGAGTGAAGGAGAATTGAGGAATTCTACTATCGGAGTTGATGAGAAGGGTTATTCTTTTTATAGGTGGCATTGGTGCCACGTTGCAAAGGGAATCTTTGATTTTTTCCTTGTGGGAATCAATTTTAGATAAAAATGCATTGTGGATGTCTTGGCACCATTTCAAATCTTTGGTCATATTATTGGATGATGGTGGCTGATCCTGAAATTCAGCTAGAATTTTAAACAGCTCACCAACATTAGATTGGGCGTTTATGATCCTTTTGTTGTAGTGTGTGGCTTTGGCATTAATGATAAGTTTCTTGTATGCCAGTGTGGATTTTTTATAGGCAGCTAGAGTATCGTCATTGGAGTTCCTTCTCCAGGATCTTTCTAGAGCTCTTTTGGTTTGTCTGGCAGTGACAATATCTTCTGAGAACCATGTGTTCATTGTGGCTTCAGACTTGATTATCAGACCAGCTGCGCTGAATAAGAGACAGGAATGCAGAAAGAAGAATGTTTAGTTCCCTTCTCCCTTGTCCACTGCAGCCATCTTGTTTTCTAGTATTTTCAAACCGAGAAACAGCAAAGATGACTTGCATCCCAGAAAAAATGCCGGGGTGCTACTAGCAATAACCCTCTCCAGGCTAGGGCTTTGCCGGTAATGCCCCTGGCTAACATTAAGGCACCATTGTGGTTTATTGCTTAAATAGTGTGGGTTGTACAAGAGTGAGTCATGATGTCTGAAAGAAAGTCACGTATTCCAGTTTTTAAAGTGGGGGATATACTAAGTGAAAACGGACTGCGACAGCAGAAGATAATGAAATGGAGACTGATACAAATCCCGCCATATCAAAAACGGGGAACTAATGATGCAACATTTTATTATGCCCTGAAAAATAAGAGAAAATGCATCACATGCTTGGTTAACACGATTATTCCTAAGTATACCATAACCATAGGAAGAGTTGAGTAGAGGTGTTGAATGGCCTTGAAATCAGCTATCAGTAATACACCACAGATCCATCTTGTATGAGAAGATTATCTCATGGAACGTATGAGCATTGCCGACAGTGGATTGGCTATAACTCAAATGGCCCTTAAAAAAGATTGTGGAAGGTTGCAATAGGTGAGGTGTGAGGGAAGGTCGAGTTTGAACAGAACAGAGGTGGGACAAGGGAGGTGGGTTCTTTTGCCTGTTTTTGGGACTGAAGATGGCCATGGGACAGCACAGGAAGAGGGATCAGCTCAGCAAAGATAATGCATAATAATAATAATAATAATTCCCTTTTGCTGTGTCACTAGTGATAGGACTGGTCTTATAATTTATAATTGGTTATTTATAACAGGCTTAATACCCAGAGGTTTCTAAACACCGACCTGGGGATCAAACCTGTGTTGCTCTGTGTCGTCTTGCTCCAAAGGTGAGTGCTTTGCCACTGAGATATCCTCCTGAGACTTTGTTACAAACTTATGTTCATAAACAAAGTGTACATTTATAAATATTCACTGAAATCACTTTGTTAAAGGGACATTATGGTTAAGTTGCACTAATAAAAACCTATGGAATCCAATGAAAAAACTTTGTTAAAGGGACGTTTTGGTTACAACTAAAATGGAAAACCCCCAGAAATTCGCCATTGCCACATGACAACGCGCTTGCAATTGGCATGATGACGTGTCTGCGAAAGCATCCACGCTTCTCGAATGGGTCTGTGCTTTGCAAACAGTTCAGAACCGCATTTTTCAGCTCATCTGGGAACTTTGAAGCCCAAAATAAATTTACCCTTGCACAGCTCCTACACATTATCCATTAACAATCTAGCACACATCACATACTTGGAAGAATATTAGGGAAACTGCTATTGATCTTAAAAATGGCATCAGCTATTGCCATCACTCCTCCCCAGGAGCCACCACCACCACCAGCTGGAGGACCTACACAATGAAGGAAGTGCAATACTTCAAAAGACAATCAAAAAGACCAGAAAGATGAGGTAGAAGAAGTGCCTACCTCAAGCACCCAGAGAGAATCATGGGTGTGGCAGTTCTTTACCACTATTGGAAATGTACCAAAGGCTAAAGCTACCAAAGTGAAATGCACTGAGTGCAAGATTATACTCAGTCATGGACAACATGGGCAATACTCCTACGGGATAACCTCCATGTATCAGCACATCAAATCTAACCACTGCACTGCTGTCAGAAAGGCTGTTCCTTTGTTAGGAAGTAGTAGGTTGTCTTCCTCTACCTCATCTTCCTCAACCAATGCTGTAACCACACAGCCTATTTCTGTGGGGCACAAAATCCCACCGGCCACCTTACAAGCAATAAAAGAGGCTGTTGATCCATATCTTTCGAAAAAAAACAACAGTAATCTGTATATACTGCAACACACCACTCTGCAGAGGGGAGCAATTTCAAAGTGCTTTTGAACCTGTAATCAAGGAACATGAGAAACACTGCCCTCTACCTTAGATTTAACACACGTGCAACATCTTCCCCTGTCCACCTGCTCCTCCATATGTGTGGTTGGTGCCCCTTCCCTCATTCCCCTTCCCACCTTAGTTTCTGGCTACTCCTGCAAAGAAAAGAAAAACGTAAAAAAGGTTAATTTAGGAACCACCTTTCACAGTTAAAAAAAAGAACAAAAAATAAGCTTATAGACTCCATCTTTTTTACTTTTTTCAGTAAAGGAGTTAGATTCAATAAGATTTTCCAACAATCCCATTGCCATTTACTACTATGCTAGTGGTAATAATGGACAATTGTATACTAGAGAAAAAGAAAAAAGCACAGTAACAAATTACTGTCTGAAATTCTTCTGTCTATTTCTCTCTAGTATAGTAAAACCACCATAATCCATTGCCATTTATACATTTCCACAGTCTCCCCATTCCCCTATCTAGCACATACCTTATTAGAAAACCTGGATTGCACATGCAGACCATCACACAAAACAGCCCTTCTACTCTTTTTACTGTTGTAACACTCCCTCATTGCCTGCTTGAAACCATTCACACATATATCCACCAATCACTTAAAAAACTCTACATATAGCCTATCAACATATTAAACGTCCACCCACCAACTGCCACTTATCACTGTTCTACACATTTTTTGCATCTACATTTCCCATACTTATACCAACAAAGTGTACATAGTGCTCCAGTAAATGCTCATATGCATTGTGCAGTGACAGAAGTGCATAAATAAAAGGGGCAATATGGATGGACAAGTGCTCATGGGAGCCCACGGGAGAAGTGCCATGCCAAGGTGGGAGGCCACTAGCTAACTGCTTGGGCAGAGGACTTCCAAGGGTTGGGTACATCTTAACCGTAACGTCCCTTTAACAATGTTGTTTCTGTCAATTGGATACGTTTTCATAAGTGAAAATGTTTCATAATGTTACATCACTGTATACAAGTTATTAATAATTCCTCTTTTAACATATATGAAACAACTATAAACCTTCTTTAACAAACATATATGTTTTGCAACATATACTTATGTGAGTCGTTATCAGCAGCGCATACCCCAATAGGCATATCAGAATAGATATTTGTCCTTGCCAAAGGCCAGTCCCTCGGCAGAAATGTTCTGTCACCATTCATTGAGCTTACGTTTCCACAATTTCAAAAAAGTAAAACACAGGACAGATTTCCAAAATCATCCTTTCAGATCCTTGCTGACGCTCCTTGCACAGCTTTGCTGCAATCCCGTCCAGCACTCCGGGCTGCAGTCTCAAGCAGATTTTTTCCCCCATTTAAACCTACGGCTTCAGTGATGCTGCATGCCTGTAACTTTGCTGCAATCCCATCCAGCACTCCGGGCTGCAGCCACAAGCATACTATTTTTCCCATTTAAAACTACAGCTTCAGCCATGCCACATGCCCCAGTAAGTAAATCAGAGTAGGCATTCATCCTTACTGAGGACCAGGCCCATTGTCCATGCACCAAACTTATATCACTATTTTCTTTGTCACTGCCCATGGCAGAAAAGTTATATCACTATTTTTTGTACTTGTGTTTCCACACTTTCAAAAAACGCACAGGACAATTTTGCAAAAGCATCCTTTCAGGTCCTTGCTGATGCTCCTTATACCAGTTTGCTGCAATCCCGTCCAGCACTGCTGACTGCAGCCGCAAGCAGAATGTTTTGCCCATTTCAACCTAGAGCTTCAGCCATGCCGTATGCCCCAATAAGTAACTCAGAGTAGGCATTTGTCCTTGCCGAGGACCAGGCCCATTGTCCATGCACCAAACTTATATCACTATTTTTTGTGCTTACATTTTGACACTTAGGAAAAATAAAACACAAAACAGATTTGCAAAACCATGCTTTCAGGTCCTTGCTGATGCTCCTTGCACAGTTTTATTTGTCATTCAGTACACCACTTCAGGCTGTATCCACAAGAAAAATATTTCTTCCCATTCAAACCTAATTTTCGGCCATGCTGCATGCCCCAATAATCAAATCAGAGTAAACCATTATAAACTAATTGCAGGGTGGTAGAATGGGTAGATCACTGCGCTTCATCTAATACTTTAAACAGATAACCCAGCTGCGTGTGATGGAGTTCTTTTGTGAAGGTACCCTTTCTTCTTCAAGTGTTAGATTTCGAATAGGAGAGTGAGCCCTATTCACCTCAGCACAGTGTTATTCAGTAAGTAACTGTTGTCGCAATGAAGCAGACTACAAAACCATTCTTGATGCTATATTTATTGTTAGAACTCAGCTGACACCTAATTCGACTCTCTAGAGACTTTCTCAAGAAATGTGGATTGTGGGCCAGTCATTGCTTCAAGGTTTTGGAAATGAGTTCAGCATCCAATCCCAATATCCTTTCCCACTATGATCGCAAATAACGGTGGGAATGATTTCAAGGGGTAGCCTGGTGACCAGGTGGGCATCTGGCTCGGCGTGCTTGGTAATTATCTGCTGATTAGCATTGTCTCGCAGTGTATGCAGCAATTGTCACGGCGATCTTTTGATGCAATCCTGTGCAGCACTTTGGGCTGTAGCCACAGGCAGAATTTATTTTCCCATTCAAACCTATTCCGATTTTGAAAAATGTCACCACATTACCAGTCCCTGGTGGCCATGCCCACTTTAATCCCATTGCCAGTCCTTTGTGGTCATGGCCAGTAGCGAGATTATCTGAGTCATGACTCGGAAAATCTGGCCACTGCCCATGGCCACCGGATATACCTCAGTCACCAAAGGTATATTGCTATTTTTTGTCTACATTACAACACTTTTCAAAAAATAAAACACAGACACATTTGTAAAACTATGCTTTCAGGTCATTGCCAATGCTCCTTGCACAACTTTCCTGCAATTCCATCCATGCTTTTAGTGTTCAAATGTACATACATAAAATGTCCTATAACTTAGCTCGCAGTTGATACAGTCCATTCAGATTTTGCAGAAAAATTCAAGGTTGGGTCTACAATCTTTATAAAAATCTTTTGTGCACATTCATCAAACGGCAGCAAAGTCATAAGCCATCTAAAAAATGTTGACACCCTCCTCTAATTTAGCCCCCTCTTCACAAAATCCCACCAAACTTTGCAAAAACATTCAACCCTACGTAATAAATGCTTATTCAAACATTTGTGCAGATTTGTGAAATGGCACCAAATGTATAAGCCTTTCAAATATTTTGGTACTCCCCCCTCTAACTTTGTAGAACTATTCAAGGTCAAATCTAAAATTATATCACAGGCAGCTCCATTCAGTGGTGCCAAAGTTACACAATCCAAAACCTGCTTTTTACCAACCCTGTAACGCAAAAATATGTATGGATGCCCCAAAACATCTGATATGTTGCGAACATTACAGAGCTGTGCCCAGACTGTTTGTGGACTTATAAACACCTGTTTTTTGGCTTTTTATGGCTATATACCATCCCGTCCTTGTCACCCCTCACCAGAGATTGTTTCATTAGTTTGACAAGTGCAATGTTGTGTTGTTTAATATCTTTTTACTGCGATGTCTGCAGACTACGGGCGCAGTCCGAGAATCCAACATGGTGTCCTTTTAAAAAGTTTTGAAGCACCTTATGTTTTTGAACATCCAATCAGCAGGTTCATCCAATGTCCACGGGCATCAGGACAGCCCCTGGGCCAATCGAAGGCCTGTCCGTGAGCCGAACAGGGAAGTGAGTCCGCGGACCAAACCCACATATCATAAAAAAATACTGGATGGATTTACACCAAATTTACAAAAGCACGCTTTCGGGACCAAACTGCCGTTCCTGCTGCAAATTTGGTGAAAATCTTTTTTTCCATTGCGTCTATGAGAAAAAACACACTTTTTGGCAACCCATATAATTTTGCCCCCTTGATGAAAACCTTACCAAACTTCACAGAATCAATCCAAGGGGGGCATATACTTATTTAGCAAAGTTTGGTGAGGATTCATCCGGGGAGGGCAAAGTTATAAACTGCCCAGAAATTGCTCTTCCTATGGGTTGAGCAACTTATCCATAACTACACAGTCGCTACCGCAAGCTGTATAATATAGGGCAGACCTGTTGGACAAAGAGGAAGAGGAAGACAAGGCGGGGACAGCGGAACAAGCACCTTAGATAGAGACAAGATAGCCAGGTTGACTCGCTCTGGTAAGAAAAAGGTGAATTAGGCAGTACAAATGACAATAAATGCATCATCAATCTTTCCAACCATGTTTTAACCAGAGAACAAACAAATGTGCTCAAATATGGCTTTAATTTTTGCCCCACAGCACACTTTCATTATGCCAAAACAATAATTGATTTTGATAAATACATGCAGAAAATCTGATTACAGAAGTTCTTCTGTGTGAATCCACCCAAAGCCAAAGCAAACATCAGATTGGATGGCAAAACTGAAGTAGCCACAGAAGATCTCAACATATTGCTGGACCTGGCACATTCAGAATCCGGTGTCCTGGCAGAAACAGTGGAACCTGAAATCAATCTGGACATGATAAACATCAGTATGGACTGGCCTGTGAAGAGCAAATTGAAAAACAAGCCCAGATTTGATCCACTGTTCCACATTGAAGCCTTTCAGAACTTAGTCAAACAAGATCTTAAAAAGGCCAGGTGACAAAACAGTAATGTCAAGAACAATTTCACTAAAAAAGAAATAAAAATTCTCAAATAATTACCTAACCTCCCTAACTGTATAATGAAAGCCTCCGATAAGGGTGCACACATTGTCATCCTAAACAAAGTAGAATATGTTAATTAAGCACAATAGCAATTGTTAGATGGTCAATGCTATAAAAAACTCAAATCAAATCTATCATCAGAAATCAGTGGCAAGTTGAGTACCCTACTTTCTAAATGGTCAAACAAGGGCATCCTTGATGAGGATGATTGTAGCTATCTTCACATTAAATTTCCCACTATGCCTACAATCTCTTTGTTGCCCAAATTGCATAAAAGTATGACAAAACCCCCGGGCAAAACAATAATGACCCTAAATGGAGCATTGCTTGAAAATATTTCAAAATATGTAGACAAAACTTTGCTTCCTTTGGTGGCCACCAAGACACCAAGGATTTTCTGAGAAATATCAATGGTATAGTGTGGGAAGCTAATTTCATGTTAGCAACATTGGATGTTGTTTCACTATACATGTCCATCCAACACTGCTGGAAAACGAGCATGGAAATACTTTCTGGAAAGTAGATCACTCAATTGTGTGTCCCATGGAGAGGTGATTATAGAGATGATTTCCTTGACCAATAATGTTTTCCTTTTCAACAATGATTATTTTATCCAATTTGCAAGGCACAGCAATGGGCACAACTTTCAGCCCCATCTATGCCAACCTTACAATGGGTAGATGGGACTAATGAAAATAGCAAACATACAGACAAGATTATTTTGTGGCTGTGCTTCATTGATGAGCTCTTCATTCTGTGGAATGGAGATGAAAAAGAATTGCAGGATTTTGTACAAGTGCTTAATGTCAAGACGCTCAACTTGACATTCACGGAAACACACAGTAGGGAATACATAATCTTTTTGGATGTCATGGTCAAATCAGAACAAGGTGAAATCATGATAGAACTGTATTGTAAACCGTCACGCTCCAATGTGCCCTTGAATGCAAGCAGTAATCATCCTTCCATGTTAAAATGGAGCATACCATTTGGAGAATTTGTGAGGATATGACAAAAGTGTTCTACGTTGGATTCTTTTGACACAGAATGTAGAACAACGGCACGGACATTCACAATTAACGACATCCAATATATTGGAAAGAGCCTATATGAAAGCATGCAGTTTGGATCAATATTCGCTGTTACTGACAAAAAAGGACCAGGCTAATTTCCAAAATATTGACCAAATAAGACTTATTCTCACCTTTGCGCTCATTCTAATTTGATTTGTCGAATTATGCATCATCATTGGCATGTGATCCAATTGGCTGAGAGTTTGTTTCCAGTTCTTGGCAAAAGAGTTAACATCACGTTTAGAAAATCCATCTTGCTTAAACTCATTGAGCCTCATCACGAGTTTGGCGGTAACCCTTAAATCCGGCGGTAGCGCTATTACCGCCAGATTTAAGGGTCCGCCAAATCAGGGCTTCGGCGGATTTCTCCCCAGCTCTGAGCTGGGAGGAAATCTGCCAAAAATTCACGCTCATACCGCTGGTGGGAAATCCGCCGGCGGTATGAGCGTGAAAATTCCCCATTGAGCCCAATGGGGAATGGGGCATTCCCGAATGGACTCAGTGGGGAATGGGGACTTCCATTACCGCCAAACCCGTGATCCGGCGCTAATAGTGCCAGGGGGTTTGGCGGTAGGGCAGATAGCGCCAGCGCTATTACCACTGGGGTTACCCCCAACTCATGATGAGGCCCAATGGTTTGCAGTTTTATGCCTCTAGAGAAGGAGGCTCAGATACCTGCTTGAATGTGCGACTTCCAGGTTTTTACAAATGTACAAAATGCAAGGCATGCAAGCTTGTAGTCAATAAAAACAGTTACATACATTCTGTGTTGGGCCACAAAGTCGAATTGAATGCCAGTATATCCTGCAACACAGAATTTGTGGTATATGTTTTGGTGTGCCCCTGTGAAATGTGGTATGTCGGGAGCACCATAGGTACACTCAAGCTCCACATTTTACAACATATCAGAGCTATAAAGAATCTTGATCCCCCCTACCCTATGGCTATACATTTCTGGGATAAACATTAGGGTAAAGTAGAGGATCTGAGGTTCTTTGCAATACACAATTTCAAGCGACATTGCAGAGGAGGTAATCATGAACTCGAGCTACGCCAAATGGAGACTAAATTAATAGTGATTTAGAGACAAAGAAGCCCAAAGGACATAATCTATACGGAGAACTTTACACATTTTTGGGAACTTGAATTGTAACATTGATAGGAGTGTACATTTTGTTAATTCTAACATGCTATCCGCTTTTCCTTTTTTTCTCCCCTTTCCGGATTCCTTTTCTCTCTCATTTCTTTTCTCCTGTTTTGATTGTTTTTTTCTATTATAGAATTCTTTTAAAATGATTACAACATTCTTTGTTTGTGTAGATTTCTTTGCAGGATGATGTAGTGATAAGGTTAGTTCTTTTCTTTCCAGAGCAGAGACCTGAAGAGATACAGACAGGTTATTTTTCCCTTAAGACCCAGTAGCATCAAAGCAAATACCCTCAGTCAGACCTAGTCAGCTTAATTGCATGAAACATCTAGCAATCATTTGAATTCCATTTGATGTGCGGTACCCTGATTTAGATCATGCCAAATGGATAGAAAGAATATACAATATTTTACATAGGTTGACTTCATGGAGTATTAGAATCCATTCTCGTGCAATATTAGACATGCGCTTCATTGTCTTTATTATGTGCAGTTATTTTTTAGGGTGACTTTTTAAAGGAATATGCTTATGCACTATGCACCTTATCCTTAATATACTGACTTTCCCCTTAATACCATCATTAAAAGTAGTTGTCATTGAGGTGGGCCCTTTTTAAGTGGACACTTTATGCACTTTATATTTACATATGCAGCTAGCATATGTTTATGCACTATGCCCTTTACTCCTAATATAAAACATGCAATTTATTACCATCACCAGAAGCATTTGTCTTAGAGGTGGACTACCTTTTTTAAGTGGATATGCTAATGCATTTTGCACTTTATGCCCACACATGCATCTAGTGAAGTAGATATTTATGTTGGCGGCAAGTGTTTAGTAATCTGGACCCACCATCTGTTCGGTTGCTTTAAAGCATTTGTTACTCTATATCTATGCACTATGCACTTCCATAAATAGAGAGTCAGCAGTAGATCAAATTGTATTCCCTTTTCCCTCTTTTCCAGTCACCTACAGATCTACTTTTTCTAAAAATTTGCCTTTGGCGATGCACCAGGCACTTTACTAATTGAAGCTGTTATAGTAATTTTATATTCAGATTTCCTTTGCACATTGTTATTTTGAAAGCTCTTGTTTTTATAAGGCACTGTGCACTTATCAGTACATGCAATTTAGCTGTAGAAGCTATTGCTTATTAATACCAATGTTGTTGCCAATATTATTTCAATTAGGATTAATAAAGCATTGTGTGCTCTACTTGTTAGCATTGTGATCTTAAACACATTTTGAACGACTTTGTCAAATACTAAAGGCATTGAATGGTATTGTGAAATCAAGGGATAAAAAAGTAAAACATATATTAACACGTTTTCATTGCCTAGAGCCAACAATTTACCTGTCTTAAAATGGCCGACAGTTTTAGCAGCATACTTCTTCTTTTGGATGCACATTGCTTTTTCAAAAAAAGGAGAAAGGACCAAACACAAAGAACCACAACGTTCTTTTCATGCTTTTAAACTTGATTCCTGCATTGAATGAACTGTATGTGAACAAGTAGCCGGCAGGCTACGAAACACATTATGCCGAGTTTCTCTCTCGGTCCATGTGATGAAAATAAACTGAAATTGACTTTTCCACCTTTTTTCGTTGGCAGTCTTTATTTCAGGCATTATCGAGGGGTTCCTTTGAGTGCTATCCCAAGCACGAGCGACTGCACTTTTTTCTTTTTTGCAAAACATATATATATACTAGATTGATATCCTCATATGAAAGGTATGCAGAAACATTTTTCCACATGAAATACTTGAAAGACACATACATGCCAACATTCAGACACAGCTGGGAGGGAGATGCACCACAGCGTATAAATCTTGTACAATGGGCAAAAGCATACATACAATAATCAATAAAACAGGAACGTTTTTTGTGCAAATCTATCACATCTGATGGTAAAGGCTAGTATTACAGCTAAACACTCATTAGTACCCAGACATTGCTTAACAAGGTTAACATTTGTTTCGATGGATGAAATCGCTGAAAGCAAAACTATTACTCACCCCATCTTCTTCCTCTGTGTGCCTATTACATTAACAGTAGGGCTTTGTCACAGAGTTGTGACTGGAACACCACCTTGTGGCTGTGTAACACTTTAGGGGTAAAGGACCCACATGTACTTATGCAGGTGTTGAGTTCACAAATCCCATTCAAACGTGCACTTGCACTAAAAACAAGAGAAATAAATGGTATACAAATCATTAAGGGTCCTTAGGAAACATTACCGAAAGAAGGAAAAGATGTCACTCAAATCCAGAGATCCCTATACTGCCAGGCTGCAAAAGAGGCACAGAAACTATATGCTATAAAAAAGGCATTTTATCAGGTAAATTCCTGTTCCTTCAGAACCAGATTGACCATGCTGATAATAGACCAAAAGAACCTTTCACAGTAATAAAAAAACTAGCTACTCCTTCACGTTTCTCACTCTGTTCACCCCCCCCCCAAACTGACCAATACATTTAATTCGTTTTTCATTAACTAGGTCAACTCTATCCGGTCCAACATTGATTCATCGCTCGTCAATACGCAATCCTTTATGTCAGATGCTGATTCCGCAATACCCTGTGTACTGATGTCCCCCAGTTTCACTTTTACTTCAGATGAAATTAGTGCATTGATTTTAAAACTGAAACCCATAAATCATAAGTATGACCAACTTTGTCAATGCCCCTCTAGGTCAAGGCTGTTTGCCATCAGATCCTACAAGTTCTTATCTAACCCATTTGCTAAAAAAAAACATCATTGGATCATAACTTGTTCTCCAACTAACAAGCTATTGCAGGCCTGGTATGGCCCACTAAGATCCTTGAAAACATAGTCACGTCATATCTTCAACATTTTCTTGAAGAACATGGAATTCTTGACAGACATCAATCTGAGTGTACCCTATCATGGCACAGAATCTGCTCACATGACTGCCTGGGATGACATTCTGAGGGCTGCCGATGAAGGGGATCTTAGCATGCCGGTCATGCTTGAATTATCTGTAGCCTTCGACACAGTCGATTTTGATATTCTGATGTCCTGACTCACACAAATTGCTCTGGCTTCCGAGGAATCACTGAAGTGGATTGTTTCCTTTCTATCAAATCGGACACAACAAGTTAAAATGGGAGCCTATTATTGTGATTCTTTGCCCATTCACAGGGTTCCTTCGTCTCGCTGTTATTATTCAATATCTATATTCCACCATTATTAAACATTTTGTCACAATTCAATCTAAGTTACCATTTGTACCCCGACAATACTCAAATTTACATCAAGCTCAAAAATCCCCCGGAAGCAGTCATCAATTAGCCTATGCCCAAAAGATACAACATTGTGTTGCATCTGGCAGCCAAATGTAAACTGTAATTTACACGTCAGTGAATTTGGTAAATCAATGTATTTCCAACTTATACCATTGTGGACCATTCTTCCCCTCATCACAGAAAAAGATTGTCCTGTTGTTGTCGAAACATTGGTAAACTCCAAACTGGACTATTGTAATACCCTTCTCATGAGTTTTCCTGCTGGCCAGATGCACCATCTTCAAGTCGCCCCAAACACAGCCATCAGACTCCTTTACAGCCTTCCCAGAACCATATCCATGCCTCCTTTTCTCAGGAACCTTCACTGGCTCCCAATACAAAAGAGGATCCTTTCTTAAGATCCTCTGCTTGGTTTTAATATGCCTGTGACCAAGCCCCTAGATATCTTGCCTCCAAATTTCTCTCCATTGCCCATCTCGCCTACTTTGATCTGCTGGTTACATTTTTTTGACTATCCCCTCCACTCACTTCGTATATCGCAGAGACAGACACTTTTCTATATGCAGACCTCGAGCCTGGAACTCGCTGGCCATTGATCGTCAGAAAATGAATTCCCTCTCTTTATTCAGAAAGAAGCTTAAAACTAATCTTTTTCAATAACTTGCCATTCCATTTTTCCAAATATATTGCTCACCCTGTTTGCCATATTGTTGACATCTGCACCTAGATGTAGTTCCTGCCTGGTTCCCTTGTGGATAATCAAATCAAAGCAAATCAAATCAAATATGTCTAATTTTGCAAGTTAAATCCAAGGTCTCCTATGAGCTCCCCTGAACCTATTGTGACAACCCAAGGGAGTTCGCAGATCCCGTTTTAAAAATTCTCCCTGTGCTGACTGCAAAGTGTTTTTTTAAACCATTGTGCTATTCTAAAGCAGCATATGTAATTGCTGTAGCTGTTTTGTTCTGCTTCGCATTACAAGACCTTTGTGGAATTAATTCAGTCTGCACATTCTGAAAATTATAATAGGCTTCAAGGCTGCCTGGATCTGGTTTGGATATACAATATCTTAGCTTTTAATGAATGATATGATATTTTGCACATTTTATCTAGAGCAGCTGATAGCCACAAAAAAGTCAAAGGTGGCATGCAGTCTTATACAGTGCACTTGCAATTAAGCATTAGAATATGCAGCCCGAAGGAGCAAGGCCATCTTTCAGGCTGCCTTCCAAGGCTATCTTTTCAGATTCCAGCTGCAGTTTTAACAGAATGACTTACTATTCAAAAGCACCGACAGCACTTACTCTTGCCACCACAGCCCACTCCACATCCAGAAGGGGTGCACAGGGAGCAAGGTAGCCGGCTTTCCATCTTCAGGGGGCTTTAAAAGACTTATCTTCATTTGCGCATAGAATGGAGCCTTCCACTCATTTCGAGGCAACTTATTTCCCAATTGTTGGGCTGTAAAACTAGCTCGTGCTCGAAGGCCCCTTCCAGGGAATTCGATTAATTGTAATCACCAGAGATTCACTGGCTTTGAATTACTTATCTACTCTTATTGTTTACGTTTTCAATTGGGCTTTTTAGTGTGTATTGCTTTTTTTGCACAATTAACCATTTTACTGCCTTTGGGACGTATGTATATTCCTTAATTAAGCGTTCCACTTTTGCCCTCACAATATACAAACTAAAATGAGGGACGGGAGGCATGTGTGCTGCAGATGCTAGTGGCCCACTGCAAAACATATTGCTTTTGCTGCAACTCTGTGTGCCCCTTTGGGGGGGGGGGGGCAGAGGGCAGTTTATGAGAAATCAGGGTTCCTTCCCCAAGGTTAGCTTGAGTTGCATCTTGATATGCTCTTGAATGTTGGCCTGGGCCACATTAGGTAGAACTGTGGAGTTATTCACCCGCCACATCTAGAAAGAATTTAGAAATTAGCCTGCATGACATCTAGATAGTGATGCCACTAACCAACCCACTAAACATCTCACCCCTCTGCATACACCTCTCAAACTCTGACAAAACACAACCAGACCCCTAAAGCACAGCAAACCGCACAAACTTCACTACACCGCAAAAACAAAACAAATCACACGTAGCCTCGCACAACAGAACACAGCGGCTACCAACCGGAAAGCACACGTAAGCTCCGCGAACAGTGCTAACCGAACTGAAGCTGCCAACAGCACATCACTGCTCTCTTTTCCCGCTCAGTCCTACTAACTCACTCCCACCCCCTTTCCTTTTCACATCTGCCAGAGCGCCAGCGGACCACTCAGGTGGTGATAGTGCTGAGTACAAATGTCCTTTAACATTAACATTTTGCTTTATGTAACAGGATGTTGCATTGGGGCATCACGTGGTCTTAGTCTGTTTTGCGTCCCAGGGATGTTTGAAATCGCCAAGTGTGGTACTTCACTGCTGCACATCTGAGCAATCAGTTTTCTCAATTAAATTAAGTTGAATGGGATTCCCACTTGGGACAAATCCTGTCAACATTGTTTCCAATCTTGGACAACCGACATGTGCCGCTGGCGTGCAATACAATATTCCCCTTTTGGCCAGCCCCCTCCCACATATAAAATTTTTGTTTTACTCTTGCAATCACCTAAAGCTAGAGTCGCCCTATTTATATGTACTTCCACCACAAATCATACTAGCCATGCACGGTCGTGTGCCCACCACAGATGTTCGCACTATCCATGGTGCGATGTATGGCTTGTGTTGCTGATAACACTTGCATGTGCCAAGAGCAGTACGAACATGCCCCTTCCGCCCGCACTGCGGCACTGTCTATCAAAATGCAGACATGCGCTGTCAGCACAGAATTCCAATGCATTGCATACGAATTACTGGGCATTGCATTTTCATCGTTCCCGACTTGAGTCATCGGTCTGTGGCCCTGGGAGTTCATGGTTTGAACCCAGCTAAGCAGCGTGGGATTCCCTGCCTGATTCCTTATGGCCAATAGTTTGAACAATAAAGTGCTATAGTCCCACTGCTAGGTGACCCGTGTCCAAGGCAGTGGCCAAAGGGTTGACCACAAAGAGCCCCCCCCCCTTAATTTTGTTTAATTGATTTTATCGAAAAGACATAAGGAAAGGGAATAAATACATTAATTCACTTTTTCAATCAATTGATCAAAATTACATTAACGGTATCAATGGTGCCAGTAATTGATCCACAGTACGACCTCGATTTCATTAAGCAGCAGTTTGGCTGTTGGCCTTTGCCCAGGGTTCAGTGTTCCCATGAGAGTGGCCATGAACCCTGTCTCCCTAGCAGAGGCGAGAAATACCCTAACAGCACATGATTATAGACTTTACAATGGGTTCTGTGCATTCCACACAGTAAGCTATCGTTTATGAAAATGTAGTCCTACAATATGCCAATGCCTCCTTTGCATTTCTCCTGTGCCGCCTTTGCATTTCTCCTATGACCGCTTGAACATAGCGGTGGACACAGCCATAGGTTGATCCACCAAAGTACTATTGCCTCTACCTGGCAGTGACTCAAGTGATCCCGCTCGTGAAATGCTTGCAAGTTGCACATGCCATTGCCGTGTGAGGCCCTAGTGCAGTCTTGAACTACATACCCTCTGGTGGCACCGTGCCGGCTCACTGTACCATTTGTCCTTTCCCCATGGCAAACTGATAACCCAGCATCCGATCTGAGCTTCGCCAACAAAGCCACGCATGCATATGCTACTGTAGGTTTCCATACAGGGGAACCTCCAAATGTATGTTCACCCTGATTCAGGCGCGTGGTTACTGTATATTTTCATAAACGGTCATGCCAGTAGAGTCTGATGGATGAGGAGTTTGGCATGTGGCAGAAGCTGGGGCACAATAGAAATGTTGTCATGGGCAAAGTGCTATAGGCTTCAGCGGTGAGTGCAGCCAGCTGTGCAGGCATAGGGGTAGAAAGTCATGAGCTGAGTGACCACGGTATTACTGTCCCGTATAGCCACTACCCAGAGGTGACACCTGCATCTTTTATAAATGCATGGAGCTCTGATGCTCGCCATACGGTCTTGCAATTTGCCACTGTGTAGTGAGCCTTCCCCTTGGCTTCCATTGATGTGTCATTATAAGTGCTTGATGGACACCATCATGGCACCTGCTGGTGCCCTCTGGTGGAACCACACTTCACACTTGACCTCTGAGTGTCAATGCCCACTTCCCTTCCCCCTGCCGCACGCCGTGTGTGCTTCTTATGTATATTCCTTAATTAAGCGTTCCACTTTTGCCCTCACAATATACAAACTAAAATGAGGGACGGGAGGCATGTGTGCTGCAGATGCTAGTGGCCCACTGCAAAACATATTGCTTTTGCTGCAACTCTGTGTGCCCCTTTGGGGGGGGGGGGCAGAGGGCAGTTTATGAGAAATCAGGGTTCCTTCCCCAAGGTTAGCTTGAGTTGCATCTTGATATGCTCTTGAATGTTGGCCTGGGCCACATTAGGTAGAACTGTGGAGTTATTCACCCGCCACATCTAGAAAGAATTTAGAAATTAGCCTGCATGACATCTAGATAGTGATGCCACTAACCAACCCACTAAACATCTCACCCCTCTGCATACACCTCTCAAACTCTGACAAAACACAACCAGACCCCTAAAGCACAGCAAACCGCACAAACTTCACTACACCGCAAAAACAAAACAAATCACACGTAGCCTCGCACAACAGAACACAGCGGCTACCAACCGGAAAGCACACGTAAGCTCCGCGAACAGTGCTAACCGAACTGAAGCTGCCAACAGCACATCACTGCTCTCTTTTCCCGCTCAGTCCTACTAACTCACTCCCACCCCCTTTCCTTTTCACATCTGCCAGAGCGCCAGCGGACCACTCAGGTGGTGATAGTGCTGAGTACAAATGTCCTTTAACATTAACATTTTGCTTTATGTAACAGGATGTTGCATTGGGGCATCACGTGGTCTTAGTCTGTTTTGCGTCCCAGGGATGTTTGAAATCGCCAAGTGTGGTACTTCACTGCTGCACATCTGAGCAATCAGTTTTCTCAATTAAATTAAGTTGAATGGGATTCCCACTTGGGACAAATCCTGTCAACATTGTTTCCAATCTTGGACAACCGACATGTGCCGCTGGCGTGCAATACAATATTCCCCTTTTGGCCAGCCCCCTCCCACATATAAAATTTTTGTTTTACTCTTGCAATCACCTAAAGCTAGAGTCGCCCTATTTATATGTACTTCCACCACAAATCATACTAGCCATGCACGGTCGTGTGCCCACCACAGATGTTCGCACTATCCATGGTGCGATGTATGGCTTGTGTTGCTGATAACACTTGCATGTGCCAAGAGCAGTACGAACATGCCCCTTCCGCCCGCACTGCGGCACTGTCTATCAAAATGCAGACATGCGCTGTCAGCACAGAATTCCAATGCATTGCATACGAATTACTGGGCATTGCATTTTCATCGTTCCCGACTTGAGTCATCGGTCTGTGGCCCTGGGAGTTCATGGTTTGAACCCAGCTAAGCAGCGTGGGATTCCCTGCCTGATTCCTTATGGCCAATAGTTTGAACAATAAAGTGCTATAGTCCCACTGCTAGGTGACCCGTGTCCAAGGCAGTGGCCAAAGGGTTGACCACAAAGAGCCCCCCCCCTTAATTTTGTTTAATTGATTTTATCGAAAAGACATAAGGAAAGGGAATAAATACATTAATTCACTTTTTCAATCAATTGATCAAAATTACATTAACGGTATCAATGGTGCCAGTAATTGATCCACAGTACGACCTCGATTTCATTAAGCAGCAGTTTGGCTGTTGGCCTTTGCCCAGGGTTCAGTGTTCCCATGAGAGTGGCCATGAACCCTGTCTCCCTAGCAGAGGCGAGAAATACCCTAACAGCACATGATTATAGACTTTACAATGGGTTCTGTGCATTCCACACAGTAAGCTATCGTTTATGAAAATGTAGTCCTACAATATGCCAATGCCTCCTTTGCATTTCTCCTGTGCCGCCTTTGCATTTCTCCTATGACCGCTTGAACATAGCGGTGGACACAGCCATAGGTTGATCCACCAAAGTACTATTGCCTCTACCTGGCAGTGACTCAAGTGATCCCGCTCGTGAAATGCTTGCAAGTTGCACATGCCATTGCCGTGTGAGGCCCTAGTGCAGTCTTGAACTACATACCCTCTGGTGGCACCGTGCCGGCTCACTGTACCATTTGTCCTTTCCCCATGGCAAACTGATAACCCAGCATCCGATCTGAGCTTCGCCAACAAAGCCACGCATGCATATGCTACTGTAGGTTTCCATACAGGGGAACCTCCAAATGTATGTTCACCCTGATTCAGGCGCGTGGTTACTGTATATTTTCATAAACGGTCATGCCAGTAGAGTCTGATGGATGAGGAGTTTGGCATGTGGCAGAAGCTGGGGCACAATAGAAATGTTGTCATGGGCAAAGTGCTATAGGCTTCAGCGGTGAGTGCAGCCAGCTGTGCAGGCATAGGGGTAGAAAGTCATGAGCTGAGTGACCACGGTATTACTGTCCCGTATAGCCACTACCCAGAGGTGACACCTGCATCTTTTATAAATGCATGGAGCTCTGATGCTCGCCATACGGTCTTGCAATTTGCCACTGTGTAGTGAGCCTTCCCCTTGGCTTCCATTGATGTGTCATTATAAGTGCTTGATGGACACCATCATGGCACCTGCTGGTGCCCTCTGGTGGAACCACACTTCACACTTGACCTCTGAGTGTCAATGCCCACTTCCCTTCCCCCTGCCGCACGCCGTGTGTGCTTCTTATGGGGCATGGTCTTGGGATTTCCCACTCTGCTTGCATGTTGTTCTTTCCTAATCAGGGACAAATGAGTGCAGGCTTTCCAGTATAGGGTAGTGTGTCTGCAAAATCCAGAGTGGCAGCATACCCCGGGAATCCCAGTCAATACGGCCGCCATCTACTGCCACACTGGGGGTGAGGACATCCACAGAAGAGGACAATAAAGAAGGAGGTTGAGAGAGTGGTGTGCTGACTGAGTGCCATTTTAGAGTCTGAAATAATGGGCTGTTTGTAATGTGTTGGGTTGAGATGCCTGTCACCGCTTTTATCTACTGGTCTTTTTCTTACATATTGTAGTGGACATTTGACCCCATCCTAACCACACACCATTGTGTTTACAGTTCCTGAAACAGAAGCAGTCCAGCATTTTCAAGCTTGCGCACCACTGTTGCCACAGTAACATTCCCTCTTAATTGTACTTCACTTTTGGTATCTCTTCACTTTTGGTATCTCTTCACTTTTGGTATCTGTGCACGACAATAGATGAGACGATGATGAGGGAACTCTAGTGCAGATAAAGCCAATCCTGTTGCGGGATCATGGGAGCTCAGCCATGGTGTCATTTGCAGTGAACGCTGGGCTCTGGGCTGGAAGCTGAGGACCACAAGTTCACTTACTGATGACTTTTCTAAATGCCACTCGATTATTACCTTTTGGTGTTAACCAGAACCCTGTTCTTTTCTTTTATTATAAGAATTATTTATTCTGTTGCCTTAGGCCTCATTCAAAATGTGAATAAAGAAAAGTCAGCTGCACAATTGAAACTCTGTATGGAGACGAGGGAAGATTCAGAGGGACCTCTGTTCATGGACAAGACTACGGTCACCCTAGAACAGTTCAACAGAATGGCCTCCAGCAGGAGAGGACACCTTTCGAGCAAGGCTTTTCAAAGGCAAAGCATATAGCTAGTGTACATGTCTTGGGCAGCATCTCCAAGAAGGGGGCAGTACCTCTGATTTATTTTGAGGGCACACTGGGCACATGCTTCTGTGAAGAGCATATAATTATGAAGAGGCTGTCGCTGTATGCAAGCCAGCATTACCTGGTGGACACCTGCAAATTACGCATCTCACAGGGCAATTATCCCAGGTGTGGTGGTGGAGTCAAGTACCCGCACCAAAATCTCTGCCCCCATGTTGCCTATATGGTGGGAGCCGGAAATAGCAGCACGTGCAATACCAATGAGGATGCCTGTACCGCAGAAAGTCTTGGAAACAAGGTATCCATTGAGAAAACCATATATGCATTCACGAAGAAGTAGTGGCTTTTAGGACAAAGTCCTGGAAGAAGTGTGAAAATTAGTGAAAGAGAAGACAGGTGATGTCATGCGTACAAAAGATGACGCACCTAGAAAAGATGCACACGGCAAAAGAACATAGACGTTCTATAAGCTCTGAAGAGTTGTTGGTAAAGATGAGCCACATTTCGGGCTCGAGATGAAGATGCTCATGCTACAGAAACACTGAAGAAAATACAAATCAGTTTACACTTGTACGGACGCAGTAACTCAAGTAGACAAAGTAATCTTAAGGCTGGCTATGTAGTGAATAGTTGTGGCGATGCTCCAATGTATAATACATAGGAATGTATAGAACCTGGATATTACACAGTGCACTTTAAGCAAGGCTTGAAACCCTGTGATTGGAAAGGGTTTTTCAGTGTGGCGCAGTTGGAAAATAACTGAAGGCAATGGAGAAATACAAGAAAGGCTTGGGTGACCCAGCACCAAGTAGTCGAGGCTGGTTGTCCATCCAGTAGTTACAAGAACGTGGGAAAGAAACAAACTTCTCTTTGAAGTGGAATGGAAAAACACTGAAGGTGTCAAAAGTTCATCATTTAATAGAATTAAATGCAGAAAAGAGCTCAGAAACACGGTCTCCAGTCACCTGGTCAGATCAAAATAGACATTGGGCCGAGCTACACTGAAACTAAGAAGATACTTCCTTTATTTCTCAGGCACAGAGAGCTTCTAAAAGGCCCAGCTCAAAGCCTTAATTGACTGGCAGACTGCAAGAGTGATGATAGATGTTGGGCTGATTGGGAGGGGAGGCATGATCACGCGACCTTCCCTGCGTGCTGCTAGCATTTGGATTATTCCAGAAGGGTACAAAGGTGCCAAACCAATGGTAGGGGGCCACGTATCAAAGAGACCTACAGTTTGTATAACCAATAAAGTGTCGAGTATTAGTAGGACACGGAAGATGACTTGCCCTTGGGATGGGCTTAGTTGCCCACCTGACAGTAGAGACCTAATTACTTCCCCCGTCAGTATGAAACGTATACTTAGATGTTCCCTGTAATCCTATCACATCCCAAGTATGTTTTTGTAGTTTGCCACGTAGTGTGATGTCACTTATGATGAGTATAACCATAAAAGTTGTGCTGTTTATGATATGCGCTGAGAGAAATCCAGCGAATGTCCATTGATGTCCGTTGTAATTCTCTGTTTTAGACAACTGAAAATAAAACAGAACAAGTTCTGCCAACTTCCTGAGTCAGTTTGAATATTGATGTTTGAGTACATTCTGCATCCCCATCTATCTCAAAGTATTGCTACCTCGTCTTAAAGGGCCATAGATCTATGGGTTCACAGCCATTCACGTGGAGTTGCTGGACTTAAGACTGATAAAATAATGTAGGCACAATTTAAGGGATACCGTTAGTGTGTGCACAAGAATACCAGCAAGGCATAACTCTTTCATGACATCCCAATGTTTTGGTGGGAGCTCCTGGCCTCAGACACCTGTGCAAATATTATAAACCACATTCAGAATGTCCTCATGTGGCTATCAAGCACAATGTAGCTGCAACCAATCAGTGAATAGACTTTATGCCCCTCCATTTGTAACGCATTATTTACCTATGTTTTTATCTGTTCAGGCTCCATGATCATTCCCATTCCATTGTTGAATAAATGTTTTTGCTCATACCATTATTACAAATAAATACAATTATTAAGTACATAGTATAACAGAATCTCTGTCATGGCACTGTGCACTTTTCCTTTAATTACAAAAGCAACACTGACCACCCAGAAAACTGTTGCCAAATAATGTATTGCAAGAACAGAAGGGCAGCACAGTATAGTTAATTGTATGCAGTTTAGAATTCGGAACACTGTACACAGTAAACATGGTTTATCCAAGTGATGCCCACATTACAGTGGAAGTGACAGAGGGGAAGGGGAAAGAACAGTCAAACGTGATGGGGCGAGCGAACCGTCTTTGAGCCACAGTCAGTGTCAGTCGAGCCGGAAGCAAATAAAGTTCACCTAGTCGGGAGGAATGTCTGGTGGTTGAAGGGGTGTGGGAAGGGCCTGGCAGGGATGTCATTTAGGGGTCGCCAGAGGTCGCTATCACACACACATATTTCCAGAGCCTTCCAGAGCCCCTTATAAATTATTCAGGTCTCTCCAGGGCCCCAAGGAACCCAGGTGGACTAGAGCATGGCGCTCATGGGCCCAATTACAACTAATATGGGGAAGAAATGAGGCACTGTAGCACAAAGGAGTCACAGTCTAGTCTTTAGACATTCCTGGGCGTGACCAACTATTTAAGCCACGCCCAGGCTCAAATCCACGCTTTGCGTTGAAACTGCCTCCTGACAGCAGACGCTCACCGCGGTTCTCTGGACCCCGCTCTCTGCTCCTCCAGATCTGCCTTCGATCTCCAGCTGTCACTGCAGCCTCGCACTCACCTGCTCTGCCCGCGACGCTCCAGCAACCAGTTCCGCGTAGTCAGCTCACCAACAGCAGGTCCGCGGCCCCTCCATAGATGCGGCTCCTCCATCTGCTCCCGTCCAATCACGCCTCTGGGAACAGCCGCCAGAGAGGCATGTTAGTCACGGTCCATTGAATTAAGCCCCAAGAAGGGAAAAAACACAACAAAGGTGGGCACACAGCAGACGTTATCCAGCACGTACTGCGAAGCACAAGAAGAAAGACATAACGCAGACAAGTACAAGGGAAGGCACCTATTACGGCAACCATGAACACAAGAATAAAGGCAGGAAAAGAAGGACAGTACACGGAAAGGAACGGCATAAGGAAGGTGCATCAGCAAACACAAGAGAAGGTGTGGCCGCGAACATTAGTGAAGAAAGGCTGCACAAAGGCAAAGACCAAGTCAGAGAAGCATTATCTGGCCAATATTACGAGGACAAGCAAAAAGCCAACAAGATTGGAAAACACATTGAACAGTGACAACTCAAGGCGCTGTATGGTTCTCCACACCACAGCGGGTCTGGGCAGGACCTTCCAGTGAAGTAATTGGTGGAATAGAACAAGCGCCCCTGCTAAAAAATCGAAGCAGGATGGAGAGTCTGCCTTTTAATCACACAAGGTGAGCATACTTAAGGAAAGTTAACATAAGGGCTAGAGGAGCAAGGAGGGAAGTGGGTACAGATATTCAGGCCCTTGTCTTCATCACTGGTTTACTTGTTATTTTCCACAGACGCAGCCTTCCTGTGAACACGAGAAAACCCGAATTGGGCCTCCTGGTACCCCTGCAGGTTTATTTCAGGCACACTTCAGGGGGTGAGTCACTGATTTAGTCTGTTCTTAAACGCCTCAACTCAGCCTTTCATCCTTCTGAGGTCGATAAATGAGTACCAACACAGGTTGGCTGATATTGGGTGCATATCTTTTCTATATAAAGCACTTAAGGGGCAAGTGCTATATGATAACACATCATTATCATTTGGTCATGGACGTCTGCTTGCATTCACAGTAATTTGATAATAGGGGCCTATACACACTGATCTTAACGATACACATGGCGATCCATTTTTGTATGAAATGTACATCACATTATAGTGATAACGTAACCATATTTTTTGTAGGTTACAATGCTATGTGATGCCACTTCTTGTTTTGTCAACTGGGTGAAAGGTTGTGTTCTATCGATTCCCGCGATATCACTTCAGGTGGGGTCGAATGACATCACTTCCTGTGAGGTCATCAGGGGTCAAGGGTCGTGTGACATTTTGGTGAAATGACATCCCTGGGGCCAGGGATGCCAGAGATCAAGGGAAAGAAGTGGGCATTGAAGAAGGTTGATGGCTGCCAGTGGACCAGTTATGATGACTAGTAACGATCTTCACTCAGATTTGTGAAATCTCAAAATAGTGAAAGTTCTTCAAGTCACTCAGCATTGGTTTGATAGGTTAACTTAGTGTCAACATTCAATTTCTGATATACTTTCAAAATCGGAACAGGTGATAAGTGTAGTTTTAAAATGACAGTTCGCTGGTACAAAATTAAAGGGAGACTCTCACTCAACCAGCAGATTCTGGGTTCCTGTGGTTTCCACACTATGCCGCTCAAATCTTTCCGAAACTATGCAATACTTCTCATTCTGGAATTCTTTTTATACTAGGGACTTTCAAGGGCAGCGTATTTAGAAATTAGGCCATTCATCTGTGAAATCCACTGTACACTCAGAGTTGTAGATTCAGCAAGATCCTTTGCTTTTTTTTTCTCGATGTATTCATTTCTAAAATTCAGAGCACTTTACTCTTCTTTTGGTATCTTTCTTAACTGCCACAGGGAAGAACATAACTAGAAACATCTTCGAAGGTGCTGTATGATATGATATGTTATTTATAATGTGCTTAATACCCAGAGGTTTCTAAGCGCAGACCCAGGGATCGAACCTGTGTTGCTCTGTGTCATCTTGCTTCCAAGGTGAGCTCTTTGCCCCTGAGCTATCCTCCCGAAACAATCCCGGATAATTGTAATTGGCTCAATATTGTGCTAGTTTTTGATATTTTATGATACATTGATAACTACAGCGAGTGAAATAATTGTTTGTCGTTGATTGTTTCTCTTCCATTGCAACATTCCCTGAGGAATGGTCATGTTCTACCGTCTTTCTGTCTATTGAATAGTGACATCATCAAGAGAACAATTTGACTTTTAACAAACATGATTTGCAAGTGCTTGACAATCTTATCAATAGCAACATTGTGCTTGCAAATGCTAAAGGGTAATCTATACATGAATCCTGGTGCGACTGTGGTTTTACTAAATTACCAGTTCCTGCAGAAAAATGGTTCTAATTTATTTAAGATGCATTTCTTATGAAAGTAAAAATTCTGCTCTTTACACATGTTTGCAATATTCATCACAGCATCAACTCCTAACTAATCATCCACGATTCAAAATGTTAAATGTACTTGGCTCAAAGCGTGCTCTGCCATTATTGCTTCACAAATCAGTTTGAAACCTGTTCTTTGTGTGTTCTTTGTGGAAAGGAAATGGCCGACATACATGTATATGGCATTCCTAGAGACCTAGCATCTTTGTTTTACTAATTGGTGACTGGGGATGGCTAGGGATCGATCCTATCACTATATTCATGAATTGTGTTATATTTGGGGTGGATATTTGCTAGAGAAGTGGTATGTCTGGTTTAGGAACAGATAGGTCCACCTCACAGTCTTTGTTGCTGAAAGGATGTGTGAGATGTTTTTACCCATGCATCCAAGCCCTACCACAGAACTGTGCATTACTGGCATTGAAAACATCATGATGGCCAGAACTCCCCAGAAAATGCACAGGGAAAACATGAAAAATAGGTTGCCATCCATGTTTGCCTCTGTTAATGTTAATACAAGAGACCATTGCCAGGCCCTATCCTTTGGCTACACACAGAGCAAAAACCAGTGCAAAGAAATATGGTGCTGTTCAAAATCTGAAATGTATTAATTCAAGACAGCTCCCAAAAAGGGGTGCAGTACCGGCGCTCAACACTAACCGGCGGTAGCGGTCTAAACTCTGAGAGGAGGCCTGTCTTTCAGGAGCTGACAAGGAACCTGAGTTAGCTGGAAACTTCAAAGCCTTGCTGGTTAATGAGAATTCTTAACACCTACTGTTCCCAGGCCCCACATCAGAAAGCAGTCTGATCTAATTAAAAGTTCAAAAACCGAACTGATGCTGTTTGGTTCCAGTCGTCAGTTGGCTAATCTAGGGGCAGAGTACAAATCCTTCCAAATTAAGGAAGCCATCATCTCGGTGGCCCCTAAAGTGAAAACCTTGGGCATGATGGTTAACTCTGCGGTAGATTCTCATGCCCAGACCAGCTATCTCCAAAAAAACACGGCTTATTATCTCAGGCTAATGAGATATATCAAGCCCTTCCTAAATGAATGTAACCTGGCGACCATTGCCAGAGCTATTATTTTATCACGGCTCGACTATGGCAATGCACTGCTGTTAGGGGCCTCGTCTAAGGACTTAGCGAGATGTCAGGTGATCCAGAACAGTGCGGTTAGGCTAGTAAAAAATCTGAAGAAGAAAGATCATGTCACCCCCGATAGGATTTCCCTTCATTGGCTAAGAGTAGAGGAACGTATAAAGTTTAAGGCTCTTTCTTTGGTCCACAAGTGCCTCTATGGTAAAGCACCAGAGTATTTGAAAAACAGCCTAGTCCTCTACACACCCAGGAGAAGACTACGATCGGAAGGAAAGTGCCTCATGGTCGTACCCAATTTCAAGCTGAAATCAGGGTTGGGTAGATCTTTTCTGGTACTGGCACCTAAATTGTGGAACAGCCTTCCCGATTCACTGAGGTCAGAAGCAAACCACCTTGTATTTAGGAAACGGATGAAGACACTCCTCTTCAGATAAGATCTCTAACGCTAGTGGCTGTCAGGTCTTCCATGCCAACTGTTTCGCGTCTCTTTATGCCTGCTTTCTTCTCTTCTATGTTGTAATGTTCAAGCGCCCTGATGCCCTCGGGCTACCGGCGCTTTATAAAAATATATACATACACACATACATACATACAAGAGGCCTCTGTCCATGGGAAGTGGTCATACCTCAGAACTCTCCACACAAGAAGGCAGGAAATCACAGGTTTCTGTTAACCAAATGCAGAGTGTCACCCTGGACTGATGCCCAGCTACTAGGAAAATCCAGACAAAGGATGCCTTCCGCTGAATGGGGTATGCTGATTTTGGGTGTGAACTGGCAACAACAACTGCTTTGGGAGAGACAGGCCATGTGACATCTGACTCAGCCAGCTAGGGGCGAGGCAAACCATTGTGGATTCAGAGAGCCGAGCAAATGTATGTTTTTGCTTATAAAATATTGTATGAAGCTGACAAAACTGTACAATTTGGAGATTCTTAATATGAAGAAGGTACCTACAATTTGAGACTAAACTCAACTCCGTACGATGTTCTGAGACCGAACCCCGGGATTTATGAATATTGTGAGTACGGTGTTTATGCTAGAGACATGATAACTGATATGCTCTGGGAGAGGGTGCAGGTCTGTGTAAATTTTGAGGAAAACCCAATATGGCGAAAGTCAGTAAAAAGGGCAAAATGTTGCTGTTTCTAAACCCAAGCTCGTAGAAACATGTGCCTTGAACCAAACTGTACCTTATGCAATCTGTGATGTGTACATGTAATTTTAACGATGTGTGTATCTGGGAAACCTGTTAGTTATGAAAATGTAAAAGCAAAGGGGCGTTTCTTCAATAGATTGTAAATTGGTAGGACTGGATGACTCACAACTCCGTTCCCCAGTCAGGCGACAAAGAATTTTCTAGCCTATCAGGATCCTCAGAGGGTTGGGCATAGAAAGTCAGCCTTCCCATCCACTTTTAAAAGACATTAAAAGACCCACTGAAACCCAGGAGGGTCTGCTCTTTCCACTTTCTTGCAAAACACTTTGCCGGACAACTTCAAATCCAGACAATATTCAGAGACCAGAACTTAGAAAACCAGACTCCAGATTCCAGAACTTTTTAGCAGAAAGGCCTAGTCCACAAGCTGAATCCTTTCCAGAGGCCTCAGAATCCAGCAACCTAACCAAACTATTCAAGAAGCTGTGTGATTCTGGCTAGAACCCTGTGCCAAGAACTGTTGCCACAACCAGAGACCAGACCAGACCGCTGTGCAGTGCCGAGACGAGAACTAGAGATCCAGAACCGCAGACCAGACCCAGACCAGATCGCTGTGAGGAGAACCGGTACCAGAGACCGTCCGTGGCGAGTGAAGCCCAAACCTGACCAGATCTTGACGGCCTATTTCAAATTTATAGTGTGAGTACCCACAGAACTGTGCATAGTCATCTCTTAGTTTAAAATAATCTAATTCAAACCATTTTAACCTGTCCAGAACTGCATCATAAGAAATCGTGTGTCCATTCTGTGATTCAAACCTGTGAAAGTGTCAATTGCCATTCTGAATCATAGTTTCATTTCTGAAATCTACCTCCACAAAATCGTCCGTATCTTTTGAACCACACGTGCTAGGAATGAGATTCAACTGTCATTTTAAAGCTAAGATCCTCAGCTACTCCTTATAGTTTTTCCGTAATCGCGCTCGACGCACTCGGAAAAAGTGCAGCGAATTGCAATTTGATTCAATCTCACCACACATTAAGAAATAGCTGTCTCTTGCTTGCATTGCTGAAATTTGTTTTCAACCTGATAATCCCTCATGAATCATTGCTAGTGTTGACCTGAACTAATTCAAAATAGCTGTCACCTACCCTGAATCTCCTATAGGGAATTAAAATCATTTTTAGCATATTTTCACTTCATTGTAAATCACATTAAAAGTATTTCTGCATGTTTTAAAAGAATACCGGTTGCTCCAAGCTTGCTAGGGGGGAACTAGAATTTGTATTGTATTGTGATTGTCTTCCTGAAAACTGTGCGCTCACCTTCCATCTCTTCATATTGCATAGGGGGGAGTGAATTGCCACAAGGGAAAAAGTGATCATATTATCTCTTGTTGAAACCATATCAGTTTATTTCTGTGCTGCATTCTTTTCCATCATTGCATTTTCTTGAAATCATAAAGGATTCTCAGCTACCTTATCCTTTCTATACCAACTCTTAAGTGATTAAAAATAAAGTTTGCTAGTGTAATATTATCCATTGTTTGTCACTGTCATATTCATAAGTGTGCTATCAAATATTAATGTATTTATAGAAGTGATATATATATATATATATATATATATATATATATATATATATATATATATATATATATATATATATATATAGTTTAATTTTTCAAATAACTCTTTTAATTTGCAAAACAAACCTACTTCTTGGCTCAGTGAGGTCAGGGGGATTCAAAGAGAGGGGCGTTATACAAAGGTTTATCATCCAGATCTATGAACTTGTCATAAAAATATGTAAATAAGGGCTTCCCTTGGGCATCCCAGACTAGGCATTAACGTAGTTGGAGTGCTGAATTGAAGTCACTTAACAGAGGCAAAGGTGTGTAAACCCGTCACGAAATAGAGGCAATCTGCAGGTTACCAGGCCACATACAAGTATTGTCACACTAGCTTAGAAACCCCAAACGGAAATATTCCAAAACCTATTTTAAATTAAATAATAACAGTAGTTTCTGATTGATAAGCGGATAGCTTGTTTCTTAAATGTGAGATCAATAACATGGTTTGCGCTAGCCTGCTTATTCAGGGGAAAAACACTGATGTGTATCATTATTAGCCACCCAAAGTTTAACTTGGCGTGAAGCCTTTCAGTTAAATATAAAATAATGTTCCTCTAATTGAATCAACTGTGCATACCTATATCATTGGTAAACTGTAATAATGTCTCTAGGGTAATCCCATGTGTAGACATTTGAGCATTGTGGAGGTTATCTTGTGAAATAATCTTCTTCTTCTTTACCATAACACATGGTCCTTTGTGAACATCGTTTGCCTTTTGGTAGTTGGTTAAAATTGCACAATTTAATTGTGGGGCTAAACTCTTCAAATAAATACAAGCTTTGTGGAGTATATAAACAAAGGTAATATGTTTAAGTAATAGAATGCAAAGCTTTCTATCCTTACTGTAGATCTCCATCTGTCCACATGTGCTTTCTTTTCTCGTAACCCCCTGACATGCTATCACTTTTCTCTTAATTTTCTATTGCTGCTTCAGAGCGTCATAGTTCTACTCTCTCTACATCCTTGAAATTCCTCAATTCTTTTGTTACCAGTGACATCATACATCCAAGCTTAAATAAAGGTATTGCTTGTAACCCTATGTACCTACTATATGCAATATGCCATCCCCTCTACTTAACTTCTTGCCTTGCAACAACATTAACTGTGGTACATATGTTTACTGCATATGTTCTCCCTTCATCTCTCCATAACATTTCCATGTCTTGATTCCTCTCCTCCACACCTTGATCTCTTGGAATTTACTTGGATTCCACTCGTCCTCCAATATGTTTTGCAACATTTGCATCTCTGACTTGTGTCCCATCCCTTCCAGTAAACTTTGCTTTAATTCTTCCCTCTAAAATAAATTATACAATCGGCTCCCTTTTTCTTCTATGATATGCATGTACCATTCTGTGCATGATATATTCCATGAGAATGTATACTCAGCTCTCTCACTGTTGTTCTGCATTTCTACATTCCTACTCTATCAATCTTCATTTGTGTACATTTATTTTTCCGCCACTTTTAATTAACTATATACAAGTCAATATATTGTCACTGCCAAGTGCGTCTTCACGAATATGATGGTTTTGGTAAAAACATGCAGCATTTTAAATACCTGCCATTTTTAAAATACCACCTAAGTATGAGTTCTAGGAAATTTACTGAATGGTGTATATCGAAGTTAATGCATGGGGTGAATTACCCCATAACATTGTGCCTGGATTAGCAAATGCGGCAACAGCACAATTGTATTAACCATCACCCCCAAAAGGTAGGCAAGTACAAGAGTACATGTGAATGTTAAGAGATGCTACTATCAATAATGTGCCAGTGTTAAATCATTTCTATGTATTGTTGATAATGATGAATTATGATTGGGAAAGTCAATGCAGAAATTGTGTTGATCGACCAAGGGGCAAGTAATAGTTCTATAAAAAGCATATGTTTTCTCGCATAAACAACATATTATGTGTATTACTAATGAACAGTCGACAACAGACATAGGACCCTTAGTGCCCCCGATTTGCATACTTTTGATTTTGGTAAATACCCCCATCATCATGTTGACTACCTAAATGTTTTCTGCAATACTATTTATGGAAACCATAAAATTCCAATATCATCAATACAATATGATATTACAATGAGCAATGATATAACCTGGATTAGCTATTTTACAAATTACTGTCCTCTCATGGTTCAATTATATTTTTCCCCATAGGGAGTTTGCTGCATCTGTCATCAAATGTAGACAGGTATCAGCTTGACGTGCAGGTCAAAGACATGGGAGACGAATCTTCAGGATATTTCACCCCCGGTGAAGTTCTTATTGAGATAGTTAACAACACTTGGTTTCTACCAATTGAGATTCAACTTCAAGAAAACCTAAATGAAACATATCCAAAGGTCATGTCAACGGTAAGTGTATGCAAAATAACATTTTTCTTTAAAATGCATTAGAAAGACATAGGAATTGACAGCTGTATAATGGATGGACGCGTGAACATGGAAGGAAGTATTAGGGAAACAACTACTAGTGGCCTGACAGCCTTGTTTTCATTATAAAATGTGAGCCAGGATGGAAAAATGGGCCTTAAGATTGCCAAACGGGCACACCTTTCGCCTTCAAATGCAGCGGGAGAGTGTTACACAGCATTTTGTTGAACAAATAGAGAATAATTGCGTTTGTTCAGTTATGGACAATATGTCCTTTGTAAATCCGAGTGAATTACAGACTAATATTTCTGAATTGTGTTGATGGAGTCATCCCAGCTAACACTCAAGCTGATTATGAACGAAAGTCTAGAAAGCGGTCAACAGTTTGAACAAAGAAAAGCAAAGGAATCAAGCAGATTATCTTCCTGACAAAATTTGCAACTGAGTTAAGGGATTTTTATTTATGATCCGTGTTTGATCCTGTTAATTATGGACTATGGAATATGATTTTAGGCTGTCACAGTTACTTTATGATTGGAAGTACAGAGCAATTAATCAATTTTAAATCATTCTAAAGAGACTTTTTTGGAAGATTTGTGAAAAGAAATCAAGGTTAAGCAGATGTCAAACTGCGGCAGTAATGTCTCACATTTACTTTCAGTCTTGCTGCAGAAAATTAATAATGATTTAAAGAAAAACAGGGGCAAACATGTGTTTTCATAATAAATGCTGATAAATGCTTACTCACTAATGACACATTGAGCACACATTTCAGGTCTGAGTTACAAAGGATTGCTTAGGAGAAAATTGGGGGATGCCGGGATGATCTTACATTAGTTCCTGCTGCATTAAACCTATTCACAAAGCCTACAACTGGAGCAAACCTTGTGCTGGTTGAAGCATCTTTCAGATGCTCATGGGCAAACCTGATTCACAAAAATGTGCTCAGGCAGATCTAAAATGTTTAGGGTTTATGTTAACATTTATATAAGATGCACTGTTCATTGCAGAAACAGGATTCTTATTAACATTTAAATTTGGATGGAATTGATTCTTGATGGATGCGCCCCTTGTCTTTTTTATGCAGAGGGCGCAACAGGGTGGAGATGTTGCAATAATAATAATTATTATTATTTAATGTGATACAGTTTAAATATAAAATGTTACACATATACAATTTAAATCATAAATTACATTATGCAAGCAGTTAATAACTATAGAAAATTTCATTTTAATGCAATTAAGATCTGAATTCATATCATCAAGATTAGCATTAATGTTAATGTTAACATCAACATTAAAATTAACTTTGACATTGGCGGTTGTGCTAGATGCAGCGAAACAACATTCAGATGCTATATTGGGTAACTGGCATGGAATGGCTTATCGTGATAGCATAAAGGTGAAATGAGGTGTCCCAGATCACACAGTTACAATGCTGCTTATTTATTCATTCATAAGGTCCTCATTGCCGTGTTCAGAAGCCAGTGGCTTAACCACCACGCACCAGACTCGAAACAGAGCCATTTGAAGCCCCCTATCCTTGGTGTTAATACATAGCTTCCAGAATAGAGGATACTTAATTGTATCTAAATGATGCACACATTTACCCAAATGACTCATGTATACCATGCCCATGTTTAAGCATTCAGTCATAACGTACTTAGCTGTCTCCATATTTGTTTTAACAAGGCAAATGTGTCAATACCATTCCTGTTCAGGCAGTGACAATGATGGACCTATAACACTCATCAATACTGGAAGGCGATTTATTCATAGTAAGTGCCTAAATATGCGTAAGTGTTTAGAGGGGTATATGTCCAAATAACAGTGAGCTTTCTTGTTTGTATACAACACGTCAGAGAAAAATGAATAACTTTTTGTTTTGTTAGATGCAAAAAGTTTTCATTCCAATCCCACAAGTCCATGAATTTTTCAAATGATCTCCTAAGGACATGAAAGTCGTCCCCCTAATTGGGGGTCAAGCCTATATATTCAAATAGAACTTTCATGCTCCTGTTGAAGCTAGAATTTGTCCAAAGCCTACGTTCAGCATTCCCTAGGTTTTGGAGGAAAATATTAGTGGGCCCACTGAGCATTCTGCTATATAGTATTGCTCACCTTTCAAGGATCATAGCCTTAAGGGGACATAATCCCAAATTCTAAATGCAATATTGCCATGGGGACACAGTTTGGCAATCCAAGGAGCTTCCTCCAGAATCTTCCTTTGATTAACTGGAGCCATTTCAGATCAAAGTCAACCGGGCTCTCCAAACCATAGGTGACCGCCGGCCCCAAAAATGGCAAATACAATCGTTGTGCACCTGCAAGCGAATAACCTCCCCTTCTTTTAACAAATTGTGCAATTAGTAAGGTTAGCTTAGTTGCCTTCCTAGTGCGGACCTCTACACAGGTTTTATAGCCTGGCCTTGCATCAAATTCAACTCACAGATATTTATACAAGGTGGTATAAGTAACTTCAATGTCCTGTATAAATATTCTGGGTCTGGGTGCAAACTTTGCAGTGAACAGTATAATCTGGGTCTTGTCCCTGTTAATAATCAAGCTATTTTGATCAGTGTACGACCAAAGTGCCATGGCCATATATTGAATACCCATTAAGGTGCCATCTAAAAGAACAAGATCAGCCACATATACCAATACTGGACAGCGTGTCTGATCAATTTTGGGTGGACAACCTCTATTTCGGGACAAGAAACAGGGGAGATCTAATACATACAGGTTATACAGTAACAGGGCAGTGATTAAGCCCGGTTTAACCCCATTACACTGGGCGACCGGCATACGATGCAGATCAGTCCTTTCTGCAAAGAAAGCAATCGATTAACATCTTGAAATGCCTCGCCCCTCTTCATATAAGGAAAATATTCATGTTATGGCTCAAAAGGCCGTACCAAATGAATAGAGAAGACACTTTATGATAAGCATGGATGATATGAGATTTATGTTTCATTTCTGAGAGAACATCTCAAAAAATAATGTTGAATGAATAAAATGTATCGAATCACAAATACATTACTGTTCACTGTTCTTCTTTTCAATTTTCTTTAAACATCCTTGTATGGTTTGTGGAAATCTGAAGCCACATTTTAAGAAATTAAATGTAATTTTAAAACTAAAGCAGTCAAAATGATTTTGATAATGTATTTCAAAGCTTAATCTTATTAAGACATTGCATTACCAACTAATAATATGGGGAATGCTTGGGATTTTTGTTGTATCTTCTTTTGATTCTATAATTTGCACTCACCCACCCCACTAGCGTAGATTGTTCTGATTTTTTGTTTGATACAATAAAGGTCAAGTAATACCAGAAAAAGTTCTGTTCTTTGAGGACTTCCCTACTTATTTGTATTTGGGTATATATAGTGCTACCCTAGTTAGGAAGCAATTAAACACTGTACAACTAGTATGGGGTTAGCAGCGGTCAGTGGGAGGAGATATTACAGGTTATTATATTTTGAATATCCCCTAAGTGACCGCTGGGTATTCCCTGAAGAGCAGGGCCTTGAGTATATTCCTGTACTGCAGGAGCATTGGCGAAGTCTGGATAGCGACCAGGATGGTATTCCAGTAGGCTGGGGCAATTCAACAGAAGACCTGCTTCCTGTAATTCTCTTTGCGTATGAGTTTAGTCTCAAGCCCTGCCAAGGTCTGTTCCTAGAGAAATAATTCCCACCTAAGCTTGCAGTTTACGTGACTAAGTAGGCTGGTATTCAATCAGTAGTGGCCCTATATGTGATGCAGGTATAATACTTAATACCATGCACGATGCACTGATGGATGTAGGAGAACCACTGTCCACCTTTACCCCAGTAGATGAACTTCATTGGAAATTAGATTCTACTTTTCAGTAGGTGGTAACAACCTTTGTCCATATGAAAAGCTCCATAGAGTTTGTAAAAGGGCTTGGCACCTTGTAGAACCAGTGCCTGCATGAATCAAGAAAGAGCGATAGAGAGGCTAGATGCCTGGATCATTTGTGGATAAACAAAGGCGGATTTGAACTCTTAACCCAGTTACAATTGTGAAGGAAAATGTGGAGGAGTAAACCTAGGGCAGAAACGAAGATTAGAATGATCGAATTGGATGTAATGTCCACAAATGATTCTTAGATTCCTCCAGAATTGGCTGCTCAATGTTAGCTCTTGTATTCATTCCACCTTTTCAAATTTTAGCAATTAGTCAGAATCACCCAAGCAACAAAACCAGCATCCTATTTGGATGATATAGTAACTTCTACTGTCATTAAAGCTTTACAACAGAAATCACTTGCTCCTTTGTTGAAAATGGTCAATGATTCTCTGCAACAGGGGGCATTTTCAGCTACACTGAAGATAAAGCGATTTCTGCTTTTAAAAAATAAAATACAAATTTGAACCCCTGTGATTGGTGTAACTATATATGAATACTGTATTTCCATTTCTTGGCTAAGATACTAGAGAAGGCTGGTGCGATTCAGCTTCTTAGACACATTGATGGGTGTGACCCTGCTGCAACTCCATGAATCTCAGGTTTTAGATCTCAGTGTACATTCATTTAGTTACGCTCTTTGTGGATGTATTGAACTCAGAAAAGCAAAAGAAAGCCTTCCAAAAATGGGACCCAGAAAGTCAACAACTTCCCTAGACGTCACTGTGTTTGAAATATGGCTTACACTCGTGGTTTCTCAGAAGTATTCATAAACACACTACGAGCCCAGTAAGTGAGAGAACCTGGTTAGAACTGAGCACACACTAGACACCTCTTTAAATATTAAAGTATTTACCCATGTGTGGCCAATAAGCAACCTCACATAGGAACCCCATTGTCTTTGAAAACCGTGATGACCAGCTGTTATTGCGCCATGGGTGTGATTCAACATTGTACTTCGGAATGTGGTAGATACCACCCACTGATCATAACCAGAGTAGGGTTTCCTAACATCTTAATTTTTAACATCTGTTAAAATCTTATAAAAAACTCAAATATCTTCCTTAACTTTTGAGTCTGGTTCGGATATGGGAACGTTTTCTGGGTCCACTAGATATTGATAGGCTTGTTGTATAATTGGATGTTCTTTTTGTGTTGTAATTAAATCTTGGCCTGAAGCATCTCTTCTCTCTTGCAGAATTGAAGGATCATTTTCAACTTGGGTTTGTGATCAAGTCACTGCTGTTGTTTTTCTCCAAGGAGATGATCCATGATAATGTACTCACCTTGGATTGCTCCAGTTTTGGAAAATTGGTCAGCCAAATCGTTTCCTGTTTCATCAGGGCCATCAAATTTGGTGTGACTTATAATTTTCTTTCAGAATAGGGTTTGTTTGTTTGATGTTACTAAATCATCTCTTGTTTATATTAGCTTGATTTGATTTGATTCTGGTATTTCCAAAGCGCATACCTAGATGCCTCTGGGTTTGTGCGTTATATAAATGCCAAAATAAATAAATAAATACCCCATAGGGGTCCAGGCAGAATCTGCATCTGAGCACAGGTGGCTAATCGAAACGAACAGTGGCCATGGACTGCACTAATTATAGGCGTAGTACCTGTGTATTAGATGGTGAAATAACAGGAAAAGGTAGCTTTTCAATTTTTTCCTGAAAATAGACAGATATTCAATCCATCATAAATCCACTGAAAGGGAGTTCAATGAATGGGGGCCAAGGAAAGAAAAAGCTTTCCATGTTTCATGGTTTGTTTTTGGGACAAGCATAGCCCTGAACTTCCAGTTCAGTAAATGCTCTACAAATCCATTTTGGACATAGTCTGAATCAGTTGTGATTACTAGTTCCTGGATCTGGTGATATACAGCAGTAAGAACAGCTCTATATATTGACAACAGTCTTGCCATGTAACTACTCCAGCGACCAATTTTATAACTGGCGACAGGTTCTGGGGTGAACATCCATCTACATAAACATCCATCTACATAAACAATAGGCATTCCTTGACAGGTGTTCTCGTCATAGCCTTTATGAGGAGACACTAGATACGCCTCCCTATTATTGGTAGTTTTTAACTATTCATCTTCTACACAATTGTCTTGAACACAACCATGTAGATTAACTTATCCTTGTGCTATGGTACTCTTTTTGTTTTGACCATATCTGATATCTACAGGGTAACCCTGAATAGAATGTATCCAGGAAGTAATCCTTGAGTTAGAGACATTCCCAGTTCTGATCCATCCACTCTGCAAATATTGAAGAGGCAGGTGGGAAGTCTTAACTATTGCATGTTCCCCATGGATAAACAGACTGGTATTGTACCACCAATACTGCTGTCAGGAGTTATTTCTCTCAATCATTACATTTGACCTCCACGGGTGATAACATTTTGCTTGCAAATGTGAGGGTATCTGAAAATCCTGTTTCCAGGAACATTTTTTTTATTTTTGATAGGCTAAGCCAAACATGGAGCGTGGGATAAACTTCATTTCAGTTGTTTCACAGCCTCTGGTTAAGAGTCCCTCACTGCCACTTGACCCCCCCTTCAATAGATGGACCTAGGGAGTGATTGATTTCGGCATAATCCTTGTTGAATTTATGTCTATAGTCAGTCAATACTAAAAGGCTATGTTATTCCCATACATTTGTGGGGTTCTTCAATTTCAGCAGAGCTTCAACTAGATTCTTCTAAGGATTAGTACCATCTGCTGTGATTTCAAGGTCTAGACTGTTTACTTTAGATTTGCACCACTGTGCGTACGGAAGGTATAGCTTTGCACCTGCATTTCTTAGCTGGGTCAGCACATGGCCGATTTCCTCCAAGTGGTCATCAACAGTTTGACTTTTGATTAATAGATCATCCACATACGCCAAATTCCATCCCTTGGTACGGTCAGGCGCAGCCTTATGTAGGAAGATATTGAACTCATTTCTACTGTTAATGTACCTGAATGGCCATCTGATCCATGCATACTGCTGCGCCCAAAGATAATGGCTAGTTTATTCTGGTGTTCACAGAGTACAGTGACAGTCCAATTTCTATTAATCAAATCAAGGGCAGTATACACGTTTGAACGCTGGATCTGTACAGGCCCCTGATCAATGTAAGGAAGAGGCCACCTTGACATGTGTACTTTTTTGCTCAGTTCCCTTTGGTCTGCACAGAGTGTCTATTGTCCATTGAGTTTCAATATTCCTAGTACTGGAATATTAAAAGTACTGTAGACTGATAATGTCCATGAGTGATTCCATGAATGCCAAAGATAATCTGTATTGTTTTATAAACACTGGTACCATGTTGGGGTTTGTAGGTATGGGTGTAGAATGAAAAGAAGTATGTCCACAGTCATATAAATCTACAGAAAATCCTGTTTGAAAATCCATGAATATTATTTCTTTTATTATTTTCTTTGTATTATTGTTTAAAGCACAGACCTAACTTGAGAGCAGCAGAGCACTGTACAGAGTGTGAAAAGCCAACATTTGGGCTGACATCTTTTAACAGTATCAGAGTACTGTGAGGTTTGTGCATCGGTATGTGAATCCATTGGAATTAGTCCTTGGTCAGGCGTTGTTGAAAGAGCCATGTTTTGCGAGAATTACGAAATTGGAGAATTGTGGGGACATTCTGAGATGAGACCAGGATCCAGTTCCAGAGGATGGGTGCATGACAAGAGAAGGATTGTTTGCGGGTCCTCTCTTTGTGGATAAGTTGGTATTCAATCCAGTTGGCCGATTTGTTGCGCAACAAGCGTATGCCACCAGATATTTCGAGATTAGCCGCCAGGAACACCGTGTGCTACTCATGACTGCTTTGTAGATCATACAAGCATTCATGGGCAAAAACAGAAACAGGCACACTAGCGCTTGCATACAAAAGATAAGTATTCTGTAAGGCAGCGGGTGATTGTAGTTTGTCGGTATTTTGTCCAATACGCCACAGCAAGGTCAAGCAATTAAAGGGGTTATACAGTAACACTGCGCAAAACTCTGGATTGTTTACTGCAGCATTGCATCAATATTTATTGTTTGCACACATCAGCTGACACTGGTTTTTATATTGAAGTATTAGGCACCCAACAGCTGCGATACACATGTTCATGCTATGGCAGAACCAGCAGAATATATGCTAACCAGAGATGATGGTATAAAAGCTTTATTTGCACCAAGAGGTTCAACATTCAATCCTTTCAAAAGACTAAATTCAGAAAAAGAAGAAAGTAGATCTAAATATATTAAACTTGACAACTTAGTATTAGAGAAGTCAACAGATTTTGGGGAAAAAACTACATTACAACATTAGTTACAAGAAAACAAAATTCCACGAGTTCTTAGAATTCTAATTCTTCCAGATTTTGAGGACCCTCTCGACAGTGATTTAGCCTCAGAGTAGGAAGCTAATCTGACAGTCAGTTCGAACAACATGACCAAACTGCTTATTGAACATGCAGAAAGGGAACATGCCCGTATTGTTAAATCCATAGAAACTCTAAAAGCAGAAATCGATTTATTTGATGTACCAAGTGCTACCATTGTTAAAAATTATAAGACCATGTACAAAATACTAAGGCAACATCAAGATGAAGTAAAGTTGAGGAAGTCTAGAAAATGTTCTAGGGACGATAGGGATTACCAAGATAAACCAGCCCAGATCTTGGAGTAGCAGCTTAGTCTCTTCACCACTCACCTCAGATATCGAAAGTGATTCGGCCAAACAAGAGGTGAGCAATTCCGAAGGAGACTCCAATTTGAACCAACAATCTGAATTAGAAAACATACCAGCAATAACTCAAGATTTAACTGTAATGTTGCCTTTTTTGACTTTCCACAAGCCAAAATACATTAACTGCAGGTACAAACCAAGATGTACAAGGAGGGGGGCAAAATGGCAGGCGGAGACGCCACCCAAATACCCTTTGGGCTAACAAGAGCCTCATATCAGAAATCATTACAGAATAAAAACAGGTAGTCTACAACCTAAGCAAGCATCAACTCTCATCAGAACAACACGCTGTGCTTCACAAAGGCTTGTCTTTCGCGCTGTCAAGCACAAACAATTTTGTTCCAAGTGAGATCGATCTATTTAAGTTTGTTTGGAAATTAAAACTTTAAAAAAATCTTCTCTAGTCAAGTCAAAAATTATTCACCAACAGTCCTAGACCCAGTCCCATCAGATTTGACACTGCAAAACATGCTCAATACACATATTCAAATGTCACTTCAAGATTTAGAACATGATGAGGAACGTAGTGTATTACAAACCTTAAATGAATTGAATGTGCAACAACAAAATTTGAAAATTAAAGAATTTACTAAAAAATCACAATTTACGCCTGTTTTTCCAAAAGACAATGTTATTGACACCATTTACCAGGCCGTAACCGATGACTTACATCGGTTGGCAGACAAGAGTCACAAATATAAAAACCAGTCCAACTCCAATTTAACCAAATCTGAATCAATAGCCTTACGCAAATTGGCCACGAATCCAAACCTCATTATTAAGGCGGTAACATTGTTATTATGGACAAAGGGGACTATATTGCCATGGGGTTACAACATCTGAATACTGTCGGGTGCAACCAGATTTTAAGTAGTAACCCCACTAAAGACCTTAACAAGCATATTGCATCTCTGGTTCAAAAATGGCATAGGAAGGGTAATCTAACTGATGTGGAAAAACTATTCTTAATTGTTGATCATCCCACTATGCCAACGGCATATTTTCTACCTAAGATCCATAAATCATTTGAAACCATTCCTGAAGGTAGGCCGATAATCAGTGGCAAAGGTGGAATTTTGGAACCTATTTCAATTTACATCAATTAATGTTTACTACCCCTTGTCTTAGAAACACTGACATATATTCGGGACACAATGCATATTTTACAGATCCTTGAAGACCTTGCATACCGTCCGAATTTGCTATTGTTTACCCTTTATGTAAAGGCACATTATACGTCTATTGACCATTCAAAGGCATTTGAAAGTGTTAACTTCACTTTTCGTAAGGGTTCAGCATCATTCTATACACTTGTGGAAATGCTTAAAGAATTTCTCCTCTTTGCATTTCAAAATAATATATTTCTATTCAACAATATCTATTACAGGCAACTATTCAGCGTAGCGATGGGAGCAAGCTATGCACCTGCCCAGGCTAATTTGTTCATGCACCAATTTGAACAACAATATGTATTTACTAATACCAAATTTACATCATCCATATATAATTGGCGCCGTTTTATTGATGTCTTCTTGATTTGGACTGGAACAGTGGATTGTCTCATGGAGTTCATCAAATTTTTGAATGACAATGAATAGGGTTTACAATTTCCTCACAAATATAGTAATTCCAAGATTGATTTCCTAGATTTATCAATCTTCATTACAAATCGAGGTTTCATAACCAAAACATTTCGAAAGGAAACCTCTGTCAATTCAGTCCTTCATACACAAAGTTGTCATAAAAAGGCAGTAATCACTAATATTCCCAAAGGGGAATATATTCGGGCGAGGAGAAATTGATCAGAGAATGCAAATTTTCAAGATTAAAAGGTACTCATCAATACAAGATTTCTAGCAAGAGGGTATAAGAAGCAAGTTCTCATTCAATCAGAACAAGCGGTGAAATGTATGAAGAGAGTTGATCTGCTTACACCCAAATACGATCTACCAACTCACATCTCCATGAATTAAGATTTGTCACAATATACAATATTGACAGCTGTAACATATACACAACCTTTAAGAGGCATTGGCACCTGCTTCAACTGGTTCAGGATCTGACCAAATGGCTTGATCCTATCCCGAGCATTATATATAGCAAAGCACCAACGCTTACAAATATACTCTGTCCTTCATTTATGTCCAATTGAGCAAGCGGCCAAACATGGCTATCGCAGGGATAGAAAAAAGGATTCCATAAATGTGGATGCTGTTCCATGAATACATATGCTTTGGAAAGTTCATGTGTCGAATTTGGATCATTAGGCAAATATTATATCAATGAATTTATTAATTGTAATTCCAAGTATGTTGTTTATTGTATTATCTGTGATCGGAAGCACAATCAGGCCACTAAAAGTCAGAATTAGAGAGCACTTATCTACCATCTCTAATCAAGATGCTAAATTTCCTCTGGCAACACATTGGTAAATTGCCCACCAGATGGATAACAATCAAGACATTAAATTTGCAGGTTTAGCTCAAGTCAATCTACCTCAAAGAGGTGGTAATCTGGAGTTAAAATTTACGCAAGTAGAAGCGAGACTAATCTGTCAGTACAGAACCGTATCACATGGCCTTAACACAGACCATGAATTTTCTGTATTCTTATGATTTGATGGGGTGCTGCAACCCATATCTATGTGAATTGGCTACCCTAAGTCTGAGTGAATTGGTTACCCCAAATCTTAGTTTTTGCCCTAATGATTGTATATGTATAGCATCATTTAGACTATGCAATGTTTAACCTGATTGTGTATGAAGATATAATGGGTCGAAACAAGGTTACTTTCTGAAATTTGATATAGCCCTTATATTGTAATTTATCGTTACCACAGTGACAACTGTTTTTCATCAAGGAATCATTGTAAAATAGAAATGATTGGCATCTCGCATTCGCAACATATATGGATATGTTTGAAGAGGTGCTGATATATTCAGGAAGGCAATGCAATGCCGTTTTATAATAATTTACTGATATTGAAGTATAATTGGTGATCAGCCTCGTATTAGAATTACTACAGTATCACAATTGAACAGCAAGCATTACTTGTGGAATAATGCAATGAAAATGTAGCAATTGCATATGTTATACAGGGTTATGTGCCACACTTGACTAGCACAATGGGGATCTCCTTTAGATTGCAAGCCTTTGGGCATTTCTGCACTGTTCAAATAAGAGTAAGATCAGAAGGAACGGAGGCCGTTAATTATTGTCTTTCTTTTAATCACGAATCAAGTTGGACATTAGTTATATATTTATCAGCTTTGGCCCTTTTTGGGTGACTGTATATTTAGGGGCCGATTCATGGAACAAACGTGCGCCGAAAATCTTCACGCAAGCAGGCGCAAGCAGGCGCAAGCGGAAAAAAACAGGCGCACGCGTGCGATTCATGGAAGTCCCTGCGCGTGTTCACCTCGGGATGTGCGCCAAACCCGTGCATGGCGCACAAGTCACTGCAACATCCCGAAAGGCGTGCGCGACGCGCACAGTGAAAGCGAACAACCTCGGCGCATACACCAGAAAGTGGGCGGGACACGGGGCGTAACGCGCGGATTGGGGAACAACGCGTGAAAATAAGGGCGTAACTGGGGATGTACTGCAGGGAAGCAGACGGAACGCCCACACGCACTCGAACCACACGTATTCATGGAATTGAATAGGGCAAAGCCACGCACAGCCAAAGACACGCATAAGCTGAAACACGTCCGCCACACGAAGGCAGGCGGTAGAGTCCCAGCGCATCACAAAAGTGGCAACATACAGCAATTGGGCCTGTGCGAGCGGGGCACGTGTATTGCGGGGGTGTGCGGGAAGCAACACACGCGATCGAGCGGGGTACGTGTATTTCGGGGGGTGCGCGGGAAGTGACACACGCGATTGAGCGGGGTACGTGTATTTCGGGGGTGCGCGGGAAGTTACACACGCGATTGAGCGGGGTACGTGCATATCAGGGGTGCGCGGGTAGTTACACACGCGATTGAGCGGGGTACGTGTATTTCGGGGGTGCGCGGGGAGTTACACACGCGATTGAGCAGGGTACGTGTATTTCGGGGGTGCGCGGGAAGTTACACACGCGATTGAGCGGGGTACGTGTATATCGGGGGTGCGCGGGTAGTTACACACGCGATTGAGCGGGGTACGTGTATTTCGGGGGTGCGCGGGAAGTTACACACGCGATTGTGCGGGGTACGTGTATTTCTGGGGTGCGCGGGAAGTCACACACACAATCTCATCAGGGTACGTGTATTTCAGGGTGCGGGGGAAGTATCCCACGCAACATCAGCAGGGTACGTGTATTCCAGGGGTGCGCGGGAAGTTCCACACGCAATTCCATCAGGGTACATGTATTACAGGGGTGTGCGGGAAGTTCCACACGCGATATCATCAGGGTACGTGTATTACAGGGGTGCGCGGGGAGCAGCACACGTGAATTGCACATGTGGGTCCTCCCAGGTGTTCCCTCTACACCCTCCACGGCCCCACCAGGTGGCTCACACCACAGGGGCCTACCCAGCACATGTCATGCAGGCACCCCATCCACCATGGCTATGCCCACCAGCCAACCCACATGTCAACTTGCACTACTGCCCACCAACGCATGTCCCCCTGCACCCCCAGCCACCAGGGGCACCCTCCACCAGGCCCCCACCCATGTCTCCCACCACCCCCCAGCAGTGCAGGGGCACCCCCACCAGGCCCCCACCCATGTCTCCCACCCTCCCACCCCCCAGCAGTGCAGGGGCAGCCTCCACCAGGCCCCCACCCATGTCTCCCACCACCCCCACCCCCCAGCAGTGCAGGGGCAGCCTCCACCAGGCCCCCACTCATGTCTCCCTGCACCCCCACCCCCGAGGAGTGCAGGGGCAGCCTCCACCAGGCCCCCACCCATGTCTCCCACCACCCCCACCCCCCAGCAGTGCAGGGGCAGCCTCCACCAGGCCCCCACTCATGTCTCCCATCACCCCCACCCCCCAGCCACCAGGGGCATCTTCCACCAGGCCCCCACTCATTTCCCCTATCACCCCCACCCCCCAGCCACCAGGGGCAGCCTCCACCAGGCCCCCACTCATGTCTCCCTGCACCCCCACCCCGCAGCAGTGCAGGGGCAGCCTCCACCAGGCCCCCACTCATGTCCAACTCATGTCTCCCATCACCCCCACCCCCAGCAGGGCAGGGGCAGCCTCCACCAGGCCCCCACCCATGTCTCCCACCACCCCCACCCCCCAGCCACCAGGGGCAGGCTCCACCAGGCCCCCACTCATGTCCAACTCATGTCTCCCATCACCCCCACCCCCAGCAGTGCAGGGGCAGCCTCCACCAGGCCCCCACCCATGTCTCCCACCACCCCTGCCCCCCAGCCACCAGGGGCAGCCTCCACCAGGCCCCCACTCATGTCCAACTCATGTCTCCCATCACCCCCACCCCCAGCAGTGCAGGGGCAGCCTCCACCAGGCCCCCACCCATGTCTCCCACCACCCCCACCCCCCAGCCACCAGGGGCCCCCTCCACCAGGCCCCCACTCATGTCTCCCACCACCCACACCCCCCAGCAGTGCAGGGGCAGCCTCCACCAGGCCCCCACCCATGTCTCCCACCACCCCCACCCCCAGCCACCAGGGGCAGCCTCCACCAGGCCCCCACTCATGTCTAACACCACCCCCACCCCCCAGCCACCAGGGGCAGCCTCCACCAGGCCTTACCCATGTCTCTCACCACCCCCACCCCCCAGCCACCAGGGGCACCCTCCACCAGGCCCCCACTCATGTCTCCCACCACCCACACCCCCCAGCAGTGCAGGGGCAGCCTCCACCAGGCCCCCACCCATGTCTCCCACCACCCCCACCCCCCAGCCACCAGGGGCAGCCTCCACCAGGCCCCCACTCATGTCTCCCATCACCCCCACCCCCCAGCCACGAGGGGCATCCTCCACCAGGCCCCCACTCATTTCCCCTATCACCCCCACCCCCCAGCCACCAGGGGCAGCCTCCACCAGGCCCCCACTCATGTCTCCCTGCACCCCCACCCCCCAGCAGTGCAGGGGCAGCCTCCACCAGGCCCCCACTCATGTCCAACTCATGTCTCCCATCACCCCCACCCCCAGCAGTGCAGGGGCAGCCTCCACCAGGCCCCCACTCATGTCCAACTCATGTCTCCCATCACCCCCACCCCCAGCAGTGCAGGGGCAGCCTCCACCAGGCCCCCACCCATGTCTCCCACCACCCCCACCCCCCAGCCACCAGGGGCAGCCTCCACCAGGCCCCCACTCATGTCCAACTCATGTCTCCCATCACCCCCACCCCCAGCAGTGCAGGGGCAGCCTCCACCAGGCCCCCACCCATGTCTCCCACCACCCCCACCCCCCAGCCACCAGGGGCAGCCTCCACCAGGCCCCCACTCATGTCTCCCATCACCCCCACCCCCCAGCACTGTGGGGCACCTGCCAGCAGGCCCCACCCATGTCTCCCACCACCCCCACCCCCCAGCCACCAGGGGCAGCCTCCACCAGGCCCCCACCCATGTCTCCCACCACCCCCACCCCCCAGCAGTGCAGGGGCAGCCTCCACCAGGCCCCCACCCATGTCTCCCACCACCCCCACCCCCCAGCCACCAGGGGCAGCCTCCACCAGGCCCCCACCCATGTCTCACACCACCCCCACCCCCAGCAGTGCAGGGGCAGCCTCCACCAGGCCCCCACCCATGTCTCCCACCACCCCCCAGCAGTGCAGGGGCAGCCTCCACCAGGCTCCCACTCATGTCCAACTCATGTCTCCCATCACCCCCACCCACAGCAGTGCAGGGGCAGCCTCCACCAGGCCCCCACCCATGTCTCCCACCACCCCCCAGCCACCAGGGGCAGCCTCCACCAGGCCCCCACTCATGTCCAACTCATGTCTCCCGTCACCCCCACCCCCAGCAGTGCAGGGGCAGCCTCCACCAGGCCCCCACCCATGTCTCCCACCACCCCCACCCCCCAGCCACCAGGGGCAGCCTCCACCAGGCCCCCACCCATGTCTCCCACCACCCCCACCCCCCAGCCACCAGGGGCAGCCTCCACCAGGCCCCCACCCATGTCTCCCACCACCCCCACCCCCCAGCAGTGCAGGGGCAGCCTCCACCAGGCCCCCACCCATGTCTCCCACCACCCCCAGCCCCCAGCCACCAGGGGCAGCCTCCACCAGGCCCCCACTCATATCTCCCATCACCCCCACCCCCCAGCACTGTGGGGCACCTGCCAGCAGGCCCCACCCATGTCTCCCATCACCCCCACCCCCCAGCCACCAGGGGCAGCCTCCACCAGGCCCCCACTCATGTCTCCCATCACCCCCACCCCCCAGCACTGTGGGGCACCTGCCAGCAGGCCCCCACCCATGTGCAACTCATGTTCCCCAGCCAACATGTCATCACAATCTAGATCCCTGGTCCCTATGGTCAGCCTCCAAATGCAAAACACCCACCCGAGTATTGCATCCACCCACTCATAATTTGCAATTACATCACAGAACACCAATTGCAAGTTCCGAAACAAACACATTTCCCTCAAATACACCCAATGGGTGTCAGTGAATCTCAAAACACATATCATGAAATGCATGAAACCAATGAGATACCACACATTGAAGTTCACCAAAAATAATATGTATTAAAGGAAACATCAATAGAATAAAAAATGAAGAAACAGAAACGTGAATGTACAAAAATGAACAGAAGCATGTCCGTCAAAAAAAGCAAAACCAAAAATAAAAATCCAAAGTAATGTCCAAAGTCAATGTCCACAAAACAAAATCCAATGGGAAATAAAAAAGAAAGCCATTGCTCCATGGCCAAAAATAGAAAAAAAATATACAATCCAACTGTCAACTATGTACATGGGAACAATCCAGGGTCCATTATCCCAACAAAATAAAGGAAACCTATCTAACTACACTAACTAATAAAATAAACTATATACAAAAATGTGGCCAATGTCCGAAAGGTCCAAATAAAATAAAAACAAAAATGAAACCTAACACTACCTAGAAACTATGTACAAGGGCAGCGGGCTAGTTTCACGGCTCACTTGTGGATGTTCCGGGCCAGGGCATCATCGAACTCCTCCTCAATGTCCCGGAGGCGGTCCTCCTCCATGGCCCCGAGGGTCTGCATGGCCGCCGACGTCTCCACCTCCAAACCCCTGCGGATTGCCTCGAGGCACTCGGCCCGCCTCAGGGCCCTCCGCATGGAGTTCTCCGCCCTGACCATTGTGAGCCGTGCCTCTTCCACCCGCTGCCGCTCCGCATCTATGGCATGGCCCAACCGCTGCCACACGGAAGACACTCTCTGTCCTGGGTCCTCCTGCCCTCCGGCCGATGCCTGCCCCTCCGATGTCGAAGGCCCCGAGCCTTCATGGCTCCCACCACGTTGCTGCTGCTGCTGTGCCTCTGCCCGTGCACTGCCTCCTGCTGCCTGCACATCCTCCGCCGGCTGGGGTGCAGTCGTTGATGTGGCCACCCCTGCTGGACGTCCGACTCCCGACTGTGGCAGGGATGCCTCCTCCACAAGCCTGGCCGCACCGTCAGAGGCAGCTCCACAGGGCACCCAGGTGACTGATGGGTGGGAAGATGGCACAGAGGACGACTGGCACGTAGGGGGTCCAGTTGAGGAGGGGGTCGGAGCAAGCCCCATCAGACGGAGGAATCCGGCCTGGGTGACCTGTCCCAGCAGGCTGACGTGGTCAACGAGCCATTCGAGATGACTCGCAGTCTCTTCATGAAAAGACTGCAGGTCACCTCGCATGGCCCGTTGACGCAACGCCACACCAGCCAGGACAGGCTCAACCCGGACCTGGATAGCCACGTCCGCAGGCAGAGGAAGGCCAGTTGACGTGAGCTCATCCCCTGCCTGAAAACGGGTCTGGACGTAGGCATCCCTGCTGGTGCAAGATGATGCAGGGACAGGATCGGGGACAGGATTGCACACAGGCACCTCCGAGGCGGCCTGTGCTGCCTCCTGTCCCTGGTCCTGCACTGCACCACTAGCACCAGTGGGATCCCCACCTCCAGACCCCGTCTCTGGTGCTTGCACGGCCTCCTCCTCCACCAAACCCCCCACCAACCTGGATGACTCCGTGCCATCTTCCCCTGTTGGGCCCTGTGGGGTCCCAGCTGCCCCTTCTGCTGCCGAGGAGTCCAACTCCAACCTCCGCCTCTTGGACCTCCCCCCGGCAGCTGCGGCCTGGGACGCGGCACCGGACTCCTCATTCCCCGATGAGATGACAACCTGGGAGGGGAGCCGGGCCTTGCGTCTCTGGCTGGCAGTCGGATCCCCGCCGCTGTGCTCCACAGCACCTTCTCCGCCCTCTTCATCAGTTGACGCTGCAGACAGGGAGAAACAAAACACAGGCATCAGGGCACTGTACAATGGACACATACACACATGACAGTTGTACATGAGTGGCATTGGCAAACCTCAGACATGTCATCACAATCCCCAACACACATGTCATTACAACTCGCACACATGAGCCATACCACAGCCATATCGCAACTGCCACCACCATCCATACACATACAACAGCATGAGCAGCCAAAGGTGAGCCAGACATCACATGCAACACAGGAAGTGCACCACACATGTACACACACCACCACACTTGCATGCATGTGTACACCTCTGCCAAGTGTCGCACTGTTCAGACGGGCATCCATGTCACATCTGCCAATCAGGCTTCCACATACCGCTGTCACATGCATCCATGTTGCATCACTGTTGCACCCTTGTCAAATACACACACATGCACATGTACACAGTGCTGATACATGCAGCCGAAAACAACATACATGCGTGACATCACGGACATGTCTACTTACATACACATTCATCCAAACATGTGTGCCCACACAACTGCATTTGGCATGCAAGCCTACACACACAAGCACCATCCATGTCTCACACATTACAGCCCTCGCATGTGTCAGCCCCACGGCCCTGTACACCCCCACCCATACTCGACCCCATACAAACAGATGTGCAACCTGCACACTACTGAATAATCACCACACGCACTGCTAACAATCAGGATGCATGTACACTCACCGCTCGACTCCAGACGGGTCTGCTTCTCAAGGACCTGGACGTGGAGCGCTGGGGATATGCTTTCCAGGACCCTCATCTGTTCTTCCGACAAGTGGCCCCGGCGCCCCTTGGCATCCGCTGCCTTCAAGAGGCGCCGGGCCTTGTTCAGGGTCCTGGACCTGAAGTCCTCTCAGCGCTTCCTGACATGTTGTAAGTCGCGGACTGCCACCCCCTCCGCGTTGATGGCAGTCACGATGTCAGTCCAGATCCGAGTCCGTCCTTCCTTGTCGGCGCGGGAACTTCCGAAGAGGGCATCATACTGCCCCAGGACTTGCTCCACCAGGACACCAACTTCGGTGGCACTGAAGCTGGTGCCCCTCTGCCTCTCTGGCCGGGGGTTGTCAGTGGTCACAGATGGTGTTTGCCCCGACATGACAACCCCAGAGGCAGGAGTGGGTGGGCAACTGGGTCCTGGGGCTGGGTTGTGGAGCAATGGAATCCCAGTCGGGAGTCTTCGGTTCCAGCAGGGGTGGTCACAGCAACAGCACCCCTGGCTGATGTGCAGGCAGCAAATGGCAGGGCACGTGGGCAGCAGGCAGTCAGGCAGCAGCAGATGGCAGGTGGGAGCGTGCTCGGGGCTCTGGGGGGCAGTAGTTCGGCCTTCTGGGCAGGAGCGTGGTCTTCCGTGTGCTTACGCGTGGCCAGCTTGATACGGAGTGATTTGGCACGTGAAAAATCTGCACGTCAGCGTGTAATTCGAGGAAAGGCCCTTAGCGCGTAAGCGCGTCTGCACGCATACGCATTTTCATTGGACAGAAGGCCCCTCAAGCGCAAGCGCCCCTGTGACGTGACGCGTACAGACGTGCATGGGCATTTCAGCGCGTGTGAAAAACTGCACGTCCGCGTGTAATATGAGGAAAGGGCCCATGTACGTAAGCGCGCGTGGAAAACTGCACGTCCGCGTGTAATACGAGGAAAGGCCCTTAGCGCGTATGCACGGCAGCACGCATATGCGATTTCATTGGACCAAAGGCCCTTAGTGCGTGAGCGCGTCTGTGACGTGATGCGCGCAGGTGTTTCCCTCATTGCACGTGATGACAGAACACACGTGGATTTCCACCAATCGCGTGTGAAAGTTCCCGGCACGCCGGAACACACGTACCCAGGCTAATCGCGTGTGGAACTTCCCGCGCACCCCGAAACAAACGTACCCAGGCCAGTTGCGTGTACGCTCACTCCCCTCCGATCTCACGCGATGACACTCGGACCGTATCCGAATACGGGAAACCCACGCATGGCAAAAGACGTGCACAGGCGTCAACGCGTCTGCCACACGAATGCAGGCGGAAGCGTCCCCGCGCACAGCATAAAAGTGCGCGCAAACAACAAACGCGTATATACAGCTACGATGAATGCCCCATTTGTCGCTGCACTGATCGTGGGACACCGCAGGAGGAGGAGAATAGCCAGGGCACGCATTTTCGCACCACGGACAAGCCTTTTTGGGATGCCTGACGACCAGGTCTATGGCAGGTATAGGTTTCCACCCCATATCATCCTAGACCTGGTCAGGGAGTGGGAAGATGACCTCACATCCCCCACCCTTTGCTCCCAAGCATTGAGCCCCTTGGAGAAGCTGCTCAATGTCCTGCATTTTTTGGCCACTGGGTCATTTCAGCGGACCACTGCCATAGTGGGGGGGGTCTCACAGGCCACGCAGTCACGCTGCCTACACCAGGTACTGGCAATCATGACAGCGCGCCCCTCAGTCCGCAGGCACATATACATGCCCAGAACACCCGCAGAAAGGCAGGCCGTTGTCCTGGATTTTTTCAGGGTGGCACACTTCCCCAAAGTGCTCGGTGCCATAGATTGCACCCATGTGGCCCTACGTCCACCTAGGGCCATTGAGCACATCTACCGAAACCGCAAGCACTGGCATTCCATCAATGTACAGGTGGTATGTGATGCAAAGGGAATCATCACCTCTGTCTATGCAAACTACCCTGGCTCCACCCATGACAGTTTCATATACAGAATGTCTGCCCTGAGCCGGGCCCTGGAAGCTGGGCAGCATGGCGACACATGGCTCCTAGGTCAGTACAAATGCCCTTGCACATGCATGCAAGTCACACACAGACAAATATCCAAACCCTAATAATCTCAAATATTATCACCTCCCCAGGGGACAGTGCCTACCCTCTGAGCAACCACATGATGACGCCAATCCGGAACCCCACCACACCACCCCAGGTAAGATACAACGCCGCCCATGTTGCAACCAGGGGCATAGTGGAGCGCACATTCGGAGTGCTCAAGTCACGTTTCCGCTCCCTTGACCGCTCTGGTGGGCAACTACTCTATGCACCACCAGTAGTGTGCAGGATCATTGTGGCAGCATGTGTCCTGCACAATGTTGCAACACGGCAGGGCGTCCCGGTGGACATGGTGGTGCCCCCACATCCCCAACCACAGGCACAGGCGCTGCCCATGGGAGGGGACAGGGCACGTGGCGAGGAAGCCCGGACCCAGCTTGTGGCCACATTTTTCACCTAAACTCCCACCCCTGCGGAGTGCACACAGGCCTGGCACATACCAGGTGACAATCGATGATGACAAAGAGACAGTTAACTGTCACAACCCTACCACCCTGAGAAAGTTGCCATGGAAGTGCCACATCGTCTGCATCCCTAGCTACTTCAACACAAGCTATCCTGTGTGACCAAAAGGCACACATATGACATATGACATGATATGGGCCATACACAAGTATTCCAAGGCGCAATGAGGCAGGGAGGGGGGAACAAGGGAACACAGAGAACGGTACTACTAGGCCAGGTGTCATTGGGATCGTGCAAGTGCAGGGGTAGGGGGAATGGGAAAAGTGCAAGGGGAAGGGTGGGGGGGAGTCCAGTACAGGGGAAGTAGCCCAAAAAAATAATACATAGGTCGCCTGGTGGCAACTACAAAGGTAAGTGCAGACAAGTGCTGGGAAGGGAGGGCTGTAGGGATAGAGAGACAGTACTGCAGTGCAGGGGTTGCCAGGGAGGCCGTGCAAGTGGAGAGTGGCTGGGCCAGGGACCGAGGTCGGTGGGAGTGGCCCAGTTGCAGCTCCTGTGCAGTTCCAGTGGAGAATTCTGCAAGGGAGAGGCAGACAGTAAGCAGAAGCAAAGAGGAAGGTCTTGAGGTGCTTCCAGAACTGGAGATGATTCCCCTCAAGTTCAAGTCAGGCCGAAAGTCTGTTCCAGGGGGAGGGCCCTGCTGCGGAGAGAAATCTACCCCCAGCTAGTTGCTCTGAGAAGCGGACGACACGGACATGCAAGGTGTGCATCACACACACCTGCAAACCAGGCCATGGCCATCACTGTCATGTCACTCAAACCCTCCCAAACATCAACATGACATGGCACGCAATACCCATACACCAACGCAGTAACGATAAGGTACACATTGCCATGTCCTAAATGCACAGTGGCATCGGACACTGCTGCCTGACCCGGAATCAGATGAAATGACAGACCAACAACCTCCCACCCAAAATAAGTCATTTCCAAATGCATTACAACAGTCGTAGACGTAACATCACAATGAATGCCTGTCTACATGCACATTATGCATTGCAAAATCAACACTGCTGCTCATGTGTGCAGTGTCCTACTCCTGCATCACACTGCTCAGTGCACAGCACAGTGAACAGCCATTGTGTGTGATGCACACCCTGAGCATCACATCTAAGTGACAGACCACGTCAAACATCAAATTCGGCATGTACTGGATCCATGATCTGTCACAGAACATGTGCTGCGGGGACACAGTGGGCACCAGAAGGCAAACAGTGTACATGTGGATATGCATGGGTGGGAGTACATGTAGTGCATCAGAGTGCAAGTGTGTGGTTCTGCAAGGACATGCACTCCACATATGCATGTGCACTCAAGTGACCATCAGTGTTCCCTACACATCACATGTGAACATCCACCATGTGTACACCCCAGCATGTCAAACCACAACTATCCCCTCGCACCTGAAAGGAAAATACAACACATGAACAGGCATTGATCAGCAGAACACAACATGTACATAGGATACCACCATTACTATGTCAGAGTTCCCATCACACTGCAGGGCAAGGCAACTATCAACAACAACCCCCCCCCCTCCCTCACAAATGACCATGACCCACTGAACAACTGCACCTGGGTCATGGAGCCTCCAAACCTCAATTCCACCTGGCCACAGGATCACCTTTACCCTTCGTCACCGTCTCCCACCTTGTGTGTAAAAAGATGCCTGAACCCTCAGAATCCACACTCATTTCCAAAATCACAAAATCCAAGGCATAAAAACGAACCCGAACACCCTCCAGTAGATGACTTGACGTAGCAGTACCTCACAAAGGCCAAGTACTACCACAATGATGCAACAACCAAGGTAGCACAGCAAAACAATGTCACGACAGGATGTGAGACATGTGTGGTACATGACATAGGATGATGCACCATGAATGGATGTGTACTGTCACAGGTCCCCTGCACAGGCGCGGGAGTGTCACGAAACAACCACCCCCACCATGTACCGGGTGCCTGCAAGGTCAAACTCAAACAGGCCCCTGAGACCCTGGTGGGGAATGAGGTTCAGGGATATGCAGTCGGGACAGGTGTTGACACACTGGATGACTGGAATGAGCGGCAGGAGAGGGGAGGAGGAATGACACATGAAACTAGGGAATGCACGAAAATGTACAACCTGCATGAACACATACACAATCCAAACAAACTTGGACATCATTGTCATGGCCTTCTGTAGTCCAGGCTCAGGAGTGGTACGAACCAACCACCCCCTCTAGGGTTTTGGCGCCTGCAAGTTCGGGGCTTACACAGGCATCCGCAACCCCAGTGGGGAAAGAGGGTCAGGGAACGTTGCTTGGATAGGCACGGGAAGCAGGAACACCGGGTAGAAGGTACAGGTTTCAAAATTGCATAGGATCACGGGTGATTAGGGAGAAAAAAACATACCAAATTGAACCACACATACATCCATGCATCAGTACACTCCCCAGCAAGCCTATGCAGAGCAGTTCGTAAGAAAAACAACAAGACACTTAGCTCTGGTTTTGAGTGTTGGCCTCCTGCCTGCGCACTCTCAGGTCCGGTTACAGGAGCACTGCAATGCTGCAAAGAGAGACACAGTCAACAACCTGTACGTGCCAATTGCACAAAAACACAACACCAAACATGCCCCATAGCAACAGACTACTCTACAAACAGACAATCTGTGGTTGATGCTTCGTACCCATATATAACATCACCCCTGTGACGGGTCATACACAGTCAATGCAATAAGGCAGCCGCTGCCGGGTGCGTGGCAAATGGAACACCAATGTGTCACAATTCACACAACATGCAATGTTCCCTGGGTAAACAGACAGATCCATATAGCAAGCCATGACTACAGAGCAAATTGCGTACCACCATGACCGAAACAAAGTTGGCAGTGCATTTATCATGAAGTACGTGGAAAAGACATGCACTGCACCCGAGTATGTCCCTTGCTGTATGTCCCTGTGAGCTGCCCCTTTCCATGTCTCGGAAGGCTACATGGTTGATACAAGTGGCTCAATGGACCTTGGTGTACCGGAGGGTATGTGCCACTGCCCCTGCATGTGTCCCAGACAACCCTACTATCAGCAGCCATCAGTCCACAAACACATCTGAGCTGCATTGTGTGCTTCAACACCAATATTCGTCTAAGCTCACCCTCAGTGCTGTGACTAAGCCTGCATGTGCAACTCGCCTGGTGCAAGCTTTGCTGTGTCGTGGCCCCCCTGTGATGCTCACCTTGCCTGGAGTTCCTTGGAACATGTCAGCAGTTCTAGGATGTGGGTCTGCAATCACTGTGCCTCTGCTTGTGCACACATGTGCATCTGGGCACCAACAAACGGGTCCAGAATTCCGTTGTCCAATGGGCCATGTCTGCTGGCAAAGGTGCTCTGGAGGCTCATCCCCCTGCAGAAAGGGCATGAAACACATGATTAATGCTTCAAAGTCATCTGTGTGTGTCTCATCAGGCATCTCATTACTTGACCATGTCAGAGAATCACATCACAAATCACACCATCAGTCCGTCTTTCACCTCCAAAGTGTGGAACACTATCTACAGCATGAATTGCAACAAGCACATGTACAGGAAAGATATGAAACATACTACACAATGCATAGCAATCAATGTCCACATTAATCATGGCACACCCCATCTAGCAAAAGCTGAACAGTGGACAATGACACCTAAATCATCCCCACTAGGGGTGTCAACACAAGTCACACAGCACCAGACATGCCACAGATATGACAGTCCAAAGCCATTGTGTAAAATGCTGTAACACCGAACCATCCTTGCGAGCCCATGGATAAGGGAGGCAGGAGTGGCATATGTGAGTCAAGGAACCCAAGCAGCAAACACATACACAAGACAACCATGAAGGGCCCAGCTGGAACAGACAGTGGATGCCTTCAAAAGCCACAAAGCACCGCACCGTCACATGAAAGCACAATAGACTAGCACCCAGTAACACGAATAACGCGTACGCGTGGGACACGCAGGCTACTATGACATCGAAAATGGGTGCGATACACAGGGGCACCCGCAGTGGGAAAAAGAGCGTGTGCGACTCACCGTCTGACTAGCGCGATGCAGAAAAACACACGTAGCCAATACCCCCGCCAAAAGAAGAGATACGTCCTTGATAGCTGTGAAGTTGTGATGGCGCGCGAAACAACAGGAAGCAGCAACACACGTCGGTCTCCACGAAAGGCACGTACAGCAAACTGCTGGGCACGCTCACCTTTAACCCGTGCTGAGGGAAACGCACGCGCGCGTCACGTCACTTACGCGCATGGGCCCTTTCCTCGTATTACACGCGGACGTGCAGTTTCCACGCGCGCTTACGCGCATGGCCCTTTCCTCGTATTACACGCGGACGTGCAGTTTCCACGCGCGCGGACGTGCAGTTTCCACGCGCGCTTACGCGCATGGCCCTTTCCTCGTATTACACGCGGACGTGCAGCTTTTCACGCACGCTGAAATGCCCAGGCACGTCTGTACGCGTCACGTCACAGGGGCGTTTGCGCTTGAGGGGCCTTCTGTCCAATGAAAATGCGTATGCGTGCAGAAGCGCTTACGCGCTAAGGGCCTTTCCTCGAATTACACGCTGACGTGCAGATTTTTCAGGTGCCAAATCACTCCGTATCAAGCTGCCCACGCGTTCACACACGGAAGACCACGCTCCTGCCCAGAAGGCCGAACTACTGCCCCCCAGAGCCCCGAGCACGCTCCCACCTGCCATCTGCTGCTGCCTGACTGCCTGCTGCCCACGTGCACTGCCATTTGCTGCCTGCACATCAGCCAGGGGTGCTGTTGCTGTGACCACCCCTGCTGGAACCGAAGACTCCCGACTGGGATTCCATTGCTCCACAGCCCAGCCCCAGGACCCAGTTGCCCACCCACTCCTGCCTCTGGGGTTGTCATGTCGGGGCAAACACCATCTGTGACCACTGACAACCCCCGGCCAGAGAGGCAGAGGGGCACCAGCTTCAGTGCCACCGAAGTTGGTGTCCTGGTGGAGCAAGTCCTGGGGCAGTATGATGCCCTCTTCGGAAGTTCCCGCGCCGACAAGGAAGGACGGACTCGGATCTGGACTGACATCGTGACTGCCATCAACGCGGAGGGGGTGGCAGTCCGCGACTTACAACATGTCAGGAAGCGCTGGGAGGACTTCAGTTCCAGGACCCTGAATAAGGCCCGGCGCCTCTTGAAGGCAGCGGATGCCAAGGGGCGCCGGGGCCACTTGTCGGAAGAACAGATGAGGGTCCTGGAACACATATCCCCAGCGCTCCACGTCCAGGTCCTTGAGAAGCAGACCCGTCTGGAGTCGAGCGGTGAGTGTACATGCATCTTGATTGTGAGCAGTGCGTGTGGTGATTATTCAGTAGTGTGCAGGTTGCACATCTGTTTGTATGGGGTCGAGTATGGGTGGGGGTGTACAGGGCCGTGGGGCTGACACATGCGAGGGCTGTAATGTGTGAGACATGGATGGTGCTTGTGTGTGTAGGCTTGCATGCCAAATGCAGTTGTGTGGGCACACATGTTTGGATGAATGTGTATGTAAGTAGACATGTCCGTGATGTCACGCATGTATGTTGTTTTCGGCTGCATGTATCAGCACTGTGTACATGTGCATGTGTGTGTATTTGACAAGGGTGCAACAGTGATGCAACATGGATGCATGTGACAGCGGTATGTGGAAGCCTGATTGGCAGATGTGACATGGATGCCCGTCTGAACAGTGCGACACTTGGCAGAGGTGTACACATGCATGCAAGTTTGGTGGTGTGTGTACATGAGTGGTGCACTTCCTGTGTTGCATGTGATGTCTGGCTCACCTTTGGCTGCTCATGCTGTTGTATGTGTATGGATGGTGGTGGCAGTTGCGATATGGCTGTGGTATGGCTCATGTGTGCGAGTTGTAATGACATGTGTGTTGGGGATTGTGATGACATGTCTGAGGTTTGCCAATGCCACTCATGTACAACTGTCATGTGTGTATGTGTCCATTGTACAGTGCCCTGATGCCTGTGTTTTGTTTCTCCCTGTCTGCAGCGTCAACTGATGAAGAGGGCGGAGAAGGTGCTGTGGAGCAGAGCGGCGGGGATCCGACCGCCAGCCGGAGACGCAAGGCCCGGCTCCCCTCCCAGGTTGTCATCTCGTCGGGGAGTGAGGAGTCCGGTGCCGCGTCCCAGGCCGCAGCTGCCGGGGGGAGGTCCAAGAGGCGGAGGTTGGAGTTGGACTCCTCGGCAGCAGAAGGGGCAGCTGGGACCCCACAGGGCCCAACAGGGGAAGATGGCACGGAGTCATCCAGGTTGGTGGGGGGTTTGGTGGAGGAGGAGGCCGTGCAAGCACCAGAGACGGGGTCTGGAGGTGGGGATCCCACTGGTGCTAGTGGTGCAGTGCAGGACCAGGGACAGGAGGCAGCACAGGCCGCCGCAGAGGTGCCTGTGTGCAATCCTGTCCCCGATCCTGTCCCTGCATCATCTTGCACCAGCAGGGATGCCTACGTCCAGACCCGTTTTCAGGCAGGGGATGAGCTCACGTCAACTGGCCTTCCTCTGCCTGCGGACGTGGCTATCCAGGTCCGGGTTGAGCCTGTCCTGGCTGGTGTGGCTTTGCGTCAACGGGCCATGCGAGGTGACCTGCAGTCTTTTCATGAAGAGACTGCGAGTCATCTCGAATGGCTCGTTGACCACGTCAGCCTGCTGGGACAGGTCACCCAGGCCAGATTCCTCCGTCTGATGGGGCCTGCTCCGACCCCCTCCTCAACTGGACCCCCTACGCGCCAGTCGTCCTCTGTGCCATCTTCCCACACATCAGTCACCTGGGTGCCCTGTGGAGCTGCCTCTGACGCTGCAGCCAGGCTGGTGGAGGAGGCATCCCTGCCACAGTCGGGAGTTGGACGTCTAGCAGGGTTGGCCACATCAACAACTGCACCCCAGCCGGCGGAGGATGTGCAGGCAGCAGGAGGCAGTGCACAGGCAGAGGCACAGCAGCAGCAGCAACATGGTGGGAGCCATGAAGGCTCGGGGCCTTCAACATCGGAGGGGCAGGCATCGGCCGGAGCAGGTGGACCCAGGACGGGGTGTGTCTTCTGTGTGGCAGCGGTTGGGCCAACAGATAGGTGCGGAGCGGCGGCGGGCGGAAGAGGCGCGGCTCACAATGGTCAGGGCGGAGAACTCCATGCGGAGGGCCCTGAGGCGGGCCGAGTGCCTCGAGGCATTCCGCAGGGGGTTGGAGGAGGAGACAGCGTCGTCCCTGCGGACCCTCTGGGCCATGGAACAGGACCGCCTCCGGGACATCGAACAGGAGTTCGATGATGCCCTGGCCCAGAACACCACGGAGTGAGCCGCTGGACTTGCCCGCCGCCTTTGTATATAGTTATATAGTTAGTGTTAGGTTTCCTTTATTTTTTTTTTTATTTGGTTGCGATTGGACAATGCGCCACGTTTTTGTATGTAGTTCAGTTTTTAGTTAGTTGTCATAGTTAGGTTTCATTTGGTTGGGCTCATGGACCCGGGATTATCTTGTAAATAGTTCTTCAATGGATTTTTCTTTTTTATGGAGTTTTTTCATCGCCATGGAGCAATGGTTTTTGTTTATCATTTACCCTTGGATTTCTTTTCTGACTGTGACTTTGGACACCATTTATTTTGATTGTGCTGTGTGTTTTTGATTTTTTTCATGGACATTCATCTTCTTTTGGTTGTTTTGCTTTGTGGTTTTTCTCATTTAATTTCCATTCAAGTTGATTTTAAATACATTTATATTTTCATCCTTCAATGTGTCGTATCATCTCATTGCTTTCATGCATGTCATGTTGGGCGTTTTAACATTCACTTGCAGCCATTGTGTGTGACAGACATGTGTTAATTTGCATTATTTACATTGGGTGTGTAACATGTAATTGCCTTTGATATGTGGGTGGATGTGATAGTTGGTTGGGCCTTTTGGCAGGGGAGGATGGCCATTACGGACATGATTGGGGATTGGTGGGACCCAGGTGCAGGGGGGCATGGATGGGACATGGGCGAGGGCCTGGTGGAGGGTGCCCCTGCACTGCTGGGGGGTGGGGGTGGTGGGAGACATGGGTGGGGGCCTGGTGGAGGCTGCCCCTGGTGTCTGGGGCGTGGGGTGGTGTGAGACATGGGTGGGGGCCTGGTGGAGGCTGCCCCTGGTGGCTGGGGGATGCGGGTGGTGGGGAACATGAGTTGGACATGAGTGGGGGCCTGGTGGAGGCTGCCCCTGGTGGCTGGGGGATGGGGGTGGTGGGGAACATGAGTTGGACATGGGTGGGGGCCTGCTGGCAGGTGCCCCACAGTGCTGGGGGGTGGGGGTGGTGGGGAACATGAGTTGGACATGGGTGGGGGCCTGCTGGCAGGTGCCCCACAGTGCTGGGGGATGGGGGTGGTGGGGAACATGAGTTGGACATGGGTGGGGGCCTGCTGGCAGGTGCCCCACAGTGCTGGGGGGTGGGGGTGCAGGGGTACATGAGTTGCACATGGGTGGGGGCCTGCTGGCAGGTGCCCCACAGTGCTGGGGGGTGGGGGTGGGGGTAGGGGTGGTGGGAGACATGGGTGGGGGCCTGGTGGAGGCTGCCCCTGGTGGCTGGGGGGTGGGGGTGGTGGGAGACAATGGTGGGGGCCTGGTGGTGGGTGCCCCTGCACTGCTGGGGGGTGGGGGTGGTGGGAGACATGGGTGGGGGCCTGGTGGAGCCTGCCCCTGGTGGCTGGGGGGTGGGGGTGGTGGGAGACATGGGTAGGGGCCTGGTGGAGCCTGCCCCTGGTGGCTGGGGGGTGGGGGTGGTGGGAGACATGGGTGGGGGCCTGGTGTTAGGTGCCCCTGCACTGCTGGGGGGTGGGGGTGGTGGGAGACATGGGTGGGGGCCTGGTGGAGGCTGCCCCTGGTGGCTGGGGGGTGGGGGTGGTGGGAGACATGGGTGGGGGCCTGGTGGTGGGTGCCCCTGCACTACTGGGGGTGGTGGGATGGGAGACATGGGTGGGGGCCTGGTGGAGGCTGCCCCTGGTGGCTGGGGGGTGGGGGTGGTGGGAGACATGGGTGGGGGCCTAGTGGAGGCTGCCCCTGGTGGCTGGGGAGTGGGGGTGGTGGGAGACATGGGTGGGGGCCTGGTGGAGGGTGCCCCTGCACTGCTGGGGGGTGGTGGGAGACATGGGTGGTGGCCTGTGGAGGGTGCCCCTGGTGGCTGGGGGTGCAGGGGGACATGCGTTGGTGTGCAGTAGTGCAAGTTGACATGTGGGTTGGCTGGGGGGCATGGCCATGGTGGATGGGGTGCCTGCAGGACATGTGCAGGGTAGGCCCCTGTGGTGTGAGCCACCTGCAGGGGCCGTGGAGGGTGTAGAGGGAACACCTGGGAGGGCCCACACGTGCAATTCACGTGTGGTGCTCCCCGCGCACCCCTGTAATACACGTACCCTGATGGAATCACGTGTCGAACTTCCCCCGCACCCCGAAATACACGTACCCTGATGGAATCGCGTGTGGAACTTCCCGCGCACCCCTGACAAACACGTACCCTGCGGAAGTCACGTGTGTAACTTCCCCTGCACCCTGAAATACACGTACCCTGCTGATATCGCGTGTGGAACTTCACGCGCACCCCTGACAAACACGCACCCTGCGGAAGTCACGTGTGTAACTTCCCCTGCACCCTGAAATACAAGTACCCTGCTGATATCGCGTGTGGAACTTCACGCGCACCCCGAAATACATGTACCCTGATGAGATCGCGTGTGTGACTTCCCGCGTACCCCTGAAATACACGTACCCTGCTGAAATCGCGTGTGTTACTTCCCCTGCACCCTGAAATACACGTACCCTGATGGAATCGCGTGTGGAACTTCCCACGCACCCCTGGAATACACGTACCCTGCTGATTTCGCATGTGTAACTTCCCCTGCACCCTGAAATACACGTACCCTGATGGAATCGCGTGTGGAACTTCCCGCGCACCCCTGGAATACACGTACCCCGCTGATTTTGCATGTGAAACTTCCCCCGCACCCCGAAATACACGTACCCTGATGGAATCGCATGTGGAACTTCCCGCGCACCCCTGAGATACGCGTACCCTGCTCGCACGGGCCCAATCGCGTGTGGAAATTCCCACGCACCCCTGAAACACATGTACCCTGCTGGAATCGCGTGTGTAACTTCCCCTGCACCCTGAAATACACGTACCCTGCTGATATTGCGTGTGGAACTTCCCGCGCACCCCTGAAATACACGTACCCTGCGGAAATCGCATGTGTAACTTCCCCTGCACCCTGAAATACACGTACCCTGCTGATATCGCGTGTGGAACTTCACATGCACCCCGAAATACACGTACCCTGATGGAATCGCGTGTGGAACTTCCCGCGCACCCCTGAGATACGCGTACCCTGCTCGCACGGGCCCAATCGCGTGTGGAAATTCCCGCGCACCCCTGAAATACGCGTATCCTGCTCGCACGGGGCCAATCGCGTGAGGTACTTCCCGCGCACCCCAGTGATACACGTAGCCCGCTTGCTGTGCTGGTACAGGGTTAGTGCAGCCCTTTGCGCTGGATTGGGTATGTTGATGGCTTTTCCCTGCGCGAGAGGCGTTCTTGGGGGTGTAACTGGCGCAGCTGCAGGGTCGCTGCGCCACTGTGCGCCACGGCTGGTTTTGGTGGCTGGAATCCATGAATACGCTGTGCGCGGAAATGGATTTTGGCGCACGCGGCTGGCGCAGGGATTCGCACGCGCAGACTGTGCGCCAGCCGCGTGCGCCACTTGTGCGCTGAATTCTATGAATTACCCCCTTAGTTACATCATTATCTAGGTGCTGCGTAACAACAGGCCTTTATCTCCACTTTAACCAAGTGCTGGTCTTTAATGTGGAGTTACCATGGTTGAGATACGTTTTTTTGTTCTTCCAACATGGTGGTTAGGGTTGTATGAAGACTCTGATAACAACCGCATGGCCTAGCTAAGCCAGAATCTTTGTAAACCAGCTGGAGTACTCCAGAGCCTGGTCTACAAGCTGTTCAGAGGCCGAAAGCCTGTGAGTAAGCGTGACAATGTCGTAATTTTGCTACGACCCCTAGGATCTGTGAGATGAGTAACATGTATCATTACGGCTCGGAATTAATTACTCAACATTGGGCCTTGCTTTCCTTCTTTCTCATTCCTCTCTTTCAATACGGACTTGTATGGTATTACCTACACCGTGTGCGTGTGTTTCCGGTGCTGCAATACAGATGTTTTGGATTTTGATATATGCGTAAACACATTTTGTGGCTATGGATTACAGTAAAATGTAAATTGCAATGAGAGTGCAACGCCAATAAGGTATGTGCAACACTAATAATATTAGTAAAGAAATCGTATTGTTCGGTCTTTCAAGTGCATCAGGACGCCATCCTGAAGCAAGGGTGGCTTATTAGCAGTGCATACTACTCCTCTTTTACTCTATCCTTTTTAGGCATTTGAATTTGATTTCTGGGCAAATTTGCCTTCTCTTTCTTTGGTAAGTTATCTGAATTGCATACCTTTTTTCGCAGTTTGATTCTTGGTGAATGCAATATGAGAACAGGCAACTTACAGCATGTATATTCATTTTTATTTTAAGGATGTATACTCAACAAGTCAAATTGAAGGTAATCAGACTTATATATACATATTTTATCAATCCCCACGGTGCGAGGCATGTGTGGCACACCACCCGGTAGGACTTTCTTGTAAAACAAGAATTAAGCTTCACAATCAATAATGGTCCATTACTAATCGGATCTTTATATCTCTTTTTACTTATTTTCTCTTATTTGTTTGTCCTGTGTCCTCTGTATTGGGTTGAATTGGACCCTTCTTTATTAAAATGTTTGTTTTTGCATTGGTTATATACAAATGTGTGTATTGTGAGTTTTTTTTAATCCTTGGTTCCTCCCTCTTTTCCTCCACCAATGTCATGTAACCCCCTTTCTGATTACCACTGCCTTTGTGCGATCATGTTGTGCGATCATATTGATATATGCATCCATGTTTACACGTACTCATGTCGTGAATTGTAATTGTACATGTCTTAATGGAAAACCTTTGAAGAAGAGCCTTTCTGCTCGAAACACTTGTCGGCTGATGTGTGCAAACAATAAATATTGATGCAATGCTGCAGTAAACAATCCAGAGTTTGGCACAGTGTGATGGTATAACCCCTTTAATTGCTTTGTAAATCATACATGCAGTCTTGAACAGTAACCTGGCTTGGAGTGGAAGCCAATGTAGTTTGCTCATGATTGGAGTAATGCTCCCAAATTTCCATACTCCTGTAACAAGACGTGCTGTAGGGTGAAGGACTGCTTTTAAGAGAGCCAAAGGAGCAGCTGGGAGCCCTGTTAGGAGAGCATTTCCCCCATCGATGTGTGAGACCACAAGGGCCTGCACTACGGTCCTGAAGTCCTGCGGAGGGATTATAGTAAGGTGGGATTTCCCTGCCTAAAGAAAGCTAAGGATAATCTGTGTCAGTAAGTTCAACTAAAAAATCTGTCTGCGTCCAGATCCTATACTTGCCCTCACACCTAACTGTATACAATGTGTAGGGAAGTCAGCAGCAAAATTAATATTGATAAAAATAAACTTCTGAGCTTCCTCCAGCTCTTGGCTTGTAATCTGCTTCACCTTCTCCAAGTTTAAAACAGTTCAGCAAATCTGAGGGTTCCTTTCCCCAAGAGTTCAATATAGTTCACAAAGTCTTGGGTTTCCCTTCCAAAGATTTCAACACAGTTCACAAAACAATACGAGTTGAAATGTTCCCGCTTTTAACTTCCAGCTTTTCAAAAACAATGTCAGTTCAAATCTTCCAGCTTTCCAAATCTAATACCAGTTCATATCTTAGGTCATTAAGGCTTTTCACTGGTTCACATATATTGCTCTGTTTCTTTATTTCAAACTCACTTTCAAACAACTGTTGCAAAACATAAGCTTCTGTACAATTACTTTCCTTGGATCTCTACAAGAAGGTGCAGTAGGTCTAGGCGTAGTTGTCAGACCACACGGTCCACCCATCGCAGGTCACAAAACCGATACCCCTATGCACCTTGTTACACTTTCTGTATCCTTCTGGCTTTTGCCAGCATAGTTTTTCTCTCTTAAACGGTTCACTTTCTTGGGCTCCTGTATCTTGGTCAATACTTAGTTTCTCAGTTCATCTCTTGCTTGGTTGTCTTGTGGCTTTGCCAGAAAATTTGTGTCTCCCACAATTCATTCTGTGGTGCGTTCCCTTAATACCACCTTGCTTTCACTTCATTCATAAGTGCCCATCACTTGCTGTTGATCTGTGCGGTATTGATATGTGCTCACAATGTCTTTCAATCAGTTCAGTTTTCAATATGACTTGTTTCAACTTTCATCCATGCTCGTAATAGCTAGCAACTTGTTCAGTATTCAAAGACACGTGCTTTGTTCTTCCAAAGTGCTTATAACAGTTTTCAGTTTGCTCAGCATTAAAACATTCTTGTTTCCAGTCCCCGGAGCACCTCGGTATGAGTGTTCCCTCTTTTGCACTCACTGGCGGTATGCAGCAGCTCCTTTGGGTTTCTCTACTCTGCTTTCCGCCCTCTTGGAATTCTGCAATGCGTAGCTGCACTCTTCCCCAGCAGCAGCTACTGAGAGCATCACTCATTCTCTCAGAGAACTGTGGCAATCGGAAGGCTTTGGCACACCACAGCTCCTGTGTGGGTACCGGACAGGGAGGACAACCGGATCCTAGACCCTCTGTTGGCCCTCCTCGGCCTGGCCTCTCTCTCTCACTCTTGCTCGGTACGGCTTCACTCAAGTCGCTTCCTCTCCGGCCCGCTCCGATTCTCCCAGTCGCTTCCTTCTATACAGGCCATCTCTGCCCATGTGCTGTGTGGTCTTCATTTGTATACACCTGGGACCAGAGTGGTGTTAAGGGAGGTTTGAATAGAAGGAAATGTGCATAACTCTGTCTTGTCTCCTCCTCGTCCCAGTATTACAATGATATTTCTGTGGGATATTTTGGAGTGAAGGAAGGGAAAAAGACTGATAGTAGCCTACAAAGGTTTGGGGAACAGAGGGTTAATTTTGACTGGGGAAATGGGGATATCATGCCTGACCCAAAGACATCCTCATGCCACTCCTCACTTCCCCTACACCCAGGTGATCCTCCCTCTCATATCCACCCCCTGGGTTGGGATCCAAAAGCGATGGACTTTCCCTGGCCATCTAAGAGGAGGATCCAGGGGAAAAGGAGTGAGGATGATCCCAGGTCCCTAACAGTGCATATCATTGAGCCATTGTTGGACAAGGTGTTTTTTAGTGGGGGGCTATGAGGACAAATTGTGTCTTGGATGGGTTTAGTTTGAGGTATCAGTCGACATCCAGGACTGGATGATGGCTAGGTAATCGTGTAGATGAATGATATCCTACACGCTAATTAGTCTCATGTACAACTGAGTATCATCCGCATATTGTTGGATGGCTATATTTGGATCTTTGACGAGAGTGCCCAAAGGCTCCATGTAAATGTTAAAAAGAATAGGTGAGAGGATGGAGCCTTGGGGGTTTCTGCAGGAGACCTGCAGTGGGTTAGAATGCAAAAAGGTCATTTGAACAGCATGGTGTCTGCCTGAAAGGTAGGAGGTAATTGAATGCTGGACAGTTCCAGAGAATCTTGTCCTGTCAGCAAGGATGGAGAGAAGGATGCAGCCGTCGACAGTGTCTAATGCAGCCAAGAGGTCAAGGAGGACGAGGAGGCATGAGTCGCCATTATCTTGGATTTGGAAGGTATCATCCACCACCTGGATGGTGGCTGTCTCAATTCTACACTTGGGCAGAACTCTGACTGATAGTCATTTAGGAGGTGTATTTGTTCGATTCTGGCGAGTAGCTCTGTAGCAACTTCTTTTTCCAGGATTTTGTAAATAAACAAGATGGTTCGTAATGGGCCAGAAGTTGGCTAGATCATCTGGATCTAGGGTTGTTTCTTTTCAAAAGAGGCCATTTGAGACTAGTTTTGAGGATGTCTGGGAGTGATCCTTCTATGGGGGAGGCATTGACGATGCTGAGGAGTGCCTTTGGTGCTGGGCCCATCAAATGTTTAATGGAGGAGGCTGCAATTATATCATCACGGTAAGAAGTAGGTTTGAGGGAAGCAATCCTTTTTAGGAGATCCGTGGAAAGAGAGGAGAGAATTAGGTCCAGAGTGGCAGTGTGCGTACCTGGGTTCCGGGGATGCTAATGCTGTGAGCAGTTGATTTGATGGTCTCTCGGATTTTGTCTATTTTCTCAATAAATAATGTGTTGATTCCATCGCCGTTTTCCTGAGTTGCTGGTACCTCGGGTCGGGTGAGGGTTTGTTATAATACTTTACTACTTCAAAGATGAATTTGCTCCTGTTGTCTGACTTTTTGATTCTGTTCTTCTGTCTCACAGGCCTCAACCATACTGTTCTGTTGTACTACCATCTGGTGGAAGCCTAGAAGTATTCCTGGGATGGCTCGTTCTGAACTATTTTCTAATTGGGTGAAGATATTTGTATTTATGGCGTCTACTTTGACAGTGGATACCTTAGCATCAAGATAGTTACTTGTGACTTAAAACACTATCTCTTCTTCTAACATCTCACAGGTAACAACATCCACTCCATAGGGGCACAGGGAGCACATCATAAAATGTCCCTCTTGTCGAGTATGGATAACTTCTGGTCTATTGATATCAGAATTTTGGTAACAATCTTCTGTTGTGCGACCAATCGTAGGGTTGGCTAAATCCATGGAAAATTATTTAGAATTGATAGCCATTGCAGTGGTGGTATCTGGGGATAGAATAGCGCTTTTGCCGGTCATTATGAACCACAAGTGTTCCGATTGTGTTATCTTTAAAATCTACTAATGGAGTCAGATGCAGAGACAGGCCTTGCTGCTGAAGAATATTATTTAAGTTAATAAAAGATTCTTCATTAAACAGGTTCTGTCCTTTTCCATTTTTTACTTATGGTGTGTATTGTCGTGTATTTCAAGGAATAGTAGTTTCTTCTTTGATTTGAACTTTAGGAGCATAAGGCAGCAATTGGGTTGACAGAAATGTCTTTTCTAGATAAATTGCAGTCCTTTGGTTTTCTCCAGATTTGGGACCAAAATGTGTTATTAAACAGATCTAAATTGATTGAGAATCAATGTAGTATGTCATTGCGAATATACAAATCAGACGTGGCATCTCTCACGAGCCAACAATTATAGTTTTCTTTTTTAAATTTCCAATTTGAATCTTAAGCATGCACCTGTTGGTAACCATGTGCTTTGAATCTAATGCATCAAGTCCAGACTCCCATTTATCAATCAGATTAAATGTTGAACTCTTCTGATCCTTTTGTAGCTTCCTGGGCAGTATTTCGCTAATGTAGCTTCTTTCTTGAGCTAATCAAACTTTGTAGGCAACTATTTCCCTACCTTCATTGAGTTGAATAGGAAAGATTATTAGTTGTCCTTTTCTTTGTATTGAAGCTAGACTGCTGATTTGGTTTTCTGAGTCATTCTCCGGTTGACCTTGGGCTGCAATGGAGGTCTGCTGGATGGAATTTCAGGATAGTTCCGTCCAGAGTGTAGAGTCACTCATTGTGTGTAGGTAGATTTATTCTCAAAGCTCCAGTAGAAGTCTCTTCAATACCACCTTGTTCTTTCACTGATATGACAGTGATGTTCGGGAATTGAGTGTTTTGAAAATGAATCAAAAATGGCATGTGCCTTTCAAACTCACATAATGTGTACTTCTTTTGAGTTTAATCGGGCAGCGAGTGTGGGTCCAGAGGTTGTGGTTCACATGATCTATTAGAGGTGAGAGCCATCAAAGCAAATTGTTTCCAGATAAAATATGTGTCCTCTGCGAGGCCATGCTTTTCACAGGATTTGTGAGTCAGGTTTACCATATTTTGATTTCGATTTTGGAAACCCCGTCTACTGGGATCTGGTTCCCATTGAAATTGTGAATCTCTTCAAGTAGAGGTTTGAGAAAAATGCAGTGACTGACAGCCGGCCCACAAACTGTCCCTGAACTTGTAGAGGTGTGAAAAACCTTTAATTTTGAATCTCCAATTTACAAAGACAGTGTTTGTTAGGGGATAATTGTGATTGCATTTGTTAGATGTTTGGGATTTCATAAGCTTGAGCTTGAGCAGTCGCATCAGGGACATTTTCTTCAGGGTCAGATTCATGTGAGTTGTAGGAATAAAATAATGTTTTGAGATTACCTGAGAAAAGGGACTTCCCCTTTTCAGAGAATTCTAGGTCCCTGCTATCATTTCGATTGCAAGGCCTACAAACACCTAAAGTGGGGGAAACATATCGGGTTTTGTTCATTTTGTGTCTTGTGTCTAGGGATTTTTTTGTTAATCTCTTTCTTTTCATTCAGGTTCTTTGTCAGACTTCTCTCTCAGATTCTCTGTTCTTATGGAGAAGTTATTACATCTAGGACAAAAGCAATGCTGTGATTCATCTCCTCAGACTTATCTTCTTTTTCAAATGTAACACTTATTTATTTCTCCTCACTGAATTTCACTTACTTATTTGTCTATGGTTTTATTTTAAGGAATAAAGTGGTCTCACTGTCAGACTTTGCTATTTTTTTAGCAAACACAGGGGTATTTTTGTGGGAGTTAGAAGAAGCTCATTCTAAGGCTTAGTATATATTTTATGTCATTTCTCATTTTTCTTTTTTCCTTGGGTATTTTGAACTTGAACTATTTCCTCATGTCAATGTCCACCCTAACCTGTCCTTTATTTTATTATGGCCAGGGTTTCTAGGAGCATTAGAATCAGTATTTCCCTGTTGTGATCTCATTAATTAACCAATCCTCTGTGTCAGTTGTTTGACCTGTCACTCCAGTTGTGAGAATATCTCTCCAATGTCCAGTCTACGTGGCCTTCTTTGTTTATCTCTCTGTTGTTCTCTAGGAGGATAACTGTCCAAAAGTAGTTTTGGTAGTTCTGGGAACTATTTTTGTATGTATTGATGGAGCTCAACTCAGCCTGGTACTGTGGTCTGTTATTCTGGAACCTAGCAGAAGGTGCAGAGTAATTTTCTTGGTAATTGGTTCTAGGAGGTGGTGATTGGCTTCTCTCCCTGGAATAATTCTGATTTATTTGAATTTCTTCATGAATTTGTTTCTGTGTTCTGAGTATTTCTATCTGAGGGAGGAATGTATTTATGGCACAGAATGTGTTGTGAGCCTAAATTACGAGGACTTAGGTAAGTCTCTGGTTTTCGAGGGTCAGTATTTTTGCTTGTTTCGAACAGAGGGTCTTCTCTGGCTGTTAGGTGTTTTAACATCAGAGGACTTTATCTTTGGCCCCTTGTTTCTATGTCCAACTGAGGAGTACTCTTCACCTCACCTATCTTAATGGTGGCTGGACCAGGAATGTTTTGGGTTCTTTTCCTTGTTTTGTTCTGTACTTCATAGATCCACGTGGCCTGTGTGGTTATCCACTCAAGGGTTCTCGATTCATAAAAATCACACACTAACTGAGTCACCACATAATAACAAAATAATAATAATAACTTATTAAGAATGTGGTTTAGAATTCTCAACTTTCAGTTTCGACATGCCCATGAAAGCTGAGCAAACGTGCGCTTGAGATGTTGTGCGAACTCCTTAGGAGATCGATCCTCAGCACTCATTAAATTGCCTGCTAACTTGCATGCTTCTTGTGGATTTGTATAAGTTCACAAATATTTCACATTGTCTGCCTTGTAAGAAGGCCATTTGTAATGATTTTGATCTTCCAGCCCAGCAAAGAAACTAGAACATTTGGGAGAGAACATCCATTTTACAAAGTCCATTTTTATGTGATAATTCTTCAATCCAAATGATGCCATCATCTGTTCATACATTTCTAAATGTTCCCTAACAGAATTTTTAGCACTTTATGGTAAGGTATCATAAATCTTGCTATGGCATTAATATTTGATGGGGTTCTTCACTAACTGTGATGGTGGTTTTCTTTTTCTATGTCCCTTTACTTGGATCCAGTTTCCCTCACCAGAGTACGATGCGCTGCTTGAATCCCTTTCCCTATTTCCTTCAATTGCTGGTATGACTATGAAAAGGTTCTCTATGTGGCCAGTACTGGGGACCTCTGTCATTTCTCTTTTCAATATTTCTTCTGTGTTCTGGGCCTGTTTCTGTGAGGCTGTAGAGTATGGTGTGTCATCATTTTGTCATTCACATTCAGTGGTTCACTATGTATCCATGGGTTCTGGAGCATCACCAAAGTCTGTAGCACAGATAGGTGCCTTTCAAAGGCCATCTTTAGGTTAAATCCTCTGTCTTTCAGTGTCGGCCAAGTGGGCTGAGTGATCTCTCTATTTGATCATGCATTGTAATTCTTACTCCCTTAACTCATTTTATCTATTGAGCCACTCCTTCACATGTCCACTTCAGAGAGGCCAAGTTTGCCACTCGCCTCTCCTCTCACCTGGATTTCTTTTTATTGCTCTTTTTCTGACCGGGAAATGAAGTCTTCCTGTGTAACTGGCTGAATTTCAGTAGAAGGGAGAGTGCGTCTAGTGCCCCCTATATATTGCACGTGGCCATTTGCACTCTGGGACTCTTTTGACACTGCAGAGGTAGTCTCAGGGATTGAGGAAAATCTCCCCTCTTCCATGAAACCCATCTGTCTGCGAGTTTTAGAATGTGAGTCCAAAGTCATCTGGATATCTTTCATTTCTTGCCTCAATCCAGCAAGCATTACGATCAATTTCAATTATAATCTGCTGCTTGTGTTGTGCCAGCTGTTCCCTAAATTCATCCAAACTAGTCTGTCTCGTATCAAATGCCCTCATTTTGGAAGCCAGCACTACTTTCATATTCTGTAATTCCTCTGTCATGAACCTCTTTGTTGCTGGTGAATCTGTGTTTTAGCTGCTGATTTATGATTGATAATGCACCAAGTGTTTCATTATTTCTTCAGTTGTGCAACCTCTGACTTTGCGTCATCAAGATCTTTTCGCTAGTAGATCAATGTTTTCAATCAATGGTGAATGTTATTCTAATCTGTGCACTAATTCCTGCGCCACCACCTTACCCTGATAATCTTGAGTTTGCGCATTTGTCGGTTCCAAGGCAAGCTGGTGCTGAATAACACATCTTTCTCTTGGGTTAACTGAGCTCTTTACCTCTTAATGATTTCAATATCATCGTACAGCTGGTCAAATTTTGTCAGTGAGTCAACCTGCTTCATAAGTGTTGCATTTACCTCATTACTCTGTTTCAATCCTGTTTTTATATTCAGTGTATCATCTAATTAGCCTGCCGTATAAATGTATTGATTAGTTACTTTGGCCTTTAATTCCTCATGTGTTGGTGGGCACTGATTATGAATATCATTAAGGCCTGTGCGTTCAGCCTAGAAGCACTGATGATTCTGCAGATGCCTCTTGTGTATTTTGTTTTTTTTCAAAAACACTTTATTAATTTTCACAAAACATAAATAACATTAGTAAAAGCAACAGTGTTCCACATTCAATAGAGATAGTAAAATAAACAGTATAACAAAAGCATCATAAGCAGTTCAGACCATAAAAGATCAATCCTAGCGAAACACAATCAACAAATAACTGTAATTCAGAAAAGACAACACAAACACAAAAACAACACGAAGGACACCACAAATGGGATGAAAAGCAAGAGATAAAAAAGGGGGGGAAAGGAGCCCCACCAACTGTACCAACCCAATCAGCACGTCAATCATAAAGAGCCATAAACGGACCCCATAACTTCATATAATCATCATTCCTATCCTTATTACAAAATGAAACCTTATCGTATTGTGCCAAAATATGCAATTCCGTCAGCCAATCCTCAACATTAGGTTTCTTCCTCATTTTCCAAACCTTGAGTATTAGCTTAATCGCCACCATTATGTCCCTGTCAATCCAGCAAGAATGCCTCCGAGCTCCACCACCTCTGTCTCTACGGGAAAGTAAAATAATATTTACCGCCGACCTCCGCAAAACCACACCAAAGATCAAATCAATCCTATCAATTACTGCCGTCCAAAACTCTCGCACTCTGGGGCAATCTCATAGTAAATGCAATAATGTGCCTCTATCAACATTACAACACCAACACAAATCGCCAGGCCTTAGCCCCAATTTAAACATCTTAACCGGTGTCCAATATAACTTCCCAATAACTTTCTGTCAAATTAAACGTAAACCAATATCAGGTCCTAAATTTAAACCAACCTTCAGAACATACTTCCAATCCCCCTCAGAAATATCCTCCTGAACATCATCCGACCAAACATCCCTCAATCTAGACCATGCACCTTGCAGTTTCTCATCAATAGGCATAAATTGCATATAGGTATGTACACTATATTCCTGACCCTCTAATAACTTACAAATCTCAGATTTTTTCCCAATAGAACCATCAGCCATTTCTAACCTACTATTTATCATAGTCACTAAAGACAAGTACCTATTCAAAACAACCGGTCTCCTTCCATCACATCTACCAGCCTCAGAATTCCTTTTTTTATCCAACTAATCCAATTCAAACATTGACTGGCCGATTCATGGAATAATTAGCGCGGCGCAAGTGGGCAAAAACGTGCGAATCGCAGTGGAATAGCGAAAATCGCAGTGCAAGTGCGAAAATCGCACCAAAAGCAGCGCACATCGATTCATGGAAGGCCGTGCGCGAGAAAACCAGCGGATGTGCAATAAAACAGTGCGCGGCGCACATTGGCGCACAGGCCATCTAACAGCGTGCGCCAGGTCACAGCGAAAATCGCACAGGCCACAGTGAAATTCGCACATAGCGCGGCGCACGCAACAAAAGTAGGCGTAACACGGGCGTAACACTCGGAATGGGGAACAACTTGCCAAAACGTGGGCGTCACGGGGGAAGTACAGGGCACAAGTGCGCGGAACGCCCACACGCTCGCCTACAACACGTACTCATGGAATAGAATAGGGGAAAAAAGCGCACGCTCAAACCAGCGCACAGGCACAAACACGACCGCCACAAGAAAGCAGGCGGTAGCGTCTCTGCGGCTGTAAGAAATGTGCGCCAAAAGGTGCGCCAACAAATAGCACCTATATACTGCCATGATGAATGTCCTATACTGTGGCCCTCCAGGACAAATGACGTGCAAAGGGGTACCCACAAACACGGACACCCGCTGACAAAAAATACGTGTGCGTGTATACCGGGGTGCGCGGGAAGTCTCACACGCGATTTCAGCAGGGTACGTGTATTTCAGGGGTGCTTGGGAAGTCACACACACGATTGGCCCAGTGCGAGCAGGGTACGTGTATTTCAGGGGTGCGCGGGAAGTTACACACGCGATTCCAGCAAGGTATGTGTATTTCAGGGGTGCGCGGGAAGTCACACACGCGATTTCAGCAGCGTACGTGTATTTCAGGGGTGCGCGGGAAGTTCCACACACGATTGGCCCAGTGCGAGCAGGGTACGTGTATTTCAGGGGTGCGCGGGAAGTTCCACACACGATTGGCCCAGTGCGAGCAGGGTACGTGTATTTCAGGGGTGTGCGGGAAGTTACACACACGATTCCAGCAAGGTATGTGTATTTCAGGGGTGCGCGGGAAGTCACACATGCGATTTCAGCAGGGTACGTGTATTTCAGGGGTGCGCGGGAAGTTCCACACACGATTGGCCCAGTGCGAGCAGGGTCCGTGTATTTCAGGGGTGCGCGGGAAGTTACACACACGATTGGCCCAGTGCGAGCAGGGTACGTGTATTTCAGGGGTGCGCGGGAAGTTACACACGCGATTCCAGCAAGGTATGTGTATTTCAGGGGTGCGCGGGAAGTCACACACGCGATTTCAGCAGGGTACGTGTATTTCAGGGGTGCGCGGGCAGTTCCACACACGATTGGCCCAGTGCGAGCAGGGTACGTGTATTTCAGGGGTGCGCGGGAAGTTACACACGCGATTCCAGCAAGGTATGTGTATTTCAGGGGTGCGCGGGAAGTCACACACGCGATTTCAGCAGGGTACGTGTATTTCAGGGGTGCGCGGGCAGTTCCACACACGATTGGCCCAGTGCGAGCAGGGTACGTGTATTTCAGGGGTGCGCGGGAAGTTACACACGCGATTCCAGCAAGGTATGTGTATTTCAGGGGTGCGCGGGAAGTCACACACGCGATTTCAGCAGGGTACGTGTATTTCAGGTGTGCGCGGGCAGTTCCACACACGATTGGCCCAGTGCGAGCAGGGTATGTGTATTTCAGGGGTGCGCGGGAAGTTACACACGCGATTCCAGCAAGGTATGTGTATTTCAGCGGTGCGCGGGAAGTTCCACACGCGATTTCAGCAGGATATGTGTATTTCAGGGGTTCTGGGGAGTACCACACGTGAATTGGCCGTGTGGGCCCTCCCAGGTGTACGCTCCACAACCTCCACGGACCCTGCAGCCAGCCCACACCACGGGGGACTACCCTGCACCCCTGCCCATGTCCCGCAGGCAGCCCATTCACCATGGGCATGCCCCCCAGCCAACCCACATGTCACCTTGCACTACTGATCAACAATGCATGTCTACCACCACCCCCACCCCCCAGCAGTGCAGGGTCACCCTCCACCAGGCCCCCACTCATGTCTCCCACCACCCCACCCCCCCTGCCACCATGGGCAGCCTCCAGCAGGCCCCCACTCATGTCCCCCTGCACCCCCACCCCCCAGCAGTGCAGGGGCATCCTCCACCAGGCCCCCACTCATGTCTCCCACCACCCCCACCCCCCAGACACCAGGGGCAGCCTCCACCAGGCCCCCACTCATGTCTCCCACCACCCCCACCCCCCTGCCACAATGGGCAGCCTCCACCAGGCCCCCACTCATGTCCCCCTGCACCCCCACCCCCCAGCAGTGCAGGGGCATCCTCCACCAGGCCCCCACTCATGTCTCCCACCACCCCCACCCCCCAGCCACCAGGGGCAGCCTCCACCAGGCCCCCACTCATGTCTCCCACCACCCCCACCCCCCTGCCACCATGGGCAGCCTCCACCAGGCCCCCACTCATGTCCCCCTGCACCCTCACCCCCCAGCAGTGCAGGGGCATCCTCCACCAGGCCCCCACTCATGTCTCCCACCACCCCCACCCCCCAGCCACCAGGGGCAGCCTCCACCAGGCCCCCACTCATGTCTCCAACCACCCCCACCCCCCTGCCACCATGGGCAGCCTCCACCAGGCCCCCACTCATGTCCCCCTGCACCCCCACCCCCCAGCAGTGCAGGGGCATCCTCCACCAGGCCCCCACTCATGTCTCCCACCACCCCCACCCCCCTGCCACCATGGGCAGCCTCCACCAGGCCCCCACTCATGTCCCACTGCACCCCCACCCCCCAGCAGTGCAGGGGCATCCTCCACCAGGCCCCCACTCATGTCTCCCCCCACCCCCACCCCCCAGCCACCAGGGGCAGCCTCCACCAGGCCCCCACTCATGTCTCCCACCACCCCCACCCCCCTGCCACCATGGGCAGCCTCCACCAGGCCCCCACTCATGTCCCCCTGCACCCCCACCCCCCAGCAGTGCAGGGGCATCCTCCACCAGGCCCCCACTCATGTCTCCCACCACCCCCACCCCCCAGCCACCAGGGGCAGCCTCCACCAGGCCCCCACTCATGTCTCCCACCACCCCCACCCCCCTGCCACCATGGGCAGCCTCCACCAGGCCCCCACTCATGTCCCCCTGCACCCCCACCCCCCAGCAGTGCAGGGGCATCCTCCACCAGGCCCCCACTCATGTCTCCCACCACCCCCACCCCCCAGCCACCAGGGGCAGCCTCCACCAGGCCCCCACTCATGTCTCCCACCACTCCCACCCCCCTGCCACCATGGGCAGCCTCCACCAGGCCCCCACTCATGTCCCCCTGCACCCCCACCCCCCAGCAGTGCAGGGGCATCCTCCACCAGGCCCCCACTCATGTCTCCCACCACCCCCACCCCCCAGCCACCAGGGGCAGCCTCCACCAGGCCCCCACTCATGTCTCCCACCACCCCCACCCCCCTGCCACCATGGGCAGCCTCCACCAGGCCCCCACTCATGTCCCCTGCACCCCCACCCCCCAGCAGTGCAGGGGCATCCTCCACCAGGCCCCCACTCATGTCTCCCACCACCCCCACCCCCCAGCCACCAGGGGCAGCCTCCACCAGGCCCCCACTCATGTCTCCCACCACCCCCACCCCCCTGCCACCATGGGGGGCCTCCACCAGGCCCCCACTCATGTCCCCCTGCACCCCCACCCCCCAGCAGTGCAGGGGCATCCTCCACCAGGCCCCCACTCATGTCTCCCACCACCCCCACCCCTCAGCCACCAGGGGCAGCCTCCACCAGGCCCCCACTCATGTCTCCCACCACCTCCACCCCCCTGCCATCATGGACAGCCTCCACCAGGCCCCCACTCATGTCCCCCTGCACCCCCACCCCCCAGCAGTGCAGGGGCATCCTCCACCAGGCCCCCACTCATGTCTCCCACCACCCCCACCCCCCAGCCACCAGGGGCAGCCTCCACCAGGCCCCCACTCATGTCTCCCACCACCCCCACCCCCTGCCCTATGGGCAGCCTCCACCAGGCCCCCACTCATGTCCCCCGGCACCCCCACCCCCCAGCAGTGCAGGGGCATCCTCCACCAGGCCCCCACTCATGTCTCCCACCACCCCCACCCCCCAGCCACCAGGGGCAGCCTCCACCAGGCCCCCACTCATGTCTCCCACCACCCACACCCCCCTGCCACCATGGGCAGTCTCCACCAGGCCCCCACTCATGTCCCCCTGCACCCCCACCCCCCAGCAGTGCAGGGGCATCTTCCACCAGGCCCCCACTCATGTCTCCCACCACCCCCACCCCCCAGCCACCAGGGGCAGCCTCCACCAGGCCCCCACTCATGTCTCCCACCACCCCCACCCCCCAGCCACCAGGGGCAGCCTCCACCAGGCCCCCACACATGTCTCCCACCACCCCCACCCCCCTGCCACCATGGGCAGCCTCCACCAGGCCCCCACTCATGTCCCCCTGCACCCCCACCCCCCAGCAGTGCAGGGGCATCCTCCACCAGGCCCCCACTCATGTCTCCCACCACCCCCTCCCCCCAGCCACCAGGGGCAGCCTCCACCAGGCCCCCACTCATGTCTCCCACCACCCCCACCCCCCTGCCACCATGGGCAGCCTCCACCAGGCCCCCACTCATGTCCCCCTGCACCCCCACCCCCCAGCAGTGCAGGGGCATCCTCCACCAGGCCCCCACTCATGTCTCCCACCACCCCCACCCCCCAGCCACCAGGGGCAGCCTCCACCAGGCCCCCACTCATGTCTCCCACCACCCCCACCCCCCAGCCACCAGGGGCAGCCTCCACCAGGCCCTCACTCATGTCTCCCACCACCCCCACCCCCCTGCCACCATGGGCAGCCTCCACCAGGCCCGCACTCATGTCCCCCTGCACCCCCACCCCCCAGCAGTGCAGGGGCAGCCTCCACCAGGCCCCCACTCATGTCCCCCTGCACCCCCACCCCCCAGCAGTGCAGGGGCAGCCTCCACCAGGTGCTCACAATCCCCAATCATGTGCGTAATGGACAGCCTCCACAGCCAAAAAGCCCTACCAAGTAACCCATTCACCCACATGGAAATGGAAATCACATGTTACACCCCCAATGTTCATGAAGCTAATGAACCCATGTCCGTCACACACATTGGTTGCAATTGAATGGGAAAACACACAACATGACATGCATGAAACCAATGAGATGATACCACACAGTGAAGTATGCAAACAAAATTGTAATGAAAAAAATAAAGAATGCTAAAGAAAGAAAACAAACTACAATGTGAAAGAGAACAAAAAAAGATGCATGTCCGTATAAAAAACTACCAAGGCTCCATGAGCACAACTGAACAAAGGAAACCTACTAAAAAACCTAACTACAAATCAACTATATACAAAAAGTGGAGCAGTGTCCGTCGACTCCAAATCATAATAATAAAGAAAGGAAACCTAAAACTAAACAACTATATACAAAGGCGGCGGGCTAGTCCAGCGGCTCACTCCGTGGTGTCCCGGGCCAGGGCATCATCAAACTCCTGTTCGATGTCCCGGAGGCGGTCCAGTTCCATGGCCCCGAGGGTCCGCAGGGACGACGCTGTGTCCTCCTCCAACCCCCTGCGGATTGCCTCGAGGCACTCGGCCCGCCTCAGGGCCCTCCGCATGGAGTTCTCCGCCCTGACCATTGTGAGCCGCGCCTCTTCCGCCCGCCGCCGCTCCGCACCTATGGCGTGGCCCAACCGCTGCCACACGGAAGACACTCTCTGTCCTGGGTCCCCCTGCCCTCCGGCTGATGCCTGCCCCTCCGATGTCGAAAGCCCCGAGCCTGCATGTCTCCCACCATGTTGCTGCTGCTGCTGCTCTGCCTCTGCCCGTGCACTGCCTCCTGCTGCCTGCACATCCTCCGCCGGCTGGGGTGCACTTGTTGATGTGGCCACCCCTGCTGGACCTCCGACTCCCGACTGTGGCAGGGATGCCTCCTCCACCAGCCTGGCCGCACCGTCAGAGGCAGCTCCACAGGGCACCCAGGTGACTGATGGGTGGGAAGATGGCACAGAGGACGACTGGCGCGTAGGGGGTCCAGTTGAGGAGGGGGTCGGAGCAAGCCCCATCAGACGGAGGAATCCGGCCTGGGTGACCTGTCCCAGCAGGCTGACGTGGTCAACGAGCCATTCGAGATGACGTGCAGTCTCTCCATGAAAAGACTGCAGGTCACCTCGCATGGCCCGTTGACGCAACGCCACACCAGCCAGGACAGGCTCAACCCGGACCTGGATGGCCACGTCCGCAGGCAGAGGAAGGCCAGTTGACGTCAGCTCATCCCCTGCCTGAAAACGGGTCTGGACGTAGGCATCCCTGCTGGTGCAAGATGATGCAGGGACAGGATCGGGGACAGGATTGCACACATGCATCTCCGCGGCCGCCTGTGCTGCCTCCTGTCCCTGGTCCTGCACTGCACCACTAGCACCAGTGGGATCCCCACCTCCAGACCCCGTCTCTGGTGCTTGCGCGGCCCCCTCCTCCACCAAACCCCCCACCAACCCGGATGACTCCGTGCCATCTTCCCCCGTTGGGCCCTGTGGGGTCCCAGCTGCCCCTTCTGCTGCCGAGGAGTCCAACTGCAACCTCCGCCTCTTGGACCTCCCCCCGGCAGCTGCGGCCTGGGACGCGGCACCGGACTCCTCACTCCCCGACGAGATGACAACACGGGAGGGGAGCCGGGCCTTGCGTCTCCGGCTGGCGGTCGGATTCCCGCCGCTGTGCTCCACAGCACCTTCTCCGCCCTCTTCATCAGTTGACGCTGCAGACAGGGAGAAACAAAACACAGGCATCAGGGCACTGTACAATGGACACATACACGCATGACAGTTGCACAGGAGTGGCATTGGCAAACCTCAGACATGTCATCACAATCCCCAACACACATGTCATTGCAACTGGCACACATGAGCCATACCACAGCCATATCACAACTGCCACCACCATCCCTACACATACAACAGCATCAGCAGCCAAAGGGTAGCCAGACATCACATGCAACACAGGAAGTGCACCACACATGTACACACACCACCACACTTGCATGCATGTCCACACCTCTGCCAAGTGTCGCACTGTTCAGACGGGCATCCATGTCACATCTGCCAATCAGGCTTCCACATACCGCTGTCACATGCATCCATGTAGCATCACTTTTGCACCCTTGTCAAATACACACACATGCACATGTACACAGTGCTCATACATGCAGCCGAAAACAACATACATGCCTGACATCACGGACATGTCTACTTACATACACATTCATCCAAACATGTGTGCACGCACAACTGCATTTGCCATGCAAGCCCACACACACAAGCACCATCCATGTCTCACACATTACAGCCCTCGCATGTGTCAGCCCCACGGCCCTGTACACCCCCACCCATACTCGACCCCATACAAACAGATGTGCAACCGGCACAATGGCGAATGATCACCACACGCACTGCTCACAATCAGGATGCATGTACACTCACCGCTCGACTCCAGACGGGTCTGCTTCTCTAGGACCTGGACGTGGAGCGCTGGGGATATGTGTTCCAGGACCCCCATCTGTTCTTCCGACAAGTGGCCCCGGCGCCCCTTGGCATCCGCTGCCTTCAAGAGGCGCCGGGCCTTGTTCAGGGTCCTGGACCTGAAGTCCTCCCAGCGCTTCCTGACATGTTGTAAGTCCCGGACAGCCACCCCCTCCGCGTTGATGGCAGTCACGATGTCAGTCCAGATCCGAGTCCGTCCTTCCTTGTCGGCGCGGGAACTTCCGAAGAGGGCATCATACTGCCCCAGGACTTGCTCCACCAGGACACCAACTTCGGTGGCACTGAAGCTGGTGCCCCTCTGCCTCTCTGGCCGGGGGTTGTCAGTGGTCACAGATGGTGTTTGCCCCGACATGACAACCCCAGAGGCAGGAGTGGGTGTGCAACTGGGTCCTGGGGCTGGGCTGTGGAGCGATGGAATTCCAGTCGGGAGTCTTCGGTTCCAGCAGGGGTGGCCACAGCAACAGCACCCCTGGCTGATGTGCAGGCAGCAAATGGCAGTGCACGTGGGCAGCAGGCAGTCAGGCAGCAGCAGATGGCAGGTGGGAGCGTGCTCGGGGCTCTGGGGGGCAGTAGTTCGGCCTTCTGGGCAGGAGCGTGGTCTTCCGTGTGCTTACGCGTGGCCAGCTTGGTACGGAGTGATTTTGCACGTGAAAATCCAGCACGTCAGCGTGAAAACCGAGGAAAGGCCCTCAGCGCGTAAGCGCGTCTGTGACGTGAGCCGCACGGGTGTTTCCCACACAGCACGTGATGACAGAGCACACGTGGAAAGACTGCACGTCACAGTCTCATCGCGTGTAATTGGACAGCACGTCAGAGTCTCATCGCATGTAATTGGACAGCACGTCAGAGTCTCATCGCGTGTAATTGGACAAAAGTGCGCGTACACGCGATTGGCCTATGTACGTGTATATCAGGTGTGCGCGGACACTTACACACGCAAGTACGTCAGCGCACCTGTATCCCGGTGTGCGGGCAATTTCCACACGCTATTGGACTGTGCACTGGATTTCAGGGGTGTTCGGGTCACACGCTCGCCTACAACACGTGCAATGCATTAATTTGCGCGCTAACAAAATAACTAGCTCAGACCCAGGATGAACATACCGTTCCTAGCAGCAGTGGCCGTGGCCTACCAAAGGAGGAGGAGGAGGATAGTCAGGGCCAGAATATTCACACCCAGAACCAGCCTTTTCGGGATGCCTGATGACCAGGTGCATGGGAGGTACAGGTTTCCACCACACATCATACTGGACCTGGTGAGTGAGTGGGAGGACGACCTCACATCACCCACCCTGTGCTCCCAAGCACTCAGCCCCCTGGAGAAGGTCCTCAATGTACTGCACTTCTTAGCCACTGGATCATTTCAGCGGACAGTGCCATTGTGGGTGGTGTATCACAGGCCACCCAGTCACGCTGCCTACACCAGGTCTTGAACATCATCACTGCACGCCCATCAGTCCGCAGGCACATATACCTGCCCAGAACCCCTGCAGAAAGGCATGCTGCCGTCCTGGATTTTTACGCTGTGGCACGATTCCCCAAAGTGCTAGGTGCCATCGACTGCACCCATGTGGCTCTACGTCCCCCCAGGGCATTTGAGCACATCTATAGGAACCGCAAGCACTGGCATTCCATCAACGTGCAGGTAGTATGTAATGCCAAGGGAATCATCACCTCAGTATATGCCAACTATCCCGGGTCAACCCACGACAGCTTCATTTACCGAATGTCCACCCTAAGCCGGGACCTAGAAGCTGGCCGGCATGGCGATACATGGCTGCTTGGTGAGTATGAATGCCACTGCACATGCATGCATGTCAGATACTGAGCAAGGTCACAACCCCACCAATGATACCAATCACCACCTCCACAGGGGACAGTGCCTACCCTCTCAGCCCCCACATGATGACGCCAATTCGGAACCCCACCACGCCACCCCAGGTAAGATATAACGCTGCCCACATTACAACCCAGGGCATAGTGGAGCGCACATTCGGAGTGCTGAAGTCACGCTTTCGCTCCCTTGACCGTTCTGGCGGGCAGCTGTTGTACGCTCCCCCAGTAGCGTGCAGGATCATAGTGGCGGCATGTGTCCTGCACAACGTTGCAACACGCCGGGGCCTGGCCGTGGACATGGTGGTGCCCCCCCATCCCCAACTACATGCACAGCCGCTGCACATGGGAGGTAAAAGGGCACGGGGGGAGGCAGCCCGTACACAGCTAGTGGCTAATTACTTCACTTAGAAATCACACCCCTGTGGAGTGCACACTGCCCTGGCACATTCCATCTGACAATCAATGATGACTCAACCTGACACTGATCCTGAATGTCTGGAGAAAGAACCGTGAAAACCATATCAGCCTGAGATTGTTCACCTGGAAGTGTCACAATGTGTGCATCCCTACCCACACTGACACCACCAATGCAGTTTTGTGAAGTTACACATTCAAGCAGCTCTAATTAATACCCACTTGCAAAATGCAACAAGAGGACAGTGCCATGTCAGCCAACCCAACCCCAGCACCGCCACACGACACACCGTGCCATGTCATGCTATTTGCAGGTAAACAAAGTAATCCCCACAACATGACACTACTGTCACAATGTACAGTGTCCCTATTAGAAACTTGCAACACGTGAAATGCTCACAGTAATGGCGGACCAACAACAAACTTGAGCACGTACTACAATTGACTTGACATCACTAATGTTTAATATTAGTAGTCTCACTACCTGGAAATGCCTGCACTCCCACCACTACCAACTGTGCAGTGTTGGCGCCTGTAGAGTTGTAGGTGCACTGCTGCCAACATGGACCACATCTCCAGACTAGAGGTCCTTGTGTAGACATGAGGAAGGTACCTGCAAATTGGGAGGTAGACACAGAAGATGAGTTACACATCAATGCAACATGCAGTGTACAACACAACAGCAATATGCACTAGGAATGTATACACAGTATTGACTACAGACTGCCCACACAGCTCATGGGAGTCCAACGTCACTTTGTAATTCACTGTCACTTGGGCACACCCTTTGCAAGCCCATGGAAACGGGAAGCAGGAGGGGTGTGTGTGACTCAAACCCAAGCATCTGAACCAAATACATTACAAGCCTGCATGTGCCCAGCCACAATGCAGCGTATGCCCACAGGAACCACGGAAGCCAACAAATCGTCCCAAAAAAATTGGGAATAAAAGAAATAAAAATAAAAAAAAAAATAAAAAAAAAAAAATAATAAAAATGGCCATTGAAGGGCCCAGGGGGGGGGTTGGGGAGGCCACCCAGGAGGTCCGAGGACAGGATGCACACCAGAACCCACCTGCGTGGATCCTGGGAAAAAAAAACACCTCCATGGGCTCATGGCCCACACGGCTACCCTATTGTGGGAGTATTACTGCTGTCGCTATTATCACCCTGTGCAGCTGCATCGGGAGGTGGTTGCACTATGGGAGGCAGCCCACGCAAGGCCCTAGTCTGCTCCTCCATGGCTGCAAGCATGCGGGTGTGGTAGGTCTGGTTCTGGAGGATGAGTGTGCGGAGGTCCCCATGCAACAACTCACGGGATGCCCGGACCTCCGCCCTTGTTGCCTGCATCTCAGCTGAGAGCGTACGGGTGAGACGCTCCAGCTGCTGTTCTGTCCTTTGGTGTGTAGAAGCCTCAAGCTCAACAAGAGTCGTCCTGAGGTGAAGGAGCTCCTGTCTCAGGGCTTCCCTGTGGCCCTGGGACTCAATGGAGATGGCCTCCTGCAGAGTCGCCAGTGCCGCCCGCCTGTCCCTGTTGGACCCCAACATGTCCTCCCTGTGTGACTGGCAGATGGAGTCGGTTGCCTGCTCTAGTCGCTCCATCAGCCTTTCAGGGGGGACAATGGAAGTGGCCACCCTATCCATGGCCTGAGCCATCATCTCGGATGATGCTGCCTGTTGGGTTGCCATACCGTAAATGGATTGCTCCCATGCAGTATTGCCAGGTGGCGTACGGCCACCACGTCGGCGGGCACCACACCTGTCTGGGGCAAGGCGAACTGCGCCTTGCTGTGCCGGCACTGCCTGAGGCTGCAGGACTGCATTCCCCCTCTGATCTGCTGGCCCAGGAACAGGATCAGATGTCACGGAGTGTGACCCTGCATCCGTAACCACCAAAGGCGTAGCTGCCAACACTGACATCCCCATTGAGGGTTCTGATCCTGGTGCAGGTGGGTGAGACAGAACAGAATCCCTCCCTGGAACACTCACCTGCGACGGCATGTAGGTCTCATCCGAATCAACACCTGAGTACAGCTCGGGGGAGGTGCAGCCAGAGACACCCCTTGAGAGCACGACCTGCAGCACTTGTGGGTTCTCACCCACCACCACACCACGTCCCTCACTGGTGGTTGGTCGGCCCTCGGACCCCTCCTGGGTCTGCACCATCTCCACAACCCCAGCAGTATCAGGTGCGTCTTCCCCTGCAAAGACATTAAAACAAAGAAATGGAAACAGGCATTAGCACCATGGCACACAATGAGGGCTGAGAAGCAAGAGAACCAGTACTTGTTTGACACATGCCCCATATGACTAAAACCCTCCCATGCATGCACCCTCACTGCGTATGAAGGGCAGGCAAATGGCACACACTGATGACACCAAGATTGAAGATGAACAAATTTTCTGCATGCTGCCTGGCAGTGGCATCACACATTGGCCTGTGATTGGCAGGTGAAACACACATGCCATCACACAGATGGCATGTACCATTGCTATTGAGTGAAGATGGAGAGGAGGGCAGCACCTATTCATTCTGTCCAGTTCCCGCATGTAATAGCTTTTCTAATTCAAACAGGTCAGATTCTTCACCTGGAGCTGCCAGTCCGAAATGGTCCAATTGCACAGGGACATGTTTGAACAAATGATATCCAGGTAACAAAGTCACTCCACTTTACCATAGCCATGTCAGACATGTGACTAGAGGACTGCGACATGCCTAGTAAAAGTGGTGGAATGTAAAAAATCTGACTAAATGAACAGTGGAAAATTTTGCAACAATGTTGTGGCAAGGCGACACTTCAAGGGCAACTGGCATGCAGTTGGGCTAGATGTCTACTGTTGGCAGAAGGGATACAGCTATGGGCAAATGCAGATGCGCTGGATGTATTGCATGAAGCACATGGCTGACCCATACGACTCAGGCGCACACACTCTCACCTGGCACACAAACAGAAGCCCTCACACACACCATGCACATGGATGACACACACATGCATGTGCACTCACCGGACAATGCCTCGTAATCAGCCAAATCTCCCACGCCTTGGATCTGTTCCTCCGTGACGTAGGTCCCAGCGACTGACTCATGTGGAGTGAGTTCCATGTCTGCTACTGGAGACCCAGCTCCAGTCACTAGAGTTGCGGCATGACTTGAGGCCAGCTTACTCTTTGTGGATAATCCTCTGGCGAATTTCCTTGACAGTAAATGTTCTGAAATGCCACTAAAGTAAAGGTTTCAAAAATTTAATCTTCATAGCATGTGTGGTATCAGAGTAAAATGCCGGTGGGAGCGCATCCATAATGTGGGAATATCAAATGTTTTTCTTGTCTTGCTAAGTGGGTTTGAGGTGCCCGCTCTTTTCCACAGGGTGCTGCACCCCAATCTTCGAGGTTTAATTGACTTGTTTCTTCCTTATATCAAATTGCTCAAGCGCTATTCACCTGGCACACCCCAACACCCCTTGTTCTACAGCTTACTCTTTGCCCTTCGCTTTAGGTCATTCCAGCGCTTATAGCAATCATTGGCTGTGCGCCTCACGATTCCAAGGGCACTTACGATGTCCGCAACGGTCTGCCAGTGTGCCTGGCATTGTGCAGGTGTGGTCTTGGATCCTGCAACAATGACCATCTCGTTGTCATGTGCGGACACATACTCGACAAGTGCATTCAGTTCGTCATCCGTGAAGCTGGGCTTCCTGGACGGGCCGGACTGTGTAGCCGTGTCTGGGGCATCAGCCTGTGCCGGACGAGCACTCTTCCTCTTCCGCTTGGAAGGTGGTGGTGATCCTGAGTGTCCTGCGCCGCTCTGGACACTAGGGGCAGGAGCCCTGGTGCACTCTGTATCAGGAGTGTGGGATTGCACACTCAGCATGGGAGTTGGTGCAGGCATTGGCTCTAGTGTGATGGTGTCAGGGGGTATATCAGCAGCATGGACTAGGACCGACACTGTCCGGGCTGGGTGTGTGAGGGCTGGGGTGGATGGAGCCGCAGCTGCCCCTGCAGCCTCTCCGCCCTGCCTACTTGGTGCAGCAGATGACCTTGCTGCCCCAGATGCACGTGGCATGGTGACATCAACGTGCACCAGCGCACGTGTCATAGGCCTGCTGACCTGGAAGTCAGCCATGGAGTCAGCCAGGTCTGGTGCCACAATGGGCTGCTCCAACAAGGGCTGAGCATGGATGGTGTCAGCCACATCAGCCTCAACGGGAGGGGGGGGGATTATGGGTGCCCTTGACTGGTCCTCCACACATGGGGGGACAGGCTCACCCTGCAAGTAATGACCACGTCCCCTACCGGATCCACCACGGCCACCACTTGTGGCTCTTGCACCTTTGCCACCCTTACGGAATCCTCGCCTCCCAGCCATGGCACTGATGTTAATGTGCGTATGGGAGTGGCAGTGAAATATAGTCCTGGGCAATTGGGGGTCAAAGGGGTTGGGTACCAGATGGTAATTGTACCCTAGTGCTCTTGCAAGGCTGATTGTAACCCCTGGGGAAAGATGACGGGTCACGCTACGCACAGGAGCCCCAAAAAAGGGAGATGACTTGCACGCAACCCCTCCTAGACCACGTGTGCAGAAAGAAAAACCTGCACTACGCTGTGGCACCCAGTAACACAAGAATGAACGTATGCGTGTCACACGCAGCCTAGAATGACCTCTGAAGGGGTAGGCTACACACAGGGCAAGCACAGATGTTAGATACGTGCGTGACTCACCGTCTGCCTGGTAAACGAGCGTGTAAAAGGAGAGCGTTTGGTTGGCAACACCCCCGCCAAAAGAAGATTTGTACGCTGTCTGAGGAGACAGGACAACAGTAGAAGGGAACACTGTTTGAGGGAACAGGCCCAGGTAAACCAGTAAAAGAGTAAAAGGAGAAAAATCTGTCAGAGGTAACAGGGAATACGAACTTGAAACGCCGTGAAGTAAATCGCGTGTGAACCGACAAGAAGTACAGAATTCACCCACTCGCTCTCCACGAAAAGCACGTACAAGGAAATGGTGTTCTACGCGTACCTTTTATACAGGCCCACACGTCCAGCGTCACTTACGCGGCGTCTACGCGCCATTTCCACCAATTACACGCTTTGTGACTTATGGGTGTACGGCCATTTCCACCAATTACACGCTTTGTCACTTCTGCGTGTACGGCCATTTCCACCAATCACACGTGATGAGACTCTGACGTGCAGTCTTTCCACGTGTGCTCTGTCATCACGTGCTGTGTGGGAAACACCCGTGCGGCTCACGTCACAGACGCGCTTACGCGCTGTGGGCCTTTGGTCTAATAGAATCGCGTATGCGTGCTGACGCGCTTACGCGCTAAGGGCCTTTCCTCGGTTTTCACGCTGACGTGCAGGATTTTCACGTGCCAAATCACTCCGTACCAAGCTGGCCACGCGTAAGCACACAGAAGACCACGCTCCTGCCCAGAAGGCCGAACTACTGCCCCCCAGAGCCCCGAGCACGCTCCCACCTGCCATCTGCTGCTGCCTGACTGCCTGCTGCCCACGTGCACTGCCATTTGCTGCCTGCACATCAGCCAGGGGTGCTGTTGCTGTGACCACCCCTGCTGGAACCGAAGACTCCCGAATGGAATTCCATCGCTCCACAGCCCAGCCCCAGGACCCAGTTGCACACCCACTCCTGCCTCTGGGGTTGTCATGTCGGGGCAAACACCATCTGTGACCACTGACAACCCCCGGCCATAGAGGCAGAGGGGCACCAGCTTCAGTGCCACCGAAGTTGGTGTCCTGGTGGAGCAAGTCCTGGGGCAGTATGATGCCCTCTTCGGAAGTTCCCGCGCCGACAAGGAAGGACGGACTCGGATCTGGACTGACATTGTGACTGCCATCAACGCGGAGGGGGTGGCAGTCCGGGACTTACGCAAAACAAAAGAGTTGATGGCTGGAAGGTTTAGAATAAATCTTGACCTCTGGCATTGCTCTGGGCAACCCACCAGACCATCGTTCTTCGCCTGCCAAGCCATTACAAAAGGGGAAAAACCATATGAAAATCAGGCTTGGTCCCACCCCCAAAGGGGTAGTCCAGCCCGAACTGCTAGGTCACATCCCTTTTGCACAAGACCACAAGCATCCCAAGACATGTATCAGCCTTGTTGAGCGTCATCAATGAGGAGTAGCTTGGGTCTCTAGGCCCAGCAGGCAAGGGACCCACGTCTGGGCATACCCTTCCCACTCGGGGTGACAATAGCAAAACAAAAGAGTTGATGGCTGGAAGGTTTAGAATAAATCTTGACCTCTGGCATTGCTCTGGGCAACCCTCCAGACCATCGTTCTTCGCCTGCCAAGCCATTACAAAAGGGGAAAAACCATATGCAAATCAGGCTTGGTCCCACCCCCAAAGGGGTAGTCCAGCCCGAACTGCTAGGTCACATCCCTTTTGCACGAGACCACAAGCATCCCCAGACATGTTTCAGCCTTGTTGGGCGTAATCGTGAGGAGTAGCTTGGGTCTCTAGGCCCAGCAGGCAAGGGACCCACGTCTGGGCATACCCTTCCCACTCGGAGTGACAATAGCAAAACAAAAGAGTTGATGGCTGGAAGGTTTACAACATGTCAGGAAGCGCTGGGAGGACTTCAGGTCCAGGACCCTGAACAAGGCCCGGCGCCTCTTGAAGGCAGCGGATGCCAAGGGGCGCCGGGGCCACTTGTCGGAAGAACAGATGGGGGTCCTGGAACACATATCCCCAGCGCTCCACGTCCAGGTCCTAGAGAAGCAGACCCGTCTGGAGTCGAGCGGTGAGTGTACATGCATCCTGATTGTGAGCAGTGCGTGTGGTGATCATTCGCCATTGTGCCGGTTGAACATCTGTTTGTATGGGGTCGAGTATGGGTGGGGGTGTACAGGGCCGTGGGGCTGACACATGCGAGGGCTGTAATGTGTGAGACATGGATGGTGCTTGTGTGTGTGGGCTTGCATGGCAAATGCAGTTGTGCATGCACACATGTTTGGATGAATGTGTATGTAAGTAGACATGTCCGTGATGTCAGGCATGTATGTTGTTTTCGGCTGCATGTATGAGCACTGTGTACATGTGCATGTGTGTGTATTTGACAAGGGTGCAAAAGTGATGCAACATGGATGCATGTGACAGCGGTATGTGGAAGCCTGATTGGCAGATGTGACATGGATGCCCGTCTGAACAGTGCGACACTTGGCAGAGGTGTGGACATGCATGCAAGTGTGGTGGTGTGTGTACATGTGTGGTGCACTTCCTGTGTTGCATGTGATGTCTGGCTCCCCTTTGGCTGCTGATGCTGTTGTATGTGTAGGGATGGTGGTGGCAGTTGCGATATGGCTGTGGTATGGCTCATGTGTGCCAGTTGCAATTACATGTGTGTTGGGGATTGTGATGACATGTCTGAGGTTTGCCAATGCCACTCCTGTGCAACTGTCATGCGTGTATGTGTCCATTGTACAGTGCCCTGATGCCTGTGTTTTGTTTCTCCCTGTCTGCAGCGTCAACTGATGAAGAGGGCGGAGAAGGTGCTGTGGAGCACAGCGGCGGGGATCCGACCGCCAGCCGGAGACGCAAGGCCCGGCTCCCCTCCCGTGTTGTCATCTCGTCGGGGAGTGAGGAGTCCAGTGCCGCGTCCCAGGCCGCAGCTGCCGGGGGGAGGTCCAAGAGGCGGAGGTTGCAGTTGGACTCCTCGGCAGCAGAAGGGGCAGCTGGGACCCCACAGGGCCCAACGGGGGAAGATGGCACAGAGTCATCCAGGTTGGTGGGGGGTTTGGTGGAGGAGGGGGCCGCGCAAGCACCAGAGACGGGGTCTGGAGGTGGGGATCCCACTGGTGCTAGTGGTGCAGTGCAGGACCATGGACAGGAGGCAGCACAGGCGGCCGCGGAGGTGCCTGTGTGCAATCCTGTCCCCGATCCTGTCCCTGCATCATCTTGCACCAGCAGGGATGCCTACCTCCAGACCCGTTTTCAGGCAGGGGATGAGCTGACGTCAACTGGCCTTCCTCTGCCTGTGGACGTGGCCATCCAGGTCCGGGTTGAGCCTGTCCTGGCTAGTGTGGCGTTGCGTCAACGGGCCATGCGAGGTGACCTACAGTCTTTTCATGGAGAGACTGCACGTCATCTCGAATGGCTCGTTAACCACGTCAGCCTGCTGGGACAGGTCACCGAGGCCGGATTCCGCTGTCTGATGGGGCTTGCTCCGACCCCCTCCTCAACTGGACCCCCTACGCGCCAGTCGTCCTCTGTGCCATCTTCCCACCCATCAGTCACCTGGGTGCCCTGTGGAGCTGCCTCTGACGGTGCGGCCAGGCTGGTGGAGGAGGCATCCCTGCCACAGTCGGGAGTCGGTGGTCCAGCAGGGGTGGCCACATCAACAAGTGCACCCCAGCCGGCAGAGGATGTGCAGGCAGCAGGAGGCAGTGCACGGGCAGAGGCAGAGCAGCAGCAGCAGCAACATGGTGGGAGACATGAAGGCTCGGGGCTTTCGACATCGGAGGGGCAGGCATCGGCCGGAGGGCAGGTGGACCCAGGACAGAGAGTGTCTTCCGTGTGGCAGCGGTTGGGCCACGCCATAGGTGCGGAGCGGCGGCGGGCGGAAGAGGCGCGGCTCACAATGGTCAGGGCGGAGAACTCCATGCGGAGGGCCCTGAGGGGGGCCGAGTGCCTCGAGGCAATCCGCAGGGGGTTGGAGGAGGACACAGCGTCGTCCCTGCGGACCCTCGGGGCCATGGAACTGGACCGCCTCCGGGACATCGAACAGGAGTTCGATGATGCCCTGGCCCGGGACACCACAGAGTGAGTCGCTGGACTTGCCCGCCGCCTTTGTATATAGTTCTTTAGTTTTAGGTTTCCTTTCTTTCGTATTATGATTTGGAGTCGACGGACACTGCTCCACTTTTTGTATATAGTTGATTTTTAGGTAGGTTTTTTAGTAGGTTTCCTTTGTTCAGTTGGGCTCATGGACCATTGTTATTTTTGTACATAGTTCTTTATTGCATGGAGATTTTTTTACATTTGACTTTGGACAACATTTTTTTCTATTTGGATTTCAAGGTTTTTTTTTTCATACGGACATGCAGCTTATTTTTTCTCATTCACATTGTAGTTTGTTTTCTTTCTTTAGCATTCTTATTTTTTTTCAATACAATTTTGTTTGCATACTTCACTGTGTGGTATCATCTAATTGGTTTCATGCATGTCATGTTGTGTGTTTTCCCATTCAATTGCAACCATTGTGTGTGACGGACATGGCTTCATTAGCTTCATGAACATTGGGGGTGTAACATGTGATTTTCATTTCCATGTGGGTGAATGGGTTACTTGGTAGGGCTTTTTGGCTGTGGAGGCTGACCATTACGCACATGATTGGGGATTGTGAGGACCTGGTGGGGGCTGCCCATGGTGGCAGGGGGGTGGGGGGTGGTGGGAGACATGAGTGGGGGCCTGGTGGAGGATGCCCATGGTGGCAGGGGGTTGGGGGTGGTGGGAGATGAGTGGGGGCCTGGTGGAGGGTGCCCCTGCACTGCTGGGTGGTGGGGGTGCAGGGGGACATGAGTGGGGGCCTGGTGGAGGGTGACCCTGGATGCTGGGGGTTGGGGGTGGTGGGAGACATGATTGGGGGCCTGGTGGTGGATGTCCCTGGTGGCTGGGGGGTGGGGGTGGTGGGAGACATGAGTGGGGGCCTGGTGGAGGGTGCCCCTGGTGGCTGGGGGGTGGGGGTGGTGGGAGACATGAGTGGGGGCCTGGTGGAGGGTGCCCCTGCACTGCTGGGGGGTGGGGGTGCAGGAGGACATGAGTGGGGGCCTGGTGGAGGGTGACCCTGGATGCTGGGGGGTGGGGGTGGTGGGAGACATGATTGGGGGCCTGGTGGAGGATGCCCCTGGTGGCTGGGGGGTGGGGGTGGTGGGAGACATGAGTGGGGGCCTGGTGGAGGCTGCCCCTGGTGGCTGGGGTGTGGGGGTGGTGGGAGACATGAGTAGGGGCCTGGTGGAGGCTGCCACTGGTGGCTGGGGGGTGGGGGTGGTGGGAGACATGAGTGGGGGCCTGGTGGAGGGTGCCCCTGCACTGCTTGGGGGTGGGGTGGTGGGAGACGTGTGGGGGCCTGGTGGAGGGTGCCCCTGCACTGCTTGGGGGTGGGGTGGTGGGAGACATGAGTGGGGGCCTGGTGGAGGGTGCCCCTGCACTGCTTGGGGTGGGGTGGTGGGAGACATGAGTTGGGGCCTGGTGGAGGGTGCCCCTGCACTGCTTGGGGGTGGGGGTGGTGGGAGACATGAGTGGGGGCCTGGTGGAGGGTGCCCATGCACTGCTGGGGGGTGGGGGTGCAGGGGGACATGAGTGGGGGCCTGGTGGGGGCTGCCCATGGTGGCTGGGGGGTGGGGGTGGTGGGAGACATTAGTGGGGGCCTGGTGGAGGGTGCCCCTGCACTGCTGGGGGGTGGGGGTGCAGGGGGACATGAGTGGGGGCCTGGTGGGGGCTGCCCATGGTGGCTGGGGGGTGGGGGTGGTGGGAGACATTAGTGGGGGCCTGGTGGAGGGTGCCCCTGATGGCTGGGTGGTGGGGGTGGTGGGAGACATGAGTGGGGGCCTGGTGGAGGGTGCCCCTGGTGGCTGGGGGGTGGGGGTGGTGGGAGACATGAGTGGGGGCCTGGTGGAGGGTGCCCCTGGTGGCTGGGGGGTGGGGGTGGTGGGAGACATGAGTGGGGACCGGGTGGAGGCTGCCCCTGCACTGCTGGGGGGTGGGGGTGGTGGGAGACATGCATTGTTGATCAGTAGTGCAAGGTGACATGTGGGTTGGCTGGGGGGCATGCCCATGGTGGTTGGGCTGCCTGCGGGACATGAGCAGGGGTGCAGGGTAGTCCCCCGTGGTGTGGGCTGCCTGCAGGGGCCGTGGAGGTTGTGGAGCGTACACCTGGGAGGACCCACACGGCCAATTCACGTGTAGTACTCCCCAGAACCCCTGAAATACACATACCCTGCTGAAATCGCGTGTGGAACTTCCCGCGGAATACACGTACCCTGCTCGCACTGGGCCAATCGCGTGTGGAACTTCCCGCGCACCCCTGAAATACACGTACCCTGCTTGCACGGGGCCAATCGCGTGTGGAACTTCCCGCGCACCCCTGAAATACACGTACCCTGCTTGCACGGGGCCAATCGCGTGTGGAACTTCCCGCGCACCCCTGAAATACACGTACCCTGCTGGAATCGCGTGTGGAACTTCCCGCGCACCCCTGGGATACACATACCCTGCAGAAATTGCGTGTGGAACTTCCCGCGCACCCCTGGAATACACGTACCCGGCTGAAATCGCGTGTGGAACTTCCCGCGCACCCCTGGAATACACGTACCCTGCTTGCACGGGGCCAATCGCGTGTGGAACTTCCCGCGCACCCCTGAAATACACGTACCCTGCTGGAATCGCGTGTGGAACTTCCCGCGCACCCCTGGGATACACATACCCTGCTGAAATCGCGTGTGGAACTTCCCGCGCACCCCTGGAATACACGTACCCTGCTGAAATCGCGTGTGGAACTTCCCGCGCACCCCTGGAATACACGTACCCTGCTTGCACGGGGCCAATCGCGTGTGGAACTTCCCGCGCACCCCTGGAATACACGTACCCTGCTTGCACGGGGCCAATCGCGTGAGAGACTTCACGCGAACCCCTGAAATACACGTAGCCCGCTCCCCCAGGCCCGATCGCGTGAGAAAGTTCACGCGAACCCCTGTAATACACGTAGCACGCTCCCCCAGGCCCGATCGCGTGACAAACTTCACGCGAACCCCTGAAATACACGTAGCCCGCTCCCCCAGGCCCGATCGCGTGAGAAACTTCACGCGAACCCCTGAAATACACGTAGCCCGCTCCCCCAGGCCCGATCGCGTGAGAAAGTTCACGCGAACCCCTGTAACACACGTAGCCCGCTCCCCCAGGCCCGATCGCGTGAGAAAGTTCACGCGAACCCCTGTATTACACGTAGCCCGCTCCCCCAGGCCCGATCGCGTGAGTAACTTCACGCGAACCCCTGAAATACACGTACCCTGCTGAAATCGCGTGTGGAACTTCCTGCGCACCCCTGAAATACACATACCTTGCTCGCACTGGGCCAATCGCGTGTGGAACTTCCCGCGCACCCCTGAAATACACGTTCCCCGCTTGGCGTTTGCTGTTTGCCAGCCCGGTGAACTGGTCCAGGGTTAGCGCAGCCCTTTGCGATGATTTAGCGATTTTGATGGCTTTTAATTGCGCGAGGGCGTTCCTCGGGGCGTTACTGGCGCTGCTGCAGGGTCGCTGCGATTCTCTGCGCCACGGCTGGTTTGGGAGCCTAAAATCCATGAATACGCTGTGCGCGGAAATCGGTTTTAGCGCACGTGCCTGGCGCAGACAATCGCACGCGGACACTCTGCGCCAGCCGCTTGCGACACTTTTCTGCGAAATTCTATGATTTACCCTCTTCTTGTCAATCTGCAATGCTGTATTATGCCATATTGAAGCATCAGGACTGAAACCATAACTCATTCCGTTGTCTCTAAACCACACCTCCATCGCCTGCCTAGTTGCCACAATTGGAAGTAACTTCAATTTCTTTTTCGGTAATTTATCCATACTATATATGGTTTCCAGGTCAAATGGAGCACAAGTTTCCCTTTCCATGCGCAACCAAATAGGCTCCTTTACATCATAGTCTCTAAAGTAATATGAACTTTTTTTGAGTAAAAAGATATTATAATATTTTATTAAATCTGGGAAACCAAATCCCCCATCCTCAACCTTTTGCACTAGCATATATTTCGGAACCCGTGGTCGTTTCCCAGGACCCCACAAGAAGGAAGAAAAAAGTTTGTCAACTTTTAATAGCTGTTTTTTAAATAACAACGGGATGGACTGCAGAACATATAAGATCTTTGGTAACAGAACCATTTTAATCGCATTGATCTTTGCCCACAGATTTAATGTGAATCTCTCCCATCTCTTAATCAATTGTGACAATTTTGCAGTCACCAAATCCAAATTAAATTGTAGCAATTTCTTTAAGTCCCCATTAATATGAATCCCTAAATACTTAGCACCCCCTGGTGACCACTTACAGTTCCATGAACGCAAAACATTACACTAACATTGGCCAGACAAGGGAAACACCTCAGTTTTATCCCAATTCACCTTATGCCCTGATAATTCACCCACTTCTTGAAACATCTCCTTTATCATATCCCCACACACTTCAGGATTCGACAACCTAAGAAGCATATCATCAGCATATGATAAAACTTTAACTTCAACTTTCCCAACCATAATTCCTGCAATAGTCTCACATTGTCTAATATAAGTAGCAAGTGGTTCTAACGCCAAATCGAACAAAAAAGGTGACAACGGACAGCCTTGTCTCGTGCCCCTCAACAACTGAAATGAGTCTTAAATTATCCCATTCACCAACACTCAGGCCCTAACATCTTTATGAATACACTTCACCATTTTCATGAAAATTGGGCCTAAAACCATTTTCAGTAAAGTGAATTCCAGAAACTTCCAGTTAACACTATCAAAGGCTTTTTCAGCATCAAAAAACCCAATGACTTCATTTGTATCTTTCCCAAAACGCCCACATACAATCTCAGCCTGTTGGCCCAAATTTTAGTGAACATTTTAAGATCCATATTCAACATTGAAATAGGTCTGTAATTCCCACACCTAGTGTGATCCTTATTAGGCTTCGGGATCACAACAATCAACGCCTCTTTCATCGAATCACACCTCATTCCAGATGATATAAACTCATTATAAAGGTCACACAAAATAGGTGCCAACTGAACATCACATTTTTTATAAAATTCCGAGACAATACCGTCAGGACCCGGCGATTTCCCTTCTTTCATTTGTGAAATGGCCACACTAACTTCAGCAACCTCAATTGCAGAATCAAGTAAAGTCCGCTTCTCTAGAGCCAGCTTAGAGAGAGACATTTTCTCAAAAAACGCCTCCAATCTTTCAGCGCTAGGGTCAATATCTTCCCTATACAATGACTCATAAAAATCCTTGAAATATCCACAAATGTCCCCATTCCTATGTAAAGTAATGCCACCCTCCGTTTGAATAGAGGAGACACAGGAATCCGACAACAACCCCTTAAGCTTATAAACCAACAGTTTACCATTCCGATCCCCAGATTCCCAAAACGTCTGCTTTGAATAAAACAAACTTTTACTTTCTAGGTTTTGAACATGAGTCCTCAATTCCGCTTCTAATTTATGCAATTTTAGCTTATTCGAAACCGAACCATCAGTAGCACAAACCCTCTGTAAATCATTGATCTCTGCCTCCAGATTACTGACCAACTTCTGATTATTCTTCTTTACATGGGCAGACCTACTCATCCGTTCTCCCCTCAAGACTGCCTTAAAACAGTCCCAAACAGACCTAATATCAGCCAAGCCAATTTTTTCCTCAAAGTAATGTCCAATAAATGCATCTAAACCCTCTGTAACCACATCATCCTTCAGTGCATTGGCTTGCATTCTCCACCTTCTTGATTTGGCACGTACATTGCCCAAAATCAATTGCAGGTCCAATAAAGCATGATCAGAGATACCCCTTTCCAGTACATTCGTCGACACCATCTGACTACTCAAGGTATCACTAATAAAGAAATAATCAATTCTGGAGAAAGAGTCATGAACAGGCGAATGAAAGGAGAACTCCTCCTCATCACGATGAAGTTCCCTCCATATATCTATAAGATTGTATTTAAACACAAACGCCTTCAATTCCTCACTAATCTTCCCATTATAATATCTACATTCCGATTTCCGATCCAACCCACCATTCATCACTAGATTAAAGTCACCACCCAACACAAATGATTCGCCTTCCATACCACCCAGCAAAAAGCCTAATTGATTGAGAAAAGATACAGCTGACGAGCACGGTGCATATACTGAACCAATCGTCATTTTTTTCCCATCAAGGAGGACATCAAGCAACAGGATTCTACCTTCCTCATCCGCAACCTTCTTTTCAATCGTAACCAGTAGGCCTTTCCTCAACAATATACTCACCCCCCTAGATCTAGAATCATAGCAATTCGAGACAACACTAGTATATCTCGAATTGGCCAAGTATTGTTCAGTTTGTTCATGAAGGAAAACCACATCAGCTCTACTTCTCCACAATCTCGCCAAAACCTTGCGTCTTTTCACAATATTTACGATCCCCTTAACATTCCATGAGACAAGAGTCAGCGCAACCATAACTTCTCAATACAGGTTTGAAAAGTGCATGCAGTAACCAAAGAGGCCAAAAGCAGGGCTCCAAAAACAAAACAATAAAAAAAAAAAAAAAAGGGAAAGCGGAAAGCGGAAACACAACAACAAAGACACACATACGAATAAACAAACATAAAGCGAAAGTATTGCATAACATTTCCAGTCTGGAAAACAGCAGACCTAAATAACACATAAATAGAACAACAAGTACAACATTCTGAACCATACCCACCAGAAACGAAACTCTGTGCCCAAAACTTATAAATATTGCAAACATATCATCCCTATGATATGAATATGAACCATGAAAAATCCCTTATCCCCACCAATAATACATGTCAATACCAAGTAAATATCTACTCACAAAATATCCCCAACATGCAAGGCTTCACATCAATCACGACCACACAATTCACCCCACAACTCTTATACTAACTTATCAATACAAATTTCACCTAAACCCAACCGGAACCCTCCGCCTTTCAGAAAATTAAACACAAAACCCCACAGACCATTAACCTCAAGGCCCTTATTAACTGATCCACCAACACGCCAATTCCTATTGAAATATAACCCCACAAATCCACCATCCCTCAAATAAAATCAGTGAAGTTTACCCCCAACCCCATAAGCAAGTGAGACAAGCACTACAATATCTAAATGCATTACAACAAATTTCAAAGTATAAGCATAGGCAAGGACCAGCGCATAGTGCCCACACCCGCCACAACGGCACCCCCTGCCCATCAATTTCCCGCAGTCATTCATCAGTCCCACTAGTCAGACTTAGAAAGCATAGACTGAGAACCCCCTGACCAACTTATAATGTCAACTAAATATAAGCAGACACGACATGCAAATAATAATCTCCCCTCCTTAGGTCAAATCCAAAGAAGACCCAATGAGCTAAACATATGATAACATGAACTAATGAGAACATATCATGCGTCCATGGTAACTATCAATGCAAAAGAATATGAAAGGCCATCTGTGTGACCTGGCGGGAGGATAGGAAACTGAATTCCACACAACATTGAACATAACAGCCAATATGTGTACTTTTTGTACTTGCCAATCAAGGTTACAAGGACAGGTGTATAACACTCGTCTTCACCCCATCTGCAATAGACACAGAACAGGTATCCACAGCCCCTTTGGCGTCCCTTCCACTGGTAAATAAGTGCACACGTAACAACCTGCACTCTCATTTGTAAATAGTGAACAAAAGCATCCCATGCGGTTTCCACAGCGCTGGCAGAACAGGGTGCACGCCCCGGTTCCAATCCCATGTTGAAGGCGACTGCAAGTAGTCAATTACCACTGATTTACAGTATTCGATCAACCAGGCCTACACAGACAGATTCATGGGCAGCCTCTCATGAGCATCATGTCCCGTCAGCGCCCCGTTTGACAATTATCATGAAAACCTTCGCTTAATCGGCAAGAAGGTCAGGTTGAAGGGAAGGAGGAAAGACTGTTAAAGCAGACAATTTCAGACGGCGTGTATGTTTGCGTGAGTCAGCAGACCCGGAGAAGGGCCGAGGAAGGGAGCTCCCACATCAGACAAACATGCATAGGTAAATAAGGCGCAGTTTCAATGTTAATTAACAAACGGGAAATGTGGACAATGGGGACCCCATAACGAAGCCGGCAACAGCATCAGGCAAGGAAGCCGAGGGGAAAGCATGCAGTGTATATTCCGAGCCCAAAGTTAATTGAGGCAGTGGCATCATCCAGCTTACCCCCAAGTCCCAGAGGAGCGGACCGAAAACAGCATGCTCCACACGCCTGATCGAAGCCGAGAATGCAGTCAGTATTGAAGTCTCGAAACTGCAATGAGCGTAACCTGCAGGTAAGTGAACACAACAAAGCCTGTGATTGCCACTCATGATGGCGCAGACTCACGGAATGTCAATGTTGCAATCCGTACCACGTTTACCGTCTCGTGCCGCTCACGGGAAAAGAAGGGGACGTGGAATCAGGAACCAGGAAGGAAACGCTCCCTCTCCGTTACGTCTCACGTAACGTAAGAAAATCAATAAGTACCAATAACACGGAAAGCTCAGGCAGGCATGGTTTATCTTCAAACATTCCAAATCAGTTGCAATTAACAGAGGATAGGTGGCGGCGGCCATTTTCTTCAATGTAAACAGTTGCAGAAGTAAAGTAAAAAAAAAATTAAAAAAACAGATTACAATCAACAGAGCCACTGTACAGGATCACCTTCCTTCTAATGTGAATCAGGTCTCCCTTTCTTCCTCCTCAGCCTTTTCTTGGACTCCAAACCTGCAGAACTACCTTCGATTGGGTCCAGATCCAAATCTGTTAGAAAGGTCTCTGCCAATCTGTTCTCAGTAAAATAATGCAATCTACCCTCCACAACTATCCTCAAAATTGCAGGATAAATCATGTAGTATTTCAAGTTTTTTCCCGAGCTTTCCGTTTAGCTTCCATACAAGTTTTCCTCTTATCCATCACATCCTTACTCAGATCTGCAAACACCATTATTGTATTGCCACCCCTGGCAAGGTCTTTCAGTTCACAAGCTTTCCTCAATACTAACTCCTTCACAGGGAATCTTAGGAATTTCACAATAATATGTCTTGGTCTTTCTCCCAGGGCTGGTTTAGGGCCAAGAGATCGATGAGCTCTCTCAATCTCCAAAGAAATAGCCGTATCTATATTCAGCAATTTAGGCAAAGTCTTATTCAAAAAGTCAATGGCATTACCTCTTTCCGCATTTTCTGGAAAGCCAGCAAATCGAAGATTATTCCTCCGTGAAAAATGTTCTTGTGCTGACAGCTTCAAGGTAATCCTTTCATTAACCACCTTCAGTTCCCTGATTTGGTCCATCAGTTTTAAAGTCTTCTCATCCACCAAAGTCAAATGCTCCTCAACTGAATCCACTCTTCTGACAACTGTTGTAAACTTTTCTTCTGATTTCAAAAGAGCTGCCTTTATCTCTCCAATGTCCAACGTCATTTTGCTCAGCATGTCAAAGAGTTTATCCTCCCTGCTCTCACCATTATCTTCCTTCTCTCCACCTTTTTGCCTTTTAGCCTCTGGAGTAGCAGGGGTTGACATCTCCCAGGAATAATAGTATATTTTCAGGGAAAAAATGTCAGGCACAGGAGCACAGCAGTTAAGCTGCCATCCCTGGAGCTGACAGTTCTAGAATCCTCTTGTGTATTTTGTGAACTTTATTTCAATCTATTTTGCACCATTTGAAGGTAAAATGAAAGGTGTGCAGAAAGATTCTGTGTTTCTTCAGTTTTTGTGGAGGTCATATACCTTTTTTGGAGGGCCTCGTCTAGCGGGCCATCTTGCACCCAAATATATGTGTCCTCGCTTTCAATCATCTGTCTCATCTCTGATCTCCATGTTGAAAATCCTGTGCCTGCCATTGGCCGTGCAAAAAACATCTGCTTGCTGCATGCTCAATAGCTACATCCAGGTCTGCTCTGACGTCCTGTGATGTCATTGCTATTCAATCAACTCCTCCCCAAAATAAAAATGACTTTCACACCAACACTGTCTGTACATTCTATGGGACTATCCAGAGGGGACCATCTAATCCCATGCACCAATGGAATCTCTGACATGTGTGTTCTATGTGCGCTTTCTGTGCTACTTAGTACATCAATGTATGTATATAAGGTATGTCAGCAACCCAGGATTCTGCACTTTGAGCTCCCATCTGTGTGGAGTATTTTATTTAAATACATTTTAATATTGGCTCACACAGATGTGACACGCTAATCTAATGCTCCCACTTATACATTCCCACCCGCCATTCCAGACAAAGAACAGACAATGAGGTATTAAAAACTGGAAATTTCTTTAAATAAATTGAAGCAACTTTAACCAAATCGGTATCCAGCTTTATCCTGGAGCTCACTACAATATGGTATGTATATAACACAATTATTTAAACCAAAATTAAATTTGACTTGCCTATATGAATCTCACTATTATAAATACACAAAGGCATCAATTTTCAATCGTAACAATCTTAATGTAAATCTGCTGTGTTCTAATAAATGCAAAACGTTCTAACGTTCTAGTTAACATGGGTTTCTCTATGAACATTACCAACATTTCAATGTCACATGTCAGATAAAACAAAGAAGGTTAAAGCATTTAATTTACTCCGATATCAACATACCTATAGTGTAGAGTTATTTACATTATTCACATTTAAAACTATCTATACACCAACGTCCCTGTTCAGATGGAAGGTTGTGATTGTTTTACCTATGTAGAGGCCACTTGACATACAGGCAAGAACTAGCTGTTAAGTTATTTACATGCAGTGGCAACTTGTTTGAATTGGCTCATGTAAGTTTGCATTCACAAATACTGTTCACAGGAATCTATATTTTCAGTTCTGAACCCACATGTACGGTATGTTTGCTGCATGTGCAGGTTCAGTTCTCTACTTGCATTAGGCCAGGATTTGTTATTTCACTTCTCAATATGTGTGTATTTGTGTGTATGCACACACACATACACATGCACACGTTCCTTGCACATGAATGGTCTACTTAATATGCAGAAAAAAAGAACACTTTTTTCATAAAAAGCCTGTTTGTAAAGCTTTCAGTCTCTTCATATTTTGGGGATGGAGATGTACTATTCTCTAGTAGCAGATATTTAGTTGAAAATACTTTTCCCTCCCCCACTACACCTGACTTTGACTAGGCATTGAAAGGTAAAGGAATGCAGAGGATTTGCACGTCATACAATTCTTAATTAACAGAATTCATTCTTTCAGCATACCTTTTGTTGCTCATATGTACAGTCTTATGCTATTGTCTCTACTGGTGGCATCAACTGCATGATATCCTCTGAGGTGATAGTACTTGCATGGCCCTATGATCTGCTGTGATTCTGTACCAGTTTAAAACCACTACCCATATTCGCAAACATTTAACTTTACAAAGGAGATCCAGTTTAAAGTGGCATGCTTTCAGATTTTGAGTTTGTTTTTCACTGCAAAGCGGAATGGGCCTAAATGAAAACACATCCCACTTTGTATTTGATATATAAAAGGTACATGAAACATTGGAATATTAGCAGCGCTGTGACGCTGGTGTCGAATTGCACCCCCTTTACATTCCCAGTCCTTTTGCCTTCAACGATTTTACCCTGATAAAAGTTGGACAATTTCTGGGAATGGGTAGGTGTTTCTTTTGATGTACCTTTTAATATGTAACTTCTGATTTTGGGATAACCACTCAGGGACTCACTCGGGCAGGCATCACTCTATCAGCAAAACCCTCAGTTCAGGTTGCTAGTTTGGTAGTCAACTCCCCTGCATAGACTAGCTATCCTTCTATGGGCTCTATAGATTCTTTCTCTCAAAAGACAGGCATCATGGACTGGTCTGCCATCTCCTAAGTGTCAATTATCTTGCTCTGCAATCTACAGTTGGTTCCCTCCTGTCTGTTCCTCACTCAATATTCCATAATACATCATTGTATCCTATGGCCATCCCATTATATTTCTCTCTAATCCTACCCCTGTTCATTCCCATTGACCTTGACTAAACCAAGGCAGCAGTCTTGTGCCGTTCATCTAAATGCCAGTGACCTGATCTGTTAATCTTTCATAGGCTATTGCATAGTTGACATTGATGAATGATGAAGCGGTCAAAGATTTTTTCTGAAATGTAAGTCTTTTGTTCACTAATGGGTGCCTTATATAGATGTATGTAGCTTATCTACTTTGAAACCGTTGTTGTATGCAGTGAAAGAGAATTTCAAAGTAGTCTTAAAAGCTATCCGGCCTGACCATGACATGTCATTATTTTCTATCCAGTTGCAACTGGACTGGAGACCTTGGTTCTCTTCAGTATATCAACAATTAGGAATATAACTTAAAATGCAATTTAATTCGGATCTTTCAGTCCAGCTCTTTTGAGGTTCATTTCTTGATTTATCAATACAGACCTATCTTTTCAATGTACATTTCACAGCAAAACAAAATTCAATAGCATTTCCATTCCTATTCTTGAGATTCAAACAATCTAGTTTGAATGAATTACTAACATGGCAGAATAAAGTAACACATCATGTAATAATTTACACATTGACTATATTATAACCATATGAAGACATCCACTAATGAACTTTTAATTAAAAGGCTTGCTGCATTCCACAACACCTTTTCAAGATGGGCACTGATGGAAATACACTTCTGATACATTTTCAGTGAGTTGTGCAATGGCTGCAAGAAAATATGTCACTGAACATTGATATTATGAATGCTGGCTTCGTAAATACATTATTTCAACAGTAATTTCCCAGCATTTGGGCAGACTCTACAATTTGTCCTATGATTTGTCCCATTTTATTTCGACTGCAAGCAAGAGGCAGAAATTGTCACGCTCACCTGATTCCCACAGAGGCGCAGGTCTGGCTTCGAGTGCTGATGCTTCTTCAATGGTGAAGCGCAGGACTCTGATGATGGACAGGAAGGGCCCCTCTACTCTGGCTTTTCTGGCTCGCAGGAATATTCCCCTGTGCGTGAAAAGGGAGTATTACCTACTGACGGAATAATGCTCAAGCCTCCCACTCCCTTCCAACCCTCCTCGATACCCTTCCACGATTCCCCGTGAAGTCTCACCTTAGGGTTTGGAAGGATGAGTTCTCCATCCTGCTTCTGATGCAGGGGCGCGTTGAAACCCAGTTACTTCACTGGATTGAGGTTTGATGGGAGTTCGATATAAGCTTGACTATTCAGGTGAGGCTCTGTAAGAGTTCTGTTGCAAGTTCAAAAGTTCAAGCTTAATAATAATGTTCATTGTCTTATTGCAGCAAGCGCTAATGCTTATGTCTTTTTCCCCTTAGGGGCCGGGGTTCGGAATGCCGGAGATATGGCGCCGACCCGAAGTGTAAGTTCTGGATGAGCATTCAGGTAATGTCTTTGCATTCGCTCATTCAATGTCTTTGTCTTTTTTCCCCATTGGGGCCGGGGTCCGGAATGCCTGGAAGCGGCAGGACCCGAAATGAAATGGGAATGACCCATCAGGTAAGTCTTAGAAGGAAACTGAGCTTTTCCTTTTTCCCTTCCTTCTCTCACCTTGTCTCCTTGTCTTTTCTCTCTAGGCTCTGGGAAGTGGGTGCGGATCCGGATGATCGCTGCTGAAGATGGAGGCGCCCAGGAAAGGTGAGTGAAATGTAGCGCTGCAGCGATCGAAACGAAATGCTTTTAAAATGATGTCTTCCCTTTCAGGATCGTCAGTGTGATGTCCCTGTGATGCAGTTTTAACAGGTAAGGTCTTCTTTTTCTCTAATTCCCTCTTATCTCCTTTTGCAGGCGACCCAGGATGCTGACAGGCGTGGCTGCAGTCCAGATGCAGGAGCTGACACGGTGAGCGTCCAGCTGCGAGGAGCAGAACAACGCGATGCGTGAGTTGCTGATCGGGCGTGGTTTAAATAGCTTTGGAAGAAGTTCCAGGCATGTACCCTTCCACCGATCAGGTATGTATCCTTCCCCGACCACACCCAGGTGGAAAGTAGTCCCACAGGTAAAGTAGTTCCATTCAGGCCTCAAGAGGGCCTGGATGTAGCAGCATGGTCTGCATCAGGTAAGTGCACATTAAAACACTTGAACACATGTCTAGCTTTATGAGCCTGGCGCCTAAGGCGCCAGGACAGGGGTCCAACATGAGCCTGGCGCCTAAGGCGCCAGGACTGTGTCCAAAGGGCCCCAGCTTGGGCCCGCTGGCACTTCCCTGTGGGGAATGATGCCTGCCTCTGGGGTTGCTGGGTCGGACCTGGCTCCTTGGAGGTAGGCATCATGACAGTACCCCCCCTCAAGGCCCCTCCCAAGGTTGTTCCCTCCGGGGGTTTTGGCTTGTTCGGAAATTTCTGGTGGAACCTTTGTATTAATCGAGGTGCGTGAACATGGTGACTAGGCTCCCACGATCTCTCCTGAGGTCCATATCCCTTCCAGTCAACAAGATAGAAGAGTTTTGACTTTAACACCTTGGAGTCTAAAATGTCTTTAACTTCGAATTCTAATTCCCCTTCAATTTGAACTGGGTCTGGAGGCTTGGACAGTCGGGTCCCTGGTTGTACTGGCTTCAAAAGTGATGCATGAAAAACTGGATGAATATGCATGTTAGACGGTAAATCCAGTTTAAAGGCCACGGGATTGATTATAGCCTTGATGGGATAAGGTCCTATGAATCTGGGATTGAAGGTTCGCGGGCCCTTGAGGGGTAAATGTTTCGTTGCTAGCCATACCCGGTCTCCTACTTGGTAAGGAGGAGTTTTACTTCGGTGCAAATCAGCATTTTCTTTATACTTTTTCTTGGCTTGCTGTAAATGCGTTGCAGCTTCTTTGAAGGCTCGGATTATTGTGGAATGCAGATGATTTACTGCGGGCATTTCCAGGGTCAGAGGTGGATCTAGGTCAGAGGTCCGAGGATGGTGACCATACAAAGTATAAAAAGGAGTTTGTCCGGTTCCAGAATGCACTGAATTGTTGTATGCATATTCTGCGCTCCAAAGGATGTCTTTCCAATTTAACTCGGATTGGTGTAACATGCACCGAAGATATTGCTCGAGAGTCTGATTGGTTCTCTCGGTTTGTCCGTCGGTCTGGGGGTGGTGGAAGGTGGATAACCGCACATCTATTTGTGCTAGTTGACAACATTTCTTCCAAAAATGGGAGATAAATTGACTTCCACGATCCGAGACTAATATGGAAGGAAAACCATGTATGCGAACTATATTCTCCAGAAATTCCTTGGCCAAGGTGGAAGCTGAAGGCAAACCTTTTAAAGGGATAAAGTGGGCCATTTTGGAGAATAGATCCACAATTACAAGGATAGTGTTGTAACCAGCACAAGGAGGCAGGTCAGTTATAAAGTCCATTGACAAGGTGTGCCATGGTGCCGGTGGAATATCCAAGGGTTGAAGTAGGCCGGCTGGCCTTTTCTTTTGACCCTTGTTTTGGGCACAAATTCCGCAAGACAATACAAAAGACTTTATGTCTTTTCTCCAAGAAGGCCACCAGAAGTGGCGTTTGATTTTTTCCTCCGTTTTAGCGATACCAGGGTGTCCTTCCATTAATGATTCATGATGATGGGCAATAACAAGTTCTTGCAATTCTTTACTTGGCAGAAACAACCGCTCCTGGAAGTAGGGTAAATCATCCTTAACGGTGTAATGAGGACCCTTTTGACTCCATTCCAGTAAGGCTGAAGAGTCTAGAAGTTGTTTTACTTGCGTTTGGATGTCCTCAATAGTTTGCAATGAAGTTAGGCCTAAGATTCTTTGTTCAGGTATGATTGGCACAGGTTCTAAACTCGAATTGGGTTCTTCCATGCCAATCCGGGATAAGGCGTCCGCTTTACCATTCTTGCAGCCAGGGCGATAGGTAATTACGAAATCAAATTCCGTAAAGAATAGAGCCCATCGGAGTTGTCATCAAGATTGAGCTTTGGCCGTCTTTAAATATTGTAAATTTCTGTGGTCCGTAATTGCAGTGATGGTGTGTCTTGCCCCGAGAAGGTAGTGACGCCAAGCCTTGAAAGCAGATTTAATAGCCAGTAACTCCTTGTCGGTAATTGCGTAGTTGATTTCAGGAGGAGAAAATTTCCTGGACCAAAAGGCCACAGGGTGTAGTTGGTTAGTTTCTGGGTCTCTTTGCGACAAGACAGCTCCCATGGCCGAACTGGATGCGTCGGTTTCCAAAATGTAAGGGAGATCTGGGTGCGGGTGCTTCAATACAGGTGCAGAGGTGAATTTGGTTTTCAGGTCCTGAAAGGCTTGTTCGGCCTCAAGAGTCCATTCAAAGCGTTTGTTTTTCTTTAGGAGAGCTGTGATGGGTTGGACTGTTTGGGAAAATTCCGGAATGAATCTTCGATAGAAATTGGCAAAGCCGAGCATGCTCTGAACTCCCTTCACCGAGCTAGGAGATGGCCATTTGAGGATGGCGTCCACCTTTCGCGAGTCCATTTGGACTCCTTGAGGTGTCAGGATGAATCCGAGAAACTCAACTTCTGTGGTATGAAAGACGCATTATTCGAGCTTTGCAAATAGTCTGTGCTGGCGCAATTTCTCAAGAACTGCCCTAACATGTTTTCTGTGATCGGATTCTGAAGAAGAGTACACCAGGATGTCGTCAATATAAACAATGACACAGACATCGATAAGTTCCTGAGGAACATCATTCATAAAGTGCTGAAAGGCGGCAGGTGCATTGCACAAACCGAAGGGCATCACCTGATATTCGAAGAGCCCAAATTTGGTGCGGAATGCAGTCTTCCATTCGTCGCCTTCTTTTATACGCACCAGGTGATAAGCTCCTCGGAGATCTAACTTGGTGTACACACAAGCGTCTTTCACCTGGTCGATAAGCTCAGGGATCAGGGGCAGAGGATAACGATTCTTAATCGTTATTTGATTTAGGGCGCGATAGTCTATACATGTTCTAAGGTCGCCCTCTTTTTTCGGCACGAAGAACAGAGCTGAGGAGACAGGAGACTTGGACGGGCGAATAAAACCATTGGCTAGGTACTGATCTAAATACTGACGCAAATGCAGGTTCTCAGGTTCCGTAAGAGCATAAGTCCTACTACAAGGTAGTTGAGCATTGGGTACCAGATCGATTTGGCAATCATAAGACCGATGGGGAGGTAACGTGTTAGCCTGTTCCTTCTGAAAAACGTCTTGGAATTCTTGGTATTCTGACGGTAGCTGTACAGGGGTGAAAGTTGCTGAGGCTAGACCCATAACTAGATTTCTTGGATAACAAGTTGGTTCACAATCAGGAAAACTTATCTTCTTTGCTCGCCAGTCGATTCTGGGATTATGTGTTTCTAACCAAGGAATTCCAAAAATTACTTGAAATTGTGGGGCCTTGATCACATCAAACACGATTGCTTCCCAATGTCCATCCTGACCCACCAGTGTCATTTCAACAGTGGAATGCGTTACAGGTCCTGAGGCTATTTCGGTTCCATCTACTGTAGTAATGACATCTTGGGTTACTTTCGGGCGGAGAGGGAGCTTAATCCTGGAAGCCAATTCACGGTCTATGTAGTTTCCAATAGCTCCACTGTCGATGTATGCTTTTACAGCATGCAACTGCTGAGGCTGTTTTGGGTCCATGAGCACCATTGGCATGACAAAATGCGAGGTCAAAGAGTTTGTTTTCAAGCTCGGCAAGCGGACCCCTACGCTTGTCGGGCTAGGTCGTTTCCCGAATCAGGCTCCAATCACCTTTTTAGGTGGTTTAACCGGACAATTTCGAAGAAAGTGACCGGAAGTCCCGCAATACAGACAAAGTTGCATTTGCCGCCTTCTCTCTCGTTCCTTCTGCGTTAGTGGTCCTTTAACACCGCCGATTTGCATAGGTTCGGATACGTCGGTACTCTTGGAGTTAGCGTGGGTTTTGCTCGGTACTCAGGTTTCATACTTGAACCGATCTGCTTTTCTATTTTGAAGTCTGTGATCAAGTTGAACCACCAAGTCTATGTATTCTGCGCAGACCTGGGGTGGATCTACTATCTGAGCTAGAACATCCTTAAGCTCTCCGCGCAGGCCTCAATGAAACAATGTGATCCTTTTGTTTTCTGGCCATCCAGTTTCCACAACCAGTCTATTAAAGGTGGCAACGTAGGACAGGAGATCCTGATTACCTTGTCGTAAGGATAGCAGTTCGTTATCAAGGGCCTGTCCTTGAGAGTGTCGAGCAAACAATCTTTCCATGCTGGCCTGGAAGCCCTGAAAATCCTGGAGAATTGGATCATCCTGATTTACCAATGGAATAGACCAATCGGCAGCACTGCCACTGAGGTAAGATAGTATAAAGGCTACCTCAGTCGTTAGGGAAGGCCCCGGGTCTGCATAGAAAGTGTAAACGACATTGGTTCATAAAGACGGCATATTTCTTGGGATCCCCCGCAAAACGTTCAGGCGGGGCCAAAGGCATGTGTCCAGGTAGATTGATTTGTACCGGGTTATTCAAACCCATTGATGTGGAAGTACCTCCGGAATTAGATAAAGGAGTGTGCCCTGCCTGGGCCTGCAATAACCTTTTGGCCAGGTCATCAGTTCTCTCCTTGGATAGGATCAGTTCTCTTTTGAGAGCGTTAGTCTCCTGGCGGGCTGAGTGCACTTCTGCCCGTAATTCCCCCAAAAGCTGGGCAAGCTGATCTGTCTCGGAAGTCTCCATAACGCCCGGGTGGGAGATTGTGGGTAGGCTTCGCGTTCTGTCACGCTCACCTGATTCCCACGGAGGCGCAGGTCTGGATTCGAGTGCTGATGCTTCTTCAATGGTGAAGCGCAGGACTCCTATGATGGACAGGAAGGGCCCCTCTACTCTGGCTTTTCTGGCTTGCAGGAATATTCCCCTGTGCGTGAAAAGGGAGTATTACCTACTGACGGAATAATGCTCAAGCCTCCCACTCCCTTCCAACCCTCCTCGATACCCTTCCACGATTCCCTGTGAAGTCTCACCTTAGGGTTTGGAAGGATGAGTTCTCCATCCTGCTTCTGATGCAGGGGCGCGTTGAAACCCAGTTACTTCACTGGATTGAGGTTTGATGGGAGTTCCATATAAGCTTGACTATTCAGGTGAGGCGCTGTAAGAGTTCTGTTGCAAGTTCAAAAGTTCAAGCTTAATAATAATGTTCATTGTCTTATTGCAGCAAGCGTTAATGCTTACGTCTTTTTCCCCTTAGGGGCTGGGGTTCGGAATGCCGGAGATATGGCGCCGACCCGAAGTGTAAGTTCTGGATGAGCGTTCAGGTAATGTCTTTGCATTCGCTCATTCAATGTCTTTGTCTTTTTTCCCCATTGGGGCCGGGCTCCGGAATGCCTGGAAGCGGCAGGACCCGAAATGAAATGGGAATGACCCAACAGGTAAGTCTTGGAAGGAAACTGAGCTTTTCCTTTTTCTCTTCCTTCTCTCACCTTGTCTTCTTGTCTTTTCTCTCTAGGCTCTGGGAAGTGGGTGCGGATCCGGATGATCGCTGCTGAAGATGGAGGCGCCCAGGAAAGGTGAGTGAAATGCAGCGCTGCAGCGATCGAAACGAAATGCTTTTAAAATGATGTCTTCCCTTTCAGGATCGTCGGTGTGATGTCCCAGTGATGCAGTTTTAACAGGTAAGGTCTTCTTTCTCTCCAATTCCCTTTTATCTCCTTTTGCAGGCGACCCAGGATGCTGACAGGCGTGGCTGAAGTCCAGATGCAGGAGCTGACACGGTGAGCGTCCAGCTGCGAGGAGCAGAACAACGCGAAGAGTGAGTTGCTGATCGGGCGTGGTTTAAATAGCTTTGGAAGAAGTTCCAGGCATGTACCCTTCCACCGATCAGGTATGTATCCTTCCCCGACCACACCCAGGTGGAAAGTAGTCCCACAGGTAAAGTAGTTCCATTCAGGCCTCAAGAGGGCCTGGATGTAGCAGCATGGTCTGCATCAGGTAAGTGCACATTAAAACACTTCAACACATGTCTAGCTTTATGAGCCTGGCGCCTAAGGCGCCAGGACAGGAGTCCAACATGAGCCTGGCGCCTAAGGCACCAGGACTGTGTCCAAAGGGCCCCAGTTTGGGACCGCTGGCACTTCCCTGGGGGGAATGATGCCTGCCTCTGGGGTTGCTGGGTCGGACCTGGCTCCTTGGAGGTAGGCATCATGACAGAAATCCCTAATAAGTGGCAAAGTCTGTATATCTCATTTATCTTGCTCTTGCCAGGAAAGCCTTTCTCATTTGATTCATTTAGGCCTCATTTTTGTTATCTCTAAAATATGGTACAACACTCACATCTCTGATTTTCAGCCATAACTAGCATGATGAATTGTAAAAAAAAAAAAAAGAAAAAAAAAATCAGTCTCTAGCTAGTTTGGGTCGCTGATATAAAATTGATTGCATCACTTTAAACTATGTGGTTTGCAATAATTTTAGAATATAGCACTTCCATGTCAAAGGTTTTGAGTATGGTGCTGGCAAGGTTGAATGTGGGATCCTCAATGAATGTAATTATGTGTGCTTGATATTTAACGAATATTAAACATTTTTGATTTTTTCTTAAAAAAAAAATGTACCTACTTTCAGTCCAATAAGGATTGAATAGATAATCAGTATTGTACAGTTTAGTTTAGTTTAGTTTATTTGCTTATGTAGCGCGCCGAACCCAAAGGTATCTGGGCGTTGTTACTTCGTAGTACAAAGATGGTTACAACATGGAAATCAAATTAACAGTAATGACAGATGGGGTTTACAGAGGAAGTACAGAGCAGTGCTGACATATAGAGCTAAAATACATGAATAGTGAAGACAAAAAAGTGCAATCAAGGATAAGGTCAGCTGTCCTGTGTTACAGATCAGGATGCATAACTTCAGCAGGTGAGAGGTCTCAGTGGCATCTGTCTAGTGTTACAGATCTAGACGAGTGTTATTATGAGGTGAGGGCAATATCAGGCATTCAAGTGAGGCCGAGGGTAAGAGGAAGTTTAGGCCAGCTGAGAGAAGAGCCAGGCTTTTACATTGTTTCTGAAGGAGAGGAAGGAGGATTCGATTCTGAGATCAGGAGGTAAGGAATTCCATGTCTTGGCTGCCAGTACCGGGAAGCTCGAGCCACCGGCTTTGAGTTGTTTAAACTTGGGGATGCTTAAGCAGTGAAAATAATTAGTTCTGGTGGGTCTGACGGATTGTTTTCTGGAGAAATTGTCTACTAAGTGTTTGGGAGCCAAGTTGGCCAAAAACTTATGGGTGATCATCAGCGTCCTAAAAGTGATCCTGTCTTGGATGGAGAGCCAGTTAGCATCCTGTCTGGCTTGGGAGATGTGGTTTGAATGAGATAAGTTTAAGGTCACTCTAAGGGCTTTATTTTGCAACACTTGTAACTTATTGAAGTCACGCTTACTAGTGCCTAAGTACAGAGTGTTGCAATAGACTAGTTTAGACAGAATGAGCGATCTTGTCACTGTGATGCAACTGTTGGTGTACAGGTAGGGCCTGCAAGCATTAATAAGTTTTGTGGTGTATGCTGTTGCTGAGGCAGTAGCATTTACCTGTTTGGATAGGGAGAGAGTGGTATCCAGGTTGACACCTACAGTTTTAACTTCCTTGGCAACTGTACAATTGTTCTCATCAATGTCAAATGAGGTGTACTGTGCATCAAGTTTATTAAGATGATGTTTGGAACCGATGAGTAGCAGCTTGGTCCTGTCATCATTGAGACACAGGCTGTTGTTGGCCATCCATGCTTGAATTTTAGTGTGGATTTAATTTAGGAAGTAGTTCAGTAAGGCAGCATGGCACATGTGGTAAAATGAAAGAGGATTCAACTTGGAAACCCTCCCGTCTCCTGCACACTTTCAAATGTTTGGATTAATCCAATACAGTTGTTCAAATTGAGTTATAGGCATTGTACATATTTTTGTTTCTAACAAATATGGTCAGACACAGAAGTGTGAGATAAACAAATATATAGCCAAGCTATATTATTTTCAGCAAGAATTATAGTTCAGAGAGAAATTTTTTACATTGCATAGAAACAAAATGGAATCAATAGATGAAGCTCAAATTGAGGAAAAATTAAATAGTGACGCGTTTCGAGGAAGTTCTCCTCGTCTTCATAAGGCCAAACTTGAATTCTTAATGTAAAAGGAAAAACACAAATTCAGTAAAGAAAATATTGTAGGCACAATTCATAGATTGTTCATAACATATTCAATTTTACAATTTGGATAATGTGGTGACGTTAGTAGTAACATGTCATAATATGCGTTGTAATACATGCAACATTATAAGGTGAATTATGTGGTCCATGTTTGAGAGAGAAACTGAAGGTCAATTAATACACCCCTTCCTGTAAAATAGACAGTAAAATGTACAACATATTATAGTTCACTGGAATGATCCCTCTAATGAGACCGATCAAGTGGATGGTGAAACCTAAGCTAAAGTGAATATATAGGGAAAAAAAGCTAGTAGTTCCTAAACTCTATCGATCTAGTGGGGAAGAAATGCGAAAGTCGTTACCTTTGTGTGTAGAAAGTGTTGGAAACAAAGAATCATACGAAGCAGGAAAAATAAGTAAACAGACTGTCTTCGTGTATCAATTACTTCCTAGAGACACGGCCAATTCCCAAAAAGATACTAGAAATCTGTAAATAACTGAGCCTGATCAATGTCAAGCTCATTGTTTAAAAGTAAGTAGATATTCAATAAACTAGAAGTCATTTGAATCAAGAAGCGCAAAAGTGCGAAATAAGATCGATTGATATGAATAATTCATGCAGTGCAGATACCTAGTGTCCTTTTTCTCATTGCTTATTTCAGTTCTATTTCACACAGTAAACTATTTTTCTTAGCTTTCCTCTCCCTGTTCTATTATGTGCGGACTAGTATTTGTTATGGCCGATTTACATTTTACACTAGGTATCTGCACTGCATGAATTTTTCATATCAATCGATTTTATTTCGCACTGATACACAAAGACAGTATGTTTACTTATTTTTCCTGCTTCATCGGATTCTTTGTTTCCCACACATTCTACACACAAAGGTAACCACTTTCACATTTCTTCCCCACTAGATCGATAGAGCTTAGGAACCACTAGCTTTTTTTCCCTATATATTCACTTTAGCTTATGTTTCACCATCCACTTGATAGGTCCCATTAGAGGGATCATTCCACTGATCTATAATATGTTGTACGTTTTACTGTCTATTTTACAGGAAGGGGTGTATTAATTGACCTTCAGTTTCTCTCTCAAACATGGACCACATAATTCACATTATAAAGTTGCATGTATTACAACGCATATTATGACATGTTACAACTAACGTCACCAAATTTTCCAAATTGTAAAATTGAATATGTTATGAACAATCTATGAATTGTGCCTACAATATTTTCTTTACTGAATTTGTGTTTTTCCTTTTACATTAAGAGTACAAGTTTGGCCTTATGAAGAAGAGGAGAACTTCCTCGAAACGCGTCGCTACTTAATTTGGACTCAATTTTTCCTCAATTTGAGCTTCATCTATTGATTCCATTTTGTTTCTATGCACTGTAAATAATATCTCTCTGAACTATAATTCTTGCTGAAAATAATATAGCTTGGCTATAAATATATATTTGTTTATCTCACACTTCTGTGTCTGACCATATTTGTTAGAAACAAAAATATGTACAATGCCTATAACTCAATTTGAACAACTGTATTGGATTAATCCAAACATTTGAAAGTGTGCAGGGGACAGGAGGGTTCCCAAGTTGAATCCTCTTTCTTTTTACTGTTTATTGTCGGGGTCTTGTGCTATGACCCCAGTTCCTCCCCCAAACCTAAAAATGTATTTAAAATAATCCTCGAATTTTTTTACTAAACTTACTTACCACAGGTGTGCACTTCTATCTAAACCCTTGGCATGGCACATGTGCACAGCCCTTATGGATTTTGTACATTATGGAAAATACAAGTGGCTGCTTGTGAATCCTTTAATTGGAGGGGAGTAAATGTTTGCCACAAATATGTGTGATTGACTGAGTGTAGCGAGGAAGCCTGAATCAAAGAAGAGGTTCATGAAGTTTTTTGTGTGATGTTACTGTGTTTTGTATCACACACCATTGCCATTTTGAAGGTGCCTAGGTGCTTTGATGGATCTGAGAAGGTAGTAGAGCTGTGAGTGCTTAGTTAGTGGGATTGAGAGGGAAAGGTGCAAGAGAGCTTTAGTTCTGGTAAACCGGTCCCTGTGTGCTGGTTTGGTTTTCATTGGTAGATCTTATGTGTGTTTGGTGTAAGAGTGTGCATGGGTGATTTGTGCATAGTTGATTTAGTTTCCTGTTGGGTATTGCGGAGTGTGTGCAGTTTGCAGTGGTTTTAGGTATTGGTCCGGTATACGTATGAGTGCGTATTGTTCAATGTTTGAGGGTGAGTATACAGGATATAAGATACAGGAAAATGTTAAGTAGGGTCAGTCGAGATTTGTGTGTGTCCATTTGTGCCATGGTTATGCTGATCTGCCAAGTTCATAATATTCTATCGTGATTTGTGGTGGAGTGTTTTTATTTTGTTGTGCTGTCATGTTTCGGTTCATCAGATTTTGGTTATTTTGGTGTTTGCATTGTGATGTTTTGGCAGTTTCCCTTTGTTGATTTGCCTGTTTAGCTCAGTGAGTTAAAGAGCAATGTTTTTAGCAATTTTCTGACCTTTAGTTGATCTTTGTATTTCCTTTGGGAGTGAGTTGGAAAGTTGTGCTGTGATGCAGGAGAACGCTGTTCCCCTAAACTTTCGCTTTGAGTATTGTTTAGTTTCGAGGTGAATATCATTGCCGGCCCTTAGTGTTTGGTTTGCAGATAGACATTTTATCCTGTATGAATTCTCCTCCTGGGACGTGGGTTACTCTGTGTGTTATGCAGATCGTTTTGAAGCAAATTTGTGGCTAATTTAGAGTTCTCATTGCTGGTTTGATGTGTTCTCTCTTTGTGAATCTTAGGAGTGGTCTTGTTGCAGCGTTCTGTATTCATGGTAGTTTCTTGATAAGGTAGTCTGGCATCCTGAGATAGATGCTTTTAGCATAGTCTATTCTTGACATGACAAGAGAAATGACAGTGAGTGTTCTATGTGGAAAGGTGAAAAAGAGAAGAACTGCTTGATTGTGTGCAGGTGGAAGAAGCACTGTTTTAATATTGCATTAACTTGCGATTCGAGTGTTAAGTCATTGTCCATTAATATTCTGAAATTTTCTACCACTTTGGATGGCTCTGGTTGGTTTCCCATTTAGGTAGGCCATGGAATCTGGTGTTGGTTCAATGGGTCATTGGGCGTGATCATGATTTCTGTTTTTTCTGGGTTGAGTTTAAGGCTGTCTGAACTCATCCAATGTTTTATTTCTCTGAGGCAGTTGGTAAGGGTTGGGTTTTGTTCTTCGCTTGCGTTGATTTTGTAGGTGATTTGTGTGCTGTCTGTGGAATTTTAGCAGGTGAAGCTGTATCTTTTGATGAGGTTAAGGAGAGAGGTCATGTAGATATTGAATAGCAGTGGTGAGAGGGATGAGCCTTGTTGGACTCTGTAAGTTGTTTTACTGGTGTGTGTAGTTGAAAGGGGCTAGCCAGGTTGTTTCCGTTCTTTCTGTCATGAAGGATTTTAGCCAAAGTAATGCTGTGTTTCCAATTTCTACATCTTTGAGTATTTTGATGTGTATTTTGTTGTGGACTTCGTCAAAGGCTGCTGATAGATTAAGTAATGTTCGTGCCGATTTGAAGTTGGAGTCTGCATTGGTATTCAGATCATCCCATATCAATAGTAGTGCTGTTTATGTTCCTCTCATGGGTCTGAAGCTGACTTGTGCCTCATCTAGTCTCTGATTGTTTCCTACATGTTCCAGGCCATGTGTTTTGCTTGGTATGTGATGTTTTAGATTGGTTGGTATTTGGTGAGGGCTTCAGTGTTTCCTGATAGGTCTTTAAGGAGTGGCTTGATCTAAGCCTAGTTGAAGGCTCATGACACAGTTCCTGTTGCTAGTGAGTGGTTGAAGAGTGGTTGAAGAGGCTGAGGAAATATTCTGCAGGTGTTTTATGTGGTCTGTAAGGTCATCACATAATTTTTGTGATGGTGTGGGTGTGTTGTTGCCTCCAGTTGGGTTTCTTCCTTCAGTGCTCTAAGGTGGTTTAGTGAGTGTGTGAATGGCTTTTCTGGTGCAATATCATCTAGTGTTTTCTTGGTCCATTTTTGGATTGTCTCAGTTCTTTCTTCGAAGCTGTATAAGTCCATAACAGTGATAGTGATTGATTGCTTTGTGGCTTCCAGTCTAGTGTTTAGGTGAGTCATGTTTATGGATTTTTTATTGGAGGCTTTTTTGGTGTTTGTTAGTATTCACATTGGCGGGTGGGTCAGGAAGGGGATAATGAGGTGGTTGAATCCAGAAGATTTGCATTGGAGTTGCAGTTGTGACCAGATTTTTGTTGCAGAAAATTGTATCTAGGGGTGGCTTGCCTATTTTTGTCACTGCCTTCACCAGTAGTTGAAGATGCATCATTGCTAGCTGATTTGTTAGCATTTTGGTGGAACCAATGTTTTCTTCTTTGCCCAGATGTTGAAATCTCCCATGTATGATCAGGTGATCATTTTTAATGGCACTGTTGATTATGGTGTCCACATGTGTGTCCGTGGAAGTAGGGTTGTATGTTGGTGGTCTGTAGATAAGTAGGAATGATAGGTTGGTTTGTTGATCTACGGCTAAGTGCAGGAGGAGTGATTTGCAGTTTGGGATGTTTAGTGGTGGTGCTGTTGTAATCTTTAGCTGGTCCTTCTATGCAACGGCAAGACCTCCTTCTCTTTTTCCTTCTCGGTTTGCTTTTTTCTGTTTGAAGTTGTTGGGTAAAGGAATCGTGTGCTTTTACCTTGAAGTTTTGAGTTAGCCAGGTTTCAGTGAGAAAATGGATGTCTGTTCCTCAATCACTTAGCAATTCATATATTTCTGTGTGAGTTTTGACATTGATCTGCTGTTGCATAAGTTGCAGTGTATATTTTTGTTTTCTGGGTTTTGTTTGTCCTTTGACGTGGCATTGGTAATTTGAGTTGATATTGATTAATTTTTCCATCAGCTTGTGCCTTCAGTTTTGTTGTTTCTGTATCTTGGTTGGGAAGGTCAAAAAGGTTGTGTTTTGGGTTGATGTTTCCTTCAGGTCATCTGTCTGCTCTCATTGACAAATGGTCTGTTGAGGTCGTTTTTGTTCAATTGTGCTTCTGTAAACATTCACGTGTGTCTGCTGTGCTTCTGGCAATCTTCCTTATGTGCTTACAGTTCTTATAGTTGGTTGGTTGGTTGTGTGATTCGGTGGTAGGTTGATAGGTAGTGCGATAAGTAGCATGATTTTGTTCCTGTTCCAGCAAAGAGGATCTCTTTCAGTGGGCAGGTAGGTGTGCAATTTGTTGGTGTTGGTTGGTTCCTCTGTTTTGAGATGGATGCCCTTGTTCCATTTGGCTTTGGTCTGTTTTTGCAGTTCCTTGTGCATCTTTCTTTCCTGGTATGGTGCATTTTGTGGTGTAAGATTGTTGCTTGGGCGTTGGGTTTCTTGTTTGTTTCTGTTTTTTTCTGATCAGGTTGCATGTTTTTATTTTTCCTGGTGGATTGTCATTGTCTGTTTGTCCTCACGGTTTTTCACTGTGCTTAAATGTTTGTGCCATTCCAGCATCGAGCGGAGGTGTAGTATAGCTGCCCAAGGCTCTAGACTGTTTCAGGCATCAAACTGTCACATGGGAAAACCATTCCAACCTTGACCCAGGGGCCAGCCTTATCTTGAGGATAGCCTTATCCCTGGTCTAAACCTTTTCCCAGGGCCAGAAACCTTGTCCTTAGAGCGGGCCTATCACAAAAGCAAGGCCTATCCTAGGGGCGGGAGCTATAGTGTTTTGCTTTTTTGTCACAGCTAATGACCCTACAACCACTTACCTTATTACATGGACTAAAAGTTCTTTGACTCAGAGCTGCAATAATACACACTCAGACCAACAATTGGAATATAATTGGCTCATTACAGGTCCTTTTATTCATACAAAGTATAGGCATACAAATAACTATTGGAATAAATGTGAGTAGTTATACATAGACACACAGACAAGGATAGTTACAACCAGGTTCTGGGTGGCATTGCACTGCTGCGGCATAGTTAGGAGTGAGTCTAACCTCACAGTGGTAGAATTTGAAGAGACTGAATTCACCACGGAAGTGTTCAAAGAAAGGTGAGGAGGATAATAGTGGCAGAGTTAAAGCAAGGCAAGGTGCAAGATTGGCAAAACCGTATGGACAAGAATTAGAATTCAAGGTGGGGATACTTCAAACAGCCAAGTTCAGAGTGACAGGATCTTACAGTAGCAAAATTCAGAGTTAGAAATTTCACAGCAGTGTTCAAAGCTCAGAGTTATAGAATCGCAAAATGTGAGAACTCACAGTTACAGAATTTAAAATGGCAGAGTCGCGCAGTGTTCAGTTTAAAATTGAACAATTCACAGCAGCAGAGCTCAAGGTGACAGAATCTCACAGAGGTGAGGTCTTCATGTCAGAGTTAGCCAGTGGAAAAGTCAGAGTCAGAATTAAAAGTTAGAGTGAGGGAATTCTAAGTGACAGAGTCCAGTCTTGACAAATTCAAAGTTAGATTAGAAACTCACTGCAGTTTAGTTTAAAATCAAATAATATGGCAGTGGCTAACTCAAGGTGGCAGAGTCACTGAGTGGTAAAAGTGGTGTCTGGAGGCTCCACGGTGTCAGAGTCGGGTTTATTTTGTGATGAGATTAAGAGTTAGGGTATTTACAGCAGCTCTGCCGCAGGATATGTTATGTTATTTGGCATTTGTATAACAGCAATATCCATTAGGATCCCAAGTGTGGCAAACTTTAAACATTGGCAAGACTCAAAGCAGGAGTCTAAACTGGGAAACCTGGTCAGGCAAATGACATGCGGCAAACCATCAACAGAGGCTAGCTGTAAAGTTTCAATCTAGACTAGGATCCCGGGTCAGGCCATATGCAAACACAGCAGAACAATATCAGCAGTGATATTCACAGCAGTAGTCCAAGCTGGGAGACCTAGTCTGGCAAAGGGTGAAGGCAGTGAAATACGAACAGCGGAATGACCCAGAGCGGCCACCCAAACTAGGAAGCTCAGTCTGGCAAAAAAAGCAAGGCGGCAAAACACAAAGAGTGGGAAGATCCAAAGGAGCAATCTAAACTGGGAAAAAGACCAAATGGCCAAAAAGTTTGACCAAATCCCCCATTCACTGGCAAAGGCTGCAGGAGTGTCCCCGCAGCAGGTCCTGAAAAAAGTAAAACAAAAAAGGAAAGGACCCTGCAGCGCCAGTTCCTGGTCACGGAAGTGAAAGGGAACAGGCGTTGCACGGACACAGCGAGTCGGCAGCACACAGCGAAGTGTGCCGCCACAAGGTAAGTAGGGGTTTGGGGATCGGGGCAAGGGCAAAAGCTGAAATGTTCAGGCGAGAGAAGACCGAAAGTTGTTTTTCTGAAAAATTACTTTCGGTCTTTTTTCCCTCAAACATTTCAGCCACAGGGTTCCAACCCCGATCCATTTCAAAGCAGCAGTCCAAACTGCGAGCCCAGGTCAGGCAAAAGTGAATGTGGTGAAATACAAACATTGGCGAGTCTCAAAGCAGCAATCTAGTTTAGGAGCCCTAGTCAGTCTAAATGCAAGCGTGGCAGGACACAATCAGTGGCGATCTTCATAGGAATAGTCTAAACTGGAAAACTAATTCTGGTAAAAGGCAGAGAGGCCAAAATGAGATTTAAAGTAACATTCCAAACTGGGAACCTTACTTTGGCAAAACAACACAAGTGGCAAAACATGAAAGGTGGAGAGGTTCAAAGCAGCAACCTACACTGGGAAACCTAATCGGGAAATTCAACTCAGGAGCCCTAGTCAGTGTAATGGTTTATTGAGAAGCCACCCTCAACACGGGTAGTTCCTACCTTCCCCACTTAAGAGGTGACACAACAAACTGTTTAACAGATTCTTTTCTTTAGCCCTATCTCAGACACATATCATGCCCCTTGGATGCCTCTCCCCTGAGCTAACAATGAGCCAAGAACCAGGTTGGTGTACAGGAAATACATTGGTATTTATTTACATTAACAGTAATAGAAATTAGCACGAAAATATCAAAAACATCACTTTATCCGTGGCCAACACAACCAACTTCTCTCATCATAAATAAATCATAAAAGTTAGTGTAAAAGAACACAGGCACAATTCTTACTTTCTGCAAACTTCACTTCACAAAATAATTACACTGATCAAGAGCAAAGGCACTTATGTAATGTTGTGCGATTTTGATTTTCGTGCAGGCGTAAAAGGGTAGCAGTAGGATTTCAAGATTGGTAAAAATATGTATAGCAAATATAATTTTGCCAACACTTTTGGTTTAAAATAAACACAGGGTGATTTATTGCTTTGTTTTTCACCCCCCCCCCCCTTGCTTTGGTCTAGGTTGGGAAGTCAGAGAGAAAAATTGGAATGCCCATGGGAATTTTGGATTTCAGGCCCCCTTACTGAAAGGCATGTTTTGGGGAAGCTGGATAAAAAGGTTGGACTGATTTAAGAACAAAGACACCCCTCTTCCTTAAGAGGTCAGGGTCAGCTGGACACACAAGGACTACCCAATTAATGTATAGGCTATAGTTATCAGCACACACTGGGAAGTGAGCTTTGTTAATTTTGAATTTTAACAAAATTCACCCCGTAATGTTCTGCCAAATGGGGAAATAATTCCATTAATATTTTTGGTTAAATAGGCTATGGATCTACACAATCTTGCCCCCTTACTATAACAGGAAAGGATTCAAGGCAGGCAGACTCCCCCACCTTTTGGTTTCACAGGGCTCAGTTCTACTTACATAGCAAGCATCTGCTTAAGGTTCAAGCTTCAGGAAAGCCAGCTGCATCTCAGGACACTCTGGAAAGATAGGGCAGGGGACTGGTCACTCCACTCTCAAAGATGGCCTCCCGCTCTCCACCATAGGACCCACTCAATCTCCTCTGATGTCTCCTTACAGCTGTTAGATGGTAGGTTTCAGCAGCCTTCCTGATGGTCTGTCGGTCTGTCTCTTCTCTCTGTCCTCCTGTCTTTCTCTTTTTTCTGTGTTACCTGTCCTAGTGCAGTGCCCCTTATATAGCAGCAATGACAGCACCAATTTTACAATCTTGGGGAAGTGCCATGCAATAAATCCTGCCTCTAGATTTGGACATTTACCCTTCCCTCTCCTCCCAACCCAGTCTCAAAGTCAGGATTGGTTTAGGGGTCTGGAGCAACATATAACAATTGCCATTTGTAAATGCCCCTTTGTTCTCCTTTCAACTTTTTGGCAAAAATGAGTTATGTATCACAACTTTATAATTTAACTAGCAACTGCCATACCAAACACATGTTCTGATTCTGCTAATCATGGAGAATTAAATAAGTTGACCACCAAATCCGTACGATGTTGCACGGCCATGTGGCACATTTCTGCCATTTTCATAAAAAGTACAACAGTCATGGATATGTAGTTATTAAGCATCCCTAATTTCATTTTCCACCTGCTCACCAACTCTCACATTTGGAACATGTTCAGATTAGCAGGAAACCTAGTTTAACTGGCCATTACAGTTCCCTAACAAGAAGATGAATTTTATATCCTCAAAATTGCCTGGAAATTTCATTAAAAATGGTATATAGATTAAATCCATCCTCCTTATGATGGCCGAGAAAAAGGCCTAAATGTTAATAGTCCTTTTAAATAAATTGTGAGTCTTCATATGGGACAAATGGCCCTTGTCGGCCTTCCGCCCATTTGCTTTCACTGGGTCTGCCTGTATCCAGATTCGTTATCATCTCAGTCTCTTTGTGCTGGAAGCTTGATCTTTGAAGCGGGTGCCCCCATTTTCACACATTTTAGTCATGTTCTAGCCAAGTAGTAACTTTTCTTGGACTCAATGCTTTCTGAGCTAGCTGGTCTGGAGGACACTGAATTTCGACGCCCTTTAGCAGGACATTTTATTGCGGTTGGTCATTAAATGGGAGATGTGACATCCAGGCTGGAAGTGGGAGATGTCTTTGTGAAGTTTTGCTCACAGCCAGCAAACGGGTCTGCCTTGGGCTGACATTTTTTTATGAAGACAAAGTGGCTCTTCAAATGTCACTAGAGTTTTGTGAATGAAACATATTATACATTTCTCTTTGTCAATCCACACATCATGTTTTGTTTTCCTGGCATTTTTCTGTGAGCAGTGATATCTTTTTCACTTTTACTTTTTTTAAAACCATTTTTATTTGCACACATATGTGCAGGCCGTTTTTGTTTTCAATGTTTAAAAATCCTGTCTTCCGTGTGACAGGGATCTTTGAATCCTCCTCCTTTTGTAAATTAAAATGCTGCATTTCCATTGGGTTGACAGGTAGGCCCCTTTCCACATGGCTCTTTAATTTTTACTTGAAAAACAAAACATGAGTCTAGGCCGTTTTTGTTTCAGTGTTTAAACTGCCTGCCATTCATGTGAAAGCGACTTCTGTTTGGGCCTTTAAATACTCCCCACATCCGGTTAAAGTGAGTGCAGCGAAACACATACATTTAAAGCAGCAATCTAAGCTGGAAAGCTTAGTCAGTCAATGGAGGTGCAGCAAAACATAAAACAGTGGCGAGATTCAATGCAACAGTCCCATGGTTGGAACGCCCTCGGCAACAGCATGCTGGTGTGGCAAAACACAGCAGTGGCGAGACTTAATGAAGATGTGCCTCAACCCCTGGAAGCCTTGAGGGAAGAGAACATGCAAGAGTGGTGGCATACAAGAGTGTCGGCATTCAAAACAACGCAACTCAAACCTGGAAACCCTGAGGGAAGAGCTCATGCAAGAGTGGTGGCATACAGCAGTGGCAACACTCAAAACAATGGAACCACACCTGGAAACCCTGAGGGAAGAGATAATGCAAGTGTGGTGGCATACAGCAGTGGCGAAATTCACCCCTCACCCCTGAAATTAGATCACAGCTCCCCCTTCACACATACAGGCACACACACGCCATGGGCTGCCTAGTGGTGCAGAGCAGAAACAAGCGACTCCCCAGGTGTTTTGGACTACCACTCCCATGAGCCCTCACCATTAATTAAACTGGCATTTGCTGATGAGTTGCAGTCCAAAAACCTGGAGAGCCTAAGGTTGCAGAGCCTTGAAATGGAACTTTCTTTAGGTAGATCACTGCCTCCCCGCAGTCAGGGGTGGTCCACCTCCAAATTGAGGCAGAGTCTGAACCGCCTCATCTGTCAGCACATCTGTCAGCAAGCAGCCGCAGAGTGGTCCCTGACAGCTAAATACCCTCTGCCAAGTTAAGATGAATCGTATTTATCATAACTTACAATATTTATTTATTTGAATTTATAAAACGCGCAGCGGCCCTGGGGCATGATGGGTTTAGGTTGTTTTGAATCTCATTTTGCAATTTTATGATATACAATTGGTCATTCAAAACTCTGTAAACTGAAGATGGATTCATCTTTTATAAGTCACTTAAGCGCAGACCGCGATTCGAACCTGTGTTGCTGTTTCGTGCTTCAAAGCTGTTCCCCCCCAAAGATATTCCCTCGATTAATGCAGTCATATAATTAATTCTAGAGCTCACTTGCAGTGTATTCTTTTTCCACAAATTGTTTTCTTTAAAAGCGCAGTATTGGAAACAACCTGGGCAAATCTGCTGTTTCGCAATGTACTCTGGTAATAAGGAGCAGTCGCCCAGCAACAGAAACCCAATGCAGCTTTATAATATGACAGTAGCCACGCGCTGCATGCACATTTGACTAGTACTCCACTGGGAATCCCCTAGAAACGAAGACATGGAAAAAAAGCTTTCTTAAAATAACATTCCCATTTTAAACCTTGGGGGCTGCACGCTGCCTTGCGGTTCTTAACGAAACGGAATGCCAGAGTTTTCCAGGAGCACAGCTCGGCCCCGGGGGACTGGGTTCGCATCTGACATTGTTTTCACGTGAACTCATAGGCGACGTGAAGTTCAAAAAGAAAAAAAGGTCGGTCAAGAAACACGTTTGCTGTTTAATAAACACTGTAGACGTTTTATTTGGAAGGGTCGTGTCTCCCTTCTTTATTCCTACAGACTGTGAGGAGTTGGGCACAGACCATGCCTGACAGTAACCATTGGCCTCCTCTTTGTTAGGGCCTGCGATTCTTGGAAGGGGGGTCCCTGCATTGTAGAAAGAACTAACTGCCAAGCAATATGCCAAATTCTTATATACAGCCTCAACTCAAGTGTTTCCATGGTAACCGTACCATTTCAACGTGCTGTTTGCTGTGGGGGTTCATTTGGCATTTGTTGAAAAGTGATTGAATTCGCACAACACGTCCTTTTAACTTAACGTTAGCCAAGCAGACACAGTGCACGCGCTTGATATTGCATTCTGTGCCATGGCAGTGTACAGAAAACCGTGCGAGTGCCGTCCACATGTCAGCACAGCATGCCTACACACACTGAGAGCATCGCAGCAGATTGGAAAACAATGCTATTTTCTATGCTGAACGAAGGGCGAATAATACAATAATTGTGAATGTGATGGTTCGTTACACTGCAGTCCATCCTGGTACACTTCCGGGACCGGAGCTCAGGGACCCTGGCCTGTGCCTTGGCAGAGCACTGCGGCGTGTTGGTGACAGCGTGCGCAGTTGCTTCTTGCGTGCCAGTGTTGAACCCAGGCGCGCTCAGAGCATGAGTTCGCGTGCGCGTGGGCCCTCTTCTCCGCGTGCCACGCTGGGCACAGCTCCTGGAGTTGATGGCAAACCTTTCCAGTCTGAATCACGCTTTGGGTCCATGACAGGGACGCGCTGTCTTCACGGGTAGACAACCAACATTTTTGCATGTTATTTTAGTTGTTATTAATTCTGGTTTATGCTTTGCCGTTTGGAAAATCTCTGTTTTTCATGGTTTTCTGCATGTGTCCATCTATTGCAGGTGCACTGGAATAGCAACAGAGTTCATTATCACCTGGACGGGAGCTTCGCTGGAGATGTGTTCTCAGTGGACGGCGAAGGAAATATCTATGTGAACCAAGAACTGGACAGGGAGTACCACGCACAGGTGACTGCGGTCCGCGCTTTACATTTGTATTTTATCAAGGAGCCGTGTATCTCATGGCACATACATTTCCTTGGTCGGAAAACTATTCATAAAAATAAAAACAATGATGGCTAGTTTTTAAAAGTAAATGGTCATTTCAATTGTGGGATTTTGGAAGCGTAGTATGACATTGGGCCGCATTACGAGGAAGGGGGTAGAGGCTTAACTGCGCCGGTAGAGCTGGCGGCGCCGTTAACCCTCTACCGCCTCATTACAGGGTCTGCTTGCGGGTCCCGCTAAGGACGTCTGGTAAAACCAGGATGTTAACAACAGGCCAGTCATGTTAACAACAGGCCAGTCATTAACGGGCCGTTGTTAGCATCCTCCCCATTCCCATTTGAGCCCTATGGGGGCTCAAATGGGAATGGGTATGTACCGGGTCTGGGTCCCAGGAAAGGGAATTACCGGGCCCTCCAAGGTCGGTATGGCGCGGTAATTCCTCATTCCTGGAACCCGGACCCGGTATGGGGGTAGACATGCCGCTAAAAGCGGCTTGGCTACCTCCGTACTCGTAATGAGGCTCATTGATTTGAAGAAAATTGACTGTATTGCTATGATTGTATTGTACTCGTAGAGAGTGGAAGGCTTCCTTGGTGTAACCAAATCACACAGTGGTTTATAATTACTTTAAAAAAAATCTTTGTAGAATACACATTTTAAAATTACCAGCGCGTCCCTCTTCCTCGTCCCCGTACTAATTTCTGAGGTGCAATTCTCCATAACCTGAACAATTTTTTTAAACTGCTCATGTGCCACACATTTTTTCCACTAAGAGAGTAACACCACCAGGTTCCCACACGACCTTGCTTAATCGGGTGTGTGGCTCTGCCACATTTTTGCCACAAGATCCTCTTTGAGCCTGCCGGTGCAACAGTGTGTGACTCCCCTCCCAGATACTCTCTGCGGGGTGACCAGGTGGGCTGGAAACCTGTGAGGCTCTCCAGAGGTACTCGCTGAGTGATGGGCAGACCCAGTATGGAGACGCTACAAGGGATTTATGGGCTTTAATGCCCTGAACAGCGAATGGCTCCCCACCCAGGCCATTTAAGGCTTTTTACAGAGGAAGGAATTGGGGACCGGGGTTGGCTCCCCACTTTCATCAGTAAGTGCGCATGGTCCACGAAGATACACAATGAGCGCATTGTTTTATTTGTGCAGCGTTACCTTCTGTATAGCTCAGCCACAGCTACTGGAAGTTGTATCTGGGCAGGTCATGTTTTGAATCAGGGGGCCGAATTCCCATCAGGTGTGGTTGTAGGAGTAGCCTAAACACATTGTTGGCATTCTGACAGATTTTCCAGGATGTGTGACGGGTAAAACTGTCTCTTGGATTTTGAAAATCCATTTGTACCCTTACAGTTCTTTAGTGGGTTGGACTGCTTCCAAACGTTTCAGAAGCCTGGATTCAAACCCAGGTTGTTAGGACGAGTGCGAGACACATATCTGCAAGTCTACTTGACTGCTTGAGCGGGATCCTTGTGAAATTGCTTGTTAGGATTACACTCTGATGGAAATATTTAAACACAGCTTTTTAGGGTTAAAAGAAGTGTAGCTTTTATACTTTGCAGCAATGTAAAAGGAAACCTTCCTCTCTTGGGTTATTTTCCAGGTGTTCATGATAAATATCCTGAGTGGTAAATGTTTATTGAGGGGGTGGGGACTATCATCCCACCCCTCGCTCTCCCCAATCATGGTGGGATCCCACAGTAAATCATGTCCATTTCCAGCACTGCCTACACATCCAGGAGTTACAACTTTGTTTCCAAATAAGACTCACAATATACATAATCCACTATGGATCCCAACAACCCAGGTAACTATCGCCCTGACACCCATATTCCCTTTCGAGGTAAGATCACCAAGAAAGCCATAGCCGCACAATTGCAGCAATACATCAACATCAACAATCTCCTCCAACCTACTAATATGGGTTTAGACCTAGATGCAGCACAGAGACGGCAACCATACAAGTGGTTGATGACACCCTCAACATCCTTGACAATGGCCACCCCTGCCTCCTGGTTCTACTCAACCTCTCAGATGTTTTGACACAGTAGACTACCAGGCGCTTACAGACACCTTACATCGGCCCATAGGGATCAGTGGCCCTGTCCTACTCTGGTTCAAGTCTTTCTTCGCTAACCGCAAGCAGTTTGTTCTGATAGACTCCTCTAGATCACCAATGCTATCCGTCACCTGTGGAGTCCAGCAGGGTTCCATCCTATCACTAGTGATCTTCAATCTAGACATGGAGCTGCTGGGAGAACTCCTAGTCACACACAACATCCACATCCTCACTAATAACACCGAAACACAACGACATACAGACCTGGCTATCAACTAACCAGAGTGCTTCACACCCAAGCTCACCTTCTGCACCATGTCCCTCAGGTGCCACATCAACAAACACCTCTCCTTCAAGACACACATAGCTAAGAAAACTCAGACAGCTTGGAATCGGCTCTCCCTCCTGTGGAAAGTCAAGTACCTTCTCCCTCTAGACAGTGTTAGATTCACCATTCAAGCACTGGTCCTATCCCACGTGTATGGGGCAATGCCCTCCTCAAAGGCCTCCTGTCATCCTCCCTTGTGCCCCTAAGAAGTGTCCTACATGCAGCTGCCACCTCATCAAGGGTCTACGCAGCTACAACCACATTACTGCAGCCTTATCGACCTTCACTGGCTCCCACTGCATGCATGAATCAGCTTCACCTCTTGGGGCCTCATCTGTAAGTCATCACCCTTACGTCACCCAGCTACCTTGCGGAGAAACTCAGCATCTCGGCAGACAAAACACCTTCAGAAGCCAGGACACGTGCAGACTTAAAGTCTGCCTCTGCAAAAAGGAAAGGACCAGATAACAAGCCTTTTCTGCCTACACCCCAAGACTATGGAACCTCCTCCCGACAGCATTAGTCTTGCCCCCACACTGCTAAAATTCAGTAAGAACTCAAGACTCACCTCTTCAAGGTGTCTCTCCTTCTCAACACCTAGGCCATCCCGTCACCCTTGCGCCACCTGACCTGCTAGACGCCGTCCGCCCCTCTCTTCCCCTCCACCCTGTACAGCTGTACCCCTGCTCTGTGCCCTCTGTATCCTACCACCTGCTCTATATCTGTTCTATTGTCACCTTCCATTATGCATCTGTACTGTTGTATACCGATGTAAAGCACTCTGTTGCTTCTTGAAGCCAGGTCCGCGCTCAATATATACAATAATAATAATAATAATAATAATAATAATAGTAATAATAATAATAATAATAATAATAATAATACAATATATTCAGTTTGCCTACAGACTGTTGATATTTACTGAAATAATATGACGTCTGTACACAGGCAAAGATTAATTATATTATGGTCAAAAGCCCACTGGAAAGCTCGTATGAGAAGAAGAGATGAAATTGGTCCACACTTGCCTTCCTAGTTTTGACATTTTCAAGTAGTGCCTTGTTGGACCAACTCAGTGAAGTGCAGCATGATCCCTAGGTTTCACAAGCAAGGCACCCACATTCAGGCATACACATTGTCACTTAGGGAGACAAACTGAAACCAACATACATGGGATAGGCATTTGCCAGGCATTGCCATGAGGGTACCAACTGTCTATGAGATGGAAATGGTGGGAGCATGTTACTATATGATGTTATTGCCTGGAGAATGCCTGTCTAATACCTACCCAAGAGCCAAAACCGCTGTCTTTGCAATTGTTTGTTTCAGACAGGAGTTTGGTGCAAGAACCAGATGTGAGTACGAATATATTGTTTATATATCAAGTGACCAAAGACACACATTGTTAAGAGATTTATATTACACCAGGAACTACTTTGAAGTGGTAATTAAGTCATTAAAACCCAAAGGTATGCTGAGAAATGACACTGGCAGCTTATGCAGACTAGAGATAATGATCTTACTTGGTGAGAGAGCTAGCTCAAAGAGTTCCCAAGAAGGCATGCTTCAGCAGAGAGGGCAGGCAGTTGGTGGTAATGCCATAGTGATTAACATGACCATGGGTAGTCAATGGGGGCGAGGGTACATAAGCAAGCTCATTGGCAGTGTGTCCCTCATCTATCTATCTATCTATCTATCTATCTATCTATCTATCTATCTATCTATCTATCTATCTATCTATCTATCTATCTATGTTCCAATGTAACAGTTCTGGTTTACGGCTTATAGCCCAAACTAATACATTATGGACTTAAGGTCTTGCATCTATCCTATCTGCTGGCATTGCTTTGGTCCGCCTACCATATCATTGTTAGCAAATCAGCCCTGGCCCTGCCACTAATGCAAGCAGCCCTGCCCACACTGCTACACCACAAGGTCTAAAAATGCCCTGTGTCACTTGCGCACCAGTGAAGAGGTGACAGTGCCAAGCAGCTAAGATCTACACCTTTTGATGGCAAATCCAAGACTCGTTTGCCAATGGCTTGTCTCCATCTGTAATGGCGCAAACATTTGAAAGTGTTATGGTATGGAAGGCTGCTGAGAGCAATGATAGTGGCAAGGATTAATTCAACGACCTGTATCTGTCACTGTTTGATTGGACTGCACTCTCCTCTCCAGAATTACATTTTTCATACTACCACCCTTATCCCCTCACTTATAGTCAAGTAGTTAAACCCGCAGAATATGTACTTTGATGTAATGTGTAAGGGTCCTCAGTCGTTAAGGCACCTGCTTCAGATATCTGCGTGCAAAACTTGTATTTACTAGTTTGTACATTAGAATAGTAAGCAAGCAATTTCCTTCTGAAACAAAGGAAATGGGTAACGTGGAGATGGCCCATAATTTAGGGCAGAAATAGCCAACAGAGCTGCTGGTTGCATATATCGCTGGGGGAGCTTTCATACATCATTGTGGACATCACCTGCTGACATGCATTGTTTGATACAGTTAACCATCTAATTATGCCTCATTTGAATAATAGTTGTATTCCCCAACAAATAAACACACATTTAATTGCAGAAATCAATTTGTGATTTTAGGTTTGGGAAAATAACTTTACCTTGTAACTAAGAGTTTGGAAACATAGGTAAGATGACCAGTGCAGTTTGTTGGTTTTAAACCAATACGAACACAGGATCTTGGTAGGTAGTTGTAGGAAGCCTGCTTATCAACAGTGTGCTACCTTGTAAATGGCCGTCCACATCCCTGCTGATGTGTGCTTTCGTGACTGTCTGGCAGATTCACTCTGATGTAGCCCCTTGGCTCTCAGAACGAAAGGCTCAGTCCCCTTGGTGTTAACCCCATTTGAAAGTCCTTCTTTCTAGGGAGGGGCAGAAGGGGGCTTTGGAGAGGCCAGTTCCCTCGACCCTTCTGCTGGCGCTGGGCGTGGTGTAGCGGCGGTGATGTATAGGGGCCAAGGGCTCCATGGCAGCCTGCATGTAAGTATTAATGATAGCTGGAGGAGGGGCTTTGAAAGCGTCATATAAAACGAATGCTGGCTGTGACGATTGCCATGGTAACAGCAGAAACCATACTGGTTTGGGAAGTGCAGTGCAGGCTCTAAACATGGGTGGCTTTAACTATTAAAACTATGACAGGAACATAGTAAGTGTCTTGCAGTCCTGACACCAAGCAGGGCCAGCTGTGAGCTCATCACGTAGGAACTCCACATAACACCTCTGAGGAAAACATGATGCACTTATCTAAAAGCGTAATAAAGGACCAGGACAAGGGACAAGAGAGCACAGGGTTCTACTTCTTCCTTGTCCAGCACCTGCACATTCTCTAAGGCTCTACCACTGCTCTGTATAAGGAAGAGCCCAGGCGAAAGAACCTGCTCAGGAAACCTTGCCAAAGGTACTAAGCCCTGTCTCTGAGTTCATGGGGTTTGATCTAGAAACCCTCCACATTGAAGGAGAGCCCGGCTAGAGACGCCCCCCAGACAGTATAAACATACCGTAAAAATGCGGCTGCCCATGATGGTGGAAATATCTGGGGAAGTCCCTAAAGAGTGGGGCACCACAGAGGGTGAACATTCCAAGATTTATGGAAGGGAGAAGATCAAGTCCTGCTGCAATAGGCGCAGATCTCAAACATCCCATTATCCATGGCTCTGGAGGAGGCAGTGAGTGGTCACGTAGGTAAGTGGGCAGACTCAGCTCTTAAGAGGGCAAATGCACGTGCCCATTTGGCTTTGCAGACCAGCACAAAACATTATGCATGGCTGAGGCGCGCTGGGTGGCTTTGAGAAATTGTAAGGTAGGTATCCTCATATCCCGTGAAACCCTGGGAAAATTATATGTAGGAGCAAAGATTGGAATTCTACGGGTTAAATTAATAAATCTACCAATGTACAATTAATTATTATGTGTTCAAAAAAAGAACTACAATGTAATTTAACAATGGAGAAAACACAAAACGTATAGTAAAAAAAAAGGAGGTAAACAATTGGACCCTCCATGCGGAAAAAACGGCTAACGTGCATCACATGTTAAGTGTCTGGTGCCAATAAATACATATAATTTAAATATTTATATTTTGTACAAAAATAATGTGAACATTACAAACAAAAAAGCATAAAGCACAATGACAAATGTTTGTGGCTTAGCCTAATGTCGTCAAAGCGTGAGTCTACTAGCTTGAGACCAACAATAATTTGTCTTCCAGTGACTCTGCTGGCTAGCATATAGTTTGAGGATTCTAAAGTGCCAGTTTCGACAAAGAAATCCAGCCGTGAGTATGGATACATTGTCTTCCTCAGGACGAAAAAACTGAAAACGTGCACAAAATTCAAAAAGTGATCCAAGTATGGTGAAACATCCACTGAAGCATGTCTTTTTACCCAAAAGAAGCTAGCAGTTCGGCTACCTCTCTATGAATGTATTCAGGAGGCTCTGAAAGTTGCACCCAACCCACAATCAGGCATCGCCTTGAAAGAAAAGGGTCATGTTGTGCACACGAGTTTAACTGTGGGTAATTCTATAGCAAATACCCTTCGAAATAGAAATAAAAATACCTCTCCTAAGTTTTCAACAAGCATCTTCCATCTGCTGCACGTCACCTAGAAGGACACCATCGCATCATGTGTCTACAAAATACAACATTATCGAGTTTGTGATGTATAACGGTACTTATTCCACATAGTATTGTATTCATTTTGTATGCAAAGTATTGCAATGCATTTTCCTATTGTATGCAAAGTATTGTATTCCTCTTATCAATAGGGAGTTCATCCTCTTTAAAAACAAAGTTGTAAAGACAAAATGTAGCTTTTCTGTCAATATGAACATAGAGAAATTGTGTTCACAAAAAAGTTAGATCCAGGGCAGCAAAGCCGATTGGCATTTACCTTCTATACACTCAACATGCTGCGCAAGCGACTGAGATCGGAACGAAGTGCAGTGACTTATGCAAGAAACAGTTTGGTTAGCCGTCAGTTTTTTCTGAATATCCTACAAGGACAACTACAGAGTAATTAATACTCTCTGTATGATGAGCTACAATTACCTTGGTAAATGAACACGGGAAAGCGAAAGATGGTTACCCTACGGGACCAGGGAAAACCGCCACCCGGTGCCGAATATTCCACCGGCGTGTGTTGTGCTCAACGTGCAGTCTTGTGAATGCTTGAGAAGTCAACATCCCATGGCAAGAAGGGAAGACCACAACCTGATAAACTAGACCACTGCTCGGTGTATCAGAGCAGCATATGAGACACATTGAAAACGGTGTAGATAATGCTGACTACCTCCTAATACAATGCAACCGGGGAGATGCAATGATTACATTTAGAGCACGACTATACATGCTGCTAACTAAAAAATATAAATGACCCAATAAGATATGCAATCTATGTCATTCGTCCTGGTCATTATGCCCCAATAAGAAGCTCTTTCTGTGATATAACCAGAATTGTTCTCTGGATACTAATTGTGCTTCTACAATGGAATTGTCTCTGCATGTGTTTTTTTCTACTGGCCACCAGATGAGGTCATCTGGAGTGTGTCTCGCCTTCAAAAAATGTTTCCCTAATGGAGCATTAGCATGATCTGTGCGGATGCAAGAGCGATGTTCTATAATCCTCAATTTCAGCATTCTTGAGGTTTTACCTACAAAGAATTTGTCACAAGGACATTTAATAATGTAAATAACATTGCAGCTCTAACATGTGATATGAGTTTTAAACAACCATTCTTTCTCATTAATAATGAGACATTTCTTAGCATTCACCACATGGCGTGTGTCCTAATACCGGTCCAAGACCCCACATGGATGTGATGGAATTAGTGGTTTTGTACTGCCGCCTGTCAGCTCTTACAAGTGACTGTCTCAAATGTCTTCCTTTGCAGGAGATAAAGAGTAGCGAGGAACACGAGTTTCACCCACTTCTGAAATATGCACGTTTTTCATAAGGGTTCCCTTAATTCCATTACTTAGCAAATTAAATAGGGTGACACAGACTGGTCTATCACAAAATACTTGTATTCTCTTGAAGCAGTAGTAGAACCAATCTTTGTTGGTTCCTGGGCCTTTAAAGGAGTTTCAGATTCGTTTTGTCGGATATCCTCTAGAGATGAGGCGAGTAGAGATCAGTTCGGCTTCTCTTAAAAAAATCAGAAAGATCACTGCAATTTCGTTGTACCCTAAGGTATTGCCATAGGGGGTGTTCAACTTTATGGCATTAGGGTGAACGCTGGCAAAATGTAGAGTGGTATTATGGTCTGAACCTTTTCTGAATTGACTCACGATTAATTGAAACAGAGATGTAAACATATCTTGATAACTTTTTTGAATTGTGTGCATGTTTTCAGTTTTTTCGTTCTGAGGAAATCAATGTATCCAATACTCACTGCTGGATTTTATTTGTCTAAACTGGCACTTAAGAGTCTCCAAACTATATGCTAACCAGCAGGCTCATTGGAAGACAAATTATTATTGGTCTCAGCTAGTAAACTCACACTTTGACGACATTAGGCTAAGCCATAAACATTTGTCATTTTGTTGTTCTTGTTTACTTTTTGTTGCCAATTTTGGCATAATTTCTGTATATAAATTAATCAAATTGTATGTATTTATTGACACCATCCACTTTACATATCATGCACATTAGCTGTTTTTTCAGCATGTATTGGTCCAGTAGTTTATGAACTATTGGCCTAAATAAACAAACATTTTCCATGCATGTGTTCTCTTCATTGTATTAGATTGCATTGCAGTTCTTTTTTTTAACACAAAATAATTCATCATATATTGGTAAATCGATTCATTTATCCCATAAAATTCCAAACTTTGCTCCTGCACACATTTGAAAGAAACATGATTTGTCAAGTGGAACATTTATCGGGCTTAGCTTATGATGGATCTATGGCAATGGGGCAGTTATTACTAGGCCCCACCACCTGCATGTATGGAATTGACATCCAGTGGGCCATCAAATGCCACCTTATTGAAGATTCCTTTTGAAGGGAACACACTGTTTGGGGGCTCCTTGGAAGATAACATACACAGAATGTTTGGGGCAGATGAACATGCAGACAAACGCCCGAAGAAAGCCAACTGGACAACAAAGCAGAAAACATATGTTAAAAAAAGAATACTAGGTTTGGCTCCTCCACAAGTCTGGGTATAAGAAATCCAACTTAAGAGGGCAGGCAACGTTTTCACAGAAATCTGGGATGCCCCTCTCCCCTTCAAAGATGCAGACATCCAGATGCTAAGGTAAATGAGGGTCAGACTCCATTGATTGCATTCATGTTGTCTGACATTGTCAGAATGTTTCAGACAAGAGGACAGTTTATGATATGTAAGTGACCACCACTTTGCTGTTTGCGAATATTCAAATTAATTTCGATACTTCCTTTAATGATTTAAATTCTTCATACATATGTGAACATTTTGCAATATCATTTGAAAGGCGACCAGCCACCAATAACTTGCCACTAAATGTACATGTTTCGATCCCTTTGGGTCAGCCTCAGGAGGCTATAAACAAAGTACACAAACCAAAGACAAAGAGGACAGGCAGAATATTCTAATGAAATTAGTTAAATGCATCTCTGTCATTATTAAATAAAATAATGACAAACTTAATGACTAGTTATGTATAGTCACTACTCTGTTAGGAATAATTTTTAAAAAATCATGGAAGGTATCTGTCTGTTAGTGATCTACAATGTTGAATGCAATCTTATTGTCCAAATGGACCCAAACTTTGATGCTAGCTTCGCCCACCTCTACATTTTTTCGTCATACACCGGCACAGTCTAAAGTATTTCTTGTGAATCAAGCCAACAACGTGTCCAAGTCATAAGCGCCACTAAAAAAGGGGTTGTAAATATATCACTTAGGTAAGTTTGCGTCCATATAATGTGGCGTCCCGTTGTTGGTAATTAACTTTTCTCCCTTATTCTACACCGTGGCGATGCTGCCCAGTGTCAGCATTTCATGATGACAATAACTATGTGAATGTCTTACCCTTCATGTTAGTCTGTTAATTCTCAATCCTACAGTGTACTGCGGTACATTGCCATGATTCCAGACAACACCCGCATGCTCCATGATCTCAAATGATGCATTCCCAATGGGAAATTGGACAAGCATTGGAAATACCAACAGTTTGGGCTTTTGTGTAGGCATCGCAAAGGCACTTGCCAGGTAGTGCCGTGGTGGCATTTACTGACTATTGATGGTAGCAGGTGCAAAATGGTGCGACCACCTGTTCATCTAATAGCAGCGCCCTGCAAATGCCTCATACTTATACACAAGCCAAAACCAGTGCTTATTTTTAACAGGACTTCGGTGAAGGACATGCATAGTGATAAATCGAGTAGCTGAAAGAAGATCTGGTTTCGAGATTTTTATTACAACTTAGCATGTTTACTGCTTCAATTAAGTTATTCACTTTCGGAAGGCTACTTTGAAAAAAAAAACTGTCTGGCCCTTCGAGTGCAAAGTTTAATGGTGAGGCTTGATAAAAGAGAGCTGAAAGAGTTCACAAGAGGAGGTGTTTACCATAAGAATTAGCATGGCCATGGGCAGTCAATGGGTGGGCAAACAAAAGGTTTTTTCACCTGAACAGCAGCATTTAAACACTGCAACCAAAAATGGCTTTGCGTTACTTTTATTTCACATGAGTGGCAAGTATTTAAACACTGCAACCCAAAAACGGCCTTGCTTTACTTTTATTTCACCAGAGTAGCAAGAATTTCAACACTCCAATCAAAAACGGCCTTGCTTTACTTTTATTTCACATGAGTGGCAAGAATTTAAAGACTGCAACCAAAAACGGCCCTACTTTACTTTCCCTTTCACATGAACAGACGCCCTTTGAACCCTGCAACACAAAACAGCCTCCTGGACTTTTCTTTTGTGCTTATGTAAAATTAAAGAACCATGTGGAAAGGGGCCTACCCCTCATCATCTATGGACAAGCAGCAATGTAAATGTACCCAAGAAGGAGAGATCAAAGAATCCTGTGACTTGCAAAACAGGATTTTTAAACATTAAAAGCAAAAAACGGCCTGCAAATAAAATTAGCTTTAAAAAGCCACAATGGAAAAGGATAGCACTGCTCACAGGAAATGTCAGAAAGCAAAACCTGATTTGGGTGGTGTGACCAAAGCAAAGGTATATCATGTTTCCTCCACAAAACTCCAGTGACAGTTGGAGAGACACTTCAGGAAAAACCTGTTCCGGTGGGGGTAGGAAGCTCCATAATTAAAGCTCCACTTCCAGCTGGATGTCGAACCTACCAGCGAACAACCCTGCAAAAAAATGTTATGCTGCGGGAGGCATCATAATTCCCTGTTCTACAGACATGATGGCTGTATGGCAGGATGGCAGGGATTTCAAAGAAGGCAATCCTTGGCTAAAACATGACGAAAAGTTGTGAGTTCTTGTTGCACCCACTTCAAAGAGCAAACTGTCAATTTCAAAGAGACTCATAAAAACCCTGTGATTACAGGGTGACCCAGGAAGACAGATGGCTGTGGGGAATGAAGCAGTCCTCCCACATGTTGAACAGATACTCCCAAATTGATATTAAAATACTGATTTCATTCTAGGCATTTTGCGCAGCCATCAGACTAAGGATTCATTTTGATTTTATGCCATTTTCCTTGTAATTTACAGGCAGTTTTGGGGCTATAAATTGCATTTGCCTGGGACTCTGGGAACTGTAATGGCTGGTTAGACTAGTTTTCTGACTGATCTGAAAATATTACAAATATGAGGGTTAGTGAAAAGGTGGAAAATGAAATTATGAATATGCATGATGACTTACATATTCCTAACTATTGTACATTTTATGAAAATGACAAAAATGTGCCACATGATTAACGACAACTGAATATATGTTTCATATGGCAGGGCTAGTACCATTATGAAGTTATGATTCATAACTAGTTTTTGCCAAAAATGTGTATGTGGAACAAAAGGAAGATGACAATTGTAAAACGACAGATGGTGCCCTCCTCCCCTGAACCAGTCTTGGCTGGGGGCGGAGAGAGGGATGGAAGCTGTCCAATCTAAGTGGAAGGGATAATTACAGGGTACTTCCCCTAGATTGTAAAATTACTGATGTCATTTCTGTTATGTAAGGGGGACTGTACTAGGACAGACACACAAAAACCGGGAGATAAGAGAAGGGGGACGGAGAGAAGGCTGCTTAACCTTACCATCTTTGAGAGTGTTGTGACCAGACCCTTGCCCTATCCGTCCAGAGTGTCCTGAGATCCATCTGGCTTTCCTGAATCCTTAACCAAGACTTGCTTTATAAGTAGCATATAACCCCAGCCCTAAATTGCATAAACCCTTCTTTTTTGTAGCAGTATATTTAATCCAATACCCCATTGAAAACCTCAAATTGCCAGGGTAATCCAGTCATCTTCCCCTGGAAGAATCTCTTGTTTGGCTGTGTATGTTAGTATATGTCCTTTGAAAAACCTCTCAGTTGTCTGTGTAAAGCCTTAGTATTTGTTTTAAGTATACAATTAATTCCCCCATTGCAATTCATGGTTCAAGATTGTTGAAATTCGAAATCAACCATCTTGTCCCTGGTGTTTTTATTTACCTGTTATTGTCATTAAAGTGTTGCCTCAAAATAATTATTCTCCTTGTAACTAATAAAATGAATTTGTCAACGTATTGTGTGCATTACCAAACAAATTTCCGTTTGCATCTGTCCTATTAAACCCAAACCGTTGTTCCCATTGTGTGCAATACCTTTTGCCTAGAAGTCTACCTGTAATGTGCCCCTGTCCTTGTCATTGAAAACCGATTTTCCTATTGTAAGATAAACCCCTTCCCTGAGCTGCCTGTCATTGTAAACCCCAGCGTAAACGAATTTCCATTTGCCACAATATTTTCCCTTTGCATTTGCTTTTTCACAAAACTGATTTTCCCACTTAATTTCTATTTTTGCCCTGGTGTGCTGATTAGTGTTCTCTAAACATTCCCTATCTCTTAAGTCTAAGCAATATGAATTTCCTTCTATTCTGTCCCCTAGCAGTTGTGAGTAATAACCAAAATCCTATTTTGCTCCAAAAATGGGGGTTTCCTTTTATTTGCTGGCTTCCCATATTGTGGTGGTGGGCTTTACCCCCAAACCAATTTTCCCTCTATATTCATGCTCCTTGCCACTGCCTTCCATTCAAAGGAATCAAGTCTAATTGATGTTTGGGGGTGAGTGTTGCGGGGGGAGTGCTAAACCGTTGGTGCTATCACTTTGTAAAACATTTCTTTTTTTGGTTGCTGCCATTAAAGACCTGAGTGCACTGTAATATGATATCTTAACCTGATTTTTCTGTAGATATCCTTGCAATTTGTATTGCCAAAACATTGGTGGCTGCTGTATTTTGATTATTTTCCTTTTTCATTAAATAATAAATGAATAAATATCTTATTGATACACACCAGCCTGGTTCCCAGTCCATTGTGACACGGGGTGTTTGTGGAGGGTGGATGCGAGACGGGTTTGAGGCCTACTCAAAAAGAATCTGTAGTATATTAAAAATAAAAAGCCCTTTATTGTGTGCCACATCCATTGTAGGGGAAGAAGTTCCCTTGTTGGCGTGTGGCTTTATGTGTGACCGTTGGTTCCAGACTGTCTTCCCCTCGAGCTTGACAGCATAATCTGCTACCTTTTCCACAGTGTGAGGACCAGTGAATCTTGATGCATTCCACCGGTGGATAAAATTCTGCAACAGCAGTAGATCTCCCACATTTATTTGTCTCTGGAGTTCTGAGTCTCTTGGTGCGTTGTTGCAGTTGCTCTCTCTGCTGTCTTCTGGGCCACCCCAGTGTTGCTGTATCTGGTGAGAGATAAAAAAGGCACTAGCAATCAAGGAAGTAATGTATTCATACATCTCTTGTCCTAACATATCTGCACTATTCTCACAGTCTTTCAGTGCTCTTGTGGGAGGAGCCAGTGGCAGTTACATGTGCTGTCCTGTCACCACCTCATGTGGCGTTAAAGGGTGGTTGGACCCAGGCTTATTGCGCAGTGCAAACAAAGCAAAAGGTAAGCGTGCAGTCAACTTTTCCTTGGGCTCTGGTGTGTTGTGGCTACTGCCTCCTTCAGGAGACCATTCAGGCGTTCACACACCACATTTGCTTGGGGCAGGTACGCACAAGTGAATTTGTGTTGAATGCCCACCAACATGGTGATGTGCTGGAACATCTCATTGGTGAAGTGAGGGCCATTGTCAGACCACAGGACCTCAAACACGCCCCATCTTGGGAACGCTTCCCTGACAAAAAATGTGGCTGCTCTGCGGGCGTTGGCATGCAAACTGCTCCGATCCACCTGGAGAATGGACACACAACCACTATCATGTAGCAATATCCTTTACACACCTAGATCATGTCAACATAGTCGACAAGTAAATGCTGAAATAGGCCTACTGGTCGGGATATGGCTTCTCACACAACTCTCAAGGTATGTCCTGCTGAAAATTGCATTCACATCAAAAAGTTACTTACAAATTTACAATTTAGCAACGTGGTCCGCCAAATTAGGACAGAACCATGTTTGTCCAATGCGGCAGCAATGATCTACTTTCCAATGTGTGTTGGGTGGAGCAATTCTGTCAGTGCAGTGTTCAGTAATGCTAGTGGCATGACCACTTTCCCTGTGTTGATCTGCCACCATAGGGCATCTGTTGGAGATACTGTACATCCCCTTTTAATCCTCAATTCCTTTTCTTCACTGGGTGCATCTCCCTGAAAATCTATGATCTGTGTTTCTGGCAGTACATTATACCCTTTCTTTAGTACCATGTTCCTGGCACACTCTTGAGCATTTGATGCTGCCTCCATTTCTAATATCGCTCCAAAATATTCTGCACATTTTGCTTCAAAGTCTGCTGCTTTGTTCCCCCTTGGGGTAGGATCTTCCTCTCTAGTGTGAGATTGGCACCTATGGCTACCCGTGTTGGATAATCAATTACTTCAATCAGTTTTCCCAATAGAAGTGCATGCTGTACTGGTGTCCCATCTGCCCTTATGAACCCTCTCCTTATCCATTGTGCCAGTCCTGAGTGTTCTGTTGATGTCACATAAGCGGAGTAAGAGTAAACTGTCACTTTCCTGTCTCTGCTGTGCTCCAATGCTATTATTAGGGCCACTAGTTCTGCTGCTTGTGCTGAGAAATGGGATGGTAATCGCGCACTGGCTACTACTTCACTTGTTCCATCTTCTTTCAACCTCACTACTGCAGTTCTTGTATGCCTGACCCCATCTGTCTGGTAATAGTTGATTACCCATCAATGTACAACACGTCTCCCCCCTCAAGTGCATCCTCGTCTACCTCTCGAGTGTCACTGAATGCCTGTATGTTTTCTTTGCAGCCATGTGAATAGTCTCCTCCTTGTAGGACATCTGCTTGGAAAATTGTGAGTTTGACCCATCTACACCTCACTATCTTCAGAGATGCATTCGATAGTATCACTTCTTAACCTGATGCTCTTTGTGTCATCAGTGTGCTCTTTGGCTTCGGCAGTATCGCAAAGAGGGTGTGCTCCATGTACAGCATGGTAGTGCACCCCATGGTGATTAATGCTGATTTCTCCACTGTGAATGTGGCAGCTGCCTTGTTCGCACTGATAATGTCCTCTCATTACTGGCTCAAGCTTCCCACTGTAGTAGGCTATCGGCTTGGGTCCTATGCTTGTCTTTTGCATCATCACTGCCTTCATCACCACACCATCAGTGTGAGAGAATAAGAAAAAATCCTTCTTGTAGTCTGGCTTCCTAACACTTTGGCTGTGCATATTTCCTCCTTTAGCATGTCAAATGCATCGGTCATCTATGTGGTCCATGTCAGTTGGCATCATTCTAAGTTTGCCGGTCTAGAAACAAGGGTGCTAGTAAGCTCACTGGCACCCTTGTTTCCGGACCGGCAAACTACGTGTTTGTCTGTCATCGCCGCTCTGCCTGACAGACCTGACCCTGCAAGGCGCAGCAGTCACGTTAGGCAAACCCTTCATGGAAGCACCGGCACCATTAGCAATGGTGCCGGTGCTTCCATCTGCCCACTTCCCTAGAGTCCCATCGGACTCTATGCGATGGGGGACTTACAATTTACCGGCACCTGACTTCCCGGGCTGCAAGACTTGTAATAGGCCAGTGGCACCAGGAAGTCAGGCGCCGGTAAATTATTGTCCTTCAACCTTTAGAATACAAACTAGATATAGTTTACACCAAGACGGAGTATTACCATCAAAAAGACCCAACAAGAACTGGAAGAGTTCCGTTTTTCAAAAGTAAAAGAACTCTGAATCCTGAAATTTCATCCTCTAAAGCATCTAGCGGTGAAATTGAAGTATCAGAACAAGAATCCACCATTACCCTGGATACTCAGGTTGCAACTACATCCAAGAACATCACGCCTTCTCCAGTCACTTTTTTAGACCACGTCAGACAAGAATAAGCCAAAAGAAAAAAATCCTGCTTGCAAAGTAAATCTTCCTCACAAGAAGATTTAGGGCCTCATTACACGGATGGCGGTAAGGATTTACCGGTACCAGTAAAATACCGGTACCGGTAAATCCTTACCGCCTTACTACGAGGTCCCTTTGTGGGTTGGGGGTTTTAATGCCTGCTTTTAAAGGCATTAAAAACCAACCCGAAAAGGGACCCAGGGAGCTAATTACGGTACCGCAATTTGCGGTACCGTAATTAGCACCTTCCCCATTCCCATTGAGCCCTATGGGGCAAAAATGGGAATGGGGAAGGGCAATGGTGGAAGGGGGAATTACCGCCCCGCCAACCTTGGAATGGGGCGGTAATTCCCCTTTCCGCCAAGGCGGTGCCAGTATTTTACCGGCATGAACCATGGCGCTAATAGCACCATAGTTCTCCGCCATCCGTGTAATGAGGCCCTTAGTCATCAATATCTCCAGTCACACCCTTACCAATTTTGAACGATCGACGCTACAGAAAGGAATTTTTTTCGTACCCCAATACAGCATCTCACTTCTCAAAGAAAAAATCAGTTTCTTCAAACTAACCCACAAAATGAAACTCAAATTGATTTTTGGTAATTTCTCAGACTCCAACAGAGTTCAATCAGAACACCTCATAATGTAACCAAAAGTACTTTTATTCCACCTATTCAGAATTCCATCTTAGATTCTTTCCAAAAACAAGTCTTGAATGATTTTCAGAAAACTAACTTTAAAAAATGATCTTGTTCCAATTTCACCCACAGAGAATAACAGGTGCTGGATCGCCTTTGGAAGAACCCTGAATTAACCATAAAACCGGCTGACAAAGGTGGTGCCCTAGTATTCGTGGCTATGACTAAGTACAAAACTGAAATTGAATGACAACAATTATCCGATCAGGACACGTACCTTAAAGTATTCAATGATCCAACTGAACCTGTACCAAACATCATCTCAGCTGCCTTGGAAGAAGCACTAACTGAACAGCTTATTACTCAACAGACTAAACACTTGCTCACAAATGTACACCCTCAATGCCAGTGATTTACACCCTTCCCAGGGTTCACAAGAACCTTCAGAACCCTCCGGGTAGAACAATCATGGCTGCCAATAACAGCCTTTTGGAACCTCTTGCTCAATATATTGATATAGCAATTCAACCCCTGAGAAGGGGATTTAAAACCTACATTAAAAAGACACCAATGATTTCCTGTTGAATCCATTCGATATTTCATTTGACAAAAACATCAATTTTATTTTCACCATGGATGTATCCAGTCTCTATACCAACATTACACATCATGGTGGACTTGAGGCCATGGAATGGCTCCTTTTAACTACGGAAGAAACCTGCAAGTCTGACCAGTTATTCATCCTAAAACTACTAAAAATTGTGGTAAACAATAACTTCTTCATGTTTGAAAACAGATATTTCATTCAAATCTCTGGAACCTCCATGTGCGCTGGCTTAGCGCCCAGTTATGCCAACACATATAGGGCTTATCTTGAAGAAAACAACATCTTACACAATGAAAAATTGAAAAAACACTTAAAGTTCCTAGTAAGGTATATAGATGCCTTGTTCAGGATCTGGGAAGGCTCCCAAGAAGACCTCGATGGTTTTTTCAAGTTCATGGACTCGATGGCTCACCAAATCAAATTTACCTAGAAATCAGCAGGTCCTCAATTCAATTTCTTGCTGCAAAGATTTATCTCAAAGAAGGGAAGTTGCAGACCACTATGTACACCAAAACCACAGATACAAACAGTTTAATACACACCACAGGCTTTCATCCTAAGAAGACCTTTTTGAGCATTCCTCTCAGTCAATTTCTTAGACATACGTGGATTATATCAGATGATCAAGATTACACATACACAGCTCATTCCCTTACAAACAAATTCCTCCAGAGAGGATATGACCCAGATTCTGTAAAACAGTGCGCTGAGAAAGCAACAAAGGTGCCCATAATTGATGCTTTGGCACTCAAACAACGTCAGCTGTTAGAAAATTTGGTATATGTTACCACTTATTTTCACCAAAGCACTCAGATCAAGAAAATTGTGAAAAAACATTGGAACACTTTGTTACTCGATTCCACACATGAGGAATTGTTTCCAGTTCCACTGCTGTTTGCATATAGCAAAAGTAGATCTATTAAGGATTATCTGATCAAAGCAGACTTCTCAGCCAAGAGGGTTAAGGTCTCAAATTACAAAGGGACCATTCCCTGTAATAATTGCAACAATTGCAATAATTTAATCAAAAGGAATTCGATCACCCATCCACATATGGATTACAAATCAATCTCCGTCACTCATCTACTTAAGACACTAAAACACAATCTATGGCATCAAATGCCCATGTGGGCTTTTTTTACGTTGGGATGGCCACAAGAAAGGCCAAGACCCGGTGGTCAGAAACACAAATCTAATATCCGATTGCAGGCTGAAAGATCTCCTGCGGCCCAACATTTTATCAGAGAGGAACACTCAATTGCACAAATCAAGTTCATTATACTTGAGCATGTACTTCCACCAAGAAGAGGAGGTAACCTTACTGAATTACTACTCCAACAAGAATTTTTCTGGATTGACCCTTTAGACTCTATGTCCCCTAGAGGGATGATTGCAGACTGGGACATGAGTTGCCATCTATAACTGTTTCTATAAGCATCCATTTGGTCCATCCGGATGGTCCATCCGGTCCATCCAGTCCACACTCTGACTTCACAGTGTCACATAACCACACCCATACTTTTAATACATGCCACATTTGTATTTATCCAACTCTAGACATCTTGACCTATGGATCCTCTAAGGTTGTCTAGGGAACCTCATTGCATGAGGCTTCTGTCTTATTAATTCATTTCTTATCATCTCTTCACAGTCCGAATATGATTTTCTGACATTTACATAAAGAATGTTTTTTTCCCTTTTTGCAATTTATTCCACCCATTTCATATACATCGGCTTTAACATGCCGCTATTTCATCCACTTCTATTTTTTTTTAAACTTTATTTATAGAAAGTCACATCAGAGGAGAAATGTCACAGGTACATCACAATATCACAGACAATACAGCACTACAATTACAGAACACATGGTACAAAGGAGACAGTGGATCAAGGCGTAGCCGAGGGGGAGAAATCACTGTCCGCGAGCATGTTACATAGGTAGCGTCTAGACGGAGCCCAAATATCTTTAGGGTGGCAAGTCGTGGATACATTTAGTACATATTGTTCTTCACATTCATTAACCATTGTGAGGTCACAAAGAAAGTCTTCCACATGGGGTGTATTTGTAGCCTTCCAGCACTCCAGTATGCAACGCTTTGGAACAACAAAAGTTACATTAAAGAGGCGTGGGGTAGTCTCGGCCACTTTGGCGATGTCCCCAAACAAGTATTTCAAGGGGGGTGGGGATGGAGGGATTGACGTAACCTTTTCGAGGATGTCTGCAACTTCACCCCAGAACATAGTTATCGACGGACATGGCGAATACATATGATAGGCGCCTGCGCTTGGCGCATCACATTTCAAGCACTTCCCAGTGCAACCATCTACAAACTTGGCCAAATTAGCAGGGGTGTAGTGGAGTTGGCTGAGAATCTTAAACTGTATCAGTCATAGCCCTGAGTTTAGGGACACAGATTTGGTAAGTTGGCAGTATCGAAGCTATTGTTCCTCGCTCATTGTGATATCCAAATCTGTCTCCCAAGTTGTTTTTATGGTATTACAGGAGTTGGAGTGTGATTTTACCAGGGCATATAGGGTAGAGACTCCCTTCCTCCCCCCACTGGTCACCGTCATGGCACGTGTGCATTTGTGGGTAGTGGGCTCCGTAGGCAGCCTAGGCCATGTAGCAGCAAACACAGCCCTCATTCGATAGTATTGAAATTGCTTAAGTTGTCCATCTCCTACCGTATTCATGAAATTGCTCCGATTTACGTATGTGCCCCCAGGGAACATGTCTCACATTTTTAGTTGTCTGGCCGGGTCCCATGTCATTTGTAAGGTTTTATCAAACATGGGGGAGATGCCAGGAAAATTCCAGAACGGGACCTCCGGGTCATAGTGATCCGCCACTGAATTATTTTATAAATTCTGGACCATGCGTGTATAGAGGTACTTATGGGGTCAAACTCACAGGGGTCTTTATGGTTGGGACTGAAGATGACCGATCGCAGATCAGAAGGGGACGCAGCATATTTCGCAGTGGGGATATTTGTGGAAGTGTCATCAGGATCGTACCAGTGTTTGGCGAACTGAGTCTGAGATGTCATGTAATATTATTTGAAGTGCGGTGCTGCGATACTGCCGCTCGAATATGGCTCCACCAGTTTGGCCCATTTCGTCCTTGCAGTCCCCCCGCCCCATATGAATGAAGTAGCCACTCGGCCATATAGAGAGATCGGAAGTTTAGTCCATAACAGCAGTTTAGTTGTCAGTGTCTGCAAATGTTCTTCATGATTGTCCGCGTATAGCGTTTGTTTGTCGCTGGACATGACTACACCAAGGTAGCTGACCTGCATAGGGGACCATTTAAATGCGTTAATATTGGATAAGTTGTGTGTGGCAGCGGTGAGCAGGAACAATTCAGACTTGGAGACATTAATCCTGTATCCTGATGTCATGATGCCTACCCCCGGGCATCCGGATCGAGTCCATCAGCCCCGGGAGCAGGCATCCAGATACTCATTAAAACCCCAACAGCCCCGGCTGGGGGCTGTTTGGATTCAGTCCTGTCGCCTTAGGCACCAGGCTCATCATAAAAATCAGTCCTGGCGCCATAGGCGCTAGGCTCATAGACTTTACTTACCTTATGCAGACCATGCTGCAAATTAATCCAAGCCAACGTGAGGCCTGGATGGGACTATTTTATTACAGGGACTATTTTTTACTTGGCTGTGGTTCTGGGGATCTTCTTACATGGGACTACTTTGCAGGCTATTTAAACCATGCCCGAACAGCAGCTCATGCTTCGAGTTATTCTGCATCCCGCAGCGTAACGCTCACCGTGTCTGCAAGTCAGCATCCAGTCTTCTGCCACGCCCGCCTCGAATCCGGAGCTCCTAGACAAAAGGAAAAGAAAGGAGAAGAGGTTAGATCACGGACATTATTTGATTCCTTACCTGATTCCGGACCCAGCACATCTCTGAGCCTGGAAAGGACATTATTTCAGCAGGCGTCGCTTCGCCAGCAGCAGCGCCTCATTATACTCACCAGTCTACCGCATCATTCGACTCGGCGCTGCCTCCATCATTTTCTTCGGCGAAACCCAGCACCTGGGGGGGGGAACAAAAGGAATAACAAGGTGAGCCGAGAAAACCGACAAAAACAATCTCTTTACCACCTTAGGCTTACCTGCTTTACCACCAGAGGTATTATCCTTTAATTCGCTGCATCTTCCTTTGCCGCACCTATAAAGGGAGAGAGAACAGCATGTTAAACTCATGCAACCTTTACCGGACAGTGTTTGGTAATACAGACTCTTACCTGAACGCCATCAGCTGCCTCCAGGCAATATTCTTTTGGACCCAGCTGCAACCTAACGAGGGAATGGAACAAGAGTGAACACCGGACGTATTGAACTCTTTGAACTTTATAGACACTGGAGTCAATATTCCTCTGGAACTCCTCCAGTACCTTCAAACCAGTGAAGTAACTGGTATCTACGCGCCCCTGCATGCCATGCAGGATGGAGAGCTCATCATTTAAAAATATAAGGTGAGGTTATCAAGAGGGGATATCAGAGGTGATTAGTGGGGAGAACGAGAACAGTTGGGGGGCCATCACTAAAGTCCACGGGTGGCTAAATCCCTTTCTCCACTTGCAGGAGAATACTTCTACGAGTCCAGCAGACAAGATTAGGCGGGCCAGTCCAGACTGTCATCTCTTCACTACGCATCACGTTGGTGGAGACCGCAGCTGTCCGGGTCCGATCGACGCCCCTGTGGGAACCAGGTGAGCGTAACAGAACACGAAGAATATCTACAAATCCCCACCCGGGCGTAATGGAGACCTCAGAAACCGACCAACTAGCCCAATTGTTAGGCAGAAGTGCACTCTGCGTGCCAAGAAACTTAATGCCCTCAGGAGAGAACTGATTGTGTCCAAGGAGTGCACTGATGATCTTGCCAGACAACTGCTGCAAAACCAAGCCAGGCAAACACCACTACCTGAACTTGGGGGGAATTCAACCCCCGTTTCATCGAGTAGCCCTGTGCAAGTGGCTCTACCAGGGAGCATTCCTTTAGCTCCACCCGAACGCTTTGCTGGGGACCCGAAAAGGTTTGCTGTGTTCATGAACCAATGCTGCTTGCACTTTTTATGCAGACCAGGAGCTTTTCCAAACGACCAAGCCAAAGTAGCCTTTGTACTGTCATACCTTAGTTGCAGCGCAGCGGATTGGTCAATTCCATTAGTCAACCAGGATGACCCTCTTCTTCTGGATTTTCAGGGTTTTCAATTGAGCATGGAAAGACTATTCGCCAGACATTCACAGGGACAGGCCCTGGATAACGAACTTCTATCCCTACGACAAGGAAACCAGGACCTGCTAACTTATTTCGCAACCTTCAATAGGTTGGTGGTGGAAACCGGATGGCCAGAGGTAAAGCGAATTACATTATTTCATCGTGGACTTCATCATTTAAAAACATAAGGTGAGGTTACCAAGAGGGGATATCACAGGTGATTAGTGGGGAGAACGAGAACAGTTGGGGGGCCATCACTAAAGTCCGCGGGTGGCTAAATCCCTTTCTCCACTTGCAGGAGAATACTTCTACAAGTCCAGCAGACAAGATTAGGTGGGTCAGTCCAGACTGTCATCTCTTCACTACGCATCACGTTGGTGGAGACCGCAGCTGTCCGGGTCCGATCGACGCCCCTGTGGGAACCAGGTGAGCGTAACACCTGAGTAACTTGCGAACTTGTGGATATCAGCCATAATAGGTCCCAAGTTAACCTCAGGGTCCCGAACAAATAGCAAAGTGCCATCCGCATACAGGGATATTATCTCTGGAGGGCCCGTCATCCTAATGCCTCTATGCACATGTTTCTTCTGGACAAACTTAGCCATGGGTTCGACCATGATGACATACAATATGGTGGAGAAAGGACAATCCTATTTGGTACCCCTGCCCAGGGCGAAAAGAGAAGATAGAGTGTGATTTGTAAGGACTCTCGCTCCCGGTCTGTGTAAAGTAGCCAGACACACTTGGTAAAGTACGTCCCTAGGCCAAAACACTCGAGCACTGAGAAAAGATAGAACCAAGACACTGAGTCAAAAGCCTTCTCGCTGTCTAGAGCAGCAATCGCTGCATTCGCCTTTGGGCTGATCTGTGCCATCACCCCGAACAACCTACGAAGATTCAGGGCTGTGGATCGCATAGGAATAAACCCCACCTGGTCTGGGTGTACCAGGGTCGGCATATATGGGAGGAGTCTGGTGGGCAGAATTTTGGCAAAGATATTGGCGTCAGTGTTAATCGCGGAAAGGGGCCTATATGACGACATGTGATGTGCAGGGCGTCGGGCCTTGAGGAGCACAGTGATTACAGCTTCACGCATAGAATCCAGGAGTGTACCCAGATCCATAGCCTCCTTGCACACTTTCAATAGGACAGGGGCCAGTTTATCATGAAATGCCTTGCATAGTTCGGCACCCAGACCACCCGAACCGGGATCCCTCCCTGGTTCACCACCTCCCCCTGTAGCGTCTGGATACTTGCAATAGGGTTGTGATAGCTTTCAGCTTTAAGCATATTAGCCAGAAATGTACCTGCCTTGTTGCTTTCACCATATCTGCGGGCTCGGGCTGGAGTTGCCATATATTGGACCGCTCTGTCGGCTAATTTGTGAAACTCTCTCAGCGCTTTATGAATGTCAGAAAGGATCTCTTTATTATGTGTGGTGCTATAATCCTGTTCAAGCAGTGGCAGTTGGGACTCCACTTGGCCCAATTCCTTCCGGACTGACGACAGCAGCCCGGAGGTCTTAGCCATAATGATTCTTGGTACCAACACCTTGAATGTCTCCCACAGTGTTGCTTGGGATCCCACCAAGCCTTCATTGATTTCAAAGAATTCCTCTATCTCACGTGAAGGGATTCGCACATATTAGGGTCTCTGAGGATAGCATGAGGCATCCTCCAAAGTCTGGCTTGCGGGGGAAGACCTTGCAGCATCAGACTAAGGGCTACCGTGGAGTGATCTGAGAGAGTGCGAATATGGATATAACATGTCCACACCACATCTGAGAGGGATAAGCTAAGGAGCAAATAGTCTAAATGAGATTCAGAATCATGGACAGAAGAATAGTATGTGTACCGTTTATCCAGCGGGTGAAACATGCGCCAAGCATCTATTAGGGGGGTCTGTAACATGATCTGTTGCAAGGTGGTTGCAGCTCTCGTAAGCCCACAGGGAACCGTGGAGGACCTATCCAACGTAGTATCAAGGATAGTGTTGAAATCCCCTCCCCATAACAGTAGGTTGTCGTCTAGTGGAGTGAGCATGTCCAGTACCATCCTGTAAAACTCCAGATCATCCAGATTTGGCCAGTAAGCATTGAGTAATACAACTGAGCGACCGGCTATCTCCGCCCACACCAAAACAAATCTGCCTAGGACATCTATTTTACTGTTTAAGTAATGGAACCCGAGTGATGGGTGAATTGAGGTAAGAACCCCCTTGTACTGTGCTGAATACTGTGTATAGTATCAGAGTGGGCCAAGGGTGCATAGAAGTTGATATTTGCATTTTTAAGCGCATTTTTCTCCTGGAGCATCAATATCTGTGGGCTATGTCTTGTTACATAAGCAGCCACCTTTCTAGCCTTGGGGGGGTATTTAGCCCTCGCACATTCCAGGAGAACAGTTTGACCTTCATTCCACCACTCACATGTGTATTATGTGCCATCTATGACATTCACATTTCTCGTATGATTGATATGCACCATGAAATCGGACAACACCTGCAGTGACATGACTCTCTGATTTTAAACATTTAACAACCCCAACTGACCGCAGCCTAGAGCCAGGGGTGAAACATGTCAATACCCTTCCTCCGCCCCCACCCACACCATTAACCCCAACACGATGATGCCATCCCTCTTTAAAATTGTGGAACTTTCCAGAGGTGCGTATGTTGCGGCCCACAACTGCCACAGCTGGACAAGTACTTCCAGCAACATTCAACATGTTCAGTAGAGTGTCACCCAAACACAACAGTCTAATATTACAAAAAAGAAAAGGATATCGTGCTCAGCCTCAATTCAATCAGCTGGATCTCTCCAGTCTACATCAGGCTGTGGAGGTTTATTCTGATCCGGCCCACGTTCCCATGGCGGTAGTGGGATTGAAGCATTGATATAATACATAGCTGCTGCAGGATGTTCAAAAAGTGTACCCGGCCCCCATGCTGTATTCGCAGCATTGCCAGGAAGATCAGTGCAAGCGGGACGTGTTGCATTCACAGTTGTCTTTTGACTTGTTCGTACGATCTTCTCTGGGCTTGTACTCCCGCGGCGAAGTCTGGGTAGATGTGAACATTGTGGCTGTTATGGTGAAGCAGCCCCATCTTTTTCACCAGGCAGAGAATTGCGTCCCTGCCCCTGTAGTTTAGTAGCTTAGCGATAATGGTGCGGGAGGGGCTCCAGGTTTAGGCACAGAGGCCAGTGTACGGTGGGCTGTCTCCACAAGGAAATGATCTGAGAAGGATGCAACACCAAAAAGGGATTTTAAAAGTGTCTCGGCTTGCAGTTCCATAGAGCCTTTGTAGGAGGATTCTGCCACGCCCACTATGCAGATATTGTTCCTCCTAGACCTGGATTCCAGATCATCACACTTGTGACGTAGTTGAGCCATCTCTGGTATTTTGTCCAATTGAGTCTTCATTCGTGCCTATCCTGGCCTCAGCTTCTGTCACTCGTGCACTCTCCTTATCCAGGCGAGCCATTAGTGTTGTCCAATAGATGAGACGATGTCATCCAGTTTTACATTGACTGACATAAACCCGCTCTACATGGCGGCAAGGAGGTGGTCGTCTCTAGAGGTGGCAGTAGATGTCACCGGGGAATCACCAGATGCTGGCGGCATAGTGGCCAGGGCTTGGCTGTTTTTAAAGGAGTCCATTGGTCCTATTTTCTTTTTCCTGCCACTGGCACCCTTGGTCATCACCACGGGAGTAAAGAATTGGTGTTGCCCCGCACTCAATGTGCGAAAGAAAGTAACTTTGTGTGTTGGAGCATTAAAGGAGGTAGCTGTGTCCCAGAATCAAGTGCACTTTTCCATCAAGGTTGTGTACGTAATAGCACTTTGAAGGAGTCCCACACTATCCCAATTAGGCCAAGGCCCCAAGTCTGCGTGTACTCCACATCAGTCTACACGTGGCTTGGTGAGGTGTCACTTTTGGTATCTAACGGGCGCGAGATCGCAGCTCTAGCATAGGATCTTGTCGCAAGAGCAGGATTGGTTGTATTCACAGTGCTCCTCATCCAGCTATGAGCATAAACAAGAGTATTAGCAAGGAACTACAGTATTCATACTTGGGTCATGCTTCGGATGCCAGATCTGCACAGGTCGTGTTCTACATAGTTTAGTGTCTCCTCCTGCGTGCCAGGCCTGTATATATAGCACTGTTCTGGAATGGGTTGTACTCTCCCACGTCCAACAGCATTATTTACGCTGTAAAGGGATAGTTCAGCATATATGACGTGCCCCAGGTGTGGCCCCAAGCAGCAGGGCAAGCGGATCACCCAGTCCAGGAAGGCCAAATGTGGGGAGGTGATCGCTGTATAGCCGTACACACACTAAAGCGTCCGGAGGCTATGTTGTCCGCAGGTTCCCCAGTTATAGGCTCATGCTGCAGTCTAGTTGCCCTGGTTGCCACAGTCCCGCCGTGTCAGTGGTGTCAACATGCGACTCTGCAGGGTTGATGGCCACGCTTCGATGGTGTCGCTGTGTGCCGCTATGCAGTTGAGTATCAGTATTTGCATGCGTGTTGGTCGAGACCCCCTATGGATAACAAGACAAGGCTTCCTGTTAGTCCCAACCTCCACTCCAACACGGGGAGAGCAATGGATTGTGCCTGCTACGTATGGGTCTGTAATCGAGTTAATCTGGATACTGTGTGCCGTCAACAAGGTTAGAAGATATGGCCCTTCCAGTCATTAAGAGTCCCTGGCCCAGGCTATGCGGCAGAGACTATTTATTCACTTACCGGATAGTCAACACGAATCCCCATGTGCCAGGTAGGTCCAGATTAGTTTGCGTAGTGCAGGGCAGGCGATTTCATGCGGGCCGTGCTCCGTTGTCGCATTGTATGTCATGCAGGGTCCAGTGGGCATGTGCTTATCTGTGGTCAAGCCGACTTTGTGTTGGCTCAATGCCCGTCCGGACAGCAGGGCACAATATCGGGTGGGTTTGCATCTTTCCTCTCTGCGGTAATAGAATCCCTCTTGGTCACCCCACAATCAGGAGCAGGTCAGCATCAGAAGTACAGGGATCCATGCGGTTGGGTTGAGTACCGCAGACTAGGATATGCACATACCACGGTTAGAGTCACCGTTAGTCATATGGCCGACCTGGAGTCTGCGGGGGTCAAGCAGCACACCCACCCTGGCGTAACGTAGTCGGGTTATTCGTGGAGGCTCTCCCAGCTCAGTGCTGCCAAACTCAAAGCATGCCGATCAGCCTCCTTAGCACCCACACCGGGTTTCAGGGTGGCAGCACTTGCCAGTGGCAGCTGGATCTCCGCCACGTCCCCACAAGGTTCCACCAAGCCTGCCTCGGGCAGCCTTAGCCTCGGGAAGTACCAGGAGTGTCTTTGCAGGAGCGGATCTTGGCACAAAAGAGGGAGGAGGCTACGCACCAAGCCAACTGAGGGCAGCAATGTAGGCCCCTCCCACTGCATGACCTAGAAGCGTGGTCTCAACCACGGGGTAGAGTGCCAGCTTCACAGTACCCGCTGTCGGCCAATGTGTCGTCCCTCCATCGTCCGAATCTTGTTGGGTGGATATCTTAGCCAGGAAGCAAAGGATCAATCCGGTGTTTCAGTCGGGTCGTCTGCAATGCTTCTCACAAAGGAATCAGGCTAAGTTACCAGTCTAGATGACTCCGAACCAGGATATTTCTATTCAAAGGATATTAGCCGGAGTGCAGCTCTAAAGCTAGGCAGCCATCACGTTTGTGCGCAACAGCGTCCCCCATCCACTTCTATTTTGAATACCAAGCTGTTCTTTTTGCTTCTCGAACACAGCTGCAGACCGCGGCTTGTAGGTAAGCAGATCGTACTTTACATGTATTTTATTACTATTAAAACCTCCAGGTCCACGTCTATTGACACCCGCTCCTTGACTTACAGGTCCTACGGATGGAATCTCCTTCATTGATTACTTCGGACCATCTGCCACGTTCACTGTGCTATCTCTGTGAAGGGTTTTAGGATTACGAAGCAAGGCAATAATGGGCATGTTACTTCTTGTCAGTATTGGGTATCTGTGTGCAACAAAAAAAAGTGAAAAGCATAAACAAAAACATTTGCTGGTATCATTTGTCTCTTAGTTACTATGAGTTAATAAAGTGCTTTTCAGTGATCATGCAAGTGTAAAATTGCTTGTTGAAAATCAGTCCATACACAGACGATGATTAGCTGTTGTGAAGAAAAGAAAGTGTGCCTAATCTAACCTTCCATGTGCTCCTCCCTAGTTTTACTGTTTTAATCTGTCACTGTTCTTCTTGTGTATCATCTATGTGTTGTGCTAGGGGGGCTCTCACCTAAGGACTTGACGTCTCCTAGATAGTTCCAAGATTTCTTCCATACCAATTTAACAGCTTCATCTGTTGCTTTCTCTATGGTGAAGGGACCCTCAAAGCGTGGCTTGTGCCACGCCCTAGTGAAGTTCTTTAATAAAACCTTGTCACCAGGGTAAAAAAGTTGTGCTTTGAGAAGTTCATGTGGTTCTACTGGTGTGTCATCTTCATTCTTTTTTGACCTCCCCCACTTCGATTCCAGCTGTTGAGATATAATAGAAGCACTAGCCATCATCGAAGCGATTTACTCGTACATTTCATTACCAAGAACAGTAGTATCATTATGGGCATCTGTCAGCACTCTAGGGGGAGGAGCAAGTGTGAGGCACATGCGTCGTCCTGTCACCATCTCATGAGGAGTTACACAATGGTCAGATGCAGGCTGATTGCACAGTGTGAATAATGCTATGGGCAGGCCATGAAGTCACCCTTTTTCAGTGTCATGTTTATCTTTTCAGTTTACTCTTTGAGCAAGCCATTGAGGCATTCACAAAATCCCATTCACTTGTGGGTAATACACACAAGAAAACATATGCTTATTCCCCAATAGGGCTCTGATGTGCTCAAACACTTCATTTTAAAAATGAGGTCCATTGTCAGATCCTAGGACCTTGCACACCCCCACTATGGGAAAACCTCTGTAACAAGGAACTTCGCAGCACAGCGAACATCAAGGTGTGAGCAAGGACCAGCTTCAATCCAGTGAGAAAATGGGCACACTACTACAAGCATATACCTGTAACCATTACAATTTTGAATCATGTCCACATAGTCGTTATGGAGGTGTTGGAAGGGCCCATTAAGGCACGGTATTGCTCCACTCACTACACGTGACATTTGTCCTACAGTGAACCTCTGACAAACAATGCAGCTGTTCATGAAGGCAGCAACATGCTCTGCTAAGTTGGGGCAGAACCAGTCTTCTGCTATCTGAGCTGCAAGAACATATTTCCTAAGGTGGGTCCGGTAGTGGAGCTGCGTGAGGGCTGCTTACAATAATGCAAGGGGGAATAACAGGATTTCTGGTATTTGTCAGAGGTCTTAGCAACCGTCCTCTGCTGCCAGCTGAAGAAAGGCAAGGGATTTTTAATCTCCCTAATTTCGAACAAGACGAACTGGGCTGAGCAAATCCCCTGCACCCAAAAAACGAAAGAGTCCTATGATGTGACAAATTGTGCTGTTTATTGAATGCTTTCATAACACGGATCAAGTAATGGACAACGCAGCATTCTCCAATACTTTCTCATCGATTAAAGGCTTGTTCAGGCATTTTAAGGCAATGTGAGGTCACAAAATAATACATTGCACAAAACCTAAGGTGGAATGTGATTGGTCGGTGAGGTAGGCTACATTTGGAAAATATATGTGCTTAGTACCTTTATTGGTTAAACCATATCTCGTGGCTCCTCCTGTGACCACCTCCTAAATGGTGCAACTACTGGTACGTCAGGTTAGTGAGCTGTCATTGGGCCATGCAACTAAGTGTGAGTTAGCGTGGAAAGTGAGCAAGGATTGGTTAGAGAGTGTTTTCTCAGCTTTGGCGCTTTGGAAAGCTACCAGCCTATGTGCAACTATTCAAGGTGGTGATAACAGCCCCAAAGATGCTACTTGTACCCAACAAGTTACCATCTCTGATCCCCTAGTCCTTGAGACAGAACATTAGGCTTTGAACCTGATATTACTTTTGTGGCATCCTGCCTTCAATTGGATGGGAACAATGGTCTCTGTCTGGCTCTCATGAATAGGCTTTGTCTCCTGCATACAGATCCCATGTGTAGGGACCACACACTTAATTTTCCTACCTGTATTCATGAGTATTTTCAGCTTTTACACACACAGGTGACCTATATCTTCTGCTAATATTAAATGTTCTCTCCCTCGGTGTCCTCAGCAAGAATGTGCACATTGGCTGCACCGACAGCCTGCTCAGTGCGTCTCTGTGAAATCAGCATGCAGGGTCTCTCTCTGTATTCTCGAGTTCTTTCAGCACCCTCCATTTATTTCAGTGCGGCTGTGGTTTCCATCTTGATTTACATGGCCGCTCATGTTAGTTGCATTTAGCGTCAGCAAGTAGTTTATATGTATTCTTGTGCAACTTGCAGTTACTGCATAGCAAGAGTGTGTCCGTCTTCTATCAAAGTGGGTCATAAGCATGTTCTTCATGTCTGCAAGAATTTTAATCTAAGTGTCTGCGTAGCTTCATGCAGGGATGTATATGTGCTTCATGGCTAACACATCTGCATCATAGTCTCAGTCGTGATGTCATCAGCTTTTGCATGGTCACGGGCAGCCCACCCCAATGACTGCAAACGTATCTCTTCAATGGCGTCATCAGGATAAGTTCTAAATGGCTATCTGAGTGAATAGGGTTTCTCACATCTGTGGTACATCGATGATGGGGAGGATGGGACTAGGACCAATGCACACCTTTCATTTCTCTGCCATTGAGACGAGGGTGGAGTAGGTGCAACGGGGGCCACATTCATGTTTCTCTCTTCAAAATGGTATTGCACCTGCGGAATAAAAAATCAGTATCCCAAAATGCAAAATCAATATTGTGAGAAACCAAAAGTTGTCTCACTTGCTAGTCCCCAGGGATCTCTCTCTCAGGTGTCCAGGACACAGCCATCGCCTTTGGATCCAGACCCTGGGGTTGGTCCAGTTTGGGAAGATCACCTGGGTTGAGGATCTTTGGAGTATGGGGGTGAGACAACCTATGGTGAGACCCGGTATCCCCCTTTCCCATGTCCATAGCCCATACTATTTTATAGGATTCTCCGACATCCCAGCTCCAACCATTTCTACACAAACACTGGGCTGAGGAAGAGGATGAATGAGAGAAAAGAGGCACACCCTTACATATCCCATTGGACATGTCCCGTTAATAAGGTCAGGTAAAGTCAGGCACTTGACCTTAATCACATACATCTGATACCCATTAGCACCCCCCACACGGATAAAAGCCAGAACATGGACACACACCAGACCACGGTGGAACACGAGAAGGAGCAAATCTTCCAGGGTGAAGGCAAACCCACTTGAGCAGGACGACCGATCGACGGACCAGAGGGAGGGACTGGTAAACCCAGAACATCAATGCAGGTGGTCTTTGTCTGTGGGAAACCAAGAGATATACCCAGAGAAAGCCAAAACCCAGACAAGAAGAAGACTGCCTTGTGTGTCAAGGACACCAGTGACTCTGCCGGGTGAACAGTAGAGTTGGGGAGGCAACGCCAAGCTTGTGGTATTAACCTTGACTCGAGAATCAAAGCATCAGAGGACAGAAAAGAAAGCACACAACCCAATGAGTTAGCGAAAGACTTGAAAGGCCAGTTTGTGTCAAGGAAAGAGTTTAAACCACAACCGTGTATCTCACAATTGAAGGTTACGTGCATGCTGATGAGATGCAAAAGAAAGCAAACCTGTAGTGAACTTTAAAGTCAATGGTACCTGTGAAGTCAGCGAAACAGAGTAGCGGAGTGATCCGGTGAAATGAAACAGCCCAATCGAAAGTGTCCACAAAATGTTTGTTGTTTGTAATAAAGCAACAAAGTGAATGAACTTTGAAATACCAATAGTCAAGATTAACCCAGATGAAAGGGGAAGTTAAAAGAGGATTGCTTTAAGAGAAAGACGTCTTCGAACTATTCAGATTGTTTTGTGGAACTACCCAGACCAAGAGACACTGGGGCAAATATCATAAGGTAGAGCTGAAGTGGAAGTCGAAGTGGTCCTGCAGAGGTTTGTGGAAAAGCTTGCTTGTTCGAAAGTCTTCGACATCAGTGAAAGGTCCGAGTCTGACTGAAGGAGACCTCGAAATTGAAAAGTGAGTGGAAGCAAACCCTGTAACGAATGTAAATAAAGCTTGGGAAGGAAGCCCCTGCAAGTGCTGTGATTGCGAGTTCCAAGCCCGGCTGAGGGAGATCTACAGTGAATCAGGTACTTTTCTTGAGAGGTCTGAGCACAACAGAGGAAGACGTACGTGAACTATTGATGCCTTGAGAGGTCCGAGTCTGACAGAGGGAGACCTACGTGAATTTTGTTGAATCATGAAAGAACATTTCTGTGAGTTTAAGTGACTGTAACATGGAAGGGCAAGCGGGCCTCGACACACCTTTTGAACTGCCTTTTTTTATAACCTGACCCAGAGTGTGTCATCCTGTCTACAGGGACTGCCTTACTCCATGCTGACCAACATGGAAGGAGAGCTGACTCAGCCATCTTGATCATTTATTTTATAACACTGACTTTCCTTTGCATATATATTTACCTTTACACACTTTTTGTATAAGAGATAGGGCAGGCATTCGTTAATTTTGGTATAGGCCAGTTTGACATAGACTGACTAGGACCAACTTAACTACACTTTAACTTAAGTTTTTTCAGTGAATTATAGGATGACGGTCATTGCCCTATTGTAAAGGTGAGTCTGAAATTGAAAGAATGAATCGCTAATATGTTTTGACTCATGCAACGGATTTTGCTGAAACTTTGCAGACAATTCTGTTCACCCAGGACCCCTCAGACTGGAAAGTATGAGAAGAATTCTTTAAATAATATAAAATCTATTAAAAAAATATATCTCTTTCGGCCTAGTCCCAATTAATTTCTCCTTAGACAAAAATGGTAAATGTTTGCTCCACTGCACAGGCAAAACTGCTGGATGGATTTCAACCAGGTTTGAAACAACTTGGGCACGAAGCGTTGACTTACGATCCTTTTGTGGTTTGGGGTTATTCCACCAAGTCGTTTCTTAAAATATTTGACGGAGAAGGCGGTGCCCCTTCTCCAAAATAAATAGCTATATCAACCAGGGTACATTGAGAATCCAGGTGTTTTTTAAACGAAACAGCTGCCATCTTTTTTTTTCTTCATTTGAGAGATAGCTGCGGTTGTACCCCGGGTTATACACCAGAGTATTGGAAAATATAATGCAGAAAAAAAGCCATTTGCAGGTCAAAAAACATGCAAATGTCATAACGCTGAAGTGGGGTGGGGGGCATGAGGACACCAAATGAAATTTGACAGTTGGAAGGGGGCAGGAGGCCAAGTTTGCAACACAAGGCTCAACATTTTTCACATACACTTTGGTATAACCTGGGATATAGCCGTACCTGACATTTCAACTGAAACAGGATCAAAGAAACAACGAGTGTTGTGGGCGGAATGGGAGAGGGCATGGGAGGTAAGCAGGTCATCAGGGGAGTGGGAGGAGCAGGCAAACATGAGGGGGTGGGCTTGGTGTCTGTCTGGGAGGGCAGGGAAGCATTTTCTTTGCAGCTTTTCACCATAAGCATGGGTATAATGACTGCAAATAATCAATGATGAAACCAAGGTTATCTGTAGTTCATTACATTGAATTCGCCGATATGTGAAAAAAGTTATAAAAAATTACATATTTGTACAGCTATAGTGACTTTGGGGGTGAAAAATCAATAGTCATTGTGGCTTGGTAGCTTTTTAAACAGATGAAGCTCTGATAGTGTTGTAAAATATAAAGTGGGCACAGCCAAAGGTCTGTTAGCGTTCAAATAAAATAGAGAGTAGGCATGGCTGAAGGCTGTAGTCATAAAAGAAATAGAGAGTGGGCACGGCTGAAGGTCGTGACCACTGGCTGTGGCTGAAGGGTATCGGGTAATATTTTCGCCAGCAAAAATATCGCGGTACATATGGTCGTCGGGAACGGCCATAGGCGATATTTTTGGTGGCGAAAATATTAGGTGCGGGGGTTGCGGGGGCGTCCCCCACACATAAAAAAATGATGCAGGGGTTGCGGGGGTGTCCCCCGAAAGGTCCATGTGTTATTTTCACCGCAAAAATATGGCGATATTTTTGTATTGCAATATTTTTGCGGCGAAAATATCACATGGAACTGGCTGAAGACCATGGCTGCTGAGCAGGGAGTGATTTAAAAATATAGTGGGCATGGCTTAAGGCCACGGCCAGTGGTGCCGAAAAAAATACAGTAGGCATAAAATAAATGATGGCATAACAAAGCCCTTGAAATTAATTGAAAAGATTTTAATTGAGGTGCAGTTAAGGTCAGTAAACTTAATGCAACAAAACCCTTGAAATTCAGCGCATTGGGAAACTCAGGAGAGGCTTAACTCACGCTGAGTTATGCCGGTGGTGGATGAAGACACATTTGCTAAAGGGCAGACCTTTCATCATTGCATCAGTTCAAGTCACCATCACTACAGATGATTCACAGACTGGACGAAAGGGGCACATTGTCAATAGCTCACCACGCAGGGGGCAAGGACTCCTGGCGATCAAAATGATGCTACAATCCTCCTAAACATCGCTTCCAGGCAAAAGCATTCTTAACAGAGACAATACTACAGCCATGTTTTACATAAACATGAGATATGGGAATGAGGCAGGAAAGGAAGACGATCCAACTAACTACAGGCCCATATCCAACGTACGCTGCCCTCCCCAAATCCTGGAGAGCTACATACACAAACAACTGCTCAACCATGAGGAAACAAATGGACCAATGGACCAATCCCAGATAGAGTTCAGGCCAATGAAAGAAACAGGGCCAGCATTTGAGAGAACCTGGAGATGAATGCTGACAAGAAAATACCTTCAGCCCATATTCTAGTAGGCATATCAGCAGCTTTTGACACCATCAGCCACAGAAGCTTATTCAAGAGACTACAAGAATCCCATATTCATGACTCTGCACTGCAGTGGTTAAAACCCTTCCTCACAAACAGGAACAACCTACTTACCTGCTTTCACCTAAACCTACCAGAACCACCTACTGCGGCATCCAACAAGGATCAACTATCTCCCTACTACTACTCAATATATACATGACCCCCTCATAAAACTTATCAAAAAAACAGACTTACTTCTTCGAACTATGCATACAGCAATCAACTTATTTCCAAGATGACTACTAGCTCAAACAATTCCATCAGTAAACTTCTGGATGACCAACAGTAACCTAAAACTAACTGAAACAAAAGATAAATACTGATCAACCCATGCAGCAACAATGAACTGCAGACTTCCTGCCTTTGGCCACCGGAAATGAGAATAAAACCTGAATCATTAACAGTAATTCAAAATCTGGGAATGCTCATGGACAATGGATCCACACTAGAACCCCAGGTCAATGCAATAGCATGAACATACTTCTACCTCCTACACTCAAACAGATGCATCTTTCTATATCTAAGCTTGCCAGACCAAACCCTTTGCATAATCTCACTGATACTGTTACTAATAGACTTCGCATTCAGTCTATACCTAGGAATGCCTACATCATCAAATAACTACAACACATCCAGAAACCCAGTGGGAAGACATCTACTAAGAATAAACAGGAGGGAACACATCACCCCGGCCTTGAGAAGTCTACACTGGTTACCAGTGATGAAAAGAATCTACTTTGAAGCGATTTGTTTTGCTCAAAGTGCACTGCATGGACAGGGAGCAGATCTCGTCCAATCACAAATCACCCCTTGCCATCCATGAAGGACATTAGGATCAAGCAGCAGAATACTTGTAAAATCAATGTACTATGAGAAAAACAAGTAGGGACGTACTGCCTTCTCTATCCTCATAACAGAACTGTGGCACTCAATCCCAAAAGAAATCTGTATAACAGAAAAACATCTGACATTTCAGAAATGGTTAAACACCTGGCTATTTATCTGACCAGCATAGAGATTTATCCACAACTCTCGTGCATGAAAAAGACTACAACAGACAGCCACAACGCTGCCACCATCTATCACACTGTTCATTAATGTCCTCTTCCTCAGATGTAAACTCTGTCTCCCCTCCTTCCCCTTCCTCCTCACCTTTAAACTTTGGTTTGGTATCTCTCCTCTTCTTGCTCCTCAAGGATGGCTTCTCTCTTTTTTTAGAAGATAGGGACGGCCACGGAAGGACACCACAGTGCCACCAGAATAGTGGGCTGTGGACGAATCCCCGTTCCCGTCTGTAAAGGGGAAAAAATCAGAGGCATAAAAAACCCAACACAGGATCGGATGGCAGTCGTAGACAGTTCCAACGAGAAGCAGGTGTACGGAGACTCCGAAGACAGGAAGGGCATGTCCAATGGAGGATATCCGGAAGTGTACCGAACAGCAAGTAAGCCAGGGGAAAATCAGAGAACCACGGTAAGTCAGAAAGGCAAACAGGATGAAGGGAAAAATGAGAAGGGCAGCAGCGAAACAACTCAGGAGAATGGCGAAAATGAAAAAGGAGCGGGGAACCAGCCAGGGAAGCGGCAAGAAAGGGAGAGCAGGGAGGAAACCAGGAGGAAGAGGAAAGAATGGCGGTAGGAACCGAAAGAGAAATAACACACGGAGCGTTACCAACACAGGGAAGCCTAACATTCCAACGCGTCAGTAAGACAGAAGTGAAAGGCTAAATACTTGAGGGACTGATGCGACTACAACGACTAGACCGGCAAGGCGCGTTGAGAAAACAAAGTGCCGGAACATCTAATGGCGGCCACTTTTCCAGCGGTCCCAGATACGCCACTTGCTCCATCGCATGACACCATCGCACAACGCTGCCACCGTCGCACACTGACACCTCCTCCTGCTTAAGGATCAACATGACCCGATACCTTCCTCAACAAATGACACATCAAAATCAACACACTGACCAAAACACCATTTAAGGTACAACTCTACACGATCTGCCACTTTTGCATTGAAATACACATGAAATTAATTGGTGTCAGGTCAGGTTGTGTTGTACCTTGAACAGTGTTTTGATCATTGTGTTCATTTTTAACATCAAAACCAATAAACAATTGCAAACAGTACTAGCTTATCCATGTTAGCACAGTTTTCTTTGTCTTCCCCATAAGCCACTACCGCTACCACCAGAGAATACAGGACTCAAACATCAGATAGAAGATAGGATAAGAATCACATTTTCAAGAAAACATAAAAAACACCAACCAAACCTTGCTCGTCAGAACTGTCTAAAGAATCCCACTGACTAACAACCTCACATCTCAGACACCTCACTGAACACACACTCATGGACACAAAATATGGCTACAACAAATACCTTGTAATGGTTTATTGAGAAGCCACCATCACACGGGGAGTTCCTTCTCTCCCCACTCAAGTGGTTATGCAACAAACTGTTTAACAAATTGTTTTTTAGCCCTATCTCAGACACATATCATGCCCCTTGGATCCCTCTCCACTGAGCTAACGATAAGCCAAGAACCAGGATGATGTACGGGAAATATATTGGTATTTATTTAAATTAAAAGTAATAGAAATTAGCACAAAAAAATGTCAAACACCGCTTTATCCGTGGTGCCACACAATCAACTTCTCTCAGCATAAATAAATCACAAAAGTGAGTTAAAAAGAAGACATTTACAATTCTTCAATTCCTGCAAATGTATTGTGCACTTTTGATTTTCCTGCAGGCTTAAAAGTCTAGCAGTAGGGTTTGAAGATTGATAATTATGATTTTGCCAACACTTTTGGTTTGAAATAAACACAGCGTGATTTATCGGTTTATATTTCAGACCCTCCCTTGCTTTGGTCTATGTTGGGAAGTCAGACAGAAAAATTTGAATAATGTGGGGAATTTTTGATTTTAGACCCCTCCATACTGTGTTGGGGAAGCTGGATAAAAAGGTTGGACTGATTAAAGAACAAAGACACCCCTCGTTGGGGTCAGCTGCACAACAAGGATTACCCAATTAATATATAGGCTATAGTTTCCAGCACAAACTGGGAAGTGAGTTTTTTTAATTTTTAATTTTTACAATTTAGAAAGCATGTTCTACCAAATGGGGAATTAATTAAATTAATATTTTTGGTTAAATAGGCTAAGGATCTACACAGTTTTGCCCCCCCAACCCACCATAAAGGGAAAGGATTCAAGGCAAGCTGAATCCCGTACCTTTGGTTTCCCAGGGCTCAGTTCTACTTACATACCAAACCTCTGTTTAAAGTTTAGGATAGCCAGCTGCATCTCAGGACACTCTGGAAAGAAAGGGCAGGGGTCTGGTCACTCTGCTCTCAAAGATGGCTTCCCGCTCTCTGCCATAGGACCCAGTCAGCTTTGAGGCCTTCCTAGAAATAGACAGATCCTCACAAATGCTCTCTCATCAATTTCCTCTAGTGTCTCCTTACAACTGCCAGATGGTGAGTTTCAGCAGCCTTCCTGATGGTCTGTCTCTTCTCTGTCTTTCTCTTCTTTTCTCTCTGTGGTCCCCTGTCCTAGTGCAATCCGCCTTATACAGCAGCAATGACACAACCAATTTTACAATCTTGGGGAAGTACCCTGCAATAATCCCTGCCACTAGGATTGGACAGTTACCCTTCTCTCTCCTCCCAAACTCAGCCTCCAAGCCAGGATTGGTTTAGGGTTCTGGAGCAACATATGGCAATTCCCTTTTGTAATCACCCTTTGTTCTCCTGTCAATGATTTGGCAAAAACTAGCTATGTATCACAACTTCATAATTTTACTAGCAACTGCCATACTAAACATATTTTCTGATTCAGCTAATCATGGAGAATTAGATAAGCTGACCACAAAATCCGTACTATCTAGCAAAGCCATGTGGTACCTTTATGCCGTTTCCATAAAAAGCATTAGCATTATGAATAAGTAAGTTATTAAGCATATCCCTAATTTCATTTTCCACCTTTTCAGCAACTCTCAAATTTGGAACATTTTCAGACCAGCCAGAAACCTAGTTTAACTGGCCCTTAGAGTTCCCAGAGTGAAAGGAAGATGCATTTTATATCCCCAGAATTGCCTGGAAATTACATAGAAAATGGTAGAAGAAATCAATCCACTTTATGTTGGCTGAGAAAAAGGCCTAAATGATAATAGTCCAATTGTGAATCTTCATGTGGGACAAATGGCCCTGACTCGTGCCTTCTGGCCATTTGTATTTACTGGGTTAGGCATGCTCCAGCCAAGAGTAACTTTTTCTTGAAGTCAATGCTTTCAGAGCTAGCAGGTCTGGAGAACACTGAATTTCGACACCTTTAGCAGGACATTTTATTGCGGTTGGTCATTAGTTGGGAGATGTGACAACCAGGCTGGAATTGGGAGATGTCCTTGTGAAGTTTTGTCCACAGCCAGCAAAAGGGTCTTCCTTGGGCTGAGATTTTCCATGAACACAAAGTGGCTCTTTAAATGTGACTGGAGTTTTGTAGGTGAAACATAATATACATTGCTTTTGGTCAACCCCACATCGTGTTTTGTTTTACTCACATTTTTCTGTGAGCAGTGTTATTTTTTCACTTTTACTTTTTGAAACCATTTTTATTTGCACACACCTGTGCAGCCTGTTTTTATTTTCAATGTTTAAAAATCCCTCCTTCTTTTGTAAATTCAAATGCTGCTTATTCATTGGTAATGACAGGTAGGCCCCTTTCCACATGGCTCTTTAATTTTACTTGAAAGAAAAAAACAAAGGTGAGACCATTTTTGTTTCGATGTTTAAAATCTTGCTTATCATGTGAAAGGGACTTCTGTTTGGGGCCTTTAAATGCACCCCATATGCCCCTCACTGTTCTTCTATGACTCTTTGTTGGGGAAGAGCAGGACAGAGTAGGGTTTCATTAGGTGTAATTTCCTTTATCAGGGAGTGGGCACTCCTGTCTCCCCTTCCAGCTCTGAATTGGGGGTATGGCATGGCACAACTTTTTCTTCCTTCGTTTGGTAGTGGGTACTCCAGCCTCAGCTTCCATCTTTGGGTTGTAGGGTGTGGCACGGCACTCCATTTCTTCCTTTATTTCCACGTCCCTGAGGTTCTCACCAGACTCCACTCTGACCTTCAGGCTGGAAGTTAAGGAGGTTAGGTCTCTAATAAAAGATAGAAAAAGAGTTTCAATACTTTTTACACACATTTTTCCCCGGGAAGACTTACAAAGAATTCACAACAGCAACAACAAACAGTTATAACATGACATTTCTATTTCACAAAACACATTTTATTTATTGTCTTCATTTGTACAATAACACTAAGTAAACTACTTCCTGCATTCCCCCCAGCATGGATTCTGTTTCTATGAAATCCCCCTGCAGACCTCTGGTTTTAGCCAGCTGGTCACCAGGTCATTTCCAGTCTTATCTGGCCCCTCTATCTACTTATCATTCACCCAGGCATTCCCAATGCCTGCCACCAGATCTTTTTATCAACATGGTAGGAGCACCCAGCCACATAAACTGTCGGTATCCCCTGACACGTGTCTTCTTCATAGACCTTGTGTGGGGAAGTTAAGTACGCCTCCATGTTGTTGATGGTCATTAGACTTTAGTCCTCGAGGCAGTTTTCTTGAGCACAATCATGCAAGTGCGCCAACCCTTGTGCTAGGGGGCTCTTCTTGTTTTGGCCATATCTGACCTCCACTTTACTTTACTTTACTTTACTTTATGCTTATAACGCACCGTAAACCCGCAGGCATCAGAGCGCGGGGAGCACAGAGAAGAACCATTTACCGATTAGATCTCGCATATGTTGGCTGGGCCTATCCTGCACTGGGATAGGGCGCTAAGATGTTTCTAAATTATTGTAATAAGAACGTTTTCAGAGCCTTCCTAAAACTAAAGTAGTTTTCTTGTTGTCTTAGGTTTGCTGGTAGCTCGTTCCAATATTTAGCCGCCTTGACAGGAAAAGATCTACCCTTTCCCGTTGCCCGTTTAGCCACTGGTATATTTAAGAGACCCGTGTCTGCTGATCTTAAGCATCTTCGGGGTGCATACCAGGAGAATTGTTTTTTAAAGTAGACCGGTGCCTCCCCATAAAGGCATCTGTGAACGATTGTCATTGCCTTGAACCTAACCCTGTCCTCTATTCTGAGCCAATGTAATTCCTTTCTACCTTCTGATATGTGGTCTCTTTGTTTTTTCTTTTTAATTATGCAAACCACATCATTTTGCATTACTTGGCATTTCGACAGCTCTCTTTTAGAGGCTCCCAGTAGCAGGGCATTGCCGTAGTGAAGGCAGGATAACAGGATTGCTCTTGCAATAGTCGCTGAATTAGTCTCATTTATAAAAGGTCTGATTGCTCTCAGAAGGCGCAGGTAGTACAAATTATGTTTGTACAAATAGTTGACCTGGGCCCCTGAGCCTAATGAGGCTTCAACCATCATACCCAGGGTTTTTAGCTTAGATACTACTGGTATAATATCATCTTTGATATGGAAGGTCTCATATTGGGAATCCAACTTGGACCTGGCCAGGTTTGAACCGAAGACCATTAGTTCTGTTTTTGTGTTATTTAAACACATCCAGTGCCTCTGCATCCAAGTATCAATGATGTTGTAAACTTCCTCAATCTTTGAGCTATCTACTGCATAGTCTCCTGTTAATTCGAAGATTAGCTGCGTGTCATCGGCGTAATTGGTGAAAAACACGCCGATGTTTTCAAGCAGGGAGCAGAGACTTCTTATATAAAGGTTGAAAATGAGTGGGGACAAACTCGCTCCCTGGGGTACTCCAAACAGTATCGGTGTTGCTTCAGAGAAGTTTTCACCCCAATGTATTCTCGCCTGCCTATCCTTCAAGAAGGAGGCAAGCCAGGCCTGTGCTTTTGACAAGCACCCTACAAGTTTATCCAGGGCTGATTGTAGCAGTTGGTGGTCTACTAAATCAAACGCAGCGCTGAGATCCAGCAGCATAAGTAACCCGGGCTTGGCTTTCTCTATCAGTTCCAGCATATGTGTCTGTAGATCCAACATGGCAGACTCTGTACTATGAGCCGCTCTGAAACCCGATTGTTGATCGTGTAACACATCTGTGGTTTCCACATATTTCTGTAGCTGATTGGTGGCTATTTTGTCAAGGATCTTTAGAATGAAGTTTGAGTTTGTAATAGGGCGGAGGTTGCTGGGGTCCTTAGGATCCAAGCCTGCCTTCTTTACAAGCGGGGTTATTGTGACTTTTTTTATATCGTCGGGGACTGGACCTTCTAAGAAGGATGCATTAACTAGCCTTGTCAGGACGGGGGCGAAAAGTTCTTTGTGATCCAAGATAATCTTGGTAGGGAGGATGTTTTCAGCGCAGGAGGTCGGTTTCATGCCTGACATCACCCTACATAATTCTTCCTCTGAAACCGCTGAAAAGCTAAATCTCTCCCTCTCGGTGCATATGGGATTTTCTTCCAGGGAGATTTCTGTGTTGATGGCATCTCTAGTCTGGATTATATTATTCCTTGCTTTTGTTATTTTCGCAGCAAAACCCTCTTGTACCCTCTCACAGTCCTCCTTCGTAGGGATGTGTGGAGGGGAAAGAATGTTGGGTTTTTCCATATCCTTCAGTATGTCAAAAAGTTTTCTAGTTGAGTTTGCAGCTGTCTCTATTTCTTTATTATAGTAGTTGGACTTTGCCTCTCTAATTGCCTTTCGGTACGCTTGATCCGCGCATTTCCAATTCTCCCTGTCAACCTGAGATTGACTTTTAAGCCATATTCGTTCTTTAGTTCGTTTGATCTGTTTAAGTTTGTTAGTGTGTTCATTATACCATTTGGCTTTGGTGCTATTTTTTCTTATCAGCTTACTTTTTAATGGTGCATATTCCTCTAACATCACCTGCATATGTTTGGTGTATTTTGCTAACATATGCTCGCAATCGTCATTAGCTGAGAAAGATTCAAGAATCTGACGAAGGCATGGTTTAAGCTGCTCGGGTCCAATTTCTTTAAAGTTTCTATTTGAAACTTTCACATGTGGGTTCTCTTGATTGGGAGGTTAAGAGTATTTCTAAGGTCATCAAGCTATGGTCCGACCAAATGCAAGGCTCTGTCTTTATCTGAGAGGATTGTAGGTTGTTTGTGCAGATCCAATCTAGCTGATTACCCTGCGGAGTGGTAGGCTCGTTATTTACTATTTGGAAGGCCAGATTGTTTATGGCACTTTCCAAGGCAATGGCCTCTTTGTCGTCAGGGTTCCCTCTCCACCTATTCATGTCTCCTACTAATAGGGAGGAGGAATTGTCTGAGATCAATTTGCTGAATTGCAGAGCTATTTCACTCTCAAATTCAGATGCCAGGGAGGGGGGAACTATATATCACAATGATGTTTAAACCATCATTTGGTGTGTGAGTCAGTTTTAGTTGCATCTATTGCACCCGGTGCAATCGAAATTGGCTTTGAAAAAGTGCAGTGCTTCTTTAGCTATAACTGCTACTCCTCCACCTTGTCCTTGGTCTCTATTTTTATTATATAGTATGTATCCTTCTGGGACTGCATTAATACCTGCAGGGCCAATAGGGTCTTTAAGCCACGTTTCAGTGATGCACATAATGTCCAGGTCCTTTTCTATGATTAGGTCATGGACACTGTGTGCATGCTTGTTCAATGAACGTGTGTTTAACAAACCCACTTTTAAAGTGGTGACATCACATTTGTGGGATATGTTAGGCTTTATCTCACTGTCCGAGTACCGCAGTGTTAGTTGTCTGCTGTGAGTATTTGCCGACTACCTCTTGACTCGTTCCGTGTATATCTATGAGAAGGAGAAAGGAAGGGGGCTCACCCTAACGGTATTCCAATAAAGGGTGTGTTCCTAAGGAAGGAGGACTATTGTAGTGGTGTGCTACTCAGACATTGTAACGTGTTCCTCTAGGTGATTACATAGGTAAGGGGGAGATTTGGGATTGCTCACCTGGGGTGTGAGCAAGGAAACTTCTCCCTATTCAAAGTGTTCGTTCTACAAATCAAAACTAGGTGGCCTAGAATGCTAAAAGCTAAATATTGTTCGCCTGATACTAAAATAGACAGTCTTGGCAGTGAATCACTAAATTACAATTTTTATAAAAACAAGTTAAAAGTTAGGCTAAGATCGACAAATTAAATGCAAATATCACTAAACTGCTTCCACAGGAAAGCCTTATATGAAGAGAATCCAGGAAGTAATTCTGGAATTACTAACATTCCCCACCCATTTTCTGTCACTTTGTAGATACTGCAAGGGTTGGTGAGGAGTCTCGATATTGATGTGCCTCCCCTGTAGGAATGAGCGGTAACCGTTCAGCACCCACACCGTTGCCAGAAGTGCCTTCTTGCAGTCATTGAATTCTTCCTCCACAGAAGACAAAGTCTTGCTCGCGTATGAGATGACTTTGTTGACCTTGTCATTTTTTTGGTACAATACTGCTGTTAGGCAAGTACCTGAGAACCATGTCTCAAAGAAGAACTCCTTCTTCTTTATGGGGTACCCCAAACAAGGAGTCTGGGAAAGGCTTCTTTTCAGTTGTTTAACTGTCTCAGATTTTTCTGGACCCAACTCCCATTCGACTCAGGCCTTTAAAAAAAGGACCAAAGGTCGAGTGACCTCTGCATAGTCTTCAATGAACCTTTGACTAAAATTAGTAAACCAAGAAGGCTTCTCGCAGAGTGGAAGGGTGTTTTAATTTCAATAAGGCTGCCACCTGCTTAGCCTGGGGATTAAGACACTCAGGTGTAATCTCATGCTCTTAGCAGATTTCTGCTATATGTTCCTCCACAGTTGAACTCTTCATCCACATAGGCAAGGTTTCCCTTTTCCCCCAAATCAGGCATGGTCTTATGTAGAAAGATGTTGAACTCATTGTCGGAGTTTATGTATCCAAAGGGGGTTCATGTCCACGTCTACTGCAGCCCGCCAAAGGTAATGGCAAGCTTGTACTGGTTTTCCCTACTCACAGGTACTGTCCAGTAACAGTTGGTCAGGTCAATGGCGGTGTACACCTTTGACCATTGGATCTGGGCCAGTCCCTGATCGATGTAGGAACGGGGCCATCTTGACATGTGGACCCGTTTGTTCAACTACCTCAGGTCTGCACATAGTCTCAATTGGCTGTTTGGTTTGAGGTTCCCCAGTACGGATTGTTGAAGGAACTATGGATTGGACAAATTATCCCATGGGATTCTAAACCCTTAATAATCTCTGTGAGTGATACAATGGATGCGAGAGGTAACCAGTATTGTTTCACAAATACTTGAGCCATCTCGGGGTCCGTGGGAATGGTAGTTGAATGAATGGATGTGCTTCCACAGTCATATGAGTCCACTGGAAAGATATCTTGGAATTCCAGTAAGACCTGTTTTAGCTTTTGTCTTTGCTCCTCAGTCTCACAAGCATCAGCAAGATTGATCCTTTCCTCGACTATCTGCTTGAATTTCAGTGGTATCCTCCATTTGGGTGGAGACATCTCTTTTGACCTGGACAGGGGAGACGAGGTAGTGGTCCTTGACTCTGAACACTACCTCCTCCCTCCTAATGTCAAAGGTCACCTCTACCAAACCATTGGGGCAGAAACAGTACACTAGGAAATTCCCCCCATGCCTAGTAAAAATGTTTTCTGAAGGAATACTGTCACTGATGTCAAAACAGTAGTTTGGGATGGATCCCATGATTTCATTAGCTAAATCAATAGAATCATGTTGGGCATCACTGCAATTCCAATAATGGTGCCTGCGCCCAAAGTGATACTTCGAGGGCTGCTGTTATCCACCAATATTCGAATGGTGTTCTGTGTGTTCTAGGTCTATTTGAGGCATTGGATTTAAATCTAAACCTTGTTGTTGGAGATGGGAATTTAGATTCATATATGCATCCAGATGTTTGAGGTTCTGTCCTCGCTAAATTTTGAGGGGAAGAGAAAATTGTGGCACCTGTCCTAGGATGGTAACCTCTTCTCGCACTTAAACCTCAACCGCATAAGGTGGCAATTGAGCTGACCTGAATACTTTTTCAATGTTGTCAAAGCCCATGGGGTTACTCTGCAGTCGGCACCAGGCTTTATTATTAATTAGGTCCATATTGATTGTGAATCTGTTGAGAATGTCACTTCACAGATAAAAGGCAGAAGGGACATATTTCACGACCCAACAATTATGGCCTGTGCTTTTGTTGTAAATGGACATTTTCACGATACACCTGTTAGGCAGGAGATGTTTGGAATTTGCGGTTTCCAGACCTACTTCCCATTTGTCAATCAATTTAAATGTTGGAATGCTCTGATCTTTTAGGAGTTTCCTGAATACATTTTCGCTTATGAAGCTCCTTCCATTATTCAGGCATACTCTGACAAGCACCGGTTCCTCCCCCTCATTTACCTGAATGGGGAAAGACAACTGCTTGTCCTTTTTCTGAATGTCCATCATACTTTGAGCGGACTTTTCCTTGCCTGGTTTCACAGGACTCCAGGTTTTTTCTGATTTTGTACTGGTGTAATATTTTAGGGTGTTCTCTTCCAGGGCAGATTGCCACTTAAAACTGGGAGGGAGGTTAATTTTCAAGAATGGAGAAGGGTTTCCATCACCAGTTCGTTCTCCTACAGAGATGACAGTGATGTCTGGGACTTGGTTATTTTTCAAATGGAATTCTACATTCTCAGAGCGTTGATCAATTACGTGACAGGTACCATTCAGGCTTACATAATTGGTGCTCATTTTTATTTGATAGGGCAGTTAGTCTGAGTCCAGAGCACCTTGTTTACACAGTCGATCAGAGGTGATAACCGCCTCAGGAGATCGTCCCCCAGTAAACAATGTGTGCTCTTTGGAGTGACACCGATCACTGGATGTTTCAGCCGGTGCCATCCAATTTTTATGTCCAGATCTGCAGCCCCTTCGACAGAAATATCATTCCTGTCAAAAGTTTGGAGTTGTCTGGGTGTGAGTGGAATTTGGTGGTCCTCCCCCCATCCTGAGTTTAGTTAGTCAAAGGCCTTTTTTGACAGGAGGGTGGCTTGGCATCCAGTATCCACCAGAGCTGATAATTCACACTGACCTTGCACCTTAACGGGTGCACAAAATCGTCCTTCTTTCTCCTCCAAGGTGCAAAGGAAGTGTGAGTTATTTGACAGCCCATGGCCATTTTCTTAATATTGAACTCCAACACTGTGCGATCTTCGGCAGTTTTCTTTGTCAGAGTTCAGGAATCTGTCAAAAAAACTTGCAATGGAAGTTGTTGGTGAATCCTCCTTTTCCCCCGCTCCTTGGCTGTACTCTGTTACCTGGCAACAGTTCTCAGAACCTGTTTGGGGAAAGGACACCCCCTCTGTTTCACTTCTGTTTGGCTCACATGTTTGAGGTTGAATAGTTGTTTGTTCTGGGTCGGTCTCCATACTTACCCTGTCCCACTCAGGGTCTTTTGGAACCCATTTTTCTTTGGGAGGGATCCCCCCATTTTGAAAGAGAAGGTCTGCTTTCTTCTCTTTTAAAGGGGATAATCCAGAGCTCCTCCACAACGTGGGTTCTTCGTTGGCCTTTGCTACTTACCCTTTGCTCTTTGGCTTCTAACATTTCAGGGGTAGAAGAGACTCTTTGAGGCTGAGAGATTTTAAGGGGTTCTGTTTGGGTGAGAAAGGAAGCTTCCTCAAGGGCCAGGCATTACCCGGGCCCCCTCCTCCGGAACTTGTTGTCTGGAAGAGTTTCCTCTCGTCATTTCCCCCCTGGGGCATCAGACCTGGGTGTTGGGGAATTCGGGGAAGCAGGGTTAGGCTGAGAGTTGTGAGCGTTGGGTGATGGAGGTGCACTCTCTTCCTATCAGTGATTTAAGTTTTTGATTGATTGAGTGTATTGTACATCGCTCCCAGGTGCTCCCTATTGGCACTGTGCTATCAGTGCCTGAAAAGGGCTGAAGGAATGTGGTCCCGAGTCATACAACGGGGGACAAATAGCTGCACTCTTGTGTGCAATACAATTGCAGGTATTCAATGTTTGAAAATTCAACAATTGAAATCATTCACATGATGCTTGAATGTGATTATTAACTCACAAATTAAATGTTTATAAACAAAAAGGAATATGTATTTTTCTTTGTAGTTTCAGTGTAAATCGGTGTCATAAAAATAAATACAATTCATATGTAGTTCTCGCGTTATTCACAACATCAATATTACATTATATCTGTGAAGTGATCACAGTCATTTTTACAAAAGTTCTTTGAAACAAGTTGGATCCATCCAAATATCTTGACTAATGCTGAGGGACTTTTTGGTTGATACCTTTTGTGGTAATAACTCGCAACCTGGTTATGTGTTTGTTTCTAAGAACTTGAGAGGTCTTGATTGTAGGAACTGCGTATTTACTCTTGGTTGCACCAGTGTAAGCGTCTACGGAGACTTAAAAAGAACTGGTATCTCCTCAAATTGGACCCTCACATAGCAAAAAACATTAAAGATCAACCAACTTTGATTTTCAAAAGAGCCAAAACTTTAAAAATGACCCTCAGTCCCTCTTTACTACCGGATAATGGAGAGAGACGAACCATGAACTGGCTACAACAACCGAAAACTGGGTTCAGAAAATGCAGATCTTGTACTATGTGTAAGCATGCCTTACCAGAAATATTCACAGATAAGAATGGGACCAAAACAACAATCAAAGAACAAATCAACTGCCGCTCCAAATACATCGTCTATGCAATTCGATATATTTGTCAATTTATTTACATTGGAAGTACAAACATGAATTAAGAATGCGTATAAGTGAACACATCTAAGCAATGAGTAGCCAGGGCAGCAGCCTACCTTTGTCACAACATTGGCAAACCCACCATCAGATGGACAATAAACAGGACATTAAGTTTATTGGTCTACAAAAATATAGATGAACAGAAGAGGTGGTAACCACAAACCACACCTTAGAAGAGCAGAAGCCAGATTAATTTGGCGTTACCGAACTGTAGAATTTGGATTTAACTCTGATAATGAAATGGTTCATTTTTTATAATGCAGTGCATATACTGTTATTACTCTTGTATGTAACTCACACATGATACATTGTATGTAATATGAATTGTCTCTCTTCCTCGATCTTGCTCAGAGATGAAATGGGTTCTCTCATGTAATTGTACAACATTTGGAATTCACCGGATAGGTAAATTGCCAGCGCATTTTTTCAGAATAGGCAGAACTACATTAACCACAATGCCTTGCATCTACTTCCATTCATAAACCTTGTCAAGGATATTTTTCAAAGGTCAAATGGTTTGTATCATGTAATGATATAACATTTAGAACGCACCAGATAGGTAAAGTGCCAGCACATTCTTTTCATAAAAGGCAGAACTACAACAACCACAATGCCTTGCAGCTATTTCCATTCATCAACTTTGTAACAGGATACTTTTCAGGAATATGAATTTGTTTTGAGCTGCCTTAAGAGGCTTTATTATTGTCAGAAATTATCTGTCTATGCGAATAGCACATCAATTGGCACAGGCGAAGGACTAGGTCTTTTACCTCTGACTCCTGACCTAATTCACGCTTTCACTCGCAATACTAGCGCTGGGTACTCCTGCGAGACCCTATATACTCTTCATTTATTTGCACACTGCAGGTACTGTTAGAGACTCACTCACCTATTGATTTTCTGGTGTCTGTGACATTCGTAGTGTGTACGGATTGTTTGTTTCGATTATGCTTTGCTCGCTCACTGTAAAGATAACAGTTACCATGGCGCTTATTAGTTTCTGTGGGGCTCTATAGCTCAAATAACTCAACAAGTTTTTCATAATTTCATGTTAACTTCAGAGGCCACTACATACCTTCCGCGCGGCAATATGTTTTTCATGTCTGTGTGTTTCTAAGATGCAATCACGGAGAAGGCATCTACCGCTGCGGTATGTTTTAGATTAATGGAGTCCTCATCGGATTCACGATCCGTCAGGCTCACGTTTCCTGTATCAGAAAGGGGGGGGGGAGCTCTCAGTGATACTGATATAATCTACAATTTATCAGGATGCTTTTTCTTACCTGTGGTTCGGAACAGTATTCTCGCTCTGTCTCGTGTTATCCGTGTCTGCTTCTCTCTGTCGAAGCATCAGCAGGTTGCTTAGCAGCCCTGTTCTTTCAATACTCTTGTAGTCTGCTATTCGTTTACCCATGTGCGTCGTTTGCGTGCGTCACCTTGGGTGTGTGTCGCATATTACAATCACCATTTGTGTGATTTAAGTGTTTTTAGAGGTAAATGGCCTAGGCGATAATTCCTATAAGGTACCATCATATGATGTTAAATAAAATAAACGTAGTGGGAAACTGCTACGGTCCCTATCCATGCATGGTGTTGATAAATGGTGCCCTTGTGAAACATTTTATATTAGCTGTAATGTCTCCTAACATAGATCTGTCACAACTGTGGACACATAGGGTCTTTTCAGTATCGCATTTCTTCTCCAATTAATATGGTGCAATGAGACATTTTCAGCATCCGAAATCTATACCAATAATAAAGTGCACAAGGTGCATCATTCTTTTAAACATTTCCCATATTGCATGTCTGTTCTGTTGGTACAAGGAACAGTTTCTCAAACGGAACGGACTGTTTAGATGTCTGCATTTGCGTGTCTATATTATTGGTACAAGTCATAGTATTTCAAACAGGATCAATCACAATTCAAATATAACAATTCAAATCCCAATCGATATTCATTCCATGTGGATTCATTGTGTCCAATTTATCAATCCAGTTAACTTCTCTTTATAGGAGCAACTTATTTAGATTGCCCCCTCTTCTCGGTAATGTTACATGTTCCAGAATTACAAACTTAATTTGAGCAACAGTTTATTTTTGTTCACTAAAATGTTGAGCTACTGGGGATCTTAGTGACACATTTCGAATGTTTGATTTGTGCTCTTCCCATCTTACTTTTGCTTTCCTTCCTGTAAGTCCTACGTAATACAGTCCACATGGGCATTTTACTCCAAATATTACGTTCCTGGTGTTGCAAGTTGATATAGGACTCAGCAGGATTGTATGTCCTTTGTGTGGATGATGAATGTAGTCACCTTTAATTACATTATTGCAACAATTGCAATTATTGCATGGGATTGTTCCCCCAAAGATTTTCTTATCAGACTTTTTGTGACTGAAGTCTGATCAAGTGATCTAAGAAAGAGATTTGCTATTGCTGAAAGCAAACAGTGGCTGAGAGTTGGACTGAGCCCCCAGCATGCAACCCAGATCATTGGTCAGTTGCTGGACCTGTCGCTCCAATTGCAAGACCTTGTCTGCGTGGTATGTAGGTCTCAAGTCATACCTCTCCAGCTTCTGAAAGGGGTAACTGCATTCCCACGGGAAAGGGAGAGGGGAAAAGTGCATGGAAGGGGGGAGAAGTGGAAAGTGCGGAGCAAAGGAAAACAGACACATACTGATAAATAATAAAGGCAACAAACAGTGGTAGTGCAGCCAGCAACTGGCAAGTGCTGTGTTTAAGGCAGCAGACAGGGTAGGTCTGATAAGTGCAGGGAGATAAGGAGGGGAATGTATGGATACAGACACAGACCCCATTGCAGGGGGTGGCCCGGAGGCAGTACAGGAGGGTGGCAGTGTGAGCAGGTACCTGGGCCTGGAAGACAAAGGGTGGCCAGGTGCACGGTGCCGAGAGAGAACAGATCAGCAGGGGGGAGGGCAAAGGCAGAAGCAAAGAGAAAGGTCTTGAGTGTTTCCATAACCGGAGATGGTTCTCCTCAAGTTTCAGAGTGGCAAGGAGGCTGTGCCAAAGGGAGGCCCCAGCCAAAGACAGAGATCTACTCCCAGCTTGTTTTGTTGAAAAAACGACTGACCCTGAGGGAGTTATGGGTAGAGGAGTGAAGAGGTCGAGAGGGGAGGTATTTGAGGAGGGATAGCTGAAGGTATTTTGGACCCAGGAAGCCTTGCGGACAAGGCAGATGGCTTTGAATTTAATCCTTGCATCCACTTGGAGCCAATGGAGAGATTTCAGAGCTGGAGAGATAGGATCCCAGGGCTTGAGGCCAATGACAAGTCTTGCACTCATGTTCTGGAATAGTTGCAGGGGGCGGAGAGTAGAGGCAGGTAGATTTAGAAAGAGGCTGTTACAACAGTCCAACCTAGAGAGAACCAAAGCTTTGTAGACAGCGAGCTTCTGGGGGAAGGAGAGGAAAGGCAGAGTACCTCTGAGGAGGTGCAGTAGGAAATTTGACTTTTTAGAGACATCAGAGATGTGGGCGGAGAAGTAAAATGTGGAGTCAAAGATGATCCGAGGTTCTTAGCCTCACAGGTGGGTGTAGGAGGAGAGCCAAGGGAGGCCGACCAGAGAGTGAGGGGAAAGGATGGTGAAGGTGTGCCAATGAGGAAGATCTCCGTCTTGCTGGCATTCTGTAACGCTCACCTGGTATCCACTGGGACGCCACTCAGCCTGTTCTGACCTCTTACGACCTTGAACCCTTCACTGGAGTCTACTCGACTGGAGACTGGGCCTGAAACACAGGATTGGTAGAGTTTAACTCCCTATTGTCTCTGTGTGCTTGAACCCCTTCTTCCCCGGGGTCCAATCCTTCCCTTTGATCCACAGCTCACCTTGTTTTCTTGGAAAGTGTGCTCTCCATCCTGCTTTCAGCGCAGGGGCGCGTTGATTGATGCGGGATCATTGCTGCCTAGTTACTTTACTGGCAAGAGTCTGACAGGTAAGTATAATGAGTCTTTTGAACAGTTCTCTAACTTCGTTCCTTTCCTTCCTTAGATGATGGCCGGCGTCCGGGGATGGCGACATGCTGCTGAGATGAGGAGCGCTGAAGGTGAGTGCCATGACGTTTTCAGCGTGGATGCCGGTTATGAAGAAGAAATGCGGTGAGTAAGAGCGGTATGCGGCGCCTCTAGATGTTTCCACGCTAACCTGGAGTGTCTTTTCCCTCTTGCAGATGGATGAGAAGTTCCGGAGACAGAGTTCCCCCAGAGCGGCTGCGATTCAGGGAAGCGCTTGAAGCTCGTACAGTCTTTAGAAATAAGCGAAGATTTGCTGAATGCTTACTAATGCCTTTTTTCTGTTCTTTTCCCTTTTCCTTAGGAAGTGGCATGCCGGGATGGGAATGACACCGCCGAATATGCCCACAGAACAGAAGGAGCGATGAATGATGGGCAGAAGCGCCGCAACGTAAGTCTGTTCCTAACAGTGTTCTTGTTCTTGCAGGAGCTGAGCGCAGAAGAAAGATGCAGGCCTACTGGAGACCGATCCGAACACGGTGAGTGTCACGCTTCAGGTGCAGAAAACACAAAGCATGTTTCACAGCCTGGGCGTGGCTTAAATAGTCTCTGGGTATCTCAGGTGTCTCTGGGCTGAATCACACCCAAAAGACTAGACTGCACATGCAGTTCTGGGAACCGAAATATGTGGGGGCATCCCTCTTGTCCCCATCAATGCACTACAAGTCCAATCCCCAATGTGAGTGAGTCTGGTGCCACAAGCTCCAAGTCTGACTCCAAGTGGTTCTTTGGAGGGAGCGAGAGGCCCTTGAGTGCCATGTAGGTGATCATGGCCTGGCTCCAGCCTGACATCTTGGAGGGCTGGGGACATGAGGGGCAGGAATCATGACACATTCAAAGGTTGTTTGTGGCACACCAGTCTTGAATGTCCGATAGGCAATCGGAGATGAGATAAGGAGAGGAGGTGGCCAAGGGCAGCCTGAAAATTAGTTGAGTGTCGTTAAGATAGCACTGGAAATTTGAGCAGAAAACGACAATTCAGGGGGCGAGAGTTGCCAGGTACTAGTTGAAAAGCCAGAGCGGAGAGGTTAGACCCTGGGAAACACCACAGGTGGAGAGGGAGATAGATGATAGGAAGGACCCAAGTTGTACCTGCGATGGTCGATCAGAGAGGAAAGAGGTCAGCCAGGCCAGAGCTTGATTGGTGATACCCAGGTTATCACAGAGACGGTTGAGCAGGATGGTATGGTTGACCATGTCGAAGGCAGAAGAGAGAATGAGTAGGATGAGGACAGAGGGATTGTAAGAGTAAAGGTAGGAGAGCAGATCGTCACAGATGTTCAGGAGAACAGTTTCCATGCTTCTGGCAGCTCTAAAGCCGGACTGGTGGTCATGGAGACAGCCAACAGAATCGGAAATGAAGTGTTTGCCCAGAACGGGAGTCATGGAAATTGGGTGAAATATGGGCAAATAACCATGCAACTTTGTGCCATTTCATAATAAGAAGCACGTTGGCCAAGGAAACCTGGCACAAGATTCCTTGACTGAGGTAAGTAAAGGTTTCCTGTGCACCTGTGATGTTCAGGGTCAGTTCCCCCCTGCGCTAGTGCTATCCTCCCTAAAGCTGCAAGGGTGCAGGGAGGCTGTGTGTCGGGGGATCATAGATAAATGGGCCCGAACAGCACGGCCAACTTACCAGGATAGTAACCATGGGTTGATTAGTAGGGTCCCCGATCTATAGCCGTATCTCATTTAGGCCACTAAAAAGCAACAGAGTAGGCTCATTACAAGGGCGAGATTTGACTGCCTATTGTTGAGGAGAAACACCACAATGTCGCCTGAATACCCTAATGACCCCAGTTGACCAGTGTGTGGGGCCCCAAGATAGGATTTAAAATATTTTGTACTATTTTGCCCCGGTTATGGGGACATAAGAAAACGTAAAATTCTGCAGATTTTGAAGCATGCTGAAATACGCTGTTATAGACCCCCTCTGTTATTACTTCTGTCTGCAGACTCAGCATTGATTGCATGAGCCCTGTTATCTTACTTGAAAAGTGATATGTACATCAGAAAAGGAATTTTAAATGGAAAAGATCTTGTTTTACCACTTTGTAAATCTTGATGTTAGTGTATCCGTATGGTGCAGTAATTTTGTCATGGCAAACAGTTCTATTTCATCCTTGTTTTATGATGAATTTTAAGCTGTACATTGTTTGTGTTTGATGGATGTTTTTATTTTCGAATAAACATGATGAACTGAAGAGAAATCAGTCCAACCTTTTTATCCAGCTTCCCCAGCAGAGGCCTTTCAGTAAGAGGGGTCTAAAATCCATAATTCTCCAAATCATTCCAATTTTTCTGTCTGACTTCCCAACATAGAATAAAGAAAGTGGGGTCCGAAAAACACCAGAGGACCAGGATCATCATAAATGGTCCATTTATAAGGCAGCCATATTGAAATAGAAGTCCACCCATAGGAGCCCACAAGAGGTCCGTAAGGCTGCATATAACTTGCAGTGTGGAAAAGATCAGGTGCCTAGCGAGTTTGTGCAGGAATTAAAGCGGGCATATGCTCAGACTTCCCAGCGAGTGAACACCAATAGTAGGTAGTTCATAACTACATAGTTCTACGCTCTCCCCACATACATAATGTCTCCATTGGTGCTTGACTTTCACGAGCATAGGACCCTGGATTGGGAGATTGAACAGGCCACTGGGAATTATGAGGTCCAAAAGCCAGCTGAGAGTAAAAATACTGTCAAAAGCCCCAAACCATCTAACACCCGTGCTGCTGCAAAGGTGGTAGAGGTAAAAACGATCACTCCATTGGATCTGGATACGGAGGGCCTAAAAGCAACCCTCCTGCCAACAAGCAAAATGGAAAGCAGAAAGGACCCCCCAACCCGGCCCAATCAAATGGAAGTCAGGCGGGGGCCCAGAACAATGATCCCTTTGACCCTGCCACCTACTTAAGTCTTAGGTACAAAATAGGTACACGGGTACTAAACCAATCCTGGGGTATGTATACACTCCCACGGCCCAAGGGGGGAACTAATCAGGTAAGTACTGCCCCAGGAAACTTCCCCCCAAACTTCCAAGTATCACTCCACCTCCCAATCAGAACTTTTTTGCCAGATATCCCCCAAACCAGAACTTCCAAAACAATCCTCCTATCTCTCCCCGGTTCCAGGACAATAGACCCCTGAACCTGGGAGAAGGAAGATTGAGGATGGAATATTATGGGGGGAATGTACATGTTTTATTTTCCTGACATTTTTCTGTGAGCAGTGATATTTTTTCACTTTTACTTTTTAAAACCGTTTTTATCTGCAAACACCTGTGCAGGCCGTTTTTGTTTTAAATGTTTTTCAATCCTGTTTTCCATGTGACAGAGATCTTTGATTACTCCTTCTTTTGTAAATTAAAATGCTGTTTATCCATTGGTAATGACAGGTAGGCCCCTTTCCACACGGCTCTTTAAATGTACTTGAAAAACAAAAACAAAGGCCAAGCCATTTTTGTATTAGTGTTTAGAATCTTGCTATTCATGTGAAAGTGATTTCTGTTTGTGCCCTTTAAATGCGCCCCACAACCTTTGCCCTATCAAAACTTACTAAAAACTCAACACCTCTCCAACCAACTGCTACAACCCACACACAATGCATAGCCCTCCTGCCCTGTCAGGTCTCATGTGGAAACATAGAATTTGGGGGAAACACCACAAAGCACTTAGAGAATTCACCCACACAGACGCCAGTTGCTCCTACAGGCACCAACAGTTCAGCATAATGCCTTCACTTTTTCCCTCTAGCCACCTAACCACTAGCTCCACCTTCTTTCTCTTTCAGATCCATGAGAGTACCTGCAGACCATAAAAATGACAGCAGTGGGTGGTACAAAGGGCAGTAACATAAGATAAAATAACATAACATAAAATAACATACACTATACCATACTATACTGTACATTTCGTTGAAAAGCTTAAAACCTTGGAGGATTCCATGCAGAACAGGATGGGCTGATTGGGATGGACATTTTATCATACATAATGTATTAATGCTTCTTACCAAATGTGTTGTGGAGTAATTTCATTTGGGGGTAATAAAGCAACATTAGTGCACAATAGAGTAGATTATTACCCAGCACTTTATTCTGAATATTATTTTGTTAGCAGCCACTAAGTCTGATAAAAGAAATCAAAGTCTCATGCATGGGTAAGAGCATGGCCTGCAGCAGAACATGAGTGACTACTATATGTAGGTGTATCGATATGCATGCATTTATTTTACAGGTATTTCATATATTTTCTATTTTCAGTACATGATGACCATTTCTGCAGTGAATGATGATGGAGTCCAATATGGTGACCCTTTGGAGCTGATGATAATCGTGACAGATGAGAACGATAATCCTCCTGTGTTCCACCAGAAGGTTTATAGCGCTGATGTTCGAGAGCAAACAGAAAAAGGTGGGCATGGTCTTTTGACTTCTAGATCACCATAGGGGGTTCACACAATCAGGAACAACTACAGCATTTTAGACAGAGGGAGGGGTCATTATTACGAGATAATGAGCTACCACCAAGTTAATGCCTGAGATGAAGCCGAGGGCCATAAAGTTGGGGAAGGTTTTTTTTCCTAGCAATAATGACACCTCCCTCGGTCTAAAAGCACATAACGGTAGTAACCAGGAATGTTTTTGGGTTTTGGTGATGAAGCAAAAGATGTAACTTTAATAGTGACTAAATAAAATAGACACATTAAATTAGTGCATTAAATGTGTTTTGATTTTTAGTATTTAAATAACAAGGTTGTCTTTATAAGTTAAGCATTTTAATGGCAAGCTTAGTTATACTCTAGCATGTTTAAGATGAACGCGAATTATGTATAAAGTAAAAGTAAACAGTTTCTTTATAAGAAAGTGAACGCATTTCCTCTGGTTTAGCTATCTCTTTCGTCAATTAAATTGGATGTTACACCAAAAAAAGTCCTCTCAGATCTTAAATGTTGTGATGAAAGTGGCCTTGCCTGAAATTTGAATCATTGTTTCCCTGACTGTCATTGAAGTCAGAATGTTCAGAATACAGTCAATGCCAGTGGGGTCCCCAACCTTTGCGCACAATGAGTAAAGTCTTCATACCAAATGAAATGGTGAGCAACATCCATTCTTGGGCAAAACATATTGATGTTTAGTTTGCAGAAAAATGATTGCAACACTAATTAGAAATGTAATAAACTTTAAGACTGCTAATAGAACATTTTAATTTACAGTACTTAATAGTTATCTAGACAACGTGCAATTCCAGTAAAGAAAATTTCAGAGGACTTTAACTTCATTTGACAGTAAGTGGTTTACATGAAATAATAACAAAAATGAGATGTCTGTATGACATTTTTAGACAAATAGGTCCAGTCAAGTTGTTCAAAAATATAGGAGGACTAAATAAACATTACCAGGTTCTTGAGAAAAATATTTTTAAGAAATGTAGTACAAATGTTTGAGCAGTACAATTGCCCACAAATTGAGTACTGATTTTCAGGTGTACTTTGGGATTCTGCCCAGGGAATTTCCAGAGTCTATAGTGGCAAATGGTGTATTGCTAAGCATACAAGACCAGTAATACTTTTCCTCAGTAATTGATTACTGTATTGTGGACTGTTTTCTCTTCAGGAATGTTATGAAAGTTTGCATTTCTGCTTGAACAGAGAGTGATCACTATCCTGTTAAGTTAATTTTCCAGTGGCCGGTGGTAGTCACCATGAAGAAGATGTCCGATAACCAGTGGAGTTGTTGGCCATGCCTAAGCTCGACAAGGAGGCATTGGAAAGAATGACTAATTCACAATAAATTAAGATTATCTCTTAAAACTGTTAAACAATTCAGAGGCCACAAAGGAAAGTGTACATTTGTTAGTCTTTGGTTGAAACTATCCAGAACAGAGTTATTGGCAAATAACATTCCCCAGTTCAAGAGGTCCAGGTTACAAAAAGGGATGCCTCATGGTTCAATGCAGAATGTAAAATCTCAAAAGGAAAATTGAACCATGATTTAATGAGTGGTGTGTATATGGCTGGCCAGAGTTATAGTTTCAAAAAGGCATATAAAAATAAGAATTTATTGAGAAACAATGAAAGCTTATTTGAATGACACCAAATTGTTTTATTTTTAATGCAATTGTCGAGACAGGCATTGTGCCATCTGCTTGGACAAGTAGTCCATGGACCACCAGCCCCTCATGGGTATAAGTACTGGACTTTGCCTCATGGGTATAAGTACTGGACTTTGTCAGTAACACATTCCGCAAATGTAAGACATTCCCCAAATGTGTGTTGCTCAGACTGGTGGAGTGGGCTCAAAGTAACAGTATGCTGAAGCCCCTTCCAAGCGTGTTTAAGGGGAGGGTTTACTATAGTGAGCCACTGATTCACTCTGCGCACCATTATACAGAAATATGGTAAGGTTAAGGGATGGAGATTATATGTGGCTTTTTTCAGATTTTGAAAAAACATTTGATTTGATTGATAGAAATATCTTGTGGTGTAATTTAAAAATGTTTGGGGTTCCTAATGGTTTATTGAATCTTATCCAACTGTGATACCCAGACATCTCAGTGTCTGTCCAATACACAAGATCAGGGAATTATACATTGTATTTCCCCATAAATAAAGGTGAAAAGCAGGGATGTCAGTTATCCCCAATGTATTTTTTTTTTAGCCTTTGACTCAGTACTTTCTCTTTGAACAATTAATCCACCCAATCTAAAGGGAACATTTTATAGCATGCTTCTTTATGCCGATGACACAGCTATTTTGGACTTAACCCCAACAGGAATCCAACAGTGTCTGCTATACACAAATGACTATTTTGGGAACTATGGTTTGAAATTAAATATGATAAAAAACGAAAATGATGTTGTTTGGAGAAAAGGTGAAACCGTGTAGCTGGTTTTTAAATGAATGTAGTGATGAGGATGTGTTCTCATTTTTATTTGAGCATACTCTTCTCAAAGAGCGGTGCTTGGGTCAATCATTTTAAGAAGACAACTGAAAAGGCATCATTGAGGATTACATGCATTTTTTAAATGTTATTTCAAGTCTGTGCCATTGAGATTGCAGACGTTGCTGGAGGTATATAAAACACATGTCTGTTCCTGTATTTTTTCTGGCAGCGAAATCTGGGGAGGCGAACTGTCATGCCCTGGAGCGGTTATAAAATAAAGTCCTAGGCCACATAGCAAATCTCTCTCCAGCTACGCCTGGTAGCACTTTATGAGCCTGAATTGGGGTGTTCAGTTTGAAGGCGTGTCGGCCCATTTAAGATATTTTACTTATTTTTTAAAAGCACATCTGGGATTTTCCAGCTAATCATAGAGTGAATTTCAGTGTGTGTGTAAGTGTGATTGCAGAACCCCCCGCCCCCTGCCACCCGGTAAAGGAAAATAATGGTTGTAAGGCACTGTCCATTGGAATAGGGGGGTGGTATATAACTAAATTTGGCAAGTATATAGTCAACTCATAATAGCTCTTAATTCAGAGCTTGTCTGATGGAGAGAGGCAGAGTCCAAAATATACATAACCTGCCCTCTTTAGGTTTATATGCATATTAGACAGGAAGGAGAGATCTGTGAAATAAGATACCCAGAATGCAGGAGGTTGATGCTAATGGTACGTTTAAATGTACCCATCTCTCAATAAATGAAGGTGGAAGCACAAAGTGTGCCCTCGAAATAGGAGTCCATGAAGATTTGGTTAATTTTCTGTTAATTTGCCATTGTTGTTCTGTTTTCTGTAAGCGTGGACATGCATGGAAGCTATGTTTTATATACTGAATTGTAATGATCAGGTTTTTATATAGCTTGTTGGAATATGTTAAAGCTGATTTTCATTTTGGGCATGTTCTTTGTGGATTTTATGAAATATGATGCATGCTTTTAAATGTTGCAACGTAATGGAGAAATATGATTCAATATTGATTGAGAAAATACTTGTCATTGCATGGAAGGCTTTACAGCTCACTTCACACAGACTTTAGAGTTTAGCACCTAAGAATTTGTTTGGCATGTAATATGGCCATAATGACAATGAACTTGATGTTCTGGGTGGTAACTTCCCGGGGACTGAATCACAAGGGCATTTAACAGGTGCACGGGATGTTACCACCCAGTACAGCCTGGGTTCCTCATCATTATGGCCATTAGCACCAGTGTAGATTCCTATGCCTCATGCAAATGGTGTTTGCATTTTATTTCAAAGAAACTTACTTTACCGTGCTACGTGCCACTACACTGTAGCTTCCCAGTCTGTTTTCTATGTTGATCACTGACAAAATATCAACAACAGAGTTGGGAGATTAGAGTTCTGCGCCCAGCCGAACCGCAAGGGTACTTCTTTTTTTTAATTAAGCATTCTTAGCACCCATGTAGGAAATAAAACAGGTACTAAGAGGGGAGGGGAGAGTGAGCAAGGGAAGAAGGAGAGGGTAAAGGGGTACTGGCCAGCAGCACTCAGGCAGCTTGGAATGCGGCTTATACTGGAGAATCCAGCCTGCTTTCCATGCATCCCTATTGGACATCACCCCTTCCAGAGTGCTAATGGTAAATAGTGCATTTTAAAGCAACTGGGGCCTGATACATTGGTGAAAAAGTGGTTAGGAATACAAGTAATATTTTTCAGAAGGATTTGGAGCCTCTGCCCATAAGGGATTTTACACAAAACCTAGTGGCAAATATTGGTTTAAAACCTTGAGCATTTGCCAACCACCTGGTGTTAACTAGGCTTATGGATTTATTAAATGGCTTGTTAATGTAAATGTATTAACATCAACTTAATTGGATTTGAATATAGGGCAAATTAATTCTGAAAAATTTGCAATGCCTTTGCCTTATCTGCCCATTATCCACATACCAGATGGGCTGAGTATCAAGCAATGAATATTTTTCCACTATGTAATAATAAATATGGGTGACACTAAAAGAAATAATTTTGATAAACATAATGCAGGGTGGCATCAAACACAAAACCTACTTGTACAAAAAGCAGTGCATGTACAATGTTTATTAAAGGAAAGTGGAGTATGCATGCCAATTATACAAAAAAGGTAGCAAGCGCCCCTCTCTAGAAAAAACAAGGCATGGTAAACTTTTCTGAGGTTTGTCCTACTTTGAGAGTCCGCAGCCATCGCTTTAGCTCACTGTACTTTTCACCAAGGAGGAATATCCATTTGCATATCAGTCTTTATCCCGCCCACAAGGGCAGTCCAGCACCAAAACACCAGGCAAACCTCCTTTGAACATGAGTACCAACAGCAACCCCATACACATGTTTCAGCCTTTTTGGGACTCATCAGTGAGGCAGAGCTGTGCCTCTCTGAGCACGGTGAGCAAGGGGTCCACGTCTGGGTTCCCCCAGGTAACTTAGGGTGACCAACCCCAAGTTCCTTGCAAAAATACAAAAAAGGTAGCAGGCGCCTCCCTCTAAAAAGAACATGGCATGCTCTTTGGTTTTGTCCCATTTTGAGAGTCCACAGCCATCGCTTTTAGCTCACTGTACGTTTCACAAAGGAGGAATATCCATTTGCATATCAGTCTTGTTAGGTTATCATGCTTTGTTCTTTCTAGAGAGAGGTGCCTGTTACCTTTTTGTATTATGCATGCTAATTATTTGTCGGTTGTGATTCTGCTAGCTGTACAAAGGAACAGAATTCACAATTTTGTCCAGGAATCAAACATGGGAGCATGGTTCAATTAATTTGCTCATTAATACATTTGCCAGCTGGGCAATCTGTCTGACGATGACAGGGTTTTTATCAATGACGTTGGTATAATAATTAAGGACATTTACTGAAAAACTATTTGCATGGTGGCAACAAATTAAAATCTTGCATCTACAAAAATAAGCCAACTGGAACCACAGCAGGCTCACCGGCCAACATTCTCGCACAGTCCAGGACTCTGTCCTGGCTATGCTAGAATGGTACTGAGGTCTCAATCCTTCAGCACCTGCTCCTAGCCCTAAACACCATGGCCCAGAGCAACTGGTGAGCAACGATTTAGGGTGACATGAGCAACATGTTGCTCCCGAGCTACACGTTGGGGATCACTGAGTAACTGACTGCGCTCTGAACATTCTGATTGTCTGAGTGCAGGTCAGTAATTATCTCAGTGTGCTGATTACCATTCTGATGAATGTAAGGATCTGTGCACCCTTACAACAACTACCAGTTATCATTTGTGGTCTTTAGTGCATTTATTGAAAAATTACATTGGTTGTAGTAGGGACCCACTGTGAGAAAATATCACTCTATGCATGTGTCGGACTCGGCCACTGATTGCAGTGGTACATGACGCTAACATGTGACTTTGCTATCTGGAAATGTTCAACTGACATAAAACTTACCATAATAACGCCAACCAAACATTTCAACTTGCAGTTATTTCACTGATGGAAATTGTTCTTTGTTTACAGTAGGCTAAAGTGAATTAATGGGCATAGCACCCTCAGAGCTAGGGTTATGAGTGAGAAAGGAGGCAGGCCTAATCACTCTGCTCCCTTAAATCTTAGCATGGACTTCAATCAAAACATTATTTTTAACATAAGAATCTCTACACATTTTTGTGCTGCCGAACTGTGAGGGTGGGAAAAGTGGATTAAAGAGTTTAAATCTAGAAGCAATTTAACACTACAAATTCAAAACCATCCTCATCCACTTAAACCATATTCGAGTTTGACATCACAAACTTACTTAAGTGATGCCTACATAAAAGTATGATCTTGAGGGTGAGGTGGAAAATGATAGAGATGGGAGAATGGGGGTGGAGTGGAGGGATTAGGAGCAACATTCAAAAGGCTTGATTACAATGTTAATGATTACGAAATTCTATGATTGTGCAGTAATTAAAACATTATTCTCACATGAGGAACTCTTAAATCGATTACAGAATGGAACATTCATAATTGTTTACAGCAAAAACGTCAGCAATGTATTTAATTCTATTTACAGTATTTAGTGAAAGCAAACCTAGCTTTGGGAAGCAACAGTAAATTGGTAGGGGTTGCAGGCATTCATTAGATCAGGGGTATGCAAGGTTTAGCTCTCCAGATGTGTAGGACTAGAACTCCCATCTGCCCTACTCAGTATAGCCAATGCTGAGGCACCATGGGAGTCACCGTCCAAAACATACGCAGGACCTCAGGTTGCAGAAATCAAGAAATAGTTTACATTCACAGTTAGTGGGGAACATGTGGCAGTGCTGAAAGGGGGTAGAGTTGGAAACAGGGGAGGGTGGACTGTACTGGAAAATGTAGGTTTGGGGGTAATGGAATATAAATGAATAACAAGTCATCCTATGCAATATTGCATGACTCTGATGTCTTAGGAAAACAAAATAGCAACGTTCTCAGGGCTATGTTTAGAAACGTGCACATTTACCCAGCCCAGCCTTTTGATGCTGGTGTGATGGGATTAGAAGGAACTGCATTCAGTACGTTAGAGTTCCTGGTAATTCAGATCAAAAGCAGCCATGTCTTGAGGTTCTGGTGCAAGTGGAGATCATCCTCAAATGTTCTCATATAGTCCAGCAGTTTCTTAATCAATTTTGAGAAAAGATCTGACCTTATTAAGATGGTGACAATCAAAAGGCATCAGGAGGAGAAAAAACGCTCCATACCTGGGGCATAGTGGCGGGGCTTTGCAGCACTGAATTCTCTCCTGCTGTTGATAAAAACACGGTAAGGGTAAAGGGCTTTGAATCACGCTCCCTAAGTCGTTGCCAGTCACTGCAGCAAACGCATGGCTCCACCAGTGCTCTCCAATCTTGATGGCCCAGTGATAAGCATGTGTAGCGGGTGGTTCGGTAAACCAAGGTACAGTCCATTGCAGCAGTCAAGGCTTGATACAATGTGGTCTGACAAAATTAAGCACCTGTGGGCAAGTGAGAATAAAACCGTTTGCATAAAGGTTTTTAGGGGTTGATAGCAGGTACTGACAGCAGAGCTGATCTGAGGTTTAAAGGAAAGCTGAGACAAGCAGAACTCAGAGCTCTCAATATTGATCGCTGGTTCAGGTGGAGGGCAGTCACACTGAGATGGAAGGTATGCTAATGCTCACGAGATAGTCCCATAGAACAATCATGGTTTTCCTGGTTTAGTTAGGACAGAATAGAAGCGAAATTCCTATATACATATACATATTCAAATTGTTCTCTTTTGTGGCTCTGCTTCACTATAACTCAGATGTTTGGTCCATTGATTGAAACTTTGGTATTGAGATCCTTTGTTACCATGGAGTCTAATGCTTCTATAGTTTCACAACCAAGATTGTTTTCCGAGGACTACACAAACATGCATACTAATGTATAGCAATTATTCTGTTTTTAAGAAATGAACTTTGAGTACTGTGGTGACATCAATTAATGTATGGTGCTGAGCAAATCCCTTAGGAGAGGTTTGCTGGCTGCTGATAACATAATGAGAACTTTCTATCTCCATGATGTTGGTGGAGGAAAAACACATATTTCAGGTCTAGATCCCCCAGATTAGCTCCACATCGATGTGAGGGATGTGGAGGTTCATGATTGACTCCTAGGGCACCCTGGAGAATATGGGGGTGAGGACTGACTTGATGTTACCCAGCTCCACTGAATGTGATCTACTCATCAAGAAGGATGATAACTAGTCCAGAAAGGAGTCCTACATTCCCATGCCATGAAGAATAACCCTTTTTCAACCATCAACCATGTCAGTGCCTAACCGTAGGTCCTTGAGAAGCAGGAGGCCCCTCCACCCACAATCTAGTATAGCAAAGACATTGCCATTGGGTAATGCAACAATATTGAAAGATGGACTTTAATATCTGAAGATGGATGTGAGCACCGAAGTGGTGCAGGAGCGGTGAAGGCGTAACAGAACAGTGAATGGATGAAAAGCATTCAGAGTATTATCTCCTATCTTGTACTGAACTGGGAAAAGGCCACAGAAAAGTAACAGATTTTGTTTTTATTGTATGTTAGTTTATCAAAACCTCTATACAACTAAAATATAAACATTGCATACATAAAATTAATCATTCCATAACCAGTCATTATTTACATCACTCTTCATAACTTAATTACTTAAAACTAACATCTAAAATCATAACAGCTATAATAGATATAAAATCGATTTCCTTAATGGAACAATGGTTTTATGAATACACTTCAATTGCAATTTGAAAATGGTATAATAATTTGAGGTGATTGCCTCCATAAGAGCCAGAAAGATAGCTCAGTGGGTTGAGCACTCGCTGCTGCAATCTGAGCGTGATTTGCAGGTCGCAGGTTTGAATCCCGGCAAGGTCAACTCAGCCTTTCATCCTTCCGCGGTCGATAAATGAGTACCAATTTCGGTTGTGTGATATTGTATGTAAATATGTGCTCTGTAAAGCGCTTTGGAATTAAGGCGCTATATAAATAGCACATCATTATCATTAAAAGAGAAAGAAAGGCTTCATCATATAAATAGGCAAATGTGTCCCATGGCTGGAAAAATCTGGACTGGATAGTGATTATTGAACATTCCTAGGAGCTTTTTCTGTGAATCGCTGATTGCTGTTACTACTATTTTCTGAAGAAATTGATTTTGTTTAGGTGGTAAGTGAAGTGGTAGACAGATGGGGCACGGGTGTGATTAAGACAGCACCTAATCACTGAGAACAATTTCGATGAGTGATTGAGTACTCTAACAATTCGGGTAGCAAATGTGAGGTGTTAACATTTCTTTATTGGATCTTGCAAGTGCAAATTATTTGCTATAAGGACAGGATTGGTGGATCCTTGCCATGTTTGTTCAAAGTGGTGGATGTCCCTCTGGACGAACTAAAGAGTGCTGGAGCAGACACTGAGGAATCTAGCTGTGCTTTCTGAAGCTTCAAGGGAGCTACATCATCCCCCGTGGCTAGGATGCAGGATCACATGTGGTCTGCCAGGTCCTCAACTGAAGGATTAGGGCAGTCACAAGGAAGAGAGAGGGTCAACTCAAAGTTGTGCTGGGGGAGACCAGGGCAGAATCTGGTAGATGAGTGGCTCAAGGGCCATGGAGTCTAATTATTGATTAGAGGTAGTGCTAATAGGAATGGCAAGAGAAAGGGTAGTCTAGGTGCTAAGCACTTCATCTGGTCAAAGGATTTCACTGATAAAACTATAGCAGAGTCATTTAAGAGGGTGCACCATACGTTGCTGCTAACATTATAAGTGTCACTTAGACTGGGTTTATAACAGGATAAGAAGACCACAAAGGGATACCACTGGCAGAGTTTTTTTCCCACATGTGAATTGTATTATCCAAATTGACCGGAGAGGGATGCCAAACAGCACATGGGTTTTCACAGGGCAACATCAAGGACAGCGCCAGCTGTTTGCCAGGCATTTTATGAGGAAAGAATGCCCTACTCAGGAGTTAACTCGTGGAGTGGAGTAAACAATAATGATGGAGGTAGATGTTTTAAATTATTTAGGCAAGCTGGGTAATAAGTACATGGCAGAGAGCAAAAGCTATTTTATTAAAATGTTTCTTCAGATGACAATGTAATCATATTTTTGATTGATGTTGCCATTCTAGCAATGGGGTGAGTCACGTACCTACTATGTAAATAATATTGCTTTAATATAATATATACAATATTTATATATAATAATACTGCCATGGGTTCCTCCCCAATGCCAAGGGCTTTTTTTGGTGATTTTGGTATTTCACCATTCAATGCCTTCTAGTTTTCTGCTTCATTAACCCCTTAAGTGCCATGGACGAGGTATTGCGTCCTTGGCAACAGGGAGGTAATCCCAAGGACGAGATACCTCGCTCTTGCCACCTAAGGGTTTAATGGCTTCAGCAAATGAATACCTGTGATTGCTGAGTGGTCTTTGGTATCAGTCTTGTCATAAAGCAATGCAGTAGAGTTGGCTGACACATGCATGATTACATCCACAGGAGACTGGTGCTCCACAGAGAAATAGTCCTTCCATATGCATGATTTAGAACTCCTAGCAGGGATTTTGATTGTCAAAATATAACAAGGGATCATGTGTGGCTTTTGGTCATGAAAAAACTAAACAATGTTTCTGCGTTAGGTACATAAAGTACCTGGGTGTCACTTGTCAAAGGCTCTGATTCTGATGGGCGGATACTTCTGACAGTATTGTGTGGATTATCAGTCATCAGTTCAAGCAGAACAAATTCCACATATTTCAATCTCTGCAGCCAAATGGTTGATTAGTCATTTCAGTTATCTCTGAAACTGGAGGTCGGAATTTTGGCCTTTTACTCTCATTCATATCTTTTCAGGATTCTGAACACCAGATCTGTACAGCGGTAATCTCAAGAGTCAGCTGAGGCAATTTCAAAATGGATAATATAGCACTTGCAACCCGTTCATTTCTGTAGGTTTGAAGCACAGGCATCCTAAATGCTTACCCTATTTCATTGGTTCCTGTGATCATGAATAGGGCGAGTCACACTCTCCACTGACATTGGTGCGCTGACACATATCCCAGTAGGGGTTTGAATTGTGAAGACACCTGTTGGGCTATTAGTATTTATCTGCTGTATTTTCTCTCTCATTAAAAACATGTGGGGAATCCAGAATATGTATAAGTAGGAAGGGTTTATTATTTTTAAAAGCCACAGTACATCCCTATCAAAGTAATCAGTTGCAATAATTCAAAATGACAACGTCTGGAAGGATGTGCAACATACTTCAGGTGGTGGTGCTTTTTGAAGATCTGAAAAGTAGACAAACACCATTTGCTATCAATTGATACATAATGATCAAATATTCTTTTGATTTATTTTTATAATTTTTCATTATAAACTTAACAAAAATAAAACAATATAACAAGAGGCTAAGAGCATCACAATTCAGCATCATAATAGATACAGTACAACCACTGTACATACAGTAACAGGAGAACATCATATAACAACAGTTATCGACAGTTTCCCACTCTGAGTAATAACATCAAATAGTCTAATCAGTAAATTAAATCAAATGATCAAATGATATTAGCAAACGTGAGTTCGGCGAGGAGATTTCAGTCTGGCCTTGACTCTCTGTGATTCAGACGTGTATTTCCTGCATTTACTGTGGCTGACTGGCTTTGTGTGGCTTTTGCTTTTAGGATTTAATTTCTCTCAAAAGCCGCTGTGGGCGCGTAGCCCCGGCGCATGAGTTTGGCGAGGAGCATTCAATCTAACCTCAGTCAGGTGGAAGGTGGGCTGTCTCCTTCTATGAGCAAACATATTTATGTCTGCATCAATTCATCTGGCTCCTTCCCCCTGTGATATTAAATATGGACCCTGGCACACTGCTGCGTACTCGGCGCCAAGTCAGATTGCAGGATGCCTCTAGGCCCCCCGCTTTGACTTAATCAAAGGTGAGTCTTACAACATTTAATGACAAACTGTGTTTGGCGTCCCTCAACCAACTACCCCAACCACATCCCCTGAAACGTTCCATTTCTGTTGTGGATATAACGGATGCAGAATTGTTCATTTGAATCTGATATACAGGGCTCGATGTTGTGGTGGGTGGCACAAGGGATGGGAGCTGGTGAGACTGCGAGAGCCTCTAAACTCAAGCAGGATTAGACAAAGGATTGGACAAAGGTCTTTAGGGAGGGTGGATTGTGGTGACCATGGTAAATGGGGCGGCACTTGAGGGGTCTTTGCCCTCGATTGAGCCCTCGTCCGAAAGGGGATCTTGGGACCCCAAGCCCTCTGGGCATAATCAACTAAATACTTCTGGTCCGGAGGGCTCCTCCTCAGTGTTGTCAGCCCGATTGTCAAGAAATGTTGTCAGAATGAAAACAAAAATGCAACAGCAGGGGAAAAGGCCACTTCTCTTGAACTATTCAGTTCCACACTGGGGCACCATGGGAACAGTGGGCAAGGAGACAAAGGAGCTAAAGAGTCAATATTGAAAAAGGGTGAAGGGTTGACTTATCATATGGACCTGCTTCTTACAACTATACAGCAATCAATCCAAGCTGGCCCAAAAGATGTGAAAAATCACCTGTCACAGCCTGTCACGCCTCCCTCCCCTGTGAAACTTCAGAGCGGGATTCCCTCTCCTCCTCTTCTTCAGCATCAACAATGCCAAATGATTCAGTCTTTACATCTAACACAGGAGTACGGGATCCTCTCCTCTGTTGGAGCTGCTTTTCAACTACAAAATAATGTAATGTCTGCCCTTACGATCTAGCTGGCTCCCTTTATGAAATTATATAAAGCTATGAACTACAGCTTCAAGGACCAGGCAAGCCTCCTTGCTATGATTCATTCTAAACTGATTTTTCTTGAATCGTTTACTACGCCTGTCCAAACTAGACTAGACCACAAAGCTGTTATCCTTGCAATGGCAAGGACGTCTGTGATCTGGCTAGAGCTAAGGCAGTGGACAAAAACGTGTTGATGGATGCCGTATTGGAATACCTGAAGTGGCTGAGATCTAGCTATGAATAAGGGTTCTTGGGTTTTAACCCAAAGGTCCAAGAAGCAGGTGGAACGTATAGTGTTAGTGATGGGGTTGAGCAAGATGTGGCCCGCGAGTATTAAATTGCTAATTGTGAGAAACACTTGCCTAAGAAAGTCGGCAACCAAAGGGACTTAGTCAAGATGCTACCTACTACTCGTAAAGTGGCAAAAAAATGGGTGGTGGAAGGAGGCGAATTGGGCCTAAGGCTTATTGAAGACCCAAAAGAGGGACCTGAAGCTTGGACAACAATGCTGCAGGAACATTTGTTGACTGATTCAGGTTCCTTAGTGTGCATAGTAGAAACTCACCCTCCCACCAAGAACAGAATAAAAAAGATTCAATTAAAGGAGGCTGAGCAAAATAAAAAATAAAAAAAACTCTCAGGTGGATAAGAAAGTTTGATTGAACACCAAAAGATCCCTTTTTCACAATTTACAAACCCCCCGCCACTGGAGTGTTACTCTCTTGATAGAACAAAGGGGCGGCAGAAAGCAGATACAATTGTGAAATTTGATCTACTGGAAAGCAGAATTTGCTGAACACTTCACACAAGAAGAAAAGTGGCGACCATCATATTGGAGCTACAATTATAGATACATCATTGAATTTCTCAATCTATTCTGATGACTCTGTAACTGATTTGTTGCAATAGGAGGAAATTAGCACCCCTCCAGAGGTTTATTTTCATGTTCCAACTTCTATTACTCTTCCACCGTTGGAAAGGGGTGAGAGGAACAACTCTTCCCAGTATAATCCATAGAGATTTGTAGGGGTAAAGTTAATCCCATTTCAAACCATGGCAGAGAAACACAAGACAGTTGATTCAAAATGCAGAGCTCATTTATCTGTTGCTACTCCCCAGCCTGCTAACTTAGATTATAGGATAAACACTAATAGGCAAAAGGGAGAACAACATAAGGGGTGCATTACATTCTCATTGGAGCGCCTATTATTTTCAGATGATGTCCTAATCCTTAATAGCAGGAATGTTACGCCGTTACTATATCATATTCCAGAATTATGTTTAATTGACTGTGATGATATCCTAGTGGTAGAATTTGTGAAGGAATCAAAAATGGATTGGGTAAGATAATGATTAAAAAACAACCTTATAAAAACACCTTGATGCAACCCTCAGCATTATTTCTACCACTGGGCTTCGAATTGAAATATGCATTATTGGAAAACAATCCTATAGTAAGACGGTGAAAGGAATGGCTAGTAAGGAGGGAAGAGTGAAAATTAGCCAGATGTTGTCTAAGAGACTGGTGGACGAACCCTCAAATATGAATCCTTTATTAGCCCAGAATAATGATGAAGGAAATCTCCTGAGACTGATTAAAAACTTGTATGAACCATTAACAGTGACCTTTTCATGTTCAAAGTCTGAGGAGAGATTGGTAGGGGTGAGGGGTCTCCCCCGACTCTTAGCAGCTAAGGCACAGGATTGGTTATGGATCTCAAAGGTACTGGTACTTCCAAGAAACAACTAGGGTGAGGGTTTGGATGGGCTTACAGATTGGGCAGTTGGACATATTGTGCCTGCAGGAAACCTAGTTGCGAGCAACCCCCTTATGTGATGGTTTCTTTGCCTTCTTAATCCCGGCTGAAGGGAGTTATGGGTAGACCGTATTTTGGTCTTCTTACTTTGATTAAAGAGGGACAGGGGATCAGAGTAATTAAGGTGAAAAATCCCAAACCATTTATTCAAATGCTAGTAATTGCACAGAAATCTGTGGGAAAGAGACACATGGTGGTGATATTCAACCTTTATTTGAACCCTGCAATGATAACCTGTGCAACCTTTCTTGACTGTCTGATGGATTCGATTGATGAATGTTGCATAAACTTGAAGGATCTGCATATCATTTTATGTGGAGATTTAAACATCAAATGTTTGGAGCCCAGCGATGCTTCGGAAAGTAACTGCTACTATCTTGCAAGAAAGTGCGGTACTGTGGTTGTGTGACTTGAAGGCCAGGAACCTCCATATGTTGAATGGCATGACAAGGGGGGATATCCCAGGAATGTCCAACTGGTCTCGAGGCCACCGTAATGTCAACCTTGACTGGTTGTTTATATCAGGAGACTTATTATCACTCCTTGATTCATTCATAGAGATCCCGATGAGGTGGGTGATCATGACCTTTTGAAAATGACATGGAGGGGGAGTAAAACTGAACAGAATTTAGTAGTGGTGAGAAATATTGAAATTTTGCAAGGGAGAAATAGATTGAAGATCAGATTGTCACAAGTGTTGGAGATTATTTTAAGACTCAAGTCAGCTATAGCTAGTGATCAAAGCATGGTAAATTACGCACCATTATTGTGCGATTTTGAAGAAATCAATATGAAATCCAAGAAACCTGACTTCCAAAATAAACATATATACAGTAAAGAGCGAGTGGACAAAAGGAAAATCTTTCATAGCGATCTTAAAAATGAAATAAATTGTCTGTGGCCTCTAATAAGGAACAGATTAGAAAGAGAAAGCAGTGTTACAAAAACTGGCTTATCTCTTTTAAAAGCCAAAGACTACAAAATGAGGCTCAGGTGATGCTGAAAGCTGGTTGTAAGCAAAACCCTAGATGCCTCTGGGGTTTAATTAATAACAAAAGAACTTTTCAAGAGGCATTATTATGAAATGCCATAACGGAGGACCAATGGGTCAATCATGTTTTACTCCTTTTGGCTCCTATTAAACATATAAAGGAGAAAGAAGGTCCAGTGGGGAGTGTGGCCTGGTTGATTCATTTTGACAAGGAAGAAATAGAACATCTTTATGGCTGAGCTCCTTGCGGCTCCAGGGCCTGACGGGCTTACAAACAGCATGCTTAAAGAAGCCCCATCCTTATGGGCAGAGTTATCTTTCCTTTTGTTTCAACAGGTACTGAAAGAGAGGGATGTGTCTTCTTCATGGAAGACAGCCCAAATAATACCCATATGTAGAGAGGGAGAGAGGGAGGATCCAGAAAACTACTGCCCTATCACCCTTTTGGACATTTTGGGTAAGATATTTTCTTTAATACTCCCCCATAAATTGAATTCTTGGGCAATTGCAGGTGGTAATTTTGGTCCTATCTAAGCAGGCTTCATAAAAGGGGTGGGGACACATCTAAACATCTTATTGATAAACATCTTAAATCTACAAGCTATCAAACATTGATATAGAATATTCCTAGCATTTGTAGACTTTGAACACGCATTTGAAAGCGTCAATAGGGACACCGATTGTCAGGAAAGCTGCAAAGAGGGCAAATCTCCAAAGATCTATTGTCTGCCACAAATGCCCTACACTCCTCAATGTCGATGCAATTGAGATGGAATTCTAAAGGTCTTGTTTCTAAAAACATCAGTACTTTCAGGGGGCTGAAACAGTGATGCCCCCTGGTGCCTGCTTTATTTAATCTTTATCTGTCTGATCTAAAATGAAGTCAGGAATTGGTTACTGCTCTGAAAATAAATGGGAGGCCTATACTGTGTATGCTGTATGTAGACCATTTGGTACCAAAGGCCCATAGGACTACAGCCTAGGTTGGATGCCATTCAACATTATATGGTGGATAATGATTTGAGGATAAATGTCAACAAATCTGACCTCAAATAAAAGGAGACAGAAATGCACGTTTAAATGGTATGTTGGGCAGCAGAACTTGTAATGGGTTGATTCTATTGTTCATTTGGGGGTTTGTCTAAATTGTAGCATATGTGACAGTGCTTAGGTCCCAAAACTAAGAGCCCAGGAAAAAGCTCTAGGCACCCAAGTGTTCCCTTTAGATCTCAGGTGTGGAAAATGTATGGTATTACCGGTCTGGACTTTTTATAAACAGAAGGTCGTATCGATATTGTCTTATGGTGCAGAGGCCAATTTGAGTCTTCCATGGAAGACTTGGGCAATCCTCAAGGGTATTTTCTGGAAGAGAGTGCGCAGTCTACCTAGGGGGCTCCCATTGGCATTTATAAGGTATGGTTTGGGCCTCCAATCCTCATATTCACTGGTTTTATGGAAGTCAAGGGGCCTCATTACACGTAATGCGGTAAACCATGGTGCTATTAGCACCATGGTTGCCGCCAGTACCATACCGGTATCACCATGGAGGAAAGGGGAATTACCACCCCATTCCAAGGTTGGCGGGCGGTAATTCCCCCTTTCTCCATGGCCCTTCCCCATTCCCATTTTTGCCCCATAGGGCTCAATGGGAATGGGGAAGGAGCTAATTACGGTACCGCAAATTGCGGTACCGCAATTAGCACCAAGGTCCCTTTGCGGGTCCCAACTTTAATGGCTGGTCTACACCAGCCGTTAAGGTCGGGTCCCGCAAAGGGACCTCGTAGTAAGGCGGTAAGGGTTTACCGGTACCGGTGCCCTTACCGGTACCGGTAAACCCTTACCGCCTACCATGTAATGAGGCCCATTGTCTTTGTTTTGGAAGTGCCTCTTGAGGAGTCCAGTGCCTCCATTGGAAATTGTTAAATCTGCAAACAATGGGCTTTTTGATTGGCTACTTAATGCTTGGAAGGTGAAATGTATGACCTTTCTGCTTAGTCTGGGAAGGGCAGTTGAGCTCCTGATATCAAACCGTAACGCCATAAAAAGAAACTTTGGCACCAAGATTGGATCGATACGCAAAAGAAAAGAATGTCATGCAAATTGCCAGAAAAGGTTGACAATGTTCTACCAAATGCATTAATAGAAAAAAAATGGCAGACAACTTTCATTGTGAATCTAGATTGCCCAATAGATTCCCGAGTTGCTCTCAGTGGACCCAATTCATGCATTTGAAATTTAATATCTATCCCACTAAAGACGTGCTATCATCTCGCAAGCACATTGGGAAAGACGATTTGTATGTAGGTTTTACTTGAAGGAAGGAGCAAATGAAATGCTGAAACATGTAATTGTGTTGTTTCCTGCTCGGATAGCTTTACAAACACAGTATTTGGGGGTAATCTCATGAACACTAAAACAAACACTTTTGGCAGATGACAGGTGCAACATGTTCCTAATGGGTGAAAAGGCTTCCTTGATTTTTGCTGTGATCAAATTTGGACCATCTGTTTTAATTGGTAATAAGGATTTTGAAGGGAAGTTTGGAAATTGTAAAGGACTATTTTTTGTTTCTAGGAGTTTTTATGGATTTTTAGGAGTGATGATGTCAACTCTAGATGGAATGTATGATGAGATTTTTTAATTGATGTATTGGATTATTTTTGTTGTGTTTGGATTTATAAAGGTTTGAAATAAAACAATAAATAATTTTAAAAAAGAAATTAGCAAAACAACTCAAACAAGATTTACAAAAGACTTAAGACTTTGTTTAAATCCAACTTATATGTATACATCTGGGCACAATGAGCAACAGTGTTTGCTACACATGGCCATTTTGGACAGGATGTTGGTAGAAACTACAGAAGTAATCCAAACTCAATAGGTTTCATGTCTGACCAATGAACCTTGACAAAGAAACAGCACAGGCACTACCTGAATTAACAAAAAAGAAAGGGATTTACAAAAAAGCATGTTCAATAAAACAATTTAATGTGGAATGTGAATGTATGTGCAATGTAAACGGAGTCAAAGAAATTAAATTAAATAGTAATAGTGTAACTCATGAGAAGAATAAACAACAGTGTGTGCTCAGTATCAAACAGGAATACTCAGAACAAAAATGAGTGACCACCCTATCCACTGAGTGTGTGCACACATAAGTCAACATTAGATGTACAACTTAATCAGATGGATATAATTAACATTATGTCAAAATCAGAAACCGAAGGAAATGAGCATTAACAAAGCCAACTGTTTTGGCATGAAACAGTTTCCTTTCAGAGCAATTATATGCAGTCCTTACAGTGCCACCCAATAGCCAAAACTAATAAAGACCAACTAACGGTCTCCTTTCTACACTCATAATTATGCAACAACTATTTTTAATGTCCTACCAATACCCCACCGCAATTCTGCAAAAGAGTGAACACCCCAGCTCATTAAAGAAAATGTCATACCTGCCTTAAAGCAAACATTGTCAATGCCAACAGTTTGGGCTTTTGTGTAGGCACGGGAAAGACACTTGACAGGCACAGTCATAGAAGTGTTAACTGGCCATTGAGGGTAGCAAATAAGAAAAGGGTGTGAGTACCCGAGCATCTAATGGCAGTGGCTGGCAAATGCCTAATATGTATACACATGCCAAAACTATTGGCTTTGCCAATGGTTGTTTTTAACATAACTTCCAGTGCTTATAAATCGAGTGGCTGAAGGAAGACCTGGCAAGACATTTTTATTACACCAGTACCATTTATACAGCTCCAATTAAGTCATTAACTTTCAGAAGACAGCTTTGACACTGGCAGGCACTTCAAGTGCAAGGTTTGATGGCCCGGTAGGGGCTGAAACTGGGTGAGAATGCAATAGGGTTTAGCATAGCCCTGGGCGTCAATGGCTGGGCAAATAACCAAACAAGACCTACAAGCTTTGTGTCACTCCTCATATGCCCTTCCTCCCCATGTGTGCTCTAATGCAGTAGTTTCGGCTAATAGCCCAAACTAAAAACAGCATTCGAGACTTGGAAAACGGATCAAATACAGGTTAATTTGGGGGGAAGGGCGGCCTTCATGATTTGATCTAAGGGGTTGTTCTCCCCTGCATGGAAAGGCTGGAAATGGCTTTCATGCATTAAAAAGTAATATCTTTGCATCACAATCTAATTGATTGGAATACCTTTGAAAGAGAACTAAAATGCTTTCTAAAAATAGTTTGATGAGTTTGAGTTGACCTGTTTTTCTGTGCACCCATTTTAAATGCATTGCTTGCTACTGTACCAGTCCAGAAGTCAAAATTGTATTCGTTAAATACTGAAAAAACAGGAGCGTCAGCTCTTCTTGGATACGCCCGTGAATGAGTAAAGTGAAAATGCTCCAAGTCAGCATTTATGTTTTTAAGCACAACCTAGAGGCGTGCTCGCCAGATTCAAAGACAGAGGCGGTACACTTGACGATTAGGTTCAGATCACAGCTCCCCTCTTGACGTAATGTCTGAAATGAGGAGGAGGAGAAAGAGAAGGAAAGGTGCATATCAAGGGGTAGATTCTCATTCCTTGATCTGTCTTATAGTGAGATGTTAATGAGGCAGAGCCTACACATCGCTCACCCTTCTTATGTCATCCTCAACCTTTTTGCTGATTGGCTGGATGGCTGGCCCTTATTGGCCATCGTCGAACATGCCACATGTAAGAAGCTGGCAGCTCCACTCCATGCTATGCCAAAGGTCCTGTAGGAGAATCATCATGCCAACAACACAGGCCTCACAGTCACTGGTCTGTGCCTCCATACACCTCTATGCCACAAATACCCGGTGTAAGGTGATCAATAGTAAGGATATGTTTTGATATTGATGGCTGCCTCTCTGCTTCTGGGGATGTTAATTGACCACAGAGCACATGATCTGTATTGACAATGTCATACTGCGCAGCAGTGCACACTGCCCCATCTAGCAGCCCAGTCAGTTAATACACTGCTTCAAGCAGATGTCTTATTGAGGCCAAACACCTGCTAGACCATCTACCCTCTAGGCACTATGTTTGTGGCTTTCCCGCTCCTAACACAGAAGCTACTTTTCCACAAAACAAGGAAATTGGATAGGAGTATTCAATGCAAGTAGGAATTGACTGTGATGAAAATACAGAACTCCTACACGAAATTGGCGATAGTAGAGACTTTTTGTCAATCTGAAATACAGTGTCCCTGCTGTTTGGCCACCTACAAACCACATACAAAGCAGGAAAATCAATTTCCAGAGTCATTTTAAAAGAACCTCAACTCGAGCAGATCGTTTTCTCAGTTTCCACAGGGGCCTCTAGGAACATTCTGTGGTACTGCAACCTGATAGGCCAAGTGTTGTTTCTGACTCACAGGGACCACTAGTAATGTTGTTTGGTACCGTGCCCTGGTAAATCTAAGTATAAGAATGTAACTTTCCTTGGCATTTTAAAGCTATAAAAGTTGTATTCATACAGATGGCTAAATATATAATTTCACACTTTGGTTAACGATACGCCAACAATAAGAAAAGAAACAATTTAAGTGCAATGCTTTTGATTTTTTATTTAAGGAATGGAGAAAAAATGTAATGCATACAAAGGTAGTGAATATTGTTAGAAGCACTGCCAAGTACAAACAAAGTTTCAGGTGTACAACACAAAAAGACTTAAATTAATATAACAGTTAAGAATTCATTAGGTTTGAAAGGGGGGCGTGGCCATTTGATTTGTGGGCTGGGCTTCAGGTCCAGTTTTTAACACTGAATGAAGCATACATGCCAAAGGTGGTAACCCCAAGTAGCAACCTATGGACATATTTGAGTACAAATCTAACAAACAAGTACATCACATTTGAAATCAATACCCTACCATGGGGAACCCAAACTTACTGAATGTAAAAGGTGCAATGAAAGCTTAACACAGATTAGCCTTTGATGCCGGAGCGCTGTGGGGTTGCCATTACATGCCATCTTATTGTGGGGGGATATTCTCTGCATCCAAGATGGTGTGATCTGTAGAACAAAACAATACAACACCAACAGGCACCATTTGAAATACTGCCGGCAGTTACCTATTGAAAATAGGACCGCAGATAGACATTGTTCTGAATTATAACAGAGGATGATGCCTAGCACATGCTCCAACTGGAACATGTAATGATGTTTAAGATGAAAGTAGCTCTGTAAGACAAGGTCTGATGTCCGAGGATCATCAACACCCAGGGACTGTCTTGGAGCACCCGAAGGTTGAGAGAGTTAGCAGCCCTTGCACGCCAGTGTATGCTAGTTACACCACAATTCAGTGAAAGAAAATGGCTACCATGTGGATAAAAGCACATACTGCAGACCCAATCACATCATACTAACATCACAAAACTTCACATCCAATCAGGTAATGCTTACATCACAACACATTGGACCAATACCCACAAATAATTACAAGGACATGTTCAGAGACATTTTGCAACAACACATATCTATAACAGTAACTTGTTCATTTTTAATAAAAAAATAAACATATCACATAACATAAAAGCTCTAGTAGTTTTTTTAAAGCATCAATCAAGTCAAATAACTTTTTAGAACTAACATATAGTGGCTTTCATTTTGTAAGTGAAAGAGATGGGTGTTAAATGGGTGGACACATAACCAAAAAACACAAAATCCCTTTGTAGCCATCCTCATATGTCACCTCCATTGAAAAGCCTTACAGACCCTCATTCACAGCTCCTATTTGAAGCTCTTATTTTAAAGCTCTTATATAAATGACATTATTTTCGGCTTAAAGGTAGCACTTTCAGTGCCACCTAATAGCCAAAACTAGAAATTAGGGAATACAATGAAGGTGCATGGTGCAAAGTGGTAAACAAAAAGTGAAATAGTATAATCTGAATTGAACAAGTCTAAGAGATTGCAGCAAAAGAGAACAGTTAGTGACATGATCAAATAATGATAAAATGATCTAAATAATGTCATGCCAACTGGGGCAATAAGCCCATTTGGGTAGATCCAAAAGGCTTCATGCTTTTTCAATTTTTCACAATGAGCAGGGTGTTGGGATGACATGGGCTCTGTTCAAGTCCCTGAAAACGAAGTTGGGTAACGTTTTAATGAACATATCTAGCTTAAGCTATCCAATTCGGATGTCTGGTTTATGCTTGAGCATACATAAAACATCAAAAGGACTACCCTGTGGCCTTTAATTACATCAACAAACAATAACAAGCCCCTTGCCCCATGTATACACTCAAAGGGCATTAGTCCATGAGGTTACAATCCAGAGTATCTGTGGAAAAAAACATTGAGAAAAAAATCATATTTCACAAAACATTATATTATATAATACATATCACAAGGACAACAAATGGTATGTCTGGAGTCAGCTCCTACAAATTAATATATCACATTTCCATATTACATCTCCCTAATGGTCATCCAGCACCTTTCCCACACATCCAACCTTATTTGGCAGAGGTTCGTATTGACTACACATATATTGACTACAGGGATATAATGTGTTGTACTTGTAACTTGCATAATATAATATAATGTTTTGCGAACTATGATTATTTTATCAATAATACATGTTTATTTCATAACTACTCTGGATTGTCACCTCATGGACTAACGTCACTTGAGTGTATACAGAGGGCAAGGGGCTTGTTATTGTTTGTTTATTCTTGAGCATGCCATCTTTAGGTTTGCTCGATGTTTGCCCCAAGGAAACTTAAAACTTTAGAGCATGAAATCTGATAAGCAGGTAACATAATGAGTCAAAAAAATGTTTTTTCCAGTTTGTATATGTGTTCACTTTTAATTACACTGCTGCAGCATGAGGAAGACATATACACATTCCTTCTTTCTTCCCATGACTCTGTCCCATGGAAGTCTGTTGAAAGGGGAGTCTGGCTTTGGCGGTCTGCATGGCTTTTTCATGTCTTATAATTCTCGGTTGATGTAGCTCCTGGTACACTATTTGTGATTTCTTATTGGGCCTTTAGTCCTACAAGATTGGAAGGCTCAACCTCTGGCCTAGTACCATTAGCTAATCCCTGTAATTGGCACTGTGGCAGGTTCCAGTGGATTAGGATAGCCGGCAAGCAAATGTCCCCTGGATAAGACTAATATGCCCACCCCATTCTATGACATTTATATTAATTATAGTCACTTATAAATAAACCTTGTTTGTTTTAAAGTTGTCCTGATGCTGTCTTTAATTGTAAGCAATATAAAGTGTATTAATAAACATAACTGATTTCAAAGGAGGGGAGGTTTGAATTGCTCTATGGTTATTTGACTCTTGAGCACAGTCTGCTGCATTGTGTACTTTTACACTATTTTTCAGAGTGCAAAAGCAAAGAAACTAAAACAACAGGGCTATGAAATGCATGAATAAAAAAGTGTATTTAAATGAAAATGTATTCTCATGTAGATTTGATTCACCTTCTTTTTCCTGGTGCCGAATTATTTTGAATCATTGCTGAGCAATTCATAGCTAGATTAATGTTGTCTTGTAAAAGGTCACACAAGAGAACCCAATTCATTTTTACCTGGCCTATCACAGCTCTTGACAATCTGCCATTTAATACTGTTCCATTTCTGTGTCTGATAGGTACTGAAATTGCCCGCGTAGAAGCAGAAGATGGTGATGATCCCAACACAGACAATGCCAATATTTCATACACAATTCTGAGCCAGGAGCCTTCAGATCCCAATAATGGGATGTTTCATGTTGACAAGGATTCAGGAATAATAACACTACAGGATACAACCCTCAGCACAAGTAAATCAAAGCAATACATCTTACACGTCGTGGCCACGGACCTTGGGGGAAGTGAGGAGGGTGAGTCTGAGAGAATTATGGATTTAATTATTTATCACTAGGTGCTACTTGCAGGTATAACATTCCAGGCATCCCATTGGCTACTAGACGTTCCCCATAATGGCATCCATTGGATATATTACATAGAAGGTAAAGTGAATGTTCACCTTTGCAGATGGTATTATGTTCCATGGCACTACGCTTGGGTAGATAAAGGAATCCCTCTCCCCCTGTCTGAGTGAAGAAATGGGCCTTCAGAGGAGTACGGCTGGACATCTTACCATGACAGTGAGCCAAGGGGTGAGCCACATTTCCATGGGCTATTTCCACATATAAATGTGATATGCTTCACCTTGTAAAGCTCAGTGGATGTACCTGCTTATGGGATTTTCCACCAACTGAGTCCTTCGCTCGCCTTCACGGGTCTTAAAGTGATGTGCAGTGCCTTCCACTGAACAATAATCATAATCTCCCCCACCCCTCCAAAGAAGAAGCAGAATATTGTGTATAAAATGCAGTTACCACTTAGTGGACATTTTGGACCACCTCTTTAATATGGGCCCAGTTGCACAGTTTGGGAATTCGTGCAAATGTAGACACAATTACTGAATGTGTGTTGTCATTTGATTGCAAGAACAACTTTAATAGAACTCGATGTGCATAAAGTACAAAACTGTACACCAAAGGTAATGAAGATACATGATCTTTAAGCAGATATCTGGGTACATGATTGTGGAAAATCTGAAAAAGCTGCAGGAAGCAATCGTAGGAGCGGAACAAAGAGACACGAAACAAGAGATTAACCACATTTGCCTAATCAATGTACTTATTAGTGAAACTCAAAGGATAACTGTTAAGCTTATCATTAATAAATCAAAATAAATGGTTCTGGGAGATTATTGAGGGTAATAAATAGGCTCAATTCAATGCAACAATCTGCTTCTCACTCCAATCAGATTTCTGCCAGTGGCAGGGTGTTGTTCACTGAATGGGGGGTATGGCAGTAAAGTATTTTCCATCCTGATTTAAAAAAAAAAAGAATGGGTGCCAAATGAGTGTTTGCGCTCGCTAGGCAGAGGCGGGGAGACAACCAACCCCTCTGGAGCAATGACGCGGATGCACGCGGATACAAACAGGACAGAAAAGGGGTTGCAGAATGATGACCTATAGATCCAGTATATAAAAAGTTGCAAAAGACTCTGCTGTCAGAAATTCCACTGTTGACAGGCCTGAGGATACATTCCAAGGGAAGAGACAGGGATTGATGAGATACTCTGCTCTTCAGACATTATTATTAGAAAGATATGGGATGATGGAAGCTCCTCTGAAAGACAAGCCAGATCTCTGTACACTGTTTGAGTCTCCGACCCGGCTGGTATGCACATGCGTTAAGCCGGAAGAGTTAGCGTTTACTAAATATTAGGCTGCAGACCCGGGCTAAGAGTTGCCCTTTGAGCAGTGGGAGAAATGGCCGGGAAGGCAATATTGTACCCCATCACTTTCTGCAGCTTTACTACTAGATTAAATGTGTAATGTTTAAATCTAAATAAAATATGGAAATGTCTTCTAGTATGGCACTTTATTATATACATTCTGTTTTGATAAACATTGTTGCGGAAAACAAAGCAGCACATGGACTGATGCAGTGTGTCAAGTGATTGTGAGGTTTACAACAATTTCTATAACAGTACGTGATCAGATTGGGAGGAAATCACAATGTTTTCCTCAGTACTACACAGTGGGTGGCACATATTGTCCTGCTTGTGTCTACAGATCTATGAAAATATCGTGCAGGCAGTTTTCCCCACATCCTTCAATCCTGAATTATTCAGGACACTATGTTGCTTAATTTGAAGTGCAGGGTATGTTCTCTCGGTTGTGTTAATAATAAACCTTTTCATGGCAGTCAAAGTTTCACAGAGACTAATTGTATCTGATTGCTGAAAAATCCAGTAAGGTTTTTCTGTGACTCGTACACGTTTAGTAAAAGCTCAGGGTAGTGGATGGTCAAAAGTGCCCCAACACTGCATGTTAGGAGTCTCTTTCCCAGTAGATTTGTGGAATTGATAAAAAATTATGAAGAAAAAGTGATTTTGTCTTATTGATATATTCCTTAGCTGCTGTAATGACATCCCTCCGCTGGAAGTTCTTGACTCTTTGAAACATAGAAGTAATTGCTCTCTGGAGACAGTCACCACTGATCAAATGAGAGCTCTGCCTTCCATCTACAAAAATGGGACCATCAGACCACATGTCCTACTATTTGTAGCCTCCTCCTCCACCTTGCGCCCCTTCCTGTTTCCGCTCTTTCCAATTACTCGCTCCTTTCCACTGGAACCGCCTCCCCCTCTCCATCCGCTCCTCTCCCTCCTACCCCACTTTCTGCACTTCTCTAAAATATTATCTCTTCCATTCACCTCCCTAACACCTTTTTGCTTCCTCTCTTACTGCTGTTTCCACCACTACCCACAACTCCTACTCGCTATCTAAGTTTCGTCCCTCTCCGCTCACGCTTAACTTCATCAATAATGTAAATTGTTCCTTGTACTGTTTTCTGGTTTTGATTCAATTGTTATGTAATGCTTGTTCTTCTTGTAAAGCACTTTGGTGTAAAGCGGTATATAAAATGTAATAAATACTAATACGAATAAATACTCTGTGAAAGTGGTGCAGTAAGTGTAGGGAATTGAGTGGGTGTGATCATTTCTATAGCACACCCCTACGGATGGAACTGCCTCTTGGCATTGGTCACCACAGCGTAGGTACATGTTTCTGGGATTCTATCGGCTGAAGAGGTGGATTCGAATCCCAGATGGTTGGGTCACTCTCTGGGAGAGCTAGGCAAGTTGTTACAGTTTTCCGGTCCCAGATGCTGAAATGTCTGCTTTTTTGCTGGTAGGAAGAAAAATGCGGAATCCTAAGGTGGCCTTTGGCACTTTGTGAAAGAGACTGCAGTGCCCAAATATGGTACATTTTAGCAGAATGATAACCAGGGGAAGAGGTATGCAGAAACTTATGAATAAAACACGGGAATTTGAAGAGGATTCTAATGATAGTGAAGAACCAGTGGAGAGAGTTGTGATCAGCTGAGATGTGACTTTATTTGGACAGACCAGGGTAAAAGACAAATCGCTGAATTTCTGGTTATCTGGAGCTTGCATAGCCTAAACACTGGTTAATTCGAGAATAGACTACAATGTTATCCTTGAGCAGAAAGTGGGAAAAAGATTGAGATATGCCAGCGAGGAAAGATAGCTTTTTTAACGTGTTTATTTGTGAAGAAGGGCAACAGCTCGGTCTAGCAAAATGCCCACTTTCGTGTCCTAGCAAGATGCAGGAAGAAAAAGAATTCAAGAGTATGAACTACTTCTGGTTTTTAGTCATCTGAGGGTGGAAATAATTATCTGAGCTGTAGCCTCATTAAGGTAAAGCAAGGTAGGTGCCCTTCATTTTATGATAGCCATCAACGTGTTACCCAATCAGAGTAGAGGGACTGGGTGTTAAGTCCCTCATGCAGATTTACAGATGTTTGTCATCAGCTTTGGGCTGAGGCTGTAAATATAAACAATGAATAGAAGGAAGGAGGGAGGGTATTTTTAAGGGAGACAGTAAGTGAACTTTGTAAGGAGTAAGGTGAAAGAATCAATAAAGATGTGCTGGGTCCTCTCAGAAAGAAACGAGTGAAAACATTTGAGAGTCACAGGAAACAGACAGACCACAGAATATAACCTTTTAAGCATCACGTTGGGGTCCATTGTGTTAACACAGCAGATAGATCTAATTTGATTTGATTTTTGATTTTATTTATAAAGCACAAAAAAACAGGCCCAGGGGCAACCGGGCGCATACTCTTAAACATGTTACAAAAAGCAGTAGTTACAGAAGTTACAAAAATATACAGCATATATACATGTACATACTCTTAAACATGATACAAAAAGCAGTAGTTACAGTGAGTTACAAAAATATACAGCATATATACATGTACCGAAGGGTACATTAACAGCGTATAATACAGGGACAGAGCAGAGAGAAAATGTATATTCAGTCCTGTACCCCACATGGAGTCTGGACTGTGTCAAGGTCTCATGAGTCTTGGGAGAGCAGCCATGTTTTAGCATTGTTCTTGAAGGAGTGGAATGATGGTTCAATTCTGATTGGTGTGGGAAAGGTGTTCCAGAGTTTGGAGGCCAGGACGCGGAAGCTCACCCCACCAGCTTTTTGGAGTTTGCATCTAGGCACAATGAGGCTGTGAGTTTGGGCTGCTCTGGTAGGTCGAGTGGAGGTGTGGCGTGAGAAGCGAGCGGACAGGTAAGGTGGGGCGTTGTTGCTCAGACATTTGTGAGTCAAAGCTAGGGTTTTCAGGGCAATTCTCTGTTTTACCCGGAGCCAGCGTAAGTCCGATCTGACGGAGGAGATATGAGAGCGTCTCGGGATTTTTAAGGCTGCCCTTAAGGCATTATTTTGTACATTTTGCAATTTATTAAGGTTAGACTGACTGGTCCCTAGGTAGAGAGCACTACAGTAGTCGATTTCGGCCATAACAAGAGTTCTGGCGAGTATGATACAGTTGGTGGAGTTTAGGAAGGGTTTACAGGCAGTGATAAGTTTGCAGGTATAGGCCGAAGCGGACCTAACTGCATTTATTTGTCTGTTCAGAGAAAGCGAGGAGTCAAGATAGACCCCTAGCGTCTTAGCATCTTTGGAGACTTTAATGTCATTGCCGTCAATAATGAAGGACTTGTAGGTTTGGTCTAGTTTGTTGAGCCGATGATTTGATCCTAAAAGTAAGAGCTCAGTCTTATCATCGTTAAGGCAAAGTTCGTGCTGTGCCATCCATGCCTGGATGACCGAGTAAACATCGTTAAGGGCTTTGGTGTCAGCTGTGTAGTCTCCTGTGATAGGGATGGGTATCTGGGTGTCGTCCGCGTAGTTAGTGTAGGAGACACCCAGATAGTCAAGCACATCGAAGAGGGGTTTGGTGAATATATTATACAACGTAGGGCATACACACGAGCCTTGAGGAACGCCACAGTGAATAGGGGAGGGATACACTGATGCCAGCGGTGAGAAGACCCTCATGGATCTATTGCTCAGGAATGAGTGGATCCAGGCATTGGCAGAGTCAGAGAAGTGAGCTGCGGATTTGAGATGCTGGCAGAGTATTTGGTGATTGACCAGATCAAAAGCCGCGGAGAGATCGAGGAGAAGGAGAAGAGCTAGCTTCCCATTGTCCGTCAGTGACTCCATCTGAGTTTTCAAGTGGATCAGAGCTGACTCCGTGCCATGTTTAGGGCGGAACCCTGATTGTCTTAAGCCCAGGATATTGTTTAGTTCGAGATAATCCTGAATCTGCAGGTAGGCTGCGCGGTCCAGGATCTTGAGCAGGAATGGGACTGTAGTAATAGGTCTGAAGTTAGTTGGGATATTAGGGTCAAGGGAGGGTTTTTTGAGGAGTGGGATAACCCATGCATCCTTTAGGTTGTCGGGGACAATACCCGCCTTGAAAGAAGCATTTATGAATGCTGTAATGAACGGGGCTAGCTCATGAGATGCTTCCTTGATAATAGGTGCTGGGCAGGGGTCGCCTTGCCAATTGGAAGGTTTTAAATTGTTTATGATGTTTTCTACTTCGAGAGTAGTGAGTGGGGAGAAGGAGAAAGGTTTATGCGGATAGGTTAAATGTGTATTAAGTGTAGGTGTGGTCGGTGGTTGGTCAAGCTGTAGGGATTTCTGTTTGTCCCTGATTTTCAATTGGAGGGTTGCAATTTTACCCAGGAGTGCTGACTGAATATTGGTGCACCAAGTGTTGTCTTTGGAGCAAGAGTCAGGGGGGGCTGCAGGTGTCTCGAGTTCCTTAAGGATATTAAAGAGTTCCTTAGTATTGGACTGGGCTGACATAATGCGGTTATTATAAGAATCTTTTTTTGCCTGGAGTACAGCTTCTTTATAGTTAAGGGTGGCTATTAGAGGACTGTCCTTGTGGGCGTCGGAGTGGTGACTTCTCCAGCGTGACTCTGCTGTGCGTTTCTCTTTGCGTAACACTCTAAGCTGGGGAGTAAACCACGAGTTAGGGTGTGCTCGTTGTTTGGGTTTCCTCAGTTTGAGCGGGGCGATAGAGTTGATGGCTGCAAACAGTGACTGGTTATACATGTCGGCTAGGTTGGTGGGGTCTGAGCAAGTGTCAGGAGCATTATTTAGTGTGAAAAGGAATAGGGGGAGTCGTTTTTCTGTCGTAATGTTCTTTTTATTTCTAGTGAGGGTGGCTGGGGCGACCAAAGGCCTGGGTGGTGGGGCTGCTTCGATGCTGAAAGTGATGACATGGTGGTCAGACCACAAGGAAGGGGCGTTGTAGATTACGCTAATATTGCAATTGGTGTCACTAAGCCAGTCAAGGGACTGCCGTTTAATGTGGGTGGGTTCCTGTATGTGGTGAGTGAAACCTAAATCTGTTAAGGTATTAGCTAGGTCGAGGGCCGCAGGATCATTAGGGTCTTGGTGTCCTAGATTGAGGTCGCCAAGAATGATGGTTTGGGAGTTGGATTTAGCATTGTTGAGTACTAACATAGAGATATCATCCACAAAGGATGTGGGTGGACCAGGGGGTCTCTATATTAGGTGGATGGTAGCCGTTTGGTTAGCTGAGAGTCCGAGCTTGACAGAGAGTAACTCTACAGTTTCCACCTTAGTGCTTGTGATGGTTCTAAGTCCTAATGAGTTTCTAGCGATGAAAGCAATTCCTCCACCTCTCAAGGTGCGATCACATCTGATGATGGAGTAATCAGTGGGGATGGCCAATGAGAGTGCTGGGCCGGAAGCCGCGTACAGCCAGGTCTCAGAGATGGCGATGAAGTCGAGTTCCTGAGTTTTGATAAGATCAGCAATGTCCAGAGCGTGCGCAGCTAGGGATCTTGCGTTAATCAGGGCAGCTTTAATTAAACCAACGTTGCTTGATGAAGCTGTGATGGTTTGAGGGTGATGGGGCATGGGTGAGGTGGCTGTTTGTGGAGGCGGGCTGTGCGTTTTGAGGTATGGGCTCAGGTACATGGGGTGTCCCTTCTTACCCATAAGTCTTGATCCTAATCTTAGGTTTCTAAGAGTGATAGGACATGGTTGGTTGGGTGAGGGTTTTTTGGCAAAATTGTCGAGCCATAGGGCCAGATTGTTGAGGTAGATGTTGTGGTATTGAGGTGCAGTACTTTGGTAGGTATCAGGAGATCTGTGAGAGGTGGCCATGGATGAGGTGTGCAAGGAGCCAGGTGCAGCTAACTTGGGAGGTGGTAGGTGTGACGACCTGGTAATTGACCACACTGAGAGTAGTACTTGTAATGAGGAGAGCAGTGACCTTAGGGAGGACCAGCGTGGTAGCATGTTACCAAGATTAGAGAGGAAGGGCCGCCGGGTCTGTGAGGCAGTTATAGGTAAGCGTTACAGGCACTTTTTGGCTAGGCAGTGCATGCTCTGTACGAGCAATGCAGGCTAATGAGTTTAAGACAGGTGAAATCTACTTATTCAGAGTCAAGAAATGGGGGTGCATCAGATCAGGGTACACAGGCAAAGCAAATACCAAAGCTTGCATATACATTAGCATGTTAGGCAGGGAACAATGCAGAATGCAAGAAGCGTGATCTAATTGTAACAGTGCAACAATTCAGGCAGAGAAGACATTCTAGTGTTGGCAGCAAGTATTGGCAGATCAGGTAAATGTCAAGTTGAAAGGCACGGCAGAGTAAGGCAGGTACCCTGGAGTTAGCTTAGATCATGTGGACATGTCTTATGCGGAGCGGTGCAACATACGCAGGCATAGATCAAGGTGTGGCGCAGCAAATTAGGGAATACACAATGAACGTATCAGGCAGGCAGAGTAGCATATAACATGGAGCTAACAAGTGGGTCCACGTTGCGGTTCTGAGCAAGAGCTCAATAATTTCAAAAGCGAGTATGGGGTTGGCAGCATAGTAATGTCAAGACAAGCACAGGCGAACAAAACCCGCAAATGAAAGCGGTGCCGTGGTTATGCAAGCACAGGCGAACAAAGCCGCAAATTAAAGCGGTGCCATGGTCATGCAATGTGAAGGTATGGGCTGGGCGGCCATCACCTCTTTGTTTTGCATTGTCACCCCGAGTGGGATGGGTATGCCCAGACGTGGGTCCCGTGCCTGCTGGGCCTAGAGACCCAAGCTACTCCTCACTGATGAGCCCCAACAAGGGCGAAACATGTTTGGGGATGCTTGTGGTCTCGTGCAGAAAGGATGTAACCTAGCAGTTCGGGCTGGACTGCCCCTTTTGGGGTGGGGCCAAGCCTGATTTGCATATGGTCTTTCCCCTTCTGCAATGGCTTGCCAGGCGAAGAACGGTGGTCTGGAGGGTTGCCCAGAGCAATGCCAGTGGTTAAGATTCATTATAAACCTTCCAGCCATCATCTCTTTGTTTTGCATTGTCACCCCGAGTGGGATGGGTATGCCCAGACGTGGGTCCCGTGCCTGCTGGGCCTAGAGACCCAAGCTACTCCTCACTGATGAGCCCCAACAAGGGCGAAACATGTTTGGGGATGCTTGTGGTCTCGTGCAGAAGGGATGTAACCTAGCAGTTCGGGCTGGACTGCCCCTTTTGGGGTGGGGCCAAGCCTGATTTGCATATGGTCTTTCACCTTCTCTAATGGCTTGCCAGGCGAAGAACGGTGGTCTTGAGGGTTGCCCAGAGCAATGCCAGTAGTTAAGATTCATTATAAACCTTCCAGCCATCACCTCTTTGTTTTGCATTGTCACCCCGAGTGGGATGGATATGCCCAGACGTGGGTCACGTGCCTGCTGGGCCTAGAGACCCAAGCTACTCCTCGCGGATGAGCCCCAACAAGGGCGAAACATGTTTGGGGATGCTTGTGGTCTCGTGCAGAAGGGATGTAACCTAGCAGTTCGGGCTGGACTGCCCCTTTTGGGGTGGGGCCAAGCCTGATTTGCATATGGTCTTTCCCCTTCTGTAATGGCTTGCCAGGCGAAGAACGGTGGTCTGGAGGGTTGCCCAGAGCAATGCCAGTGGTTAAGATTCAGTCTAAATCTTCCAGCCATCACCTCTTTGTTTTGCATTGGCAATGAGAACAGACATAGGCAATGCAAGCAAATAAAGCACTGAAATGGTGCGATCACTTGGTGGCAAGCAACCGTGAATAGGTAGCGACTAGGGGCTCAAATATGCAGTTGGCTCAGTTGATTAAAGTCAGGACGCTCGTAATAGATGTGCAGACCTAGTACAGAGGTGTGCATGGAGCACGTTGCTACGTTGCTACAGCTCGTCAAGTGGCGTATGTGGTTATATTAGCATAGTAAAGGCATTATCAACATCAGGATAGATAGTATGTCAGCTAGTTCAACAGGCAAGATAAATGCTTGTAGGGCAGTAGGCACAGAGCGGACAACTTATATAGCTACACTAGGTAGCAAGCTTGTGGGAATAAGCATAGCATTCGGAAGCGCTGAAATAGTTGATAACGTTACTAGTCTTACTTTCAGGATGATGAGAGCGCTAGTCCACAGGTTCACGAGGAGGAGAGTCAGCTGTGTAACCACAAGCAGGGATTAGTGTGAGGTGAAAAAGGGCATAGTGTCCAGGCGAACGGCGAGTAAGGCTGAGGACAGGCTAGGAACGGAGTCAGCCTTGTTTCACTGGGCCTTGGTCAGAGTGGGCCGGCTTCGCCTGCCGGCTCACGATAGTTAGCTGAAGAAGGGTCACCAGCCAATCGGGACTCAGCAGCATCTGCTGGGTGGATTAGGCAGTGGATGCCTCAAATGGGTGGCGAGCCGCCATCTTTGAGTGTGCTGGGCTCCACATGGTGAGCAAAGGTGGAAGCATGCACACGGTCGCAATTTCGGCCGGAAACACAGCGCCAAAGCAGATTTCAGTTACAGGGACAGCAAGGGCATCTGGGCATCGTAGCTGGGCTATTGTAATACGGAGAATCCGTTTTTGGCAAAGCAGGGTGTTATACCCATTATCAGCAGCCTGCAGAGCCTTGCCCCACATGGAAAAAACAGCTGCTTGTCACATGTCTGGAGTGGAGGTCTGACTGAAACATATTTTAGAGAGAATGAGCAGTAACATATTCCTGGAGATGTTAGGTGCTAATGGCTTCTAAGGATTTAGAAAGCAGTGGGAGGATTTTTGTGATTGGCCACTAGCTGGAAGGGGTAAAATTCAGGGAAAACCCTTTTATTGAAGAGGCAGTAAAATATCAAGGTTTGGAGAGTCAAAAGCTTGTAATGATTTTTTACCGGGTCCATGGAATGGGCAATTACCGGGTCATGCCAACCTTGGCGGACCCGGTAATTGCCCATTCCATGGGCCCAGTAAAAGTTGATCCCCATTCCCATTTGAGCCCCATAGGGCTCAATAGGAATGGGGAGGGAGCTAACAACGGGGCCGTTAATAATGGGCCCGTTGGTAGCTGCCTGGTCCCCTCGCGGGACCCGGAAAGGATGTCTGGTCTGAGCAGACATCCTTTCCGAATCCCGCGAGGGAACCTTGTAATAGGGTGGAGTGGGTTTAACGGCACTGGCACCATTACCGGTGCGTTAAACCCATTCCGCCAGCCTCGTAATGAGGCCCACTGTGTCGGACACCAGGCATCATCCCAATACCGCATCAAAGGTATGAAAGACGTTATGCACGCAGACAACTGTATCAAATGTAGCCTCGAACTGACATGGTAGAAGGATGTGTGCATACACTGTTGAAAATCGAAGAGCTATAAGTTAAGTCTGACATGTGCAACATGACGTCATAAGGAGAAGATGCAAAGGCACACTGAAATGATATGTGAATACTTAAAGAAAAAAGATGTGACTGCAGTAACAAAGCAACATTTATGTAAGAACAAAGAAATCATATACACTGAGAAGATACCTGAGAAGAGATGCAGATGTACATACACCAAAACGCAAGGTAGATGAGACATATAGAAGCTTGCTGCAGCAGAAAATATAACATGGGTAAAGCACCCAGGATGAAAAATGGACGTTGGTTTCATATAATAGTAAGCAAGACGCCTGAAGGCGAGAGACCAAAGCTGCAGAGCCGACAGGCACTGGAAAACAGCTTTGTGCAAAGAACAACGGGTATTTGCTTGGCTCAGGATCGAGGAGGCCATAGCAAGATGCAATTGCACGGCACAAAAGGAGTCAAAGAAGATAAACTACATATGCACAACATTTCTCTTTTAGATTAAGCAAAATAGTGAACATTTGCAAGTGCCAAGTATTGAATAATCAACGAAGCAGAACACATATGCAAGACAGAGCAACCAAGTCTCCAGAGGCCAAGAGGAGTAATAGTTCCCAAAATATTTGAATCAAATAGCACTAAATAAAAGGTCAGAATGGACAAAATCGTGGTCTTCTCACACATGGTGCAAGAATGGAAAACAAGGCCTATTCATTAAGCTCCAGGCAAATGAATAGGCCTTGTACCTTGACTCCCTTAAATGTCCTGAGCAAGAGAACAGTCAGCAAGGTCAACGACAAAGAAGAAGTCTTGGCTTAGAGCCTAACTGATGATATGTGGTAGGCAAATTGGCCAAGTGGGAAGTGATCTGACGTTGCTCACCGCACCTGGCTTTCATTTTGCTTACGTGCTCCTAACGAGCCGATTGTGCAAGTTTGAGAGAGAATGCCAACCACTCATGAGGGCCTATGTAGCAATGGATTATACATTGTTGCAGAAGCCAATCCGCTGCTGTTATTCTGCTATTAATCTGTATTATACCTAGTTAGAGATAGTTCAAGGCGTGCCTACCAGATAAAGGGCAGCCAATTGTGTTAATAACAAAAAAAAGTATAGGTATATATGATCCCCTAACCAATCCCTCCTTTCGATAGGTTTTTACTATTTGCCCGTAGGATGACATCATAGCTGACATACATTGAGGTATAGAGCTTTTGTGTACTTGATATGTATTTGAGAATGAGTGAGCTGCAATCTATTTGTTCATCCGGTTTCCCTACATCATTGAGCTGATAATAAAGTAGTAATTTTGCCCCATATTCTTTGAGTCTGCCCGATTATTTGGGTCTGAGATCGTTTATTGGCAATTCCATCTGGCACTTGGAACGCTTGAGGTGTGACTGCACAAGGTGATTAAAGATACTAACGGAGGCAGTGAGGGATGAGGTAATTGGAAATGGTGTGAGAATGGAGTAGCAATTCTTATTATGAGTTAACTCTCCTATATATACATTTCAGGTAGGGATTCCCCATTTTAAGAGGTCTGTTTTCTTGCACTTGGAAATCTTAAGGCAATGGTCTTGTTAATGAATAGGGTTGTTGTCTAGTGATTAAGGTGTTATCAGTTGTCTGGAATATTCCCCTGCCTTCATACTTATCCCCTGTGATTTCCCTATGTACAAAAGAAAGATTTGCCATAAAGATGGCCATAAAATTGGAGGAAAGGCTGATTTATTTTATAGATCTTTCTGTCCTAATGGTCTTCAATTTTAGAGATGCACGTTTATGTGTGCACTATGGGCATCTATGCTGTTTGATTTTGCTTCATTTGGGAGGAGCCCAATAGGTACACATTTATGTGACTAAAGGATTGAAGTGAGAAGCAAAAGTGCTACAGGTAAATTGAGGGCCTGGGAGGATCGCAGAAAGGGGGTAATGGCCACAATTCTTATGACCAGGTCACAGAGAGGACATGTGGAGGGAAAATATGGGTTCCTGAGTAGTTCTGAGTGTTTTTCTAGACTGACTAGTTGGAGGAGACAGATATGTGTGATTGTCAAGGGATAGCAGCTGTAGCAGTGAAGGTGATGAAGTGCTGAAGTGTCAGATCACTGCCAAAGAGAACTCCCCACCCCAGAGTTTGAGCTTTCAGGCCTGAGGTATGGATGTGATGGGGAAAGGTAATGGGATAGGAGATAAAGGGCATGGCATTGGAGGCTGGAATGAGAGTGCTTCAGTTTTGAAAATGTTCGACATCAAGAATGCAGAATGACCCAGGATGGATGACAGATAGGAAGTTCTCCAGCTTTGGATCTTTCATCAGACTGGTAATTTTCTATAGGAAAATGCCATGGCAAAAGTCCCATAGGCCACCTCATTTTGGTCCCTTTTGACTCCAGCCAATGAGATGGCAGGGCTTAAGCTCCAGCCCAGGCAGCCATCCTCAGATTTGTCAATGTAGTCTTCAGACAGGGGAATCCTCTCAAGCTCTCCGAGCTAACTTCAAATGTCTTTTGTTCTTTTAAACTCCTCTGGTAAGCTTTTTACTGCTGGGGTTTTACTTACATACTTTAAGGTTTTGGAAACCTTTTATTCAACTTGAAAACATTGCGTTATCCTGGCCCTCAAGGCACGTCATAGCATATAATTGCATACATGCTTGTAAGGGACTGCAGTAAGTGTGGAAAGAGGGTTATTTTCATCAGGAACCCCCACAAGTACTCATTTACTGCCTGTACCCGCATGACATCAAGGCTTGTAAGATTTGCCAGACCTTTCCAAAGAAAACGCTGGAAGACAGGCACAGAAGGCTCCTTCTACCTCTTGTGAGCAGATGTCTTCTGATGACGAATCCTCTAAGACTATGCCTTCTACCTCTCAAAGGCAAACTGAGAAGCAGGCTCCTAAAAGGAGAGCTTCTTCAGTAGACGGAGTGGATTCACCACACTCAAAATCGAAGAAGGGGAAGGAAAAGGGTGCCTCCAGTTCTGAGAAAGTCTCCAAACACTATCAGAAAGGTGACCAGCTCAAAAAAGGTAAGCATCCTATTGCTACAACTTTGTCGATGGAGCAGACATCTATGAGGGCACCATCCACAAGAGCAGGTTTGCCAGCAGCAGCACCTCCCAAAGAATCTGGCCCGTCGATGCGCAGTAGAATCCACAGAGAAACACTTGTCGATGAAGAAATCAGAATCATCGTCGACAAAGACCTCGTTGTCGAAGGACTCGTCAACGGTATCCTCATCAATGAAGCAGTCATCATCTTAACATCATTCATCGACGAAATCGTCATCGACAGAGAAACACGTTCCGCCGATGAAAATGTCACCGTACACTGCCCCATGAGGGTCAATTTCTATGGAGTTCATCGATAAGCCACCTGTTCAGCACATACTTACTTAAAAGGAGCCAATTGAGTGGGAATCAGTGACTCCTGCTATAGGGAGCAAGAGCACTGGTGCACAGCTGTCTCCAATCACCAAGATGGCTGAACCTTCAGACCTCATTCTACAGGAGGAGTACTCAGAGGTAGAGGAGGAAATACAGCCACCACTGCCTAAAGAACACAACCCTTACTGGCAGCCCGTCATGGAGGATACATCGGACCCATTCGATCTGGCCTTGATGCAGTTGACGCAGCGGATAATCGATGAATTTCAATGAAAAAGAGGGCTGGACTGACAACTCCATTAACGAGACAAGAGGGATGTATGCCTTGCAGGAGCATGTCACCTATATCACACTGACCCTCCCACAGCAGGTTGCCTTTGGTACACCCTCGACATAGATCACCATCAGTGGGTAGCCAGTGCAGACACTGCTCACACTACAGCAGGTCACCTACGTGCAATTCACCACCAGAAGCACCTCAGAAGCTAAGACGTTCTCCATCTGCACTGAGGTCCTCGCCTTCTAATGCTCGGGTCATCAGAGCCCTATCTACTGTTACAATCTCTGAGTGGCAGGAAGACCTGGTTGATGCTGATGACGGAGACAACCTTTTCAGGGATTTCTCTGACCCTGACACACAGGATGATATGTCGGAGGAGGGTGAACTTCCCAGAGACGCACCTGATGACGAACTGAATGAATGGGACACCCATATAATTGGGAAGCAGAGGAGACATGACTATCCGGGTGGTCATCACAATCGAATGGTATAGTGTCATTCGCTTCTATCATAGCAGCAGAGATTTTTCAAATCCAAATAGCCACTGAAGAGAAGAAGTTGGTTGTGAACATAGAGACAATCGACGATACACAGTAGCCACAATAGCAATACTGGACACAATTTGGGAGGCTGATGAAAAGATCTTAGCAACATCGCTCCCCACACCTGCGCTGCTTGCAAGGCCGGAAAAGAAATATAAAGCTCCCAACTCTGTACCTATGCGTCTACGAGGTCATCCTAAACCAGACTCTGTCATCACATTGGTGGTTAGGAAGAACCTGCAAAACCAAGCATCACCACTTACAGCCCCACCAGACAAGGAAGGGAGAAGCTGGAGGACATGGGAAGGAAGGTATCTGTAGTGGCGTCGCTGGTGATCAGGGTGGGCAATATAATGGCTACCACAGGCTGATTTGATAGAGAGCTGTGGCTCAAGATGTCCAGACTAGCCAAACACTTGATGGTGGAGTTTTAGGAAGAAGCAAAGTCCATAGTGACTGACGGTGCAAGAACTTCCAAACACATGATTGATGCTGCAGTAGATGTGTCCCAGTGAGGATTCTGGCAGATGACTCATGCACGGTTCTGAGGCGCAGGGTGTGGATGAAGGCCACGCAGTTTAGGCCTGAGGTTCAGGCACAGGTATTGGACATGTCATTTGATGGGCAGGAGCTCTTTGGAAAGAAAATCTATGACCATCTAAAGGGCATTAAATTGGACACTGACACAGCGAAAGCCATCAGTTCCCTCATGGGTAAGGACAAAGATCACCATCCCTTTCATTCTTTTGGAGGCTCAGGAACCAAATACAGATCTTCCGGAAGATCCTTCCAGGCACAAGGTTCATCGTCAGGCTCATACCAGATCAGTGGCAGATACCAGCAAACTTCTTCCAGGTATCAGTCACAGAGAAGTAGTAGTGGGTCGGTCCAGAAAAAGGCCCAAACCAAGAAGAATTGACTTCAGGACGCCACGGCTCCCACATTGCACCCCAGTTGGAGGGCGGATAAGTCAACACCTACAGCAATGAAATCTCATCACATCTGACAAGTGGATGTTACAAGTGGTGCAAAGCGGGCATACCATTAAGTTCCTCCATCAACCCCTATTTCACCCTCCACAACCATGAAGGGTCCATCTTCTACAACAACTAACAGTGGAGGTAGACAAGTTGCTACTAAAGACGGCGATAGAGCGAGTTCTGCCCTGGCAGCAAGGAAGAGGGTTCTATTCACATTTCTTCCGGATCAGGAAGAAAAATAGATAATGGCATCCAATTCTTGATCTAAGGGCCCTCAACAAGTTTATAGGTTGTGTCAAATTCAAGATGACATGCCTTCAGATGGTCTTCCATTGGCTAAACAAGGGTGAATTTCTGGCCACCTTAGATCTGGAGGGCGCTTATTTTCATATACCGATCCACCCAGGACACAGATAGTAGCTACGATTCTCGGTAGGGAAAGACCATTTCCAGTTCAGGGTACTCCCCTTCTGACTCAAATCTGCACCAAGAGTGTTTACAAAGTGCCTGGCACCTGTGGCTGCCCATCTCAGAAGATCAGGAGCAGAGGGCTTCCCGTACTTGGACAACCGGTTCATAAATGGAAATTCTCCAGGAGCAGCATCAAGGACAGTGGAGCGAACAGCAACCCTGCTCCAAAGCCTGGGCTTCGCCATCAACAGGAACAAATCATCACCTATGCCAGTGCAGACCTCGATCTTCCTGAAGGCAGATCTAGATAGGGATATCCCAAGGGTGCAACCATCCCCAGTCAGAATAGGACAGATACTAGGTCTAGTTGCCTGATTTCTAGAGAATGCAACATACACAGTACGGCAATATAAGTCCCTCCTGGACAAGCTGTTCTCCTGTATCTTCCTCATCCCAAATTGCAGGCAACGAATGAGGCCCATCCAAGAAAAACTAGACCATCAGAGTGTGGGACATATTTACCCATTCAGCTGTATTCCTTTCCATAACCGAACTGCACTTCAGCAGAAGCAGCAAAATGGCTGCACTGGTTCCTGTGTGAGCACCATTGCCTCACGTTAAAACTGAGTTTTGCAACTACAAAAAGATGGCTGCACCATCTTGCCAAGCACATATTGGGCAGGATGGAACAAGGGGGCACACTGAGAAAGCCTGCCAGTGGGTTCTTACATATACAAAAGAAGGGGAGTGAAAAAGCAGCGCTGCTTTGCTGCAAGCCCAAAGTTACCATTTGACAAAGGGAAATATTTACATTTAAAAATGATGCCACTCTGATGCTCTTTTCCTCTGTTCCTCATCACACTACTTTCATTAATAAGACCCTGCCAGGCCCATTCACATTCACATTTTGCTCCAGCAGACAAGAGCCGTATCCCTGAATGACAGGCTGTTGTTGAGAGCTGAAGAAATCAAAAGAAGCTTTACTTCTGCTACATGGGAAATGCTTTACTTTTGGGCTACACAATATCAAAGATCAATGCGTCAAAGAGGCTCTGGCTCTCTGGGCCTATGTTAATTTTAGTGCATCTATGTTTAACCAAATTGCTACATACAAGAAACTAACTCTGGCTACAAAACAATGTGAGAATTCAGAGAGAAGAGAAAAACCGAAGTTGCAAAGAAAATGTCAGCAGTCACCACATGTTTAAATGTACTTTTGCAAATAAAGGAACATTCTTGTTTAAAAGTGTATGTTGGATAATGCCCTGCACTTATCTAGCAATGTGAAGGGGGTTTTGTGCTGTGAAACATATATGGGAGAGCTTATTCAACATGCTTTATTCTGAATTATAACAAAAACAAATAAAAGAAAGTATTAAATTGCATTGGCTACATGGAGGAAATCAGCCCCAAACAGGTTTCTGCTTGGGGGTTGCCAGCAACAGAAGGCTCCTCACAGTAGATGCTAGAACACACAAGTGCTAATTGCTACCTTGGCAGACTTTTGTCTGGGCTGAGGCCTCTTATAATGGAACTTCTGGGACGCCAACCTGTGAAGTGGAGGGGGCCATAAACATTCAATCAAACTAGGGAACCCCTCCTCCCCACACTAGGCTGAATTGACAGTTGGTGGTAGCTGAAGAGAAGGACAAAGGATGACCATTTGTTTCAAAAGACTATTTTATTAAGAAACTTTTAAGACAATTATTTTTGCAACAGAAATTCGCAAGAATGTAAAAAGTTAACAGTTGTAATGTAATTTTGTGGGTTTTAATTTAAGACGTGGTAGCCTTCACTGGCACCTTGGGATCTGAAATGGCAGAGAATTGGGTATTTCACGGAAAGTGTACCTGATACCAATGTGAAAATCAATACTGATATGCCTAATGATAATCTATACACATGTCTAAAGTAATAGAATTTTAGGTCCAATATTTCACACTAAAAATGACTAAAAATGATTAGATGGGTGAAACAATGTCTCACAAACTGGAGAGTTGGACTGGCATGTTCTGCATAAAATAAGTAACCTGCTCATGTAATTTGTTAAAAGGCCCCAACTGCACAAATGTGCCATTTATGGCAAAACTGGATTTTAGCTAAAGTAACTGTGGGAGGTTCTGGACATTGTAAAACTCACATCATAAATCTAACATCATGCCCTTGAAACCCAACCAGCTGAGTGGAAGGCGGTAACTATCACCCATGACCAATCCAGTTGTTTAGAGGCGTGCTTAGCTAAGCCTGCCCTGCCATATATTTCTATGATGTCACCATGCTCTATAAACACGGTGGCTGGCAGAACTCTAGACACACTCTTTCCTGAATTTCCTGCATCTGTGTTCCTGATCTTATACATTCATCTTGCCAGATTCCAGATTCCACTGCAAAGCCAAAGCATAGCTGATTCCAGAACCCACTGCAAAGCCAAAGCATAGCAGATTCCATATTCCACTGCAAGGCCAAAGCATTGCTGACCATCCCAGCAAGGCCTGAATCCAGAAATCACACTAACAATCCCAATAACCAAAGGGAAAATCTGTGGTATTCTTTTGGGAAGCATCCTGAAATGAGACTGGCTTTTTGCCCACTAAATGCATGCCCGCTGCAACCCTGCCATCCAGCTGTCCTTGTATCCAGTGACCAGACAGGCCCAGCTGTTGTTCTGCTAGTAGAGTCTGCTGCTACCTGGTGATCCGAGCCCTGGAGTCCAGAACCTGGTTGACTGTTCCTAATCCCAAATTTAAGAGCGGACTGTGAGTATTCCCCATCCCATAACACATAGTCTACCCCATCTTCACTTTTGTCTTTGGGCCACTCTCTAAGCACCCCAATCCATACGCTGATAACTTGTATCGACTGTTCTAATTTTCTGTGCACCCTGTTCTTGTTTCCTAGTGTTAGCACAATTCTTTCATTCACCTCATCTTGTAACTCATTAGTAATATTTGGAGTAATCTAAATCAATTCCCACATAGATCAGATCCCGGCGGGAAAAGGTTGACGTTGTGAATCAATCTTTGAACATACCGTGGCTTTCTTTAACAATATAGTCTAGATAAATTAGTTTAAGTAAACTTTGCCTTTCATTGTTGAAACCGATTTTCTCTTTTGAACTGCTCTATTTCCATAAAAACGAACTCATTCTACATTCCACATTTCTCTCAATTCCCCAGCTATAGCACTCCTTTCACTTCTGTATTGTCTCTGTGCAGTGCATCTATCACCCTGCCCAAAAACCGCATTCCGATTCAGTGTTTTTTACCTGTCGTTTGAAAAAAACGTTTTGGCATTTAAAACTGCAAACTAGAAAAATGCAACTTTTCCATGTGTGAATTCGACTGCACTGGGTTTTCAATTTCAATCTTTTTTGTGAACTGTATGCTTTTGTCATACCTTACCTTATGGTTGATAGTGATATAACATCCCTGATTCTGTGATAAAACAGATGTATTTTCTTATTTAAATACACCTATAATTAATTATTTGTCAAAGTCTCAGTGTCATTTTAGGCCTTTGCAAATGTTTGCTGCCTCTTATCCTTGACTACCTGCTGCTTCTATCTATCCACTCAGAATTTGATTATTTGTGGGTTGAGGGAACATTTCAGGGGGAAACCTTAACTTGGGTGCTATCTATTCTAATTTAAAAAGTAGAAAACAGAAGGTCCCCAAACACACTGCACCAAGAAAGTGCAACAATTGAGATGCGGTCTGATGTTTATTCAGGGTGATCAGAAACAGCCTGACACATGTTTCGAGCTAAACTGGCTCTTCATCTGAGGCTTGTATTTGGATTTAAGGATTCAATGCAGACGAGCCATGAAGATGCCTGTAAATGGGTCAACACTAATGCTTCGCAGATGCGGTAACGTCTGGGAACATTGGGAAAACAGCACAATTCTGCTCGAGTGGTTTCTGATCACCCTGAATAAACATGAGACCTCATCTCAATTGTTGAGCTTTCTTGGTGCAGTGTGTTTGGGGACCTTCTGTTTTCTGTTCATGTAGTGTGGGCTTACATTGGTAGTCGACCCACACTTCCCAAACACCCGCTGCCTGGTGCATTTTGAAGATTATTTGTACAAGCGCTGGGGTTATCTAGACTTTTTCTACCAACTCTTGTCTGTAGAATTTAAAAAGTACTCCTATTCATTTGTGCTTTGGATATGTTCTACTAGAAGGTTAACCAAGTGCATTGCTTCCATTTCCATTGTCATTATCACCTCATTGGTAATTGCTGCCCAATATAAAAAATGTGTGTGAATTTTGTGAATTCTAAAAATAAATAATATTGCAATTTCACCAACCGGCCTGGTTCATGGTCCATTGTGATCCGGGGTATTTGTAAAAGGGGGTGTGAGATGGGTCCGGTACTGGATCAATTTGAATTTGTTGAAATTAAAGAAAAAACATTCCTATTGAGCACCACATCCCAGGCTAAAACCAAGTATCCTGGTCCAGTGTGTGACGCCCGATTGGAATCCTTAACAAGTGGGCCCAGTTCAAAGGCTCATGAGAAAACATAGTGCATCTCACATCAACCCTCCACAAGGCATTATGCTGATGGGCCAAGGAAAACAACCGAATTCAGGGCATGCCTTTTCAAACGCCCACATCAATGTTACTGCTCAGGACAGATACCTCTCTAGCTGGATAGGGTGCTCACTTGGGAGATCTTCAAGTAAGGGGAGAGTGGTCAGCAAAGGACTCCCACCTTCACATAAACATGCTGGAGCTACAAGCGATATGCTGAGCACTAAATTTCTTCCAGCCAGCCCTTTCTGGTCAGGTTTTGACAGTGCAAAAAGACAATACTACCTCCATGCACTATACAAACAAGCAGCGCGGCACAAGGTTGACCATCTTATGGCTGGAAGCACAAAGGCTCTGAAAATGGGTCCTAAAGCACACAATCCAGCTGAGGGCGAAGCACCTTCCGGGAAAGGACAATATCTTGTGAGAAAAGCTCAGCAAGCTCAGCAGGGAGTATTCGCAGTCCCACATATGGGAGTTGGATCAAAAAGAACTCAGCCGGCTGTTCACCAGGTGGGGGAAACCCAGAATAGACCTATTCACCACACTCAACAACAAGAAGTGCAGTCAGTTTGCATCCAGATAACCAGAGACTCTCTCTCTGGGGGCACATTCCTCACAACCACAGTGATACCTTACGTACTGAAGAGGATGAAGGAGCACCCATGCAGGATGATCCGGGTAGCCATGGCATACTCTCGACAGGCGTGGTACACGACAGTTCTGCAAATGTCCCAGAGACCCCCATCCATCTCCGGACCCATCTGCTCCTCTTGTCACAACACTGAGGCAAACTACTTCACCACAATCCAAGCAGTCTGTCTCTCAAGGGCTGGTACCTGAGAAGCGAAAGTTTCATGAACTCATGCTAGACTTTGAGTGCTGATACATTATCAAGGGGGTTTTGTGGGATATTTTGACCCATTTCAATGTGTCTCACTACATCACTTTACTGCAATGGTGAAGGAAACAGCCCAAAATGGATGCGCTGACTCCTGTGCGCACCGAAATCTTCAAAACTGCATTTGTAATAACCAGAAAATTCCTACACCGCCCTGCCAACCCCATTTCAGGTGGGGTAAAACAAGAGTAATCACTGCAGGAATGTGTCAGTGTGCTCTGCAACATTCAACATGGAGCAAAGGAAAGAAGCAGCAGTACTTTGCTGTAAACCGGAACTGGGCCTCATTGACTGACACCTCCTGGCAACAGTATCTTTGTAAAAGTAAACCAGGGAATGTGTTTTCATTTTTCCACGGGAAACGTGGCTAAAACTTTGCAACAAGTATCAAAATCAGCTGTGCAGAGAGAAACTCTAAACAAAGGCATGATACATGTATCCAGGCTTCAAACAACTCCAGCACTCAAGGGAAGAACTAATGCTGACTAAAATGTGTATTTGCTGCAGATGAAAATCGGATTTAAAGACATAAGTTTAATGTCTTTTTCATGAATGAAGGGAAAAATCACCTGTTTTTAAAGTATGTTCTTGTGTAAAGGCTTAACTCTTTAAGAATGTCTAAGGATTGCTAATGTTAAAAATCCACTTATAAACTGTGTTAATTTTATATGTTTAAATGAAAGAATCAACTATAAAAAAAACCTGCTTTGACAGTTCTTAGCCTGAGAAAGGTTGACACCTCCACTGCTGGCAGGAAAGGCTAATTGCTGCTGGGAGGCCTCATATACTCATGACAAAGGAACTTCATTAGACATTTGTCTTTGCCCCAGGTGAAGACAATAGCAGGCTTGCACACTCACCCTTCCAGGGGAGGGGCAGGAAGCTCTACTCTTCAGGGAGATGCCCCTTATTCAACTTCAAAGGATTTGCCATTTGCTCACACTTGGGAAGAAAGAAAAAAAACTGACATGTGACTTTTGGGTCTAAAATGCTTATTTTGCCACTGAACTTCAAGACATTTAACTTGGCAGCCAGAATGAGAAAAGATATGAAAAATGCATGCATGTAAATCTGAATTTATGCTAGTCATTTGAAAACTTGGCAGAATTTCTTACTGCGTAAGGAACAGAAGTTACAACGAATGACCAATTGCGAAGAAACTATTAATGTTGCAAACCTAACATTGTGTACACTTGTTCTAGTGGTAATTGTGCATATATGTATAGAATTGGGAAATGTTAGGCCAAACCTTTCATAGTTAAAATTGCCAAAATTCAACAGAAAGACTGAACCAGGTCCCACCGACTTGGGAGTTGGATTGGAATGTGACCCATGAAATATGTAAATTATGTATCTGATTTTCTTAGAGGGCATAATTACATAAATATGTATTTGTGCAAGTTAGATTTTGGTTCCAATAGTTATGGGAGGTTTCCAGATCATCTCATAAACCATGACATCCCTTTCTGTCGTCCAACCAGTGAAAAGCAAGGCGGAAACTGTGCCTTTGACGAAACATAGCATTGTGAGTGTGGGTTGTAAGTCTGCCCCTACCATAAACCTTAGTAATGTCATTTGGCATGATAAATAAGGGAACCTCACAACACTCAAAAACACACTGATTCCTGACTTCATCCTGATTTCTGCGTGGCGCCCAGTTCCTAAATTCTCCATCTTGTTCCTGATTTCAGATTCTTTGCAAAGCCAAGGCCTCTGCATTGCTGAACTCCACCCTATCCTCCTACAAAAAAATTACCTCACAATACAAAAAAGCTATAATTACAGCCAAGTCAGCTTTCTACAATGAAAGAATCACTAATGCAAGCTCTGAATCCAAAGAGCTCTTCGCCATTTTCAAAGAACTCACCACACCAGTTACCAAATCACAAGATACTGTGAAAGACCAAACTTGATGTAACTCTATACAATCTGCCCTATTGAATAAAATTAAACTCCTACAAGAAAAAATTAAGGAACACCACAAGAATCTATCAAAGCACACTAAATCCACCACCAGTACTGACCACCTGCTCACCTCCAGCCCAGTGCACCCATCCGCCAAAACCTCCATAACCCCTTTCAACACAGTTCCAGACAGTCTAAAAGAAGCCTGGGTACGCCCCCTTCTAAAAGTAAAAACACTCTCGACCCAGAAATTGCTAATAACTACAGGCCCATTACCACAGTGCCTTTCCTGCTCAAGATCCTGGATAAAGTTGCCTACACACAAATCCAGGAATATCTAGAAACCAATCTTAGGCAAAAGACAGTCAGGCTTCCGTCCAGGCCACGGGACAGAGTCAGCCCTACTCGACTTAAAAATACAACTTGGTGACATCATGGACAAAGGCAAACCGGCACTCCTTCTCCTACTCGATCTGTCCGCCGCCTTTGACCTTGTTAACCAGGATATCTTAGGCATGCACCTAGAAAATGAAGCCCACTTCTCCCCAGAAGCCATCGCCTGGGTGGCCTCATTTTTAAATGGAAGACTCATGAAGGTCTTCTCAGACACAGCCTCTGCATCCCCCATTATCATCCACTGTGGTGTCCCTCAGGACTCCTGCACCACCCCCACACTCTACAATATATTTACCCTTCCACTCTTCAATGATCTTGACTGTCACAACATAGTGTACACCAACTACGCGGACGACATGCAGGTTCTACTCCCACTAACTGGGACCTACGACGAAGATGCCACAGCCCTTACCAACATCTACACAGCCATCCAAACCTGGATGGCTGCAAACAGCCTTTGTCTAAACGGGGACAAAACTGAAATCCTTATAGTAGGTACCACTGAAACTCTCAACAAACTCCACCCGCAATATAAAACCTAAAACCTTCAACATTGATAATTCCACCATTACAGTTTCCAAGACCGTCAAAACCCTAGGTGTCCACCTAGATGCCTCATTATCCATGTCTCGTCAGGTCAACGCCATAGCCTCCTCATCTGCACTCACCACCAAGATGATCAACGCAGTTAAGCCCTTTCTCTCCACCAAAAACTGCCTATCCATAGACAGAGCCACAATAGGCACTAGAATTGTCTATTGTAATGCCCTATTCCTAGGCACCTCTGTCAACAATCTAAAAAAACTCCAAATCACCCAAAACAACGCACTCTGGGCAGTGCTGTCCATTCCCAAAAGGGAAAACATCTCTCAAGCAAGGAAAGAGGCCCATTGGCTACTGGTTAAGGAACGTATACTCTTTAAAACCATGGCCATCACACATAGATGCCTTACATCTGATGCCCCACCCTACCTCTCAGAGAGAATCACCCACAGCTCCTCTAACAGACCCACCAAAGCACACCGCGCCAACCAGATCTATGGTGCTACATTCAAAAGAACCAAAGCCGGAGGGTCTAGTTTCCAACACCTCGCATCCAAAAACTGGAAAGCCCTGCCAAACTCACTAAGGAATGAAAAATCATACACCACCTTTCGCAAAAACCTAAAAACATTTTTGTTCCACTAATGATCCATAACCAGCCTGTATAATTTACGCTATTGCACTGTAACCATAGCAAAGCATTATACTTGAGCCACTCTGTTTTCTACAACCTGTCATTCTCAATGCTATACTCAGAGTATGTAATCTGAATGTAATCTGTATGTAATCTACTATACTACAATGTCTTAAATATGACCTTTGTTAAGTTCAAGCTCGCTGTAACAGCGCCACAATGCCTCAGGGCAGTTTTTGTGTGCTTTATAAATGCAAATAAATAAATAAAAAATAAATAAACTCTTTTTCAGCTAGGCCCTAATTCTGAAACCATCCCAAAACCAAAGGGAAGCAATTTTGCTCCAGTCTGGCTTGCTACCATTAATGCTTGCCTGCTCGAGACTCACCATCCCACTGATCTACAGTGTCCAGCAACCAGAAGGGCCAATCTAATCCAGTCCAGTCCAGTCGAGGTGCCAGTCCAGGTGACCAGAACCACCCCGCTGATCCAATTCCGCCAGATGTGCCCTGCTGTCCGTGGTTAGACCCGACCCGTGGGATGACCGGAACGCTTGACGGTCCAAAATCTTAAAATAATGTGGACTGTAAGTATAAATAGGAATCAGAGTAAACCATAGCATATCTTGCCCTACGTTGTCCTATCCCAATCTAAACCATCCTGTCTTTACCTTAAGAACCTATAATATTGTCAGAAGCATTCTTGCAACCCTGGCTGTGATTCCTAGTGTTAGCGTTGATTTTTTCTTCATTTTGTTTTACCAGACCATAAGCCATTAGTGATTTTGATTAAATAAAGTAATTCCCATAAAGAAAACGGGTATCCGCCAGGTTTAGGGTTACAAGCGGCCGTGTAACTGTGGAAATTCAACAGTGGCATTCTCTTTTTCTTAGCCATTAAATCTAGTTTAAGTAAAATTAACCTGTCATTTTAAAACCGATTTCCTGTTTTTCTGTGTTCTATTTTTGTAAAAACACCTCTCATTCAACCTTGCATAATTTCCTCAAATTAATAGCTGGAGACTTCATTCAAACTCTGACTTAAACATAACACCTGTAGCTACATTCCAACACAATAATAACATCCATAAACCGTGTATTCCACCCTTTTTTCTTAAACATTATTTAGTGAATTTTAGGCGGCAATTCTGCAAAGTTTTGCATGTGTGATTTTCAATTTCAGTTATTTCCAAACTTCCATTAAGATTCAAAGTATTTACTGTTGCTCATACTACAGCTTATATTTGTTAAGATCTTTCCAGTGTTGCTCCCATAGGGATTAATATTCGTTTAAGGATTTTTGCACACTTTTCATTGTTTCACACAGCCATTTTTGAATGTCAATTTAAAAGTGTAAGATTTCCAAACTGTTTTACTCTCTTGTTTGGGGGGGAAGGTTGCCTTTAAATTATCTTGCCTGTTCTTTATTTCTGAATACCTGCTGCTTACTTACATCTGTGTAGAATTGCTTATTTGTGAGTTGAGCATTTTGCAGGGGGAAATCTTCACTCAAGTGCTATCTTTCAAACAAGCAAAACTGTTATTTTCTCTGTGTTTTATATTCTTATATATGTTTGATTGGATTTTACATAAATAAATAAATATTACCCTTACCATCCAGCCTGATTCCTTGTCCATTGTGACCTGGGGGTATTTTGGGAAGGGGTTTGATGTGACTGGCATATCACTCAGAATATTCAACCTATAGACACAATAAAATAAGTATTTCATTTGCGCACTGCATTCTAGGCTGAGACCAGGGTGTATTGCCTGATTGAAATCCTTAACAGCTTGAGCGCTAGAGTGCAGTCAACATGTTGCACCTACACCAGGAAGTGGAAGTGCTTTAAGGCATGGTGTGCAAGATTGTGCACAAACCTAATCACAGTGTCAGTGGAATAGATCTTGCCCTATCTTCTCCACTTGGCAAAGAGCCGTCTAGCCCAATCTTCTGTCAAAGTACACCTCTCACCCATTTTGGCATACACCACAAGACCTCATCATGAATCTTTGTTTTCCAATGCAACAGTTAACGTTTTCCTTAAAAGACAATTGTGCATCTTTCCCAGGGAGAAAAGACCTGTGACATCCTAGAGTCTCAATATAGTTTTGACAGCTGTGGCAGGAGCGGCCTAAAAACCAATTCATAATTGTGACCTGCGCTTTCTCTCGTGGAAAGTGGCCTTCCTGGTGGCTATCACTTCAGCCAGGCATATTAGGAAACTGCAGGCATTATCCAATGACCCACCTTTCACGATCTTTCAGAAGGATCAGCTTATTCTTAGGCTGCATCCCAAGTTTATTCCTAAGGCGGTGTCGGAAATGCCATTATCTGAACGGATAGTGCAACCCACTGTCTTTAGCGATCATTAAACTGCAGCTGAATTGACACTAGATTGCCTGGGCATTGTAAGAGCTTTGAAATTCTACATGCACAGGACAAAGGATTTTCGATCCTCAACAAGGCTTTTTGTCACCTTTTCAGGCCGCAACAAGAGGCAATATCTCTATAAGCAGGGCCTCTCTCGTCGGGTAACACATTGTATCACCCACTGTCATCAGTCAAGAGGCGATCCACTCCCGTCTCCGCCAACAGTACATTCCACCAGAGCAAGAGCAGCGTTGGTGGCATTCCAGGCAGGAGTATCTTTGAAGGACATATGTCGAGCAGCCACCTGGGGCACGCTCCATACATTTTCCAAATATGGCCGCTAGGGGTAGATACCAGTAAAGAAATGGCATGCAGACAGGCGGTCTTTCAGCACCTGTTTGCTTAAGGTAGGAGCAGCCAGTGTATCCCTCCTTCCCTGCAATTGTTTTCTAGCTTGATATTCTATTCAGGCATGTGAATCTATGAAAGATCCAATGCTGGAGAAGTCTTTGTTGCTTACCTGCAACTGTATTTCTCCAGCATTGGTATCTTTCATAGATTGACATGCACCCGCCCAACTCCCCTGCAGAGGGGTGCTCTGTAACCAGTCAGCCATCCTCTCTCAGCTACGGCTCAAAATCTGAAGATGGCTGCCTTGGGTTAGAGCTTAAGCCCTGCCACCTCAATGGCTGATGTCAAAAGTGACCAACATGAGGTGGAGGGGATACAGAAGTGAATAGCTTCACAGGCCTATTGGACTATTGCCATGGCATTTCCCCATAAAAAAGGTTGTATACATGTTCAATTTTAAATTAACAAGGATTCCCAGTCTGTTAACAGGGAATATTCAAGCATGCAAGTCTATGAAAGATCCCAATGCTGGAGAAATACAGTTACAGGTAAGTAACAAAGACTTACTGATGTTGGAGGTCAGCCCAGGAGAAAAAGAGAGGAAGGTGAAGAAGATTTGATTATTAACAAGAGAGGAGGTGTATAATGTGAAGGGGAGGGGAACTAAAACAGACTCCCATGAGGGTCAGACTCTTGAGACCCATACCAGGCTGGGCTGGTGGAGGATGTCCCAGTGTTCCTGCAAAGTGAAAAGGAGTGATCAGCCGGCAGGGGGGTGGGGGAGTAAGGGGCAACGTTTTTGTTTTTGGAAGCAAGACAACACAGAGCAATACAGGTTTGAATTATTGTCCCACGCTTAGACACTGGTCTCCAATTATATAGCACTTATTAAAAGATTGATTAATTAATTAATGTTAGATATGTCTGAGTCAGAAAGAGGGGAGGATGATTCATGATGTGTCCCAATAATGTCTGGGACCAGGAAGTGGGTCAATAACATATTGACTAGGGCCTCTGGCTTTTATACTGTTCTCTTTGGGTTAGGCTACTTTTGGGTGCTTGCAGCTGTGTCGGAAAATGTAGACATGGCTGGAATGGGTTGGTGCACCTGGGCCCAATTTGGACTAGAGGTCTGGACCAAGCTTTTATCTAGCCTGTCCACCAAATTGGATTGCCTTTTGCCCTCCCAGCCCCTGCACAGGACCCTGTTCTTCATTTCCTTTAACATGTTAATTGTATGCTGGAGAAAATTGTCATACAGTTTGTAAACTCTCTGAATGTTCAGAAAATATTGACTTGCATAAAAATTGCAAAGCTTTATCTCTACTGAGGGTACGCTGTGCAAGAGAATAATTAATTGTTAATTTCATCTATTCCATGAAGAAATCCGTGATTGAAAAAGAGCAGGTTTGCAACACAGTATCCCACATAGGCCTCTGGAATTCACACGTGGGGGGTGCAGCTCAAATCTGCAGCAATGCAGTGGTAACGAAGGTACTACCGCATTACCCCCACATTACCACCACCCATCTACGGTTTTGCTGATAAACCTCCATCAAAGTGCTGGTTGTAATTATGACACCTTAACTCCAAAAAATGACCATTTTGGTGGACTTACCGCTGGTCAAATTACCGCTGGGGGTAATTCTGCTGAAATTCCCAGAGGGAGACCCATGAAGTTGCAACACTGTATCAAGCCTGGTCTCAGGGGCACACCGAGAATTTTTACCTTTAAACCGACTTCTCTGATATCAGTGATTTGAATAGATCCTACCTGCCGTCAAACTTTCGCCAAATATCTATCGCTCTTTTCCTGGGCAAACTCCTGGAAAATCTGGCCATCTCCCAGCTATATCTCCACACTGAATCTGTTGGTTGTCTCCATGACCATCAGTCTGGCTTCAGAACAGCCAGAGGCACGGACACTGCTGCTCTCCTGAACACCTGTGAAGATCTGCTCTCTAATCCTGACTCAAGCATTCCTTCTGTCCTTGTCCTCCTTGACCTTTCCTCTGCTTTTGGCACAGTCAATCACGCCATCCTGATCAAGTGACTCAGTGATAACCTGGGCATCACGTATCAGGCTCTGGAATGGTTGACATCTTTCCTCCTGGACCGACACTCCCAGGTCCAACTTGGGTCCTTTCTCTCCACCACCTCTCTATCCACATGTGGTGTTCTCGAGGGCTCTACCCTCTCATCCTGGCGTTTCAATGTATACTTGGCCCCTTTGGCCCACCTGATCTCTACCTTCCCCTCTAACTTTCAGGGTTATGCGGATGACACTTAGCTCTCTTTCAGGCTCCCATCAGCCTCCTCTCCTCTCTCGCTCATCGCTGACTGCCTATCTGTGATGCAGGACTGGTGTGCCACCAATGATCTCTGCCTTAATGCCAGTAAGTCAAAGATCCTTCTCATTGGGATCCTTGCTCCCGCTTTCCTTCTCCCACTCTGGCCTCCCTCCTTGGGCCCTCTTCCTTCGCCTTCCTCTGAGGCTAAAAATCTAGGTGTCATCTTCGACTCCACTCTCTCCTTCTCTCCTGATATCACAGATCTTGCCAAGAAGGCCCACTGCCAGCTGCACCTCCCCAGAGGTATTCTTCCTTTTCTCACTTTCGCCCTCTAGTTCTCTCTAGGCTGGACTATTGCACCAGTCTCTTTCTTTCTCAATCTGCCTAACTCTATCCTTGTCCCGCTGCAACTAATCTAGAACAGGACCTCAAGACGTATCCTTGGCCTCAAGACCAGGGACCATGGGTCTCCAGCCCTGAAATCTCTCCACTGGCAGCCCGGTAGCTGCAAGGATCAAGTTCAAGACCCTCTGCAACGCAAACAAGGATTTTTGGTGTTGGGGTCTGCACTACGTCCTCTCTGCTCTGCAGGTGCCTCCCTCTGGAACGGCCTGCTTGCCCCTCTCAAACTTGAGCTGAATCACCTGAAGTTCAGGAAGTAGCTGAAGACCTTCTTTTTCTCTTCTGCTTTCTCTTTCTCCCTCCCCTGCTGACCTACCTGTCTGCTCTGCCGACTGGTTGCTTGGCTACCCTCAGAGTCTCACTGGGTAACAGGCTCCTCCATGATCAGTCTCCCCTGGACTGCCTCCAGCCCTAACACACATTTAGGGGACTGTAACTTTGACCTCTACAGTCCCCTGCTTCCTTGCACTTACCCAGACCCACACTGCCCCAGCTGCACTTACTTAGAGCAATGCTGTCCTGACTGCACTTCCCCTTTCCGTCGACCTGGTACTTTTCCCTCCTCTTCCTCCTGCACTTTGCATTGTCAGACTTGCGCGATCTGATGCCACAAGGCCTAGTAAGATCGTTTGTCTTGTCCTCCCTCTTTCTTCCAGCCCTTGTCTTGTCGCCTAAAAACACTTGTGTGCAGACGTGTTATAAATTATTTATCATGTCATATCAAGCAATATCAAGATACATTTTACCAATGCTACATGAATGAAATTGACTCTAGTGGGAGTGAGGTGTTTGCTTTCCAATGTTGGGACTTTGGGCCTCATTACAAGTCAGCGAGATACCACCAAATAGATTTACTGTTACCACAACTTGGTATGGCAGAATTACCACGGTATGGTGGAGTTAGCCGTCATTTCTGGAGTCCAAAGGACTCCATGGGGATTTCAGCAGAATTACCCCCAGTGGTAATTTGACCAGCGGCAAGTCCACCAAAATGGTCATTTTTTGGAGTTAAGGTGTCAGAATTAAAACCAGCACTTTGATGGAGATTTATCAGCAAAACCGTAGTTGGGCGATGGTAATGTGGGGGTAATGCGGTAGTACCTCTGTTACCATTGCATTGCTGCAGCTTTGAGCTGCACCCACCAACTTATAATGATTCTGAAATTTGAGTCGTCCCAGAGGGAGCTCCAGGGTACCTCTGTTGGGGAGAGGGTCACTAAAACTGTTCTGTGTGGCTGTACTAGGGGACCAGGCATGGTCCAGGTGAACATGACTGTCCTGCCTAACTTACTGGGCAGCTGCGGAGTGCCACAGTCACTGAACAGGACCACTGTGATTGTCCCCTGCTCTCTGGTGGGGACCAGGGAGGGGTAGCCCGTGGCTCCCAGAGTCACCGCTTGGTGGTCCCTGGAATTAGGAAGGGGACTTCATCACAAGTGTCTATGGAGAACAGAGCATATGAAGAATGGGGCTGGATGGAAGTGGTGAGCCGTAGTGAGGGGTTTAAAGACGTGAGAAAGCATCGCCTGTATGGAGTGTCTGCTATGGAACCCAGATTGGAGAGGGTACTGAGCCTGTTGGCCTCCAGGTAGTGAGTGATGTGGTTGAGATTTTGGCCTGGAGAATGTGGTCTTCATTTTGAGAGACATCCTTATGCCTTCCGGAGTGAGTAGAAACAGGAAGGTTTAAGAGTGGTCACATTATTCTGAAGTTTAAGTTGTGAATTATTTAGGTTCAGGACTTCATTTGATGTCTGAGATAACATAATAAGGGGCTTATTCAGAACAGTAAGCACAAGCATGCATAAAGTAAATGACCCCCACATATTGTCATAAATTGTGACTACACAGTGTAGGCACAAATCAACAGGTCTTACATTTGTGTAAAATATGTATGTCATAAATGACGCATATATTGTTCATATTTACAAAGGAAACATGCTTATTATTAAACACGTAGACTTGTAGCTACAAAGACAATGATGTACTCTTGGCCGTGTGTAATCTTCACACAAATGTTGTCACTTCCCCCACACATACCGCCGCTTTGACAGCAATGGGTGGACTCATCCCACTCATAAGGAACTATACATCCCATCCCAGCATATGCCTGAGGCTCCAACTCAAACATGCAATATATATATATATATATAATTTTTAAGAATCGAGACTCTAAGTGGCTTGCATCAACTTAGAATGTGAGTCTGTGTTCTTGCTGGTGTCTTTGTGATTTGTAATTGTTAACTTGAATTGTGCCTTAATTATATGCCCGGGCAATTGCAATCATTTTAAAAAAGACGCGACATTCCTTTTTGTTTTGCCAAGAGTTGTTTAAGCTACCGTACTCACCACCATAGTTGTCTAACCTTACCAAGGCTTGTCTGGAAAGTGGCAATGTGTGACCCAACCAAAGGCATCCAGAACGTAGTCTGTGGAGAAATGAAAAAGGAGAGCAAGGGTCAAGAGGAGAAGAGATTAAAAACCACTTGCACTATTTGTAAAGGCAAGAGAGATGATGGAAGGCAGGGCAGCAGTGTGAGATAAGGGAATCCTAGCAGTGTGATCAATGCTTATTGCTGATCGGGAAAGGGCTAAAGCCTAAAGCTCCCGAGACTGAGCGTGTAACCCATGAGGCCAGTTTCTAAGACTTTAAATAAACTACTAAAACTGGTCAGTAGGTGGTTGCTTGGGAGGCTTGAGATGTGCTTCGGGGTGCCCTTGCAGTCTGGAGGCTTCTCTGTCTGTTCGGTGCCACCGAAACCTGCCGGAACCCAGACAGATATATCTGGGATGACTCCATCACCTGTCAGAGGTGACAGAGGCCAGAGTCGACTGTGTGCAAGGGGAATACAGTGGACACAAACGGGAAAGGAAACAGAGAGTGGACCTTTGCTCCAAGTGCCACATACCTGCCTGGGTTGGGATCAGGTTGTGAACACGATGGGATGGTAACATTGTCTTTGATATAAAGGTCAAAGTGGCCAAACAGCATAACTGTTGCACGAGATTCCACCCTAACCCCCAGTCGCGACCAATAGAATGAAATGATTCTTGAGGGTGTCCTAGTCAGCAAGCACCAATAGAAGGAAGTCCTTTGAATTGTGAGAATGAACTGAGAGGTAAGAAACTACAAAATAATGCTAGTAGAATGAAAAGGTCATATTCCATTTTGGCAGGGCAACTGTCTAGCATACAGCCTTACCATCTTCATGTTTCTCTGAAATCTGTGCCCAGTGGAATACAAAGTAACATCCTACATGTTGACCTCATTGCAGAGCGATGGCGGTCAGAGAGAAAATGGCAGCAATTCGCACCCATCTACAGTAGGCACATAGACCCTGATCTCCCTATTACGGCTGTGCTCAGCAGCATGGGCAAAATTGCACACAGGGCTGTAATCAATGGGTCCACAGCGAGTTTAGGTGATGTTAAGTATCCTACCAGAAATACACAATCATCATTCTTAGAGTTCCAAACTACCAAGTATTCAATATTGGGCTAACTGCTACGCGCATTACACAAATAATACAGTGGATGCATATTGGCAGCTGTTAGGCGTATATTTGTTACTATACCTGTAGGGACAACGTGCTGATCTTGTAGGCAAGACCATGTAGAGCAACAGAGGTTCGAATCCCGGATTCGCGCTCACACACTGAACTCAGGTTCGGTGTCTCGGGAGGATAGCTCAGGGGCAACGTGCTCGCCTTGGAAGCAAGACACCACAGAGCACCACGGGTTTGATCCCGGGTCTGCGCTTAGAAACCTCTGGGTATCAAGCGTGTTATAAATAACCTATCATAGTAGGCTCGTTATAAAAAAAACAATTAAATACAGATGTGTAATGGACATTAAAGTATAGAACAGCTTATATTTTAAGAATTCACATGTCTTTACTTTGCAAAAAGGTTATGCAATGTGAAGACAATACCCTGATGTAATTACTTGTGGATCTGAAAAGGAACTTTCTTACACAAATGAATCTTAATTGCCAGGACTGTCAAGGTTACAAGATATATGGGTTAAAAAAAGAAGTGTTTTATAGTTAACATATATATTTTTCCCAGACAAATAATACCCCATTTACCCCATTAAACGCATTTTGCTGCCAACTTTAAAACATTGGGAGTAAAACAGTCTCAATTCAAAATCCTATCTGTGGTCTTGAGCTTGAGGTTTCGAAGGGTGCACAACACAGAGGTGCACCCTTCAAGAGCCATTGGATGAGACTAACAAATGAAAAGGATCAGTGAAGAAGTTCAGAGTAAGCAACATGCCAGAGTCAGTGCACAAGTCGTTAAATGTAACAGCAATGTACAGAACTGCACGAGCATGAGAAGTGTGATCATCTTAGTCAGTAGTGCTGGCTCCTGCCTGCACATGCTATCACTCCCTGGTATCTGCACGCTATCTGCCGTGACTGCCCTGGAACAATCATTATAAGACAGTGGTCTTCTAGATTCATAACACAACTTAGAAACCCCTGCTGGATTCTATCATGCATAAAGACCAGGGCAGGGCTGAGAAGGAAAAGTTGCCAAGTAAATCTCTTTCGAAGTTACCCTACATTGCATCGTGCCAGTGGATGTGGCCAGAAAGTGCTGTCCCACGTGTTAGGGTTTCAGGGGTTCTCTCCCCAAGACAATTTGGAAAACGCTGTCCAAATAGCACATACATAGGGATTAAAAAGATGTTAAAAAGGTGACATAAAACATTTGTTAAGAGCGAGGAAGCTTTGTAACACATTATTTCCTTGAAAGGGAAGTGCGGGATGAGGAGAGATGGTGGTTAGGATGTAGAGTAACTGGGAGGGAGGGTCAGAGAAGCGAAAGACCAGAGTACTCACACAGAAGAGGCCCTCGGCGTCGAAGCCCACAGGGAAATCTCCGGAGTTACATATGGGTAGACCGCCACTGATCAAAACCCATGGCGTCATCTCAAATCTAGTGTACACAGCCCCTTCACTCGAGGCCACTGATGAGAACCACCCAAGAATGATGCCTTGTCTGTGTCACTGCTGAACGCTGCCATTGCAACGCACTCCTTGATAGCAGCTCAACAACTAGAAAACAACTCTCTTTCACAAGGCTAATGTGCCAGCATTTTGGAGAATACTTAGGAAACAGATGCTCCGAGAGTAGTGCAAATAAAAGAAGCTTAAAGAATGCACTTGTTTCATTTGTGTTTCGTTTAGAAACGCGCAGGCCAGCTTATTCTCAGAGGTGACAGTTCAGAAGGGGGTGGACAGTAGTGCAAAGATGCAATGTTCAGCCCCCTTGCATACATTAGGGAAGGGAGCGTGCTCTGTATGACATGCTCCTGGCTGTAGCCATGTGGTTGCTGGGAGCGCATTTCACAGAGATGGGCTCATGGATAGAAAGCAAAGCGTTTCCATGCTTGTTTGGGGGATGAGCATGCAAGTGTGACAGCTGTGGTGTAAAACGCAGCTTTCACACTGAAAGGAAAATGTATCAAAGGTTCATAAATGACCCTGTCATGATTAGCGCCTAACCCTGCGCCTGGTCTCAAGAAGCGCAGAGCGATGTCCTTCAGTTATGCGCATTTAAAAAGCACATCCTGTTTGTGAATTTGGGATGCGCTTCTAAATGCGTAGAACCGCTTCCTTATTTTCACAAATACAGAAAGGGATGCGCTCATTCTGATATCCTTTGTGCATTGGGATGCTGCTTTTTTTGGTGCAGGTGTTGAGATGCACTAGGACACATCTCATCACTTGCGACAAAAAAGTGTTGAGGATATGCCCCTTAGTTTCTAGAAATAGGGACATCGTATGTGGGATGTGGGATGTATTGACCCACTCTGCTATCTTATGCAACATTTGCTTTGTTGCTCAAAACTCATGCCTATACACAACACTTCTCAACATTCAAAATCTTGCTTGGCGCTAAAATTCATGTAATCTAATGAAGCATGGCGAATATACAAAGTCCTAAGTGTAAAGAGCAAAACATTTCCTCAGACAAACTGGATTGTCTGTAAACTGACAGCTCCTGTCAAAATCTGTGTGCAGTACACCTGTGAATGACAGCTGTCAGATGAGCTCCTGATGAAACTTCAAGGTATCTAAACTAAAAGTCTGCCGGATTAGCTAACAGAAAAGGATTGTTGCTAAAAGGAATACAGATCTCAGTTTTGTTTTTGATCCCACAGATTTAAAGCTAAGAAAGTAATGTATTTATGTTTGATGCAACACATTTGGTTTCTGCTGGACTTTAAGAAATTAAGAATAAATTAGCCTGGCTGAGCTGCAAGAAGTGGAAAACAGGTTTCTCCCAAGGGCAGGGAAATCCTCTCAGCATAAACTCACTGATAGATGATAATTGTGGCTTAGGCCAGACTCTTGTATACAGAAAGAGAATGATCAATGGCAGATCATTCAGCCAAGGAAACAGACGTGTTAAAGGGTCGGAAACTGCTCCTGGAAGGAATTCCCCAAAGGAGGAGGCTGTTCCTGGACTCCAGGGAGAGACAAAGGGGCGGACCATTTGCTGTTAAGAATGAACAATTAACAATTTTTAGAGACTCATAACTTGTTATTCAAAGTGGTGAAAAATATACAAAGGACAGATCTGTTAGTTTCATTTTTGGCTGCACGCTTTAAGAGGTGGTAGAACTGTGTAACATATTCTGGACAGGAATGGCAATATATGTGGTTTTATGTGAACTGTATTAATACTAGAATTGTGAATATTTACACACACATCCCGATGTTAAACGCACACATTTGTGGTAATTTGCAGAGAATTTGGAAAATGTGTTCATGGCGAAAAGGACAACATTCTGTAGAAAGGTGAAACAAGATCCCACAGCTGCAGGATTTTGATGAACAGCTGCTACATAAAATATGGAATCTTTGTGTGTGATTTGCGTAGAGATTACCAATGTAGAAATATGTATTTAGGATAAAATCCGATTTTGACACTAGTGGCTGAGGGGAGGTTTCTAAGGACTGTACAGCTAAACCATAATTGTGACATCATCCGGCCTGGATCCAATCACTCAGATGCAAGGCTGAGATGAGGTCCTGATCCAAACCCAGCTCACAGGGGCGGGCTTAGTTAAGCCGGCCCATACACGCCTTTTATGATGTCATTTGAAAGGATAAATAGAGACAGCTGTCAACACTTAGAGACTGACTGACTCACTCACTTTTTCCTGATTCCGGCGAAGCACTCTGATCCAGAATTCTACATCCAGCTTTAACATCCTTCCAGATCCAGATGCCAAGGCTCTTGCCAAGCAGGAGAGAACTATTGAATTTCAGCAAGGCCTGAATCCTCAAACCTTCTTACAACCCAGTGGAGCGCTGTGGTGTGGGAAGGCCTTTTGAACTAGTATCCTGAAATTCTCTGGCTGGCTACCACCAGGCTTGCCTGAGGAACTCGCTATCCAGCTGATTTGAAATACCCAGAAACAAGAAGGGCAGATCCTGTGCAAATCTGGTGACCGGCCTATCTGATCCAGTCCTGCACCTGATGTGCTGTCCTTTCTTGACAGACCCAATCCATGACCAGAACTGAGGGTCCGATTTACAGGCCGATTCATGGAATTAATCTGCGCTGAAAATTCCCGCGCAAGTATGCGAAACCGTGCGAATCGCAGTGCAAGTGCGAAAATCACAGCAAAACCCGCGCAAATCGATTCAGGGAAGTCCATGCGCGAGTACAATCTGGGATGTGTGCTGAAAATCTGCGTGGCGTACGCCGGCGCACAGGTCATCTAACGGCGTGCGCTACGGCCACAGCGAAAGTGCACATAGCCCGGCACACATAACAAAAGTAGGCGTAACACGGGGCGTGGCATGTGGAATGGGGAACAACACGTGAAAATGTGGTCGTCACGGGGGAAGTACAGGAGGCAAGTGCGCGGAACGCCCACACGCTCGCCTACAACACGTATTCATGGAATCGAATAGGGCAAACCAGCGCACGGGCAAAGACGCACACAGGCCCAAACACGTCCGCCACACAAAGGCAGGCGGTAGCGTCCCTGTGCATGAAAAAAATGTGCGCCAAAATGTGCGCTAACAAAAAGCATGTAGATACAGCTCTGATGAATGTCCCATACTGTGACCCTCTAGGACAAATGACGTGCAAAGGGGTATGCGACAAACACGGACACCCGCTGTGTCAAAAATAGCGTGTGCATGTATTTCGGGCGTGCGCGGGAAGTTTCACACGCGATAGGCCTTGGGCGAGCGGGGTACGTGTAAATCTGGGGTTCGCGGGTGTTTCACACGCGATAGGCATTGGGCGAGTTGGGTACGTGTAAATCTGGGGTTCGCATGAAGTTTCACACGTGATAGGCCCTGTGCGAGTGGGGTGCGTGTATTTCTGGGGTTTGCATGAAGTTTCACACGCGATTGGCCTTGGGCGAGCGGATTACGTGTAAATCTGGGGTTCATGGGAAGTTTCAAACGCGATAGGCCCTGTGCGAGTGGGGTGCGTGTATTTCTGGGGTTCGCGTGAAGTTTCACACGTGATTGGCCTGGGTACGTGTAAATCTGGGGTTTGTGGGAAGTCTCACACTTGATTTCAACCGGGTACGTGTATTTCGGGGGTGCCGTGGAGTCCTACACACCAATTGGCAGTGTGGCTCCTCCCAGGTGTTCGCTCTACACCCTCCACGGCCCCCGCAAACAGCCCACACCACAGGGGACTACCCTGCACCCCTGGTCATGTCCCGCAGGCAGCCCATCCACCATGGGCGTGCCCCCCAGGCAAGCCACATGTCAGCTTGCACTACTGATCACCAACGCATGACCCCCTCCACCCCCACCCCCAGCACTGAGGGGCACTTGCCAGCAGGCCCCCACTCATGTCCCCCAGCACCCCCACCCCCCAGCAGTGAGGGGCACCTGCCAGCAGGCACCCACTCATGTCCCCCAGCACCCCCACCCCCCAGCAGTAAGGGGCACCTGCCAGCAGGCCCCCACTCATGTCCCCCAGCACCCCCACCCCCCAGCAGTGCAGGGCACCTGCCAGCAGGCCCCCACTCATGTCCCCCAGAACCCCCACCCCCCAGCAGTGCAGGGCACCTGCCAGCAGGCCCCCACTCATGCCCCACTCATGTCCCCTTGCACCCCCACCCCCAGAAGTGCAGGGCACCTGCAAGCAGGCCCCCACTCATGTCCCCCAGCACCCCCACCCCCCAGCACTGAGGGGCACCTGTCAGCTGGCCCCAACTCATGTCCCCCAGCATCCCCACCCCCCAGCAGTGCAGGGCACCTGCCAGCAGGCCCCCACTCATGTCCCCCAGCACCCCCGCCCCCCAGCAGTGAGGGGCACCTGCCAGCAGGCCCCTACTCATGTCCCCCAGCACCCCCACCCCCCAGCAGTGAGGGGCACCTAGCCAGCAGGCCCCCACTCATGTCCCCCAGCACCCCCACCCCCCAGCAGTGCAGGGCACCTGCCAGCAGGCCCCCACTCATGTCCCCCAGCACCCCCACCCCCCAGAAGTGCAGGGCACCTGCCAGCAGGCCCCCACTCATGTCCCCCAGCACCCCCACCCCCCAGCAGTGAGGGGCACCTGCCAGCAGGCCCCCACTCATGTCCCACTCATGTCCCCTTGCACCCCCACCCCCCAGCAGTGCAGGGCACCTGCCAGCAGGCCCCCACTCATGTCCCCTTGCACCCACACTCCCCTGCAGTGCAGGGCACCTGCCAGCAGGCCCCCACTCATGTCCCACTCATGTCCCCTTGTACCCCCACCCCCCAGCACTGAGGGGAACCTGCCAGCAGGCCCCCACTCATCTCCCCCAGCACCCCCATCCCCCAGCATTGCAGCACACCTGCCAGCAGGCCCCCACTCATGTCCCACTCATGTCTCCTAGCACCCCCACCCCCCAGCAGTGAAATGGCGATCTCATGACACAAACCAAAAGTCAACTATGTACATCAACACACGTCCGCCACACGAAGGCAGGTGGTAGCGTCCCTGCGCATTAAAAAAATGTGTGCTAACAAAAAGCACGTATATACAGCTCTGATGAATGTCCCATACTGTGGCCCTCTAGGACAAATGACGTGCAAAGGGCTACGCGACAAACACGGACACCCGCTGTGTCAAAAATAGCGTGTGCGTGTATTTCGGGGGTGCGCAGGAAGTTCCACACGCGATTGGGCCTGGGCGAGCGGGGTACGTGTATTTCAGGGGCGCACGGGAAGTTTTACATGCGATTGGGCCTGGGCGAGCGGGGTACGTGTATTTCAGGGGCTCGCGGGAAGTTTTACAGCCAATTGGGCCTGTGCGAGCGGGGTACGTGTATTACTGGGGTGGGCGGGGAAGTACAGGAGGCAAGTGCGCGGAACGGCCACACGCTCGCCTACAACACGTATTAATGGAATCGAACGGGGCTAAGGCGTGCTCCAAAAAAGATGTGCCAATCCGTATAGACGTACGCCAGCAGGAAGCAGGCATACGTCGACCCGCGCAGCATAAAAGTGCGCGCAAACAACAAACAAGCTCAGACGCCAGGATGAATATACCGTTCCTAGCAGCAGTGGCCGTGGAATACCGCAGGAGGAGGAGGAGGATAGTCAGGGCCAGAATTTTTACACCCAGAACCAGCCTTTTTGGGATGACTAATGACCAGGTGTATGGGAGGTACAGGTTTCCACCTCACATAATACTCGACCTGGTCAGTGAGTGGGAGGATGACCTCACATCACCCACTCTGTGCTCCCAAGCACTCAGCCCCCTGGAGAAGGTCCTTAATGTACTGCACTTCTTGGCCACTGGATCAATTCAGCAGACAAGTGCCATATTTGGGGGGGGTGTCACAGGCCACGCAGTCACGCTTTCTACACCAGGTCTTGGCCATCATCACTGCATGCCCCTCAGTCTGCAGGCACATATACCTGCCCAGAACCCCTGCAGAAAGGCAGGCTGCCATCCAGGGTTTCTACGGGGTGGCACAATTTCCCAAAGTGCTAGGTGCCATTGATTGCACCCATGTGGCTCTACGTCCCCCAAGGGCATGTGAGCACATCTATAGAAACTGCAAGCCCTGGCATTCCATCAACGTCCAGGTAGTATGTGATGCCAAGGGAATCATCACCTCAGTATATGCCAACTATCCAGGGTCCACCCACGACAGTTTCATCTACAGAATGTCAACCCTAAACCGGGACCTAGAAACTGGGCAGCATGGCAACACATGGCTGCTTGGTGAGTATAAATGCCACTGCACATGCATGCATGTCAGATACTGAGCAATGTCACAACCCCACTAATGATACCCATCAGCACCTCCCCAGGGGACAGTGCCTACCCACTGAGCACCCACATGATGACACCAATTTGGAACCCCACCACACCACCCGAGGTAAGATACAACACAGCCCACATTGCAACCCGGGGCCTAGTGGAGCGCAGATTCGGAGTGCTCAAGTCACACTTTCGCTCCCTTGATCGTTCTGGCGGGCAGCTGTTATACGCTCCCCCAGTAGTGTGCAGGATCATAGTGGCAGCATGTGTCCTGCACATTGTTGCAACACGCCGGGGCCTGCCCGTGGACATGGTGGTGCACCCACATCCCCAACCACATGCACGCCTGCTGCGCATGGGAGGGGAAAGGGCACGGGGTGAGGCAGCCCATACGCAGCTGGTGGCTAATTACTTCGGCTAAAATCACACCTCTGTGGAGTGCACACAGCTCTGGCACATACCATCTGACAATCAATGATGATGACTCAAGGGACAGTCAACTGTCACTACCATACCAGCCTGAGATTGTTCACCTGGAAGTGTTACAATGTGTGCATCCCTACCGAAACACCACCAATTCTGTGTCATTAAAAGACATACATCTATGCCAGGGCTGCACAACTGATTTTGAGAGAGGGCTGAAAGTATCTTACATGAGGGCTATAGTGGCCCGAAAAATAAATGTGGGCGGGGCGTTAGGTGGGGCGTGGCAGGAGGCTCCTTCAACCCACAATTTGTATTAAACACATGGAAAAAGAATATGTTGTTGAGGGGTAACGAATTTCATTTGCATTTCAAACGTACATTTAGTACTACACATTATCCATTGTCATGAATCATTTCAATTTAGTAATTGTATATCGTCTGTTCAATCAAATCATATATATTTTATTGACCCTTGATTGGACATTCAGTTCTTTTTCACTGCTATAGTTTGCTGTTCGGGTTGGCCAAGAGGAGTATGGCCTTCGTTGGGTCAGGTTTCCTCATAAAGCAAAGGATGTACATCTCCTAACTGTGCCTGTTTCAGCTTTATTATTGGGTTAACTCATGGAGTGCAACACAATGCCCCATGGCTCCCACCCCCAACCAAACACTATGCCACATGGCCCCCTCACCCCCAACCAAACACTATGCCCCATGGCCCCCTCACCCCCAACTAAACACAATGCCCCATGCCTCCCACCCCCAAACAAACACCATGCCCCATGGCCCCCTCACCCCCAACCAAACACTAAGCCCCATGGCTCCCACCACACTTCGGGCCAACATCTCCAATCAGGCACGAACTCGAACCCCCACCCCCTAACTCAGCACACACACTCTCAAGCATGCACCCATACAGACCCGAACCCAACACCCCCCAAATTGCTAAAACATGACAGTACTAAGTGAAAGTAGTGGTAGTCTTACAACCTGAATAAGCCAGCACATCGACCCCTTACAACTGTAGAGTGTTGCTGCCACGCAAATGTGCCAGTGTACTGCATACAACATGAACTCCATCTGCAAAGTAGACGGCCTTGTGAAGACATGAGGAAGGAACCTGCAAATTAGGAGGAAGACATGGATGCACAAGCACATATCAATACACCATGCAGTGAACAATACACCAACAATATCCACTAGGAATGTATACACAGTATTGACTACAGACTGCCCACACAGTTCATGGGAGTCCAACGTCACTGTATAAGTCACTGTCACTTGGGCACACCCTTTGCAAGCCCATGGAAACGGGAAGCAGGAGGGGTGTGTGTCTCACGAACCCAAGCATCTAACCCAAACTCAGGACAAGCCTGCATGTGCCCAGCTGGAATAGAGTGGATGCCCACGGGAGCCACACAAGGCAACACACTGTAAAAAAAATCAAAAATCAAAATGGCCATGTAGGGGTCAGGGGGGGTGGCCACCCACGAGGTCCGAGGACAGGGTGCACACCAACAGCCACCTGTGAGGATGTTGGAAAAAAAAAAACACCTCCATGGGCTCATGGCATGCACGTCTACGCTATTGTGAGAGAATCGCTGCTGTCGCTCTCCCCACCCTCTGCTGCTGCATCAGGAGGTGGTGGCACTATGGGAGGCAGCCCACGCAAAGCCCTGGTCTGGTCCTCCATGGCAGCAAGCATGCAGATGTGGAAGGTCTCATTCTGGAGGATTATAGTGCGGAGATCCCCATGCACCACCTGACGTGATGCCCGGATCTCCTCCCAAGTTGCCTGCATCCCAGCTGAGAGCGAACGTGTGAGCCGCTCCAGCTGCTGTTCTGTCCTCAAGTTAGTGGAAGCCTCAAGGTCAACAAGAGTCTCCCTGAGGTGATGGAGTTCTACCCTCAGGGCTTCCCTGTGGCCCTGGGACTCTATTGATATCGATTGGCGTAGAGTCTCCAGTGCCGCCTGTATGTCCCTATTGGATGCTAACATGTCCTCCCTGTGTGATTGGCAAATGGAGTCTGTTGCCTGCTGTAGTTGCTCCATCTGTCTTTCAAGGGGGACAATGGAAGTGGCCACCCTCTCCATTGCTTGAGCCATCATCTCAGCTGATGCTGCCTGTTGGTTTGCCATACCGTATATGGATTGCTCCCATGCGGTATTGCCTGGTGGCATACGGCCACTGCGGCGGCGGGCACCACACCTGTTTGGGGCAAGGCGAACTGCGCCTTGCTGTGCCGGCACTGCTTGAGGCTACAGGACTGCATTCCCCCTTTGATCTGCTTGCCCAGGGACAGGATCAAATGTTGCAGAGTGTGACCCTGCATCCATAACCACCAAAGGCAGACCTACCAACACCGACATCCCCATAGAGGGTTCTACCCCTGGTGCAGGTGGGTTGGACAGAACAGAATCCCTGCCAGAACGACTTACCTCCGACGCCACATAGGTCTCATCATCCGAATCAGCACCTGAATAGGGGTCTGGGGAGGTGCACCCAGAGACACCCCTGGAGAGAATGGTCTGCAGCAAGATTGGGTTCTCACCCACCACCACACCACGTCCCCCACTGGTGCCCGGTCGTGCCTGAGATCCCTCCTGGGTCTGCACCATCTCCTCATCCTCAACAGCATCAAGTGCGTCATCCCCTGCAAAAACATGAAAGACAAAAAATGGAAACAGGCATTAGCACCATGGCACACAAATAGGCCTGACAAGCTACAGAACCAGTACATGATTGACACATGTTTCACATGACCATAACCCTCCCATGCATGCACTGTCACTGCGTTGGAAGGGGAGTCAAATGGCAGACACTGATGACACCAAGATGGAAGAGCAACACATTAGCTGCATGCTGGGTAGCAGTGCCATCACACATTGGCCTGTAAGTGGCATGTCCAATCCACATACATGACACATGCCATCACACAGATGGCATGTACCATAGGCATGGTACATATGACAAGTACTGCCATATGTCAGTGAATGAGTACTGTCACCCATCCATGTGTGATGGACATGATGAGATGAAAAATGCTACATAGTGTGACAATATTACACATGTGCCACTCACTGCAACACATGCAGCGTACAAGAATACACTGATTGCAGGCAGAGGTCACATCAATGGTTCTTCACTTAAACCTCCCATGAAACACCTATCATGTACCACATACAAACTGGCCCCAAAAATCAATGTCAGCAGGCCAATTCTCAATCAGCCTGAATGCTGTACTCATTCACCTAACAAGGTAACACATGTGGGCCAATGTGGTGTGTAATGAATGACAGAAGCATGTCACATATGTGACAATAGGGCTGAGAAATGCGTAGTGAAAGTTGGAGAATTGAAACAATCAGCCTGATGAACACTGAAAAATACGGAACAATGTTGTTGCAAGATGCCACTTCAAGGGCAACTGCCTTAATGTTGCGCAAAATGTCTACTGTGGGCAGAAGGGATACTGTAATACCCAAATCCAAGGCCGCAGAATGTTTTGGATGAAGCACATGGGTGACCCAAACCACTCAGGCACACACACCCTCACCTGGCACTCAATCAGAACCCGTCACACACACAACATACACATGGATCACACACACATGCATGTGCACTCACTGGGCAATGCCTCGTAATCTGGCAGTTCTCCCACACCTTGGATCTGTTCCTCTGTGAAGTAGGTCCCAGCAACATACTCATGTATAGTGAGTTTGTTGTCCTCTGGTGGAGACCCACCGCCAGTCACCAGAGTAGCGGCATGATTTGAGGCCAGCTTTTTCTTTGCCCTGCATTTCAGGTCATTCCACCGCTTGTAGCAATCACCAGCTGTGCGCCTCACAAATCCAAGGGCACTTTTGATGTCCGCGACGGTCTGCCAGTGTGCCTGACGTTGACCAGGTGTGGTCTTGTACCCTGCAGTAATCAACATTTTGCGGTCATGTGTGGACACATACTCCACAAGTGCATCACGTTCGGCCTCATTGAGACTAGGCTTCCTTGATGTGCCGGACTGTGTAGCCGTGTCTGGGGTATCAGCCTGTAGTGGATGAGCACTCTTCTTCTTTCTTTTCGAAGGTGGTGGGGATCGTGAGTGGCTTACGCCGCTCACTAGGGGCAGGAGCACCGGTGGACTGGGTAGTAGGAGTGTGCAAATGCACACTGACCATGGGACTTGGTGCAGGCATTGGCTGGAGTGTGATGTTGTCAGGGGGAACGTTAGTATGATGGACCAGGACTGACACTGTCCTGGCTGGGAGAGTCAGAGTTTGGGCGGATGGAGCTGCAGCTGCCCCTGCAGCCTCCCCACCCTGCATACTTGGGGTAGCAGATGACATAGCTGCCCCAGATCCACGTGGATTGGTGACAACAACTTGCACCGCCACACGTGGCCTAGACTTGCTGACCTGGAAGTCAGCCAGGGAGTCATCCTGTGCCAGGTCAGGTGCCACAATGGGCTGGTCCAACAGGGGCTGAGCTTGGATGGTGTCAGCCACGTTTCCCTCAACCATGGGGGGGGCATGGGTGTCCCTGATTGTTCCTCCACAAATGGGGGCATAGGGGCACCCTGCAAATCCCGGCCACATCCCCTACTGCACCCACCACGCCCACCTTTTGAGGGTCGGCCACCTTTGCCTCCCTTACCGCTTGGTCGCCTCCCAGCCATGGTACTGATGTTGTGCGTATGGGAGTTGCAGTAAACTATTGTCCTGGGCAATTGGGGGTTAAAGGGGTAGGGTACCAGATGGAATTCGTACCCTAGTGCTCTAACAAGGATGTCTGTGACCCCTGGGGGAAGATGACGGGTCATGCAACGCACAGGCAGCCCAAAATCAAAATTACCACGTGTGTGAAAAAATGAACTCGCACTACGCTGTGGCACCCAGAAACACAAAAATAAGTGTACGCGTAATACACGCAGCCTACAATGACCTCTGAAGGGGAACGCGACACACGGGGCAAGCAGAGTTGCTAAGTACATGCGGAACTCACCGTCTGCCTGGAAAAAGAACGTGAAAAATACGCGCGTGTGCGCGTTGGCAACACCCCCGCCAAAAGAAGAATTGTACGCTGTCTGAGGAGACAGGACAAAAGGAGAAGTGAACTCTGTTTGAGGAAACAGGCCCAACAAAAAATAAGAAAAGAGCTGTCAGAGGTAACAGGGAGTACGAACTAGAAACGCTGTGAAGTAATCGCGTGTGAACCGACAAGAAGTACAGATTTCACCCACTCTGTCTCCATGAAAAGCACGTACAAGGAAATGGCGTCCTACACGCAGCTTTTAAACCGCCCACACATACACATCAGAGACGCGTGTAAGTGGGCACTTTCATCCAATTACACGCAATGACACTCGGACGTGCAGTTTTTCCACGTGTGCTCTGTCATCACGTGCTATGAGGGAAATGCCAGCGCGCGTAATGTAACTTACACGCCTACGCGCTAAGGGCCTTTGGTCCAATGGAATCACGTGCGTGCGCTGACACGCTTACGCGCTAAGGCCCTTTCCGCGAATTACACACTGACGTGCAAGATTTTCAAGTGCCGAATCACTCCGTATCAAGCTGGCCACGCAAAAACACACAGAAGACCACGCTCCTGCCCTGAAGGCCATTTTCCTGCCCCCAAGAGCCCCGAGCACGCTCCCACCTGCCATCTGCTGCTGCCTGACTGCCTGCTGCCCACGTGCCCTGCTATTTGGTGCCTGGACATCAGCCATCTGCAGGGGTCCAGTTGCTGTGTCCACCCCTGCTTGAACTGAAGACTCCCGACAGGGATACCATCGCTCCACAGCCCAGCCCCAGGACCCAGTGGCCCACCCACGCCTGCCTCGTGTGTTGCCATGTCGGGGCAAACACCATCTGAGACCACTGGCGACCCCCAGCTAGAGGGGCAGAGGGCCACCAGCTTCAGTCAGAAGGAAGTTGGTGTCCTGGTGGAGCATGTCCTGGGGCAGTATGATGCCCTCTTCGGAACATCCCGCGCCAACAAGGAAGGACGGGATAGGATCTGGGACGACTTTGTGGTTGCAATCAATGCGGAGGGGGTGGCAACCCGCAACATCAAGCAAGTCAAGAAGCGCTGGGAGGACTTGAGGTCCAGGACCCTCAACAAGGCCCGGCGCCTCGTGGAGGGGGGCCGGGGCAGCATGAGTACCATCCAGATGAGGGTCCTGGAACGCGTAGGCCCAGCGCTCCACGGCCAGATCCTTTGGAGGCAGACCCGTCCGGAGTTGAGCGGTAAGTGGCCAAGCATTGCTGTGTGAGACAGGGCATGTTGCAGGGTGCTGGTTGTCTGATACTTGCCTGTATGTGTGACATAGGCCATGTACGTATGTGTGTGTGCAGGGACATCATGGTCATGCATGTGAGACCAGTAATGTGTGAACCACATGGTTGGTGCATGTGTTACAATGCAACATGCGGAGCAGCATGGGGCATGCACACATTAATGCATGCTTGTCTCTGTTATTGGACATGGATGGGGTGTGAGAGATGGGTGCTGCTGTCATGGACATGTATGGTGTCCATGTCTGTGTGTCTGACTTGCGTGTCTGTGACTTTTAAATGCCATGGATGCATGACACATGTCTGTGACAATGTTCAGATTCACTGATGCAGCCTACTCATCCTTGTATCCACTGTGTCTGGGTTGTACGAGGCCAGATGGATGAAACTACAGTGAAGTGTGTGCATGTGATAGGCATGACCCATGATGTATGTGAGTTTCAAACCAGCATTGTATGTTTCAAGAGTCCCTTGGACATGTATGCTAATGTTCATAGCATGCGCCATGCCTGTTAATGCATGTGTTTTGCCTGCACTGACCCATGTGTTGTAGAGTGACATGATTGTAAGCGATATTCAATCAACACTACAGCTAAGTCAATGCCTAGTCTGGGATTCTGAGGAAAACCCTTATTGATGTATTTTTATGTCCAGTTCAGTACTCTGGATGACAACCCTTGTATAACACCCCCTCTTAGAATCCCCCTGAACCCACTGAGCCAAGAAGTAGGTTTGTTTTGCAAATTAAAAGGTTTATTTGAAAAATTAACAAGATATATATATATATATATATATATATATATATATGTATATATATATATATATATATATCATACTTTGATAACAAACTAATATCTGATAGTACACTTAGACATATGATGTGGATCCACAATGGGTAATGTTACAGTGGTACACTTGATTACTTAGGAGTAGTATAGAGGATGAGGTAGCTGAAAATGCTTGATGGTTTCAAGGAAATGCAAGGTGGAATAAAATGCAGTACAGCAAATAAACTTGATATGATTTCAACCAACAACAATGTAATCACCTTTCTCTGGCCAGTCACTCCCCCCCTTTATACAATGTAAGGAGATGGAAAGGAGAGCACACCATCTTCAAGAATCCCAACAAATCACACTTTATAATGCAATACACAGTTCCAGTTCCCCCAGCAAGCTTAGAGAAAACAGGTATGATTTTTAAACACAGGCGAATTACTTTGAAATGTGGTGGCAATGAAGTGAAAAGATGGTAAAATTGATTTTAATTCCCTGCAGGAGGTTCAGGGTGGGTGATATCTAGTTTATATTAGTTCAGGCTCACTTTAGCAATGCCCTATGAATGATTGTCAGGTTGCATACGAATTTCAGCAAGCAAAGCAAGGACAAATATTTTACACGTGGCTGAAATTGAGCAAAATGTCAAAACTCGCTCCTAGCACAAACGGTCCCAGAGATACGGCCGATTTAGTGAAGGTAGTTTTTCGGATTTGAAATTTAAAAGCTCAGAATGACAGATGACAGTTTTCATTTTAAAGATGACAGGATGACACGATTCTAGGAGGCAGTTCTAATAGGCTAAAATAATTTGAATTAGATTATTTTAACTAAGAGATTGCTTCTGCACAGTTCTGCTAGGTACTCACAATATAAATTTGAAATAGGCCTCGTCACGGATCTGGTCAACATGTCCAGCGGCGGTTCTCTCTGCTCAGCGGGTCAATCAGGCACCGTTTCTGCTCACAGTGATCCGGATCTCTGGTTCTGCTCACAGCGGTCTGGGTCTGGTCTGCGGTTCCGGCAAAAGTTCTTGGCAAAGAATTCAAACAGCTTGCCCGGCTGTTGAATAGTTTGGTTAGGTTTGCTGGATTCTGAAGGCCTGCTGAGAATACTTTTGCTTGCAGTGGGCCTTCTAGGTTCAAAGTTCTGTAGCCTATGGGTCTCTGGTTCTAGTCTCTGTCTGGATGGGATGTCTGCCGTCAAAATGCTCCGCAGAAATGGAAAATGAATGTCTCTACCTGTCCCAGCAGTCTCTTTTTATGTGTTTTGGAAGTGGGTGTGTGCGTGGTATAACTGAGCCTGCCCCTCTCTACTTGTCATTGGCCCAATTCTCCCCTCTCCCATAATTGGGGGAAGGAAATGGATTGTCATCATGATGAGGTCTGTTTATGGGTCAGAGGATCCTCCCCTGGTCAATTTGCCCACAAATCTATATTTGATTCAAATACATACTTCCCAGATACACAATTTGTTGAAATTACATATACACATTATATATTCCTTATGGTCCATGCTTGTCCGCCGCTGATCTTCCTGGGGGCTTGCATTAAAAAATGACAACATTTTGCGCTTTTTGACTGGTTCACCAATATCGGACATTTACCAAAAATTACACACATGTGCGCAAGGAGTATGGACATTAATTGATGAAGTGTCAGATTTTTAACATGCAGACATTTGGAGTAAGAGCCTATTTTCCACTAGCAACCCCCCAGAATACACCACAGGGTCCTAACACCTCTTAAAACGGGCACAGAAAAATCATCAGAATAATGATATTACTTATACAATTCTGATAAGTCCGTACTATGAATTATCCTTTTTTTTTTAATTATGCTCTGGCCCAGATGGGTGTGGTTTAGGTTCCAAAGCACATGGGGGAAGCTTCTGTCTGTCCCCGCCTCCAGCTCGGGTGGCTCCCAGAGGCACTTCTCCTCCCACTTCTCCCAAGAGGAAGCCACTTTACGGCCCCCCCAATATAACATTTGCCTGAGTCCAGGACAAGGCTTTGTTCAACCTCCTGCAGTCTGCAGGTCCCCTCCCTTAATTCAATCAGGGAGGTGAGATCTACTTTTGGCAGGGGCAGCAGGATGCAGCCAGGCCTTGGACGGGTGGCTGAGCAGGTTTCTCCTGTTGGGGGTAGTTGTCAGGCAGAATTCAGCTAAATGTCACTTTAGTTCCCAGTTTAAATCAAAACTTACAATTTTTACATATACATTCAATAAATACTTCCTTCAAGTCATTTCAGAATATATTTTTACATTGTATCCACCTCTTAGCAAGTCTCTCCTTGGCCTGGTTTGGGTTCCTCTGTTCAGTTTTACACAAAAGTCTGCTGGTTTTAAAACTCCGGCTTTCTGATAGTGGTGAGTACTGGTATTGCATCAATTTTTGGGATCTGTCTTGAATTACTGCATTTCAATAGAGTAGTCTTTTGCTTGATAGTATAGGACCCTTGCTTAACATTGTTTTGATGGCATCCTTACAGTAGAGTGGTGATGTGGAACCCCCCACAAGAAGGTTGTATCTTTGGAGTGGTCTTTTGCCAACTGCGTAGTTCTCCTGGATTCTGGCGTGAATGTGGGCGGCGACAGCTCATCCCCACATCCACCCAGTCTATTGATTCAACATGGGTCAAAACCCTTGACATAATGGAATTGATGTTTGACAGTGCCACTCATCTGCTATTGCTTCCTGTCTAGGGGACCATTGTACAGTATCCTGATGCTTGTGTTCTATGTCTCCCTCTACACAGCGGCAAGTGATGAAGACGGCGGAGACCGCACTGTGGAGCAAGGCAGCGGGGATGCCCCCACCGGCCGGCGACGCAAGGCCCAGTCACCCTCCCAGAATTTACCATCGTCCGTGAGTGAGGGGACTGGTGCTGCGTCTGCCACTACGGCTGCAGCGGAAGGGGTGGGTGAGCCCCCACAGGGGCTTGCAATGGCGGAAGACGGTGTGGGGCCATCCAGGTTGGTGGTTTCCACAGAGGAGGAGGAGGCTGCTACTGAGCCGCACATGGGGCCTGGTGGGGGTGGTACCACTGGTGCAAGTGGTGCAGTCCAGGGCCAGGGGCAGGAGGCAGCACAGGTCACTGCGGAGGAGCCTGTGCATGTCGCTGTCCCTGACCCTGTGACTGCACAACCATGCACCAGCAGGGATGCCCCATCCCAGGCCCGTCCGCACATAGGGGGGATGTCCATGTCATCTGACACTCCTCTACCTGCGGTCGAGGGGTCCCCTGGCCGTATATAGAAGGTCCTGATTGGTGTCACGTTGCGCACGCGTGACATTCGTGATGACGTGCGTGCGTCCCAGGGGGGGGCAGGCACATCATCACGAATAGCAGTGTGCCAACGTGGCCCAGTTGGGAGTGTCCATGGTCGGGGGTTTTGTACATGTGTCGGCCACTCTGGCGGCCCTCTCCTCCTCTGTGGAGACTATGCGCCAGTCATTCTCCATGACGTCTTCCGGCCCAGATGCCACCAGGGCCCCCTGTGGACCTGCCCTGACCAATGCAGCCTGCTCGGTGGGGATCCCATCCCTGCCACAGTCGGGAGTCAGAGGTCCAGCAGGGGTGGACACCACAGCAACTGGACCCCAGCAGATGGAGGATGTGCCGGCATCATCGAGCAGGGCACGTGCACGACGGCGTTGGTGGATTCCATCAGCCTGGATGCCGTCGTGCTGGCAGAGGCAGTTGCGTCGGAGGCAGCGGCAGGCTCAACGTGGGAAGCATCATGGCTCGGGGCCATCTACACCAGAGGGGCAGGCATCAGCCGGAGGGCAGGAGGACCCTGGAATGGGAGTGTTTTCCGTGTGGCAGCGGTTGGGCCAGCAGATAGGTGCGGAGTGGCGGCGGGCGGAGGAGGCACGGCTCACAATGGTCAGCGCGGAGAACTCCATGCGCAGGGCGCAGAGGCGGGCTGAGTGCCTCGAGGGAATTCGCAAGCAGTTGGAGGAGGACATGGCGTTATCCCTGCGAGACCTCAAAGCCAGAGAACAGGCCCGCCTCCAAGACATTGAACAGGAGTTCGATGATGCCCTGGCCCATGACATCAACAAGTGAGCCGTTGGACTTGCACGCCGCCATTGTATATAGTTCATTAGTGTTAAGTTTCATTTCTTTTTTCTTTCATTTGGGGCGCATGGACTATGCCCCACATTTTTGTATATAGTTAGTAATTAGGTAGGTTTCATTGTAGGTTTCATTTATGTCGTTGGGCTCATGGACCCTGGATTTGCTATTTGTACATAGTTTTACAGTGGATTTTTCTCCTTCTTCTTTCTTTTTCTTCACCTGGAGCAATGGATATTACACTTTTTTTTCCCTTTGGATTAGCTTTGTTGGACGGTGACTTTCGACACCTTTTCATTTGGATTAATTTGGATTCTCATTTTTTTTAGTTATCATTTTTTGGGACATGCTGCATTTTGATTATTATTGGCATTATTGTGTGTTTTTATTTCATTCCCTTCATTTTGACTTGAATAATAATTATAATAATAATAATAATAATAATAATTTGGCATTTATATAGCGCTACAAACCCTCAGGTATCTGAGCGCTGCTTATTATTACCCACGGTGTGTGGTGCTCATTTATCGACCTCGGAAGGATGAAAGGCTGAGTTTGGCCCCGCCGGGATTCGAACCTGCGTTAGCAGACTCTGCACCGATGTCAAAGCGAGCGCTCTACTCGCTGTGCCACTTGACTTGAATACATTTTTGTTTCTTATTTCAATGTCTGGTCTTCTCTCATTGGTTTCATGCATGTCACAATGTGGGTTTTCTCAGTCATGTGTTGCCATTGTGTGGGTCTGACAGACTTGTACTCATGTGCATACTGCTTATTTGTGATCTATCATGTAATGATGATTTCAATTTGGAGTGGATGTAAAGCTTGGTTGGGTGTTTGGACTGGGGTGCTGTGGGGTGGGATTTGTGTGGCCATAAGAGCCAGGGATCTGGATTGTGATGACGTGTTGGCTGGGGGACATGTGTCGGGGCCTGCTGGCAGGTGCCTGTCAATGATGGGGGGTGGGGGTGCAGGGGGTCATGAGTGGGACATGAGTGGGGGCCTGCTATCAGGTACCCTGCACTTCTGGGGGTTGGGGGTGCAGGGGGTCATGAGTGGGGGCCTGCTGGCAGGTGCCCCTGACTGCTGGGGGGTGGGGGTGCAGGTGGACATGTGTGGGACATGAGTGGGGGCCTGCTGGCAGGTGCCCTGCAATGCTGGGGGGTGAGGGTGCAGGGGGTCATGTGTGGGGGCCTGCTGGCAGGTGCCCCTGACTGATGGGGGGTGGGGGTGCAGGGGGACATGTGTGGGACATGAGTGGGGGCCTGCTGGCAGGTGCCCTGCACTGCTGGGGGGTGGGGGTGCAGGGGGACATGTGTGGGACATGAGTGGGGGCCTGCTGGCAGGTGCCCCTGACTGCTGGGGGGTGGGGGTGCAGGGGGACATGAGTAGGGGCCTGCTGGCAGGTGCCCTGCACTGCTGGGGGGTGGGGGTGCAGGGGGTCATGATGTCAGGATTAGTCAGGCGAGTACAAAGGCAGCGAATATGGCAAGGGAAATGTGCACACAGGAACAACGACTCATGTATGCTAGAACCCAGGAGTGCAAATAGAGTGTGACATCAAAACCAATATATGAAAAGGGATGTGGGGTAAGCACCTGACCGCGAGGAAAGTCGGCAAGCGCCTTACCCCCAATTGCTGTTACAGGTACTGACAGCGCTAAACCCACGTGGAGGGCAAGCAATGACAGGATCTGTGAACTAACATTCTTGATGGTATTAAATAAGGGAACTAAAGAACTGTACTCACGAGGACGAGATAAACCTCTTGAATGTCAGCTAGCCCACGAATCCTGTTGATGAAACTGGGACCCCGAAAGGCTAGAACAGCAATGGGAGGAAATCTAAATACCTAAGTTGGAATAGTGATTACAAATTAGTTAGGAAAACATAAGCATTCACACAGGAGCTAGCTACAACCGCACACCACACCTAATAATCAAATGGGAAATAAGTGCAGAAGTGCAATGGAAAACATGGAATGGATCCCAATAGAAAGTAAGGATCAGGAGCAGGGAAAAACGAAATAACCAATGCAAACTTCTCCCTACCCCTCCAAGGAAAAGACAGGAAGCTAATCTAAGAGGAAGGCTAAGGCATACAGGTTTACAGCAGCAAAGGACAGAGTCAAAGAAATATAGAACACAGACAAACTGGGCTGCATCTAAAAGGGGAAAGCACTGAGAAATGCTGCCTGCAAACAGAGGAAGACAAAAAGGGAATCAAGGGAGCAGAAATCAATTAGCGCATGAATCCGAAATTCAGGGCGGAGGAAAAAGAAAACAGGAACTAGGAACTAGGTACAAAGGCAAGGAACAAGGAACAAGGGACTAGTCACAACAGGAACACTGCAAACGATGACCAGCGCTGGACTGAAGTAAGACTGAGGCTTTTAAAGCTGCTTAACGAGCACACGCCTCAGGTGTGCTGATTGCTGCACCTGCAGCCACAGGTGTTGCCTATCCTCCACCCAACCTTGTCCTGCAAGGGTGGAGGTGGAGCAGTAGGCCAGGCATTCTGGGAAGCAAAGTCATTTGGTTAAAGAAGCATGCTGGCTGCCAAAAACCTGGAATGGATCCGGAAGGGAAGTAGCTTGGAAAATAGGGATTTAGCGCTCCCAATTCATCACAGCACTGTAGCATAAGGTTCGGAGGAAAGGTCCAGTAGGGAATAAACCCCAAATCATGCCCCCAAGTGGTGGGAACGGGAGCGAAGGGAGCGAGTCGTGACAGTATACCCCCTCCTACGGCCGTCTTCGGGTGCCCGCCACCCGCACGAGACATCTTCTTTCCATGATGGGAGTGCTTTTTCTTTGGAGGTGGCACTGATGGAAATGGTGGCCTGTGGGCAAAGGCAGATGGACTTCCATGATAGGAGCGCTTTGTCTTTGGAGGTGGTACTGATGGAAACTGTGGCTTCTGGTGAGGAAGAGACTCATGGTTCGAAGAAAGGCATGAAGGACTTGCAGGACCTGAAGCAGAGTTGGAAGGTCCAGGAAGCTCAGTCACTGGGAGTGGACCCTTATAAGTCTTTGAGGAGGGAGGCAGGCTGGTGCAACATGCCTTAGACAATGGTAGAAGCCCTGTTAGCCTTTCTGCCGAGAGTGGACATGCGGGAGGTGAGGAAATTGCTGGCTCCAGGAAAGGTTTATGTTCAGCCATTAGAGAAGGTGGCGGCTGAGGTAGAGGTTCAGATTTTCTTCTGTCATTCATCTGGGAAAAGGCTTGTGGTTGAAAGTGACTAAGGTTTGACTGCACACGTTCTACGCCTTGGAGACCTGAAAGTCCAATGGGTTGTACAAGGCTGGTACTCCTGGTGACAGTCGTGTAGCCACTTTGTTGCACATGGGATACAACAGCAGGGACGTTTGGCATACTGATAGGAGTGATAGACGCAGTACTTGGTATTTCAGGCACACTCGCAGAAGGAGCAATAACAGACACATTTTGAACAGCAACAGTCATTCCCTTCCTTTGGCTACTAGCACCCAACTGGTGCTTCTTGGCGGAATTCTGTTGCACAAGTCCTGTATGTAATACGCCGGTCTGCACCACCCCCTGTGCACACCCAGGTGAGTGGTTCTGACTCACCAATTGGTCCAGCTTGATGACTCTGAAGCGGGAGCTGGCAAAAGTCTCAAACTCTGATGCTGCATTTTTAGGAGGCTCTGATGCTAAAGTGAAGCAGTTGGGAGAATCGTCTTGTGGAAAAGGCAGGCATTCTGGTGCTCCTCCTGAAGCAAAAGAAAGGCAAGCTAGACGTTCATCGACAGTAAATGGTTGGGATTCAGGAGGAATCGCTGGAGCAGAAGAAAATACAGCAGGATCTGATGGTGTAGACAGGTATACCTCTGATATTGGCAGCGAGGCTAAGCAGGATACAGGCGTCTCATGAACTGAAGGCAAATACTCAGTATACTCTGGGACTGAAGACATGCACTTTTGATGGACTACCGGAGGCTCTAAAGCTGAAGGATGATCTGCAGGATGAGTCACTGTAGCTGAAGACAGGCAGGCCAGGGGAAACCTTGAGGCTGAAGGCATGCAAGCTGAAGCAATCTCGGTTGCTGGATACAAACATGTCCAGGTCTTTGGGACTGGCTCTTGAGTAAATGGCAGACATGGCAGCGGTTCATTGGTTGAAGACACGTGTGCCAAAGATGACTGCAGGGCTGTGGATTGGATCATAGAAGAGTCAATGGTTGTAGGAGGACAGACAGAAGTCTCAGAAGTTGACAGACACATTGGTGGCTCAGGAATGGAGGGCACTTTTAGGGCAGTAGACTCCTTGGCACCAGTAACCAAAGACTGAGCTGTACCCTTGCAGTCCCTTTCTTTAGTGGGTGACACAGAGTCTCTTTCTTTGTAGAAGTCAAAATCAACCAGTGGAATCACCATAGTAAAGTCTCTGTTAATCAGGATTTCGTCAATTGTCCATTCCTCTGTTTTAGCTTCTGAAAGAGGCAGATTATCAATCAACAGTTCAGGAATCGCCTGCCGGTTTTTTGGTTCTGTATACTGTGGAATGAGTCCATCAGAACATGAAATCTGTACTGTCTCTGACTGTTCGTATTGATCAGAATTGGCAGAAGGAAGAGTGAACCCAGAGGTAACATCGTTTTCCACATCAGCTTTATCATCTACTTCAGTCTCAGCAGCTGTATCAAGAGCAGGGCCTAAGCCTACTGTAGTGTCTGAATCTGTGTATGCCACCATTGTGGATTGTGTTTGGTAATCAGAAGCTTGTATGTGTGCTAGCTCAGAATTATGACAAACTGCTACACAGGAAATTTTAGGTAAAGGAGTGGCTTGTAAATCTTCAGCTAACTGCAATCCCTGACAAACAGCAGAACAATTGTTAGAAACTGTGCCCAGACGAAGCGCTGTGCTAGACGAAAGACCTTCACTCCCAATAGATCTAACATATTGACAAATATCATGGTTTACCAAAGTCTCTGCACTCAGGGGCTGAACAGTGTTCACTTCCTCAACATCAACAGATAAAGTCTGAGGTGTATTTAGTAAAGAGTGCAAGGTTTTATTCTCCTCTTGTAAATAAATGAATTCTTGTCTTAACTCCTCAAGCTTAGCTCTTAGCATGCCCTGCATTAACTGTACATCACTATCAGTAGGCACAGGGGGAGGCATAGTGGCATCAGGGCTGGATCCTGCACTAGCAATCTGGATGTGCACCGATTGTACATTGTCCTCTACTGCTTGCAGGTTCTGTGATTTATAGTTTCTCTTACCAACTTGGTCTGTGTTTCCCTTAAGCAAACTATTGACATTAGACCTCTTGGCATTAGGGACTACAGTATGTACTTGTGCAAAGGAGTATGCTTTAGACTGAGGGTAGAAAACAGAAGTTATGCAAGGAACCCCTCCATTCTTTATGTTTGTATCATGAAACTGTTCTATCTGAGGTGAAGCACAACTGGAATCATGGGGTTCAACAACAGAGGTACTCTTGTATAATAAGTCTAACAGTGTGTTGTTTTCTGCGGCTAAGGCTTGCGCTGACATAGAATCGGGATCAAAACAAAAGATAGAACTAGGATCAGGCAATGTAGGATGTGCCATCCTATGGGAAAAATACTTTGCACGTAAATGCCCATTCGTGACAAGGAGTTCATTTAAGTCAGGACTAGTGATTAGATTGTCACAGGTAAATGTAGGGGAAGCTTTCTGTACAAACTTGTTAGAGGCCTTGCTGCCTTTCTTTCTTAAACTTGCCATATTCAATGGGAATTTTGGGCTGGTCATTCTGTCAGGATTAGTCAGGCGAGTACAAAGGCAGCGAATATGGCAAGGGAAATGTGCACACAGGAACAACGACTCATGTATGCTAGAACCCAGGAGTGCAAATAGAGTGTGACATCAAAACCAATATATGAAAAGGGATGTGGGGTAAGCACCTGACCGCGAGGAAAGTCGGCAAGCGCCTTACCCCCAATTGCTGTTACAGGTACTGACAGCGCTAAACCCACGTGGAGGGCAAGCAATGACAGGATCTGTGAACTAACACTCTTGATGGTATTAAATAAGGGAACTAAAGAACTGTACTCACGAGGACGAGATAAACCTCTTGAATGTCAGCTAGCCCACGAATCCTGTTGATGAAACTGGGACCCCGAAAGGCTAGAACAGCAATGGGAGGAAAACTAAATACCTAAGTTGGAATAGTGATTACAAATTAGTGAGGAAAACATAAGCATTCACACAGGAGCTAGCTACAACCGCACACCACACCTAATAATCAAATGGGAAATAAGTGCAGAAGTGCAATGGAAAACATGGAATGGATCCCAATAGAAAGTAAGGATCAGGAGCAGGGAAAAACGAAATAACCAACGCAAACTTCTCCCTACCCCTCCAAGGAAAAGACAGGAAGCTAATCTAAGAGGAAGGCTAAGGCATACGGGTTTACAGCAGCAAAGGACAGAGTCAAAGAAATATAGAACACAGACAAACTGGGCTGCATCTAAAAGGGGAAAGCACTGAGAAATGCTGCCTGCAAACAGAGGAAGACAAAAAGGGAATCAAGGGAGCAGAAATCAATTAGCGCATGAATCCGAAATTCAGGGCGGAGGAACAAGAAAACAGGAACTAGGAACTAGGTACAAAGGCAAGGATCAAGGAACAAGGGACTAGTCACAACAGGAACACTGCAAACGATGACCAGCGCTGGACTGAAGTAAGACTGAGGCTTTTAAAGCTGCTTAACGAGCACACGCCTCAGGTGTGCTGATTGCTGCACCTGCAGCCACAGGTGTTGCCTATCCTCCACCCAACCTTGTCCTGCAAGGGTAGAGGTGGAGCAGTAGGCCAGGCATTCTGGGAAGCATAGTCATTTGGTTAAAGAAGCATGCTGGCTGCCAAAAACCTGGAATGGATCCGGAAGGGAAGTAGCTTGGAAAATAGGGATTTAGCGCTCCCAATTCATCACAGCACTGTAGCATAAGGTTCGGAGGAAAGGTCCAGTAGGGAATAAACCCCAAATCATGCCCCCAAGTGGTGGGAACGGGAGCGAAGGGAGCGAGTCGTGACACATGAGTAGGGGCCTGCTGGCAGGTGCCCCTGACTGCTGGGGGGTGGGGGTGCTGGGAGACATGAGTTGGTGATCATATTGCAACGTGACATGTGGCTTGGCTGGGGGGCATGCCCATGGTGGATGGGCTGCCTGCGGGACATGACCAGGGGTGCTGGGTAGTCCCTTGTGGTGTGGGCTGCCTGCAGGGGCGATGGAGGGGGTAAAGGGGACACCTGGGAGGACCCACACTGCCAATTCAGGTGTAGGACTCCCCGCGCACCCCCGAAATATGCGTTCCCCGCTCTGACAGCAAAATTGCGTGTGAAACTTCATGCGCAGCCCAGTAATACACGTACCCTACTCCAATCGTGTGTGAAACTTCCTGCGCACCCCTGAAATACACGTACCCAGGCCAATCGCGTGTGAAACTTCCCGCGCACCCCTGAAATACACGTACCCAGGCCAATCGCGTGTGAAACTTCCCGCGCACCCCTGAAATACACGTACCCAGCCCAATCGCGTGTGAAACTTCCCGCGCACCCCTGAAATACACGTACCCAGGCTAATCGCGTATGAAACATCCCGCGCACCCCTGAAATACACGTACCCAGGCCAATCGCATGTGAAACTCCCCGCGCACCCCTGAAATACACGTACCCAGGACAATCACGTGTGAAACTTCCCATGCACCCCTCAAATACACGTACCCAGGCCAATCTCGTGTGAAACTTCCCGCACACCCCTGAAATACATGTACCCAGGCCAATCGTGTGTGAAACTTCCCGCGCCCCCCTGAAATACACATATCCAGCCCAATCGCATGTGAAACTTCCCACGCACTCCTGAAATACACGTACCCAGGCCAATCGCGTGTGAAACTTCCCGCGCACCCCTGAAATACACGTACCCAGCCCAATCGCGTGTGAAACTTCCCACGCACCCCTGAAATACACGTACCCAGGCCAATCGCGTGTGAAACATCCCGCGCACCCCTGAAATACACGTTCCCAGGCCAATCGCGTGTGAAACTTCCCGCGCACCCCTGAAATACACATACCCAGGCCAATCGCATGTGAAACTTCCTGCGCACCCGTGAAATACACGTACCCTACTCCAATCGCATGTGAAACTTCCCGCGCACCCCTGAAATACATGTACCAAGGCCAATCGTGTGTGAAACTTCCCGCGCGCCCCTGAAATACACGTACCCAGGCCAATCGCGTGTGAAACTTCCCGCGCACCCCTGTAATACACGTACCCAGCCCAATTGTGTGTGAAACTTCCCGCGCACCCCTGAAATACACGAACCCAGCCCAATCGCGTGTGAAACTTCCCGCGCACCCCTGAAAAACACATAACCAGGCCAATCGCGTGTGAAACTTCCCACGCACCCCTGAAATACACGTACCCAGGACAATCGCGTGTGAAACTTCCCACGCACCCCTCAAATACACGTACCCAGGCCAATCGCGTGTGAAACTTCCCGCGCACTCCTGAAATACACGTACCCAGGCCAATCGTGTGTGAAACTTCCCGCGCACCCCTGAAATACACGTACCCAGCCCAATCGCGTGTGAAACTTCCCGCGCACCCCTGAAATACACGTACCCAGGCCAATCACGTGTGAAACTTCCCGCGCACCCCTGAAATACACGTACCCAGCCCAATCGCGTGTGAAACTTCCCGCGCACCCCTGAAATACACGTACCCAGGCCAATCGCGTGTGAAAGATCCCGCGCACCCCTGAAATACACGTACCCAGGCCAATCGCGTGTGAAACTTCCTGCGCACCCCTGAAATACACGTACCCAGCCCAATCGCTTGTGAAACTTCCCGCGCACCCCTGAAATACACGTACCCAGGCCGATCGCATGTGAAACTTCCCGCGCACCCCTGAAATACACGTACCCAGGCCAATCGCGTGTGAAACTTCCCGCGCACCCCTGAAATACACGTACCCAGGCCAATCACGTGTGAAACTTCCCGCGCATCCCTGAAATACACTTACCCAGCCCAATCGCGTGTGAAACTTCCCGCGCACCCCCGAAATACACGTACCCAGGCCAATCGAGTGTGAAACTTCCCGCGCACCCCTGAAATTCACGTACACAGCCCAATCGCGTGTGAAACTTCCCGCACACCCCCGTAATACACGTACCCCACTCGTACAGGCCCTTTCGCGTGTGAAACTTCCCACGCACCCCCGAAATACACGTACCCTGCTGAAATCGCATGTGAAACTTCCCGCGAACCCCAGTAATACACGTACCCCACTCGCACAGGCCCTTTCGCGTGTGAAACTTCATGCGCACCCCAGTAATACACGTTCCACGCTTGGCGTTTGCTGTTTGGCAGCTCTGTAAACTGGTCCAGGGTTAGCGCAGCCCTTTGCGCTGCATTGGGAATTTTGATGGCTTTTCCTTGCGCGGGGGCGTTCTTGGGGGCATAACTGGCACTGCTGCAGGGTCGCTGCACCACTCTGCGCCACGGCTGGTTTTGGAGGCTAAAATCCATGAATAAGCTGTGCGCGGAAATCGATTTTAGCGCACGCGGCTGGCGCAGACATTTGCACGCACACACTGTGCGCCAGCCGCGTTCGCCACTTTTGTGCGAAATTCTATGAATTACCCTCTTAATAACTTATTCTGTAAGTATGAATAGGAAGAACAGTGACCCATCTTTAATTCAGAACCATAGTGTTGTTAGAACCATCTTTGCGCTGACTGTTCTCTCATCTGTGTTATTAAACCCTAACTCTTTATTGATCTGATTAAGAAAAGTAATTCCCAAACCAAACGGAAACTAGAGTATCACACATGAATAGTTATGAGCGGCCGTGAATAACTGATTCCTGTGTGGCATTTTTTTATTTTTGTAGTCCTTAATATAGTAGAAGAAAACCTATCTGTCATCTTTAAACCCGAATTTCTGTTTTCCATTCTCGTGCCTATTTTGCAAAAATGACTTCTATTAAAACCTCTATAACTCCCTCAGTTTTTATGATAGAAACGAAATCTCAACTCCTACTTGAAACAGTGCTATTGGCCCGTTAAGGCGAAAATCGCATAAGGAAAAGTGTGCCGCGATTTGACATTCTGAGAAGTTTTACACGTGTGAAGTAGCTTTAAATTATTTCCCACTTGGACTTTGAGATTTCAAATGTTTTCTTCTGACTAAATTATTGCTTGTGATTATTTGCATCTGTTCAAAGCGGCTCCCATTGGAATTTATAATAATTTAAGTATTTTTGACCACATTTGGTTTTTGCTCAGCCAATTCCAAAGACAATTTCAAAGCCATCTGACAGTTGAAAAGTCAATTCCGTTTTTCTCTTGTGTTGAAGCGGGAAGGTGGGAGTGACATTCTGTTTGATTTGTGTTATTCCTGAATACCTGCTCTCTCCTCACATCTATTTAATTTGCCTATTGAGGGTTGAGGGGTGTTGCAGGGGGAACCCTTAACCATAGTGCTATTTGTTCTAAACCAACACAAAAGTATTCTTTTCTGTGCTGTATTTGTTTTTGTGTTCAGTACTTGATTCCTAGTGTATTAAAGACATCACTTAGTATTCTGTCACCCCATTGGTGATTGTTGTTTACCTATTATAATATATTGTGATTTAAATTCTAAATACATAAATAAATTTTTACCTTTGCAAACTAGACTGATTCCTGGTTCAGTGTGACTGGGGGGAAGGGGGGTCTCAGGAGAAGGGTGTAATATGAGTGGTATATCGTTCAGAATATTGAACTTATAGATAAAATAAATAAGGGTTTCATTTGCGCACTACATGCTGGGTGTGACTTGGGTGTGTGCCAGATTGAAATCCCTTACAGCTTGGGGGCTCGGTGCCGGGATCCTGAATTTGACATACCACTCGTGACAGTCTAACCCAGCGTGCTAGCCGACGTGCAAGGAATTTTGCCACCCTAGGCAAACTGTCAGATTGGCGCCCCCACCACGATCTTTCTGAGTCCTAACAGTTCTCAACCAACTGTCACCATTTTGTTACTGATTGCTGCAACCCATTACATTACCTTCACCTAACACATTGCTCACGTCTTCTGCTGTGTATGAATTCGAATGCACTTTCTTCACATTATACTGCAAGAGCACTAGCTGTCACCGGTACACTGTATCCAGGCAGGCTGGCTGCCTTGTGAAGGCTGCCGGATGAGGTTGTATTCCAGCTGCACACATGCTCACAGCGGGTTATGGCAAGTTGAGAGATGGCCAGGAACAACAACCGAGAGCTAATCGCTTGTGCATGGTTATTATTCAAAGGGACTCTTTCGAAGTGCATGGAGCCTTAATGTCAGTGTGACACTTATTGTACACAGGGATGCACACAGTAGGCTTTGCTTGTATTGATGACTGATGCTGGCTGATAAAGTAAAGTAAACACAGTCTGGCTTTCTTTTGCTTTGCGATCACTCAACTTACCCCCCCCACTGAATCTGTTGGTTGTCTCTGTGACCATCAGTCTGGCTTCAGAGCATCCAGGGCACGGAAACTGCTCTTCTGAACACCCGTGAAGACCTGCTCTCAAATCTTGACTCTAACTCTCCCTCTGTCCTCATTCTTATCGACCTCTCTTCTGCTTTCGATATAGTAAACCACAACATACTGATCAACCGTCTCTGTGATACCCTGGGCATCACAGATCAGGCCCTGGCGTGGCTCACCTCCTTTCTCTCTGACCGGCCCACCCAGGTGTAACTTGGGTCCTTTCTCTCCCCTATTACTCTCTCTACTTGTGGTGCCCACGGGGATCTAACCTATCCCCCCGGTTTTTCAATATCTACTTGGCCCCCTTGGCCCACAGGATTTCTACCTTTACCTCTAACTTTCACTGTTGTATGGATGACACACATCTCTCTTTCAAGCTACCCTCGGCTTCCTCCTCCTCCTTGCTCATTCCTGACTGTCTATCTGCAGGTCAGTCTTGGTTTGCTGCTAACGATCTTTGCCTGAATGCCAGTAAGACAGAGATCATAATCATTGGGACCCTTGCTCCCGCTTTCCCACTCTAACACTGGCCGACCTCCCTAGGCCCTGCACCCACACCTAGCAATGAGGCAGAAAATCTAGGGGTCATCTCTCCTTCTTCTCTCACATCTCGGATATCTCCAAAAAGTCGCACTACCAACTGCACCTCCTGAGAGATATTCTGCCTTTTTCTCACTTTCCCCCAGAGACTCACCACCTCGTGAGCCCTGGTTCTCTCTAGGCTGGACTATTGCAACAGTCTCTTTTTCAATCTTCCTACCTCTACTCTCTGTCCTCTACAACTCATCCAGAACAGAACTGCAAGACTTATCCTTGGCTTCAAGCCCAGGGACTGCATCTCTCTGGCGTTGAAATCCAACACTGACACCCCGTGTTTGCAAGGATCAAGTTCAAGACCTTCTGCATAATCCACCAGGCTTTCTGGGGCTCGGGCCTGCACTATCCACAGCACTCTCTTCCTAAATACTCACCCTCTAGAGTCCACCACTCGTCCTCCTCCAACTCTCTGCGGGTGAGCTACTTTCACAAACAGAGATTTGGGGGTAGATCTCTATCCTCTGCAGATGCCTACCTACCTCCCTCCCTCCTTCCCGCCTTGAGCCAGAGAATCTTAAGTTCTGTAAACACCTCAATACCTTCCTCTTCTCTTCCTCTTTCTCTCACCCTCTCCCCTGCTAACCTCTGTTCTTTTTCTCTCCACCCTCCTTCTCCTCTCTAACTCTGTTCAGTTTTGCTGACTGGTTGCCTGGTTGACCTCCAGAGCCTTACACGTCCCAGGCTCCACCGCCAGTCTTTTGCATTTGCCTACGTGCCACTGCACTATGTTCAGCATTACTGCACTTTCGGATCACGCCCCATGAGCGGGGCAACCTCTCTGCCCTTAACCCAGGGCCCTGCTGGACTGGACTCATTTGTTCCCACCAGGTCCCCCTTCCTCGCACCTTCGTCTGTACGGATGCATGACCTAAATGTACTATGACTAGTTAGTTTGTCTGTCCTGTCGGTTAACTGTAATTATAACAAATCCAAAATAACTAATACCATAATGATGAATACCATAATAACGAATTCCCAAATAACGAATACCTTTATCATTGTTTTTGGGGGGGGTTCTGGCCCAAAACCCCCAATTGGTTTGTCCTTAATACTTTTCCCCCACCCCCAAAACCACTATCCCCCTCCCAACCCCTTTTTTGTTTTTTGCCAAATTCAATATATTGGAATTCACTATTTTAGTATTCATGATAATCACTGCATACCTTCCTACCCCCTGTCCCCCGCCCCTTGTGTCCCTTCTCCCAAGCTCGGTCGCTACTGTAACACTTCATGCGCTTGCATTAGGTAAAGTACCATCAGGCCGAGTATGCAATTTCTTCTGTCAATCACTTGGAAATTTCAAGGCCTAATAGTGATTACTGTATTTCCTTGATCCCTTCCCGTCTTGAAGCGCTTTCAAGCACTCCACCTGTGTATAAGCGCTGTATAAATGAACAATAAAATAAGTAAAAATAAACAAATTTGTGTCATGATGCTCCCTTAAATGGGTTACTTTGCACTCCAGAACTAGAGGAAGTGTGATGAGCCGGCACTCCTCACAGCCCCCAATTCCCCTTTTTCTGTTTTAAGCAACAACTGTATTTCAAAGTGACCTACTTGGGGGGGTGCTGTTGCCCACAAGGAGATATGGCTGCTTCCGTGTAAGCTCCACAGACGTCCCGGGCTGAAACGCGAACAAAATAGCCACGAGAGCCTGATTACGTCCAAAAACATGCAGGAGTGGTCATAAACAGTCACGGAACACTTCGCTGAGGTTTGGCCCCAATTGCTGATGCCGCAGTGAAGATACATCGAGTGAAAACAGCAGCGCAGCCGACAGGAGGGAACAGCCGATGCACGCAGCACTGAAGGGGCAGGGGCCCGGCAGCGAGAGGACCTTCGACTCCGCAGAGGCCTCCAGTTACAAGTAAACTGGTCGCGGGTACTCCGTATAATGTAAAGCACCTGCAGACCCAACGATCGCAGCCCCTCCAATGCGGGGGCTGTAGCTGCATAAAGGAGTCGCATGCCACTGTGTGGGCACGCCGAAGAGCACCGGCGACTAAGGGGCACGCATTCTCGGCCCTCCCTATGGCGGCCCAAGTCCCTCGCCAGCTGGACCTAGCCGGCGCCCCCCCTCTGCAGGACAACTACTCCACTGAGTGGCGGGCGGACCCGCTCCAGGGATGTCCATAAACAGACACATGCGCTGCGAGGGGCCGGCTCTTAGTGTGGCCCCATGTACTGGAGGCGTTCATCTGCACGCTTCACGCAGCACAAGAACCTCTGTTAAATCCCTCAAACATCCGTCAAGTCACCCCACACAAAAATACTCATTTACAAGCGCTCAGGGGACGATTCACCCCCAGGCTCAACCCAAGCTATTACATCCAAGAACTGCTAGTTACATTATTAGGATAGAACACAAAAAAGGGGCATGTAAAGGGACATCACAATATTGTCTGTACAACAAAGCCCTACATCCCCATGTCGTATTGGAATGGGAACCATCAGATAGCCCCATAAAGTGCAACGCCTGGGACATACACAAGGTTTAAAACCTGCATAAGACCTACATCCTCCAACTGCGAAAAACAAGTGGGCACTAAAACTGCGACCAAAGGCAATAACAAACGACCCCGGGAGATAACTTTACCAGGTCTTGCAGCCTGGATGGCAAAAGTATAACACTTTTGGAACCGGGAGCCGCCTCCCCCCAACACCTCCTATGACCTACCTCGCACAAGCGAGAGGTGAACTAAAACATGTGGCGGAAACCTGGTGCAAACCACGACCCAACGCAGGGATAGCCCCCCGAAGGAACGCATATGATGCCCAAGGGCTTTGGTCTCAAAAAAGGAAAAGGAGCCATAGAAAAATACACGACAACAACGAGGCATGACATGGAAACCACGATGTCCAAGGAAATACCCACGCAAGCGCAGCCAGTAGAGGCAGCAACAGCGATGGACCCTCAAGCAGTCTTCCTGGCTATGCAGCAGGGATTCTCCTCCCTCAACGAGAAACTAGTCGGAATAACGGCCAATGTCTCCTCCATCAAAACACAATTGGACAAAACTACAACCCGAATTACGGAAGCCGAAGCACGCATCTCTACCACGGAAGACATGCTGGAGGCTTTGAAAACAACAGTGACCACAATGGCAAAGGAATTAGGAACAGTTAAAACGAAATGTGAAGACTTGGAGGCAAGGTCCCGACGGAACAACAACTGTATAATAGATATCCCGGAGGATGCCCTGAAAGGGCCCATGGAACAAGCGGTGGAAAAACTCTTGCGTGATCTTCTGGGCGGCCCCGGGTGGTCACCCATGTTCATTGTAGAGCGGGCACATAGATCTCTCGCGCCACGCCCCAAGCCCAGGGCATATCCGAGGCCCATTATAGCCCGCATGATGAATTACAGAGACAGAGATTTGATCTTGAAAGCCGCCAGAGAAAAGCAAGAACTGAGATGGGAGGGCAACACTGTCCGCATTTTTCCAGACTATACATTGGCAGTACAACAAGAAAGCCGTTTATTCACCGGAGTCAAAAAACTCCTCCGCGAGCGAAATGTTCCCTATGCCATGCTGTATCCCGCTAGGCTAAAGCTTCAATACCAAAACAAGACCTACTTCTTCAGATTTTCTGAGGAAGCCGCAAACTTTGTGGAAACTCATATCCCAATGCTATCACACCAATCCGGGACTGGAGAGGAATCCTTAAAAGATGCGGTCCAACGACATGAAACAAACAAGACAAGGAAAAAACGATGAGAAGAGAGAACCTGGGCTTCCCCAGCTGGGGCAAGCCCCAACTCAATGGCATAGTTAATTATGTCCTTATAAACTGACGAAGAGAGCAAACCCCTGTTATTTTTATTCTATTCTCACTGTTCATAATGAGTTCGAGCAACAGCAACGTAACAGGCCACGATGAAGCAGAGCATTACAGTGAGGCCCGGGATGTCGCCACAGTCCCCCTGTAGCAGGTGCATTACAAGTTAATGGGTGGGGTTCGGGAGGGATGTGTGGGCATAGTTAAAGTTCGGGGAACTATGAGGGAGGCGGAGGGAGACAGGGTAAGATTGTTGGGTTATGGTTTGGGAGACGAGGGAAATACACCACAAAGCACACAGGTACTTAACACTGACACAGAAATGCGCAAATTCGAGATGGAATACACTGACCACAATTATATATATGTCCAAGGAAATGGCTAAACCAAGGAATGAGGACATCAACATTTTTAGTTGGAATGTCCGGGGCTTGGGATCTCAGATCAAAAGAAGGAAAATCTTAGCATACATTAACAGAGTGGGCCCCAAGATAGTCTTCCTAAAAGAAATGCATTTACTACATAAACAGGCCGGGAAGCTTGCCCCGAGTTTGGGGACACACCAGTACTTCACATCACATTCCAGTCGAGCAAGGGGGTAGTGACCCTCTTACACAAAACCATACCATTTGTATGTCTCCATTCAGAGTGTGACCCAGGAGGCAGATATGTGCTGTTCCATGGCACACTCTACGATAGGGAAGTGGTGCTACTCAACAGATATGGCCCGAATATAGACAACCCTGGCTACTACTCCACCTTATTCAGGAAACTAGCTAAATTTCCTACAGCTCAACTGCTATGCGGTGGAGACATTAACACGATTTTAGATGTACAATTAGACCGCACATCGACACAACCACGGACGCTGTCTAAATCAGCCCTTACGATACTTACCCATATGAACGACCTGAATCTGAGAGATGCATGGTGCGCCCTAAACACCACCAAAAGGGCGCATACGTTCTACTCCTCCGTGCATGATATGCACTCCAGGATAGACCTATGGCTGGTTACCAATGACGCCTTAAGATGGGTCACGGATGCTCACATTTACCCTAGGACATACTCTGATCATTCACCCATACAGCTAACACTCCGGATCCCCGACATAAAAATAAACAGACCACCCTGGCGGTTTAAACCAGCTGCCCTCCAGGCCCCAGTCTATAAGATGGAACTAGCAAAGCACATACAAGAATACTTCGACATTAATGAAGGATCAGTGACCTGTGACGCGCTATTATGGAAAGCATTTAAAGTCTGTATCAGGGGCACTGCAATGTCTACAGAATTCGGCGTCCTTAAAGATATCCGTAGAGACTTAGCACGCCGAGAAACAGACATTGCCAACTCACAGACTCAATACACACAATCACCGTCCCCACAATTAGGACTGGAAATTAAAACTAAACTCGATGAGTTTAAGGAAGCGGCCGATCGTGAGATCCGCTACTTCGACAGGCCCGTGGCAGCAAGGCGGTACGGGGAGAGTGAGACGCCCAGGAGACTATTAGCCAGAATGGTGCGAGGAGAGAGAGGCCCGACCACCATCCCATGCATAAAGCGACCAGATGGTAACGTGACCACGGACAGACAAGAGGTTTTGGAGGCGTTCTATGATTTTTACAAACAACTATACTACCCCCAAAGCGTTGCCACCGATGATGAAATAGACCACTACCTTTCCTGAATACCAATGACACTAATAGCGGAAGCTACTAGGGACGCCTTTGAAATTCCAATACTGAGGCCGAAATATCCAAAGCCATAAAAACAATACCAAATGGGAAAGCTCCGGGCACAGACGGCCTTGGGGCAGAATTCTACAAGGAATTCAGCCAACTCCTCACACCCAGGTTATACGGGGTATGGACAGAGGCTTTGGAGAAGGGTGAACTCCCCGAAACCACCAGAGAGGCAGTTATCACCTTACTGCTTAAACCAGGGAAACCTCCTGAGGAATGTGGCTCCTACAGGCCTCTGTCATTAATTAATACAGACGCCAAAATTTCCGCGCAAATACTGGCCACCCGATTAACCCCATTAATGCCCCACATGGTCCATGAAGACCAGGCAGGTTTCATCATGGGTAGGTCAACCACAACAAATATTAGACACTGCCATAGGATAATGATGCCAATACCAGAAGACACACAAGCAATAGCGGTGTCCCTAGACATGCAAAAAGTATTCGACACAGTATACTGGCCCTTCTTATTTAGGGTATTACAGAATTACGGTTTTGGCCCCAACTTTATCAACTGGATTAAAATATTATACACTCGCCCCTAGGCCAGGATAAGGACCAATGGATCCCTCTCCGATATACTGGAGCTACTGGGAGGCACCTGGCAAGGCTGCCCTTTGTCACCCCTCTTTTTGCATTGGTGATAGAACCTCTGGCAGATATCCTCAGGGCCCGCTTCAGCACGTGCGGACTATGGTTAGAGGGCAAACTGGAAATTTTTACATTATATGCCGATGACATTTTTTTATACCTCAGAAACCCTGATCGCACGCTCGGGAAGGTCTTGGCAGAGGTTAAAAACTTTGGCGAGTTCTCCGGCCTCAGACTCAACGCAAAAAAATCCGAGATCTTCCCACTCACAGAAGAGACAGCTGCACCAACGGACCTTGACAGACTCATTTGGAGCCCGGTACACATTGAGTATTTGGGGGCAAAGGTGGCTAGGACAGCCAAGCTATCTCATGTTTTGAACTACAACACCCTAGCCAACACCCTGTGCACTAAACTGATGCGGTGGAGTGCTCTACCTATTGCAATGGTGGGAAGAATCGCCCTTATTAAAATGATCATCCTGCCAAAACTCTTCTATTTGTTCAGCACAGTCCCGGTGTGGCCAGGTCAAGCACTCTTTGTCAAAATGAAGAGTGCCTGCACCAATTTCGCATGGGGGGGATGTCCCAGATTGAACTGGAGGAAACTCACCGACCCATATACACAGAGAGGCCTAGCGGCACCCGACTTTGAACTCTGTTACTTATCTGCACAAGCACATTACGCCACCCAGTGGGCCACAGACTCCCTCAACCCCAAGGATACACAGAGGGAACTACACCTATCTAAACTCACTAAGCCGCTCCATAATATGACAACGCCACACCCTAAACACCATAACTCCATTCATCCCACTCAGGTCACGGCTACAGCTTGGGCCAGAATCACTGCCGTCTATGGCACAGACAGGCTGTATCACCCGACCATGCCGATTTTGGGGGATTCCAACATACCACCAACTTTAGATAAGGAGACAGCCGCACACTGGGGGCCAGAGGTATCGTCCAATGGGGCCAACTGTTCATGGACAAACACTTTGTTACTTGGGAAAACCTTAAAGACACGCTAGGGGAAGCACCTAGACACAAGATGCAATATATGCGCATTAGATCATCCATTCCTAGTATATGTCCCACTTTCCCAATGCAATCGGCGATCAGCTCAGGTCTGGGATATAGGTTCACTGCCAAAAAAGGGAAAATCTCAGCATCTACCCTGTATAAAACTATCATTCAAATCCGCCCTCCAGAACTACATAACGCCAGAAGCAAGTGGGAACAAGACTTGGGACTTCAAATTGAGGACAACCAATGGCAACAGATATGCTCTCTAACGAAACACATATCATGCAATGCCTGATTTAAGTTAATTCACTATAGAATTGTTCATAGAACGCACCACACCCCCGCCAAGCTGAGTCGCATATAGCCTACACTGGCAAGTACATGCCCGAGATGTCACTCCGAAGAAGCAGACATTTTCCATATGCTATGGGCATGCACAACACTTAGAGAATACTGGGCAGAGATCTGTGCAGTACTAGACGAGATGGCGGATCAGCCCATTGAATGGTCACCGATGTTGTGCATATTGGGTGCCACAGGGAAGATGACCCCAACCTGGCGGAAACTACTGAACCTAAGCCTATTGATAGCTAAAAGGGCGATTCCGATGAAGTGGAAAAGTAATACCCCCGCCAACGAAGGTGGAATGGAACAGGGACATGATTTGGACAAATTATACAGAAGAACTATATATAGACTCAGTACTGGCCACCTCCAGGCCAAGGAATATATGGGCCAGGTACAAACAATACTTATTGGACAAATCTGAAGCCGATGATTCCGATTAATATGGTCAGCGATGTATGTTGGTGTTAATGATCTCAATTGTTTCATAATGCATATGTGTTTTATTTGTGTGCAACAATAAATAAATGTTATTAAAAAAAGTGACCTACTTGGGCAGAACTGTGACCGAACAGTAATGAACTGCACTTACTCAAAACATCTTTTGCTGTTGGTGCAGCCTGACTGATGGTGCCGAGGGCTGACTCTGAGATGATCTTGGCCGATATGGGGCTATTGGCTTGAGTAAAGCAAGCTCAAAGACATCCCAGGAGTGGATTCGATTTGGGCAGGAAGTGGGTGGGAATGGCTGGCCATAGGGGTTAGCATGGCCTTAGGTAGTCAATGGACTGCAAGCTCAAATAGGCACAAGTGTCCCACAAAGGCAGATGGGGCAACTCTGCCCGCCCATGTTCCTCGCATTTGATGTCATCACTAAAACAATGTCAGAGAATCAGGAAGACTCCGTGACCTGCAGGGACACTGAGAATGCCTGCATTCCAGGGTTAGTAAACATCCCGTATTCATTCCACGTGGGGCATTCCATGAATTTCTTGCCTCCAGCTCCCCTGAATGCACTGAAAAGCTATATTCCGAATCCCCAAATGGGTAGCCTGGGGGACTGGCTTCATTATTCATGGTCCTGGCTGTGTCAAGAACAAGTGTTGCCCCAAGGAAGGAAATAGCAGCCATGTTATTAATTGACCTTGCAAGGTAGAAAGGTGGAGTTGGTCCTGCTTGCATTAGTGCCATTGACTGGAAGGGTTTGCACTACACAAAGGCGGGGTGTCTACAGCAGGCGTGTTAACAAAGTGAGCTAAGTTAATGCATAATATATTGCACGCATGCACCCACCTCTGCCTACACTCTGTGCTATTTTCCAGTGTTATAGTCAGTGCATTTAGATTAAGGGTACAAATGGGTGTGCAACCCGAACTAAGTTTTAAAGGTGTTTGCAGGGGGCGCACTGACTTTGGTGTAATGGAGTGTGAAGGAGACACATGGCACACACGAGCATGCAATCTGCACAGTGTCAGTCTCCTAGTGTTGCACACGCAGTACAGCAGAGTCCACATGTTAATGCAGGTACTAGTTCATGCTAGGGGGATTTGAAGTGAGGAGGAAGTGTGCGAAGAAAGCAGGGTCAATCCTATCAAGGCAAGGCAGTATACAATTAGTGTGGAGTCCTCACCAGTGTGACGTCGGACTGTTCACAGCACAGGCTCCAGTACAGGCAGGGCCCAGCCCCAGGGCTGCTCTCACAGCACAGCAGGGTGCGCCGCGTCAAGGATGGGTGGGCTACGCGACAGGTACTCAGTGGCCTGGCGCACCGCACAGCAAAAGGATGCTGCTGGCCTCCAGCCAGGGTGCGCAGGCCACCACGTCTGATGGAAGGTTCGGACGTGGGACCAAATAGGTTCAGGCAGGGGCCTCGGCCAGGCTGCACAGTGCACTGATAGGCTCACACCATGACCATCACGATGATCGGTTGAGACTCGAGGGGGTACATATGGTGCTTTGTTCATGGCCTGCCACGTGGAGTGCAAATGCAAAGGTGCCGGACCGTGCCAGCGCTGCCATGCCCATGCCACTCGTGACCCTGACCTGACTCCAACCTTCGCAGCGTGGCAGCGCTGCCTGGTCTGCTGCAGCTGCAGCCAGCCTCAGCCTGCAGACAGTCAGGACCGGTGCTATCACAGGCAAGGCAGTTAGTATACAATTAGTATGGAGGTGTTAAAGCAGCATTCTGCTGCTCTAACATTTCCACATATAGGCAAGTGCCCAACCTTGTCCTAGTGATAGCACCGGCCATGCTAAGCCCTTTAAAAGAGGTAAAAGGCAGCTATTTAACTAGTGCTGCTTCGGCCCTAGAATCATGACAAGTCTGGGCTTGTGTGGTCAAGCTATAGCTCTTTGGCAAGCTTCTTTTCAGTGCGTGTTATGCCTAAGCTATTGAAAGCTTTATTTAATTTTATTGTTGGTGAATTTATGTAGTGCATGCCTCAAAATTGCAGAACCCATTGTTAGAAAAGAGAGAGAAAAGGAAATCGGTTTCTGAACTGAGAATATCTATTTGGCATAGCGACCAGCAATGCCATGGCATAAAATGGCCAACTCACAAACATTTATTTTTTTCCAAACTCCTACTCCATACCATGCAATCAGTAGCTCCCTAGCAAGCTTTGCTCCAATCAGCAGATTTACAAGAAGCAAGTCAGCCGGACTTTCCATTTCCCTGCTGCTTAGGGATTTGCCTTATTGGGCTATTTATGGCTATTTCACATACAATTGGGCTATTTTTTAAAATTACCCACCCACCCCAATGCCCCCTCTCTCTACCCCCAACCAAACTCTCTCTACTATCACCCACCCTATTCCCACTCTCTCTAGCCCCACCAACCTCACTCCCATTACATGTGCTATTTTGGCCTAAATTTCACAAGTCCTACTGAGTCTGCTTTGCTGTTCATATTTCCTACCACAAACCAACTACCACCACTCAGCCACCCCAGCCCCTACTCGCTCAACCCCCATTCACTCAGCCACCGCAACCCCACTCTCTCTACCTCCAACCACCCCACCAGCACTCTCTCAACCTTCACACACACTAGACACATTCTCTCAACCTCCAACCCCATACACACATAACTACCACTCTCTCAATCCTCCTGCACATATAGGCCCTAATTATGACCCTGGCGGTGAGTACCGGTCAATACCGGGCATGGCGCAATTACCGTGTCCGTGCTGGCAAGAGACCACTAAAAGCGGCCCATTATGTGTTTGCGGGCACGAGCTTTGCGCCATGCCGGTAATGAACTCACCGCCATGCTGCTAAAGGCCGAAAAATCCCCCTTTCCGGCATCGTATGCAGTGGAAATAGCACCTCCGGCATCCTAGCCATCGGCATTAGCGGTCACCGCTAATAGCGGTCACCTCAAATAGCGGCAACCGCTATTAGCGGTGACCGTAAATAAGCGGATCCGGAAGTAGCGTCATCGCACAGGAAAGGGAAAGAGCACAGAGCAAAGCGGCAATCTTTAAAAACACAATCCATTGCCATCCACCACAACCAAGAGCCATCTGACCCCCAGAACTCCCACACACCTCAACCACTACCTGTCTGAATTTAGGAATTTAGGATGCCAAAAGTTGTGAAAAAAACTAGAGATCGGCTGCGCCAGGAGCGCTTCTCCAGAGAGGAGCTCACCATGTTGGCTGAAACACTTCAGGAGCACGCATACGTGGTGTTTGCAACTGACATGTCCTGACCAGCGCTGCTGCGTAAAAAGCAGATTTGGGCATTTGGTCGCCCAGAGGGTCAGTGCTGTCGGCACCACACCCCGCACACCAAAACAATGCTGCAAGCGATGGGACGACCTACGTCTACGTGTGAGAAGCATACTGTCAGCAAACAGAAACCTCTGGATGGCGACAGGTGGAGGTGCAGAGTCGCCCCTAAAATTCCAACTATACCCACCGAGTCAATAGAGGGAGTCGGGGACATGGAAAGAGGAGCCCCGTCATCAGCAGATGCAGGTAGGTGTCTCAAATCAAACAATGCCAATACCACCACGATGATGTCCAGATGAACTGACAGTGCAATGATGTATATCAGGGTCCACCAGACACATAAGCACAAGACTGCCTGCAGGCAGTGCAGAGCATCACCTTGTCCACATGCATGATGCACCCCATTTGTGTTGCAACCCAAATGCCTCCATGCATCACCCACCCAAGAGTGAGATAACCTGTATGTCACTCCCCCCAATGTGACTCATCTAATAATCCATATCAATGCAGCCACCCCAATGCATGCTCAATGCCTGTAGACCCATCACTAACCCTCTCCCTCCTTTGGTCCCCCACAGGCACACAATCAGACAGCGCCGATGAGGACACCGGCCTCCACTTCAAGGGGCATAGGCCAACCGCTACGACATCAGAAGGCCAAGAGCACACCACAGGCCACAGCACCAATGTGCTCTAAGCCCCCCACAACAGCCAGCATCACCCAAGTGTCGGTGGCAGAAGGGACTGCATTGGCTGCAAGCAGCACAATTGGCGAAACAGCTGCCACAGCAGCAATCTCCGATGATGAGGAAGGGGATGTGCTGCATGTTGCAACTCCCCCCACTGGCCCCCTGCATTCCCCACACGTGTCCCCATGCAGCCTGCCCGACACCAGCATGCATGGGCTGTCTCTGGCTAACTCATTGCCGGCAACTCCCAGCCCAACCACAACTGTGCACGAGGAACACAGTATTTCGGGCACCCCTCAAGCATCCACCACAGCCCCAAACACCCAAGAGGGGATCCAGGACATTGTAAGGCACCAGCAGCAGCTCACTGGCCTCTTGACACAGCACATTACTGAATCTGGTAGTGTAAGGGAGGACATTCGTGAATGTGCTGCTTCCCTGAAGTCAGCAATAGAGTCGAGCTCAAAGGACATATGATATGATATGATATGATAGTTTATTTATATAGCGCCTATACACAGTGTGTTTCAAAGCGCTTCAAGACAAGGGAGGGAACAAGGGAAAAAACAATGAAATTCTTACAGGCCATGAACAGTAAGGATGTGAAATTAACTATCATACTCGGCCTGACGACATTTCAGATAGTGCAAGAGCTAAAACATAGATAAGGAAGGGAGGGGGAGAGTGGGAAGGAAATGGAAACAGACAGGCGACTACCGTACTAGGCCTGATGACATTTCTGGTAGAGGCGGAGAAAAACACAATGTGAGGGAGAGGGGTGCAGAAAGGTAGGGGAGGAACAAAACAAGCGACTATAATACTAAGCCTGACGACATTTCAGATAGTGCTGGAGGGGGGTTGGGGAGGAAAAAACCAGTAAGGGGAGGGAGGAGGAGACAGACGAGGTTGCTATCATACTAGGCCCAGGGACAATTCTGATAGAGTAAGTGCATAGAAGAAAGTAAGGGGAGGAGATAGGAAAAGGGAGAAGGGAAAGGAGGAGAGAACAGAGAGTTAGCAGTCAAAAGTGATGCTTTGGCTTATCCCTGTAAAGATAAGAGTAAATCAGGAGATAATCAGAGTAACCCATTTTAACATCTTTGTAAATTGAATTGCCCTCTCCAAGTGTAAATCATGGGTAAATCAAAGATACTCATAATAACTTCTTTGTGACTTGGTAAATACAACTCTCTCTCTCCAGGAATAACTTCTAGTTACTGCTAGTCGCTGCTTTGCAAATTTGCTCCAAGGTGAGTGTTTACTCCAGTTCTCAAATGGAACACTTTTTCACCACAGACCTCCTTCCTTTGGCAGAGCTAAATGCCACATCTCATTAGCCACAGATATCTTCTATACTTCTTCAGAATGTACAGCATTTCCATTGTTCATTAAGTTATTGGATACCCGGTTACCTGATCCATTTTGATATGGGTTACGAGTGCATTGCCGCAGACCGTTTTACTGGGTCCATGCAGAGGTATGGGTTCACAGGGAGAGGAAAGAAAGGTAGAAGCAGGGCATGGTGGCAGAGGGAAAAGACAATAAAAGACGGGGATTAAAAAAGCCGAGGTCATGGGGGTGTCGCTGTACAAATAAAAAGGAGAACAATGCAGCATCACTGGGTGTTCCCTGTGAAAACGCAAAGGATGTGGCCGGGCAAACTGCGTGGAAAAGACTCACCCTTATATGATAGAGGCATAGTGGACCAGTCTAGCAACAGACACTGTGCCATTGAAAAGACAAGCAGGGAAATGGAAAGAAGTTGAACAAATATGGGCATTGGGACAGTCAAGGTATGACTAGAACAACAAAGTAATGGGAGCTGGGCCGACAAACTAAGAAGAGATGGGAGGAGGAGTGAAGTGTGAAGGAACTGAGTAATGTTATTTACAATTGACAAAATCATAGTAATACCTTTTAGTAGCATTCCCCACCTGATTTGATCTGCGAGCTGTAAAGTATTTGGGGTATTTCTGTAAGGTGTTAACTTATCTACGCACATCGTAATCAAAATGTTCCATATATGTTTCTCAAAAGCCAACAAAATACAAATGTAGCTACCCATTTCAAATAGTTCACCTCTCCATAATAAAACACCTTTTTAGTTTTGGCTCATAGGTGGGGGTAGCCACCTGTACAAGAAGAAACCTGCTGTTATGGAAAGTATATCAGTGTTTCACACTCATTAGGGGATCTTTTATGGCACCAGTAGAGGGATACACGTACGTCAGTACCAGTACCATGACCAGTAGCAACATTCCCCACGTTATTTAAATTTGTGTTACATTTATGTGATTAAAAACAGTAATTCCTATCAACAAAGGCAATAGTCTGAAAGCCTGTTAGCTGATCTTTTTCTTTATTCATATGACATTCAGTTTAACTGCAGCTATCAAGCAACATCTGGTATAGTACACCTTTAACCACTGACTTTCTAAGTAATATGGGCTAGGGTATTTTAACCAGTCAACATCTAGTTTTGGGGGAATTGTCCACCCAGCTCAAATGAGGTGCATACAGTGTTTATTTAACAAAGTTCTTTTTATGAGCTTGGTATACGCCGCTTCAACAGTATCAATTCCCTACAGCTCGGGCCCCTTTTGGGAGGGTTTACACACAAGTTTTCACACAAGGTCTATTTATTAAAAGTAGAAATAATTACATCATAAACCCACTATGCATCTATGAAATCCCAATGACAATAGTTACTACAATTAAGAATGATCAATACTGGCTAACTGAATTGTCAAAGCTGTAGTAACTTGAATGTAGACTTTTAAAAACACATGCATCACCATATGTATATTTGGTTTACCCTGAGTGCACATCCACCACGCATTGAAAAGTGTATGAGGGTTCAGGAAAAAGCTTTCTTTTATTTGTATTATTGAAAATTTGTTTTAGTTGATAAATCAACTTTTTCAATTTAGTACATTAAATCTCACATAATCAGTACATAATTATGTTATAATTACCAAGTTTGTGATACACGCACATCAGCTCTAATACATTAAAATCTATTCCTATGGTATTTAGAAGGTGATTACAATCAGAAAGATATTACATCATCAATAAAACTGTTTAAAATTAGTTAAATATAATCATTAGGTGAATAGCATCATAATACAGTATAAAAACCTGATCAATGATATGAAGAAAAAAAAGACAGTTATAAGCATATTCAATACATTTCCAATTTCAGTTCTCTAAAGAATTTGCCGGTATCGATAATTAGTTATTTTTTCGCTGCATTGAAAACTTCATTCCACATTTGATCTCTACTTAAAAAATCTCTATACTTAAAATGCTTAAAAAAATAAATGTTTATCAGTTCAATCAATTTGTCACACTCCGTGATTAGGTGGTTGGTGGACTCATCTTTCTCAGGTAGGTTACAGAATCTACATGTAGGCATTACTAATTTGTCTTTGAAGTATTGAGCGATTTTGCTTTTAGTTGGTAATAGATTTAATCTAAGACATAAAAATATATCGGCATATGCTCTATCCGGAAAGGCTTAGATGTATTTGGGTATTTCATTCAGTGCTTTAATTAAGAAGGCGCCTGCATTAAATGCTGAATAGTGTGGGCATTTTTTTCCTGTGGTAATCCAGTCCTACCTATAAAGCTTGAGTTTGGCTTTGTGGGGAAGTACCAAAAATGTGTCCAAGGAAATGTTCCCCTCTTGCAGTAAGTTTTCACAACCATCTTTCCATTTCGATAATACAGACAAAGTTTTACTTTCCATCATTTCCTTAATGACTGGGAATAGATTTCTTGAGGTATCTGCAGCCAGTAATGCTTTCCTATACAGTGATAACATGGACCATGAGACTACTATGCTCATGGAGGTCAGGCCCAATTCATAGCGAATTAGGGATATTGGGCAGCTTGAAGGGAAAGGTAAAATAGCTTTCCAGTAAATTCCTTCAAGGAGGTCCCAGTTAACCTGCTTGATCATAATTGTAGTCTGACTGCCATAGGTAATAATGGGGATAACTTTCTGTAGGTAAAATAATCGAGCTAGTATCAGGGAAAAAGCCCCATATTTTCTTTGTAGTGCCTTTGCCTGTGTTGCTAAATATTTCATTCTTGTGATGAACTCCTCTTTGTATGGCTTGTCAGCCAAGTCTGTGTTGATATTCACTCCTAAATATTTATATTGTTCTATTTTAACGAGCAGGTTTTTAGATAGAAACTAGTTAAATTTAATGGCAGCTTTCTTATATTAAGATGTTAGTTTTTTTGGAATTAATTTCTAGTTTATTATCTTCAGCATAGCTAGATAGTGCCGTTAGCTTCCTCTGAAGCCAATAGGAGTTTTATCAAACAGAACAAGATCATCTGCATATAGTAAATATGGAATATGCAGCGTCCCAAGACGAGCAGAGAAGGATTGAACATTAATTTGTGTTTGAAAAAAATTGCTAATAATAAAGTATAGATGCAAAAGGGCAGCCTTGTTTCAGTCCCGAGTTGCTTCTGATCGAATTGGATAGTAGCTGTCTGTAGTAAGTTTAATTTTAATACTCGTATTGGAATAAAACTGTAAAATTGGATTATACATTTAATCAGGGCAGTTGGACTTCAACAATTTCTCCCACAAAAAAAGATTGTGATATAGAATCAAAAGCTTGTTTAAAATCAATTAAGGCAAGATATATTGGCTGCTTATTTTGTATAGCTTGAGCTTTAATGGCAGAGATTATAAATAGATTTTGTGCTGTGCCAATCACAGCCACAAATCCCGATTGATGAATATCAGTTAATTTGTTTTCCTTGAGCCATTTAGTAAAATCACATATCACCAGCCTTGCTAAAATGTTTCCAGGGGCGTCTAAAAGAGCAGTAGGGCGATTTATAACATTTTGGTAGATGGAGTAAAGGAGGTCCGCCATGCCTTGGGATTATCTTTAAGAATCGCATTGGTCACCATATCCGGACCAGGAGCTCTCGAGTTGCTCAGTTTTTTAATTATTAGTATTATATCCAGAGTATCAAATTCAAGGCCTGACAGATCGGTCATGTCACTACTTTTACTAATCAGGTTTTCTGAGGACTTCATGAGGAGTTTTTGAAGGTGGTTTGTCCATGTTAGTTGATCTATATTATTTAGTTGCATGGATCTATGGGTGTTTCGATTTACTTTATTTATTACCTTCCATATTTCACCCATCGTTTTTGTTAATAGCGCTTTGAACATTAGTTCAGCTTCATTTTGTTTTTGTACAGCAAGTACTTGTTTAATTCTGTTTCTATATTTAATTTTTTATTTTTTATTAAGGATTTCATTTGCTCCTAGGGTTAATAATCTTATTGCTCGACGTAGATCTCTTCTCAGACTAGATACTTCTGGATTCCAGCGGTGTTTATGAGCAAAGATTGGTTTATTGGACTGTAGGCTAGATTGTACTATTATTTGAATGAAATCATTATAAAATATTTTTTCCCAGCGCTTTCGTTGGCATGGAGTTGCTGTTGTAAAAGAGTTATACGATAGGGCGCCTACTTAAGACGATTGTTCGCACTGTTTGTGTCCAAGGTGCCCTTGTAGTATTGCGAATTTTCTCGAAGATAGGCTCTCCATCGAATCTCCACTAGATGATGGTCACTGACTATAGTAGGAATGATTTGAAAGCCAGTTATCAGATTATTTGCTTTGTTGGATATGAACACATAATCTAGTGTCGAATGTGACTTACCTCTAAACCAAGTCGGCCTACGGGGAACGTCATTGGCAAAGGTACCATTTATCATTGAGAATTGCCTAATTTTCATTAAGGATAGCCATTTCGCTGCCTATGAGTTAATAGAGCCTTCGGAAACCTGACATAATTTCATGTTGAAATCACCAATAATTATTGTATTCGCAATGTTCAGTTCTAAAAGAATCTGATTCAGAACTTGTTCAATTTTATCCATGAATTGCAGGGCTTTCGGGAGGCCGGATTCCAATAAATTTTTATAATCATCGTCATAGGAAAAAAAGGACGGTTATTATTAGAAGGGCATATAATTACTGGTTGTATCCCCGTATCAGGACTCTTCCAAGGGATAATAGATAACTGCGAGTTGAATTTTGCTTCTATTAAGAGACCCGCAGCCGGTCTACCCTTGTCAGCTTTAGAAGCTGGAAGTGCCACTACTTGATGATCTGGCCAAACGGTTGTCGTTGGCATCCAAGTTTCCTGGAGTATGATTAAATCATATTTATTGACTAGTGTTGGTCTAGAAGTAAGTAAATGTGAGAACCCACAAGTGTTCCATGAGACCATGGTGCATTGGTGTTGATCAAGAATGTGTAGCTAAGATTTATTTTGTTCCAGATCTCTAGCATGTGATACCCAGGTCCATTTGGATTCTTTAACCTGAGGCAGATTTCGAGATATTGTGTTGCAGTTACAACAAGTGGACTTCTCTACATTCAAATCAGTTTGTTGCTTTGGAGGATAGGTCGACTGTTGAGGCTCTTGTATAGGGGTTTTCAAAGGAATGACTTATAGCAGAGCACCTTTCTGAAGAAGCAATTTTCTTTGTTGCCAGACATCATTTTTCTTGAAAAATGATGTCTGGAAATCTTGATTTCCACAATGATTTGGTGGACTAGAATGGGGTAGGATACTCCATTAATGTCTGACAAATTAATATGTTTTAGTTGTGGAATAGCATGGAATATGGTTAACAGTGTCTCCCTGTTCGGAAATGGATCAGAGTAGACTCTATCAATCATAGTGAGTCTCAAGGTTTCATCTTTTAAATTCTCTGGTAACCAACCAACACCAACATTCAATATTTTTTCTTGCGGTAGAGATGGCTCCTTTTCAATATTAGCTAAAGCTTCAGCTGAATCTTTATTGACAATATCTATATCAGAAACTGGATTAATGTGCCCATTTTCAGATGCTAGTAACTCAGCTTTCGATGAGGAACCTTTAGGGAATGGTGATCTTCTAACCAATTTTTTTCGATTCTGCTCCAAGGTCATGAATGGGTTAGAATCCTGATCTAAATTAACACAAAATATCGGGTTCCGTGAGGGAAGGTGGGACCAGTCTTGGTGGAGACTTTGATGTATGGTTTCTAGTATGGAAATATTGTTATTCGAATATACCGATAGGTTTATTAGGTCGTCCCAGAAGGGGGCTTGTTCATAATTTCAGAATCATTCAACAATACAATATTCTTTACACAAGGAACAGTTGGATCAGATTCCTTACCTTTAAGTGATGACGCGCCTACAATGGGAGGGCGAGTATCAGAGCAGAACACTTCAGGAGTCACTGATTTGACCTCCACCGGGGCAGGCCCAGGTTGCAGAACAGCTAAGGAAATGCTGGCTACAAATCTTTTAGTTTTTTATTTCGTTTTTTTCTATTCTTTTTTTAAGTGTTTTGATTGTTTCTTTTTTTCTTTTAGTATTTTCAAATAGTGACCCATCTTGGTCGTCGTCAAATTCAGTTGTCCCTTTTTTAATCCTCTTACGTTTCCTTCTCTTGTTCTGAGAAGGACAGTTAAATATATCATATAGAGGCCTAACCATTTTGGTTGCTCCAAGTCTATATGGGCGTCCAGTGTGTTTTTATTGTTAATCTCAGTGGACATTCTGGGAGGACCAGGAGCATTTGATTTAGGATTTAGGTCCTCAGGTTGAGAAGCAGACCCATCAGGTATGTCGTCACTAGAGGTAGGGCTCACAATAGCAGAAGTCTCAGTACCATTCATAGGCAACACCTGATCTGATTTTAACATAAATGGGAGATTCAGGACCAAGCAACCACGTTTGTTAATGAGTGTTAGTAGAGACCCTTCTTGAGAGGTTGCTCGGGAATCAAGCATCAAAAAAAGTTTAGTCAAAGTAAAAATCGATGTGTTAATAGCAATAAGGGCAGAGTCCAAGGCCGGATTAGCTATCGAGGGAAAACCAAAGGAAGGACGGGGAATGGGTTTGGCAAGCGAAAGAGCAGCAGAAACCCTTGACACCTGGGAATCAGGGGAAGAGATGATGTTATTGGGACAGTCAGTAGGAAAGAGCTCCGGGGAATTAGATAGTCTCTATTCTCTAAGCTCCCTAACCATTACCTTTTTACCACTTTTAGGGAGGAGTTGGACAGTGACCGCATTCTCATATTGGGAAGAATGGGCACCGGTTGAGGCGGAGAGGGACCTCTGGCTTTTTTGTTGAATTTGTGAGGACCTGAAGTGGCAGTTTCTCTCACATTGTCTGTTCTGTTTAGGACCTGCAAGTACAAAAAGGTCTGGGGGTGCGAAGCATTCACCTGGTGGGGATCTTGGTATAACATTGGAAGGAAGCTAGGAGTATTGAAGCTTCCATCTCCTGGCGATGAGGCTTGATCTTTAAGACACTCCTGCATAGTATTATCCAACACACAGTGAGGTGACAGATTCTCCGTTGCGATGACATGGGGACCACCATTAGTTTTTACAAGGTTGTTTAAGGAGTGAGCGAGGCTGAAGCCTTGGTCCTTAATAGAACGAGATTTGGATGAACTTATCGCTGGGGCGTGGTCTACAAAGGGAGACAGCTGAAACCCTGGGCAAATATGAACTGGAAAGCGTGGTGCATAGCAGGGCGGGGGAAAAGGCATACCCAAAGTTAGCCTTATTATGTTTATTCCTGGTGCTGCAATTGAAGAGGTCACAGTTGTTACTGAAATTATTGTTAAAGCTGTCACGTGAACAAAAACCAGGCCGTCGTTTCACTTTGTAATTAACGTGGGTAAGCCGCAGGTAGTGAGATTCAAGTCCGCCTGGCGTAGCAATATTCAGCAACAATTGAAGGAATTAGGATAGGAAACAGACGTAAAAAAAAACAACGAGTGAAATAAACGGACAAAAAAGTGGCACAATGTATACGAGAGCACCAGTAAACAGACAATCAGTGCTCCTACAGTCGGTATGAGTTAAATAAACGTGATGGAGACAAAAACAGCCAGGAAAAAAACCAGTAAAAATGGGAAGGATAAAGCGCAGAGAACGGCAGCACAACAGCACAGCAGTCAGCGGACAGCTAGCAGTACTTGTCTGGTACTTGATGTGGTGCGTGGGAGCTGGTGCGCGCGAGCTTCTCACTAAATAGCCACGTAGCAGAGTGGGTGTGGCTAAAGACAAAAGACAACAATAAAGGAGAAAGTTAGCGTTACACGCTAAGATAAAGTTAGATAAAGTCCAATATGAGTTCAAGTACTAGACAGGGCACTGAGCAAATAAAAGTCTTTAGTACCCAGGCAGGTAACAGTATCTGAAGAACACGTTGATTCAGGCAGCATAGGGGCAGAACCTCCAGCCAAACAGCTGACAGTACTTGTCTGGTACTTGCTGTGGTGCGTGCCAAAAAGCTTTCATTGATACGAAGCAAATTAAATCAGAACATCACTTCCTATTTAAATCTCTCCTCTTCTCATTTATTGAAAATATTCGTCCCCCCATTACTCAATAGGCATGTCACTATCTCAAACAACGTACTAAAAATTTAATGTGTGGACATGCTGCTTGACATTCCTGCATGTAAATTCCTTGCAAAAAGAAATATGTATGATTTCTAGATTCCCTTCAATGGTGCTTCTATTGCATTAATGTGGAAAAGCGTACATTTGTCATTTACATAACTTAAAGGTGGAAAATGGTTAGCAGATGTGTCTTTAGTGGTTTAGCACTAGTAACTGCACTCTGTTCAGTGGTGTAACTAGGTAATTACTTTTACATTATCTTTCTATGTATAGACAAAGTGAGATATCATTTTGTCTTCCATTCTGTGCTTTCACACTTCACAGAGGAGGAGTAACAGATCTCCCAATATACACACAAACAGACCTATTTTATCATGTCTATAATTCCAGAAACACATACACTTGTGAAATATGTATTAATTACATAGGATGTATGTACCCCCCCCCCCAGTACTTTCACAAATTAAAAGGACTAGGATTTAATCTATTCCCCTTTAGCCCTTTAGAGTTTACTTCCCTTCAGTCGTTGTAGTTCCACTTAACATTATACTTACATAAAATGTCTTTTGGCTGTCTCAGAGACAGGGGGACACCCTCTTAAGGGCTAGTTCCATTCTCCCCTCCAACCCTCCAATAACCGGTGGGCATCAAGTCTCCAATCTGGCGTCCATGTTCCTCTACAGCCTGGTTTTTCTCTTTCTGTATTGGGCCTGTACTTTTCCTTTTTCACTGAAGAAGGCATCAAGCTTTAACTCTAGATGGACCTCTCTTGCTGTACACGCTAGTAATCCAAAATGATTCCAAATGAAAGCAATCTCTTCCATTGCCCTTTTTGTAGTTGCCAATTCTCATTTTCTCCTTCTTCCTGTCAGTCTGTCAGTCAGTCCAACATAGTCAAGGAGTAAGCAAGTAAGCCCACAGAATCTATGGGTTTGTACTTTTATAGATTTGAAACCCCTCCCTTTAGAGGTGGGTATAATTTATCTAATCTAATTGACCAGTGTATGCCATTGGATACTGTTACACAAGTGACATCACACTAAACCATCCACTTCATTCTCATTTGGTATATTAATGAAGAGGGCAGTCTAATGGGAGTAACTTCTAAACCCAGTTGTCCTCCCATTTCGTGTGATGTCATCTTGGATAGTTCTACATCAAACAATTGTGATTTTCTGAAACATCATGTTCCACACATGTGATCATGTTTCTAATTAGTTTGTCAAACTGTTCTTACTCGGGTGAATCCAATGATGCTAGTCTGATTTCAGCATGACATGTGATGTGCATGTGATAGATTTTTGATTTTCATTATCTGATACTTTCACATAAATATTTTATTCCTATCTCAAAATATCAGTCTAGCTGGCATGGATGCTGGGATACATGAATCATTGATGTGCAACATGTATGTGCAAACATGTCTATATTTGTCTAATTTGCATAATTAAACAATTATCAATAGAATATTGCTTTACATTCAATACATTTCTACAACCATTACTGCAAACGTTATTTAACAAAAATATGATTCTATATTTTAAATTTAAATAGGTGCAATTTATGTAATGGGATGAATCACAGTGTGAAATGACATTCCATTCCCTGCCGGATAAGAATCAAATTGTATCAATTCCTTTGAGGCTTCAGAGCAAGCCATTTATGACACAGAGAGGGCTTTTCTTCATGACACTAGTGTCAAGAGCCTCTTTGAAATTAGGCTGCTAAGGGTTATTTGTTAACACAGTTCCCTGCCCTTTGTCTAATTACATCAATTGGCTGTTACAAATGCCAAACTTCAGGTCTGACTAAGTGTGAATTGTATCTTGCCTGGAAGACCAAGTTGATGAGAATTTCTGATAAATTGGGGAACACCACGGCAGGGATTCCTTTTTCACAATATATTCCTCGTATTTGTAGGGCATTTGTTTTCCTCTGTAAGACCTGCCTTTGGAAACAAAGAAAAACATTTGATCCTTGGTAGTTCATGAGTGACATAAGGTTTATAGACCAGTTTCAAAGTCCTGAGTTTCTCATCTCTTGGGAAAGCCGCCACCCAGTTCTGTAGCTGTTGGGGGAGGCATGCAATTTTGCTTTGTGTGCCATAGTTCAGTTCCATTCACAAATGTAACCTTTAAATTCATGCACTTTTCTATATTTCCTCATTGCAATTTTCACTTTAAACAGGGCAGCATTATAACATTTTCTTTGCAATCATTTCAATTTAAAGAGTTGCACTGAAAATGACTGTATGTTTTGAATTCATAATGCTAACTATTACCCAGCCAGGGGGCTGTGGTGGCCTCCCAGAATAAGGGCATTACCACATGGTAAACCTGCTGCCCTGAGCCTCCTCACGGCCAGTGGCTGCCAGCCCTCTCCCCTTGCCGGGGAATCAGGTAAATTTTCCCCCACCCCTACCACCTTGCCCCCTCCACAGAATTCCCTGTCTTCTCTCCCACCCCCACTTACCTTCTTTTTTGTCAATTTTGAGAGTGGAAATGCTGCTAACACTTCAGTCCCCAGCACGTCCGCTCCCGATCTGCGACAGGCCATCATGGAAAGGGAGAAGGAACTACGTGGTCCCTTCTCCCTCCGCATGGCAGCCATTTTGTTTGTTTACTTTTTTCCCTAGCTTTTTAATGGCCACCATGGAAAGGGAGAAGGGACTACATATAGCCCTTTCTCCCTTTGCATGGAGGCCATTTTGTTTGTTTAGTTTTTCCCATTTTTTTTCAATGGCCACCATGGAAACGGAAAACGAACTTCATTTTACCTTCCTTGGCGGCCATTTTCTAGACTTTTTTTTTCTGTTCCGAAATGCCAAAGCTAACGGGCCAGGGTACTAATGGCAATAAGCCCCTCGACTGCGGGCCATACTCGCTATTCTCGAGCCTGTAACTATGGTCCTCGGGGGCATTACCATATGCAGTAATGGCCCACAGTCTCAGGGCTTATTGCCTAATTCTTAGTCCTGTAAATAAATAAACAGAAATAATGCGTGCCGAAATTCTCTTTCACAACACATGCCTTTACATCCCAGTTTGACCGTTTTCTATTTAATAATAAGTTACTGATACTTTCAGGTAACTGGAAAGATTGATATTTGGCCTTGTCAGTTACCTTGGACATGTACTCTTGTTGTAGATGGACTACTGACTTTACACTACTTCCTCACACATTTCTTTTTCAACTGCTTTGCGCAGGATGTAGTTCACAGGTTTATCTTTAAGTCCATCTTGTTTCTTTGTATCTTTTCATTCTGTATAGATTTCGCAGCATGGGATATCAACACAGAGCCATGAATTAAAGGATTTAGCTTGTCTCGTTTCCTCTTTTGCATAGATAATGTAAGGATTGTAGTGTCAGATCATTGTTTTTTTGTAAAGCAAAGTTAAAGACCCACAGTAATATGTTATTCATTTTATTGTAGAAGATTGAAATTGATAGAAGTTATAAAAAATATATTAATGGGCATGTGTCTGCAAGATACAAATGCCAAAACTGCGTTTGCGGTGCTTGTTTATCAAGTTATACGGTTGACATGTAACTTTGTAGATGTCAGTAATTCAGTCAGTGGGTAATTGCAAATGTAAGTTGCGATGACCAAACCTAGCAATTGGCAACACATTGGCCCTCATTACGACCCAGCCGACCCTTACCGCCTGAGTACGAGGTCCCTTAGCGCCATGGTGAGTTTAACGCCTGCTTTTTGCAGGCGTTAAAATCCATGGCGCTAAGGGACCTTGATGTTAATTACGCCACCGTAATTTACGGTGGCGTAATTAACGCCTTCCCCACTCCCATTATGCCCTATGGGGCAAGAATGGGAATGGGGAAGGGCAAAATGGGGATTGGGGACTTACCGCCCCGCCAAGGTCGGAATGGGGCGGTAAGTCCGCCAACCACCATGGCGGAATGGCACCCTTAGCGCCATGGACCATGGTGCTAATTGCACCATGGTCCTCCGCCAAGGTCGTAATGAGGGCCATTGTCATCAAATAAAACATTACTTTTTTTCTGTGTATGTACTTAGCCCTCTTCAGCACAAACCATGTTTCCACTATATATATATAAAAAGCATGAAAAAGTACATGTATTATATAATTCACCTAATTTTCAAGATATTAATACACAGCCCTGAAAAGAAAATATTCTCGAACCTTTTCCCAAATGTAGGCACAGGTTTTCATTGTTATTGTTGTCTACCTTACCTTTTGATCTATGTCCGAGTTATGATTTACTGTATACACAAACCAAACACCCTTCACCATTGCAACATGCTTTTGTGTATTTGCTGTCCACCTTTCTACTGTTTGCCTGCCTCTGGAACTGCCTCATCAATGACCTGATTCCTCCTAATAATCCTGTGCCTGCAACTTCTTTCCACTTGCAGGTCTCAGCGACAGCTGCATTGTGATCATTAATGTTGTGGATGTGAATGACAGCCCTCCTCAGTTCTTGCAAACCCAAGTAAGTCTAATATACTGAATAGAAATCTAAACACATGTATTATGTGCTGCACTATTCAGCATTTCTGCAAGTGATCTACTAAGTGTTGTTGGTAATGGTTGGCTCACCAAGTGACAAATCCCTTTCAATTCTGCAACCCATTCGACCAAACAGAAATTTGGTTGACAATGTGCCTTCTACAGGGAAGTGTTTCCTTGTGAAAGGGGAGGCAAAGCGTTTTGAATACATTTTAGAACTATGACTAATGTTGGGCCAGCTTGCTAAAATCCAGCAAACGTTATTTAAAGCACCATGCCAAAAACTCTAAAATATTCCACAGGTATTTAAGATTTATCAAGAAGTGTTTTAAAATGTTTGACTGAACAAGTCAGAGTGAGGGATTTAGGATTAAATATCCACCAGGCCAATGTCTTAATTTCCTTCAGTAATTGCATATTTTCCTGCCTGCTGTATTTCTTTTGTCATTTTATGTTTGTACCTTCCTTATTTTGGGAGACGGATGTGCAGGAAACAATTATTTGTTCGCTTTTTGGGTGTATGTGAAATGGTCACAGTCGTAGACCTGCTTCAGTTATCCAAGTGCCTTTGCCACTTTAATAAAAATGCAGCGTCACATTGGGTTTAACAGGTCTGCTGCAGAGGTCACGCATGATGATGACCAGCATTTAGGCATGTGCAGGCTGCTCTCACAGGGTGATCAGGAGCACCCTTACCAAAAGAGTCACGCTGATGGATGGGGCAGCAGGACACATGAAGTTGACTTAGCAACTTATGTTTCTCTCTTTCAGCAGCTAACTATCTCTGCTGACTGCCTCCCCCCTGCTGTCGATCTCCCCATGGCGTCCATAATGCTGTGCTGGCCCATGCATCCTCTCCAGCTCTCCCGCTTCTCATTTTAAAAGGAAATCTATACATTTCTGTAACCAATAATAATCTGTAATGAGAGAAGATATGTGTAGTATGGTGCTTGCATTGGCCATAGTAATGCAATGCTATGGAATGCTGAGTAATGGTGGAACCCTGGGTTCCCTCAGGGTTCCATGGATGTCAGTTGGGCATTCAGGATGAGAGTAACAACTAAGAAGGATGTCATTGCCTGCTATCGCTCCCTTCTTCTAATCTGTACCCTGTAACATAAGAACGTACTTTTGTGCTTACTGGCTCCAGCGTACTTTCTGCATCTTACCTGTGTATCCTGCTGACCCCGGACTCTACAACATTAATTGAATTGTAACTTATTAAAATAAAGTGCTCCATATCAGAGGACCTTCAATCGAATGCAATCCCTATGAGAGTGTCACCTATTGGTCAGATAGCCTCAGGCCCTTCTCTAACGCATACCACTTACAAAGCTCTATGGATACAATCCTAAGAAAGGGATTTCCCAGCATTTCCAAAGGGATATCGACAAAGATATCGACCATCCAGTGTTGCAGCAACTTCAATCCACATTTAGTAAGATTGTGATCATATCTGCAACTTTCCTGGAGTTGGGGATCGGTCCCGCCAACACAGGAGTATATATATATGTCCACGATACAGCCGCTAGTTCCATAGCTTTCCAGATTATCACACCCTGAACCGCTACAATGCTAAAGGGCCTCACCTCACAGTCTCTTCTGGTTAAAGAATCTTAAAACTCATCATTCCCATGTAAACGCTGGGGAACTGCTTCTCACACAACCTTGCTGTAATTTAGGAGTATACTCACAAGAATGGCCTCTTGCAACCAACGTCTATAAGAGATGACAAGTTCCTTCGCTCTCAGTATGGGATATCTTGATTTCCCAGTAATGGGTTCTCGAGGACAAATCTGGATCCATCATTCTCAAATGATTGATTAAATTATAAAACAGCTGTCATTAAGCAGCCTGCCTGCCCCCAATACTTATAGGATGACATATTACAATATTAACCATGGGGAATGTAAGCTAGATTGTCTTTTTACAGCACTGGTTTTTAACTGCATGTTCGTTTATTGTTATTTAGTATTCTTATAAAGCATAAATATGGGACAGTACAGTGCATTATAGTTATAAGAAAAAAAGCTGCACAAAAGGTAATGGAAACAGGTACGGAGGTAACAGAGCTAGATTAGAATCTAGGATGCATGAAGACCAGGGCCGGTCTTACACCAGATTGCACCCCAGACGGGAAGCATCATTGGCGCCCCCCACCCACATCCGACCCCTAATAATCACATATACTGTTATTTATTTTTATTTGAAAAAAAAGTCTTCAAGCAGTCAAAAAGCAGTATTTCAAGCTGCAAAAAAAATGAATTGGAATGCAGGTCACATTTGCACCGTGACATTTGCGTACTCCACTGGATGGAACAGGACTGCGCGCTGGCACCAAGCTGACGCGCTCGCGAGCAAGGTACACAACTTTGGATGTTCTCTGACTGAAGCACATGCTTATGCTGCTTACTTAGCATTATATAAAGTGTCCATGCGATTTGTGCATGCTGAGGAAAGGACACGCGTCACAACATAAACATCTATCGATTTGTATATGAAGACATGAGCTTCACAAATGGTGCACAAAAATACACATCTAAACGCAGCTGCTAAAATAGTTCCATTAGTTAACGTGTGCCCCCAATGCGGATTCATACAATATGTCAACATAATTGTTTGGTATTTAGGAAGGTTGAGTGGCTGCACTCCATTGTGTTAAAAGTAACACACACACACACACACACATTACAGATTGTATATAATACCGATAAGATCAGGCCCACCCAGGCCAATGTGACATGTCATGCGTGTATATGCATGATGCATCTGGAAAACAGCGAAATGGAGCACAACTCCCTTAAAACGGAAACACACGCCTTTGGAAAACAAAAAAACGATGGAGAAACCACTTTGAGGGTACTATTAGGCACAGGCTGTTGGGGGTAAAGTAGAAGTCACATGCTGCCTGCACCCCATTAAAGGGAAGGGGTTGAGCTGTGCAGGCCCAGTGTCCACCAACTGTCCTTGCCACACATGCAGCTCTCCACCACCTGTCTGTCTCTGCAATATTCTGCAATGCCGCCACCACTCCTCTGTTACCAGCACCTGCACTAGTCCTCTCCGCCTCCTGTCCCTGCCCCACATCCACCTCTCCAAGGGGGGGCAAAAAAACACTGAGAAAAATTCGCTTCGATCATGTAGCCAGACCCAATCACGCATACATGAACTGTCAACTTGTGTGTCCACACGCCGGCACATGTATGGCGTGTTTGCACATCTTGTCCATGTTACGTATCTTGGTGGCCCACCAAGATACGTAACATGGACAAGATGTGCAAACACTCCATACATGTCCCGACTCATTTAACATCAAGGTATATCCTGCAGGACCAGCTCTGCTGGACTTGCGCATTGCGTTTTGGTCTTGGAGATTTACCAGCACACATTAGTTGTGGCAATAAGTACACAACACCACGATCAAAGCCCCTCCCTCATGTGACACCCAACATTATCCACACAGGACCCACTCCAGTAGCACCAGGGGTAAACTGGCCTATAGGGAACTTTGGAGATGTCCCGGTAGGCCTGTCTGCACCCTGGGCCTCTTGTGTGGTACCCGTTTTATTTCGTATATTTTACAGGAAAGAGGTTGGGCTTGCTGAAAATGTTTAATATAGGGCCACTTGATTTCCAGGGCCTCTTTTGGTTCCCAGGCCACCCTTGAGTGCACACCCTCCCTACGAAGCCCCAAATTACACCACTCTTTCCAGACAGACCAATATAGGCCACACCAGTGTCATGTGTGCGCAACACAAATACCAATTAGGATAACATGGAAGGACTAAGACGTCCTAGTGAGCAGATTAGATTTACATAACACTCTGAGAGTTGCAGCAGTGCAATGACCATGTCTAGATTTCTTCAGACTTTCATACTCCTTCAGAGTGGAGCTGAAGCCTGGTGCCTCCGAGTTCGGCCCATGATCTAGCAACAGCTCTGCTAGAGAAGCTGGCACAATACCACTGTTCGGTTTTGTGTCATTGCGTGTGACACGTTAATGTATAAGCAATGTCTCATGCCGGTCCATGGAAAAACAGGAACAACACGTCTCGGAATCTGTGACATGAGACTAATGATTTATATGTTTGGAAAACATCCACATTACTCTCAAACAGGTGGATTTTGGTTTAGAACCCCACTCTACAGCAAATCCAGAGGTGCCCTTAGCATTGGAGGCACACCTGACAGAAGATAGCTGACAGCACACACAGGATGCAACAGTACTTGGAACCAAACACTACAGCTTCAATCAAACAGCGCTGCGAACTTCAGCCACGGAACAGGACATTACTTCCCTCTCCCTGTATCTCAGCGTGAATTACATGAGACCCTGGAGATAAGGGGATCATCCGAGCACCACCACCAGAGGCTACTGGCTGCGGGCCACACAGTCCCACCTGGGGATTAACGGGAACACGACTCCGCCGCAGGACCTAATAACAACAGCGCAGCCCAGAGCTCAGCAAATAGAAATCACAGCCCGTCCGCCCCGAAGCGATGAAGTATCATTCAGGTCCAGAAGCAATAAAGAGCGCGGGGAGAAGTTTCATCCCGTGATTGCGTCAGGCATGTTGTTCCATATATGCAGGCAGCAGCAGCACCCCACACCCGGGCCGTGTCTCGGTGCTGCTGCTGCTGCTCACAAGGAATTGGGATTGGATGCATATATGGAACAACATGCCTGAGTTGCCCTCACCCCAAACACAGACAGTACACTTAGTTACCTGATATTGTGTGCATGCATCCACTCCACTCGCTCGGCACTCCTGTTTTCGAATGAAGGGGGCTGACAACAACGCCAGCAGCCAGCACCAATCCAAGCTATCAGTGCGCGCGTGCACATAGCCTGAGGGCACGCCACACATGCGCCCATGGGCCTTGCTGGTGCCAGCGCCACGGGGCCCGGGGCGGGGGGAAGTGAAAAGCAACCAACAAATGTTGCTAATTGCTAATGTATTAATTGCTGCTGCCCTGCCTGAGGGCAGAGCCTGCAGCCTGAAGCAGTGCTCATTGCTCAGCGTCATAATCAAGGCCTGGCTGGTGCGTGTGGCCCAGCCTGGCCTGGTTGCAGCAGGACTCAGAGCACCGCTGCGCAGCACCCCCTAGAGGCTGACTGACGTCAGGCAGCCGCCTGAGCTCCCTGACACAAAGACCGGCCCTGATGAAGACAACAAGGCAGCAAATATCTGTGTGGGCTTGGGAACATCTCAATGCACCAGAGAGTGAAATTGACACCACATCAATGGTCATGTACTGCCCAGGAAAATCCAAGTGATGGCAGAATACGAAGGGATGCACAAAGCATCACAGATATCCATAAAACACAGCCAGGCGAAACAATAGAAATGAAACTTTATAGATTTCATAACAAAATAACACATCTCCTTACGATCAAAATCTGGAAATAAATGAGGCTGTGGCAGCTTTCTGTTTTTCAAATTGCATGCATATCCAACTGCGACATTCCATATAATGTTTACATTTTATGATTTGAGTGCCAAATGAAGTTCTCTTCACACCAATCAATTTCTTTTTCAAACGTTTGTCGTTTTATTCCATACACAAGTTGTTTCTCTCTATTCCATAGACAAATTCTTTCTCTCTACATGTGTTTCACCCCTGTTCATTTCACAAGGGATCATCAGGAGAGATTTTTTTGCAATTTCATTTACTATGCACTTGTTTTGCCAAGATTCAAATTTGTCCCTTCCTTGCTCCTTATTCCGGCGCCGGAATAAGGAGCAAGGAAGACACAAACGGATCGCTTCCAGAATAGAAGGGCATTTATCCAAAGGAAACTCATAGGTGTGCCCACAGAGAATGCAATTTATAACAAACTGAAAGATTGAATCTTGGCAAAACAAGTGAAGGGGAAATCGATTTATACTGCTTGACCAAACTAACCCCCTACCTTAGGAAAACCTAATCAAAATAGACTATGGGTTTGGTAAACAGTTGTTGTCACAGGAGGGAAATCCACCTTCCCCTAGAGGAAGCCTAAACGGAGGACAAACTCACACGTGTGAAGGGCTGGTGGCCAGGTATACTGGAAATTAAACAACAAACTTAGCACTTAGTGATACGCAGCAAACAAAACATAAGCATATTCATTTTATTAATACGACAATGATAACAATTCACCAGTAAAACACAACAAAACACTTTCCACAGTTATTATAATTGTTCAACACACTAAGATAAAAATTGCACATACTGCAAAAGAATTCACATTGGGGCACAACTACAAAAAGTAGTGTCCCCAACAGGGGAAGAAAATGGGATTAAACCCAATAACTCAGGTTTAAAAGAACAGACAGGGAAACTGAATTAATGTGTAGAAATTAACTGTCTGTTATCAACCTACATTCAAAAATTTCAAAAGGTTAGGATAAACTTAATTCACCACTCAAACTCACACTTCTTCCCTCACACTCAACCCGACATGTTTCTTTCCTCATTCATTCTAAACACACATAGTCAAGGGAAATTCTTCAGGGGCATGTGCTCATATTAAAAACAAGTTGTACCACAGATGTTTGAATATTTGGGAAGGGCTACGTAGGCTACAAATAGCCGTTATTTTAAGTTGAACAGTTAGGTACTCTCAGGGCGTATTAAATCACCCTCCACACTATTATTGTCCAGTCGGGGATACCCACTAGCAAGTGACCCAGCAGCTATTTCCTGCTATGGTAGTCAACTTCAACTTTCCTCCAGCGGATGGTGGACAGCAAACACCGGGGGGCCTTACCGTCCAACCTGGGCAATCCAGAAGAATGAACTTCCAGAGGTTTTGTTTGCCCACGGTACAATATTCTCGGAAGAGCCGCAAGCGGTTATGCAGATCCTTCTTCATATATCAAACCCCACCTTATAATACGTTGCAAGGCACATGGTCCTTGTTCGACCTTAGCGTGGTAAGTCGGAGATCACTCCCACCGGAATAGTATCAGAGCCGCGTTCACAATTACTGCAGTGTCTAGCACAGCTCAAAAGTTTTAAAGTTGCACCATTTAAGCGTGATGTCAGTCCCCCCGACTTGCTTCTGTTTGCGTTTGTTTACCGGAGCAGCTGGCTTTGCACAGGTACTCAACCCGAAATGGAGGAGAGGCGTTGCTCACCACATTTCTTAACTCAAATGTGTGTCCATCAGGAATGGTTCTACCGCATTATCCCGTCAGTCTTGAATAGACGTGTCTAACGACCTACTCCTAATGTAGCCCGGATGATGGAGAAGCAGCAGGAGATGGAACACAGGAGGCAGGCATTGAGGAGATGCAGTTGGGGGGATATGAGAGGGAAGACAGAAGGAGAGGGGAAAGTGGGCCAGCAGGTGGTACATAAGACCGTGGAAAGAAGGATTGAATAGGGACAGGAGGAGGCAGATGATGATAAGGAGAAGAGTTGGGATATGGTAGCCAAAGGGGAAGGAGTCTGACAGCGATTATGCTGTGGATCTATCGTGTAAGTGGACAAGGCAGGTCAGGAGAGGGGACACATGGAAGGGTTTTGACCCAATACTTTCTAGTCCTGGGTACTGTAGATTGTACATACACAATACTTTTCTAGGCGTGACAGTATTTCCTCCTGCCTGTAGGGAAGGTGTTTTTATGCAGTTGTGTACAATTTCTGCAATAAGGAAGTGCGGCGGGGTGAGATGAGTGAACTGTATGCCTGATGCACAACTGCAATGCATGCATACATTTTCTAGTGGCATCTCCTGATGTGTTATAAACATTTGGCAGTCATGGCTGCCACTACCACAGCCGCATCCTTCAGTCATGAGCTGGAAGCACCTGTCTGCATATCTGTCAATGCAGATTATTATCTCCCATGACTAAGAGCATGGCAGTATGAGAAAATGCCCAATCACAACATGAGACACCTGTTGCAGATATCATGCCTGTGATTTGCCTATGGTGGAAAGCCTGGCTGTGCCAACATATGGTAGCAACTGATGTGATTATCTGTTTCAAAAGGCAAGACCATGTTGCTTGCATTGAGAAATGATACTTAGGCATAGGGTACTGTAAGATATTGACGTCCAAGATGCTGTGGAGCCTCACCTTTGTGCCCATCACCCCAACATCCCCCACTAAATTGATCAAGGGAGGAAGATAGATTGACATGCACACTATACTTTTGCATGGAATAGTCCTTCCCCCAACTTGCTGTTGCTATCTCAGGCAACTCTGCTCTTGAACCCTCAAATCTAGAACTCTCCTCAATATCTCTGTCCTTTGGTGACACATTTATCTTCTCACGTCCATGGCTTCCCTTCCTGGCACCCGCTCCACCATTGGCACTTCCCCTCATCAAAAACACCACAAACCAATTTGCTTTTGAAGAGGGAAAATGGGATGATCCCATTCCCCGATCCCCGTATAAACTATGGCCAATGACATCACAACCTAAGCACCCACCGTGGGATGAGTTTGACCCTCTCACTGCTGCCCCGGAAGTCAAGATCCACTGTGGCCACGGTCCACATCCACAAGCCATCCGCACGTGGTGGGACACCAAGTTGAGCTGAGACTGACCATATGGTCCAACTCGACTAATCGTCACCAACCAATACCGCCATAATTAGAGATGACATGACGACATAGCCACGACGGACAAGAACACACGTGGTGCCAAGCACCTGGATCAGACACACACCAACCCACACGAAGAACATACTCAGTGCTATGACTTAGAGGACCGCGCACACTCATCATTGTTATTTTCCATATAGGCCAACTACCTCACCGCAGAAACACAAGACGCCAGAAGAGCTTGTGTACATGCTTGCAGATGCTTCATGCTACTAAAACCCTGAAAATGACACCCTGTAGATGGACTAATGTATAAGGACCCAATTCCCACCTCGCGACCCAAGCATTATGGACTGTATGCCGCCACCCATAACTAGGCCAAGGTAGGCCGCAAACCAGAGTCTCCAGGCCCGGAGCAGCTCAGACAGAGCTACAAGATGCTGATCATGCAGAACAAACTCTGACGGGAGCCCCACAGCCAAGGCCACGAATCTGCAATCAACATGCCGCGTTCTTGGCGCCAAGGTTACACCTGCCACTGCTAAAGACTTCTCGGAGCAGAAATACAAATCAAATCCCTGTAATTCTGCCTCAGCCATGGTCTCTCAACACGTGACCAGGCTGACCTGATACGATGCCAAGCTCCAAGGACTAGAGAAGCTCTGGGGTCTCACATCTGGGACCCAAGCTGCAACAACGAAGTTACAAGTTGGACAACGGTGGCGATGGGAAAGGAGCACTCAACCGCCAGTAGCAAGACCTGTCCATTGTCTGCCACTGACACATAGTCACACATTGTTGCCAGCACCAGGTACATTGCGAGCTGGGAACGATGATGGTCCCAGGCATTAGGCTCGTGGATGAACCAATCAGACACGAGGGGCTAATCACTGATGACACCATAATTCAACCAATCGCTAACTTTCTTCATGTAACAATTATCATGTAACCATTCTTAGGGACGACCCAAGCGTACCACCTGACCTCTTCTCTACCAATAATATTCTCCTCTATACTGATCTATTCTGACCCTACCACTCGGGAAACCAACCCGGGGTACCGTTAGGTTTGGGAGCAAGTTTTCCCAGGTGACACATATTGTATCGTCACCCACTTAGAAAAAGGGCCTCCAAGCACATTACCAATGAGACGTTCCTGGGTACCTACACTCCTAGAACCTGTCCCTGTCTGTTTCTATGCAATAAACGGCAGTAACTCTTTGCTCTTGTGTGTGCCTCATAGTCCTTTAGAACGTGGGAGGATTTGGGGCCTCCCCACCTCCGGAGGTCCGCAGACGGCCTGCTGACCTCCGGGAAATTACTCGTCAATTTCAGGTCTTCTCTGCAAATTCATCTTCTACACTTTAAAGGGGTTCTCAGACTTTTACAGCACATTCTTGGCCCCTTCTGTGACCTTTCGCAGACCGCTATGTCTATACACTTGCTGACATCATATCATACTATATAACAGAAGGCTGTATGTATGTTTGTCTGAAGCTGCCCTGCCCGTTTTGCCTGTTATCACCACTAGAGGAAGCTGTTGCCTTATGCATACAACAATAAGACTTCAAGTTCATCTTCCAGGAGAACAACATGTGTTTTTCAACAATTATAACATACAATAAGCTGCAGAAAAGGCCCAAGACAGGGATACCACTTTAACAGCATACTTCAAGATGCATAAACAAAGAAAATATAAACATTTTTAAAAAAACATATAAACAGAAATTAATTTTATTAAGCACTATTTCTCTAACAAAATAAATTATTATGTAATTATCCATTGTAATATTCCTTGGCATGTATTATTATATCAATAATATTATTCATGCATGTTTTAAACATTATTTGACTTCAATTTATTTTATTGTATGATCTCATGTCTACTTTGAATCATGCTGCATGTGAATTGAAATACTCTGACATCCCTCAACCTTATATATTTGAGTCCAACAACCATTAGTTGAATCCAAGACAAAGGGGCAGATACAACAATTCAACTTTCAATGTATTTGCTGATATTTTGCTTGAGGATAGTACTCCTCCATGTAAAATGATCAAGATCCTTTACAAACATTTTTTTCTATTAACATAAATCATGTTTAAATATACCACATAATATATTTTCACTCTGAAAATGTCTTCCTTTAAGAGCATTAGCCTGTGTACACAGACTTTTTTTTACACTAGTCTGTAAATATTCTTTGTTCCCCTCTTGATCTATTTTCTTTTATGGTTTATACTCCGCTTACCATCACGAGGGAGACCTGAGAACCATTTTATGTTGGTGGCTCCCTTATGAAGCCAAGAGAGAACAAAAAAATACCAATTTTGATGACTGACGTGTAGCAAAGACAATCCAAATAACTCTGGAGATGGTGGCTCTGAATTAGCAGGGAGGAGCTAAAACATTCACATGTTGGTAGCTCTAGAGTACTGAGGCAACTCAAAACCCTCTAAAGTTGGTGGCCCTCAGGTAGCATAGAAAACACCAAAAATGCCCTTGTTGGTGGCTCTCAGATAGCAGGGAGAGACACAAAATCATCATGTTAGCAGCTTTTCGGTAGAATGTGGAGAACACTAAAATGAACATGTTGACAGCACTCTGGTAGTAGGAAGAAACCAACCCATTCTCATGTTGGCAGCTCTCAGGTAGCATGGAGAACCCAAAGAATTATCAAGCTGATGGCTCTCAGCGAGCAGAGACATCCTAAAGAATGTTCATGTTGGCAGTTCTTGGCCTTGAACAATATATGCCGAAGGCAAGTATGACTGCCCCAAAATCTATGTTGTCAGATACAGAGGTGAGAACAGTACTTGGATCTCGAGCCAGGCACTGAGTGGAGGGAGGTGTGTGGAGTCCCCTTCTCATGTGGAAATTATCTTCACTTCAGAAGGGTGGGGCAGATTTGCTCGCTGTTCACCCTTGGACCGCAGCTAAGTTAACTACTTCCTTGGCAAGTAGCTTCTTAAGATGGAATGAAGAGGCAAAGCGGAGCACCTTGTATGCCTTCCAAATCACTGCTGGTGACCTGGTAGGAGAGCAGCAGGAAAAAAGGAAAGGACACACAGGAAGCTGGTGGGGGAGGCTGAGTGGCGTACCTGATCTTGGTAGACATTTGAGAAGGTGGGGTGGGATGAGCTTGAGGGTGGATGGGAGCAGTAGGTTTGAGTGGATAATCACTGTGGTGACTGAGTGTAACTCGCAAGTCGGTAATGGAAAGACAATGAAAAGTGAGCGCCCCTGGGGCACCTGGTGTCTGATCAAATCTGCACACATTCCACGTGCATTAGAAATAAAATGCTGGGTATATTTTCAGTTGAATTAAGGGGGTTTTATGTGCTACTGTTGTATTTTGGATGTACAGTAATCTAAGCAGGAAACAAGGAGGAGTCTCAAATAGATGAAAGTTATAGACACTATGGGGGGTCAACAGTTGAAGCAGTTTTGAATAATTCCGTTTCACTTTCTCTGACCTCTAAATTCACAGTCTATGGGATTTGGCCAGAAGTTGTACTTTATCTTTGTGAAGAGACCACACAAAAGAGGGCAGTAATGCCCCTAATTAAGATTGAGTAATTTCAAAGGATGTACAAGGCCCAAAATAATACTAAGGCTATTTTATGGTTTTATGCGGGCATTTCTCGAAAACTGCAACAAAGCAGCTTTTTCAACAGCCTCCAACTAGACACCCTGGACTCTACCTCTGTGACATTGCCCATGACTGGGGATGCCACAACCATTCTAAAATCTGTCAATCCCTCCACCAAGGTGGTTGGCGTGTCCCATCTGCCCTTACACACTGGATGTGCAAAACCAAACCATCTGTAATATGGAACACACCTGAGCCCACATCCAATAAATGATAAATCAGATCATTGGAAAAGCAGTGGAGCAAACACTGCAGTTCGAAGGATCTAACATCCTTCAAATTCCTGGACGCCCAATGTAGACACATGATCATCAAAGCTAAGAGTGCGTACTACACCTCCACCTTTGAGGCAGCTTCTAACATAAGATTAGCCTTATTCAGTATAGTCAAGCTCTCGCTAAGCCCACACGTATCACCAACATGCTGGCTTCACAATTACAATGTGATGAAATCATTACCTTCTTCATAAAAACAAAAAACTAAATCAGAACTCTCATCTACAGCTCCATGTCTGACAAAGGTTTGCTTTCCATCTGCTCCCACACTCCTCCCACTTCGCTCAGATAAACTTGCCTTCATCAATCCCACTATTTGCAAGGAACATGTTCTCTCAGCTTCCTTAATCAAACAGTTCACCAGCCCAGTGCTGAATGCACTCTTCAGCTTCATGAACACGTCCCTTAAGGAGTGTTCAATCCCAGATGGACTAAAGACAGGTCTCATACAACCGCACTTAAAGAAGGCACACTCGACCTAGCATACTACAGACCTTTCATAAGCCCCCTGTTCATTGAAAAACTCATATCAAAAGGTGCTGTGTCCCAATTGTTGGCTATAATCAAGCAACTCAGCCTCCTCTATGACTATCAGTCTTGTTTCTGCACCAAATGCAGCACTGAGACTGACGCCATCCAAGTGATTCAAGGTACATTGCAATTCATCGAGAAGGGTTAGTAGTGCTTCCTAGTCCCCTTACACCTCTCAGATACCTTCACTACCATCGACCATCAGACACTTCTCACTGACAGGTTTGCTCCCTACCTTTCCGGCCGAAAACAAGCTGTACAGATGAATCTGTTCAGATACAAACAACTCCTAGTCACACAAAGGGTCAACCCCAAGGTTACATCCTCTCCCCAGTCATCTATAACTTCAATATGGAACCTCTATGAATAATCCTAAAAGACCTCACAATAGTAATTCATCAATACCCAATGATACCCAGCTGTGCCTCAAGGTCAAAGGCACCATGCCCGCCTCTTTGAGTGCCTGTCCACTATCCAAACATGGATGTCAAACACCTACCTTAAGCTTAGCACTACCAAGGCCAAATTTGTTCTCAATGGTCCCTGTGACATGCAACTGGAAGGAGCTTTATTGTCGACAACAGCCTTCTTTTCGAAAGCCACATAGGCAAGAAAGCACCAATTGCCTGCATATAGTCCTCCAAACCCTTTGTCCCCCACAAACATTCCACAATGTGGTGGTGGCTCCCGTGATCTCCCACATTGATGGGGGAAATGCCCTCTTAAGCAGGCTCCCAACCACATCTGGACAACTCAAGGCTGTCCACCACACTGCAGCACGCACCAATACAAGGCCCATAAATTCGACCACATCTGTACGTTGCTGCACAAGCTTCACTGGCTCCCTCTGCCCACCAGGATCCTATTAAAAGCTGCCTGCCTCTACATAGAAGTCTTGAATGACACACCATGCTTCCTGATGGCTAAATTTCACACATGTGGAGGCTGTTGTGCCTCACATAGCAAATCCATCAAAAGGTTGGAGTGTAAGCTAGCCTGCAAAGAGAAGACCCACAAACGGTCCTTCTTATACCATGCCCCAACCCTGTGGAACTCTATCCAGCTGCAGGTTCAAAATGCCCACACCATCCTGAAGTTCCGCAAAATTCTCAAAATGGGGCTCTTCCATCAATACCTCTTGCACAACTACATCCATGTTTTCTCACCCATCTTGCAACAGTACTGCAACATTGCTCAAAAACACCATGGCCAATTCTGGATTACACAAGTTCCAAAATTACCTACTTTGCGCAATAAAGAATACATTGAAATAAAATAAGTCAAATTCTAATAAGCAACCTTCCACAAAACAGAACATGTTGACCAAGGATGGGTCGCCAGTTTTTCTGATGGAGATCCTTCTCACGGAGGAGCTGAGTCTCCAAATTGTTCACTGTCTGAAAGATGATCCGAACTACACACGTAAAAACAAACTATACCATGTCCTCTCACTTAACAGTGACTGTTACAGAAAACAAATGGGAAATAGCAGTGTTAGCCAACAGAATCAACCAAATGGACGCAGCTATAGCAACACTGAACTGCAAAGAACCCACTGCCACAATAAACTTAACTTGTATAGATACACTACTATGTCCCTTCAACCAAAGTGTGAGACCTTGGAGAACATGGTGAGAATGGGGAAGATGGTGAAGGAGGTCATTTTCACACAAGTTAAAGCAAGTGGTAAATTGGTTTATCTTGATAGCAGTATATAAATATAACACATCCTTTCACAGGCTTCCCTCGCCAGTCATAGAGTAGTGAAGCAATAAAAAGGAGAATTAGCAAAATGCAAGTAAGATACAAATGGGCCTTTCCCTTTGGTTTGCACTAGGATCCACACATGTTTGATGCTGGTAGAAGGAGTCAAGGTCGTTGATAGTCAACTACCTGTGGGCAATAATGACACCCCCCAATGGAACTCCATTAAATCAAGGGAGAGGGAACTGGCCTGGCAGACTAAAAGTTCCAGCAGGCAGAGAGAGCCAGGGGGAACCTTCTCTTCCATTGTGAGAATAGAAGAGAGAAGTTCAACACAGATGACCAGTTCTGATCCCGATCAACGGGGGGAAAACATCAGTATGTCCAATCTAAATTAGTTTGTTCGTTTCATTTGATGTTATTTCTGATACTGTTCTTTTTCTGCACTTCAAGGAAGGAGGTGTGCCATTATTTGGTCAAGTTGGGGGTTACAATCTAAAGATAGACACAGAGACAAGAGGGTGGAGAGCTTACAGATACAAAGATACTTTTAATATATTGTGAGCGGGTAGAAGGAGGCGGTTTACATGTAGATGTCCTCCCTGAATCATGAGAAGACACATGTGGGCCGCATTACAGGTGTGGCATTATTCCAGTAGTAAATCTGTCGCAATACCGCTAAACAGAATTACTGCCACTCAGTCTACTACAATTACCGCTAGATTACTAAGATTACTAGTGGTAGTGTGGCAGTGTTAGTACCTATTTATAGAGTCCATAGGACTCCATGGGGATTTTGGTGGAAGTACTGCCGGCTTTAATTCTGCCTATTTTGTGGATTGCTGGCAGTAAGGTAGTGAAATTACTTCCAGCATTTTCCCTCCATGTCACCACCAAGTTGTAGTATGGTGGTGCAGTAATGTGGCTGTAATGCACTGGTAAGAAAGTTACCAGTGCATTACCACAATTGTTTCCTGCACCGCTGTACTTGTAATGAGGGCCACGGGGCCATAACGCAGGGAATACGGGCCTGACTCTTTTCTGTTACATGAGGGTGCCACCAGGGATTTTAGAAAGTGGGCTACAGCACAAGAATAGACATATCATACGAAAAAGCAATCATCATGCAACATGTCTAAGTGGTAAGCACAATGTACACCGACAGACAGAAATTAACATTTCCTGGGTGGGAGAGGCTAGCTGAGCCCTGATTTTTGGCTCAAAATCAGATAACCATTTTTACATTTATGAGGGCCTATACACTCTGATAAGCTAGATGAAGCTACGCAAGCTCTACATTGAACACTTGGCTCTCCCAGCATTGACCAAGGAACGTAAACAAAATCTGGATGCCTCTAGTGTGCAGTTGGAGGTACTGGGGTTCATAAAAATATTGTAAAATAAATACAAATCTAGGCCCGGATGCCACTACGACCTCCTTTTATACTACTCGGCAGCTGAGAGCTTCAAAATGCTTTCCAGGAATGAGGTGAGCTTCCAGAGTCAATGCTCAGGTGGCAGGTAACAATAATTCCAAAATTGGGAAACATTAGTTTGCATCACATGGTCGAATTCCTTTCACTCACTCGGTCATTCACCTGGTTAACTCACATAGCCTTGGTTAATACAGATGCAAAGCTTTATTCCAGGATCATAGCAGATAGACTAAAATGAATAATAACTTGGATAATTAACCCAGACAATCTCGCTTTACAGTTAATATAAATACATTTGCTAACATTTGCCAGATCTTACATTTAATAGATTTAAGCAATAAGCCCAATATCCATCCCTCTTTTAGCGCTATGTGCTGAAAAAGCATTCAACAGGGTGGACTGTTTTGTTTTCAAAGCCACTATTCATAAACATATACATTCAGCTTCAATCCTGGAATGACAGGAGTATAGCAAACTACAAAGGACCAGTAGTGAGAATTGGGCTAATTTGATAGCTGACAGATAGGCTAGCTCTTGGCACAGCCAGCTGAAATCTGCAACCTGCTTTTCTAACTAAGAATACAAAACCCATGAGGCCTCTGCTGTGATTATGCTAGCTAGGATTTATGTAAGTTTTAGTCCAAGACATCTGGAGAGCCAAAGGTTTCAGACGCTTTTAGTTGAACAAGAGCTACATACTTTCAACACATTACCAGACTTTTAGATTAATCACACCTAATCGTAGATACTAAACATTTAATAATCTAACTCAAAGGGACAGCTGTTTGAAACTTTGTTGCCATTTATTTGGGCCAAGAACTCTATCAACTATCCGAGGATCTTACAAACCCCACATCTTGGGCAGTTATATAGCGCTAATTGCCTGGGCCTTGTCTACATCAAACATTGCTCTAGAGGTTTCAAGTTTTCCTATCCCAAACTCTACAATGACAATTAAAAAAAAGTGAGATGATGATTTTGAGATTTATTTGGGCTGGTAAAACACCCTATTTTGAACAGTGATTATTTGCATCTAATAGTTAAGGGGGATTGGCATGTGTATCTTTCTACTGCTATTATTTATAAGCTCAAACCATGATAGTGAAGTCATGTATTTAAGCATGGTCAGAGACCCACTGTCCATTCATGGAGCATACTATAATAGGAAGGCACATATGAACACAACTCGTATAAATGGTGGTGAGGGGACACAGTGGTCAATACACATGTGCTGTTTGTTATCCATCCATCACTATTAACATCAGTAAAAGGGAACATTGACAGTTCATCTGGCTTGAGAGATGAGGGGTTGAATCCTTGGACTGGAAAAAGCTGTTTTTAGTGTGGTCATTTGTTTCAGGAGAGGTTACTAGATCATTTTAACCCTGCGTAAAAAGACTTTTGTTTTTTAAAAACTGAGCGCTTCTGATTTTTCCAGGCAAGACAATGGGTTCTTCAATCTTGGTGAGGAAGGATAGCACAGGGGCATCGCGTTTGTTTTGGAAGCAAGACAACACAGCGCAACACAGGTTTGAATCCCGATCGCACGCTTAGAAACCACTTGCTGGTATTAAGCGTGTTATAAAAGGACAATTATAATTATAATTATGAAGATCTGCCACCTTTTGAGGTAGTATTTTAAAAGGTAGACTTCACCAGACGGTTGATTTCTAATATAAACACTATTTTCAATTAAAAAGAGCTGATCCAAAGAGTATCAAAAACGTGGGAAAAGTAAATGGGTGAGCTTCTTTATAAGGAAACCTATTCAAGAATGCACTATCGATTTTTTAAATAGAGACTTAATTGGTAGGTACCCAAAAAAATAAATGTACAGATGGTATTAGATTAAGGGACCAGGATGTATGCTCTAGTCCGGCAGCACAGTGGATCTCTTCCTTTCTGGAACACTAGAGTAGCTACTGATGACGGCAGCTCTGCCTCAGCAGCCATAACCTGTGGCGTCTCTCAGGGGCCATTTATCTCTCCATCCATATTCAAGCTGTACATTACTCCCCTCTTCACTCTCTTGGAAAACCTGGGTGTGCAATATATCAACTATGCCAACGACATCCAGGCCGTCTTTCAGTTGTCAGGGGACTATATCCAGGACTCCCTTGCCATTAATACCATCCACGAGGGCATCCTGGCTTGGATGGCCTCCAACTCGCTAGCCCTCAAAGGAGACAAGACAAAGCTCTACATTGTGGCATCTAGGGCTAGACTTAAAACCCTTCCCACTGTGTAGGAGAAGTTCAACATGCCGGCAGTAAAATCACAGTCACCAAGACTGTGAAGACACTAGGCGTTCATCTTGACACCAAGCCTACGATGAGACCACTGGTTGCGCAGGTCCTGGCAACCTGTGAGTACATTATTACACTTCGTACACATTTGCCCTTTCATCTCCTTCGACAGTAGGTCTTTGTTGGCCACAGCCCTGGTGAACTCTAGGTTGGACTACTACAACAGCCTCTGTGTTTTGCTTGGTTCCTCCTTAGCCAACATCAAAACACTCCATGTTACTCAAAATAGTGCCGTCCGTGCTATCTTCGGTCTTTCTCGTAGAGACCACATTACCAAAGCCAGGAGGGATCTCCACTGGCTGCCCATAAAGAATCAAATAACCCACAAGCTTCTAACCTTTGCCTACAAAAACTGGAACAACATTGCTCCCAAATATCTCACAGTCTGCCTCAATGCGAACCGATCAATCCGCAACCTACGGTCTCAAGATCAATTCAAGCTGATGCAACCTAGGTTCAAGCTGGTTAGATTTAGCTGCACTAGTTTTGTCGTCCAGGCACCCACAGTTTTGAATAGCCTGCCACTAACAATGAGAACAGCAAACTCGCTCATAGATAGAAAGAAATGATCAAGACTCTCTTGTTCAATCTTAAACCTGGCATAAATCCTAACCTAAATCTCCCTCCTCCCCCCTGCCTGACCCTGCCGCTGCTTTTGTTATTTCATCTTGTCATTGTTGCTTGTGTGCACTGAGGCCTTCGGGCATGCAGCGTGTTATAAAAAATTAAAATAAAATAAAATAAAACAATATATAAATATATTCCAAAAAGGCTTCATTATATAGATGCTAGTAGATCCAACCAAGTCTATTTGGGGGAATGAGCACGTTGTTACATATATCATGTCACTGTTCTAAACTAAGGGGATTCTGTCTGGAGCTTAGGGCACACATTCCGGAAAATATCAATTTAAATATCCTCCTAACATTGTACATGTTAATGGGGGCGAAGCACAACTGAACCTAACTTCTTCAAGATGAGGAGGACTTGCCACTCACTTGCAGTAGCTGTTAGTGAATTGTCTACATACCACTTTTCATCAGATGAATCAGCCTCCTCGTCCACGTTCTATCTTTCATATTGGTTGTGCACAGATGTTGTGGTGCTGATTATAATTTCACTTCTCAGTGACTCCTTGCCATTTAACAGAGGCGAATGGTAAGGAGTCGCGCCTACTCACTTTATCTGCTTCTGTTCATGACTATCAGTCTGCAATTCTCTGGCAAGCTGCCAGGGCCCAACCAGAACGGACTTTTGCCGCTGGCGGTACCTGATGCCGCCTTTGACTTAGTCATTGACATTGCCTCGTCTGTTACATGTTCGCAGCCTGTTGCCATCCTTGTATATCCTATGCAACTTACGTTGGTTGCCTGCCACTTACCTCATGACGGCCTCTGCCCACCCGTGTACCTGCATTTGTGATGTAGCCCCCAGCACCATAGGGTATGGCGTTCCATTTGTGCATTTCCTACTTCTACCGTCATATGTGATGTAGCCCTCTGCACCATAGGGTGAGGCTCTCCAAAATTGTGCACCCTCTCCAATGCTGTCTTCATTTCCAGCCTGTACTGTATTTGAACCTGTTCACTTGCTCCTATTGTACCATTCTCCTCCTCCGCTGAGTATTACGCCTTCCTCCCCATCCTATTTCCCCTCCGTCCCTTCGCTGCATCCTGTTACTGCACTGGCACGTTCCGAATTGTCTCATGACCTAGTAGGAACGTTATTATTTGTCTTTCTTCCTTCCTGGTTCCTCCCCCTACACCTCCACTGCTCCCCTTCTCCCCTCATTTCTGCTGCTGCACTTGCACGATCCGTTTTGTCTCATGACCTAGTAGGAACGTTATTGTTTGTCTTTTCCCTGTTCCCCCCCAACCTACACTTCCCCTCCTCCCCCCTCTTTATCTTGATGCGCCTTTAAACACCATTTTGCTGTGTAGGCGCATTATAAATTCCCAATAAATAAAAAAAATACATTGGCTGACTGACCTCACATGATGTGGGAGGGCATTAGCCCCTACTTGTGTGGAGTTGGCGGGTGGGTTTGCAGTCAGTGTAGATTCTGTTTTCATGTCCAACTCCATATGGCAAGCATACGCATTTCTATATGGTTATCTATATGGGTATCTGAAAGGCTGGCAGGCTGATAGAATCACTGATATGCAGAAATCACTGCACATACCTTCTATGCACACACCTTGACCACATTGTACTGACAGGCTTCATCACATGGTGATTCTGCGTAAACATAGCAAGGCGCAGGCGCAGATTCCCTATTGCGAATCTGCGAATCTGAAGAACGAGGATATTTTCTAGAAATGCATGCTCTATATTACACGCAAGTGCAGAAGGTTTCTGTGCATCAGGCTCTGGATTTCATGTTCTTCTATAGTGCAAATGTATTATATTAATTTTCATCTTTAGCCACTTTATAGAGGGGTTGTTTTCTTTCTATGGAAACTGAGATAAAATATATAAAGACACTATTGAATGGCATGTTCACGTCTCCTTTCAATCATGAAGTTGCCCGAATGAATGACCTTTCGCCCCTCTCGCATATTTTTTCCAGTCTCTTTTGTTGCCAGGCACGGGCAGTCTCATGTTTGAACTCAAGAGGGAAGAGATTCTACAGCTTAGCACCAGATACTTGGAATGTATATTCTATTAAGAAGCTGTCGATTGAGTGTTGACACCCGACAGTGCTGTGTCAAATGCACAAGTAGGACGGCAAAGACCTGGGGCTCTCAGCACATGTTCCTCTTTTTATCTCTCTGAAGTGGGTTGCGACTGTCCTGGAAACTGTGTGAATGGTATTCTCTATAGGTCTCAAACATGCTACTGCATTTACATTTGAATACCACATATGTGTACATGCATGTATGTATGTATCTATTCAGGTATGTGGGTTTCTATAGCAACAGAGCTAAGGCATACGACTTTGACCCTATTTAACAATAACTGAGAGGGTCCAATAGAGCAGAGGTGCAGAGGGGGGTGGATAAGTGTGGGGTTAAGAGGGGTTACAAGATCATGGGATGCTGCAGATGAATTCACACGCTCTATCCGTGATGAGCTGGTACAAGTGCCAGTTGTATGAGAGCTTCCATTTCTCATAGTCCCTCCAGATGAGAAATATAGACAGCAACTTTCAAGGGTCAGCGGTTAGTGACCTGTCTCAATTGCAATAGTACCTCTCTCGATTGTATATTGTATGCACAGTCTGTATGAATATTTTTATCAAGGACTTCAGCTTCTCTGGCACTTATTCTTGAGTCTGAAGCAAAGATTGTCCTTGAGGTGTGAGTGGATGCATCACCCGTACGATGAATTAGGTATGTTGCGATTTGTATTTGTTGCACTTTTGTGTTTTGAAGGAAGTATTGGGGCACTTTTGGTTCATCATTGCTCCAAGGTTCCGTCAGACAAATGCAAGTACTGATTGGAATAATGCTTCAGAAACCGCAACCATTTGCTGACTTCATGGGAACATTCTGTCTGATCTGGTTCATCTTCTTAGTAAGTGCATATCTTCAGGGTGATCTTTAAACTAGTGACTTATTTAAAGAGCAGAATATAACCCAGAAATTGCACACTGGACTAGCACCACTTTGACCTATTAGGCATATTATTTAAGTGATTTTAGGACTAATTTTATTTTTTCTGGTATCCTGGGCTTATCCACTGCATAGCCATACTCTTACCATGTAAGGTTGCTTCTGTTATTCTGTTCACTGACATCTAAAGGCCACATTCAAAAAGGGGTTATTATTTTCCCCCCAAAATGATTAATCTAGATGCTAGTTCTTTTCTCAGTTACATGTTGACGTTTGTTTGCCTTTGTGGTAAAAGAAATGATGGACCTCCTTATAAATTGGCCGGTACATGGAAAATGTGCCGGCAATAATGCTTACCAGCACTTTCGCTGGACCAGCCAACTCCAACCAGTAGGGATGGGGAATTTAACTCCAGCAAGAAGCTGGAGATAAATCTGACACCTACCAGCAAAAAACTGCTGGTATTTCCGGAACAGTCCAATGGGACTCCATGGAATGGGGATTGACTGTTTAAACCGGCACTTGTAATCTGCTCATAATACCAGCAGACACGTGCCGGTAGCTGTATTAGCATTTGCCGGTATCCCACCGGAATTATAGACTCCATAAAGAGAGATCAACACTGCCATACCACCACTTGTAATCTGGCGGTGATTCTGCTGGACCAAGTCGTGGTAACAGTAACCGAATTTGGTGATAGTTCATCAGATTTACTGACAAACTACTGCCAAACTTGTAATGATGTCCGATGTGCTTTAACTCTGTTGGGTTTATTAGGGATTATGTGCACTATGGGTGATCCAAGAATAACTAGAATGTTCCCATGCAAAGAAAAGAAATATTTACAATAAGAACAGTGAGGATGGTCTTCTCTCGGTAAGTATTACCAAGGTGGGTGGCTGGGTCCCTCGACCTGTGGCATCAGAGTTCCAGTCCCTAGGGTTCATGAGGGGTTGCACCATCTCCCCATCTCTACCATTGTGCATTCATGAGGTTCCTGAATCCAATTCCTCCTCGCTCTTTAGAAATCCCAGGAGGCTGTGCTCCTCTGTAAGCTCACTGGGTTCCAGAACCACCTTCTTCTGTAGGTTCTAGGTGCAGGCGTTTCAGGATCCTGTATTTCTAAACTAACAGTCTGATACGTCTTCGTGTGCAAGCAGATTGAGGTTGGCAGTGAGAGCGGGGGAGAGATCTTTGAGTAAATTGGCTCCACCCTGGTCATTCCACACTTGTTAAACTGACTGTACACTCCTTGACTCAGTCGTGTTCCTCCTCCCATCTCTGGGCATGCCTAGGGTAGACCTGTCCCACTGGGACCTGACTATTCTGTCACATATTTTATGTAAGCAGAGTTTGAAAGGCTTGCAAGCTGAACACAGCTATACGTCTGAACTTATAAGACCTATCTACTTATGTGTTCAAAATGTTGCAACCACAGACATGCACACAGATGGGTTTTACAATACAAAATAAAACCTCCACATAGTTCAAAATACATGTATTTACAGGCCAGAGCTTGCAAAGTGATATTTCACTATTCGCTTTTGCCGAGCACACAAGCTGTTGGCAAATCACTCAGTGGATTATCTGAAATTTGTTTTGAAATGAATTACGCAAAAGGTTTAGTATTTATACACAGTGTTGGATTGTTTAGTTGTATGGGAATGTGCTCTATTTTATTTGTCAGATGCTCCATTTGCATGCACAGAGGTGGCTAGCTGGTTCACAAAGCATATAAAATAATGTAAGGTTTTGCTGTAATGTAACACACGTTATTCATAAATAGAAATGAGTCAGCTGCATCATGAAGACCTTCAGCAATGTGTTGGAACATCGCTGTTTATATTTCATGAGGTACCTGCCCTTAGTCAATGAACAGAATAAAGTTTAAAAGTCAATATGATGCTCCATGACAAACATACATCTGTAAAGTAATATGAATTTTCATGAATTTCAAAAAAATCACTTATCTATAGACAAAAAATATACTGTTTGAAATGTCAGTCGTACTAAGCAGGGAGACAGTTCACAATGGATGCTGTCGGAGCTGTCATGGGCGTAAACCTATATCTGCCTATGATATCATCATGAATAACATGCTCACTGCTGTTTTATGAAAGCCTTGCTAGGGTGTGAGGAAACATCTATCTGTCAGATTCCGTTTTTGTTTGATTGTGGGCGGCCTGAGCTGTGCTCTGGGATAGCTCAATGTTGGGAGTAAACACTTGTTGCAGACAATGATTGACATTTCCATTCTTGTAACAAAAACATTGTTAATCTATAGCAGATTGTCCAGTCAGCTGGTAAAACAGATCCAGTATTATTCTTAAGGCCCTGCAAGAATTGGCCTTTTGGAAAATAGTTAGAGTTTAGAGAAGACTGACTTCATTCGATAAAACAAGTTTGAAAGAGGAGACGGAAAACCTATTATTCATGGTGAGCAGATGATTCCACGTGGGGAAGATCTAAAGAACAGAGCTGAATAGGAGTCCTGCATGGCTATGGCAAGAAAAAGCAGCACTATTTTAATACATTTACCAAAGCATCATATGTCTGCTTTCTGGGCCTATTTATTGCCCCTTTGCCAAATGTTAAAAATTCTAATATTGTGCTTGCTTCTAGATGGCTGGGCCTAATTATGCACTTTATTCATTGGGGGCCATGATGTGTATTTCTTTTAGGTTAGCTCATAACTATTCTCTGGTGCACAGAGAAATATTGAGGTTTGGTGTGCAGCAAGCATATTTAAAATGGCATTATATTGCAAGTTTTAAGGTTTGATGTTTTAGTCATAAAACTATGCAAGGATATTATCGATGGCATCTGATTTCACTTGTTTCTTCCGCTGTAATAACAATTGACTCCTAGATGTTCTGGGGGAAGCCCTCTTGCTGTCCAATAGTAAACCTGTTTTCAGGCGAGTCGTTTCTCTCACAATAAGTGCAGAGGTCCAACCCAACTCTCTCCGTGGCATTATGTCAGGCATGGCACTTTTCTATTGTGTGAATCCTGCCACAGTTCCAGTTCGGTACTTTTACTACGTCTGCGATGGAGGTTACTCTTTGTCAAGCAGGGTTTGATAAGAATAATGAACATTCTGGCTGTCTAAATCCTGATTCCCTTCACTTTTTCTCTTATTCTTTAACCATCTCTGCTTCCTCTACACTTTCACTGCATTTGTATTTTGCATTTGAATTTTAAATAGAGTGCTGCAAATGTCATTGAGGGTAACATATGAGGTAAGAGAGGGTTACAATTTATGGCACTGGATGTCCTGGCTCCTGGTGGTGGGATCTGATGCAGGAACGCAATGGGCCTGGGTGGTTCCTAGGTTTTGACTGAAAAGTAAGGTGAACTGCAAGAGCATTGATATATTTCAGGTTGCCTATGGGATGGGGTTGCAGGGACAGATGGCTATGTGTATTGTTATAGTGCTTTCGGCAAAGGCCTCAAAGCACTGTGGCAGGCATGTGAGAAGGCAAACAAATGTATAAAGTTAGATGAACAGGAACGTTTTCGGTTTCTTTCCGAAAGTCAGAAGGTTGCTGACACCCCACAAATCATGGGGCAAAGAGTTCCAGAGTTTTGCTAAGAGAACTTGGAAAGATCTCACCATAGTTCTCGACTGCCTAAAGCGATGTTCAGAACGAAGAAATCTGTGCGATGAATGTAAATTAGGTGAAGGGGAATGCCAGCAAAATGTACTGACCAGAAGTCCTGGGCTAATGTTCTTTGAAAATGAACGTTAATGATTTTAACCAAATCCTTGCCGCTATAAGTAACCAGTGGAGTTTTTTTTAGAATGGGAGCGATAAGCATATTGAATAGGAGTCCAACTACTGCATGCACAGCTGTATTTTGGATAATTTGTATTTTGTTCATAATATATTTGGGTACGCCAAGCAATAGAGAATTGTTGTAATCTCAATGAGAGTTTACAACAGCCCATGCGATACTATAATATATTATCTAAAATCATAATATAGTAGCTGCCCATGCTAGCTAGTTTGTTCACGTGGCTAACCATGGAGAGATGTTGATCTAAGTAAACTCCGAAGTTTCTCATGACAGGAGGGAATTCATATGGGCCTTGTCTAAGTGCAGTTGCCCATCTGGTAATTTGCAACTAGTGGATAAATAGGTGTTGAGGCATTCCGCTTTATCAATATTAAGACTGAGCCAGTTGAGATCCATTCAATGTTCAATGCAATTCAAGGTATGATTTATTTTGGCATAAGCGTGGTCTGAGTTGAAAGATTATATATTCTGAAGATTACCTGGGTATCATCTGGATAATTTTGTATTGAGATGTTATTGTCCTGAAGCCAGTCGAGTAAGGGTTTCAGGTAAATATTAAAAAGAATTGGAGAGAGACAGTCCATTGTGGAACTCCACTGTCAATTTGATAAATGTCAGACTCAAATTGATTGATCCTGACAGAAGATGGACAGTTAGTTAGGCATGAGGAAAACCACCTTAGTGCAATATCGAAGATGTTCGTAATTTTTTTAGATCTTGACAACAATATAGCATGGTCCAAGGTGTCAAATGCTGCTGATATGTCAAGCAACACCAATATGGTAGATGAACCTTGGCCCATGATGTTAAGGAGCCACTCTTAGCAAGAAAAGTCCTGTTTCCTTTTTTTGCTTGCAAGCCAGTTTCCTCTTGAGATTTTTGATGGCCTAGCTGCTGGAGGAACAAGATACACTTAAGCTAGAGAGATTTGCCAGGTACACAGTTGTGCAAGCAGTAGTTGCCTTGTGTGTATTGCTGGCAGTCATAAATAGTATTGTGGCTGGGATGTAAAGCCAGTGTAGCTCCCTTATGATGGGAGAAATGGGGTTCCATTTCTTGTTTCCTGTTATGAGTTGTGTCGCAGAGTGTTGGGGTCAGGTGCATCAACATAGTGATGGCAAGGAGGGCCTTTTCTCCTTCAATGTGCGAGAGTACCAGACCCTGTAGTGTGGTGTGTGCCTTTAACCACCCTTGAAGGGTATCTGATGAGATGGTCGACTCTCTATGACGGATGTTGTCTTTGTGTGATTTAGATTCAGATAGGTGCTTGCTATTCAGGCTTGATGGATGCAAAGCAACTCTGGAGACAGTGGACTTCATTACAAGACTTCCAGTAACCCGCTCGTGCTACCGGCGGGATGCCGCCGGACATGTAACACTGCTCCGGTGCCTGATATCCCGGTACCACCGGGAAAAGTCCTGGTGGCCTGGGATATCAGGCGATGGAAATTGTTGTTCCCCATTCCCGTGGAGTACTATAGGACTGCACAGGAATGGGGACACAGAAGCACCGGCACCATTACTAACGGTGCTGGTGCTTCCATGAAAACTCTATGGGTGGGTGCCATTACACCAGGCAGGTCAGACTTGCTGGGTGCAACGTTCCCCGCTTGCAGAGTCGCATGTTGACATTTTGGTATAATTGGGTGTCTTCCTCATATTGGCAGAGTGAGATAATGGATTCATTCAGAAGTGATCCCAATGACTGCAAGGATAGATTAAAGATCACAGAGGAAATTATTAAGTCTTTCAGCAGTCAACATGTGACTGGCCAGGGGACTGACTTGAAGTTACCCATTTTGACAGCTTAGTGCCTGTCCATAAGGTAAGTTTCAAACCAGTTTAGGACTATGCTTGAGAAGCTTGTTTTGTTTGTGAATAGGCTGGTCAGTGTGAGGTGTTAAATTTGTAAAATGCACCAGCGAGGTTTTGGAAAACTGTTGTCCATGATTTGAAGAGTTTGATCTTTGACCTCGATGGTGGCATTTTCCATGCTACATTTTGGTCTGAAACCAAACTGGTAATCACACAGCAGGCCATGTTGGTGAATCAGATCATGGAGTTGGTTGACAATTGGTTTCCCAGTGATATTTCAAATGAATCAAAGGTTGGTAATTAGTCAGTAGCTTGTGAGAACATCTGCGTCCAGCCATTAGTCCAGACATTAGTTCTGTTTTCATGATGCTTGGGAAGATGCCTTGTGTGAGTAAAGCACTTTCTGTTTGGGAGGGGGGTGAACTCCCCATTGATCTACTACTAGGTGGCATCAGGTGTGTTGTCTTTGTGTATGGTTGGTTCATGTCAGCAAGATCCTGGGGAGTGAGGGGCGTAAAGGTGGTCCAGGTTCGTGTTATGTTCCATGGAATTGACAGTAGGAGGTGACTGATTTAGTGGTGTAGATCCGTTATTGTTCATTATCAATCTTGTTGATGACAAAGTTGTTAATAGTGATGCATTTTCCTGTAGACTAGGGATAATTTTCGGGCGGCAGGTTTGAGCTATGAATGAATGTTGTGCAGAGAACATTGCTTGTGATTTGACCCTTAAGATCATTCATGAGTAATATGTGGATTTGGCTATGATGATGAGAGACCAGTGCATACTGTGTCAAGCATTTTGGGTGAAATGATTTTCATTTCTCTGTGTTTTACACAAGAATTTTTCAAGTTACTGCATGGTGCACTTATTGTTGGTTAGTTGTTCCGTGTGCCAGTGGGCAAAGTATTTACCCCTGATGCAAAGTAGTTTCAAGGGATAGGTGCGTCAACCAGTTCTGTTATGGTTTGGTTGGGAGTGATTAGAGAGATTTGATGTTTGGGGTGGTGTCATTTGTTCGAGTTTCTAATTTGCGTTGTATTACTTCGAAGAGGAATTCCTTAAAGAAATTACTCGAGTACATGATGGGCCTATCCTGTTCCGTGTTGTTTGGGAGGGTTCATTCATGTGGGATAGGGTTAAGGCATTGTGTCAGGGGAGATACTGAGAAGACACAGCTGAGTATGTTTCCTCAGATGCATGTGGGGTTTAGTATGTTCTGTTCTATTGTGTCCAACCTGCCACTTGTGCCAAAAACACAAAATTTGACTTATGATATTATATGATATGATATGATATGGCATTTATAACACGCCTATGCACAAGTGCATCAAGGCGCGACGAGGCAAGGGAGGGGAACAGAGGGAGGACAGACAGCGATCTTACTAAGCCAGTGCACTACAAGATGATAACAGTAAGTACCGGCCAGCATGTCGCAAGTGCAGTAAAAGATGATAACAATAAGTGTATAGGTAAGTGCAGACAACAGGTTTCAGGGGCTGGTAGGGGGACTGTAGGGATACAGAACCAGTCCCCGAGTGCAGGGTTTGCCAGGTGGGCAGTGCAGGTGTGAGACAATGGCAGAGGAGGGACCTGGGCCCGAGATCAGAGGGTGTCCAGGTTGCCGGTGTGGTTCAGGTTTCAGCCAGGAGGTCAGCAGAGGTGAGGAGGAGAGAAAGCAGAAGCAAAGAGAAAGGTTTTGAGGTGCTTACGGAACCGGAGATGGTTCTCTTCAAGTTTAAGGGAGGCAGGGAGGCTGTTCCAGAGGGAGGCACCAGCCGAAGAAAGAGAACTACCACCACCTCGTTGCTTGGAGAAGCGACTGACCCTGAGGGAGTTGGATGCGGATGAGCAGAGAGCTTGAGAAGGAAGGTATTTAGGATGGGAGAGTTGAAGATTTTGAGGACCCAGGCCCCAGAAGGCCTTGTGGACGATGCAGAGGGTTTTGAACTTAATCCTCGCAGCCTCTGGGAGTCAGTGCAGAGATTTCAGTCCTGGAGAGACACGATCCCTGGGCTTGAGGCCAAGGACAAGTCTCGCAGTCCTGTTTTGCATAAGTTGCAGAGGGCGCAGAGTAGAAGCAGGTAGATTTAGAAAGAGGCTGTTGAAATAGTCCAGCCTAGAGAGAACCAGAGCTCTGGAGACAGTGAGCTTGTGGGGAAAGGAGAGGAAAGGAAGAATCCCTTAGAGGAGGTGCAGCTGGTAGTGCGACTTCTTAGAGACATCGGAGATGTGAGGAGAGAAGGAGAGTGTGGAGTCAAAGATGACCCAAGGTTTTTAGCCTTGCAGGTGGGAGCTGAAAGAGGGCCAAGAGAGGCCGACCAGAGAGCTACAGGGAAGGAGGGAGCGGGTGTGCCGATGAGGAGAATCTTGGTCTTACTGTCATTAAGGCTTGAACATAATAACTCAACAGGTCAACTTTCTGATTTTGTATCTAGGTATTGTTTAATTGAGCATGTTGTGCTTAGTACCGCCGATATGTGTTTCAACCATCACAGGTTTTCCTCAGGGCTGAATAATGGTAACATCAACATTAGATCAGAAATTTTATTCCATCATCCATAATTGCAAATAGATGTTACATGTCCAAACCATGATGGTTATTCCATCCATTATCCAAATTTAAAAACATTTCAAACATTTGTGTTGGAAACATGCATCAGTGAAGATGTGCCAGAGAGGGAAAAAATAAAGAAAGAGAATAAATGGTGAGTTAAAAACAAAGAGAACTCGTTAGTTTGAGAATCTTCTTACATACGTAATTTTAATTCGTAAGTGACCTTTTAACCAATGCCATCATATATGTCTGTTTTTACCAGAGATTGGTTAAAAAACATGTCCAATATTGTAAGACACGTATACTTCTAAAGTACCCATATTCTCCTCTCTGTATCAACAATATTCCATTTACAGTGTGTTTATGAGTGTTAATGTGATCTATCCTCTTGGTGTTTTAGTGTGTTTAAACTCATTGGCCTTCACCATTAATTACGTCTCATTTCCACACCATCACCAATTTATATGTATTGTGAGTTAAGTAACTCCTTTATCACTTGCCCTGGCACTAGTTGTCAACGTGATAGCCGCTATGCCATTGCCTAATTGTTGTTAATCTTCTCATTCATCTCAGTTATTGTTGAAGTACTGTTCTATGTTCTTATTCTATTTCAACCTCAATTGGGATATGATTAATAAGAGTTAGACATTGGGCACCACTTCTCTTAATTTAAATGCATTTAACTAGATGCCTCATTAAGCATTCACATTTCAGAATCAAGCATCACATACCTTAAAATGTTAAGTTTATTCAAAATGTCTGTGCTCCGGATTATTCATGCTTAGGGTATTCATATCCCTTCTATTACTTTTTGCAGATGACTTTATCCACTTTTAGGTTAGATTCCCATCACAGTGGTGTGTCCAGAAATTATCTAAATAAAGGGGATTCATGAACATCTTTCAACCTGTGAAAGGTTGAAACAAGTGTCGGGTGTACTAAGCACAACACATTCAATTAAACAATACCTAGTTACAAAATCTGAAATTTGAACTGTTGAGTTATTATGTTCTAGTAAAAAATGGAGTGGTTTGGGTGTAAGAGGCAAGTTGGCCACAATAAACTTATACATTTCTTTAGAGGTTTAGAGGTTGAGCTTTGAATCCAGCACAGACCTTTGCTAGCCAACCACTCCATTAGTATTAAGAGATTAAAATCGTATAGATATTATTTTCAAATCAAGTGTGGTAAAAGCTCTGACTGGGTGCAACCAATCCCTTTTTAAGTTTAGTATGTTCTGTTCTATGGACAGGGAATTCATGAGGTGGAGGAAAGAATCTCCGGTACTTTTAGAGGGTTGGGACACTGGCAGATACTAGTCACCAAGGAAGATGTTTGTTAAATTTGCAACTGATGCTGAGGTGATGAGTTTGGAAATATTATTGTAGAATGACCCACACCTATGTTGGGTGGTAGTTCATATGGAATATGCCAGCCGGCTAAAAGCGGAAAGTGGTATTAGAGAATCTCCAAAGAGTTAATGACGCTTTGGTTGGACATGGTATTTGAGCAGCATGATTTGTGGATAACTGCCATGTCTGCCCCTACCTTCCCCATGTGGTCAACATGTTTTATGCTGTACCCAGACTGAATGAGGATGTCAAAGATCTGCTTAGTGGTGTGGGAGAGAAACTCTTCAGCGATAACAATGGTATTGAGTTTGTGTGTGGTGATGAGGTCTGTGATGTCAGAAGCATGGCAGATGATCGAGTGTGTATTAATGTCAGGGAGATGGTGTTTTGAGGATATTATGTTAATGAGGGACATGTGGGTTAAATTGGGAGGATTTTTGGGGCATTGGTGCAGCAAGCATTTGTGAGTGTGTGTCTTCATAGGTGTGGGAATGAACTTTGGCTGTTGGAGACAAATTGTAATGTCTGCCTGATGCTGGGGAGGAAATAGTTCCAGACCATAGCCCTACAGAGGCTGTAACAGGCCCAGATAGGCAATATCCTTCTCTTCACTTTTAGCAGAGGATGCCAACGATAAGGATGCCAGTGATGAGGATGGCTATAAGGAAGAACAGGTGGCACCTGATTAGTTGGTGGCTGGAGGAGATGGACCTGGTCACATGACCATGGATACTCATCTAAGCCTGTTGAATTCGAAATTGAAGTGAAGGAAAAAACAAGCCCTTAAATAGTTACCATGTAGGGAAAAAAGTTGTTGGGTATGAAAATCTGCATGCGGCAGAGCTGGCGACCATAGACACTCCTCTGAGCCCGGTGGAAGAGCACCACAATGGTCCCGCAGGGGGACCAGGGAGCTAACAACAGGCCGGTCGTAATCGGCCCGTTGTTAGCTCCCACACCCATTCCCATTGAGCCCTATAGGGGCTCAAATGGGAATGGGGAAGGTCCGGGCCCGGGTTCCCTGAAGGAGGAATTACCGGGCCCTCCAAACTGGGAATGGCCCGGTAATTCCCCATTCAGGCAACCCAGACCCGATTTTGGAGGCAGTCATGGTGCTAATAGCGCCATAGCTACCTCCAAAGTCGTAATGAGGCCCCAAGTCCTTAAGTGGTTACTCTTTGGTGGGAAACTGCAGGAGGCAGAACTAGTAACCATTGGCACACGAATCTGGAGGAGGTGGAGCTGATTATGTAGCTTGAGACACTTTTCTGATCCTGGTGTAAGAGTACCTCAAGGGAAGAAGAAAACAAGCGCTTAAAAAGTCACTGTTTATCGAGAAACGCTTTGAGGCTCATGGAAAAGCACAGCAGGGAAGGAAAAACCCAACCCTTATGTAGTCACCATTTACGTGGAAAGCTGAAGGAGGAAGAGCTAGACAGCATTTGCATGAAAACCAGGAGGAGGCACAGCTAGTTTCTTGACCAGGAACACTCATATGCGCCTGATGAAACGCATTGCAAAGGAAGGAATAAAAGTGCTTAAGTAGTCAACCTTTGGTATGAACAGCTGCAGGAGGAGGAGCTAGTCACTATGTGGTGTGAAAAGCTGGAGAAGATGCAGCTAGTAACATGACCAGAGACACTCCTATGTGCCTGATGGAAGAGCACTGCAGTAGAAGGAAATAAACAAGCCTTAAAGTAGTCAGAGCTGGCCAAAAAGCTAGAGGAAATGGAGAATCACCATTTGATGTGAAGCACTATGGCAGGCCTGGCTGGTCAGGTGTCCAGAGACACTCTTATGGGCCTGGTGGAAAACCACTGCATGGAAAGTGGAAAGAACACATCTTTATGTAGTCACCATTTGGTGGGAAATAATGGAGGAGGCAGAGTTAGTCATTGTTTGGTGCGAAAATCTGGAGACGGCAGAGCTGATCATTTTACCAGGCACACTTCTTTAACCCTTTTGGAAGAGCAAGCAAGGGATGAAAAAACATCAAACCCTTACGTACTCACCCATTGATGAAAAAAGCTTGAGGAGACGGAGCAAGTCACCATTTGCCATGACAAGCTGGAGGAGGCAGCGCTAGTCATGTGACCAGAAATACTCCTCAGATGCTGGTGGAAGAGAACTGCAAGGGAATTTAAAAAAACAAGCCCTTAAGTGGTCACAGTATGGCGTGAAAAGCTGAAGGAGCCAGAGTCAGTCACATGACTAGGGTCACTCCTCTGAGGATGGTGGAAAAGCATTCAAAGGATGGAAAAGACAAGTCCTTAAGTAGTCACTGTTTGGCGCAACGAAGCTAGAGAGTCAGAGGTAGCCACTGTTTTTCATGAAAAGCTGTTGAGTACTACTACTGATGTCCCAATGGCTTTTTATTTATTTATTTATTTATTTATTTATTTATTTATTTATTTATTATGCATTTGTCAGGCGCTTATACATCAAGTGAATTGTGTTTCCAAGTGCCCACATGGCAACAGGTAGGGAACATAGGAAAGAAAGCCAATATAACAATGAAAGATACAGGCGGATCTACTAGGCCTTGTGAGCATTCAGAACTTGCAAGTGAAGAGAGGGAGGAGGTATGAGGAAGTGCGGGGGAGGGGGTAAGTGCTAGGTGAACCAAAGAGGGAAGTGCAAGGGAATAAACACCTGTTAAGAGACTTGGTGAGAATAGTCAGCTTCCAATAAATAAATAAGTGCAGGCCTGTGGTAGCGTAGGCCAGTGCATGCGAAGGCAAGTGATGGGAGTCGGTGGAGACTGAAGGTGATTGGAGTGGGAGGCCAGGACCCAGGGGTCACATAAGGGCCTGCGTCACCAATCTCAGCAACTGTGGGTTTTAGCAGAGGAGGGAAGAAGTGAAGAAGGAGGTGAAAAGGAAGGTCTTGAGGAGATTTCAGAATTTGAGGTGATCCAGCTCAAGACGAAGAGGAAGGATGAGGCTGTTCCATAGTAGGGAGCCTGCCGAGGAAAGAGATCAGCGCCAGCTTGCTGTTCAGCAAAGCGCTTGACACACAGAGAGTTGGTACCAGAGGAACATAGGGATATGGAGGGAGTGTATTTAGTGGGGGCCAGTTGTAAATAGCATGCTCCCCGGCCCCGGAAAGCCTTGTGGATGATGCAGAGGGATTTGAATTTGATCCTTGCAGTAACCAGGAGCCAGTGGAGAGATTTTAGGGCTGGAGAGATGTGGTCGCTGGGCTTGAGGCTGAGGATAAGTCTTGTATCCTTATTCTGGATTAACTGGAGGAGTTAGAGAAGAAAAGGATAAATTAAGGAAAAAGGCTATTGCAGTAGTCTATCCTAAAGAGAACGAGAGCTCTAGAGACATTGAGCTTCTGGGGGAAAGTGAGGAAAGGAAGAATTCCTTTCAGGAGGTGAAGTTTAAGGCGGGCCTTCTTGGAAAGGTCCCAAATGAGAGGGAGGTAGGAAAAAATGACTATGCAAAGGAAGGAGAAGGGGGAGAACCCATAGATAATGGCCAGAGTGAGGGGAAGGATCTCAGTCTTGCTGACTTTGAGGCAGAGATCATTGGAAGTACACCAGGACTGGATGGTGGATAGGCAGTCAGGAATGATGGCGAACATAAGAAGAGGATCAGAGGGAAGTTTGAAGAAGAGTTGTGTGTCATCTGCATACCACTGGAGGTTCGGGGAGAAGGTGGAAATGAGGTGTGCAAGCAGAGTAAGATAGGTGTTAAGGAGCCAGGGAGAAAGGTTGGAGCCCTGGGGGATGCTGCAGGTGGAGATAGAGGTGGGGGAGGAGAAAGAGCCCAGAATAACCTGGGACAGAAGGTCATTGAGGAAGGAGGTCAGCCAGTCCAGCTAGTCAACCAGTCCAGTGCCCGCTCCGAGATAACTAGGACTTCGTGGAGCCGTTTTATGAGGATGAAATGGTTGACCGTATCAAATACAGAGGAGAGATTAAGTAGAATGAGAACAGCTGGAGAGATGGAGTCAAGAGATGAGACTCTGATGCTTTCCCCAGCCTTATTTCCTTCTTGATTGTTTTCACTTCCTCTGCACATTTCTTCACTCCCATCCCTTCTACTTGCCAACCTTAGGCTTCAGATCTTGCCACCAATTTGACTGTCAGCATCCCCTTCTGTCCACGCTCTTTGAATGTTATCACATGTTTATTGCCACATCTTTCCTCTCTGCTCCTGAATTTGCATATTTTATTTGCTCCACTCTTGATGTTGGTACCTTCTTTCTCACCCCTTCACCCCTTATCATCTCCTCCTGCTCTACTTCTGATTTTACTTCCCTCTTCCTCACCCATTTAGCTCCCACAATTTCCAACTGCTCATTTCCTGATGTTCCTTCCTTCTTCCTCATCCCTTCACCTCTCATCACCTATCATCACCTTCAACTGATCTACTATGCAACCAGCTCCCAGTCTCCCAAGGTCCTGCAGTGTATTAGTCTTCCACCAACTTCCAGCCACCAGCCGTCACCAAACGTTAGCCTCCTGACTCTAAAACCGATACCTCCAGACTGGCTGGCTTAGCTTTTACACTTTCTTCCTTCCTCCCTCTGTGTGGATATTTTATAGAGGGTCTGCACCTGTGGGGTATAATTGGGTAGGAACTATGATTGGCTAATTTATGGGGAAGCACCTGGGGTTGATATCGATTCAAAGGGTAGGAACAAATCTAGTCTGGTTCAGATGCCATCTTGGATTTTAGATGTGTTTATCTAAGCCTCCCACGGGCTGCCTGTACTGTACTGCTGGTTGTGGTGCTTCCCTGGAGTAAACAATGGGCCACATCACGAGTTGGGTGGTATCCCGGTGGTCATACTGCCAGATACCACCCAACACTAATAGCGCTACCGCAAGTCAGTCTGGCGCAATTTGTGCCAGCTCATGATTTGCGGGGGGCAGTAAATCCCCAATCACCATTGAGTGCATAGGAACCAATGGGGTTAGGTAGCTGTATTACCGCCGATATTATTACCAAAAACAGCTGAAAATTGTAATTTTTACCTCCAGCAAAAAGCTGGAGGTAAAAATGCCATTTTCTGCCCAACGCGTACTTTGGCCAGCCCTTAAATCCGGCGGTAATACCATTACTGCCTCATTTCAGGGCTCAGGCCAAACTCGTAATGAGGGCCAATGACGTAGAAAAATGTTGCATAGGCTTTCTATGTATAGGTGCCACCCCCTTTGAGGCTAGGGAGGTGAACTCAGTCATTAAGACCCTCCCTAGGGGTCTGGAAAAGTGGGACCTCACAGGGAGTGACTCCCCTCCAGGGGACAATGACTACTATTCCCATGAGGAACTCCCTATGCAAACAACGTTATCTGCCTACATGGACTATCTGTCACTCCAAGTCCTGTGTTTTCCTTCCAATTGGCTTCAGGTAATGTTGGCCAGAACATGACCAACATAAACCAGTATGAGAAAGAAGAGAGCCATAAACAGGGGAAGCCCTCTGACATAGCTCTGTCTTTGAGGATGCAACAGCCTGTGAGAGAGTGAATGCCAGATGAGGACCCTGGAGGCACAATGTAGTGAACAGTGGGATGGCTGCTGTAAGGACGGAGTGCTGGAAAATGTCCAGCTTGGTGGCATGGCCACGATAAAACCGTGGTGGGTCTGGGACATGATCAAAAATGCCGAAACCAGAAGTACGGGGAAGAATGAAACCTCCCGCCCTCAGACCTATGCCGAGCACACAGGAGTAATGAGACACTGAGAGCAACTATGCAATAGAGGTGAGAAAGTGGAGACAGAGTTCCGGTGTGTGGGATGATTTAACCCACTTCTGCTCTGCTATGCTGCAGCACTGTGTTATGATGGTGCCAGAAACATCAAAACGGCTGCAAAACCCTTGTGTGTGCCAAAATCTCTGTAAATCATGCTTTGCAACGCACAAAAAGATGGCTGCCCAATCTGCCACGCATGTTGTCAGTGGTGGAACAGAGATCTCACTCCTGGAATATGTCACTGGGCTCCACAACAAGTGAAAATGGAGTACAGAACAAACAAGCAGTGTTTTGCTAATGAAACCCCCAAATCTTGCTTTAAATCCCGTTTTCTTTGTTGCTGAAACTGCAGAATGCTGGTACAAAACACCCTCAAACATCCAAAATTCTTGCTTGGTGCTACAATTCACTTAGTTTAAGAAATCATTGCGAACTTGCAAGGTCCTGAAAAGCTGAAAGCATAAAGGGATTTCCACAGCAAAAGTGGCCTGTCTGTGGATGTCAAAAATCTCTGTGAAGCAGAGGACTGCAGGGGTGACAGCTGTCAGGAGCCTGCCTGATTAAACCTTAAACATGTATAAACTGAAACCAAATGTTTGCAATCTAAGAGGCGTGTTACTTATAGTAACCCATATTGCAATTGTTTGATCCCATGGTTTAAAATCTTGAATGAGAATTCTAGCTGCTATTTTAAAATCACAAGTTTGTTTTAAGCTAAGGAAAATGCAACATAATTAACAATTAAATCAAGCCTGGCTAAAGCTAACCAAACTGGAATAACTAGACTCCTCACAGAGGCCTTTCCCTCCAGCAGGAAATCACACCAAAGTGATAATTATAGGCTTTGGAAAGCACCTGGTCTACAGAGGCAAAAGGGAACAATGAACAGCTGCTGCTAAGGATAGGCGAGGTGTGAGGACAGTCGTAAATGGCCTCTGCCAAGAGCAAACAGGGAGGAGATTTTTCCTGGACTGCAGGGAGACAGAAAGAGGCGGACCCAAATAACTATCTGTGGCTGAACCTTCACAAAGAACACTTTTTTAAAAGACTTATAATTTGCCAGTGAAAATTGTGAAAAATATAAAAGTAACAGATTTGTCAATATAATTTTTGGCTGCACGTTTCAAGAGTCGGCAAAATCGTGTGACATGTTCTGGAAAGAAACGGCAGAAAATGTGATTTTACACAAAACGTTTTTCTGCTAGAAGTATGAAACTTTATACAGTTATGTCCATGTTAATCGCGCACACTTGTAGAAATTTGCTTATAAATTGGACATTGTGTTCCTGATAAAAAGGGCAAAATTCAGTGAAAAGCTGAGACAAGATCCCACAGCTACGGGCTTTTGAAGAATAGCTGCCATGGAAAATATGTAATCTGTATATGTGATTGTTATAGAGGTTGCACAGGTGTAAATATGTATTGTGCCAAAAGTAGATTTGTTTTCAAGGGGCTAGGGGTGGATTCTCAGCCTCATGAAATCACACCATAAAGGTGACACACTGTTTCTCTCCTCCTATCAGGGCAGAGACGAGACTCTGACCCAAGCACCTGCCAAAGGGGCGAGTTTAGGATAAACCAGTCCACACACCCCTTTATCACAGCATAAATAGAGACGGGCTCACCACTCAAAAAGACAGACAGATTCACCCACTATCCTGATACTGGTGTAGCACCCTGCTGCTGAACTCTACATCTCCCTTGCTCCAGACTCCAGAAACCTGGAAAAGCAGAAACCCATTGCATAGCTGAACAATTTTCAGCTAGGCCTCAAATTCCAGAACCAGAACCCCACAAAACTCAGGGAAGCATCAAAATACAGCCGGGCTGAACTGTACTACTTGCCTGCTGAAATAATTATCATCAGAACCAAGAAGGGCAGATCCAATCCAGTCCTGTGCCATGCTGTGACCAGGGTGCACTGCAGATCCAGTCCAGTCCTGTGCTGTGCTGTGACCAGAGCGCCTTGCTGATTGCAGATCCAATCCGATGTGTCTGTCCTAGAACCAGATCCAATTCCCTGACCAGATTCTTGATGGACCAGAATCCTGACGGTTCAGTTTAAAAACATATCTAGTGAGTATCTATAGAAAGAACTGTGTCACTAGCATATGTACCTTGCCTACTTATTCCCTATCTTAAACCCATCCTATCTGTATTCAGAACCTGTATTGTTAGGAGTATTGTTGAATTGTCTGAACTCTATATCCAAACATCCTATCTTCCTCTATACTAGTATTGCTAAAACTATCTTTGCGCTGATCTTTTCTCATCTGAAGAAGGCAAGTCCTTAGCAGGCAGTCATTCTGATCAAGTGGCTGTGTTCCTGTGGGGTATTCGTTTTGTTCATAGTCATCCTCCAGTGTAAGAAACCCATTTGTCATTTTAAAAGTGCATTCCTTTTTTTCCATTCTTGCGCCTATCTCAAAAAAACAACCTCCACTAAAACGTCCATAATTCCCTCTGTTTTGTGCTAGAAACAAAATTTCAGCTTTAAATCGCATCTAAAACCGCATCCCAAATCCATACGGTTCTCCGTTATCGCGATTATCGTGCAGTGAAAGTTTGCCACGAATTTCATTTTTGGGAAATTCTGACATGTGTAAAACAGCTTTTGATTGCTCTTGACTTGAATTTTAAAATTTTTAATTGTTTCTTGGTATTAAATCATTGCTTGTGTTTGTGTGCAACTATCCAAAGCGGTTCCCATAAGAATTTATAACAATTTCAGCAATTTTGACCATATTTAGTGTTTTTACCCAGTCCATTATAAGATAACTTTAAAAGCCATTCTGACAGTTTGACAGTCAATTCCGTTTTTCTCTTGTGTTTGCCGGGGGAAAGTGGGATTGATATTTTGTTTGAATTCTGCCATTCCTGAATACCTGCACCCTTCTCCTATCTCTTTACATTGCCTATTGGGGTTTGAGGGGTGTGCAGGGGGAACCTATAACCACAGTGCTATCTGATCTCAACACACACACAAAAGTATTATTTCTGTGATGAATCGTTTTGCTCACTATTACTCCTTGTGTATTAAAGAGATTATTCAGTGTTACATCACCCCATTGGTGATTATTGTGTACCCTTTAAAACATAGTGTGATTAAATTGTAAATACACAAATAAATAGTTTAACTTTGCAACCAGCCTGATTCCTGGTTCAGTGTGACCGGGGAGGGGGGTTCCCGGAGAAGGGCGTGATATGAGTGGTATATATCAGAATAAAGAACTTTTAGACAAAAATAAATAAGGATTTCAGTTGTGCATTACATGCTACCCGTTGACTTGGGTGTGTGCCGGATTAAAATACTTACAGGTGAGCAGGCACGTTCCGACGCCAAGCCCAGTGATTCCACATGCATTAAGAGAAGGTATCAGGGTGGATCAGAAAAGGGGGAGGCAATAGGGACTAGGTCAACTATGTGAACGAAATGGCAATATTGATTTAGGGACACTGAGAAAGAACAAACATGTGTCTGGGGATACACAAGAGGGTTGCCAAATCCAATCATTAATGAGCATCAGCTTTCCTTTGTAAGAGACTTTGAGAAACTCTTTGAATTAAGCCAGTAAACCAGTTGCCGGAATCTAATAAATATGAAAGGGAAAACTGTGGAGAGATTCCAGGGGTCATGGTATCAAATCATTGAAAATGGTACAGAATGCCCCAGCAAAGACAGAGTAAGATATAAAGAATCTGAAGGATTCAAATTGAAAGTAAGAAGATTAAAAGATCTCAGCCAAAAGTAGTATAAAGAGGATGTTGACAGGTCTCACCAATCCCTGGAGACCAAAACTCTAGGGCCTCATCACAAGGTTGGCGGTATCCCAGTTGTAATTGTGCTGGGATACTGCCAAACACAAACAGCGTTACCGATACTCAGTCCGGCGCGATTAGCACCAGATCATAGGTAGTGGTAAGTCAGTAAATCCACATTCCCCATTGGGTCCACTGGACCCAATGGAGTATTTCTGAGATATTAGCGACAGCGCAATTAGTGACGCGCTAATAGTGCCGAAGGTGGGTGGAAAGTGGAGATTTTTAGCTTCAGCAAAAAGCTGGAGGTAAAACTCCAACTTTACGCTGAACTTGTGACTGGGCCAACCCTTAAATGTGGCGGTAATAGCGTTAGCACTGCGTTTAAGGGCTCCTGCCCAACTCGTGATGAGGCTGTATCACAAGCAACAGAAGTTCCTAAGAGAAAATAAGAAAACCCGGATAATTATCTTGTACTGACTTTTTCCAATTTATTGGAGCTAACAGAACTTTATATGATTGAAAATACTTGCAACAAAGCTTAAGAAAGACGGCTAAAGGGAAGATGCCTGAAGTTGTAGGTTCTGGCAATGTTTAGTTATTAGTTCTAGTGGTAGAACCAGGCAAGTGTATGTTTTTGGACAGGGGACAGTTTGACTAAGGACAAGCAACCTTCATTTGTTAGGTAGGGAATAGCCCTGTAATATCAGGTGAGTTAGGCATTTTTCTTATTATTTGAATTAAAACCTTGAAAATGTCCACTGTGCATCTGATTCCATCTTCTGGTCCGTCAAAGAAGGCAAGAGGGTTAGGAGATGTTTGGCGGTTTTGAAGTACAGGAGGTACCTGATTTGCCTTATATTTAAGGATTTAGGTGAGCCACCATTGCAGTTTTAGAGATGAAGCTAGAGAATATGTGTGAAGGGGCATAGATGACACCAATGTTTCTAGCTGAAAATGAGCTTTGTAACTGTGGTTTGATTGGCTTCTCTTCGGGCTTCTCTTGACATGGCCGTGGTTCAGGAGATACTAAGAGCTGACCTCAGGACATCTGAGGAGTGGTACAGAGACAGTGCAAGGCACTGGCATGGAAGGCCAGCAGGTGTTCCTATTTCTGCAGGATGTCACAGGAACTAAGACATAGACAGGAAGAAGCAGGACATCAGAACGTCACATTAGGCTCAAATGCAGGTGAGTGGGCAATTGGTGGACAAAAGGAAAAATCGGGAAGGCACACACCAAAACAAGATTCACAGAGGCGAGGCAGGGACGGGATTCAGGAACAGGCAGGAATAAGGAGGGAACAGAAGGACCCAGGTGAGAGCGTAGCACATGGCAAGAAGCAAACTTGGAGCAAGGTACTGGAGATAAAGGCTCCATCCAGAGCATTAAGATACACAGGATGAAAGAAAAGGCCTACTTAGATAACATTCAGCTGTGCAACTGCGGGGATGTGTTGCAATTGAGCCAAGGAACGCCTGTTCCTCTTCGTGCACACATTGCCGGTGGAAGGGCCACTGCTGTGGCATGGTCTGATGAACATGGCAGCCACTGCGTTGCCTCACCACCAACGAGGCCGCAACCTCACCCTGGGCATCCCCAAATGCTTTTTGCCAGCTGGGGCAGGCACACCACTTTCTGTCAGGTAAGTGGCCGGCTTGGACGGTTGAAGGTGAACAGGAGGTCAAGAGAGTTGCACGCCAAGTGAGTGAGTAGGTTTTGAATAGAGTGGGTAGTGTGTTCATTGAGAAAAGATCGAAGGTAAGATTTTTGTGGAGTGTTAGGAAAAGGAAGGTTAAAGTCACCTAAGAGCATGAGGTGATGTGACAGGGAGAGAGAATCAAGGAGCTGCCCAAATTCATCAAATAATGTTCCAGTGGAGCCAAGAGGGCGATGGATAGAAAAAAATTGAGTAGAGTGAGCAAGAGCAATAGTGTAAATTCAAAGGCGGGTATGTGGCATTGGGGTGGTGTGAGATGTTAAAGTGGGAAGAAAATAGGTCCTGACAACATGCCTTTGCCAATCAGATGAGGAGAGTGAGAGCAGGAAAGGTTTGAGTCATAAAGAGCTGCCAGGTTAGCAGTGCCAGAGGGAGGGATCGGGATCCAGTGATAGCAAAGAAATCAATGGGAGGAGAGCTAGAGTGAAAGTAGTCAGTGAAGTCTTTTTGCAAACAGACTCAGCATTCCAGAGTGCAATTTTCAGTTGATGCGGCAGGGAGTAGTAGCAAAGTTTAGCTTCAGACTAGATGGGGTGAGTAGATGATACTAGTGGAGTGGTCTGTTGGTTGGAGTTGTTTATTCAACGTGTGGTATGGCGATGATGTAGTGATAGTGGCGAGTTGTACATTTTATTATAGGGGTAGGCAAAGTGGGGGATGTAGTGTGAATAGAAAGAGCATAAAGAGAGAATAGCAGTATTAGCAATCTTCTCAAGAAGGACGAAGGGAGAATGCATTTTAGTTCAGTAGTACTCAGGGCTAGCTGCCAATGTACTGGGTGGATTTTAGGTATTACCAGGTGGAGCAGGGGAGGAAGTGGCATACAGGCTCACAGGCAAAGAGGTTGGGAGCAAAGGCTGGGAAATTGTTCTTAGCTGTTCACCCTTTGCTCTCCCCCTGCATCCTCATGTCCACATTCAGACAGCTGATTACTGACAGGCTCTGTGGGTCTCAAAATATAGTCCCCTTGTCATTCCAGGAGAGGTGGCAATGGTGGCAGTATACACGTCACCTTTGTTAAATAAGTGGACCTTCTCCTTAGGTCTGGCTGGTGTAAAACAGGCATGGTATCAAGCGATGGCACAGACAACTTTTATTTAAAAGGTCAGGATGGGTGTAACGCCTAATTTGCCCTATAGCTATGGTGGGGATTGCCCTAGCTAAAGAAACTAAGGAACGTCTATGTGCAGAAGTCCAAAACAAATGTCTGTCTTTGTCAAATCCTATGCTTGCCCTCACGTCTAATACCTAAATGTACTGCAGGGATATTCTAACTCAAAATCGTGTCCAAATTAAAGTCTGGAGCAGTCTCCAGCTCCTTTGCACAGAGTTCAGGATACAGTGCCAAAGACAATGTTCTCAAGAAACTCAGGATTCCCTTCCCCAAGCTTTGAGCATTGATTCACAACACAATGTTCCAAAAGAGCTCTGTATTCTTCCCACTTGCTTCAGGTAATGGTTCAACAAAACAAAGTTTCAAATGAACTCAGGGTTCCCTTCCCAAAGCTTCAAGCATGGATTCATAAAACAATGTTGCATAAGTGATGTTCCCAAGAAGGTCAGGACTTCCTTCCTCAAGCTTCACGCACTGGTTCACAACACAATATTCAAAAGGGACCCACAGACATTGTTCTAAATGTCAAGGTTCCAAAAAGGCTCAGGGATCTTCCCCAAGCCACAAATCCTGTTTCCCAAAACCAAAGATCCAATAGATCTTGGAGTTTCCTTCCGCAAGCTTCTAACATGGATTTACAACACAGTTTTACAATTTCCTGGAGGAGCTTAGGGTTCCCTTCCCCAATCTTGCAGTCTCGACTCTCAGATCATCTCACAGCATTCAGATGAAGCTTAGGGTTTCTCTCCCCCAAACATGTTGTACTGGTGCAACAACAATATTCTGCTTTCTCTTCTTTCTAGTTTGCCTTTACAGTTCTTTTCCATCGGCTGGGGCTCACTGGTCTAGGTGCAGTTGCAGACTGCATGGTCCACCCACTACAGGTTCACCCACGCACTTTTCTCTCATCACTGAAGGGTGTTCAGCTATTCACATTTTGAAGGATTCAAACACAGCCTAAACCTTCGATTCAAGATTTTGCTCCCACTTCGCTGCTCCCCTCAGCTGCTCACTTGCAGAAAACTCTTCATCCCAATTTCACTAACTCATGTTGTTTTTAACTGTTCAGAGTCTTTTGAACATGTAGTCTTCCTTAGATGTGACCACTCTTAAACACTGTTACTCATTAGCCCATTGTTGGCCTTGCATTAATCTTATTTCAGCATTTGGCTTTCATTGGCGGCTTTTGGGAATGTGCTGCCTGCATGCGACCACTCCGATACAATGTAGCATCTTGCTTTCATACATGCACCAGGTTTCTTGCGTTCATTGACACTCAGTGGTCGTTTAATGGTTCTTTTCCAGCATCTTGACTTGCACGGTCAGGATTCCATTGCCTGCCCCGTAGACACCCCTAGACTGTTACTTCTAGTCAGGGGAAGAACAAGCATCTCTCAGCCACAGCAAAGGAACTGCTTGCTTCCACGGTTACCTTCCCCCTTCGCACTGCGGTTCCTTGGAGACACGGCTCCCTCGCCACGCAGAGACACTTTGCCACTGTGTGTCTTCCTGCAGCGTCTCAGCATCCCGTTCTCCTCTGGTTTCTTGTGAGCTGTGCTGGCCTTCCTGCTCCTTTCTCCTCCCACAGGATTCTTGCTCTCTGATCCGTTTGTGGACTCCACCTTTTATACACCTGTGAGCCTCTTACAGGCTGCAGGTGTGAAATCCCAGGTTCAAATGCATGACGACAATTAGTCCAATTAATAGGACATGTTGGGGTTAGCCTCTTCTTCTCAGTACTTGGTCTGACTTCCGGAGAAAACGTAGGATATGGACAGCAGTACCCAACAAAGGCCGAGGGAGGGTAAGATAAGTCACTCTCAGGAAAGGGGTCATACCATGTCTCGCTCCTCTGGCACCGTCACTCCAATCCACCCAGGTGATCCTCCCTCGCTAGTCCACCCCATTGATCGAGATTCAAAAGCAATGGCCCTTCCGTGGCCACCTGAACAGAAGATCCCGGGGAGGTAGGTGTGAGAGTGCCTTCAGGTTTCTCACACTGGTACGAGTTTTACGCTCTTGACAAAGGGGCTCGCTTTCCTTAGTCTGCATCACTTGTGTATTGCAAAGGATAGAGACCACCAGGGCTGGCCTATCATGAGGCTATGCAACTGTTCCCTGCCATGTGTCGAAAACCAGGACAGGGTCCCCATGGGATTCTACGCATACCGCTCCCAGGCTCAGTATGCACTGGTTTGGGGTAGAGCCCCACCCCCTGAGTCACTGCACTAGTGGTCTCCAGGACCATGCAGGGGACTTCATCACAATACTTTGTTTCATTTTATTATATGGTTTTTGTTAGTATACATGATCCTTGTGCCAAGTACCAGTACATGTAACATGTAGTTAACATGTTATGCTGTTTGGTTAATTTTTGTTGATGGACTGTATATGTTGGTGGACTTCTTTCTTTATAGAACCCGTTTTCCTAAATGTGTCAGCATGGTCAGCAGTCGGGGATCTTTTCTGAGCATGGTTTGAAACATTAAGACTATGGGTATTCGGTTGTTTGGTGTCTTAAGAGCGTGTTTCCAGCAGGTTGACCAATGGTAATGGTTTATGTTTTCATGTTTTCAAATTGTGTGAATGTAAGTGGATGGTTAGTGGCATTGTTGCAGGGAGTGTGTGAAAGCAAAAGTGAAAGTGTGATTCACGGGTTGGGGGGTGCGATTCTGGTTTGGGAATGTTTATATTGTTCCGTGTTGTTGCTGTTCATGGGAAACTGGCAGTGTGTCACCATGTTGCTGTCACACATGTATAGTGCAAGTATGTATGTTCTGAATATATTTGAGTTTACTTTTTTATAGTGTCATATTTGGTTAGAATCCATTTTGCTTTCATGTTTGCACCACAGTATTAATGCTCTTTGAAACCGTTTTCATTCTGTGATTGTATTCTGCTCAAGGCTCAGGTCGAGGGAACACATGGGTGGACGGAGCCCAGCCACTTTTTCAGTTCCCCCCACCCCCCAACTAAAATGAGAAACAATGTATGGCCACTTTGAATTTATGAATTAAAACCGACCTCAGGAATCGAACTGCAGTTATCAGGTTTGCAGGCGGACACTTCCCCTCTGCAGTATACAACCTGATGAAAAACTGCAAACAACTAAAGGTGAAATGTACCATTTCCGTACTGCAAGTTCAGGGAAAACATTTGTATTGGTTCTTGGTGTTTAACACATGCACACCTTTTAACGTTTTCAAAAACACTGATAGAAGAAAATACCCTCTCTTGGTTTTGTGTGTGTGTTGATTTTATGAAAGGCAAAAGCCATTTTTCTGTGCAATTTGGGTAGGTATGCAAAGCCAATTTAACAAAATGTGCATATTTCACCTTGGTATGCTAATTTCTGGTGACGTCACATCCCATTGCATTTGTTCATGAGTCCCCCGCTTTAATTTTTCGGGCTTGAAACTTGATTCTGCTGTCTGTGTGTGGAACCGTTATTGAGATTTCTTTGATTGCTGCGGTTTTGTGAATAGATAGGTTGTTGAAGATGTTTTTTAATGTTGTGGGGTGTACGCTTGATTTCATTTGGTCGCTCTGAATGTTTTTCTGTGTTTATAAGTTGTATTATTTGCAATGGCACATGGTATTTGGACATGTTTGTGTATGGTGTTCATTTATGCATTATCCTTATTCTCCCTCATCGAATCTTAGGAGCTTTCCTCACAATTTTACGCTGATGACACCCAGATCTTTTTTCTCCTTCTCTAAGTTCTCTGACTCCCTTCACACCTCTAATCTCGTTGCCTCTCTGCCACACAGGACTGGACGCTGACTGGTTTGTATCATCTCATTGTTCTAAAATCGAGATGTTCTTCTTTCCACCTGCCTCCCTCTCACTCCTTGCTTCTTTCTGCCTATGGTATTACCCTTTTCTTCCTCTGCACGCAACCTTGCCATCATCTCTGATGCTTCCCTTTCCTTTTCCACCCATAGCTCCTCAACTGCCCGCCTGCGTCGCGTTTTTCTGTTTAACATTTGCAAAATGTGGTCTTATCTGTCCTTTCACGCTGCAAAACTTCTTATCACTTCTATCATCTTTTTCAGCTTGGAATACTTCTCTGCCCTTCTTGGACTAGCATCTTCCCATCTTATTCCTCTTCGCTCTGTGTACAACTATGCTGTCCATCTTCTCTTCTCACTTCCTCCTCGATCTTCTGTTACTCCTTCCCTTCTCTCTATCCCCCTCCTCTCTTATGATTCTCGTCTTCTTTTTCACTTTTTGTGTCATTTTTAAATGTTATCATGGTCTTGCCCCTTGCTACCTTGCTTCCCTCGTTTCACCTTACTCACCTTCCCGCCCTCTTCTCTTTCAGCATCTTCACCTGCTCACTGTGCCAACACCTCTTGGTGCCCCTTCTCGTTTCCCCTGATTCTCGCTCCTAGATCCCAAACTCTGCAATGCTCTGCCTTCTGATATTCGTTCCTCCCCCTCTCTTCATATCTTCTGTTCTTGGCTCAAAATCACCTTGCCTCCCTCTCTTCTAAGTAATCTTTCTATTCTACCGTCTTGCTAGCCATTGTTATCAGTTCCGTTTTTTGTGGCTTTTTTTGTGTAGCTATTATGTACAACGCTTTGGCGAAAGCGCTCTATAAATCGAAATAAAATACAAATATCTCACATTTTTATGTTTATATGCTTTGAGGGTGTGCTGCAGTGGGAGTGTGGATACGGTGTTATGGATGTGTTTTTCAGTGTGCAGTATATTCCTCATATTGTTGTGTCCCTAATACCATACTATGTATGACTGACCAGTTGAAGTGTGCGTATGTGCAGGATTTTGGGTTTCCATTTTGTTGACATTTCGTGACTTTCCTGGCATGTTTGTTTTGTTAGTTTGGCTCTATGCAGTGTCTGCATGCTATAATGCATATGACTGAATTCAGTTGGCTTACGTTTTGGGGCCTTTTGACGATTGCTATTAGTATGATTTGGCCCCCCGCACCTTCTGCATGTTAATGTAAACATCGATATATGATTGGACTACAAAATGTTGGCTGATCAAATTTTTGAAATATTTCGGGTGTGCACAACTTCATCATAAGGCTTAGGTGTTAAAACTCAAAGAGGACCAATTTGGTATATGAGGGGTGGGCGACAATTTCATTTTTCTGCCTTTAAACAAATCTCAATGCAAAAAAAGTTTTCTTCAGTGATCATTTTATGCATGAAAACATTCAGGAACCTTCGCAGAATTTGGTCAGAGCGTTCAAATGTGGCCAGATCCATTGCATGCCACATTTGGTGAATGTTTGTGCACAAAAAAGGAAGTTATAGAAGATTTTTCTTTTCATTTTCCTATGCAAAGCGTGATGTAAACATAAGTACAGACTATTAATTTATAAACATATATGGGCCTCATTCCACGGTAGGCGGTAAGGGTTTACCGGTACCGGTAAGGGCACCGGTACCGTTAAACCCTTACCGCCTTACTACAAGGTCCCTTTGTGGGACCCGACCTTAACGGCTGGTGTAGACCTGCCGTTAAAGTTGGTACCCGCAAAGGGACCTTGGTGCTCATTACGGTACCGCAATTTGCGGTACCGTCATTAGCTCCTTCCCCATTCCCATTGAGCCCTATGGGGCAAAAATGGGAATGGGGAAGGGCCATGGAGAAAGGGGGAATTACCTCCCACCAACCTTAGAATGGGGTGGTAATTTCCCTTTTCTCCATGGTGGTACCGGTATGGTATCAGCGGCAACCATGGTTCTAATAGCACCATGGTTTACTGCATAACGTGTAATGAGGCCCATATTCTGAATATATGTGTTAGTGGCTGTATTCATTCATTTATTCATTTTTGTCAGCGCCTTTGACCATAAATATGGTCCAAAAGCGCTGTTCGGTTCAACGCATTCGGAGGGACCAGAGTCAAAATATGGGAGAATTGGGAGGTGCTATTATGCATTTGTGCATTTCACCAATTACAGTTATATGAGGGTGGCCAAGACCCTGCTAGTCACCCATTTCTGAATGGTGTATGGATGGGCGAGCAGAGGTAAACTATGAACTAACACGTTGATTTGTTTGAGGAGATAAATGGGGAAAGCTGCAATTTGAATGTTTATCATTAAAGGTAGCTTCATTCTTATGGCAGATGTGTTGTGCAATAGTGTTTGTGTTATATGCGAGTGCAAGGTGCAGGGTGTGTGGAATGAGCCTGTGTGTCAGGTGTGAGGGGAGAAAATGGGTTAGCTGTACAAGCAACAATGTTTGCATCCTGGGCTCTGTCAATGTACAAAGAGCAGTGCTACATATCACCTAGATTCAAAAGGAGAGCTGGGCCTCAAACACGTAGTATGAACAAACCTAGGAAAACACCTAGATGTTATGGGGAGCAGAGCCTAAAATTCATGGACAGCTATTGAGTGATTGACATTACGAACAGCTTATGCAATATATTGCTACCTTACACAATTAGGTTAAATGCAGAGTAAGGCTACTCTACCCAATTGGGAGAAATGCAGAATAGGGCTGCCTTACACAATTAGGCTAAATGCAGAGTAGGGCTATCTTACACAAGCGACATGCAGAATAAGGCTACCCTACACAATCAGGCCAAATGCAGAATAAGGCTCCCTTACACACTTAGGTTAATTGCAAAATATGGCTGACTAACACAATTAGGCGTAAAACAAGGTATGGCTTTCTTACCCACTTAGACTAAATGCAAGATATGGCGACCTTACATACTTAGGCTAAATGCAAAATATGTCTGACTAACACAATTAGTCTGAAAAGCAAGGTAAGGCTGCCTTAAACGCAGGGTAGATGCAAAATATGGGTAACACAATTAGGCTAAATGCAAAATGTGGAGACCTTACACACTTAGGCTAAATGCAAACTATGGCTGACTAACATAATTAGGCTAAAAGCATGTAGGTATGTGATATTAGGTAGGAGTGGTGGGGTTTTACTGGAGTACCGTAATGGATGTGTGAAAAATTGCTGTGGGAAAAGTAGAAAGGATCTTGGTACGAAAATATCTGACTAAGTAGCAAGTATTATGAAGTGTATAATAATTATATTTGACCTGTCACAGTGCATGTGGACAACTTTGTTCTCGTTTTGCTGTGCCATTGATGTTCTTGTTGCCAGTGGACGGCTAATGGGAGTCTTGGGTCTTTACTGGAGATAATTGAAAAGTGTTCTCGGATTCTGGTTTTCAGATTTCTTATTGTGCTTCCAATGTAAATTTTGTTGCGTGGGCAGATTATATCATACACAACAAACTGGGATTTGCAATTGATCAAATTCTGGATTCGTCAAGTGTGCCCCATTGTATCTTGAAATTCTGTGCTGTCTGGGAATGTGTAACGGCATATATATATGGGCGGTATATGGGCATTTTGTTTTTATTTATAAGAATATCAATGATGTTGTTTTTGAAGCATTTTAAGGACTCTTAGAACTATTGTTTCAAGCTATTTATGTTCACAATACGATGGGATGCATTTACTTACATATTGTCAATTTTCCTCTACTTTTCCAAATACCTAACTTATCCTACCCTGACCCAACACCCTCAATCTCTGTCTCCATGTACATTCAATGTTCAAATTATATGTTGTGGTTACTTGGAATTAATTGATCATGTGATTTATATATTGGAAGGAGATTGAATTTTCATATCTTGTCCAGTTCTGAAGAAGGACATCGGCCGAAACACGTGTCACATACTGCACTCTTATCAGGACTAATTGCTACTAAAGCAGTGACTAAAACTTTCATAAGTAAACTGGTAAAGCATTTACCAACCAGTGAATTAATGTATACAAGTAAACTGGCGCAAAGAGCGTGGTGGCATAATATTTTCAGTAATGGATGTACTCCCTGCCCACACCACACTTACCTTATCAGTTTCTGCAGGTTGTCTGCATCTGTCATCCCACGCGAACATGGGAAAACAGTGAGTGAAGCTGCTTGATGGAGGGGCAGCCCTTTGTCTCTGGCCCTTAGCTGATGGTTGCCCAGGCAAGGTTGTCCTGGATCCTTCTGTTGAGAGGGTGGCCACAAATGCAACCAGGACAATCATGGGAAGGGGAGGAAATGGTAGAAACATTGTTGAGGGAATAAAAAACATGAGCAGTTTGGGGGTGCAGGGAGCAGAGGCGGGGGAAAAGAGGGGAAAAAGAGAAAGAAGTAAGGGAACAAGGGCAGTAGAACATAGGAGCAAATAGGGAAAAGTGCACACACAAAAAATGCAGAAATGGAGGGGGCCAGGAGGGAAGCACTTGCTTGAAAGCTGGGCAAGGAATGATGGCAGCAGGACCCCCTTGCACAGACCTGCAGCAGATAGAAAGACCATCCTGCACCCCACAAACAGGTAAGGTGAGCCACAAAGGCAGCCAGGCCAATCATGGGGATGGGAGGCAGGTAGTGGCTGGAAAAACATAGAGGAGGGAAACAAACAATAGGTGTGGGTTAGGGAATGTAGGGAATCAAAGGTGGAAAAAAGAGGGGACAAAGAAAGGGAAGAGCAGAAAAGTGGAAGAAACAGCGAAAAGAGCACTAAAAAAGAAATATGTAGAAAATGAGGGGGGCCAGGAGGCGAGAACTTACCTGCACTTACCGAAGAGGGGGGCCAGGAATGGTGGCAGCAGGACCCGCTTACATGGCCGTGCTGCAGATAGAAAATTACATTGAAATATAGAAAGGAAACTGCTGTCCTCTGTAATTTGTGTTCCCGTCCATGAAAGTTAATCAAATTTGTCAGGCCACTGATCTGGCCAAATTTGAATATTCATACCAAATTTGGCTACATTTCATGACCGAAAATGTTTGCTGATTAACAAAATGTTTTGATTTTTTTATCTTCTGGGTTGACACTTTGGCCATAGGCCGAAGAAGTTCACGCCTCAAACATTTCTAGAATTGCATTAGTCTAACTCGAGAACCACCCAAAAAGTATTAATATTTTTGAATATGTGCTGTATATCTTGAGCACTATACAAAACAATGTTTATACTGGTGACTTCAAAGAAACAACCGCTCACAGAGCACGGCATGGTGTGAATGCCAGAAGGACAAACAGAATGAACTCTATACCATTATACACTCAAAACCACCCGCAAACTGCACTCCCAATATGGAACAAAATTAAATTAGATGTATTCTGCTCAACCCTTAGATACATCTGCAGCAGAGCCAGCAGGGAATGCATGGGAATGAAGGTCGAAAGGACAAAGGGAAGCAAGGAATATACTGCAGAACATACACAACCATCCTCCTCATCCAACACACACGCTCACACGCACACACATACACCACCTCTCTAACCTGAACCAGTACCAAAAATATATATAACATGACCAAAGTGTTTAGTGCAACACAACAGGCAAAATAACCAATATGTTGGGGGGGTGTGAGGGAATGGAGTTGGCATAGTCAGTTTAGTCCACATAAAGCGTTGGCGGCCTTACTGCAAATGTTGGTGTGGCAGATGTGTAAGATTCCGTGATCCGATATGAAGGTCCTCCTGCGTTGGTTCATTATCCAGCAAGCTTTATCATTCATGCAGTGTGCCATCTGCTCGCTCATTATCCACCGCCCCATGCCCTTGGTATAATCAAGGTAATGGCCACTAATGTGGAGGAAGAGCACATCAGAGACCCCACCACGTCTGGTAATACAAGACCTCAAATAGTCCATTATATCAGATGACCTGTTATCCTGTGAGTGTGCCTCATATCTACAACTCCGTAGGCATGCACCCAGGGCTATATCTATGCGATCTGTAACGTGCAAGCAAAAGTAATAAGCTGTCCTATACATTTGCATCACAAATTGTGATTTGATATGGCTTTATCTAAGTAATAGGGAATTGTTTTGTCAAAACGAACTACCCACTTTTTTTAAACAAGAGTCTAGAATCTTTACTAAGTCACTTCACTTGTGGGTCTGGTGGACATTTTTTTTTATTTTTTTTTATTTTTCAATCCCTGTATATACAAAACTGAAAAAACTCTTAATCTGCACTTGTAAAACATGTTTGATGCTCCTGCAGGGAGGGATCTCCTTCCCCTCCAGTTTTCAAGGGGCTGCGCCCTTACTTGGCACAGGATGGTAGCAACACTTAACGTATAGCTTACATATGCAGATTTGCCAGTGGCTCTGTGCAAATTAGATGATTGATAACTAGAAACACCCATATTTTGGTTGCTCTGGGTCCTGTAAACTTTCCAACCTTTCCAGGCATTAATCTGGAAAATGTTGGGGTTCACTGTGTCACCAATGACTTCGTTACAAGTGAAGACAGGCTGATGCCACGCCCCCAGAGGGCACTATCATGTGCTCTACGACCCTACTGGAGCCTGGTAGGCCTCCACAGAGCAGTGGGACACGTGCAACTGTTTTCTAATAATTGGGGAGGTGAGAGGATAATGCATGGGGTGCTATGGGTGAGGGTGTTTGGGTGTTCTGGATGTGTGTGTGTTTGCCTATACTTGACCCCTCAAAGTGACCCGGGGATATTTGCAAGTCACAGATGACTCATCAGTAATACCAGACCTTTTTTTGCAGGGGTATGGGGGTACACTGGCCCTATGTGCCAGGCATATTATATTATGCAGGCATTTGAGGCTGCAGCTATTATATTAGTAAAACCTTTGGCCTATATCTTGATTATCTATGAAATGATCTCCTTTACGTCCAAGTCAAGCTTTTATGACCATCACCCCTTCATGTTATAGAGGGGTATCACATAACCATACAGATTCAGGATGGGTACATGATTGCACACTAATGCAAGGGAACTGGCAGCTTGACCACTGCTTCCTGAAACCATGGCAACACGCATCATCTTATGGCTATGTGCTGAAAATGAATATTTCTTTCCATTCAGTATGGGCCTTTCATCATTCCTGAGGATGCTGAACCTGGGATGCTCATCGCCACGATCGCGGCATCAGACGAAGATGAAAAAATCGAGTTCTACCACATACGCTTCTCTATTGAATCCGGAAATGAAGATGGAACCTTTAAACTGGACACTTCCTCTGCAAACAGCACAGTCAGCATCATTCTTGAAAAGGTACGTGTAATTTGTTCAAAACACAAGTGGATAGGCAAAGGTACATGAGGTTTCTTCCATGCTTTAGAATGGTCGAAACAGAAAGTATCTCCACTTAACTTCAAAAGTCATACATAAAGAGTTCTACTCTTTGATCAGATAGTGAACATGAGAGGAAGAATGTTTATAAATTGTTCTGCAAAATTGCTGAAAACTACCCTGTTCCTCCCTCTCCTCTAATTTCTGTGTCACAAAGGAGGCTGCATGATTTTCTTGCCATAGGCAGGTGTCTGTAACCGGTGGCTCTCCAGATGTTTTAGACTACGAATCCCATGATCCCTCTCACAATACCTCACCATTTTCCATGTTTGCTAGAGCTGATGGGAGTTGTAGTCCAAAACATCTGGATAATCACATTTTGCAGACCCCTGGCGTGGGGTATTCCAATGCATATGAGGGAATGTGTGCTTCCTTGGCACATACCCCAATTACTGAACATGTGCCAAGGAAGACAGGCCTCCACAGGAGACAACAGGTGTACATGTGTTATTTTGTAGTACATTTTGGGCCCGTCTTCTCTTACATATGGTTTACAAACTGGGATATGATGGGTTCTGAGGACCATCACAGGCTCTCCACATGGAGTGGTACAGTCTCCGGTGGCTGTAGCCCTTAAAACGCAGGGTCAGGCATAGTGGGGGAACCAGGGACAGAGGCAGGCAGCACAGTGAGTGCTCCACGGTTTGACTGTCTGCTAGACACCTTTAAAACTGCTGGTTGGTTTGAGGGCCATGAGCTGCAACACGGGAGGGTGGAGTCAAGGCCATCACACACTCCTCAGCTGTGGGTGACCCACAGGCACCATGGTCGATTTGCAGTAAAGGCCATTGCTCTCTCATGAGGCCTAGCCCTAAATGGCACATCTAGGTACACACAGGAAGTGCTCAAATGTGCCCCATACACGGGTCCATGTAGTCCAAGTTAGCATCTAGGGTAAGGGTGTAACACTGAAAAGAGAATTTAATCTGCACCTGTGTCCTCCTACTCTATGTAACCCTTTGCATATGATGGCTGTTTGGGCATTATCCTCTAACACATTTTAAAGAGAGATATAAAGTGATACATTGGATGATGCCATGTTTTAATATGAACAGTACATTGAATGTCACAGAGACTTTGCCCAGAACAACTTGCATTTAGGTCTGGCTTCATGGGTAAAGTTATACGAATGCGGCTGGTTGAGATCCACGCTGGACATCTGAGTCTTATTAACTGTAAATTAACTATTCAAAAATTTCAGAAGTCTAAGTATTGTATCATGTTTCTCAAGCAACCCGGCCACGAGATCTCCAATTTGAGGGTGACGGGCATCCAGGAATGTAGATTGCTGATAGGATGTTATTATCCTCAGCATAACGACACATCTGTTTTACATGTAAAGCCGAATATGTAGAGTGAGGGAATTGTGTGGTGCCAGGCAATCTTAGAAGGAGCACATGGAATCTATGTTGACTGATGGATTACAATGGGGCTCATTCCAAATTTTAAGAATTACCACCACTTTCACTGTACCACCAAATCACAACTTTGGAGGTGAAGTAGAAGACATACTGTTAGCCTCCACGTTCCCTCCAGAAACTGGAGGGATTTCCATAGGTCAAATGAGCACCCACAGTAATCCCTCCAAAATCCATATAGGGCCCTATGGGGCTATGCCAATGGGGACTAACACTGCCTTACTGCCACTAGTAATCTGGCAAATGTACCACATGACCCCGTGTTGGTAATTGTAATTTTGGTGCTAAACCCTCTGGTGTTAATAGCAAACTCATACTGAGCCCCAACGTCAGTGCATGCAAACCTATTACTGAGGTTTTAAAATATCCAGTTTTGGAACAGTTGAGATTTTTGGGCAGAGTAAAACATGGGTACATATTATATTACAGTGCAAATTGAAATCTCTATATGCATCCTTTTTATGATAAAGCATCACCGTGTCACCCCATATGGTAACACCCTTGTGTGGCATCCTTCTAGAACAGCAAAGGTGTGCTGGCAGGGAGGACCCTACTCATGTCTGATCCCTTCTCATGTACTACAACAACTCTGTTATAGTTGCCAACTGCAACGATATAAATTTGCCCAGTATTTGTGCATGCATGCATTTATGCATTGCATGCAGCCATCATGATATGGCAGGAAATAGGAACTCAGACTTCAGCAGAAGGTGTGACAAATCTTGTGGAGCATACCTCGTCTATATGTGTATAAATGTAGGTGGTGGCTTCACCTCAAAACACAATGAGACAGGAGGGTATTTACTCATCCAATTTAGCTGCGCCTCTGTGGGAATTTCAGCAAAGGTTTTTAATTTTAACAAAGGCTCTGAATTTAACATAGGTGAACACTGATCCCCCTTTGTCAAGAAGGGTGTGAGACTGAAATGTGAGGCTGGTGCGGAATCGAGTGTATGTCATTATTGTGAATGCATAGAGCACATGCCAGCAAAAAGGGAGGTTTTTAATGTGGCATTATATAACAGCTTATGTTATCATTTTGCGCTACACCACAGTATGATGCACTGAGTTGCATTGAAGCATAAAGGCTAACGATTACTAATCACTAACCCCTGGCCATTACCATATCCCATACTAATATTCAGTGCAGCTCGGTCCATGGTATTTCTGGTGCAATCTGGTAAACTGAATGGAGGCTCTGCAAGGTTAACTGAAAGTGCAAACATAAACATGGAGAATTAGATTTGTTTCTGCTGTAAATGAAAAGTTGCTCAAAGTAGGCCTTTTGTTAGTTTTTAGAACAGGAATGCAGAGCAGGATAATTGTTACATTTTTGCTTCCATTGCTAGTTCTAATGGTGGTAGTATGAGTGCGTCTTTCTGTGGAACTTTTTAGAGGGTTGGCTGATTAAGAGGTGATTTTGATGGACACATATATACCTAATAAAGGTTGAGAAAATGCCCCCAATCGATGACTCCTATCCAGAGTCCACCTATCTCTACAGTTACGGGTAGACCAAAATGTACATATAAGAAAAGAGATAGATGATGTTTTATGTTCTAAAGATGTTCTCTTATAGAACGTGATGTGTCCTAGTCCCTCTTAATACCAGACGTCCTGAAAAAATTGACATAGCTTTCCTCAAAAGTACACATTTCTAAATAAATTCAATGTATTAATTCATTCATAGTATGAATAGTACATTAAAACACCCATAGAATCACAAAGTGGATACAGACTCCATGTATCTATCACATTAACAAGATCAAAAATACAACATACAACAATTGTTGTACCAGACACAATTGACAATACTAAAAATTGGGCACTCATAGAGTGTCTCTACACTAAAGCTCCCAACATTTTTCTGTTCCTTTCACCAAATTGGTAGAATATTCTTCAGGGAATTTTTTCTTTGAGATTTAAGTTTCTTCAACACTTTGTGTATAGGGTAGCACGCATCACAAATTTAATGCTGGTTAAAACCTCTAAATGGCACTTCTTCTGCAGCATATCCAAAATTTGAAATCTTCACTAAGTTCTTAATCAATAGGAGCTATTTACTCTGTGTAATGCTCCTTAATAGCATATAAACTCTCAGGTTCCTCGCCTAGCATCATGCAAAGCGCTGGTACTGGATATGTTTTAGTCAGGCGGTGTGGGTGGCACAGTAGATAAAGCTCTCTCATGAGCTCCAATCGATTTCTAACATATTCAAGTAGATCTCCAAAAAGCCCTATAAAATTCTATCACTCCTGTTTCCAATTATGCATGATCTTGCAACGTCAACCTCGCCTAGCATCATGCAAAGCGCTGGTACTGGATATATTTTAGTCAGGCGGTGTGGGTGGCACAGTAGATAAAGCTCTCTCATGAGCTCCAATCGATTTCTAACATATTCAAGTAGATCTCCAAAGACCAGTAGAAAATTCTATCAACTGTTGTGGTGTAACTTCGAATCCCGACGGACGGCAACTGCAGATACATAACATGATTTATGGAGGCGGTATTTCATTATGTTTTATGTAGGCCAGACATACATTATGGGAGCTGACAAACAGAGGGTTTTAAAGTGCTGTCTTGCGGAGGCTGGTTCTTTTGGACTGGTGCATTGCCTCAGAAGCCTGGCTGGTGATTTCGAGCGTGTGCTGCACTTGCAGGCCGACAGCTAGCGCAGAAGACAGGGCTGAGATCCTGCTTTGATGAGTGGGAAGAAAACCAGATAAGGAGTTTTGCAGTCTGGGACACACAGAACCAAGTGCATTCTTGTGTGAGTTCCAGTTAATTTGAGGAGCTTGTGGTTTGCCGAATGTTGTCATAAATTTAACAAATGTCAGTGTCATGCAACGGCTCTGGATGAGTGTATTTTTTAAACAATTGCAGCCAAGAAAGATATGGTCACAATTTTAAATGTAGACAGATATTTTCTGGTGTTGCTCATTCCATGTAAACTATGCAAAGCGAATGATATCTTTCAAGGTCGATAGACAACGACATTTCTGAAATGCAACACAGAAAGGGTGCTTAATGCCCATTGTCGGAAGAGCTCATTTATCGCGGGGAAAACAACTGCTGATGAGTTGTATTTGTAAATATTTCATTTTAATGTTTGAGTCAAAGAAAGTGTTATGTGCAAACTCTGTGCATTGCATGTTTTGTTGATATTTTGCATAATCCTAATTTTATATAAAGAGCAAAAGAGACGGTTGAATTAATCTACAGTACAATAAAGAAAGCTTAAAATAGCCATTCATTCACTCAGATACCTAATTCTCTCATTCACGAATCAAACTACATTCACCCTACATGTTTCATTCCTCTCTTCACATTAAAAACCATCTATAGGAATGTCTTCAGGGGCATGCCGGCTTCCGCCTTTCCCTGTCTAGACTAGCTGCTGCACACTGTTACAGCTAATAACCTGTTTCCTCTTCTGGTCGGTACCAATCTGTACACCGATATAGGAATTTCAAAGTGACTCTTTTTCTCTAAAATGACATTGACATGGATAATAATTCCCATGTGGTCATATACCTTTTTAGAACAATGAGGGCTGTAAATTCCCATAATTTCACATTCGAATGGCTAGTAACTAGGCATGTGTAACACCCTTATACTTGATTCCACCTGCTCTCACTTATTTCCTGAAAAAAATACCTCTCTCTAGTAACCAACCATTTACCAAAATCTAGGGTTCCAAGTTTCCCTTTGTTGCCATGTCACCTACATGAGCATTCTAGAAATACCATCCATTTAGGACAGAGTATTGCAGGATGTTATTTTCTACAAAAGCTCCCTCACATATTAGAAAGTCAAGTGACATCCAATCTGGCGACTTCCTCATTTATTCACCTCTCATGGTTGAAGCGTCACATATACCTCTTTCTTCCTGTTACTTGATCAAAAGGGGTCTAGGGGTATTAGAGGCTGTCAAGAAACAAAAGAAGCATCTGGGTGCTAATTACAGTATGTTTAAGCAGTTGTCTTTAGGGGGCTATTGGTGTCACTAGTCCTTATTTACCTTCTGTAGCTTTCAAATTTGCTTCCACATTAACTAGCTCCCATGTTGGACAGCATATTAATTCTAGCTCAAAAAGACTCCCAAGCCTTGACAGTAACAGGGTACCTCTCCCAGAACTACAGTGCAATAAAACACATTTACTGTTGAGTTACGTCTATTCCTAGCACTCTTTTGGGAGACGGGATAGGCGTATTGTTCCCATTAAATCAAAAGTAGTCACACGGTCTTAAAAAGTCATGCCTGCATTCAGCACTTCTACCACTGGACTTCCTTCCGTGGGCTCGTGTTTTATCTCCAGCGTACCACTTGTGCCGCCTCGCATGTGAAAAAGCAAGCACAGAACGCAAATATTTTTCACTTGGTGGTTCCTACCATGACCTAAACATCTTGTCGCCCTCCATTTTCTTTGTCATTTTTAATTCAATCGCTCTCAGTCACCATTATATAATCTCAATGCTCCTAATGGCCATTTCTTGATAGTGCTCCTCCCGCAGCTTCCTTCTATCCTGTATTTGGGCAGCGTCAGGATAGCATTGTCCTTTTTAAATGTTTAGTTTACACCTCAGACATCTTTGATGGAAATCTTACGTCCTCCATTGTGGACGCATAATACTAGATCCAGAGTCCTCTTTCTTTATCAAGCAAAGTCTGAGTATCTCTTTGTAATTGAATCCTCATCTGCCCCTCCTCCGGGCTACAAATCACCTTCACTTCCTTGTCTCACTGTTATTCTGCGTTCACTGCACCAACAGACTATCTTCATTATACTGGTGCCTCCTTTAATCTCTATGGTACATTCAGAGAAAGCAAGGCTAGGGGCCATGTCATGCACTTCATGCCCATGATGCACCCTTGGTTTGGCTAGAGTTTAGAAAGGGTGCGCAAAGCGTGTTCAGAATCGCCCTCCACTGGACACTCTCTAATTATTGCAGCTCCAGTCATTCAATCTGTTTGTTTATTCTTTTCTCAACACTATTTTCCACTAAATCTTTTTCTATAGCCAACAGTTTCCTTTTGTCACCATTGGGATCCTTCTCTGTCTTCAGCTGAAGTAACACTGTCCACGTCAAATCTGCTGCTGTATGTTTAAACTCTTTACGGTGAGCACCTAGAGGTGCAGGTTTCTCATCTTTTTTTTGACTGTGTCCTCCTGTACTCCAATAGCGATTCACAGTTATTGTTACTCGCTCTTGTCATTGCTTTTGCCGTTAACTTACTCGATAAATTGGCTTCTTCTTCTTTGAAGTCCTGCTCCCATGTGCTGTGTCATTTTAATCACTTCAGAGGAATGTTTGGTTTTATTTTTAAGGACATGGAATCTGCCAAATTAGGATTAGCAATTTCCTTTTATAATCCTAACTTTTGTGACACCAACAATAAACACTATTTAGATTGAAGCCCCCTATCAAAGCTAAGAGCTAAATGCTTAACTGAGTCCCTGGCGCACGCAAGATCGGCTTCAGGGAACTGCCGATTTGCCGACTCCATCCTCTGGATATGTGGGTCATTTAGCATGGTGTCAGAGTTTTCAGATGGTGGTGTAGCCTGAGGAGCATGATTGGCACCTGTGATGCCCAAGCTGCTCCGGTTCATAGGGAAGTATTCACCAGCTCACCCTTCACCAGAACCACTGCCCGTTAGATTTTCTTCCTCTAGGTGTTGTTCGGAGATCATAGTGGGAGCTAGTAGTTGTCATCGACCACTACGGGTCTTGGGCAAATGATGTAAAGGAATTCCAAATTTGGTAGCTTTGATTTGTCCTAGAAAAATAACTGTTAGACAATAAAAAAGTGCAGCAAGTGTGACTGAAACTGGGTAAACACCCCTGGGACAGAAAAATTTCAATGGATCCTCACTGCCGCTAGACAACTCTGAAAGGGTCTCATCAATCAGAATAAATAGACAATGGTAAGCTTTCTCACTCAGGTTCCTTTGCATGTATGAAACATTGAACAGTATATAGGTAGTCAGAAATCTGAAAAAGAGAAACCATTTACTAGAACCAGTGGAGTGATATACAGAAGAGTACATAATGCACAAGCAGAATATATACATGAATAGGGTCAGAAAACTCACCTTACTGTAAGATGTAAGTCTTAGGTGCAGCTTGGAGGACAGGCTCCCATGTATTGATGATGGTAACATCCTTTGAGTTTGTTTCACCAAACCTCCTCTATGACACTCCAGGCAGTTAACCCGTTGCTTGTTTTATGATTGGTACAAAAATTATTATACAAATCTCTTCAGTTTTTAACAGTTTACACAAGCATCCACTTCTGCCTGGAATCATTTTCAAATGATATTGTATTGCCTAAAAGGCAACAATGCCTCCTAAAAGGCAAATTGACCACATGTGGTGACCAACTATTCTTGGAGCAGCCCTATCCTGTGTCTAGAGAGCCCCCTAGTTAAAAATCAAGAATTCAAAACCATGCAATCTAATACTAAGCTCCAAGCTCTGGCACGGCATTATTCAAATGTTGATCTAACGAGTTCTGCTATTCCTCAGTATGTTCGAGGTAGCCACCAAGTTTTAAGACACCGATCCTCTGGTGTGTTACATTTTATCTGGATGTTTTCTGCTTCCTGGGCAATGCAGTTGTCTTCAGTGGCAATGAGAGAGGCCACTGGCTTTACCCAATGCACATGTTTATCAAATGGATGGGTAAAGTAGCACCTTTGTTGATCATGCCAAAGTTCAGAGAATTCTAGAAGTACTAGCAAGGAAGAGTCAATGAATTCTAACACTCCATCGTCCCATATAATGTGTTATATTGATGTTCAAATGGTAGGGCCGAGAAGTCCCATGAGAACAACCCACTTGCATTGTGAATGAACTAATTAAAGAAGGCTACCCCATTACACGCATTGACTGCACCCACAACACACACGCATCAATTTCAATACTACACTCAGGTCCTCCATTGAAGTTCTGTCCTTCCTTTTCATGTTCTCAGTTAGAAAAAAGGAATAATACTGCTGATATGTCACCGTCCAAGCATAACAAGAACACCAATAACAAAAGTAGTGAATTCATCTCAATTGACCATAGTACACCACTCACTGAAAATACTTAAATCTCCCCTGAAACCTCCCAGCAGAACCTCACACCTGATTTTAAGTTGCACACAACTTGCAGAAGAGACCACATAAAACAAGGCCAACACAATGGCTTTCACCCCAGATGTGGGGGGCGGCATGGCCTTTAACTTCGCTATTGACTTGACGAGGGCTGTGGGCCATTAAAGGACATTACCCCCCCACCCCCACAGCAGGGGTGAATGCCATTGCCACGCCAGGGTTTATCTGGGGTGCAAATGGTTTCTTATTTTTCTTGGGAGATTCGCTTCGCAAGTGACACCAATCTCCGGAGAAAAAAAATGAAAGAAATATGGCCACTACCATAGGGAAACGAGAGTAAGTCCCTTTTCCACTGCTATGGTGGTGGGAGCGGGAGGATTGATGGGACCAGAGCACAAAGCTGCCGTCCAGCAGGTAAGTTGGGAGGGGAGGGGTGGTGAAGGGGTAAGGTTTGTTTTGGGAGGTGGGTGGTGAGCAAACAGGTAGAGGCTTCCTGTTACCTCCCCACAATAAAAAATAAAATATAAATGGCGCCACAGGGGGAAGGGCCTCAATGGCTGGAAACAGCAGTCCGAGGATGTATATTCTCGCCCGGAATTACAGCCACCAGATTAGTTACTGACACATCATAACCTCTCCACTACACCATCCAAGGTATCTAGACTTTAACCCTATCCCTTGAAACACTTGTATATAGGTGCATTATAAATGCCTTATCATATCATATCATATCATATATCATATCATATCCCACTCAGCAAGAATGACTATTTCACCAGCCCATTCCTTCTTCCTCCGTCCAGAATGACCACACCAGCCCGTCCAAACACATGAAATGTTTTAACAGATCTTATAAACAGTTCTTAATAAAAATGTACAAAACATAATTTTATAGCATCTCCTTAAAAATATCAACTCAACAGCCAGTAGAAGCTCTATTCAACACAAAATGCTACCTTTACCATGACACCTAAGCTAAAGTCAGTCAACCTATCAGTACAATTGGTATGAACTGAACAACTTAAAGACAACCAAGCACTAGCACAAATCATACTCCCTTGCACATCCATAGGCCTTGAAACAGCTCAATACTTGTTGGCTGTATTTGCTATTCTTTTCCATGATATGCTCACCGATATATCACTCACTGGAGAATAACGTTCTTTGTTGTCTTCCGTGCTGCTCTACCAAATACAGGGAGGAAAACAACTTGGTGAACAGTGTCCACTATTTTGTAATGTTGGTGAAGCCACTGCTTTGTACAGCCGATGCAACGTATTTACTATATCCATTAAACATGTTGGTGATTGTGGGTGCATTTATAACTATTTTATATTGTGTTTAAGTGGTGCTGGATTCTCTTTTCTTTTTAAAAGAGGACCCCACATTTTTGTAAATATTATCTGGATCGTGTAACAAATGCTTGCAAGTGAAATGGTACAATACAAGTTAGATAATATGTAAATGCACTTTGCTTTCCTTCACAAACTGTTTTGTTTCATTAGTTAATTGGACACAGTAGGATTGTGATTCAGAAACGGTGGGATCCGTTGTTTTCTTTCCTGATTACTCCATGCTTGGAATTTTGCCGACTGCCTTCTTCGTGAGGTTCACTTAATATCTGCAGTTTTATGCCCGGTCAAGGCTGCCATATTTCAAAGTGATTTATCTTGTTTTATTTGCTTGTCAATATGAGCATTTGCAAAAAGGAAAACAAAATGTGTTCAAATGTCACTTTCGAATACAGCAACAAAAGTCAAAAAAGGAAGGCAGTTGCCAAGCAACTGCATGATTGGATTAAACGACAAGGCCTGTGCCACAAATACCAATATGAGTTCAGACTAAAATGTAGTACTGAATCAGAAATCATCCGGGTTATAGATGATGTTCTACAAATCATGGCTAAGACAACTCATGACTCCTGGTCCTCCCCAACCCCTCTGTTGCATTCAACATGTGACTAGCTCACACTGACCAGCCTGCTCGCAAATAGAATGGACTTCTCTGGCACAGTTATCATCTAGTTCATATGCACGTTCTGAACACTCACAAGGCATAGTAGGTTCCTCTTCCCCTGCCTGTTGTATTTCTATATTTATGTTTTGTATTGTAATTGTTTATCATCCTGTATTCCCTCCCTGTTGCTCTGTGGGCGCTTTGAAACATTATTTGCTTCCTGTGTAAGCACCTAACAAGCTAACAATATATAAAAAAGTAAATAAGAAATCTTACCTCATGGACAAGAACTAAGCCATGCAGATGGGCAACTTCAGATCAGACCATGACCTAATGCAATGTAGAAGGACACAAGGCTCAATACATGGAGCTAATGAGATCACTTCACAGTGACTCCAAAATCTCCCTCCTCTAATATGTGGATGATACAAAATTATACCTAAAGGACAGTGGTACCCAGCACATCTCACATCTCAGAAATCGCCTCGCTTCCATCCAAGCCTGGATGGCACACATATACCTGAAGCTCAACCCCATGAAGATGGAATGTGTCCTACTCAGGCACCCTATCTACTCGGGATACTATTTAAGGGTGGATCAACGACATGCACCTTGATGTCTTCTCACGTCAGCTGACCCTGAATGCCAATTAATCGAGTTCAGGAAAGACAGCATTCTCTCATCTTAACAAACGGCCCAACTGCCTGGGACCAGCTAATCCTCCTCCAGCATATCCTTCCACCTGAGGATTTCAGAACCAAATTCCAGGCCCTGGTAATATCCCACATTGATGGGGGAATTGTACTCCTCACAGGGGCTTCATTGACACACCTGGACCCATTCAAGGAAACACATCGCACCGCAGCATGCCTCATACCAGGGAACAAGAAATTCGAACACATTCCATGCTTCAAAAGGGAGCTGCACTGGCTTCCAATCCCATTCTGAATACACGCAATGTATCCATCTATAAGGTTATCGCCCCTCACACACCTGTCTACCTATCTACCAAACTCTGTAGCTCAGATGGGTTACATTAATTCAGGAGCCAGGCATTGATAGGCTCAAGACAAAACTGGCATGCAAGGAAAACAAGAGAAAACAGGCCTTCTCTTGCTATGCCCCTGTCTACTGGAACACCATACTGGTGGCAATTCGGGTCGTGTCAATGCTCTTGCAGTTTATGAAGGATCTCAACACCTCACTCTTCAGCCAATACGAAGGTGCCTTAGAAGCTCCTTGTGCTGTAACATCATGTCCCACATATTGCAACCCTGCCTCCTTACATCATATGCTACTCTTAAGTTAAGTGCATGTACAGGGTTCTGATACTTCTTTGCAAGGTTCACACTACATAAAACCAAAATACAAAAATACAATGTGAGAGCAGACCTTTACTTTGAAACCAGTTAAAAAGCTGGCATCGATTGCAAAACTCTAGTTGAAGATGTATGTGATTGCATCCGTACATGTCCTGGTCTCCTTACACATATTTTAGAGGGAAGTAATCTATCTGAAACCATTTTTGTGGAAGAGCTAATCAAGATCTTCGCTAATTTAGGCCATGCCTGACTATCAATCCCACCAACAACTGCCCTTACCTCACTATTCACCTTCACTTCCTTATACCTTCTCTCCATCCCAAATTGAACAGACATCATCCTCTCGAATGCCCCACTTGTATTCGTTTTGTAGTATTTCAGATAAACATCACATGTGTGCTCTTCATTTAATACCTTCTCTCTGACGAAATTAATCTCACTTTTCTAAATCTGGTAGGTATGCACTTCTGTGTGTGCACCCCTCTCTCTCTGGCCTGAATCGTTATTCCTAGAAAGTCTAGCTTTGCTTGGCTCATTTTTGTTCATATTTTAGTGTTAGTGTCTGGAGAGGAGGAGGGGAGAGGTAACGGCAGGCCTTTTTTTAAAATTTTTTTTACCGCAACACAAGTTGACCATCTTGAGCAAAGTAACAGCTGTTAATGATGTCTGGTGTCCTCCACCCAGGCCCATTACTATTTAATAATATCACCCAGCAACAGGGATAGATGTGTTAAATAAAACGCTGATTAAAAACAAGATGGCCACTCTGAGCAGTGGCTCATCAAAGTCCACATCCATTTACCATGGGGAAGAGGCGCAGGGATCACATGCTCTCTGAATTAGAGACACAGACTGGGCTAGAGCCGCCCAGCAGAAAACAAGCCAAGGCAATAGGTAAGTAGAGGCGTGAACAGTCACCAATTCGAAAAATCTTTTGAGGTCTCACCATTTTGACTCCAACATTAAGATAAAAGAATATAGGGAAAGGCAATATGTGTGTCAGCTGGGAATGGGCGTCAAGAACTAAACGAATGGGCAAAAGGGGCAAAGGGGTCTAAAACGGGTAGGAATGGATGGGTTTGGAAGGGGCTCAAACCAGAGTATGAGGGGTTTGAAAAAAGGGGAACCAAATGAATTCTCAAAACGAAAAGTGAGATAAAGGACCAATCGAGCCCATTCAAATGTATGACCCATAACTTGGACAGGCATAGCCGAGGTTTGGGTGAATACACAGAGTAGACGCCGTCTCTGTGCCTAGGTGAACTGGACCCTCTGATTTGTGCCAACTACCAACTGTTAGTGCTCGCAAACCAAGGATCCTGATTGACTGAGACTCTACCAGTGTTGCATTGCAGGTGCTAATTTGTGTATCAAAGGTACCTTCCTCAAATAAGTGACACATCAGCATAATATAAAGTGTGGACCACAAAAAATGGTACCATATGGCCTTAACAAGTGAGTTGGACTGTATTATTGATCTTTTAAACTTGAAGGGCCAGATTCTCAAAAATGAGCACAAAAGCACAGAGGATGCACTCTTTTCATGTGTACTCATTGCTTATTCTCAAAGGTGACCTGCACATTTTGGCAGAGGAGGGGCTGGACAATAGTGGAAAGATGCACTGGTCAGCCCCTTTGAATATATTAGTTTCAGAGCACACTTCCTAAACTAACGTATGACTAACTTCCAAAAACCACGTGGTTGATTGAAGCGTTTTTCGCAGAGACTGTGAAATGCAAGAAATAAATATGGCACCTCCATCCATGTTTGGGGGGTGGAAATAAAAATGTGACATGCGCGAGTTAAACCACGGCTGTCACACTTCAATGAATATGCATGAAAGAGTCAGAAATGAGCCTGTCCTGATTAACAAGTCACCCTGTGCCTGTTTCTAACATGTACAGGGAACCTGCCTAATTTCTGCACATTTAAAAGCACATGTGGTTTGTGAATTTGGGATGCACTTTTAACTGCTCAGATGTGCCCTCTGATTTGCACAAATGTGCAAAGGGGTGAGTTGCCCTTTGTGGATTGGGCTCCTCGTTTTTTAGGAGCAAGTGATACGCTTTGCGAGTGATAAAAGGCGCAAGAAACTTTTGATAATTTTTGCCCAAAGGCTCCATCATGCTGATAAATGGATCCACTACAGAAACATAGAATTCGGTTTTATAACTGCCTATGATCAAAGAGTACTTGCTAGCTGTGTTTTTTGTGCTTTTGGTTCAGAGTAATCTCTGTAACTCTGCAGTAAACCGTTTTTGCAGTGCAGTTCTTTGGGTCTTAGCCTGCAGCAGTTGAAGAGCATGTGCTTGCTCTCGCCTATCAATATCCCACCATGTCCTGGTAATGCTTGGGCATTAGTGATCTGATGGCATTTATAAAGATGCTGCAGGAATCGAAGGAGTCTATTACTTTGGGTGCCACTCCTAACTACCTGGGGACTCTCATGAAGTGTGTTAGGTTTCCGCCAGAAGCAGTCAATAGATTTCCTCCAGAAGCAGTCAATGCAGGGGCAGCTTTCAATGCAGAGTCATGAGTGTGGCCTGCGTTTTGGAGGTGGAGACTGAAGCAACTAGGTCATGCTTGTGAACATAACTATTTTAGTATGTGGCAGTGGAGTGCTACAGGTAAGTCTTCAGAGGATAGCTCTGGGGCAACGCGCTCCCTTTAGAAGAAAGACAACATAGAGCAACACAGGTTCAATCCCTGAGTCCACACTTAGAAACCTCTGGGTATTAAGCACGTTATAAACAAACAATTATATTCAGGTAGCAACGACACTGTTCTTTGAGCCACCACCAGCACAGCAGAGCATATGTGAATGTGACTTGTTGAGAAATCCACTAGAGGGTTCAGCTTTAAATCTCCTCTCACACTTATTTTGGGCGGAAGGGAAATCACAGCACCATCAGAATTCCAGGGTGCGCCGGTGACTATTCCAATACTCATAACTAACATTTACTCCGTGCCAGGATCTCTTGCAGCCACATATCTACAAATCAGAGGAGGGCGAAACCCTCCAGGCAGTAGAACTTGAGAGCTATGGCTGAACTAACTGGAAGCTTCTGTGGCCCTATGGACAGGAGCGCCAGGTCTTCACCAGGTATCTTAGGCCTGTGGGAGGAATGTGCGGTTCAGTACCCTCTTGTTCAACCAACATCACAGGGAAAGCACAAGTGAGACACAGACACAGCCATACAGGGTGCAGTGAACAGGAAATTATAGTTTGAGTCCTTTAATGCTTGGATCTCTTCCAAAACCCTAATTGTGCTATTTGTTGATTTCAGAAATAGCAAGCGAACCATCAGCACTGCATGTTTTGCAACTGTGCCAAGATCTTTGTTGACCCCATGTTCAATGAGATGGTGGGGAAGAGCACCATGGTAATCTGACCCAGTGTGGACAGAAGGTGTAAAAACGGATGCTTAAAAAATGCTTCATACCCTTCAACAAAAGGAGAACAAGATAATAAGATAGACTTGTATTCCCCACTGCTGGAGAGGCCACACAATTGACCAGATACACTAGGGGCCATTCGGAGTCACGCTGGTGTGTTACTGAGCCCACGAAGCCAATCGTAAGCATATCAAGAGAGAATGATGTGGGTCACACATGTAGAGCAACACACATCTTTTCCCCATTCTCCCCATTTAAATCACACCTCCACGTCCTCATCCCCTCAGGTTTGGGCAAGATAGAGAAAGTACTAGGGATGTATGACCTAAATGTTTACACTGTTTTGTATATAGTTCAGGCGTTGCTCGTAGAGTCAGGTCATGCCTGGGAGGAGTAACTCCTGGAGGCCGTCCTCAGCTATGGCACTTAGTATGATAGTCATGCCTAAATCCAGAGAGTACAACCAACGCATTAATGAGTGAGCCACTGCAGAGAGGGCAAAAACATATTTAAAAGATTGTTGATTTATACAGAATAATTTCAAAATCAAGATTTCTTTTAGAGGATAGCTTCATGGCCATAGGATTGTGGGAGATATGTAACACAATTTTGTTAAAGCACTACAAAGGTTTAATTTATGCATGAGTCACAAATACAGGAAGACCACGTGTGGACCATGTGGCAGGAAAAGATGTATTATCTACCCAGAAAGAACTTCATATTCTCAATATGTTGACCCATGTCAGCGATGACGACCATTTAATTAAGCTGTATGATAATATAAATGCTTACCCAGGCAGATTTCTGGTGATTCTATTTAATTGAAAAATTGCTTGGAAAATTAGCATTGCGGATAATTCGTCTATCAGGGAGCCTCCCTGCAGTTTTAAAAGGCCTGTTTTGTGTGTAAGTCATGTCCAGTGTCACATTTCTCATCTTAAATATTTGGAATGAATGAGGGACCTCCAGTGAATAAACATCAGGGCTTAGTTCATCTGGGGTGAATGTCAGTCTCGTTTCCAGGTTTTCATAACTGGTCTACTTGGATATTATTTTTTTTTACCATGCTTCCCCTTTTTACAATTCTCAAATGTTTTGCACTTGTGTTCTTCATATGTATTGTGTCATTTGAAATACATCGCTTATTAGAATAATCAGTCACCTCGGCTAAAAATCAATGAAACTGAAAATAGCAAACTCTCCCTCATTGGTGCTTTCATTCCAGTTTTAAGTTCTATATTACCAATTTGCAAAATTATCTGGGATGTTTGTTTTTCAAATCTGTTTATTGAATAAAACAGTTGAACAGTATGCAACCTCTGGCCAGAGAGTATGGGAACAGATCCCCAAAAAGAGACACCATCTATAAGAAGCCACCATTTTACATCCCCCAAACCCGCATAATACAACAAGTTGTGAAAAGTCATGGGCATCTCAGAATGTAAAATCTAAATAATCACTACTGAACACTTCATCCAATCAAGAGGGTGGGATTGGTAGGGATCGCAACACCCACAAGATTAATAGTGATCCCCTTGCTCTGCCTCTCAGCACAGCGCACTAATCCGCAACATGTAAGTGATACCAATCTGGCACACACTCAAGTCAGTGCCTAGCGTGTAATGCACAACTGAAATCCTTATTTATTTTTGTCTAAAAGTTCTTTATTCTGAACGATGTACCACTCATATCACGCCCCTCTCCTTGAACCCCACTCCTGTCCGGTCACCCTGAACCAGGAATCGGGCTGGTTTGCAAAGTTAAAATATGTATTTATGTATTTACAATTCAATCACACTATGTTTTAATGGGTACACAATAATCACCAATAGGGTGATGTAGCACTGAATAATCTCTTTAATACACAAGGAGTAATAAGGAGCAAAACAATTCAGCACAGAAATAATACTTTTGTGTGTGTGTGTGTGTGTGTAGATCAGATAGCACTGTGGTTAAAGGTTCCCCCTGCACACCCTTCAACCCCCCAATAGGCAATGTAAAGAGATAGGAGGCGAGAGCAGGTATTCAGGAATGGCAGAATTCAAACAAAATAACAATCCCACTTTCCCCCAGCAAACACAAGAGAAAACAGAATTGACTTTCAAGCTGTCTGAATGGCTTTTAACCTTACCTTGAAAATGGATTGGGAGAAAAACACTAAATATAGTTTAAATTGCTGAAATGTGTATAATTCTTATGGGAGCTGCTTTGGATAGTTGCACACAAACATTAGCAATGATTTAATACCAAGAAGCAATTTGAAATCTTAAAATTAAGGTCGGGAGCAATCATAAGCTGTTTTACACGTGTAAGAATTTCCCTAAAACGAAAATCACGGGAAACTTTTCACGGCGCGATAATCGCGAATACGGGATAACTGTAAAGATTTGGGTTTCGGTTTTAGATGCAATTTAAAGCTGTGGATGTTAGCTACAAGCAGAAGTTGAACACCGAGGAAGTTATGGACGTTATGGACGTTTTAGTGGAGGTTGTTTTTTTGAGATAGGTGCAAGAATGGGAAAACGGGAATGCGCTTTTAAAGTGACAAATGGGATTTCTAACATGAAAGGATGACTATGAATAAAACGAATCCCCACAAGAACACAGCCACTTGATCAGGGCAACTGCCTGCCCAGGACTCGCCTTCTTCAGAAGAGAAAAGATCAGCGCAAAGATAGTTTAAGCAATACTAGCACAGGAGTAAGATAGGAGGGATGAGATAGAGAGTTCAGCCAATTCAAAAGTACTCCTAACAATGCAGGTTCTGAAGACAAGATAGGATGGGTTTAAGATAGGGATTGGACTAAGCAAGGTACATATGCTAGTGACACAGTTCTATCTATAGATACTCACTAGATATGTTTCAAACGGAACCATCAGGATTCTGGTCAGGGATTCTGGTCAGGGATTCTGGTTAGGTCAGACTGATGGGCACATCGGATTTGGACAACGTCAAGGTGCTCTGGATACCGCATGGCACAGGACTGGATCTGATCTGCAATGAACTCTGGTCACAGCACGGCACAGTACTGGATTGGATCTGCCCTTTTTGGTTCTGATGATAATTATTTCAGCAGGCAAGCAATATAGCGCAGCCCGGCTGTATTTTAGTTCCCCTTAGGTTTGTGGGGTCGGTTCTGGTTCTGGAAATTGAGGCCTAGCTCAAAGTGGTTCAGCTATGCAATGGGTTCTGCTTTGCCAAGTTTCTGGAGTCTGGAGAAAGGAAGATGGAGAGTTCGGCAGCAGGGTGCTATGCCAGCATTCGCATAGTGGGTGAATCTGTAGTCTTTATCTGCCCTCAGCTGTCTCTATTTATGCTATGATGAAGGGGGTGTGTATGCTGGTTTAGCCTAAGCTCGCCCCTTTGACAAGGATTGGTCAGAATCTCCACTCTGCCTTGATAGGAGGAGAAAAACAGTGTGCCATCTTTATGGTGTGGGTTTATGAGGCTTAGAGTCCACCCCTAGCCTCTTGAACACAAAATCTACTTTTGACACAATACATATTTACACCTGTGCAACCTCCATAACAACCGCATATGCAGATTACATATTCTGTACAGCAGCTACTCCTCCAAACCCTGTAGCTGTGGGATCTTGTGTCTGCTTTTCCCAGAATTTCACCCTTTTCATCAGGAACACAATGTCCCATTTATCAGCAAATTTCTACAAGTGTGGGCATATAACATGGGAATAAGTGTATAAAGTTTCATATTTCTAGCAAAAATACATTTGGTGTAAAGTCACATTTTCTGCCGTTTCCTTCCACAATATGTCACACGATCTTGCCGCCTCTTGAAATGTGCAGCCAAAATTTTGATTTACAATGCTGTTACTTTTGTGTTTTTGACAATTTTAAGTGGCAAGTTATATGTATTTAAACAAAATGTTCTTTGTGAATGTTTAGCCACAGATGGTTGTTTGTCTCCGCCTCTTTTTGTCTCCCTTCAGTTCAGGAGCAGTCTCCTCCCTGTTCTCTTGGCAGAGGCCATTTTATGACTGTCCTCACACCCAGCCTTTCCTGCTTTGCAGCTGTTCATTGTTTCCTTCCCCACTGCAGACCAGGTTCTTCCCACACCCTATAATTATCACATAGGTGTTATTTCCTGGTGGAGGGAGCTGTAGGGGGAGGCCTTGCCTCTGTGAGGAAAGCTGTTATTCTAGTTTGGTAGCTTTAGCCAACTTATTTTAACTGTTAATTCTGTTGAATTTTCCCTTAGCATTCAACATAGGTGTGGGATCAAATCACAGCTAAATACTTCTTCAAGATTTTAAACCATGGAATCAAAACAATTACAAGATGGATTACTCTCAATAACAGGCCTCCTAGCTTGCAAACATTTGATTTTAGTTTATACATATTTAAAGTTTTAATCCTGCAGTCCCCTGACAGCTGTCATTCAGGCAGCCGAGGGTACTCCACCCAGATTTTGACAGATCCGCTTTTGCTGTGGAAATCCCTTGATGCTTTCAGCTTTTCAGGACATTGTAAGCTCACAATGGTTTCTTGCACTAAGTGACTTGTAGCACCCAGCAAGAATTCTGGATGTTTGAGGGTGTTTTGTACCGGCATTCTGCAGTTTCAGCAACAAAGAAAAAGTGATTTAGCAAGATTTTGGGTTTCATCTAGCAAAGCACTGCCCTTCCTTCTGTACTCCATCTTCACATGTTGTGGAGCCCAGTGACATGTTTCAGGAGTGAGATCTCTGTTCCACCACTGAAAGATGCATGGCAGATTGGGCAGCCATCTATTTGTGTTTTGCAAAGTGCGATTTTCAGAGGTTTTGGCGTGCACAAGGGTTTTGCGGACATTTTGATGTTTCTGGCACCATCAGAGCACAGTGATGGCGCATGGCAGAGCAACAAGTAGGTAGAATCATCCTACAGAGCCCCCCTCACGACTTGAGATTGACCACCCGTCAAGGGGAAGTCAGGAGATTGGGATGTTCTTTCTTTCTTTGGTCCAGGTGGAGAAAGTCATCTGCTGCTCCTATCAGTGCTGGATCGACATGCTCTCCTCGCTGGTTCTAGATGGGAGTATGGAGCGATACTCCGGGGCCCTTGGGTCTTTCCTCCCGGTCCCCGAGTGGTCCTCCTTGATACTTAGAATCCTTGGTTTCAATGCTATGAGACAGAACAGAGCATGGTTATGGAAATTCCCCACTACTATTCATGTAGTGGGGCAGATGCATACATTTGACATACAATTTACAATATTCCCAGTCTATATTTACTAATGGTTTTAACAGGTGGAATGGTTTTAACAGTTGGATTCTCCTAGGGGTCTGGAATGTCCCCCTCTGGGTTTCCTGTTGGCTCCTCTATTTACCGCAAAGTATGCCTGTGTTGGCAACTCTTCAGCTGGTTTATGTGTACCCACTTGTCTTCCCCTTCTGCAAAACTGCCCTTGGGGATGCAGATTTTGTAGGCAACTGGTGAGATCCTGTCCACAATTTCGAAATGACCCTGCCAACATGGGTGAAATTTGCACTGTTTGGCTTGGTTCCTTTGGAAATTGTACAAGTAGACCCGGTCTCCTACTTGGTATTCTTTTTTAGTTGTCTTAAGGTCATAGTGGGTCTTCATACTGTCTGCAGATCTTTCTAGATTCCGCTGAGCATAGGCAAAAGCATGTTGAAGGTGTTTTCTCAGATTCTCAACATACTCATGAGTTGTGGAGGCATTTATCAAGGCCTCTCTTGGGTTATGTAGAGCAGATGCTGGGGTAGCACCATCCTTCGCCCAGTCATCAGCTCAAATGGAGACATGTTTGTTGCAGAAGAAGGGGTAGATCTCATGGCCATCAGGACAAGAGGTAATCGAATGTCCCAACTTGGCCCAGAATCTTCCACAAACTTTTTTAATATTCTCACAATAGTTTTGTTATATCTCTCAACTCCACCACTAGAGGCTGTTGGTAGGCAATGTGTAGTTTCCTTTTGACCCCCAGTATCTCCCACATCTTTGTCATCACTTCGCTAGTGAAGTGGCTACCTCGGTCTGACTCAATCCTTTGGGGTAGTCCAAAACGTGAGAGGATGTGATTGATCATCAGGGCAGCTGCTGTTTCTGCCTTGCAATTTGGGGCTGGGAGACATTCCACCCATTTAGTGAACAGGCATGTTACGGTCAACATGTACTTGTTCCCACTAGAGGAGCGAATCACAGGCCCGATGAAATCGACTTGTAAATCTGAACAAGGCAGTGTCATCCCCTCTTTTGGAGAGGAGCACAGTGTGTGAGTGATGTTGGGTGAAATTGTGCACACACAAGACACCCCTTCAAGTATTGGTCGAGGTCCTTCCCCATGTGTGGCCAGTATGCAACTTCTCGCAAGATTTCTAGTGTCGTATGGAACCCCCTGTGACCGGCTGTGGCCGCATCATGGGCGTGACTTAGCATCAGGCTTCAGAATGAGATAGGGACCACCCACTGGTCATGGCCGGCTATGGATCTCCTCACCAACAAACCGTCTTGGATTCAGAACATTTTTGGACATTTCATCAACACTCTGAGTTCCTCTTTCCCAATGTAATCGGTATCCGTCAGGGGAAAGTTCTCAGGGTCCTCAATGTGTTGATAAAACGTACCAATTATTGGATCCCCTTTTTGAACCGTAATCAAATCAGCATCTAGGGTATCCTTACTCCATTGTGCAGTTGAGAGTTCATTGTGAGCATTTGTCTGGGACCTAGTGATAGCAGTGACCTGGATATCCCCCAACAGGGACTCGATCTCCAGTAGATCCCCTTGTATGGCTCCAGTTTTGGTCAGCTGATCAGCTAGGTCATTTCCAGTTTTGTCTGGTCCCTCTACTTTAGAATGACCCTTGATCTTTTTCCAGTAGATGGTCATCCCATTCGAGGTGACCAGATCATCAATATTTTGTATTCATTTCCAATGTTTCAATGGTTTGTTATTAGCACATAACATGCCTCTGGTTTTCCAATTAACCAGGTGCTCCACAAAACTGTTCTGTACGTAATCTGAATCAGTGATTATGACCAGTTCATGGAGTTGGTGTTGGACAGCAGTGAGGATGGATTGACGCACAGCCATCAGCTCTGCCACTTGACTACTTCGGGGACCAATTTTGTACCCAGCAGAGGGTTCTAGGGCATCACATCATTCACCCATGCATTCCCTAAACCAGCCACAAGTTGCTTTTCTCCGTTGTTGTCAACATGGTCAGAGCACCCATCCACATAGACAGTGGGCATTCCCTCACACTGGTCTTCATCATAGACTTTGTGTGGGGAATTAAGGTAGGCCTCCATGTTGTCCTTGATTTTAAGACTTTCGTCTTCGAGAAAGTTTTCTCTGGCACAATCATGTAAGTCAGCCAGACCTTGCGCGAGGGGACTCTTCTTGTTTTGGCCATATCTGACCGCCACAGGAAAGCTTTGCATTGACAGAATCCAGGAAGTAATCCGGGAATTACTTACATTTCCGGCCCGGATTCTGTCACTTTGAAGATATTGCAAAGGTTTATGTGGAGTCTCCACTGTGATGTGTTCCCCCTGGATAAAAGGGCGGTAATTCTTCAATGCCCACACCGTTGCCAGGAGTGCCTTCTCACAATCATTGAATTTTTCCTCCACAGAGGATAAAGTCTTACTCGCATAAGAGATTATTTTATTGACCTTGTCATGCTTTTGATATAATACTGCAGTGAAGCATGTATTTGAGAACCCTGTCTCCAAGAAGAACTCCTTGTTTTTGACAGGGTAAGCTAGGCAAGGTGCTTGTGAGAGGCTTCTTTTGAGTTGTCTTAAGCCTCGGCTTGTTCTGGACCCCACTCCCACTTGACCCCCCCTTCAAAAGATGGATATGGGGTCTTGTGATCTCTGCGCATTCCTCAATTAACTTTCTGCTGTAATTAGTTAGTCCAAGGAGGCTCCTTGGTTCCAGCATAGTTGTGGGTCTTTTATTTTCTGGAGGGCTTCTACTTTCTTTTCCTGGGGACAGAGACCCTGAGGAGTTATCTCATGCCCCAAGAAATTGACACGGGTTCTGCACCACTGTGCCTTTTGAAAGGAGAGTTTTTCTCCGGCAGCCCTCAACTGTGTCAGAACATAACGGATCTCCGCTATGTGTTCCTCCACAGTTGAGCTTTTGACTAGAACATCGTCTACATAAGCCAGGTTACCCCTTTCACCCAGGTCAGGTATGGCCTTGTGTAGAAATATGTTAAATTCATTGCCGGACTTGATGTTTCTGAAGGGAGTCCAGGTTCAAGTGTTCTGCTGCCCCCGGAAGGTAAAGGCCAGCTTGTATTGGTCCTCCCTACTGACAGGTACAGTCTAGTACCCATTGGTCAGGTTAATGGCAGTAAATACCTTCGACCCCTGGATCTGGGCCAGCCCTTGGTAAATGTAGGGAAGAGGCCATCGGGAAGTATGGACCCGTTTAGTGAGCTCCCTTAGGTCAGCACAGAGTCTCCACTGGCCGTTAGGTTTCAAAATCCCCAGCACCGGGTTATTGAAAGTGCTGTGGACTGGACAAATTATCCCACAGGACTCAAGGTTCTTAATTATTTCAGTAAGGGACTCCATTGATGCGAGAGGCAAGCAATATTTCTTCACAAACACTGGAGTCATGCCAGGGTCTGTGGGAATTGTTGTTGTGTGGATGTCAGTGCGACCACAGTCATATGAGTCCACAGCAAAGAGATCTTGAAAATCTAAGAAAAACGGTTTCAATTTTTGCCTTTGCTACAGAGTCTCGCAGGCATCAGCTAGGTTGACTCTCTCTTCAACCATCTACCTGAAGCCTGGAAAGACTTCCGGTTTGGCTATCTCAGCAGCCTCCTCCAGCTGGATGGAGATGTCCCTGGTCAAAGTGCTGATTTGGACTAATGGCTTCAGGTGGAGAAGGCAGTCCTCGTGGACTTGAAATATCACCTCATCCCTCCTGAAGTCACAGGTCACATTGTCCTTACCATAAGGGCAAGAAGAGTACACCATGAAATTCCCCCATGCCGGGTGAAGATCCTGTCTGGTGTTGCCTCATCGTCGCTATCACTGTCAAAACAGTCTTTGGGGATTGGTCGTAACAGTTTGTTACCTAAATGCATGGAAAAATGTCTATCATCAACCGCCATTCCAATAATGGTGCCTGCGCCCAGAGTGATACTCTTTAGGTCGCTGTTATCCACTTCTATTGGAATGGTGTCATGTTCTATGTTGACTAGTGTTGTTGGGTTTTCCCCCAACACTTGGTGTTGGAAATGAGCGTTAAGATGGATATAGACGTCTAGACGTCAGGGGTTTTCAGTTTCTGTCCTCTTTGAATTTTTACTTCCAGTGAGAATTGTCGGGTCCGTTCTGGGATGATGACTTCCTCTCCAATCTGAATTTCAACTGCATATGGCAGCAGTTGTGCTGACCGAAATGCTTTCTCTGGGTCATCAAAATCCATAGGATTACCCGCTAATCGGGACCAGGCTTTGAAGTTTATTAGGTCCAGCAGGGACATCTCGCATGAACCAACAATTATGGACTATGCTCTTGTTGCCTATGGAAATTTTGAGCATACACCTGCTGGGCAGGAGATGTTTGGAATTGGGTGTTTCCAGGTCCATTTCCCATTTGTCTAACAGTTTAAATGTGGGAATGGCTGGATTTTTTGGGAGTTTGCGGAACATAGCCTCGCTGAGGAAGCTCTTACCGTTGTTCACACATACTCAGGCGTTAATAGAGTCCTTCCCCTCATTTAACTGAATAGGGATGAACAACTGCTGTCCAATTTTCTGAATATCAGCCAAGCTTTGAGCTGATTTCTCATCATTTTGGACTATAGGAATGGGATTTTCTGATTGTGAATTTCTATAGAATTTCCGAGTGTTTCCTTCCAATATGGAATCCCACCTTAGACTGGAAGGAAGGTTGATTTTCAGAAATAGAGAGGACTCCCCATCACCGGTTTGTTGTCCTACTGCAATTACTGTCACATCTGGGATTTGGTTATTCTGGAAGTGAAATTCGATTTGGTCAGGTTTTTGTTCAACCATGTGGCATATGCCATTTAAACTAACATGGTTGACACTATGTTTCAATTTTATTGGTTGGCTAGTCTGGGTCCAGAGGACCTTGTTTACACAATCTATGAGGGGAGACAACCTACGCAGGATGTAATTCCCTAGTAAACAAAGTATGCCCTCTGGAGTCACAACTATGACCGGGTGCTTCACCTTGTGTCGCCACCATTTTAATGTCCAAATCTGCAGTCCCCTCGATGGAAATTTCCTTCCTGTCGAAGATCTGAAGTTGTCCAGGAAGAGGGGTGAGAGGAATTTGGTATTTCTCCCCCTTCCCGAATTCAGTTGATCAAAGGCCCTTTTTGACAGTAGGGTAGCTTGGGATCCAGTGTCCACCAGTGCCAAAATTGTGCATTGCCCTTGTATTTGGACTGGGGCATAAAAACTTCCCTCCTTTTCCTCAAGGGGGCAAATATAATGCACATTTATGGCCAACTGGTGGGTTAAAAACCTGTAAGAAAAAGGTGACAGCTAGATATGGGGGAGGTTTTGGGTTCCCCTGGTTCTGATTCTGGGCTGCCCGCCCCCCTTTTTGGAGGCAGTTGCCAGCATGGGTTTGAACCAGGGGATTTTTGTGCCGGTCATTCTGGGGTTTGATGATGGGTGGTTCTAACTCAGTCCCCACATCTACCCTGTCTGTATTCAGATCCTTTGGGACCCCTTTTTCTTTGGGAGGAGTTCCCATATCCCTGAAGGAGAGGATCCTTTTCCTAGGATCCTCTGAGGATCCCTCTCCTTCAGACTGGAAGATTTGCACCTCCTCCACAAAATGGGTCTTTTTAGGTTCTTTATTTCTCCTACCCCCCCCCCCCCCTCTGTTCTTTGGGTTGCAGACTTTCGTGGGCAGGAGATTTAGGTTCTGGTTCCTGGGTTTTCAGGGGCTTTTCACAAGTGGGGAAGGAAGCTTCCTCTAAGGCTTTAGACCCCCCTTCCCCTTGTGCCTCCTCCCTGGGAACCAGTGGTTTGTCGGGGTTCTTCCCCGTCATTGTTCTGGAGCACCAAACCCTGGATTTGAGGAATTCTGAGCCGCCATGCTCATCTGAGGGTTCTGTTGAGCCCTAAGCATGTGACCCAGATCCTGTGCCATGTTCTGGACCTGGCGCTCTAGTTGGGATACCCGCTCTGGCTGGTACGGGGTCTTCAGGTCTACCCTGGGTTGATCCCGGGAAGGGTAACTATCCCTTCTTGCAAAATACCCCTGGTTAGGAAAGTTTGGATAGCCCCCGACCCTTGGCCTGCCCTCTCCCAGATTGGGCTGTCTGGGCTCAGGAAAGTGGGGAAAGAAAGAAGGGTTGTTTTGCGGGTTGAAGTTTGGCGGGTACCGGGGAAAGAAATTTGGTCCGACATTTGGGGGATTATTGCCCTCCTGGGCAAAGTGAGGAGGGAAGCTCCCTGGGTTTCCTGCTGTCTGGTTGGACCCCCCCTTGGGATGGCAGAGTCCACACATAGCCCAGGATGGGTCTATTTCCCTTGTAGCGTGGGCTGATGTAGTCAGGGGAGTTAGGGGTCCCATTTGTGGGGTTACCTCCCTGGCTCCCTGTTTGGGATTGACCTGAGGGCCTTCTAGGTTTGAGCTTGGTCGGATTTTGCGTGGGAAGCTTCTTAGGCCCCCCATCTCCAGATCTAAGTTGGGGGCAACCTTCACCTCTGCCACCTTAGCAGCAGCCGGGGTGTTGTTTGGTTTGGGGCTCTTGCTAAGATTTTTACTTTCCAACAGCTTCTGTACTTCATAGATGCGCGTGGCTTGTTCAATGACCCAGTCTAGTGATCTTTTCTCATGAAAGTCCCTCACTAGCTGGGTCATAATATACTTAGGGAGAGCATGAAAGAAGGTGTTCACAAATTCCTTACTGTCAGTGCGCACCCTTTTAGTGGTCTGCGGAAAGGCGCTTTTCAATTCCTGAACAAATTCTTGTGGGGCCTGTTCTTCCCCACATTGTAAGTTGTAGTCTGCCTCGCAAGCCTCTTGAGGGTTCCTATGAATGGAAAAATGTTTCAGGATGGCCGCCCTAAAGGTGGTCCATCTGGAATTGTTCTGGACCTCCAGCCCTGCAAAGAAGCTGGAGTACTCATGAGAAAACATCCACTTTACATACTGAATACAGCTTTGGCTGTCCTTCAGATGGAAAGTTTCCATCATCTGCTCAAATAATTCAAGATGCTCCCAAACCGAACATTTGGCATTTCTGTGGTAGGGCGTGATGACGCTCCTAATAGGTTTTATTTGTTTCAGGGGATCCTTGAGTAAAGCCCTCTTAACTTTGTTAGCCTTTTTAGTTCTTGTCACCCTCGTCCACTCATTCTCTGACTCAGAGGCACTGCTACCAGAGGTGGCTGTCTGGTCTTCTAGACTCTCCCGGATTCCGTGAGCTTGGGAATGGCTGACAGAATGTGGCTGCCTAGCTCCTTGGGTCCTGTGGTGCTCAGAAGAGTCTTCTGACTCATCCTTGCTCTCTGGATTGGTTGAGTACCCCCCACTGTCCTAGCTGGGAAGAGGTCTTTAGTATGCCCTTAGTGGGGCTAATCTCATGTAATTCCCCACCAAATTTCACTGCCTGATCTCTTGATGAGTTATATTTCTGAGGATCCATTTCTCTGATTATCCCCTCAGTGGAGTCTCCCTGTTCAGAGAAGATGGCCCTAGCACTTGGGAACCAGTACATAATTACCCGCCCATCCATTTCTGGGAGGCGCTGACCTATTAGCCCCATATTCCCCATTGGGTTGAAGTCCACCATCCCCATGGCCCTTGGCTCCTGTGAGCCAGTGGACAAGGGGTTTGCAGAGTCCATGAAATTTAAGAGATTAAACACTCTGAAGCCAGGGTTCCTGAGGTTATGCTCAGGGGTTTCCCTCTCCAATCTGACCTCATCTCTCCCAGCCCCTATTCCCTGATGGCATGCAAGAATCTGGCCATGTTGTTCATCTATCAAGGCCTTACTGGTCTCTATTAGTTGTTCCTGCATAGCTATCTGTCTATGGAGCCTGTCATATTTTTCACAGAGAGCCTCATTGTCTCTCTGTGCTTCCTGTCTGATTTGGGAGTATTTGGCCAATTTTTGCTGCAGGAGGCTCACCTCCTGAGTTCTGTCCTTACTGGCCTGGTCATTCTTTGCCAGAGCATCTTCCATCCTCCTGGTGTGCTCTAACAGCTTTTCATAGTCCATTTTGAGTTCACCCAGTCCCTGAAGGGCCAGGTAATTTTCTTCCACCTTGGTTTTTAAATGGCTGACTTCCTGGCCTATGGCATCCCTTTCCTGAATTAGAGTGCCCCTCTGTACAGCCAGGTCGTCCCTCTGTTTTTTGAATGCACCAGTTTTCTGGCGCTCTTCATCGAACTCTGTTTGGGATTCAAGGTCTTTAAGAATTCATTTATGATTTTCTTCTTTTAATTGGTCTATCTGGTCTTGTAAAACGGCCATCTGTTCTGCGCAAACTCTATTAAAAGTTAAATGTTGCGCCAGTTTTTGTTGGCTCTGTTTTAAAGAGTCCAACCATTCTTGACACTCTTTTTGCAGTGTCAGTAATTTGGTGTCTTGCTCTACCCTCTCTTGCTGCAGGAGATACATATCTTCTTTTACTTTGTCAGGTACTGTCTGGTTTCCGTCTCTGATTCTTGGCTCTTTTGTAGCCTTTGCTCTGCAGAGTCCAGATCAGTTTGGGTCTTCTCTAGGGATTGTACTTTCCTTTTTGCCAGGTCTAGATTTTCGGCATATTTTTCCTGTATTACTCCAATGTGGAGGTACAGGTACGCTGCTATTTTGGCAATTTTACATTGATCTTCTTTACCCGTGGGGCCATATACAGTTCGCTAAGTGCCTGGTGTAATGGACCCTGGTCCTGCCATGTATCTAATTCTGTGGCAGTGGCTTGTTCTTTGATTTCCTGCAGCCAAACATTCTCATCCTGCTCAATCCATTAACCCCTGACAAACAATTTGCGCAGTTGGTATTCTTTTGCCATATTAATTTCCAGTGGGGTTGCCATTCCGGAAATATTAATTTCCTTCTGACTTATCTCAGGGTTACTTTTACCTTTGCAAAACAGGCCCAACTCCTTTGAGTATTTCTATTGAAGGGTGTTTTTACAGTGTAGTACAGTGTGGTAACCCAACAAGGTGTATGTACCCCGTCAGTTAGCATGCTGTGTTAGACTGTCACAAGTGGTATGTCTAATTCAGGATCTCGTGACGAGCCCCCAAGCTGTAAGTGATTTCAATCCGGCACACACCCAAGTCAATGCCTAGCGTGTAATGCGCAACTGAAATCCTTATTTATTTTTGTCTAAAAGTTCTTTATTCTGAACGATGTACCACTAATAGCACGCCCCTCTCCTGGAACCCCCCACCCTGTCACACTGAACCAGGAATCAGGCTGGTTTGCAAAGTTAAAATATTTATTTATGTATTTACAATTCAATTACACTATGTTTTAATGGGTTTACAACAATCACCAATAGGGTGATATGGCACTGAATAATACACAAGGAGTAATAAGGAGCAAAACAATTCAGCACAGAAATAATACTTTTGTGTGTGTGTGTGCAGATCAGATAGCACTGTGGTTAAAGGTTCCCCCTGCACACCCCTCAACCCCCCAACAGGCAATGTAAAGAGATAGGAGGAGAGAGCAGGTATTCAGGAATGGCCGAATTAAAACAAAATAACAATCCCACTTTCCCCCAGCAAACACAAGAGAAAACAGAATTGACTGTCAAGCTGTCTGAATGGCTTTTAACGTTATCTTGAATATGGATTGGGAAGAAAACACTAAATATGGTTTAAATTGCTGAAATTTGTATAATTTTTATGGGAGGTACTTTGGATAGTTGCACACAAACACTAGCAATGATTTAATACCAAGAAACAATTAAAATCTTAAAATTAAGGTCGGGAGAAATCATAAGCTATTTTACATGTGTAAGAATTTCCCTAAAATGAATTTCGCGCAAACTTTTCATTGCGCGATAATCGCGATAACGGGATAACTGTAAGGATTTGGGATGCGGTTTTAGATGCGATTTAAAGCTGTGGATGTTAGCTGCAAGCAGCAGTTGAAATTTTGTTTCTGGCACAAAAACTGAGTTTTAGTGGAGGTCGTTTTTTCGAGATAGGTGCAAGAATGGGAAAACGAGAATGCGCTTTTAAAATGACAAATGGGATTTCTAACACAAGAGGATGACTATGAATAAAAGGAATCCCCACAAGAACACAGCCACTTTATCAGTGCAACTGCCTGCTCGGGACTCGCCTTCTTCAGATGAGAAAAGATCAGCGCAAATATAGTTTTAGCAATACTAGCACAGGAGGAAGATAGGAGGGATGGGATAGAGAGTTCAGGCAATTCAAAAATACTCCTAACAATGCAGGTTCTGAAGACAAGATAGGATGGGTTTAAGATAGGGATTGGACTAAGCAAGATACATATGCTAGTGACACAGTTCTATCTATAGATACTCACTAGATATGTTTCAAACGGAACCATCAAGATTCTGGTCAGGGATTCTGGTCAGGGATTCTGGTCAGGGATTCTGGTCAGGTCAGACTGCTGGGCACAGTGGATTTGGGCAGCGTCAAGGCGCTCTGGATACCGCACGGCACAGGACTGAATCTGATCTGCAATGCACTCTGATCACAGCACGGCACAGGACTGGATTGGACCTGCCCATTTGGTTCTGATGATAATAATTTCAGCAGGCAAGTAGTACAGCGCAGCCCGGCTATATTTTAGTTCCACTTAGGTTTGTGGGGTCGGTTTTGGTTCTGGAAATTGAGGCCTAGCTCAAAGTGGTTCAGCTATGCAATGGGTTCTGCTTTGCCAGGTTTCTGGAGTCTGGAGCAAGGAAGATGGAATGTTCTGCAGCAGGGTGCTCCGCCAGCATTGGGATAGTGGGTGAATCTGTCTGTCTTTATCTGACCTCTTCTGTCTCTATTTATGCTATGATGAAGGTGGTGGGTGTGCTGGTTTAGCCTAAGCTCGTCCCTTTGACAAGGATTGGTCAGAATCTCCTCTCTGCCTTAATAGGAGGAGAAAAACAGTGTGTCATCTTTATGGTGTGGGTTTATGAGGCTTAGAGTAACCCCTAGCATCTTGAACACAAAATCTACTTTTGACACAACACATATTTACATCTGTGCAACCTCCATAACAACCACATATACAGATTACATATGTTGTACAGCAGCTACTCCTCCAAACCCCGTAGCTGTGGAATCTTGCGTCTGCTTTTCCCAGAATTTCGCCCTTTTCATCAGGAACACAATGTCCCATTTATCAGCAAATGTCTACAAGTGTGCGCGTATAACATAGGCATAAGTGTATAAAATGTCATACTTCTATCAAAAATACATTTGGTGTAAAGTCACTTTGTCTGCCGTTTCCTTCCACAATATGTCACATGATCTTGCCGCCTTGTGAAATGTGCAGCCAAAATTTTGATTTACAATTCTGTTACTTTTGTGTTTTTGACAATTTTAAGTGGCAAGTTATATGTATTTAAACAAACTTTTCTTTGTGAATGTTTAGTACAGATGGTTGTTTGTCTTCGCCTCTTTTTGTCTCCCTTCAGTTCAGTATCAGTCTCCTCCCTGTTCTCTTGACAGAGGCCATTTTACGATGGTCCTCACACCTAGCCTTTCCTGCTTTGCAGCTGTTCATTGTTTCCTTCCCCACTGCAGACCAGGTTCCTCCCACACCCTATAATTATCACATAGGTGTGATTTCCTGGTGGAGGGAGTTGGAGGGGGAGGATTTGCCTCTGTGAGGAAAGCTGTTATAGCATACAACACATTTGTGGGATCAAATCACAGCTAAATACTTCTTCAAGATTTTAAACCATAGAATCAAAACAATTACAAGATGGGTTACTCTCAATATCAGGCCTCTTAGCTTGCAAACATTTGATTTTAGTTTATACATATTTAAAGTTTTAATCCTGCAGGCCCCTGACAGCTGTCATTCAGGCAGCCGAGGGTACTGCGCCCAGATTTTGACAGATCCACTTTTGCTGAGGAAATCCCTTGATGCTTTCAGCTTTTCAGGACATTGTAAGTTCACAATGGTTTCTTGCACTAAGTGAATTGTAGCACCCAGCAAGAATTATGGATGTTTGAGGGTGTTTTGTACCGGCATTCTGCAGTTTCAGCAACAAAGAAAACGTGATTTAAAGCAAGATTTTGGATTCCTCTAGCAAAGCACTGCCTCTCCTTCTGTACTCCATCTTCACATGTTGTGGAGCCCAGTGACATGTTTCAGGAGTGAGATCTCTGTTCCACCACTGGCAACATGCCTGGCAGATTGGGCAGCCATTTTTTTCATTTTTTGTGTTTTGCAAAGCACGATTTTCAGAGGTTTTGACACACACAAGTGTTTTGCAGCCATTTTGATGTTTCTGGCACTATCATAACACCGTGATGCCGCATGGCAGAGCAACAAGTGGGTAGAATCATCTCACAAACAACAGCAATGCAAGAGAATCACTGAAAGCAGAAGCATAGAAGGGAAAGAGAGGATGGAAAAAGTCCCACGTTAGAATAGTACAAGAACATCTGCTCATCTTCTCAGTGGAAAGCGTGGTCTGTACCTCTATGAATCACTTTTAGAATGGAATGGTGAAGCATTGAAGCCTACAGACACAAACTTGCTAACTCCTTCTGCGCTCCTTGCAGGGCCTGTTATGAAATTGCATCCCTCTACTTATGGCGTGGAATGAGATAATTCTGAGCTCCCTGATTTCAAGAGGTTTCCTCCTCATAGCAAGACTTCCCTAGCATTAGGATGTCAGACCACTGAGATAACTGTTCCCGCCACTGCTGGATCCAGAGGTCCCTCTAGTAGGCAACTGAAAACGCTGTTCCAAATCCACCAATTCATTCAGTTCTTTGGGTAGCACTAAGTCTCCTCAGAAATCTTGGAACCTCAGGCCTGAGATTTCCATCGTCGGAGAGGGGTGGGAACCCCTAATCACAGTTTGCAGCCCTTGGAGCATCCTCCAGCCTCTCAATAGACCTCTGCATTGAAATCATTGGAATAAAGACTGAAGTCACCAAATGTATTGGAATCTTGTCATGTTTGACCTCCACCTGGATCTGGAAATCACTGAGAGTATCCCGGATCATTCTTTCTTGCTCTGTGTTTGCTGTTCATGGTTTAGAAGGACCCCTTTCACATATATCTTTCCCTCCAATCAGTGGTCATGAACAGGGCTTGCACCACTGTCCTAACAGGCTCCCTCTTCCATATTTTCTTGTAGTCATTATGCATTTGGAGTCTTCAACCATGGAGCTGGGGATCATCTTCTTGATCAATTGCTCTCTTTCAAATGAACAGCCCCCACCAATTCACACTGTGTGGCCTGGCAACCATTGCCACTATAGCCATGATACATATCTCCCTCCTGTTTTGCGCACCTGCATATTTCTGTTGGCACAGCATTCCTGGGGCTGGTGGTGCAGCAGTGCAGAACCACCATTATGCAGTCAACAACATATCTCCTCTGTAAGCACCTCACTCTGACCATCACCTCAGCCGGGGCCCCATAGTAGAAGTGAAGCTTAGTCGACTAGGTTATCATGTTGGATACATTTGATGAGAAAGTAGAAGATGGCCTTCCGATTTGACAGTCTCGTGGATCACTCGTATCATTGATTCCTCTAGTTGTAATGGCATTGCTTTCTTCGGTGCCGTGCACATCTCTAACAGAACCTGCCATAGCCTCCAGACCCATATCAAGACCCCAGAAAGAAAACCACAGTCTGCGCCCGTGATGAGAGTGGTCAGCATGGAGCACTGATAGCTCCCCCTACTGATAATTTTAAGACCCTGATACCACTGACTCTAAATGTTACTGTGTCTGGCAGGAATGAGTATCAGAGACCCGAACTGCAGGGTGGCTCGCTGCAATGTCAGGCTTTGTGCATAAGATTAGCAGGAGGTAGCAGAATGCGCTAAGCTTTTAGCCAGTTCACAGAACCCTTTGATGTGTCGACTACAGAACAATCACATGGTTTTGCACAACTACTCTACCTCCAACCATTGCAACCATCCTCCCTCAGGATTTCTTGTGGGCTTCACACTTTAGCACACCACCGCTGCCAAGTCCTTCAGGTTCCACTTCGACAAACACCTTTCCTCCTTTGGAAACTCAAGCCCTTCCTCCTTCTGGACAGCTTTAGATCCACTGTTCAAGCACTTGTCCTGTCCCACCTGGATGGGGGCCATGGCCTCCTGAAAGGCCTCCTGTCCTCGGTTGTGGCCCAGAGAAGTGTCCCACACACGGCTTCATGCCTCATCAAGGTTCTATGCAGATACAACAGCATCTCCCAGCCCTTATTGACCATCTCTGGCTCCCAGTGCACGCACAAATCACCTACAAGTCTTGCTGCATCCTCTATAGGGCAGTCACCCTCAAGTCACCCAGATACCTCACAGAGAAACTCAGATCCTCTGGCAGACAGCACATCACCGGAAGCCAGGACGTGTGCCGTCTTGAAATCTGCCAGTGCAAAAAGGAAAGGACCAGAAAACAAGCCTTCTCTGTCTATGCCTCGAGACTTTGCAACCTCCCCCATCAGCATTAGACTCGCCCCACCCTCCTACAATTCAGAAAATAACTCAAGACCACCCTCTTCAAGGAGTCTCTGCTCCTCAACACATAGACCATCATGTTGTCCCCGCGCCACGTGACTCGATAGACAGTGTCTGCCCCTGTCCTCCCCGCCACACTGTATAGCTGTACTCCTCCTCTGTGCCTGTCTGTATCCTACTATATCTTTTTGTTTTACCTCTGAAAAGTGCTCCGTTATGCATCTGTACTGTTGTATAGCTCTGTGAAGCGCTCCATTGCTTATCGAAGCTAGGGCTGTGCTCAACACATGCCATAATAATAATAATAATAATAATAATAATAATAATAATAATAATAATAATGTAATCACTACATTGAGCCAGCTAATATCTGCCTTATGCCCTTTAATTGCTTATTGAATCATCTTATTTAGGTACCAATACCAGGGAGGTGAGTTACTTCCCAAAGTGGTGCGCTTTTGGGTTTTTCTAAACGGATTCAAGGTTAGGCAGGAGACTGGTTTTATATGGCAATGTTTTCTGGAATCCCGTTGAACAGGAACAGAATTCTTTGCAAGTGCTAGATGTCCAGATGCTGGGAAACTCCAGTCCTAGGTACGATTTGCTAAGTGTATGACGTTAGTCTTCAAATATAGTGAACTTTGGCCAAGGGTAGATGGACTGGAAAGTAAATATTGAACAGTATTTTTAAAAGATGCAAACATCAGGTACAATTCAATGAGGAGAGATTGTGAATGGGGGTTATCAAGCCTCATCTCATCTCTCCTGTAGACAGATACACGGTGCAAAGGAGTGCAGATTTCAATGGGCTCACATAGTTTTTCAGGAATTCTACACGAGCATTATAGCTATTAATATGTCAAAGGAGGAATGATGTCATTGGAGATAGATTTGATTTTTGTAGGGCTTATAATTAAATGCAAGTGAGCTGCAGCCCTTTGAATACAGGCCCATAAGGATGTCTTTGGGTCCCTGGTAAAGAATAGAGTCCAGCAGGTGATTTACAGGCCTCTGCACGAAGCAAGGAGTCCTAGGAAGGCAGATGGAAAACATGCATTTTGTAGGATTCAATTGAAGGGTGTCATCTACTATATATTTATCTTAAGATAATACTTCTGGTGAAGGATAATGTGCGTGAATGTTGACTTGAAAAACATTCGGCCTCTATAGTGCAAATAGTGTTAAAATGGATGCCTTACCCTGTACTGTGTTTAGTACCCAGCGAGGTTTGGCAAGATGCCTTTGTGCTCGAAATGAACAGCTACCAAACGACAGCCCTGCCTCCTGCATCACAAATGGATCTTGCACATTTTTACCCACCTATCTGGCGATGTCACTTCCTTCACTCCAACCCTTTTCTTGTGTCACCCCCAATTTAAACACTTGACACAGCCTTCGGGGATATTGCTGTGCCTTCTAGCACCCATCTCACCTCCCCGGCCACCATTTCTTCCTTTGCATGGAAGAAACATGAAACATCCCATTCTCTCTTCCTGTGCTTCTGACTGAACAATGTCCATGTTTATTTCCCAAGGCCTGTCATTGTAACATTGGGCATTTCCCCTTACAAAACAGGTTGTTCACCCTTTAATATCTGCTTTTCTGCTTTTCTGAATCTAACCCTCGCAAGCTGTTTTGTCCATGCACATGCTGTCATGTTAATATGGTAAGGCCTGAAGCCCACAAATCTCCATTGGTTTACCCTGAATGTTACTTATTAGTACTAATATACTAAATCTCACACACACAGGATGTGCTACAATCTTAGCATCTGTTGAAACTCGTGGCACACCATCTCTGTTAAAACTAGTGGCACACCATCTCCCTACATCAGGCACGATTATATTGCCTTTTTCAAAGAGGAAGAAGGACAACTAATTCAGACTGTGAAGATAGCTTAAATTCTATGCATATCTTGAACCCTCCAACCAAGCGAAGGCCCCATAAGTGAAATACCGCATATGGATCCATATGCAGGTTTACAAGTTGGTTGTTTCAGCATTACAAGCATAATTGTTGTATATTAGATCACATTTTATGCTTTTGGCGTTTCATACTTTCACACTTTATTTAACGCATCATGCACCATTTCTACCTTACTCTGCACCATTCTACCCAGTGGGAAAGAGGGAAAGAGAGAGAGAATGAGACTCGGAAAGAGTGACAGGGATAGACAAAGAACGACAGAGAGGGACATAGAAAAAAGAGAGAGTGAAAAGTAGTTATAGAGGGGAAAGAAGAAATTATAGATGAGGAAATTCAGAGAAGAGAAAGAGAGAGAAAAAGAACAAGAGAAGAGAGAGAGACAGACAGGCAGACAGACAGACAGACAGACAGGGGTAGAGGGACTGTGACAGAATGGGAGATTGTTCCTGAGAAACAGTCTAACTGGGATCAATGACTAGGACAAAGGAGAAGGACTAAACCAAAACAATAGAATGATGGAGAAGGACAAGGATGAATGTGGAGGACTTGGAGGAGGAAGATGATGAAGGGGAAGAGCAAAGATGGAGAAGAGCTAAAATTAAGGAGAAGGATTAAGACAAATAAAGTGTTGGGGACATGTCTAGGAGGATGTGCTAGGCAAAAGAGGAGTGCAAAGTTAAAGGAGAAAGGCTACGATGAAGGATTGATGAATGTAAATTCAATGAAGAAGTGGCAGGAAAAAAGAGAAGGAATATGATGAAATCAAAGGACTATGACAGAGGATTGTAACCTAGGAAAAGGACTATAATGAAGAAGGACTATGATGAAGATCATGATGAAGGACTATAACAAAGGAAAAAGGCTATTGTGAAAGAAATGGCTATGATGAAGGACAATGACTAGGACTAAGGACTTTGATAAAGGAGAAGGACTAGGATGAATGACAAAGATCATGACAATGGACTATGATGAAGGAGAAGGACCAGACCACAGAAATATATAATAACTGAGAATAACTAGTATGATGGATTAGAGGGATGTAGAAGGACTATGATATGGACTACTTTGAAATATGTGGATAAAGGAGTTTGATTAAGAAGAAGCATGAGGACGAAGGACTATGAGGAGGTGAAGCAGTATGATAATTGTCTAAGGTGAAGGAGAAGGACTGTAAAAAAGGAAAAGGACTCTGATTAATGAGAAGGGTCTGAGCAAAGAAGAATGACTATGACAATACACAAAGGACTATACTGGAGGAGAAAGACTATGACATTGAAGGTTCATGAAGACTATTATGAAGCTCTGTAATATAGGACAATGATGAATATGAAAGACTAGGACAAAAGACTGTGATAAAGGAGTGGAACTGAGATGAAGGACTATGGTGGAAGAAAAGGACTATGAAGAAGAACTTTGAGAAAAGAGAAGGACCAGGAAAAAGAAGAAGGACAATGACAAAATACTATGATGAATGAGAAGGAAGACTACGATGAAGGAGAAGGACTGTGATGAGAAGAAAACTATGCAAAGGACTATGTTGAAGGAGACACAGTATGACAGCCAATGATAAAGATGAAGGACTAATACAAAGGACTATGGCGAAGGAGGACTATGAGAAAGATTTATGGAGAAGAAGATGGACAAAAGATAATGACTGTGCTGGTGGTCTATGCTGAAGGAGAATGTCTATGAGGAAAGAAAAGGACTGGCGTGAAGGTCTACAAGAATGGTGAGCAGTATCAATCTGTGATGCAAGAAATGCATCACAGGTTTCCAGTTGACTGCAGGCTTCCAGTTTACCTGCAAACCAAATATTCAGCTTCTCAACACTATTTCTTAAATGTGAAAAGTCAGTATACCAGGCAGAAATGCAGTCAAGAATACAGGGGACCCGAAACAGAGGAGCAGCTGCTTAGGGTATTTGATCAATCAGTTATTTTCCATTTTCGTTATGTGGATCTTCAGTTTCTTCAGGGCATAGACAATCTCTATTTGGGGGTTGATTGTGTTCAATGCACAACTCATCATTGATAATGAAGTTGTCAAGATTATGCTCAGACCAGGAGATGCAATGGTAGGTTTGAGTCTGTAGTTCAGTATCAGGCCGAATGCCTTCTTTGGTGGCATCCTTATCAGTGAGTATGCTAACACGTTGAGTCCTTATCAGTGAGTATGCTAACACGTTGAGTCCTTATCAGTGAGTATGCTAACACGTTGAGTCCTTATCAGTGAGTATGCTAACACGTTGAGTCCTTATCAGTGAGTATGCTAACACGTTGAGTCCTTATCAGTGAGTATGCTAACACGTTGAGTCCTTATTAGTGAGTATGCTAACACGTTGAGTGGACATGAAAATGTCCCGAGATACGACTATGATTAATTACTCTAGAAATAAAATGTGAGGCACAAAGATTAGATTGCATTTTTGTGAAGCGTTGTGATGATAGATAGGAGCACAGACAAATGAATGAGTTGGCCTGGTAACACATTTGAATGGGAGATATTTGAAGGAGATTTGCATTGGACACTGCATTTCCTTACAGGAGTGAAGGTCTGTCCAAATTAAAGCTTTGCCATCATCTCCTTCTAGATCTCTATTCTTGGTGGGGATTTGACAATTTGTTGGAAGCATGCCTCTAATCTGCAGTGCTTTGAACCCAGAAGAACCGAGAATGAAGCACCATATAAATCCCATGGGATCTGAGAGCAAATGGATATCGGGGGATGAGGCTGAATGGCCAGTCCATATTAACATGTCTGGCATTCTCAACAGAATGTGGCTCATGAGGTTGCTTTTTGTCAGGCAGAAATATATTTTCTCTAAGATTCTCAGCATGAGACTGATAATGGGTTAAGACACGTCTTCCACTTTTCATGCTGTTGGGCACCTGATTTAAAAAGTGGTGGATGTGAAAGGATGTATGAATGCTTGTGTTGTTATGAGTAAGTGTGTGATGGTGGGTGCTCGTGTGAATGAACAGCAGGTGCATGCTGTGTGTTGTTGTGTGTGTTTCTGTTCTGGTCTGTGGAGTAGATTTTGGCAAGTGAGGGGAAGAGGGTTGTACAACAGAGGCATTTTAAATATGCCTTTGCTGCACAATCCCCCTCTCCACTGGCCAAAATCAGCTCTCTTTCTGAGGCATTGTGGGGCCGAGGGGACAGGGATGGGATTTTTTTACTGGACATCAATGATAGATGTCTAGTAAACAATACCATACCTGCCCGCTGACACCCCCTCCCCCCCAGCGCCCCGCATATACACATAATCATGTTGAATGTGTGCATGTTTTAGGTGCTGCGGGGCCCAAGGGACTGATATGGTATTTTGTTACTGGACATCTATGATAGATGTCTAGTAAACAATACCATGCCTGCCCTCTGGGCCCCCCAGCACATGACATACACACCTTGTATACAGATATAATCACGTTAATTGTGTGTGTGTGATAGCTGTTGTGGGACCAAGGGAACTGATATGATATTTTGTTCTGGGCATTTATGATAGAAACCTAGTAGAAAATGCCATGCCTGCGTCTGCCAGCACCTTGCACGCACACAGTTGATTGTCTGCCTGTGAGGCACTGGCCCACCAGGGGGCAGACATGGCATTTTTACTGGGCATGTAACTACCAGTAAACAATGCTATGGCTGTCCTCTTGGATCCTAGTCCCTCACACACACACAATCACATTCAGAATGAACGTGATTATGTGTGAGGCGCTAGCCCACCAGTGGGCAGGCATGGCATTTTTTACTGGGACTCTGTAAAACACAAACATGATCAGTGTTATTATGTGGCTGGAGTGGATTTTTGGTGCAACCAGTCTAGCAATTTCTCACTGTGGTATAACATTTTGTGTTGGGCATCTTTGATAAAGTAAGCATAAGTGTTTTTGTGTAGCTAGACTGGCATTGTTTTAATGCAGCCAGTCTACCCATTACTTACTGTTGCATTACATTGTGTTTTGGGCATCTTTGATAACACAAGCATGGTTATTGTTAATATATGTCCGGACTGGCATTTTGGTGCAGCTATACTAGCAATTTCATACTGTTCCATGACATTTTGTATTTGGAATATTCAATAGAGCAAGCATGATATGTGTTATTATGTAGTTAGACTGGCATTGTGTTGCAGCAAGTTTGGTTATATTTTTGCACTGTGGCATGCATTTTGATAAAGCCTGCGGGAGTATGTTGTGGGGGTGCTGGCCTAAATTTGCAGAACCAGCATGGACATATTGTCTTATAGTATCATTAGTGGCCTTATGCACAAAGCAAACATGAGTATGTTCTTATATGGGAATACTGGCATATATTGGTGCAGCCAGTATGGAAATGTATGGGCACAGCCAGCGTGAAAATGTTTTTATACTTGCACATATCATGGGCAAAGGCATCATCAAAATATTTTGGAGAAATTCTCCTGTGCATGTTGGTGACTTGCATCCATTGGATTTTTTTCATGATTTACTCTTCAAAACCAATTGCAAACTGTTTGCCTTTTTACCCAATTTGTCAAAAAAATGTGCTATAAAATGCACCTTTTTAACCCATTTTAAAAAAACATTATTGGGGAGAACCCCCACGAATCCCGCTAAATTGGTTTGGCTCCCTCATTACTCTAACTCACATATTTGGGGGAAATATTTATGCCCCTCCACCTAAACAATTCACCAGCTGCCACTGCCTATATTTGCCATTTGTCACTTAAATGGTGCCTCCTGATGGTTTCATGTCCATAGGTAATAACTCGAACGACAAAGACTGTTAAAGGTTCTCGTTTCAACGTCAACTTCCAATTTTTAAAATTAATTGCAGTTTTAAGGTCAACTTTGAAAGTCAAACCTTTTTTCAAAAAATGATCCCCATTTATTTTTTTTTATTTTTTTTATATTGCACTTTCTCTCTGCTTGACTACACAATTTCCCTACATTTCTCTCCCAGTTAATATGTTTAGGTTTGGCTAATAGTGGAGCAAAAGATATTGCTATGAATAGTGATAGACGGAATAGGGGTATGAATACACATCCGATTTAGGGATGTATTACTAGTCCCTTCTTTTGTGTATTTCGGGCGTTGTGCTTTCATGTAAAGCAACATTTTATATATCCCTTAGTAACAATTGGTTGCCTATGCTGTCAGTGTTTTAATGTTTTTTATTTTATTTTAACTAGCTTGGTGACACCATAAAAACAAATGCAGTGCAGGGACTTCAAAACCCCTTATCTATATGGATAAGGGGTTTTGCAGTTCCTACCAATCGGAAACATAGAGCCCCTGTGCTGCTAAATAATTGAGTTCAAAGTGGGGTGCTCTAAGGCCTCCCTCCTCCCATGGCCGGGTCATGGACATACAACCCATTCGGACCCCCTTATTGCCCCACACAAAAGATGTACATAATGATTGCAACTCCTTAAACAGTATCCTACCAGGCCAAACCTGGTACAATCGTTTCGGGAGTACCAGCATTTTCACAATCCAGAGGCATCCCATCAGCGACATCGGGACCCTACACCAGCGTGTAATTTTGGACAGACTAGGAGAACTGGTTGCAAGATTTAAATGACTTTATAGAAAGTTGGCATCCAGTGAACTCTGCGGCCTCGAGAGCGCTCTGGCAAACAATACAGTTACATGGAAATATAAAGAAAAACAGCATCATCAGTGACATCATTAACATAGGGTATTACATTAGCACAGGATTGGTTGGGGAGCGACGTTACATGTTTCTTTAGGCGCTGCTTTCTCCAGATAGCGGGAGGGTGAGCGTCACAAGGTCCAGCTGTCTGTGTCCAGGAGGCGTGACGGTTGGGTCACGGCGAGGTAGAGTTGACACTAACTCAGCTGGCATGAGAAACTACCACTAGACATATAATAAACAACAATCATTAGTATACCTTTGAGTAAATCTTGAAAATCTATAAATTGCATACACATGATTCCATCATCTTTCATTGGGACTTTGATGGGGTACAGGGTTTAGGGGGTTTGTCTTCCGTGATAACCTAGGCAACTGGGTGGGTCTTAAGCCATCAAGGCGAGTGGGGAGTACAATGACATATGTTAGTTTTAGGCCCGATATACTGTGACAGAGGTCTGGTTTTAGTGGGGGCATTCTGGGGTGGGCTGCACATCAGGGTCACACTTCTGGTACATCAAGAGAATACCGTAGGAGGGCACAGGGTTACATCAGCAGTCATTTCCCAACAGCGGGGGTAGGAGGGTAAGAGCAGGTTTGTAGAGATGGATTAGCTACAAGTCATGGCTCAAGCCGGTTCACACACAGGACAGTGATCTCAGAGGAAGAGTGAGAAGATACATTCTGTTATTTGTTTCAATTATCCCCAGCGCATCCGTGTGAAAGGGATTTGCTAAGCTTCAGACAGTTAGAGAAAAGATGGGGGCTATGAGCGCACTGTTCGCAGCGCTGCAGAGGGGAGAGAAGCCTTTTCGTATTATCGGAGTGAGGCCTAGTCCAAAGATAGAGTCGAGGGCGCACAAAATGGAAGCCAAGGGTATCCCGCAATAGCCCCACTTATGCAATGTTAGCATAAGGGCAATAGAGGCGTCCCCCGCTAATGCGTGAGCAAGTGATCCATGTCGTGCAGAATGTGCGAGGGGGGTCCAAACGACCCCTCACTCCCACACAGTGCCTCATACTTGCAACTTGGTTCAGGGATATTGTCTCTTTCGCTGACCTATTAATAATTATTCCCCGATTCCTGAAAGAGTTGTATATGACCCGTAGCTCATCTCCTTCCGATTGCCGCTGTGCAGCGTCCGTCAGTGGGAACATCTCTGACTTGTCTCTGTTGAGATGTAGCCCAGAATATCTCTTAAATTCCTCCACCGTCCACCAACACTGCATCCCTTGCTGTGTTCTTTATATGAAGCAGGATATCATTTGCATATGCAGGCCACCCAACCTCAACCCACTACAGGCATGCCGCAATCGAACCAAGTCGGCCAGAGGCTCTATCACAAGGGAAAACAAAAGAGGAGAGAGAGGGCACCCCTGTTGGGTGCCGCCCTCTAGTCCAATGACTATGCTGTCAGTTTAATACAAATTCCTGAATGCTGAGGTATTTTGCTCTACTTTTTGTGTGCCCTTTTGATGTGAAGTATTTCAATTACTTGTATTGCTTCTGGCTGTCCTTTTGTCATGACATGAAGTTTAATTGGGGCTTTTGAGACTGCAGTGCACTTGACATTTATGACTATTGGCTTCACCAATTAATTGTTTTTAAATGTGATAATGCCTCCTGTCAAATTCATTTTTGTGTCTAGTGTTGGTCCTTGATAAGGTATGCTTGGTCACACTACAGAGTCCTGCTTTAAGTCACCTCTCTTTTGCACATCATCTTTGAACATGATTCCGTTGCTGGCATGTTTTACGAGAAGCAGGTGCAAATATTCTCTCCTGTCTTGTAACCTATAGATACATTTTTGAAAACTGGGTAGCTATGGGTGGAAACGCCACAGTTGAGAAAGTCAAAAATAAAGTAAGTGACAAACACTGAATAGATTTTAGCAGCTTTTCTGCCAGGATAGAGATGGCTGACGTCCATTGTGTATGCTTCCTGTTCACAGAAAAATGTCAGTTTAACTGACTGTTTTCTACTCTGTGCAATGGGATAAATCTTACACATACGGTGTCGAATGTGAAGAATGGGTGGAATTCTACCCTATAAGGTTTCGGTATAATATACTGTGGACTTTTTAAGAAATGACGTTAGGTAATTCGAGCCTGCCCTACTGAGGAATACTCATAGAAAGAATTGTACCCATTTCCTACCGGTAACCTTCATTACACCTAATCCTACTCTTCCTCCTCCCAGTACTTATTCCATGAAGGCCATTTGCCTCACGCAGAGATTCACCAAATTCCAATCTATCTTTTTGCTTCAACCCCTCCCTCCTATAAAAGTGCTGGCTTATCTTCAATATTCCTGATATATCAACATGTCGTATTGACGTGCTCTGTACCAGGGAGGTATGAAGATTGGTAGTACTGTGACAAGGTAAGTTTAATGTATATTATTGGTAAGCATTTGGGACATTACCCATCTCTGATGGCTAACAGAGCCGAGCTGTCTGTGACATCTGCCGCCCATTGAGGTTAAAACTGGGGCAGTCTTTTCCCGGCCTGTGGAAAGCAGCTCTAGTCAGGACTGCCGAGATTTAGAAGGGTTCCATCTCGTCTTGGTTTCCTGTGAGGGCCTATGCCTCTCGTTAAAACAGAGCAGCCTTGACCAGATGAGGCCTGGGAGTGGGGCCTGAAGCTCTGATATGGTCGGGACCTCTGGGGTAGGGGCCGTGCTCTGCATCTAAGGGTATCTTCCCACTTTTCCTGTTCCAGGACTTTATCCACTCTATCTTCCAGGTCGTCCCACAAGAAATTTTCTCTCATAAAGGTAAGATGTAAGGCCTCCGATCATTGACCACTGTCTGTTTTTCAATCATGGACATGCACCTGCCTCCTGGCTGCAAAAGAAGACCATTGGCAATGGTCTTTGCCAATACCCTATCAAATGGCAAGACTGATAGGACGTCTGCTTGAAGGTGCATTGTTTCAATTAATTGAAATGTTTGGAGTCTTTGAGGAAGGATTTAGCCATGTGAGGCATAGATGCGCAATTTCATAGTCAGATGTACGCTTTAGAAATTATTTTAAATAGCCATGTCAACCTTATAGTATGTTGCATTCCTTACTGAAGCTTCATCCTTCAATTACATGTAGGGCCTTCCAGTCAGGGTTGACAACAAAGAGTCAACCTCATATCAAACAGGGAGCTTTTCATTAGATCCCAAGGAGCACAAACTTTTCATGAAGCAGGAGACCAAAATCCTTTTGCAGTCTCTCCATTCTTTCAAAAGCTTCTTTTTGGCTGCAGGGCTAACAGGCGGGCTTCTTTTCATGTCCTCTGGTAATTGCTGAACCTTTGGGTTATCAGCCAAATCAGGAGTCTGATCTTTAAATTTAATGCAGGCTCTCCTGGATGACAGTACCTCTCTTAAGGCTCTCTGATCAGTGGCTTGAATTGGGCTGCTCTCCTGTCACCCCTTCCTTTTTTTCTACCCTGGGGTGACTCCAAAGCTTTGTCCAGGGTAAGCTTATGTTGAGCTGTGGAGTAAAAGATCCAGTATGCAATTACTGTTTTAATACTCACAAAACTAGGGATACCCAACACTTTGGGAGAGAACACGGTCCCATAAAATGAGAGAATTGTAACCCCTTCTTCCCTCCCATTTTGCCCCCTCCACAGGCTGGTCATGGAAGGAGATGAGGGGGTATGGATCCAAATGCCATCCTCCCCACTCCACAGTAAAGTAAGGTATGTTCTGCCAGCACATCTCTGTGCTGTCACATGGATGCGCCCTTACTTTACCTGTTCCTCTGGTCCTATCTGCTCTGCTGGGAGCAGGCTCTGTGCTGACCAGGCCTCTCTGGCCCAGCTTGTAAGGCCCAACAGATTGATACGGACTCGGTCCCCTTGATCCCCCACTGCCCCTTTCCGGTGATCTCTGATTCCAGCAGAAAAAAACAATTGGACGTTTGAATGTAAGGAGCCTCCTTTATAGGAGGGAGGGGGTGAAGCAAAATGATGGATTGGATTTGGTGAATATCTGTGGGAAAGCAGGTGGACTTCATAGAGTAGGTAGTGGAATGAGGAAGAGGGATGTGGGGGTAATGGTGGTGCTCACACAGTGGAGGTCTAGCATTCTTTATCATACTATGCATAAACAAATCCATGACATCAACAGAACACACTATAGCTACCACAGGCCAATTATCAATCTATTTACCGCGTAAGGCAAAGGTCGGATATCATGGAGGGGTAATATATTAAAACATGATTCCTATGTTTACATATCATTGGTATTATATGATCCTTCATTTTTATTTGGTACACTCTAAGGCACTGTGTATGACTGATTGCTTGTATTACAGAAACTGGATTACGAGGGAGTGCAGGCGTATACCCTGGTAATTACAGCAAGAAATGATGCCGAACTGCATGGAGCCGTGTATGGGAACAGTTCAACTGCCACTGTCTACATCCTGGTTGGAAATATTAATGAAGCTCCAGTGCTGACACAAACCAAATATGAGGTCAGCGTTCCAGAGAGCCTAAAACCAGGGACAGTCCTTCTGACTGTCAAGGCCTCTGACCCAGATGTATTCCATACACCAGCATTAAGGTACACATCTCTTTAGCTCTATTCTGGCTCTTGTGGCAAGCACATTTATATTAGCACTATTAGAGGGTGTTATTCATTTGTTTAAAACAGTGAAGTAATTGCTAGTTACATCTTAGAGATCGGCAGTAGACTTGTGAAGATGTATTTCCCTGCCATACATTGATTCATTTATTAATAAAAAGCACAGGGAAAGCAATGCATCTTTGGCACGGAAATGGTTAAAGAATGTACCATTGATAACAGAGTGGAGGACACAGTTCCTTTACAATTGGTGGGAGAATGTGACTTGAAGACCAGATATTGCAAGGGAAGGTGGAAACATAAACCAGGGACAAGGAGAGGACAGAATGATATAGAACGGGATGGTGAAGTAAGTCCTAACGATGGAGGGGTGATGGAAAAGTGCTGTAGAGTTGTCCATGAAGGGTAGCAAGAGAGGAAAACAGGGTGATGCAGCAGAGTAGAGTGCTAGGAAACGTGTTCTTCAGAAAGAAGGGGAGCTTGAAGGTTGGAATTAAATAGTGGTAGAGTAGTACAGAGAGGGAGCGGAAGAGCATTCGAGAGTAGGGGCGCGAGGAGAGAGAGAGAGGAAAGGAGAGGGAGCACAGGGGGTTCAGTGGTGGCAAGGACGTTACCTGAGGATGAATTTAGCAAGCGAGGAGGACAGTGGGGAGTGAGATGAGCAGATAGGTAGGGTGGTGTGAGTCCATGGATAGTTCTGAAGATGAGAAGAAGTTTATACTTAGTAATTTGTATCATAGATAGCCAGCCAACCTGGCAACGGGCATAGGCGGTAGAGGGAGAAAGGTTGAAAAGTGTGAGGACCACGAAGTTGAGGACTTTGTCCATAGGTGAACAAGCATAGCTGGGAAGGCCATAGAGGAGACTGTCACCACAGTATTTAGAACTAGAAAGGACTTAGGAGAGATTTGCTGTTTAACAGTATCGAAAGGCGGAAGATGACAGATTTTTCTGATATTTAGGCGGTTGAGGAGGTTAAATACGCCCTGCAGTTGACCTTTGTGGGAAGACATTTTACAGATAACCGTTCAGACGGCTTATTTTGTTTTGAAAAAAAGGTTAGTGCCATGGAGATCTGGATTCAAAATGTTCACAACAGACTTCAATTCTCAGAGTTGTAGAATGTTTTTCCTGAAAGTGAAGTTGGTTACAGATACTTTGTCATAGTATCTCCACAACTGTAATATTTATTTCTCCAAATAAGGTAAAGATCGTCTCATAGTAACCCACGCAAGCACTGTTTTCACGTATTAAAAAAGGTCTTTGTACAAGTCTGTTTCAGTTTTCTACGTCAATTTGGTCATCCTACAATGTTTAAAAAGTAAAATGTGCACGGGAAAGTTGCATGAAGAAATAGATTACTATGTAGTTTCTGTTTGTTTGCAATGGTATATTTTTAGGTCTGTTTTAAGAGTGCACAGCTCTCTGATGGCGCATTTAAGAGTGTAGCATAGAAAATTATTCAAAAGGGGCGTTATGTGTGGCAAACGCCACCGAGCTAGATAGAGCACAGTTGCATCTTGTGTCCTTGTTTCTCTGGAAAAATAATGTATTCTGTCGTAAATGTGTTGATCACTGAGCTCATCCAGCAGACAGATGCTGTGCAGGGTGCCTGCCTGCTGAGACAGTGAAGGCCTGCAGCCTCTTGAATATGAAGGGGCTTTTTTGTGACAGAAAGGGAGGGGAAATACCCTTGGCCCTGAAAAATTAGGTCAGAAGAATAGTTGTCAAGCAGGGCCACACATTGGACCACTTGCTGACCAAGCCAACCACTTACATTTGCAGCTGGCCAGCCTGTCCTGCTCCTGACTAATCTGCGCACCTGGAAGAAATCACGCCTACGTGGCTGTGTACCACCCCCACCTTCTCAAAAAAGAGAAGGAGGCAGGGGGGGGGAATCTCCTGACCACAGGCAAATTAGATCATCCTTCTTTGCGTATTATGATGAAGCTATGTTAATGTAGCTATAACTACAATTATGAATTCTTGAAGGAAATGTTTTGCTTTTTATTTATTAGGTTTTTCAAATAACATGTGTCAATGCTGGACATCTTAAAATCCAAACAGTCTCTTCAAAATCTTAATTTGATCGCATGTCTACATACGTTTTATTAACATGCACCCCCCGCCCCTTTGTCACCACACTCAGCGGTCCCATGTCTTAAAATTGCGGCAAAAATGGCTGTGAATACAAAATATTGCAGCAAAAAGGCTGTGGTTTTTTGTGCCACAATCATGTAAAGGATGAGGGGGACACCCCCACAAACCCCGGACCCATTATACCATTTAAGGAGAGCGGGGGGGCACCCCCGCAGCCCCTGCACCCCTTAAATGGTATAATTGGGTACACTTTACCGGGTCAAAACAAAGCATTTTTCCCACAATTTATTTTACCAGCGACACTTTTGCCGTGATTTTATTACCTGATACTCAGTGTGACATGTAATTCCATTAGGCAACACCTACACTTTCTAATCCTATATCCTCCTCTGTTTCATTTAGGAACCTTCCAAACCTGTATTCTTATTGATGTGATTGTCTTGTTTAACCTCAGTCTCTCCATCTCCCAATTTGTATTTGACTTGATTGCTCCCCTTTCTATACTTCTGTCGAGCCTTCATGTGGCTGTGTTGTGATCCATACCGCCTGTTCCATGTTTTGCACAAAATGGATATCATTCAATCTCTACATTCTGCCCAGATTCAGCGAGCCAGGCCATCAGTTTATTCCATATAGTCCAACGCTTACGCTTTTTGCAGCCACTCCTGCTTGGTTGGAAGAGTCCATCTAAACATCTTCTAGCAGTTAACAACAAATATGCAGTAAGCACCTATTTTCATTTTCTCCCTCCAGGATCCCAAATAAAAGCAGCAATGGGTGGAAACATCTCATTACCCCGTGTGCCCACTTGATCTATGACATGAACTCCACTTAGTATCTTTGGATCATTCTGCACTTCCACCATATCTGAAAATATGATCCCTTGTCTCCACAACATCTCCAATTGGCATCCCACACCACAAGTACATTTCTGCCAATCTTACTGGACTAAGATGCCACCTATGGAGGAGTGTAATACTCTGTAGTTTGAATGTTTTAGATATTGAAGACTTATGCGTTCTTTCAAAAATCTGGTTCCACACAATATAAATAGTCACGATTCTCATGACTTGCTGCCACTGAGGTCTGGTACTTGATGTATCATTAACTTTAAACACTAGGATTGTCTTCTACAGAGCTGAGATCAGTCCCCTGTTTTCTGGGAATCAATCCCGAATCCTCTAAAATGGGGCCAAGAGTCTAGCAATGGCCTTTCTCAATCTTTCTTCTGAGAGTACTCCATCCCGTTACAAATAATGGAAGACAGATAGTCTTGCAATCCCTAAAGCTATCTCCAATCCTGAAAATTGCATGACCCGCTTCTGCCTCCAGAGTTGCCCCACCCATTCTATGCCAACCTCACAGCTTTTTAGGAATAGCAAAGCCTCTGGGATATCAACTAGGAAAGGTGGGTCCCATATACAACTAAGCAGTGATGGCCACAAGGTCGGGCATTTAACCACCCCCTTGTTTCCGCATAATTCCCAGAGAGGCCCTAGGGAAGGGTGATTACAAACTCTCCTTGGGATTGAGCCTGTGGGACCAACAACCACTTTGCCACTTTTACTGGGAGCAATAGTACATTTTCTGTCACTACCCACTGTGTTTTCTCTTTAGATTTTACTTAATCATAAATTACACATAGCTGGGATGCTAAATAATATCCTTCTATATGTGGGAACCCAGACCTCCATGAACATTGGGCAATATTAAACACCCACATGGGATTCTAGCTCTTTTATTCCTCCATCAGAATCTTGTAAAGATTATCTAATCTTCCCCAAGAGCTGCGTAGATACTAGCACTGGGAACATAGTGAAGAGACAAAAGCCTGGGTAAGGCATTAATTTTCATGGCAGTTAACCAGCTCATCCGGCTGCTTCCATCTTTCCAAGTCTTGCTGGACCTCATACAGCAATTGATGTAGGTTTTTGCTCGCCCATATCTTAAGGCATCTCAATTTTCCTTTGCCGATCTGTAAGGAGAGATGTTTCAACCCGTCTGATATTTTGTCATCCCGATGCCCTGTAGGAAGAATTCTTGACTTTCTGTAATTGATTTTATACACTGACTATGAACCATATGTTTGTAACACCTCCAATAGTCCTCCAAGGGGTGCCCTGGGATATGCCGGACAGAGCGGAATATCATCCCCAAAGTGGCTTACTTTATATTCCTGACCCTGGATTGTTATACCCTTTAATGTTCTGAGTTTGCCTGATGATTGTCACCAGAGGTTCAATACTCAGGGCCAAAAGTAAGAGAGACAGGGGCAGTGCTGTGTTGTTCCTCTCTGAAGCTATTTTGTATGAGACATGATCCCATTCATTCTCACATTTGCCTGGGCAAGAAAATACAAACTGACCAGCTAGATCTTTTAATTTTGCCAAACCTAAAGGTTACTATCACAGGGGGGGCACTGTTGCATGGCAAACAAGATGGCCGCCACCTGAGCGCTCCAGCGACGGGATCAAAATCCTCTCGAATATCCTGCGCTTTGCGGCCCCGGTCATCCCCCCGGAGCTGAGCTATACATCTATGAAAGTAGGGGGCATCGCTTGAACCTAGCGACAACCCGGGTTGGGGGCCCTCTGAGCTGTGCAGGGAGAATCAACACAGTATCCCTCTGCCCTGGTCTCAGCGAGGCCTGCTGGGGGAGGGGAAAATCTGACAGCGACTTGTGGGAAGCAGAATAACCGCAGCAACCAAAGGTGCGGGACATCAGGAGGGCTAACATGGGCACCCGATCCCCATAATTGTGAGGAAGGCAGAGTCGCACAGCTTGGAACTCATGAAGGTGGAGTAGCCGCCACGTGGCAAGCTAATCCTTCCCCCTTTGGGGAGACCCACTCTGTACCAGAGTGCTGGAGAGGGGACAGAAACATGGCAGACACCAACACGGGGCCTGACAACAACTGAGGTGATCAGCTAATTGGGATTCAAGGTGAGATCCTCCCTGCTGCTATACATATCAATAGAGGGTGGGGTGAACTAACGATCCTCTAAGACTGCCTGAGAACCAGCCCCTTACTTTAGCAATCAAGTTAACATGACTGGCTGAACACGCTTTAACAGATCCTTCTGCCTTAACTTGCGTGCCTTGGGAATACCAAGAAGGGAGTAAACACACGCCGCCACTGACTCTGAACGCTCAGCACTTGCACCAGCATCCTGCATACTCCAAAGCCACACGACACGGCCCATGCCCGAAAATAGCCCTATGCATCATGGTGGCTTTCACAAGTGGCTGTCTTAACGTTACGTCAGAAGGACTGATTGGATACCTGACCCGAAACCCTGCACACCTGCACCCCATCTGAGAAAGGAACAACTAATACCTCCTACCTTTATGGTCTGCCTGTGCAGTCCACGGCCCATTGCAGACTCCACTGCAACGACACACCATCTCAGCACAAAACAAACATTGCGCCCCGACACAACCTCAGCGTGCTACTGAATCAGCACAACATTGGAAGCGTGGTGTCTTCCAGAGGCCCCACATACTGAAACACCGTGGAGGCTTAAAGGCTCAGTCACTGAGACCGTGGAGGGCACAGAGGAGAGGCACAGCGACACAGAAGACATAGCGGGATACTGGAGGTGAAGATCTATGAGCGCACTACACAGACCCAGAACCATTGCATCGCAGACTCAACTCTGCTGACTGAATTAGTGTTATCCTGCTTCCCCCAGGCCTAGAAACCTTACAACAACAGCCCATATCGCCGTGTCCCGAGAAGCACTGCTAATAACTAACACCCTGCTGCACTTCTCCTGACCAACGGGCGCTCTTCACTGCGCGCAGGGATTGCGCTGTACAGTGGCCCTCTAACACTTTCCATCCCGCACGACACCCAGGTCACCGATATTCCACCTGTTATTATCCTACGTGAACGGGAAACTTACTGGGAACACACCAAATCCTCAGGCTGGATCCTGTAGGGCACCTGCCAGGAACAAATCAAAGTAACTTGGAGGATAAAGTGCATCAGAGACATATAGGCCCAGGCACTGAGACCCTGGACGGCACTGGAAAGGGACATGGCAACAAGACAAGTACGACAGGGCACAGGAGGAAGTGATCTACAGGCGCAGGGCACAGTCTTGGGACCACAGCATCGCAGACTCAGCCCCACAAACAGAATTTATGATATCCTGCAACCCTTAGGGCTGGGAATTATACAACAAAAACACCCATACTGTGGTATCCCGAGTGGCACTGAGAACAACTAAAAATCTTGTTGCACTCCCCCCTAGACGAGGGGCACATCCCTGTATGCGCAGGGACTGCACTATGCAATAGTCCTCAAATACACTTGACTCCTCAAGAACCTCATGCCTATTACCTGTATAAATCCCCGGTAAATTGAAATCTCACCAGAAGCATACCGAACTCTAGAATTGGACCCTCTGGGATACCAGCCAGGAATGGGTCTAAGTGACTCAGAGAGCAGCTGAGAAGGGGAGGGATATCGGATACAACAAACTGTAGGAGTAGTCCAGCAAGAGAAAGCCGCTGCGACAAGGATACCTTTCTCTGGCTGGAACGAAGGACACCAGGCATCCCTAAACACAGCTTCGTGCCTCAGCTGTAAATCCACTGATCCATATTACTACCATTAGGGCGACGCACTTGGGGGAAAAAAAGATATATCACTACGCCGAGGCCACGCAGAATACACACTTCCCTCACTGCCAGCACAACCCAGCAATCTACCCGAGAGAAGGGGCACGGAGACCATTGTACAATGATCAATCCTAAGAAACAGGCAACAATGGATCAATTTGCACCGACTGACAAGCCACAGCCTGCCACGTCCCTGGAACAGAGCCAAACTCTGACCCAAATAGATGTAGCGGCCCTAAACCAGACCTTGTTGGCCCTGAAGAGCAGCACCGATAATCTAGGAGTGAAGATCTACGCTCTCACATGCAAGGTCAACATCTTGGCCATCCAAATATATAAAATATGTGGTCATATGATGGAGGCAGAGCAAAGGATAGGAGAAGGAGAAGACAAAGTGACTACCCTGCATTGTGAAGTGGCTGAATTACAGCAATCCGTTAAGAAAGTGAGGGTGAAAAATGAGGATCTAGAGGATCGCTCCAGACGAAACAACATTTGTATACTGGGAATACCAGAGGCCACTCTGATCAAGAACATGGAGAAATTTGTGGAGAAACTGCTGGTGGAGATCCTAGGGGACCCGCCTCTCGTGAACATGTATATGGTGGAGCAAGCCCATCGATCACTGGCAGCGACCCCCCGCCCCCCGTGGGGCCCTGGAAAACCCTATTATTGCCAGAATCTTCAGCTACCGCAACAGGGAGATTCAGCTTTGCTCTGCTAGAAACAAGAAGGAATTGCGGTGGGGGTCCTCCATGATCCGACTGTTTCCAGTCTTCAGCCCATCGGTTCAGGATCAGCACAAGACCTTCCAATCAGTAAAGAATATCTTACGCAAAAAGGAAGTACAATACTCAATGATGTACACATCCAAACTTAGGGTACAGTACAATGGTTCAACAACCTTTTACACCTCACCAGAAGCACTTCCCCATGAACCTTCCTGACCCTGAGAGATCGCCGCGACACTTGCCCTGAGGGTGGACATATACACTGTCAAGATGGAGAGTTATTGTATGGCACCCTCTGTAACTTAAATCTAATGCTCCGGAGGGGCGACACATAGCGGCCGTTGCCACTAGGCGCGAACTAGCCGCCCTCAGCGCACCAATACCCGCAGACACTAAGGAATTTTTGTTTAATGTTAAAGTTGGATGTTAAGGGGTGGGGGAGGTAAGGTAGCCCGTAGGTTCATGGTTCTGGCCCGGGCGAGGATGGGTGGGTTTGGGGTTTGGGTTGGGGAATTTCACCCATGCCAGTTGGCATGGGTATTTAGGGGGAAGGATCGAGGGTCTGCAGGAGAAGGGGACATTCAATGTACAAAATGGCACGTGGTGACATAACAATGGAGTTTAATTGCACGACACAACCCAGCAAGGTCTGCAACAAGGGGAACCCTGTCTTATCACCTGGTGAGAAAACCTTATCACCAGGGAAGAAAACAGATAATATATTATCCATAATGTCATGGAATATACAGGGGTTCACCAATCAGAAACAAAAATGCCTAATAACTAATTTCAGCAAAACCATAAAGTAAACAAACTATGCTTACAGGAGACACATTTAGCCTGGGAAGCAGCCCTCCCTAGGTTAATGGGATGGGGCATTCATAGGTATGGCTCATCTTGCACTACACACTCCAGAGGGGTAGCGATCTATATACATGGCTCCTTGCAGTAGAAGCTACATGAACAGATTGGTGATGAAGATGGGCGGTACATCTTATTGGCAGGGGAAATCTCAGGAACAAAACTCTTACAAATAAATGTGTATGCGCCTAACACCGACTCTCCTGAGTTCTTCCACCAATGCGCCAAACACATTCATACATTTCTGGAATATGGTATTATTTGGATGGATGATTTTAATATGGCCCTTACATTAGAACTAGATAGGTCCTCCACTGCACAACATTCTCTACCTAGAGCTGCCCAAGCATGGTCGGCCATCGCTGACTATCATGAGCTACATGATATGTGGTGAGAGATACACCCTTTAGATAGGGAGTAAACCTTCTTCTCCGGCGTCCACAGTAGCTCATCCAGAATTGATTACATCGTGACCTCCGCCATGTGGACAGATTTGTGATAGAAGCTAACATACTCCCCCAAGCCCTCTCAGACCACTCACCTATCCTAATCGCTGGATTTGGTTACTGTATACGGCCTATCTGTGTGCATAACATTAATAATGAATCTAGCTAGTAGAAGAGTAAAAAAGTAGAAAAGAAAGATTGTATTTTAAAACACATGCCCAGATATAATGCTACAATATTAAATGTAAGCACAACATGTCAATTTAAAGCTGTATTTTCTGAAGTATGGATGCAGCTGGTGTTTTCCCCACTGAACTGAAAGGTCTGTGCCTTTGAAAATTTGAACTCAAGACCGTTGGCTGATGACCTCCAGGAGAAGAAGGTCTGGTTTTCAGTTATAAATACAAAGAATATACAAAGAATTAGATCAGAATTGTGGGATTTGCAGATAACACAGCCAGCAGAAATGACCTTTAAGGTCAAGTCTCCCCATTAGCTGTGCATTAGTGGCCAACAGAAATGGGCTAACTTGACCTCAAGAAATGGCTTTTTAGCATGTGTGTGTGTTTATAATATTCACTTAATGAGATACAGTTCCTTCTTCTTTTCTTTTATGCCTCTTGTGTTGACTGGAAAAAGACCCAGCCAACTTTTTATCTGTTGGTTTATGAAATAAGGACACTTCAATGTTGCCATCTCTATGAAAAATATTGAAGGAACTAAAAAATGCAATCCTCATGTTACCAAACGTTGAAGTGAACCTTAAGTAATTATTCAGGCAATTTTTACATATTAGAAATGTCTGTAAATCCTTTTGGCTATCTTTTCAAATATGCAATATATGATCCTTGAGAGCTTACATATCAAAACACAATCTTTGAAAAGGATTGGAATCTGAAAATATACATTCCTCCTCAAATAATTTCACAAAGTGATTTGCACAGTTGGGGCCATGTAATGCCCCAATTGATGTTCCCCTGATCTGTTTCTAAAATGTACCTTAAACAACATGTAATTGTTTTCTATGGCAATCTTTGCACATCTACCAATAAATGAACTAGGTACTTCATGAGGTTGTATGGAGGGTGGATGCCTATCATATAAAATCTTCAAATCCTGATCTCGTGGAATATTGGTGTGCATTGATTCTATAACAAAACACACTGTGAAATCCAAATCATGATTAAATTCCATCCCTGCCAACTGGCAAATCACATCACTTTAATCAAACAGAAATGATCTAATGCCTTTCCCCTCTTAGGATGGATGTAGAAACACAGTATTTTAGGTTCTTTAACAATAATGCCTGCTTCTAATGCCCCTTTGGTCAAGTTTTTACTTTTTTCTGCAATTGGTGATGCAGTGTCAAGAGACAGAAATGTATAAATTGAAATTTTTTCTAACAATATCATTGTTTCCTTATCATATTCTCGACAGGCATCTGATAGCCACAATACCTCAACCGTGATCTGTGCTCTTGATGATTACATCATCACATTCTTGTACTTCAGCAAGGTTGTTTTCTTTTTTATTTAAATTGTTGTTAGTAAATAGTCTCGTAGTTGTTAGCTTCTCCAGTAGTCTGTTAAGAACGACTTTCTCTAATGTGGTGCCTGGGTAGACATAGGCATAAAGGTTGGTTTATTTTTCAGTCCTTACCGATGTACTCATGACAGCACAGTCACTAGGTTATCATTACACACTAGGGATATTATCAGCACTTTCACTGATGCAAAAATGGGAAGCATGTGTGTGACATCAGAGAGAGTGTCACCTCCCAGATTGGAATATAGAAACTTAACAGGAAATGTTCTGCAGTTAAATTTGCAATGTCCAAAGACCCCCCTACCTTGTCCATCACTGATAATTGGATATCTACTAAAGCACAGGGCAGAAGGTGGATGCGGTGTACCCTTCACTTTGGGGCAGCAATTGATTAAGAAAAAACCTGTGAATTATTTTGCCTTGCCTCCTCTGCTCAGGAAAGTGAGGGGGAAATGTTTTTGTCTAGCACCTCCCACTCAGAAAAGTAGGGAATAGGTCCCCCTTGTCCTCTCTGGCTCCTATGCTCCTGCCTCAATGTACTTTTAAGAATAATGTCAGAAAGGAAAAGCAAGAACTTAAAATAGAGGTACTCCTAGAACAGGTAAGCTTTATTTATTTATTTATTTATTTTTTGTTTGCTTGTTAGGCGTTTATACCGGAAATAAATTCTGTTTCAAAGTGCCCACAGGGCAGCAGGGAGGGAACATGGGATAGCAGTACAATTAAAAACAAAGAGAAATACTGTGGGGGAAGGGACGGCCAAACCTAGTATGCCTGGTGAGTATTCAGAATGTGTAAGTGCAGCAAGGAAGAGAGCAGTGGGGTAGGTGTTGTGGTGTCCATGCTCAAGGGTGAGCTGCAGATGTAGTGCAAGGTATGGTAAGTGCTATGCCTCCAGGAGCCGCGTTGAGTAGAAAGTGAGAATCTCCAGTGCGGAGGGTATGCCGAACCAAGTTCCAAAGGAAGACAGAAGCTGTGGAGATTGGGTGTGAATGGTCAGAGACCCACAACGATGCATAAGGCTCCAAGACACCAATCACAGCAACTGTGAGATTAGCAGAGGAAGGAAGAAGGGAAGGAGGAAAAGAGGAGAGTTTTTAGGTGCTTTCGGAACTTAAGAAGGTCCTGTTCAAAACACAAAGGGAGGGGCAGGCTGTTCCAAAGGAGGATTCCAGTTGAGGAAAGCGAGCAGCCTCCTGCTCTCTGTTTAGCGAGGTATAAACCCAAAAGATCGTATCGTAGATATGGTTTTGCCGCATTCCGCAAAGGTATAAAATACTGAATCTGAAAATACTGAAGTAGGTGAGTAGGGGTTGCAGATGTGTCCCACACACTCCTACTTCGGTATTTTCGGGTTGTGTGGGCTGCGGGGGTGTCCTCTACAAACAAGAAACAATGCGTGGGAAAAAAAAAAAGGAGAAGCTTGAATTGCAAAATGCGGAAGAGTTGGCCTTGGTATTTTGCAATTCAAGCTTTTCGTCTATGTTCTCTTAATGTACATCCTTTTAGACAAGCGCTTTCCACCCAGAGAGTTGGTGCCAGAGGAGGGTAGAGGTCTAGGCAGAGAGTATTTGGTAAGAGAGAGTTGCAGATAGTGTGGTCCCCGGCCCCAGACAGCCATATGGATGATGCAGAGGAATTTGAATTTGATCCATGCAGCAACAGTGGATACTTTTTTGGGCAGGAGAGATGCAGTCCATGGGCTTAAGGCCAAGGATACATTTTGCTGCTCTATTCCGGATTACCTGAAGGGGTCGCAGAGTGGAAGAAGGTAGAGCAGCCGAGGGACCAAGGAGACTCTGTGGCTCCAAGGGTTTGAGAGTTCTGAACTGAGTTCTAGTTCTGCTGAGTTGTTGTCCATTGAAATACATTGCTGTCCGTTCAAAGAGACAGCTGTCCATGTAGATAAAGGTGCACTTAAAACACACTACTTTTCATCATTCCTTTAATTTGAAAACATGGCTACTACAGCCCACATAAATAGTACCTTTCTCCTCTGCTCCTAGGGCAGGCCTTCGCTGACTGCCTCTACTGGCACACCGCGGTATGATCAGCCTGAAGGGTCTGGGGTTCACAGAGCAGACCCCTGTGCTGCAGAGGTACTGCTCCTACTACATGTGTTTCAGCAGGGGCTACACGTATCTCTTCTGTAAGTATAAGGGAAACCTGCAGTGGGGATTGTGGCGCTGCCCGATGACGGGCACGCACCCGGCGGCATGACGTTGCACGCTGCTGCGTGCAACATAAATAAACGGGGCGTTTCCCGGCCATGCAGAGCGACCGGGAAGCCCGAACTGTGAGGACGCATGTGGAAGTGTCGTCCTTACAGGGTGGGGCTACGGGACCGCATGGGGGCATAGAGGAACCATCAACAGTGGCGACGAGTGGGGGAAACGATGCCCGGGCCCGGCGGTGACTTTTGATAGAATTTTTTCACCAAAACGAGGTGGATGCAACACTTCTCGTTTCTTGCCATTTTGGTAAACAAGCCGTGGGACTTCACGAGGCTCCGGTTTCGGCTCGGAAGCAGCCCCAGGCTTAATTTTTGGAACTCCTGATAGCAGGAAGGCATACCTGCATGACTATATGCCTAATTAGAATTTTGGCTTTTCCTTGGGTTTCCTACGTCGAGTGAAAGCAAGAAAGAAGGCTTAGGGCCTAGGATCTACATAACCCACGCATCTTCTTCTTCTAATTTTTGGGAACAATTGAAAGCTGAGGAATTCATCTTCATCTTTTTCATCATCAGGCTGTTGGACACACTCAGTTTTCATCCCCTTCATCATCACGGTGGTGCATCTTCATCAACAGGTTGGTGGCCACACTGATCTTCACCCTCTTCATCATCACAAGGTGTTGCAGTGACTGCGGAGTTTGAGATGCGGCCCCTGTGTTCCATGTTGGGGTGCCTGTGCGCTCAGACTCATGAGTGACATTGAGGACCAAGGTGGTGCAGCTGCAGCAGCGGTGACAGTACAGCGGCCCCCTCTGCCCCCGCCACATGCACTACCTCAAGTGCAGCCTGTGCAGCAACCTCCGCTTGTTCAGGCGGGTCCTCAAGGTCCTCCACCTCTCGTGCAGCCAGTGGCAGGGCCTGCTGCTCCACAGATACTTCCTGTCATGGCTCAGGTGCGTACCCAGGCAGCTCTGCAGCCCATCCCCGAGTTTGATGTTTCGGGCCCACCTTCTAGCTTAGGGCCCAGATGGAGGAGGTGGGTGGACCGTTTGGACATGTATTTTCGAGCGGCCCAGGTGGTGGATGATGACACCAGGCTGGCAACCATGCTGTATTCGGCGGGACCGTCTGTTCAGGAGATTTTTGAATCACTGCCGCCTGGGGATGGATCGTATGGTCAGACGAAGGCCACCCTGCAAGCTTACTTTCTGCCTCTTGCCAACGCGGACTATGAGCGTTTTGTGATGCTATCAGCCAAACAGAAGGACGACGAAACCCTGGACTCCTTCTATGGACGCCTGAGGCGTCTCTCCTTAGCCTGCGCCTGGGGAGATGCAGAGGACATGATTAGGACGATGCTTATCCAGGCGTGTTCATCGGGCAAGCTCAGGCGCCAGGTGCTACGAGAACCAGGCCTCACGCTTCAGCGCATCCTTGAATTGGGGAGGTGCCATGAGGTGTCAGAGGCGAGAGCAACCAAAATGGAGGCAGGGTCGCGCTCCATCAAGACCGAGGAGGTATGTGCGATGTGGTGCAGCGGCAGAGGTGTCAGAAGACCTGGAGGTGGTCCCCGAGAGAGGGCCGGAAGGGCAGGGGAAATATGCATAAAGTGTGGATATGACCTACCCCACCCAGCAGAGTGCCCGACGGCCGGAAAGACGTGTGGATGGTGTGGGTTGCCGGACCATTTCTCAAGGGTATGCAAGGCAGCCACGCCTGTGCTGGTACGGAGAGGCCCAGGGCAGCCAAGCTTCGTCCGCCAGGGTCGACCGTTCAACGTCGCTCAGGTGGATCAGAGCGAGGAGGATGCCCAGGTGGAGGAAGTGGAGGAGGAAGAGAACGTTTTCTTTGTCTCAAGTGTGGGGGTCCTGAAGATTAAAAACAGGAGACAGCCCAGGTGCGTAATCGAGGTAAATCAGTCTCCCGTTCCGGTCCCCGTGGACACTGGGGCATCTGTCAATATAATGGCACAGGGACATTATGATGCCATGAACCAACCCCCCAAGTTGGCCGCGCCTAGGGCCCGCATTTTTGCTTTTGGTGGTCTTGACCCTATTCCCCTTGATGGTATATTTGTGGCCAAGGTGGAGCATGATGGCTCTCAAATCAAAGCACGGTTCTATGTGACACCTGTGAGCACCAACACTTTGCTGAGCTGTGCTGCAGCGGAGGCCCTTGGCATCGTCACCTTCGCATATTCTGTCTATTTGGAGGATATAAATGACTTGTTGGAGAAATATGCGGCACTGTTTAAGGGGATTGGACAGATGGTTGGGGAACCAGTGAGACTACATATTGATGAGTCGGTACAGCCCATTGCCCTGAAGCATCGGAGGGTGCCGTTTCACCTTCGAGAACATGTCGATAAGGAGATGGACAGCCTGGTAAATCTGGACATAATAGAGAAGGTGGAGGGCCCCACCCCCTGGGTGTCCCCTATAGTGGTGGCACGAAAACCCAAACAACCCGACGCTGTCAGGATTTGTGTTGACCCGAGGCTCCCAAACAAGGCCATCAGGAGAGAAAGGCACCTCACTCCGACGATAGATGACATCATTGCAGAGGTACAAGGTGCTCGCTTCTTTTCGAAACTAGACCTCAGGGCGGGGTATTACCAGGTTGTACTCCACCCCGAGTCGAGATATATTACCACCTTGACCACACATCGAGGGCTCTACCGTTACAAGAGACTCCGTTTTGGTGTCTCCTCGGCGGCGGAGGTATTCCAGAATATCATCCGTGGTGCCCTAGCTGATCTGGAGGGCGTTTTGAATATAAGGGACGGTATTCTGGTGTTCGCAAGAACGGAGGTCAATCATCTGCGGCGTTTGGCAAAGACATTTGAGAGACTGCAGTCCTTGGGCCTCACCCTACACAAAGAGAAGTGTGAATTCCTGCGACCATCAATAGAATTCTTTGGCTTTGTGTTCAAGGAGGGGGCGGTGTCTCCTGATCCCAAGAAGGTGCAGGACATAGAAGACGCAGCCTCCGGACTCTCTCTCTGAGGTACGGAGCTTCCTGGGCATGGTTACATACTGTGGACGGTTTATTAAAAATCTTGCCTCCAGGTCCGAACCGCTCAGGGCACTAACGAGGAAGGACACAATCTGGAACTGTGGCCCACTGGAACAGGCTGCGTTTGAAGACATCAAGGGCAGCCTGGCAGCTGAGGACACCATGTCATTCTTTGATCCCATGTTACCATCGGAGATCATTGTCGACGCCAGCCCGTTTGGATTGGGCGCCGTGCTGATCCAGGTAGACCATGATGGGGGTATCCGCCCGGTGGCGTACGCCAGCAAGGCCCTGTCTGAGGCGGAACAACGATACTCGCAAATTGAGCGGGAGGCATTGGCAGTTCTCTGGGGATGCCAGCACTTTCGACTCTATGTTCTCGGACGCCCGGTGACAGTGGTGACGGACCACAAACCATTGCTTCCTATCCTGGCGGGGTCGTCATCAAAGCCACCCGCACGGATTGAGAGATGGATGCTCACCCTTCTGGAGTATGGGGTCACTCTTGTATATCAGCCTGGGGCGAATAAGGCGGCCGATTACCTCTCCAGACACCCTGGGGTGCCCAGTGGAGAAGACCCTGACACTTGTGCAGAGGAGGCAGAAGAACATGTCCGGGTGGTAGTGGAGGCGGCTACGCCGAATGCCATGCCTCTTCAGGAGCTTGAGGCAGCTGCAGCTGTGGATGAGTGCTTTAACATTCTGAAGCAGTCCATGCAGCAAGGCTCCTGGACGTCGGAGCTGGAGGCCCTGGCAGGGCGCACTCAGGAGGCCAGGACTGGACTTGAGCAGCTATGGAAAGTCCGGGAGGAACTATCGTTTTCAACATCCGGGCTCCTGCTCAGGGGTGATCGGATTGTGGTGCCCCAGTCGAAGGTGGGCGACGTGATTGCGCTGGCACATCGTGGTCACCAGGGTGCCGCCAAGACCAAGGCCCACCTAAGGCTGAAGGTGTGGTTTCCGGAACTTGAGCGTAAGGTGGATGAATTTGTGGCAGCATGTGTGTGGTGTCAGGCGGCTTCTCCACTGCAGCGTGAGCCAGAGATAGAGGCGATGCCTCGCGGGACGTGACCATGGGAGGTCGTCCACGTGGATTTCGGTTCCACCACGATGGGCACCCACTTCTTGGTACTAGTTGACGAGTATTCAAGATATCCAGAGGTGGAATTTGTGGACTCGGTAGCGTTTGTGCACGTTGTGGTCGCTGTGGAGAAGGTATTTGCGGCCCATGGATTCCCACAGACGTTGTGCTCGGACAATGGGGCGCCATTCCAGAGCGAACGTTTCTCGGAATTGATGGAGAGCTATGGGGTGGTGCACAGGAAGATCACTCCCCTGTGGCGAAGGGCCAATGGTGAAGCAGAACGGCTCATGAGGACTCTAAATAAGACCTTTAGAATTGCCCAGGGGCAGGGACAACCACTGCAGAGAGCACTGTACCAATTTCTGAGGGTCTATCGCACCACGCCCCACGCATCCAATGGAGTGGCCCCGGCGGAGGCATTGTTCAGGCGTTGCCCACGTGGGCTGCTGCCGGAAGTGGGGGAGAAGGAACCGGGCGTGATCGATGATCAGCAGGTCGAGGCAGACCGAAGGACACGATCGAGCAGGAGAATGTTCGGAGAGGGCTTCGCCCGCAGCGGCTGTAGCCAGGTGATGAGGTCCTCATTCGCAACAGACACCCACATGGAAAGCTCTCTCTGCCCTATGAGCCAGAGCCGTTGGACGTTGTCACGGTCAGAGGGTCCATGGTAACTGCATCGGATGGCCGGTCTGCAGTCACGCGCAATGTCAGCTTCTTTAACAAGCTACGGGATCCAAGAACTGACCCGCCTCCTGAGCCCGACCCTGGGGATCTCCCAGAGGACACTGATGAAACACCTTGCCTGCCTGAGTCCCCGGCCAGACCAACACCTGTGGACAGATCACCCGTGCCGGAGGTGAGCAGGAGGTACCCCCAGAGGGCTGGGCGAGGGAGACCTGCTCGGCTCACCGATTACGTACTTGGACATTTGGCTGATTACTGTAGTGGCAATCACTGTTGAAGTAAGGGGACCCGGGTGGCTGGTAATAAAGGGGTGTTCTCAGAATGGGGAATGTTAAAGTGTTATTGTTATAATGTGTGTTTGATGTGAATAGTTGTAGTGTGTGTTGTTGTTCTCCTGGAAAAAGGAGGAGTGTGGCGCTGCCCGATGACGGGCACGCACGCGGCGGCGTGACGCTGCACGCCGCCGCATGCAACATAAATAAATGGGGCGTTTCCCGGCCGCGCAGAGCGACCGGGAAGCCCGAACTGTGAGGACGCGTCTGGAAGTGTCGTCCTTACAGGGTGGGGCTACGGGACCGCATGGGGGCATGGAGGAACCCTCAACAGGGATGACCGTGCTGTGCCTGTTCCCATTGGGGGCTGATCTTGCTCTGCTACTACTCATGCTGTATCTTTGCTTTGTGTGACCGAGGTGGCCCCACTACTGCCTGCACTGTATCTATTGGCCATAGAAGGAGAGGTTGTATGGTTGTTGCTGTGCTCTAGCAGTTCACTGAGTAAGGGAATCTGCGGCTGCTGGCTCTGCTTCCTCTGTTCTGTGTTGCAATGCTGTTGCCCCTATCTGATATTGAGTTGCTGCACCTCTTCTGTGCATTGTGAGAGCTGTGCTGAGGTTGGACTACTGTTTCTACTATCTTTTTGAGGGACCAGTGCACTTCTGCTATTTATTTCCCCTTAGCTATTGTTATCGGATATGCAGATATCCCCACTCCTATTTAAAAAAAAAAAAAACACGGCTCAGCATAATGACAGTGCATTTGCAGATTCTGAAGTTGCTCCCATAATGTAAACAGTGCCCTCGTTTGCTGGCTGCCCTCTCAGCCATCTATTTAGGGATCTCTGACTGTAAACAAAGTCATGCATATTTACCAGCCTCGGGATCTCATTAGCTGCAACTGTGGGGATGAGGTGAAGCGGCGCGCTACGGAAGGCGTCGTTTCGCAGGGCGTGCGTTACGGAAGGCGAGCGTGCAATTGAATAATGCCGCAGTTAATGAGAACAGATTACAATTGAATCGGGAACTTTGCGTCCTGGCTGAGGTACCTTCAACTCAGCTGCTCCCAGGAAGCACTCTATTTATACAATGACTACCTCAACACGCACGCTGACTGGAATTGCCGATGCATAGATACCCGTGTGGAACTAGTTGTACTTACGCAGAAAGAACCGACAAAGAAAGACCCTGCTCTTCTTATTTTGTTCACCTATAAGTGACACACAACTACGTGGCCTCTTTCATTATTATTGCTACTCTTACAATCTGCCTTGTCATGTATTGCTGTTGCTTCTTCGAAACCTTAGCAGCCCTGTACGTGAATGAATATATGTTATTGTTAGTTCTGAACCTCGCATTCATACCTCCAGTGTCATGTCACGGCCTTCAGTTCTTGTGAAGCTGTTGGTACAGCACCTCTTCCCTTTAGACGTTTGTATGTTCTGTTAAGACTACCTGTACTGGACAGAGTGCTTCAGACTAGGCTTCACTAAATATGTGAGAAATAGTACCTCAATTTATTTATTTTTTATTTATTTTTAGCATTTGTAGAGCACACAACACCCTACAGGCATCGAGGCGCTATAGGAGATTTTTAAGAAGGCTTGCTTGAGGGTTACAGTAAGCAGCCGCAAAGGTCATTTTAAATACATTCACTTATGCATATTTGCATGGTTACATATTATACAGATTGATTGTTACAGTTGGTTACTAATCTTGTCTATGTCTAGGTATATCGTCTCCTATGCAATGGCCCTCATTACAACCCCGGCGCTAAACCATGGCGCTATTAGCACCATGGTTGGTGCTGGTGTTGTAACGAGTCCGCCATGGTGGAATGGGGAAATACCGCCCCATTCCAAGGTTGGTGGGGCATTATTTCCCCATTTCACCATGGCCCTTCCCCATTCCCATTTTCGCTCCATAGGGCTCAATGGGACTGGGGAAGGTGCTAAGTACGGTACCGCAAATTGCGGTACCGTAATTAGCGCCCGAGGTCCCTTTGCGGCACCCTACTTTAACAGCTGGTAAAACCAGCCGTTAAGGTCGGGTCCCGCAAAGGGACCTCGTAATCAGGCGTTAAGTGTTTAACGGCGCCGACACCTTTTACGGCACGGTTAAACCCTTAACGCCAGGGTTGTAAGGACCCCCAATGTTCTCTTTAAATATAATATTCTGCAAATGTATTGCTGAAAATCGAAAAAACCTCTCTTCTGTTCCACCCCAGATATGGAGCCAGAGGGGAAGCGATGGGCGAGGGAGTATACTAGTGCAGGGATGGCAGTCAAGTATACACATCGATTTAATGTTATTGTTTAAAGCATGGACTTAGCTCAAGAGCATTGAAGCACTGGACAGCATGTGGGTAGCTAGCGTTTGGGATGGTGTCTGTCGACGGTAGCACAGTACTGTCAGCTGCTGGTCTGTGCGTCAGTCTGGGTGTCTATTGGGAATAGTCTTTGGTCAGATACTTCAGAAAAAGTCACGACTTGGGAGCTTTTCAGAATTTGTGGGGGCAGTCCGAGCCCATGCAGGGATTGAATCCCATAGTGTGGGTGTGCAACAAGAGAAGGATTACAGATCCTCTCTTTGCAAACGACTTTGTGATCTGATGCGCAAGGAGCATGTGCCACCCACCAGATATGCAGAGCTCATCTGCCAGGTACGCTAGTGTGCTACTCCTAACTTCTTTGTCGACGATACATGCAGTCTTGAACAGTATCCTAGCCTGGAGAGGAGGCCAGTGTAGCTGCGGAGGACAGGGGTGATTCTGTCAAATTTCTGTGCCCCCGTAATGAAGCATGCTTCAGCGTGGTGGACAGCTTTTAGGGGTGCCTGCTGAGCAGCTGAGAGCCCTATCAGGAGGGCGTTTCTCCATAGATGTGCAAGAATGGAAGGGCTTTCACAATATTTTGTAAGTCCTGAAGCGGGATAAAATGTTTGATTTTGCAAAGAGTGGAGATTTGGAGCCAGGTCGCTTGGGCCTTCTTGGTAATTTGCTTCTGGAAAGACAGGCTACTCTCGATCATGAGGAGTAAGTATTTTGCTCATTCCAAAAGTTGCATATCAAATACTTATGGGGGCATATCAATGAGCCCTTGTTGACTAGGTTGTTGTTTAGCTAGGGGATCAATGAGGACACATTCGGACTTGGAGGGTTTAAGTTACAGGTAGGCAGTTGACAACCATGTCCGGATAATGACTTGGTAATCTCAGAGTAACTCATGTATAACTGAGTATGTTCCGCGTATTGGTGGATAACTATATTGGGACCTTTGAAGATGGACCCTTGGGGGACTCTGCAGGAGACTAAGAGTCGATTAGAATGGAAGGTGCTCGCCTGGATGGCCTGGTGTCTGCCCTATAGGTAGGAAGTAAACCAATTCAGAACAGTGTCAGTGTATCGCATCTTGTCAGCAAGAAGGGAGAGGAGGATGTGGTGGTTAAGTCAAGGGGCCCGTGCGGGCAGGCCTCGCTAGCGCATCTCCGGCCGGAGCAAACAATGCACGGACATGCTCGACTGGTCTCACTGCCCTGGAACTGCCTCCGCAGAGCGGGGGCGGGGCTTTTATTAGACTCCTTGCGTCACCGCATAGCAGGACGCAAGGCGGACATAACATTCCTCCTTTATTTTAACTGAAACAAAATACACAAAACATACATTTCTCAAACCAAACAGGCTGCCCCCTTTTCTAAAGTCACTGGTGGGGGCTGTTTACCACTCATAGGGCCTCATTACGACCCAGGCGCTAATGGGTTAACAGCGCCGTAAAAGGCTGTGGCGCCATTAACCTATTAGCGCCTAATTATGAGGTCCCTTTGCGGGACCCGACCTTAACGGCTGGTGTAGACCAGCCGTTAAAGTAGGGACCCGCGAAGGGACCTTTGTGCTAATTACGGTGCCGCAATTTGCGGCACCGTACTTAGCGCCTTCCCCATTCCCATTGAGCCCTTTGGGACAAAAATGGGAATGGGGAAGGGCCATGGAGGAAGGGGGAATTATCGCCCCGCCAACCTTGTAATGGGGTGGTAATTCCCCCTTTCTCCATGGTGGAGTCGGTAACTTACCGGCATGGACTATGGTGCTAATAGCACCATGGTCTTCCGCCAGGGTCATAATGAGGCCCATAGTCTCTGAGCCTGGCCGGAGGCCGGGTGGTGGTTCTTAACCCATAACTTCCACCCCTGGGCCTGGGCCCCAGTGTCCTCTCGGGCATCTCACCTTCAATGTCCGGCTCGCCTGGTTCTGGTTCGCTCAGTAGTTCCTCAGCTCCTCCCTCCATGCTGTCTCCGCCATGCGGGCCTTCAGGTTCCTCGTCCCTCGGCGGATCCTCTTCTTCTTCTGGGGGGTAATCGCCGTCTGTCCACAATGTCCTAAGTACTACCTTAAACCATGACGCATTTCTCATCACCTGTTTCTGGCCTCTTTTTACAGTTATCATTGTGCCTTGCCGTTTGCTGATTGTCCACGGGGCTGCCTCATAGCGGGTGTCCAGTTTGGATTCGGAGGGGTTTCTCATCATGACCACTTGATCGCCCACTCGGTGGTCGGATTCCTTGGCACGCCTCTTGGCGCTCATGTGTGAGTTAGCATCTGTCATTCTTGACTCTGTTCGCTGATGATGCGGTATGGAGGAGTTTATGATGGTGCCAAACATTAGGTCTGCCGGCGGGTTGCCTGTCGTGCTGTGCGGGGTGACCCTATAATTCCACAGGGACCGATATATGTCGACTTGCAAGGGGCTAGCGTTGACCCGTGATAGGTGCAGTACTTTGTTAATTGTCTGCATGAAGCGTTCTAAATCGCCGTTCGCCTGCGGCCATCTTGGCATGATGTGGTGATAGCGGATGTTGAGTTCTTTGAGATATTGTTTGAACTCTTCCCCTTGGAATGGTGGGCCATTGTCGCTCCTGATTCTTGTTGGTAGTCCATGCGTCGCGAAAATGTTTTCAATCGTGGGAATGACGGCTTCCGCTGCCGTAGAGTTGACAATCTCGACCTCTGGGTACCGAGAGTGGTCGTCAATGGCCACCAGTAAGTAGATGCCTTCTTGTAGTTTGCAGAAGTCAATACATATTGCATCCCATCTGCCAGACCCTCACACTGCTGATTGGATGGGTTCCGGGTCAGGTGGAGGCACTGTTATCTGGCATGGGAGGCAGGTGCTGATCAGCCGTTCAACTTTGTCGTGTATCTGGGGGAACCATACACGGTGCCTGATCCGGGCTTTGGTTCATACCATTCCTTGGTGGCCCTCGTGGGCCAAAGCCACGATTTTGTCTTGGAGGCTCAGGGGGATGATGATTAGAGTTCCCCGGAGTATCAGACCTTCATCTGTGATGGAGAGGTCCTGCCGGATCTTGAAGACCCCCGTGAGGAAATTCTTCGCCTCACCCGTCTTGTTGTGGATGTTCCGCAGGAATGACCTCCATTCCCCTGAGATAATCGTATCCTTTATCAGGTTGCAGCACGGGTCTCTTTATGTAGTCTCCACGATATCGTCCAAACTGAGAGCTTGAGTCATCATGGTGTGTACCACCTGGCAGATGTGCTCTTCCGTCTCCTCTGCCACATGGATTTCCTTGGATGTTGGCGCTCTCGGGTGCCTTGACAGGAAATCTGCCGGGTTTCCACTGCCAGGCTGGTATGCCAGCTCAAAGTTATATTGTTGGCGGTGTAATAGCCATTTGGCGATCCTGGCCGGACGGTGAGAGGACGTGCCCATGAATATTGGGAGCAGAGGTTTGTGGTCCGTGTAGGTTGTACATTTTCGGCCATACAGAAATAGGTGGAAGTGTCGGCACCCCATAGCACGGCTATCGCCCCTTTTCAATTTGGGAGTATCATTGCTCCATCGGTGTTAGTGCTCTGGAGGCATATCCAATCGGCCTCTGTTCACCTGTTTTTCTTACTTGCGTGAGGATGGCCCCTAGGCCCACGGGGATTGCGTCCACATACAGTTCAGTTGGAAGTGCTGTGTCGTAATATGCCATTGTGGTGTCGGCTGATAATGATGCTTTTATGTGCTCGAATGCCTCTTGGCATGCAGGACCCCACTCCCACTTTGTGTTGGCTTTGTTGAGTTCTCGAAGGGGCTCTGAGAGTGTTGCCAGATTTGGGATGAATCTCCCGCGGTAGGTAGCCATTCCTAAGAAACTGCACACTAGTTGGCGTGGTGGGGGGGTGGCGGCTTGGATGTCTGCCACTTTCTGTGGGTTCGCTGAGATGTCTGTGCTGTTAAATGTGTATCCAAAAAAAGATATTTAATTCTTTGGGAATTCACATTCTAGTCTGCTCAGGAGCATGTGAAGCCTTTTCATGTGTTCCTCTCTGTTACTGGCATGAATTAGGATATCTTCACTGACATTCAGGACCCCTGGTATGTCCCGGATCACCTCCTGTATTGTTTGCTGGAAGACCTCGGCGGCCGAAGAGATTCCAAAGCTCAGGCGTTTATACCTGCGGAGGCCAATGTGCGTCGAGAATGTTGTTATATACCGAGAGTCCCTGTGTAGCTTCAGCTGGTGATAGCCAGCGTTCAGGTCTACCTTGGAGAATATCCTGGACCCGGTGAGGTCAGCCACTATTTCGTCCAGTGTCAGGGTGATGTGGTGCTCCCGCCTGATTGCTGCGTTTGGTAGGCGCATGTCTATGCATATTCTGACCTTGCCAGGTTCTTTAGGCTTTTTGGTGACAACCATGGGGGAGACCCAAGGTGTGGGCCCCTTCACTTCTTCGATTATGCCAGCCTTCTCCAGTGCCATTAATTCCTTCTCTACTTGTTCGCGCATGTGAAACGGCGTCCGTCTGTGCCGTACTGCTCTTGGTTGGACTGATTTGTCGATGTGTAACCTGATTGATTTCCCTTTCAGGCATCCTATCCCTTTTAGTAGGCTGGGGTATTTTTCCAGTACACTCTCGACCTCTCGTAAATCCGTCACTTCGCAGATGAAGCTCACCAGCCCCAGGTCTTCAGCGGCGTCTCCACTCAGGAGGCATTCGATGCCTGCCTTCACCACATAGATTTTTGATTGTATCGCCATCTCTCCGTGGTTGATGGTGGTGCGGAACCTGCCTACTACGGATAGTGGGGTCTTGCACCTGTATGCAAACAGTAGCGTGCCTGTCGCTTTCAGGTCAGGTTGGGGCTGGAGTGTCTTGAACGTGGTCAATGGCATCACGTTCATAGAGGCCCCTGTGTCTATTGTCATCAGCACCTGCTGGTTCTGGATCACCACTTGGCATCTTTGTCTTCTGAGCTTTTTCCTTGGCGTGGCATTTCCATGATTGAGGGCTGACACAAGGTAGACTTTTCTCCCTTTCTTCTACTGGTCGTTCACAGAGTCTTGTTGGGCACATGCTGCATCATCACCTTCTTCCTCTGTGGAGGAGTTCATGGTTTCGACTCGCCGGGCGCTGGCCTGTTTCCTTTTTTTTCCCCCACCCTTTTCTTAGGGTGCTTGCGGTGTTTGTTGTGGGACGCCTGATGACCTGCATACCTTGGCATAATGGTCTTTCCTGCCATATGCGCCGCATGTGGTCCCTTGGCCGGGCAGTTTCGCCTTCCGTGGCGAGGTCCTCCACACCACCCACATTCCGTGGGTCCCGGGATTCGAGGCTGCCATCTGGAGTGCCTGTAGTTTCCGCCAGTCTCATCCCTCATGGGTTGGCGATTTGTGATCTGCACCATAGTGGCCGATGTGAGGGCTGGCTGTAGTTTCTGAAGGGTTGTGCCCATATGTCCCGCTCTGGCGTGAGCTAGTTCCCTCTGGCAGCCCAGCTCGAGGATTCGGGTCAACGAGATGCCCTTCTCACTCAGTACCATCCTTCTCAGTTTTTCTGATTGGATGCCATTGATGAGCTGTCTTTGAATTTCCTTCTCAATGTCTGTGAATTCGCACGATATTGCCAGCTTCTGGAGTCTGGTGTGGTAAGCGTCTAATGTCTCCTCTTCCAGCTGAATGGTGGTACAGAATATGAATGTCTCGTAATCTGGGTTAAGCTGTGGGAGAAAATGGGCCATTAGGGCATCCTTCGCTTGCTGGTAGGCATCCAGACCATCATCGATTGTCAGGGAATTGAAGATACGTAGCACTTCATCCCCCACGTTCAACAATAAGTGCGATCTCATTTTTCTCGCAGTGGTGATGTCCTTACACTACATTGCCATCTCGAACTTTAGAATCCATAGTTGCCATCTGGGGCCAGCCTATGATGGGTCAGTGTACGGGTCGAAAGGATAGATCATCACTGAAGAGCCACCTTGTGGGCAGGCTTGTGGCATAGACACCGATAAGTTCGCGGCCAGTCTGGATGGCGTGCTGGGCCTGGGAGTAGATGTGCCAGTCGCCATGACTGGGCCTCACTTTGTCACGTGCGGGCGCCGATGCCTCACCTTGGTGTGCCCCTGCAGGCGTCTGTGGCCTTCCTTGTTTGTGTTCACGTGTGGGGCGAGGATGGAGTGCCTTCCCCCCTGCCAGGGTCCTGGTGTCGAGCAGTGGCATGTTGGGGCTGATCCAGCATTGTTAGAGGATCAGGAGATGTTTATGAGGCCAATATAGCAGAAAAGAAAAAAATTCCCACCAAAAATTATTATTTTTTTTTTTTGGGTGGGTGTGGGTTTGTGTGCTTCCCCCCACCCCCCAACCGTGTTTCCAAAAATGTTGCTGTTGCTGTGTGTGGCGATCAGCTGTTGTTCATTGGCACCCGTGCCGTTGGTATCACGTCCTTCGTCGCCAGTGTTAAGTCCTGCCTCCGCCGATGCGTCAGCGGGAGACAGGGATCAAGGGGCCCCCGCAGGCAGACCTCACTAGCACAACTCCGGCTGTAGCAAACAATGCACGGACACGCTCTACTGGTCTCACTGCGCTGGAACTGCCTCCGCGGAGCGGGGGCGGGGCTTTTATTAGACACCTTGTGTCACCACGTATCGGGACGCAAGGCGGACATAACAGTGGTTGACAGGGTCGCATGCAGCCCAGTGGTCAAGAAGGACAAGAAGCCATGAGCTACCCTTATGAGTGGGAGGGCATCACTCACCACTTGGACAGTGGCTCCCTTTATGATGCACTTGTGGTGGAACCCCGATTGATAGTTGTGTAGGAGGTGTAGTGTTCGATTCTGGCAAGTAGTTGTGTAAATAAAATATACCCACATTTTCTACAGATGTTGGCAACATGCATAGATCTCATAATAAACTAAACTGACAATATATACATCATTATAGTATCATGTTCATCAAAAAGAGTATGATTGTACAGTAGCTTTATTTTGCATATCTTTAAAATAAACCCTGCAAATTTCTGCATGCAAAGTAATTTCAGCCTAAACAAAAATCAAATCTGGATTTCAATTTACTATCAAGACTGAAAGAAACAGAGTAAAATGCAATACAATCACCTGATGGAAGTCATAATTTCACAGCATGCATCTATATACACCCCATGCCCCCCAATTTCGAAGCACCCACCCTAAGCACCTCTTAATGGCCAATGTGCACGACTCCTGTGTTTGCAGCCACATCACATTAATCACACTTTAATGTGCTGAATTTAAAACGAAGACACAACATAGCAGAGATCTTCTAAGCTGAGAGGTTTGTCTCTTAGCACTCGGAACAGCTGATCACTGGGTGTGATGGCTCAGTCATGGACTTTTCATTTCCCAAGATTTGGAATCTGGTAGAAAATGTTTGTTGTTTTCCAATTCAGATGAATCCTTCAAACATGATCATGTGAGTGGTGGAAATGTGCAACTTTTAAGTAATCTGAAAATCTTTAACTTGCACTATGTCACTGTCAGTGTGTAGCATGACTTGTATTTCCAAATTTTTAACCAATGATGACATCAGTGCATTACTGAGTGAGTCTTGTAATAGGTGTTTCCAGTATGAGGCGTGTACACCATGCGTTATTTTCCATGTTCCTTTACATCTTCAAGTCATCACTGTTGGTGTATGTTATCATCTCTTTTTGCTAATGGTGTGCAGCATCTCTCTCTGTATATCAAAATCAAAATACATTGTTTTGCAAGATAGCAGAGCATGGCGAACATTGGTTATTGGATGAACATCGAGTACCCGCTTTCATTTCATCTTCATGATTTATTACTTTTAAGTTATATGTAGATATGGACATATCTTTGCTGTGCTTGAGAACAACATTTGTTCAAATAGCTTTTTCTTATAGGCTGAAACAACCATCTCACCAACACAATTCTCCACTATTGTGTCTCCAATTAATAAAGCAATAGGTCCTGAGCCAAGGGGCCATTACTGCATCTGGTAATGCCCTGTGGGCCCATAAGGCGGCCATTGGAAAGAGTAAGTAAAGTAAACAAATAAGATGGCCGCCATGGTATGGGAGAAGGGACTGCATGTAGTCCCTTCTTCCTTTCCATGGAGGCCATTAAAAAAATAGGAAAGAAAGTAAACAAAGAAAATTGCCACAATGGAAAGGAGAGAAGGGACTACATGTAGGAAATATATAAACAGAGGTATCCATTTCTGTGGATGCATATAAAAACCTAACATGCTGACATTGGCAGGGTAAGAGATAGGCTATTCAGTATAAGTTTCAGTACACCACATATATCTACAGTAAATGAGTTGGACAGGGGGCCAGTAGTCTGGCTGAGACCTATGTAAGTGGACATGGGAGAAGTTGTAAAAGCTGGGCTAGGAGGTATGGGGTAAGCCATGTGTTCTTCTCAGTGACCTCAATCCACAGATACTGTATAAGCATGTGGCTCCATTCCATTGAATACATGCGGCATACAGCATACTGTAGAGTGCAATGAACACCTGAACCACTCAATCAATTGAACTGTTTACCTACGCTAAGGGGTTGATTCCCCACTGCCAACATTGACAGCACTATCGGCCACATATACATTCATGGAAAATATTATTTTTATGGCTAACTGCGAAATGCAAAGAGGTTTGTGGGAACTTTGACCGGCAAGTTCTGCAAATTTGAGTTGCATTTTATTATGCATCTCTTTCCACTTAGAGCTTGTGAAGCTTATTGGAAAGACAGCGCATGCACACACAAATCATCTACCCTTCTTTATAAACCCTCCCCCAGCGACGCTGGAAAGATGACATCACCTGCTTGTGTAAAATCGCTACTCACCTCAAGCTGCCCTCTCACACCAGTTTACACTAGACTGACTGCCAAAAGCTATCGTTTTTCATGCCACCCAGGTTTCTTTGCGCTATGATGCAGCCGCAGTGCACAGAAATGCATTCCGGGGAGAGTCTGAATCGACTCACTGAAGATGACCCCATGCTATGGAATTGCGTATCTGAAACAGAAAAAAGTTAGGAATTTGCATGGCAATGGTCATTGTGTCTCTCAAAACTGAGGAAGTGGTTGCCAAATGAACCATTACTGCTGGCCCAAGCCCGGACGCAATATTTACACAAACCAGAAATGGAAAACAACAAGTTCTACAATAAGAAGCGGACCAGGCCTGGCAAAAAGCTTTGCTTCACCAATAGATAAACTTTAGGGGCTGAGGTGCCCGCCATGAAACCGCAGATACATCAGAGGGCGAAGGTGAATGTGTCTCCAAAGGCTCAGTAAAGCAGAGTGCTTCCAAAGAAGAGCAAAGCCCTCTTCACTGCACAGGGAAACCTGTTTTACTGCACCGTATAGTGTCTCCCTTCTGTCTTTTAACCTATTGTGGTCGATATACACTTTGGCGGCGGGCTGACCCTGCCAGTAACAGGCAGGGTTGGCTCACTGTCGAAGTGTATATTGCCATTAGCACCGGTGTAGTTTCCTACGCAGGTACTAAGGTTATTTATTCCTTTTTTTAAAAGGAAACTACGCTTGCAGTGCAGCACTGTAGTTTAAGTCTGTTTTCTAGATTGATGAAAGTGAAGTCATCAACAAGGAAACAAACTTCATTACCTATGGCGTGGTGATGCTGCACTCTGGAAGGATTTTTTTTTTTTAATGAAACACCTTTGGCACCCGCATAGGAAACTACACATGTGCTAAGAGGTAAGGGTGGAGCTGGGAAGGGGCTGGTTTGAAAGGAAAGGAGGAGTGGGAAAGGGATCGGGCGCAGGCTGGCAGCTCGGAACGCAGCATTGTACCAGACAATACAACGCACGTTCCGAGCTTCCTGATTGGTCAGCGCCCCCTACCAGTGTGCAAGTGTAAATTATTACATTTTCCATTTCTGTACAGGGCGACATTACTGTCTGCAAACGATGTCTCTCCAGATGTTTTGGACCTCTGCTCCCATGATACCTCCCCATTGACCATTCTGGCTAAGGCTTGTGGGAGTTGTAATCCAAAACATTTAACAAGCCAATGATAGTACAAAGTCCCACAGTTAAATGTCTAGTACGGTACAAGCAAAGTCCCACCCTTGCACCATCCCCCCTCACCTAGGAAACAACATTACAGTAAAGGGCAACGTCATATACCTCAAGTTCTGTCCACAGAACGCACTGTGTGGTCAGAGTTTCAGAATAAGGGCATTACTTATTAGAATAGGTGTGGCTCACGGGCATACATCCGTTTCTGCTTATAAAGTGAGCAGGAGCAAGGTGTGTACAAAAGGAGCAACGAGAAGTAGAAGCAACCGGCAGGAATAATCATTCTCCAACACAGACAGAAGGACAAGGCATATCTAGAAAGATGCACATTGTATATTAGAGCAGTGTACAGTATGAGTGTGCCCTATACTGTGCTATAATGATATAATAAAAGCCTTACACTGTATGCCCTTGCAGGATGGCAGGGGCAGGCATGCTGTTTTCCAAGAACTGCAAACAGAAAAATGATTGCATAGCGTCACGTGAGCTCTACTGCACACCTTTCTGTACATTGTCCCGATAAATAGGGTTTTAGTAGCATGCACTGCAGAACAAGCCTGATTGCAAAATTGGGGACATCACTTTGTAAAGCAGAGGGTTTTACTCGAGTGATATTAGTGAGCAAGAAAACGAATATCTGACAAGACCCTTTTCTTAAAGAAAAGTGCTCCTGGACCACAAAGTCCTCAGAGTACAATTACCTTTAGATGGTCACTCGCGAGCATGGTTATAATGCAAAATGTGGGAGAGCTGCCTCCACACAATGAAAGTGTGCTGGGAGGTTTTACTGGATCCAGTCCATTGTCGGTATCATGGGTCCATTTGGCTCACAAGTGTCTGTGCAAAAACATGTTGCAGTTTTAGGGGGATAGGTGCCTAAAAGTATATGCAACAAACAGACAGAAAGTTAGAACATTTACACTTGTGGGATGTTTTTACCCATGCATCCAAGCCCTACCATAAAACTGTGCATTACTGGCATTGAAAACATCATGATGGCCAGAACTGCCCAGAGAGTGCACAGGGAAAACATGAAGAATAGGCTGCCACCCATTTTTGCCTATGTTGTGAGCACAGGAGGGCACTGCCTAAAACCACCATTGGGCTACACACACAGTAGCCTGAAACCATTGGGAATGGCAATGCTGATTGCCAAAAGCAACCCAGAACTGTGGGGAATTCATTTTCTTAATGTCAAAAATGGATGCAATACTGGTGCTCACCACTATCAGAAAGCCCGTGTTTTAAAACCACCAGACGTTTGTGTAAAACTGAACAAATGAACCCAAACCAGGCCAAGGAAAGACTTGATAAGAGGTGGATACAATGTAAAACTATATTCTGAAATGACTTGAAGGAAGTAATTATTTAATGTATATATAAAAAATAGCTGGGGATGTCAGCAGCTTAAGTGAATTTGGGTTTAAAGCCACTAAAATCGAAATGTTTAGAATAAATGAGTGACCAACTTGTGAGTGTCACATATGTTGCAATTGTTTAAATGTCATAGTTTTGAACTTAGAATCAGTGTTCTAGCTGCATGTGTAAAAATTGTCAGTGTGATTTGAATGTAGAAAACTGGGAACTAAAGTGACATTTAGCTGAAGCCTGGCTGGAAGAGAGTGAATTCTGCCCGGCAACTAACCCCGACAGGAGTTGAACTGGCTCAGCAACTCTTCCCAGGCCCGGCTGCATTCTGCTGCCCCTGCCAAAAGGAGATGACACCTCTCTGATTGGATTAGGGGAGGAGCACCTGGGGACTACAGGAAACTAAACAAAGCCCGTCCTGGACTTAGGCAAATGTTATATTGGGGGGGTCGTAAAATGGCTTCCTCTTGGGAGAAACTGGGAGGGGCAGTGCCTGTGAGAGCAAGCTGAACTTGGGCGAAGTGGATAAATCAGAAATTCAACCATGTGCTTTGGAAAACCACACCCCTTTGGGGCCAGAGCATGATTTTAAAAAGATGGATAATTCACAGTGTGGACTTGTCAAAATTATATAAATAACATCATCATTGTTGTTACTCCAAATGTATGCATGTTAAAAATCTGACACTTTATCATCTGAAACCCATATCCCTGGTGCACATGTGTGTAAAATCTGGAAAGGTTTAGAGGTCGTTATCTGGATGAAAAGGGGAGAATTCTGTCATAAGTGGGCACGACATCGTACAAAGACAGGGATCGGATGGTTTGGTGCTAAAGAAAATATGTTAACTGGACCTATAATATTAGAAAAATGGTACATAGATAAAAATGTATTTGGGTCAGAAATAGATTTGTGTGCAATTTGACAAGGGGAGGGTCCTCTGACCATAAAACCTACAGCATCACTCTGACACTCCATTTCTTTCCCCCAATCAAGGGAGAGAGGAAAGCTTGGCCAATGATAAGTGAGAGGGGCAGGCTTAGCTAGGCCCAGGCACACACCCATTTTCAAAACAGATAAAAGGAACATTGGAACCCAGGTAGAGACATTCACTTTCCACTTTCTTGCGGGACGCTTTGCCGGGAGACTTCAGACTTCACGTCCAGAGATCCAGACTTCAAATCCATCAATCTCCAGAGATCCAGACTTCAAATCCATCAATCTCCAGAGACCAGAAATTAACTACACAAATTAAAGCAAAGGCCTAAATCACAAGCTGAGTTCTCTTCAGCAGGCTTCAAAACCAACCAAACTATTCAACAGCCGGGCGAGCTGTTAGAATTCTTTGAGAAGAACTTTTGCAAGAACCTGTAGCAGTATCCAGAAAGCAGTGCTGTATCCGGAACCAAAGAGAACCACAAACCAGACCGTTGTGATCAGAACCGGTGCTTGACAGACCCAGAGAGCAGAGCTGACCCAGATAGCCGGGACTTCAGAACCACCCACTGGAAGTCCCGTCCAACCTGACCAGACCTTGACGGCTTATTTCAAAAATATAGTGTGAGTACTCACTGTGCAAAACCAATCTCTTAGTTTAAAATAATCTAATCCAAACTATTTTAGCCTATTAGAACTGCCTCCTAAAATCGTGTCATTCTGTCATTTTTAAAACTGAAAACTGTCATCTGTCATTCTAAGCTTTAAAATTTCAAATCCGACGCACCCGGCTAAATTTGCCGCGATTTGACATTTTGCTTAATTTCAGCCACATGTAAAAATATTTGTCCTTGCTTTCCTTGCTGAAATCCGTGTGCAACCTGACAATCATTCATAGAGCATTGCTATAGTGATCCTGAACTGATTCAAAGTATCTATCAACTACCCTGAACCCCCTACAGGAAATTAAAAGCCTTTTTAGCATATTTTTCACTTAATTGCAACCACATCAAAGTCTATTGCCTGTGTTTAAAACTTCTACCTGTTTTCCTCTAAGCTTGCTAGGGGGGGAACTGAATTATATTTGATTGCATTCCTGAGAACTGTGTGCTTTTCTTCCATCTCTTTACCTTGCATAAAGGGGGGGGGGTGAATTGTCAAAGAAAAGTGATTACATTGTCTTTTGTTGAAGTCATATCAAGTTTATTTTCTGTACTGCATTTTCATTCATCATTGCATTGTCCGTGAAGCCATAAAAGCATTCTCAGCTACTTCATCCTCTCTATAGAGTGTACCACTGTAACATTATCCATTGTTGATCACCTATGCGGATCTCCGTCTCTATTATCCCTGAGCCCTATCTAACACTGCTTTTCAGTCACAATCACTGGAGGGGATGGGGTGTGAACAATATATTTCAGTTTGTGCCTTCTGTAAGAATTAATTAGAGACTCAAATACATATTTTATTTTTCAGTCCAAGACATTGAATAATCCAAAGGGAAACAAAGATTCCTAAGCTTAAAGATAAGAAGAACACACAACTAATTCCATGTCACTTGCACTTACTCATAGAGGGAGACACCTTGGTAACCTGAGCACTAAACAAACTTTCTGTAAAGATGGTTCATAACAAGGGGGAATGCATTCATACATTATAATGAGCACAGCATGATTGTAGAGCCCTAGTGACTGCATACACATATGGAAATATCCTTACTTTTAATTACAGGATGGTCTATCCCATGATAGGTTCATGAAGTAATGACAATAAAAATGGTTTCATTATTACTAGTATGAATTAATTGAGGAATGTGGTGTTGCTTCTATATCTTCTTTGTATACATGCATGATTTAATTGGCTTTTAGATGTTTGATTGCTATTTTAATATGTTTTGTGGTTGCCAGGTTTTATGACTGCTTTCATGCATGCAGAATAAGTGTATGCCTGACTCACTAATTGGCTTGATCAATGAGGCTTACTAGAATCGGTAAAACCACCTGAGTAATCCCCAGCTTTCGTTAAAGGGAACAGTCGACGCCATCTCAGCTGAACATACCAGTTGCAAAACAATGTATCCCTAGTTTTTCCATCCCTCTCTCTGCCACAAGGGGAGACTGACAATCTCAATTTTAAAATGTCCCACGTAGGCACATTCTGCAACGCTTGTCCATCAGCACCCTCCTGAGATTGTTTGTGTTGAGCTCAATATAATTTGTGCTATTGCTCTGGTGGGTGAAATCCCAGTGTGTTTAAATACTGAAAGTTTAGAAAGGTTTATGAAGGCTTATGAAGAGACCCCTTCCAGTGTTCATCAAAGTATCAGCAGCACCTGTGACGATATAGCTTTCACTATCATGCATCCTTGGTTAAGATAAAATCCCTCTTGTTCAGGGATCACCAAACCCCTCTCATAGCTTTCTACCATGGGCCGTTGGATGCTCAGGAATGATGAATGAGTTCCAGTAGAAGACCACACTACAATGAGGGTTCATTATACTGCCATATCCTTGCCACGAACATGGCAGAGGGTAGCAATATTGCATCAGGTCGCCAACCCATTCCTAATTCTTTATTTAGAATAGCATTTGCTAAGCCCTAATACATTTTCTAAAATCTGTGTTTGATGTTTTCATCGCTGAACCTTTCATAAATCCCCCATATGTCAACACCATACATAGTTTGGGTGATCACTAAATCCTTAAACATTGTTCAGGCTTCTGTGACTGACTTACTCTCCATTTTATTAAGAAATTCTAGGATCTCCAGTGGCCTATCATTTTAGAGTTTGCGTGGGTTAGATATGTGATGACCATAATACATTTAATTTCAAATGAATTCCAAGTTAATCATAAATGGACACCATCTCTAATGGGTTCTATAATCACTCATTTTAATCTGATTTTAAATTTTACATTATTAGCAAGGAGTCTGATGTCACAAAAATTGGAACAGCTCGTATGGAACCCGCAAGAGCACTTTCCATTTTTGCAATGATAATGGCATCGTCCACAAATAATAAGAGAGATGGGGGTTGATGCCACGTAATCTTTGAGGACTCTGTTGTTGCACCGCACAATATCTAATGTAGTTGTTTTAGGTATACGAAAACAAAATGGTGGACACCTTAAAGGATGCACAACCAACCTCAGTCCTGCCATAGCGTGTTTCTGTTACCCACTTCAAAGGCAGTATGCATTGCCATAAATGCCACAAACTACCTTTCCCTCTTCAAATTCACCCTTTTGGCCAACAGGATTGTGCAAAGGCAGACAACGTATTTATTTATAGACTTATTTATTCATTTGTGGGTGATTTGTGAGGCCGCAACTGCGAGGAAGAGTCAATTTGTGTGCCCACAAAGATCCACTAGACTCTTATGAAAGAATTTGGCGCAAGTGCAATAATGCAATGCGGTGGAAAAATGTTCATCAGGACTTAGAACCCTTCATAGACAGATTTATAAATGCCACCATTTTCCATAGGGTTTACTACCACTAGCTCAGTGGCTGTGCTGTTAAACAAATCTTGCAGTAGTGGAATTCAAGCCTATTGTTCAGGCTTCCTTGACCTCAGGAAAGATCCTATGGGGAAGTACGGGCATTGGGGTGCTTTGATATGGCCACTATGTTCTCAGTCATAAGAACAATCCTGTGGACTGTCTTTCACTGATTCATTATTATTTCTTTGGGTCCCCCAATGTGCTATTTATCACATGTCACAATGGTGCACCTCTGATGGAGAGTACAGCAGAGCCAAAGGTTTGGAGCAGACAAAGGCACTGATGTCTTTGCTATGGGACCGTGTCTCTGTGCCCCCTTAGTAATCATAGCCCAGAATGCCCTTTGGTTTTTCTCTATCGATGCATCAAACAATGCCTGTCATATGCCCTTCTTATGTTACCTCTTCTCTCTTTTTGGGATAGCCTTCTCTGGCTTTCTTAAATAGGCTGGATCTCTCCCACTCTCCTTTAGTTATTCAATGAGGTTTACTTTGCCTGTCCTACAGGTTGAGAAAATATATCCTCTTTTTTCCTTATAGAAACATGCTTCCCCTAAATCCCTGGAGCAGTAGTCACTTTCCAGCTTAGGCAGAATTTTGTTTGACTCAATAATGTTTGATTAAAAGGTTCCGTTATTCAGAATGCATTCTAAGTGGATAATTACAGGGGGGCTCGTAAAGGGAGCAGCCACGGCAGTTGGGTTCCAAGATCCCACCCCGTATTTAGCTTTTGTATCTGTTTACTATTCTTGAATGCAAAGTGACCACCTGGCAAGAGGCTGCCATTAAGCAAGGGCATCATTAAAGATGTATGGCACCAATTTGATGATGTGGCAAACATCCACCCCCTTAGAATGGTTTGCTTAGATCACTGTATTGCTCGCCAAGAGTGCACGGACAATTATTTATCACCAGTACATTTGCAGAACGAGGAAAATATTTTGAACGCAGGTAGACGGAGCAATAACTCACAACCAGATGCGCAGTTAAAAAAATAATGAGCACGTATACAGCTATTTACTCATAACTAAGAAGCAACAAGTGATAACACAGAAATAAATCACAGAGAAGATAGAGAATTCAAAAGAAGATACATCACCGTGGGCGTAACTGAATCCCTCATCTCGCCAGAAGAGGCTGGAAGACCCCGGTAACAGCCAGGCAGAGAGCACAACAGCCCACAGGAAGGTCGGAACAAGGCGTCCCCTCTCCGACTGAGGTCTTTGTGTTTTTTCCACCTGACCTCTCCAGAGCTTCCCAATATATGCCCTCCTCAAAAGGGGTGGCGATTTCTCGAACCTTCTGGCATTAGCACTTGCGCATTGCTGAGTGACCATTGGTTGCCGGCCGGATCAACCAACAGTAACCCCCAAGGAGCAAAGCTTCCCTCTTCTAAAACATCACGGAAAAACAATTCCATAACTCAAAGCAAGACATAACAAAACCAGCTTTCCCAGCACAATGTCCTTGACTAAGGTCTGCATACCAGGCTCAGCAACGGATAACATTGAAAGCAGGTCTTTTAGCAAAGCAAGTGCAGGTTTCACTTAGGTATGAAATAAATATCCATTATGGCTCTAAGTGCCCCCAGAATCCACTGCGTATCAGCGCCATGTTTTAGCTCAAGCATAACAACCACTTACCTTTTTTGAACCCCCTCCCCCAAAGCATTTTTGTATATTAAGTGGAAAAAAGAACAATAATAGGAACAGTCTTCAAAATAACATTTTACATCTTACCCAAAATACAACAACCACTGTTGCCCGTAGGAAATGGAACAGCCCACCTAAAACTGCACATCAGTTAAGTTGTAGATCCTTCGTTATAAATTAATCAAAGGTTTTTCATTAATTGTATCAGTGGTGTGACAGAGCCTAGGGTATGCTGATGCACTGTGCTGTATTTAAGATTGTTTGCACTTATTCAAGTTTGATAACTAGAGTGTTGACATAGCATAGAAAGTCCCATGGGCGTCAAAGCAAAGACATCAGCCTTGTAAGCAGCGAGCACTATACTTTTATTTTTGTAGATTATAAACTATCAGGACCTAAAAAGAATTAAAAATGGCTTGCACTTAAAAGCCATGGTTTGGATGACTGTAAACCCCTGTAGGGAAATCATTCCCATCCATTTGGAATGTAATACAAGTGCAAGTTAGCCAACAGGTGTAAGGGGATGGTGGGGTGAGAGCCATCTATAAAACTGTGCCAAAAGCTGGTCAGTGCATCTTGGTGAGGGAAGAGTACTCATGATGGGCACCAACGTTTAGAGAAGGCAGTAACTATGCAAGCCTGCGACCATTTTGATGGCTGTGGGGTTCTCATAGAATCTATATGCACATCTGTGTGGAACATTTATGGCATAACATCCCACAGTGATGGGATAAAGGCAGAATACAATCAAGAGACTGGCAGAGTTCCTGTGCAGGAGCCAAAGTGACCTCCCATCAAATTACAGTTTACATGCTAACATGTCCCATTCTACATGGGAGCCGCTTCTCCAGCAATATCCCATGGTACACTGGCATGATTATTAAGTCACAGGGACCCATTTGACACATGGCAGGATTACAGCGCCTTAGGTTGCCCCTTCCGCTATAAGCATAGATCAAGTAGGATCCTTTGATCTGGGCACTGCTTAACTATCCAAGTTTAGGAGGATGCTACGGCCTTCGCCACATCCCCAGGGTTACCGACGCCCTTCCTGAATTTCAGCTGTTACCTGCTGTATATTGTGTAACCTCAAATCAGCAATAATGTACAGCTCTCCATTCTAATTGATTACTAATGTTAAGCCTCCATGCCTCCATATTGATTGCTAAAGAAAAAAAAACATTCTGCCTGACATTTTCTTTTTTTTTTATGATGGCATGCCATGGGTCCTTTTTTGGGATATTTTGGGCAAACATTTTTCCAAAAATAGTTGGGGTGTTTGGAAAAGCAAATAGCAGTTTATTTTGTCAAAATTAGTAACATGACGTCATGGATGGGAAAAGCAGACCCATAGCTCCTGCAGCTGCTGATTTCCCCAGGGAAGTGTAAGCTCTTGTTCACTAACTCTCTGGCACTGACGCTTTCCTGAGCACATAGGAACCTACTTTCAACCCAAGATGTTTACGTGCATTCTGGAAACCGGATGCATGTGCCGGCCCTGGCGAAAGATCATGAGAAACTTAACAGCAAAGAAACAGACAGTGATTCACGCGGCTGCATTGGCTCAAAATATTGTCAATATGTGTAGGTGAAACGGTCATTTGGGGTGAGAAAGAGAGTGGCATGTCCAAATGTCACTCACAATTGCTTTGCTCAATCTAGACAGAATGAGGAAGGAATTCGTCCTCTTTGGAGTCAGTACCATGCATGAGCAGCCCACTGCTGGAACGTGCTCATCACCTGGCACAACATGTCAAGTTACTGAAATGCCAGGGGTAGAAGGGACAACACAAGTCAAGTGACAACACATGACGTTACAACACGTGAACGCTTGGCTCGTACCAGTTCACAACTGGTGGTGTCACACGATTGATGCCCCAGATCAGGAGAGCTGACATTTGCATATTTTTAGAAAGTCCCATTGAAAGTATATGGGCTTTTAGCACAGATGGGTTTTCCTGGGTGGTGCCCAGGCCCTGGAACACCCTCATACTCTGTGCCACTGCTCCAGATAACATTGCAGGACATAACTCAACTATTATAAAAGCTAGTCGAAGGAGGGACACGTTAGGGTCAAGCTAAACGTTTTTAGAACATTAGAGCAACAGTGCAGGCTGCAAGTGCAGTTTGGCACACTTTGTTGGATCTGTGTTTGTGCTAAGATGTCACTGCATAGAGTGCTCAATGGTGGGCACCTATGCTGGAAGAGGGTGCATAAATGAAACTGCTCCTAGAACAAAAGCATGAGTGGAAAAGTGTTGGCTGCAACAGCAGTTCGGCACACTTTGGTGGATCTGTGTCTGTGTGGAGTTGTGTCTACACAGAGAACTCATTCCAGAGCACCTGTGCCAAAAGAAGTAGCAGAACTTAAACTCCTAGTGCGAAAGCAAGTGTGCAAGTTTGAACTTCGAGTGCCATTCAGCACACTTTGGTGGATCTGTGTTTGTGTGGAGTTGTGGTTACACAGAGCACTCATTGGTGAGCACCTACGCTAGAAGAGAGAGAAGAATGAAAACAGATTCCTAGGCACGTGGGCGAATGTGCAGGCTGTAAGTGCAGTTTGGCAGTTCGTGCCAGAGTGCACAGTTTGGAAGTTCGTGCCAGAGTGCAAGTTCGCAAAAAATAAGAGATGGTATGGTTTGTGTTTACATATATTTCTGTACATCTGTACATAGTGGTCCTGGGATCAATTGTCAATTACTATGCCCCACTCTGGCCCTATAAGTTATAATTTACACAGTGATCATACTGAAGGCTTTGACACGCTTACTGAAGTGTGTGTCAAGACAGAACATGCGGTTCCCTCTGAAGTAATAATTCCTACAACAGTAAATAAAACTGCAGGTGCAGGAACAATCACTAGCTACTTTCAATCAGCCTCATTCATCCATGGCAACTCCATGGATATTATTAGCTCTATGGTGCAACAGTCTCAATCCCTACTTGTTTCTCTGGAGTTCGCAGTGGATTGCTGAGTTGCAAGGAGTCTACTGGATCCTATGATCAGATCCCTTGACAAAATGGAGTAATCTTTTCTATTACTGTGCAATAGTCTGCAAAAGGAGGTGGCTCTCTCGGCAGAGGACTCCTTAACTAAATCGCCTACACTATTCGATAACTCCATCTATGCAGGACACAATGATGGAACAGGAAAAGGACACGTTCATGCACATGGAGAAGAGCATCATTCTTCATTCACTCCGCAACTCCACCAGTGGGATTCGATTCATATATTATTAACGGAACAAAGAAATGTGGGATCCGGCTCTATTTCTGCACTCAATCTGGTTTTGCAATCTCTTGTACCATTATAGGATGTTCTTAGTAGTGTATCCCAAGAGCACTCCTGGCTTTTTGCAAGAATTTTGTAAGCTGTATCTGCTGAAACAAACACTTCCCAAAATGAGGCAACTTGATGAACGGTCGATGTTGTCAAGAACCACCACCATCGTCAAGCCACAGGAAAATCCAGGCCCCTCATCTAGGAGTAATAGCTCAGGGGGCTCTTTTAACGTAATCAATGAGCCTTTGATTCTGGAGGACGTGCCAACTACCATATTTAAAGTGGCCAACCACAAATAAAAGACCTAAAAGACATCAGTCCACAAAGAGGGCCAAGAAGCTGGTTGAAATACAACAACACAAATAGAGTTCACTTAAGTTCCTCAGACTCCTAAACCGGGACAACAACTCCATAGTTGTAATCGCAGGAGAAGTAAAATGTGTGTCACCTGGAAGCCTAAGTGTACTCAAGGCTAAAGAAAATAACTCTGAGGCCCCGATTCTCATTAAGGTGTTAAGTACAGAAAAGGACGTTAAAAGGGTTAACAACCTTTTCGGTACTTAAGACCTATTATGAAGGTGGCGCATTCTTCCGAAGTCGGAAGGAATGCACCACTTTCAGAATACATGTGGCGGTTGCTAGGATGGGTTGGAAACCAACCTAGCCACCGCCACATTTGTATACTGGCTTTTTGGAAGCCTATTCGTGTGGCACTCCTCCAGTTTAATATGTGCGCTAAACTAGCGCACATATACGGTACCCTTTTGGTGCCATTAAACTGGAGGAGTGCCACAAGAAGCCTTGTTTGGTGTGAATGGAAGTGTCCACTTCAATGTACACCAAAGCAAGCAGCTTCAACGTTGCTGCAACGTTGAAGCTGCTTGCTTTGGTGTACATGAAAGTGTTCATATACAACACACGGGTGTATATGAACACTTTAATTTACACCAAAGCCAGCAGCTTCAACGTTGCAGGATGCAACGTTGAAGCTGCTCGCTTTAAATGAAATTGTTCATATACACCACAAGGGTGTATATGAACACTTTCCTATACACCAAAGTAAGCAGCTTTAACATCCCTCAATGTTGAAGCTGCTCACTTTGGTGTATCGGCCGCATTTTCGTTAAATAACGATTCCCTCGTTATTTAACGAAAATGCTGCCGAGATTCTGCAATACGCCTGTTTCCATTAGAAATAGGCGGATTACAGCGAAAGCACTGTCGCGCTTTGCGAAGATGCCCAGGCCCACATGAGAATAGCAGTGTTGCCTGGGCGTCAAGAAATGGCGCAGTGAGTTGTGCTATTTAGCACCCTCACTGCGCCAAAATGAGAATTGGGCCCTGTGTCAGTCCAAGCTGAAACAAAAAGTAAAAGAGGTGCACTCTACGAAATCCACAAACTATAAATGGATAAATGTAAAAACAGCAAGTTTACTTTCCAAGGAACAGCCGATTCTACTTTTTTTAAAACTTTTGATCAAGGTCCCAAAGTTCAAACAACAAAGGAGTGTGATTTGGGATAATTGGATGGATATGTTTGTGAGCCAATTGCTGAAGAACCCATCCAGGAAGAACCCATCCAGGACTCCTACTGCCAAGATGAACATGTGAATCCAGATACTTATCAAAAACCCAATGAGGGGCGAGAAGACATTGTCCTCGTGTAGAGGACAAAAAGTGACTCCAGTTGACTCCATGAGTCCAGTTTGTCAAAATCCTTGTTCTCCCTCCTTGGATATTTATAAAATAGATTTGCAGCATTAAATTACTGTAACCTTTCTCTTTTGTCCACTATGTTTCAGGCCTTACGTTTATTTGAATCTTGGACCTTCTTAAGTCCTAACACTGGGCTTTAATGTGTTTCCATTTTATCAGGGTCTTGATTTAGGGAAGGCTCAGAGGAAAATGTACTGATTTGATAAAAAATAAACTGCACTTGCTTGCTCAAAAAGGATAGCTGGTCCTAGCCTCATCATCTTTAGGAAATCCCAGATAAAACTTCTGTCTTGGAATTTCAGAAGGCATTCTAGTCTCTGGAAATGCAGGAATTACTCTCCTGAGCTAGAACAGTTCCAAGTTGTCTTGCAGCAAGAGGTTTGGGTAATCAACCTGCCATATTTTGATGGATACTCAATTTTCCTAGAATAAGCAATCAAGGGTCCCCTTGGTCATCCCTCGGGCAAACTCCATTACTGGAATTGACAATATGGTTAGTTCTTCATTCCAAGAAAGAACCACCAGTGTAGACTGCATATTGGTGGTGAGTATAAATTTGGACGAGTTTGGAAATTTGGAAACCGCAATGAACAACTACTTGGTTACTGGAATCATCTCAAGAAGCTATCGTTTGTTGAGGTCGTATAACTCTACAGGCTTTGAATATGTAATTGTTGCTGGTGACTTACATTGCCTTTGCCCATCCATTCACATATTGGACGACAAATTCACAGACTTTTATGAAGGTGAGGTGGCAAACTCGGAAGATGCTAGGTCGATATATGTAATGAATAACTGGCAAATGCATATGACAACACACCAGGCAACATTCCCAGTCGCACTATGTGGCAGCACAGAACCCCTAGTTCTACAATGGACTATGCCTTCAACTCTTCTGCTTTACTGATGGAAGTATGTTCATTATATGTAAAAGAATCTGACTTTTCTGATCAATCCTGTCTGTCCTATCTTTCACAAATTATGTTCTTGAACGCTTTAGAATGTTAAGAGACTTACTTCACTAGTTAATAACCCTGGCAATAAAATAATTTGATCATCTAAAATATAGGTAGATACAACCACTTACTCTATGAAGTAACCAATGATATCAGGTCTTGCCGTATGACTGATATAATCATTATGACTAAATGAAGTTGTGGAAACATTTTGGAAATATATGTATGTACTACAAAAAATGTTTTTGATAGCAAAGTGACATTCAGGAAAAGAGAATACCGTAAGGAGGCCAGAAATCTATCGACGAATAGGACCATTATGTTGCCAGATTTACTTGACAAAAAGCCTCAAATAAAACAATCCTACAATAATGAATTACAACATACAATTAAATTACAACGTTAAATTGAATTTGCGCGAATATATGTTTCACAATGTCTGTGGAAGGAATTCATGCAATTTCTGGAAGTATGGTAATAATAATTCTCAACAACAAAATTTCCACCAGGCAAATTCGATTTTTGAAACTTCCTGGACAAGCTTTTCTGTCAGGAAATTTGGCACGCCCTCAAGTACTGAATCCTCTTTTAATAAAGAAACATTGGGACCATGAATGTGTACTTTTTCCTGCTTGGCTATTGCATTGAGAATTAGGAATGCAGCCAGTCCAGATGGACTTTCAAATCTGCTCTTAAAAAGGGATCCAGTGTTGTGGGCTGAATTTCTGTATCCCCTATTTCTTGAGGTATCTGGGAGAAGTATCTTACTGTCTGCATGGTTTAAAAGTTTCATCTGACCTATTTATAAGAAAGGTGGCTGAAATAATCCCAATGACTATCATCCAATTGCATTGTTAGACTCCAATAGTAACATTTTTGCATCTCTTAAATTACAGATAGGCTTCAGAAAAACAATGGGTGCCACACTCAATGTTTTTACTGTTGGGATGCTACAGGCACAGACCAGAGCATGTTTGGACCAGTGTTCTGCTTTTAATGGGGGTTTTAGACAGTTAGTGTGGAATAAACTATGGTCCTGGGGCATCCCTGAGGGTCTACTGATGTTGCTGATAGAGTTGCATAGTAGCACGACCATCCAGATCTGTCTTAATTCACCTGGCCAGCTAACAAGAGAAATGCCAACCTTTCCGGCCTCAGCCAGGATTTGCATTGGCCCCCTGCCTTTGGAATATCTGCCTATCAAGTTTAAATAAAGAGTTTGATATTGCGCATGCATTTGCTCCAAAATATGCCACCTCCATGTACCCCTACTAACTTTTGCAGATGATATTATACCCTTCGATAGGTTTCATATTGGGTTGCAGCACCTTGTGATAGCCATGGGTCTATATATGGAGAGGATCCACCTTGAGATCAACACTAATAAATCGGCCATTACTTCATTTAGGAGAAGTAGGGATGAAGATAACTTCACGTGTTATATTAATGAAGATCGATTGAACATAGTGCATCACTTAATCTATTTTGGCCTTCCTTTATATGGTAAACCACGAGCGAATGATCTTTGTTCTGGGAACACTTCCCACCTGGAGGAACCTGTGGGAGTGGTAATTGCTGCACATTAAATGTATTAAACGGGAAGGGATATGGGCAGAACTTAATCAGAACAGCATAGGTAGGAAAGGTACTGCCACTAACTAATCCTACTAAAAATCTCACCCGCCTCAAACGCTGAACTAAACGCAACAAACTGCACGCACTTCACAACACCACCACAACAATGATACAAACCACACATAGTCTTGCCCAACACCACATGGCGGCTACCATCCGAAAAACGCACCTACGCTCAGTGAACAGTGTCGCCGAACTGAAGCTGAGAAAAGCACATCACAGCTCTCTTGCTCTTTTTATTCCACTCAGACCTACTAACTGCTGTGCCCCCCTCCTTGCCTTGCAGATCCGCCAGAGCGGCAAAAAACCATGCAAGTGGCAACAGTGCACGTTGTAAGAACCTTTAACATAAAATAACATAACATGACATTCATGAGTAAACTGGCTCCTTTGGAGGCCCAAATCTTTGTGACTAAGGACAAATCCTGTAATTTCACCATGTTACCAGTAATACTATTTTATAAAGATATTGGGCCTCATTAGGTAAGTTACCGCCTGGGCCGTGACTTTACCACCATGGCGTAAACATAGTTTACGCCATGGTGGTAGGCGGACTTACCACCCCATTCCGAGGTCGGCGGGGCGGTAAGTCCCCAATCCCCATTTACCCTTCCCCATTCCCATTTTTGCCCCATAGGGCATAATGGGAGTGGGGAAGGCGTTAATTACGCCACCGTAAATTACGGTGGCGTAATTAACTCCATGGTCCCTTAGCGCCATGGATTTTAACACCTGCTAAAAGCAGGTGTTAAATCCGCCATGGCGCTAAGGGACCTCGTACTCAGGATGTAAGGGTCTGCGCTGTTTACGCCGCCGTAAACCCCTTACCGCCTGAGTCGTAATGAGGCCCATTGTCATATCATCCTTAACCTATGGCCTGCCTTTCCCCGAACGGGCAAGTTGGAAGGCCTTATTTGGAAACAAACCAATTTACCATCCTCGCTACCTATGGTGCTTATCAGGTTTGAATTGGTCCTTCAATCTTGGCGATTAATTGTCCAGTCTGAAGACCTCATGCTCTGTCATAAAATCCTGAATTCTCCCATGGATTCCATGTATGAAGATTTCTGTAAAATATTTGGAGATAAATCATTGACAATTTTAGCAGCTTTTATCATTTATTGTGGTGCCTCTTTAGAAGAAATAGGCTGTAATTGCTAACCTCTCTTGGAAAACCGATCAAGGTGAAAACCTAAATGAAGTGGTATGGTTGGGGTTGCCAAAAAAAATGAAATTGCAAAATGAATACAGCGGTGTAATATGAAACTGCAGCACACTATCCAAATATGTATCAATTTTCCGGGATAGGACATATAGGGGGTAATTCATAGAATTTGGCACACAAGTAGCACAGGCGGCTGGCGCACAGTGTGCGCGTGCGGCAGTCTGCGCCAGCCGCGTGTGCCAAAACCCATATCAGCACACAGCGTATTCATGGATTTCAACATCCATAAGCAGCCGTGGTGCAGAGTGGCGCAGCAAACCTGCAGCGGTGCCAGTTACGCCCCCAACCCCGCCCCATGCGCCATGACCAGCGCACAAATCCCGTACATGGCGCAAAGGCCAGTGGACCAGCATACAGCCCCCCAACCACGAAAACACATGTAAAACCTCCCACGCATGCCCCAGAATACACGTACTCATCCCGTGGCAGCGAAAACGCGTGTAAAACTCCCCACGCACGCCTCTGAATAAATGTACCCCGCTCGTGCCAGGTAAATAGCGTAGTGGCCACGTGTGGCGTGGGCTGCCTGTGGGGCATGCCCAGGGTGGATGGGCTGCCTGCGTGTATTTGGGGGGTGTGCGTGAAGTATTACACGCGATAGGCCTTGTTGTGTGAGCAAGGTACGTGTATTCTAGGGGTGTGCAGGATGTTTTATACGCAATAGGCCTTGGCCGAGCGGGGTACGTGTATTCAGAGGGGTGCGCGTGAAGTATCACACGCGATAGGCCTTGTGCGAGCGGGGTATGTGGATTCTGAGGGGTGCGCGGGACGTTTTACACGCAATAGGCCTTGTGCGAGAGGGGTACGTGTATTTCAGGGGTGCGCATGAAGTATCACACGCGATAGGCCTTGTGCGAGTGGGGTACGTATATTCTAAGGGGTGCGCTGGACATTTCACACATGATAGGCCTTGTGCGAGCGGGATATGTGTATTTTGGGGGTGCGCGTAAAGTATCACACGCGATAGGCCTTGTGCGAACGGGGTATATGTATTCTGAGGGGTGCGCAGGGAGTGTCACATGCGTTTTCGCTGCAGTGGGAGGGGTACGTGTATTATGGGTGAGCGCAGAATGTTTTACATGCGATAGGCCTGGGCTGAGCGGGGTACGTCTACTCAGAGGGGTGTGCATGAAGTATCACACGCGATAGGCCTTATGTGAGCGGGGTATGTGTATTCTGAGGGGTGCACGGGACATTTTACACGCGATAGGGGTACTTGTATTTCGGGGGTGCGTGGAACGTTTTACAGGCGATAGGCCTTGTGCAAGCAGGGTACGTGTATTCTGAGGAGTGCGCGGGACATTTTACACGCGATAGGCCTCGTGCGAGCGGGGGACGTGTTTTTCGGGGGTGCGTGGGACGTTTTACATGCAATAGGCCTTGTGCAAGCGGGGTAGGTGTATTCTGAGGGGTGCGCGGGGAGTGTCACACACGTTTTCGCTGCCGTGGGAGGGGTACGTGTATTATGGGTGTGCGCGGGACGTTTTACACACGATAGGCCTTGGCCGAGAGGGGTACGTGTATTCAGAGGGGTGCGCGTGAAGTATCACACACGAGAGGCCTTGTGCAAGCGGGGTACATGTATTCTGAGGGGAACGCGGGATGTTTTACATGCGATAGGACTTGTGCGAGTGGGGTACGTGTATTTCGGGGGTGCGCAGTACGTTTTACACGCGATAGGCCTTGGCCGAGCGGGTTACGTGTATTCTGAGGGGTGCGCAGGACGTTTTACACGTGATAGGCCTTGTGCGTGCAGGGTACATGTATTCTGAGGGGTGCACAGGACGTTTTACACGCGATAGGCCTCGTGCGAGCGGGGTACGTGTATGTTGGGGGTGCAAAGGACGTTTTACACGTGATAGGCCTTGGCCGAGTGGGTTACGTGTATTCAGAGGGGTGCGCAGGGAGTTTTACATGTGTTTTCGCTGCCGCGGGAGGGGTACGTGTTTTCCTGGGGTGCCCCAATGCGAATTGGCTGTGTGTGTCCTCCCAGGTGTGCCCTCACCCCCCTCCCCAGGCCCTGCAGGCAGCCCACAACACAGGGGACTACCCTGCACCCCTGTCCATGCCTGGCAGGCAGCCCATCCACCCTGGCCATGCCACCCAGCCAGCCCACATGTCACCATGCACAAGTGAGCACCGACACATCTCCCCCTGCACCCCCACCCTCCCAGCAGTGACAGGCACCTGCCAGCAGGACCCGACTCATGTCCCTGCACCCCCACTCACCCATCCAGCAGTGACAGACACCTGCCAGCAGGCCCCGACTCATGTCCCCCCACCCACTCACCCACCCAGCAGTGACAGGCACCTCATGTCCCTGCACCCCCACTCACCCACCCAGCAATGACAGGCACCTGCCAGCAGGCCCCGACTCATGTACCTGCACCCCCACCCACCCAGCAGTGACAGGCACCTGCCAGCAGGCCCCGACTCATGTACCTGCACCCCCACCCACCCAGCAGTGACAGGCACCTGCCAGCAGGCCCCTACTCATGTCCCTGCACCCCCACTCACCCACCCATCAGTGACAGGCACCTGCCAGCAGGCCCTGACTCATGTCCGCCCAACCCACTCACCCACCCAGCAGTGACAGGCACCTGCCAGTAGGCCCTGACTCATGTCCCCCCGCACTCACCCACCCAGCAGTGACAGGCACCTGCCAGCAGGCCCCGTCTCATGTCCCTGCACCCCCACTCACCCACCCAGCAGTGACAGGCACCTGCCAGCAGGCCCCGACTCATGTCCCTGCACCCCCACTCACCCACCCAGCAGTGACAGGCACCTGGCAGCAGGCCCTGACTCATGTTCCCCCACCCACTCACCCACCCAGCAGTGACAGGCACCTTCCAGCAGGCCCTGACTCATGTCCCCCCACCCACTCACCCACCCAGCAGTGACAGGCACCTGCCAGCAGGCCCTGATGCATGTCCCCCCACCCACTCACCCACCCAGCAGTGACAGGCACCTGCCAGCAGGCCCCGACTCATATCCCCCACCCACTCACCCACCCAGCAGTGACAGGCACTTGCCAGCAGGCCCTGACTCATGTCCCTGCACCCCCACTCACCCACCCAGCAGTGACAGGCACCTGCCAGCAGGCCCCAACTCATGTCCCCCCACCCACTCACCCACCCAGTGGTGACAAGCACCTGCTAGCAGGCCCCGACTCATGTCCCCCACCACTCACTCACCCAGCAGTGAAAGGCACCTTCCAGCAGGCCCCGACTCATGTCCCCCCACCCACTCACCCACCCAGCAATGACAGGCACCTGCCAGCAGGCCCCGACTCATGTACCTGCACCCCCACCCACCCAGCAGTGACAGGCACCTGCCAGCAAGCCCCGACTCATGTACCTGCACCCCCACCCACCCAGCAGTGACAGGCACCTGCCAGCAGGCCCCTACTCATGTCCCTGCACCCCCACTCACCCACCCATCACTGACAGGCACCTGCCAGCAGGCCCTGACTCATGTCTGCCCAACCCACTCACCCACCCAGCAGTGACAGGCACCTGCCAGTAGGCCCTGACTCATGTCCCCCCGCACTCACCCACCCAGCAGTGACAGGCACCTGCCAGCAGGCCCCGACTCATGTCCCTGCACCCCCACTCACCCACCCAGCAGTGACAAACACCTGCCAGCAGGCCCCGACTCATGTCCCTGCACCCCCACTCACCCACCCAGCAGTGACAGGCACCTGGCAGCAGGCCCTGACTCATGTTCCCCCACCCACTCACCCACCCAGCAGTGACAGGCACCTTCCAGCAGGCCCTGACTCATGTCCCCCCACCCACTCACCCACCCAGCAGTGACAGGCACCTGCCAGCAGGCCCTGATGCATGTCCCCCCACCCACTCACCCACCCAGCAGTGACAGGCACCTGCCAGCAGGCCCCGACTCATATCCCCCACCCACTCACCCACCCAGCAGTGACAGGCACTTGCCAGCAGGCCCTGACTCATGTCCCTGCACCCCCACTCACCCACCCAGCAGTGACAGGCACCTGCCAGCAGGCCCCAACTCATGTCCCCCCACCCACTCACCCACCCAGTGGTGACAAGCACCTGCTAGCAGGCCCCGACTCATGTCCCCCACCACTCACTCACCCAGCAGTGAAAGGCAACTGCCAGCAGGCCCCAACTCATGTCATCCCACCCACTCACCCACCCAGCAGTGACAGGCACCTGCCAGCAGGCCCCGACTCATGTCCCCCCACCCACTCACCCACCCAGCAGTGAGAGGCACCTGCCAGCAGGCCCCGACTCATGTCCCCCCCAACACGTCATGACGATCCACAATCATGGGCCTTATGGCCACCCAAATCACACCCCACGTCACCGCATCCAACACACAACCAGGTATTACATCCACCCCACACTGAAATCCCCATCACATGATACATCCCAAATAGCAAGTATGCACATAAACACATTTCCGTCACACCCACACAATGGGTGCATGTGATTGAGAAAACACACATTGTGACATGCATGAAACCAAAGAGAGAATACCACACATTGAAGTAGGAAATAAAAATGTATTAAACACAAAAGCAAGGGAATGAACAAGAATGGAAAAAATGAAGAAAAAGCTGCATGTCCAAAATATAAAATAAAAATATGTGAAAGCAGAATCCAAATCAATCCAAAAGCACATGGGCCCAAAGTGTCTGTCCCTCAAAACAAATCCAAAGTGAAAAAACAAGACAAAACCATTGATCCATGAAAAATAAGTGAAATCCAGTGTTGAACTATTTACAAAGTACAAATCCAGGGTCCATGAGCCCAACCATTGAAATGAAACCTACAAAAAACTCTACCTAGTGAACAACTACATACAGAACGGTGGGGCATTGTCCAAGTGCCCCAAAATAAATAAAAACAGGAAGGAAACCTAACACTAACTAACTATATACAATGGCGGCGGGTAAGTCTTACGGCTCACTCTGTGATGTCCCGGGCCAGGTCATCATCGAACTCCATGTCGATGTCCCGGAGGCGGACCTCTCTCCTGGCCCTGAGGTCTCGCAGGGATGCAATCATGGCCTGTTCCAACTCCCTGCGAGTTGCTTCGAGGGATTCTACTGCCTCAACGACCTGCGCATGGAGAATACCGCCCTGACCATGGTAAGCTGTGCCTCTTCCGTCTGCCGCCGCTCCGCATCTATCCGCAGGCTCAACCACTGCCACACGGAAGACACTCCCATTCTAGGGTCCTCCTGACCTCCGGCCGATGCCTGCCCCTCTGATGTTGATGACCCCGAGCCATCATCGTTCCCACCTTGAGCCTGCTGCTGCTGTCCATGTGCCCTGCCCAATGATGCCGGCACATCCTCCATCTGCTGGTCTCCAGTTGGTGGGGTGTCCACCCCTGCTGGACCTCCGACTGCCGACTGTGGCAGGGATGTGATCTTCACCAGGCTGGCTGCGTTGGTCGGGCCAGGTCCACAGGGGGCCCTGGTGGAATCTGGGCCGGAAGACGGCAGGGAGAACGACTGGGGCATAGTATCCACAGAGGAGGCGAGGGCAGCCAGAGTGCTCAACACATGTAGGAACCCTCCGACCAGGGCCCCTCCCAACTGTGCCACGTTGCCACACATCTCTTCATGATGGCGTGCATGGTCCCCCCAGGAAGCACACACGTCATCACGAATGACACGCGTGCACAACGCCACACCAATCAGAACGGACCCATACGGTCATGGGTCTCCTCGTCCTCAGGTAGTGGAGTTCCAGATGACGTGGGCCTCCCCCCTACCTGCGGACTTTCCTGGGACAGGCCATCCCTGCTGGTGCATGGTGGTGCAGTCACAGGGTCAGGGACATTGACATGCACAGACCCATCCGCGGCGACCTGTACTGCCTCCTGCCCCTGGACTGCACCACTTGCACTAGTGGTACCACCCCCACCAGGCCCCATGTGCAGCTCAGTAGCGGCCTCCTCCTCCTCTGTGTAGACCACCAACCTGGATGGCTCCGCACCGTCTTCCGCCATCCCAAGCCCCTGTGGGGGCTCACCCAGCCCTTCCGCTGCAGCTGTAGCGGCAGACGCGGCACCAGTCCCCTCACTCCCGGATGATGGTAATTCCTGGGAGGGTGGCTGGGCCTTGCGTCTCCGGCCGGTGGAGGCATCTCCGCCGCTTTGCTCCACAGCGCCGTCTCCGCCCTCTTCTTCACTTGACGCTGTGTAGAGGGAAACATAGAACACAAGCATCAGGGTACTGTACAATAGTCCCCTAGACAGGAAGCAATAGCACATGAGTGGCACTGTCAAACGTCACTTCCATCCTGTCCCTCCACAACACATGGGTCAATGCAGGCAACACACATGCAGAAACAGGCACGGCGCATGCAATCAACATTAGCATCCATGTACAAGGGCCTCTATTGACATAAATGTTGTCTTCAAACTCACATGTATCATGGGTCATACTGATCCCATGCACACACATCACCGGAGGGTCATGCATCAGGCCTCGTACACCACAGACACAGTGGATACAAGGATGACTAGACTGCATCAGTGAATCAACAAATCGTCACGGACATGTGTCATGCATTCATGGCGTTTCAAAGTCACACACACGCTACTCAGACACACAGACATGTACACCATCCATGTCCGTGACAGCAGCACCCATCTCTCATGCCCCATCCATGTCAAAGAACAGAGACAGGCATGCATTCATGTGTGCATTCTGCATGCTGCTCCCCATGTTGCATTGGAACACATGCACCATTCATGTGGTTCATGCATGATTGGTCTCACATGCAGCACCATGATGTCCCTGCACACACACATCCATACATGGCTTATGTCACACATACAGGCAAGTAGCTGACTACCAGCACACAGCAACATGCCTTGTTTCACACAGCAATGCATGGCCACTTACCGCTTAACTCCAGACAGGTCTACCTCTGAAGGATTTGGACATGGAGCGCTGGCCTTATGCATTCCAGGACCCTCATCTGGATGTTGGTCAGGCTGACCCGGCACCCCTGTGCATCCTCTGCCGGGCCTTGCTGAGGGTCCTGGATCTGAAGTCCTCCCAGCGCTTCCAGACGTGTTTGATGTCACGGGTTGCCACCCCCTCCGCATTGATGGCAACCACTACGTCCTCCCAGATCCTCTCCCGTCCTTCCTTGTCGGCGTGCGATGGTGTGAAGAGGGCATCACAATGCCCCAGAACTTGCTCCACCAGGATACCAACTTCCTTATCGCTGAAGCTGGTAGCCCTCTGCCTCTCTGTCTCGGGGTCACCAGTGGTCTCAGATGGTGTTTGCCCTGACCCCCGAGGCAGATGTGGGTGGGAAACTGGGTCCTGGGGCTGAGCTGTGGAACAATGGTATACCAGTCGGAGTCTTCTGTTCCAGCAGGGTTGGACACAGCAACTGGATCCCTGCAGATGGCTGATGTGCAGGCACCAAATAGCAGGGCACGTGGGCAGCAGGCAGGCAGCAGCAGATGGCAGGTGGGAGCATGCTCAGGGCTCTGGGGGGCAGGAAAATGGCCTTTCCGTGTGTTGTCGCGTGGCCAGCTTGATACGGAGTGATTTGGCACGTGAAAAAACTGCACGTCAGCGTGTAATTCGAGGAAAAAAAATGAGCGCGTAAGCGCATCTGTGACGTTACGTGCACGGGCGTTTCCCTCGTGATGGGTGCATAGTGATTCAGCACATGAAAAAACAGCTCATCCGTGTGTTAATGCGTGTAATCCGAGGAAAGGGCCTAAGCGCGTAAGTGATGTGATGCGCGTGGGCATTTCCCTCAGCACGGGTTAAAGGTGAGCGGGGCCAGCAGTTCGCTGTACGTGCCTTTCGTGGAGACCAACGTGTGTATTGCTACTTCATGTTGTTTCGCACGCCATCACAACTTCACAGCGGATCAAGGATGTATCTCTTCTTTTGACGGGGGTATTGGCCACGCATGTTTTTCATTATCACGCTAGTCTGACGGTGAGTTGCGCACGCTATTTTTCCCACTGTGGGTGCCCCTGTGTATCGCGTACCCATTTTCGAGGTCATAGTAGCCTGTGTGTCCCACGCATACGTGTTTTTTGTGTCCCCTAATTCCACACACGTGGGCTACTGGGGGTTGCGTGCACGGTTTTACTGCAGTTTCGGGGTGCCTGCGCGTTGCACGACCCGTCACTTCATCACAGGGGTCACATACAGTGTTGCAAGTGCAGGGGTGCTGTTAACATCTTGTATTCCACCCACTTCACCCCAATTGCCCAGGACAATTGTTGTGTACACCCCCCATTGGCACTCCTCCATCTGTGCCGGCACTACTCCATCTGTGCCATGGCTGGGAGGCCACGAAAGCTGAGGGGTGCCTCAGCTGGGCGTACTCCACATGGCGGGCGTGGTCAGAGACGTGGCCGGGGTGACCAGGTAGTAGGGCGACTCCAGGGTGTCCAGGGTGGCTGCAGAGGGGGAAGAGGCAGGGGTGCAGCAGCTCGGCACGATGTTGTGCCACGTGTTGGTGCAGTCATGCCACCACCCCCTGCGGCTCCAGGAGATGCCATTCTTGCATCTGACACTGGCGCCCATGTGACCCGGATGTCCGTTTCATCGACTGCCACGGGCCAAGGGTAGTGGTAGCTGCAGGTGCAGCTGTGGACACCACCACCCAGGCTCAGGGTATGCCAGCGCAGGCTGCGTTGGCACTTGAAGAGTCCATGGCAGAATCCCAGGTGGTCAGGAGGCACACCGTAGGTGCACGCAGGGCTGCCCTGACTGAGACACGTGTCCCTGGGGCAGCAATGTCATCTGCTGCCCCGACCAACCGGGTGTTGTCAAGTGCAGGGGCAGATGCAGCCAACAACACCCCGGTTGTGAGTCTACCAACCAGAACAGCCCCGGTCAATGACCCTGGTACAGCGGATGTTGCTGCACAAGGTCCATTCCAGGGCACCCAGCAGCCACTGACACAAGTCAGGGCCTCACTCCATGTTCCACCTGCCACTCCCTCTGCTCATTCCACCAGCGCCACTGCCCATACTGATCAGGGTGGCATTTGCCAGCCAGGGTCCGGACCAGCATCCAAGAGGAGGAAGGTTGCACCTGCAGTACAGGCTGGGACCCCAGACACAGCTGCGGCCTCCAGAACATCGAGGAAGAAGCCTTTCTGCAAGCAGGAACTGGACTTCCTTGTGGACTACGTGCAGGACCACAACTGTGACATGCTAGTGGGGCCAAATTGTCAAACTACAGCTGCCCATCGTGATACCCACTGGAAGCAAGTAGTGGAACATGTGAGTGCATTCGGCCATGAGGTGCGCACGACGCACGACGCAAGAGTGCAAAAAGCATTGGAATTACCTCAAACGCAGCTCTAAGGTGAAGCGTCCCTCAAATTACAACATGACTCTGGTGACTGGCAGTGGGCCACCACCTGAGGAGGAAGACCTCACTCCACACGAGTCACTCGTTGCGGAGTTCATACCAGCAGAATTGGTCAAAGGAGTGGGAGAGATGCAGGACTTTGATGCCCAGTCCAGTGAGTGTTGTTGCATGTTTGTCAAGGCCATGTGTGTTTTACTTGTGTAATGCGTTGTGCATGACTGGCACTACATGTCATGCGTACATGGTTCTCATGTGCAAGTCATGCAATGCTTCACTGATGCATGCCTGCCGTGCAGGATGGTGGACATGTAGAGCAGACGGGGACTGTCCTCATCACCACACTTGCACCCTACTCACATGCTAGTCACCTGGATGCCCCTCCGCTCCATGTTCCAGCTCACTGGCTCTTCTGCATGTAGTCTGGGGTGTCCTTCCTCTCAGCACTGGAACTATGTCATTGCATGACTGACGTGCATGTGTCCTCTGCCTGCATGTGGGTACTCCACGTAGGCAAGCTCCCTTGCCCCTCCACCCCCACTGCACCCCAATTTCAACATTGCACTGGTGTGCATCATTTTGCCGTGATGCAATGCCCTGTTCTAGCCTCCTGTGTACATGCAAACTGCCACCAGCCAACCGGCCAGACACATGCAGTGGGGTACATCCTCTGTCCTTCATGCAGGCTGTTTCACTTGGACTGTGCAGATGGCAGATGCTCCGCAGGGACATGAGTGCTCATTCATGCTCCATGTGCATTCCATGCATGCCCCTATGTGTCCTTGACTGGATGATCATTGTAGTACGTGTCCAGGGTGACCTACATTTCATGGCATTTCATCAGCCTTCCCATGCCCACTCTGGCTCAGTCCTGAGTCCCACACATGTTTAGGGTGTGACATTCTGTGTGGGGGACAGGCCTCACCCTGTTTCAGGCCCACTGACTCTGTCCAACTGGTGTAGTGTCTTCTGCACACATGGGTGTACTACTGAGGGTTCATGATGTGTCCTGCTTACTGTCCAATCATCATCTGCTGTGTTGTCAGTTGACTCAGATGATGCAATTGATGCTAGTCAACACTGTCTGCCAATACACAGGTCTCTGGTCATCCTTTTGATACCATGCAAGCCATCCCTGCATTTCCACTTAGGGGGAGGGGTGGATTGCTTGTAGCCATGCAACCCATTGCATGCACATTTCACATGATGCCTGAACTTGCCCTTGCACTGGATTCACATATATTGATGCACATCATGATGCACTTGTTCATGTAGATAGTGGGTAATGTACACATGTACTGCACTGCATCAACCCACTTCTGAGCCGTGTTACACCGTTCTACATGCCTACTCACTGATGCCATGTCAAAGTGACCTTGCATGCATGGCAGGTTCTCAGTTGTGTATGACATATCTGCTTGATGTGTTGGCTGTCTGTGTGGTGCCAATGTGTGGGTGTGTTATGTGCTTCTGTCATGTGTACTAATGTTATTTTCCTCCACTTTTCAGATGATGATGCGATGCAATGAAGCCAGAGAATGGTGTTGTCATGCCAGGCACAGGGTTGTTATCACAACAGCAACCCAGCACAAGTGGGGGTCATGGGGTGGTAGACCACGAAAACCCATATGTGTTACAGACCATCTTGTCTATGGCTGGCAATGAGTCCAGACCAGATGACCACTCTGACGTCCAGGTCGAGTTTGATGTGCATCAGGTCAATTTGTCAGGGGTGAGTGATTCTGATGTGGATGCTCCTCTGTCCGTGACACCTGCACTCAGGGGCCAGGCGGTGGTGGGACCTCTGCCTGTGGTGGATCAGGATGCAGGGTCACCCCCCACACCAGTCACTGATGTGCCTGGGACATCACGTCGACAGGGGAATGTAGTCCTGCAGCCGCGGGCGGTGCCGACCTGACAAGGACGGCCAGTCCTTGGGACCCGCAGGTGTGAAGCCCAGCAACGCGGTGGCCGCGCGCCACCGAGGTATATTGAGTGGGAGCAAGACATGACTGCCAATTCAGAATGCCAGGGGGCAGCAATGGAAAACATTGCTGTGAGCATGGAGCGTGTGGCCCAATCCGTGCTCCCCCCTGCTAGGCAGGTGCTTCTCCAGCAGCGGGCAGCACAGTCCACGGCCCGCTCACTCAGGCTGGGCATGGCGGCCTCAGACAGGGCACACAGGGCACGCCAGGCTGAAATGTTGTGTTTGAGTCAAGCAATTGCTGCTCACGCAGAGGCACACATGGAGGCCCTGAGGGCTGAGTATGAGTCCCTCAGATCCACTCTGGGTGTCCTCTTGATGTCCCAGAGGGTGCGGTCAGAGGAGAGGTTTGAGCAGCTTGAGCATACCATCTCGGCTGAGCTACGTGCTTGCTGGGAGGTGCATCAGTTGTCCAGCCGGGCCACACAGGAAGAACTCTGTGCTACACTTGTTACCTTGCAAGAGGAAGCATGTGTATCACAGGAGGTTCTGCATGCTGACCTACGTGTAATCGCCGCACAGAACCAGGCTCACCCGTCCGGCAGACTTGCTGCCAACGAGGGGCAAGCTGTGCCTATGCGTGGCCGGGCTCCTGTGCCACGTCAACCTTTTCAGGAAGAGGCTGACTCGGATGACTAGATATCTCCCACAGAGGTCGGGCTGTGTAGGCGTTGAGCCCATGGAGGTTTTTTTTTTGTCTCAACATCATTGCATGCGGGTGTTGAGGTGCACCCTATACCTCCCCCCTCCTGGCTGCCCCCCTGGGTCGTATGTGGCCATTTCTGATTTTTGATTTCAGTTTAGTTAGTTAATATTGCCTATTTGATAGTTATTTTAATTAGGTTATGTAGGTTGTTCATTGTTAGTTTAATTAGTTAATACAGTTTAATATTGTTTGTCTATTGTGAATTCATGTGACGGTGTGGTGCTTTGTGGCTTTTGAAAGCATCCACTGTCGGTTCCAGCTGGACCCTTCAAGCTTGTCTCGTGTATGTGTTTGCAGCTTGGGGTCCTGACTCACATAGGCCACTCCTGCTTCCCTTATCCATGGGCTTGCTAGGATGGTTCGGTGTAACAAACATTTACACAAGGGCTTTGGACTTTCGACATAACTGTGGCATGTCTGCTGCTGTACTACTTGTGTTAACACCCCTAGTGGGCATTTGTATCATTTTATCCACCCCATGTCTGTAATCAATTTGGGTGAGTACGTGATTGATGTCTCCATTAATTGATGTGGATTGTGATGTATGGTATTTTCTTGCCTGTATATGTGCTTGATGCCCTTCATGCTGTAGACAGTAGCCTGCACCCTTGGCCTGTGAAAGTCACACTGATGGTGGGAGGAGTTTGGATCTAGGTCTGTAACCTGGCACAGTGACAACCAGCATGAAGATACACACAGGGAACTTTTGAGCCTTATTAATATCTTTGATGCCCTTTCTGCAGGAAAATGAGCCTCCACACTACCTTTGCCAGCAGACACAGGGACGAGTAATCCTGATGACTGGCCATGTTCAGTGGTGCAGACGTGTGCATGTGTGTGCAAGCAGAAGCACAGGGCTTGTGCTCAGACGTCCGACAGAAGCAGACGTGTTTCCAGGAGCTCCAGGCAAGGTGAGCGGCACAAGGGCCCACACCGCAGCCAACCTTCCACCAGGCCACTTGCACCAGCATGCTAAGTAGCACCAGTGCTGGGGAACTTTGCCAGGCGTTGTTGGAGAAGCGCACAGTACAGCTGACATGTGTTGAGGGCCAAATGCAAAGTGGCTTTACAAGTTGTCAGGGACACACGCAGGGGCCATCGAACATATCCTTGAGTACCCCCTGCTCCATTGAAGCAGAGTTATTAGGGCACTAGTGTTCCTAGCCAGAAACTGATACAGCACACAGGGACACCCTGCGAGGCACAGACTCATGTGCAGTGCATATCAGTTGTGCAAATTGCCACCTGCACTACCTATTGAAATCCGCGGCTGCCAGAACACAACTTGTACTGAAGTTGCACCTCGCTATAAGCGTGTAGCAGCTCACCCAGAGACCATTGTATCATGTGTGATTCTTGACGCATTGGTCTTCCATTTCCCGCGCGCCGACATGCTCCTGCCTTACTGCATTGACAGTGTATGTACCATGAGGGGGCCAAGTGAACGTATGGGTACAAAGCAGCAGACAGGAGTGTTTGTGGTGTAGTCACTTACTTTGGGGCACGGATGGTGTTGTGTGTGTGTTGTTAACACACATTCAGATTAGTAACCCATGCTCTCTTTACAGCATTGAACTGCTCCTGTTACCATACCTGAGAGTGCGCAGGCAGGAGGCCAGCACTAACCCCAGAGATAAGTCTCTCTTTGTCTTGCATTTGGCTCATTTGGTACAATGTGCATGATGAACATGTTTTGTCAGATTGAGTATGTGGTATTGTGAATAGTAGTTTAATGTATTTTGACTACTTTCCCTTGCCAATCCGACTCCCCTCTCCTGCCCCTCTTTCCGGTTATCCTGCATACCAATGCCTGTCCAAACAACATATCCCTGACCCTCCTTCCCCGCCGGGGTCTCAGAGGCCTGTGTAAGTTTGACCTTGCAAACTAGAAAAAAGAAGGAAACGAGTGCACTCATTCCTATTAAAGTAGTTAATTAAAGGTTGCTGTGTTTAGTGAGGTGCAGAGGCGAGTAGCACAACACTAACACAGAACGTTTTCCTCAACTATATGAACCTGAGAGATTGTCCTTACTTCATGTTCGAGCAACTAATAACACAGCAGCAATTAAACTTTATTTGGAGGTATGACTCCTTCCCCTTAATTTGAACTTTGACTTGATTGTTCATTTTCCAGCCTAGTATGTTAGTAACACAGGAACACTTGATTTGTTTACAGACATTCTCTCTACATGAAATTAGGAACCGTGTTTTTCGCTTGGATCCACAGTGGGGCACCCATGCGAGGTAGGGAACACAAAAGCCTTGTATGTAATGTTTATAATCAGTATCAGCATGCTCATGAATAATCAGACTAAGAGACTATTGTTTGTTTTCGTAATCTACAGATAACAGAAGTCTGGAACAAAGAATTGACTATTGAATAGAGCTACTAATAACCACTCCTGATGAAGGAATTTTTTCCGAAACGCGTTGAGTTTTTAACATTCTTGATCATATGATGTTGTATTATACCTGCCAAGTTGATTTCAATATGGATCTAATATTGTAATTTTGCATTTGGTAGTTGGAACGTTTTTTTTGCTCCTCATTGTGGAAATGGACTAAAAGTAAATTTGTTTTGTTTAATGATTAAATTATCAAACACAATTTTGACAACTTTAGTGGGATTTTTCATACAATATTTACAAATTTAAATATTCATAAGCATTGTACTCATTATCCCTAATATTTGAGTCCCCGACATTTTTTTGTTGTTGCATAAAATATACCTTCAGAACAACATGTAAACATTTCTATTAACTAATGTTTGTCATTGTACAATCCATTGAGTGTGCAGGTGACGCGAGTGTTCCACAGCCCGTGGACACTTTTTTTGTCTCTTTAAGTTTGACCTTGCATGCGCCCAGACCATGGAGGGGGTGGTTGGTTCGTGCCACTCCTGCGCCTGGACACCGGAGCTGTGACACTAACCATCAGTTGTTGCATCCTCATTGTATGTTATGTACCGTAAATGGTACCCATCCTGTAGGACCATTGTTCAACTGTGCTACCTTGATTTTTCTATCATTGTGCTTGTACATGTGCTTTGACATTTCCTGCTACTTCAAGTCATCTACTGGAGACTCTTCCTGGGTTTTTTGTTGCCTACAGGCTTTTTCCCTGGTTTGTGGGTTTGGCTCCTTGGAGTTATCTGCGATTTAGTATTTTTACCAGTCAAGGTGGCCTCTGAGGGGGCTGGACCCTATTTACAGGCAAGCTGGAACATGGAGACCAAGGGGTAGGGTGATCCTGTAGCCAGGTAGACTTGAAGGAAGAAGGCTATATATCCCAGACACAGTTGTTCAGAAGGTCACAGTGATGTGTAAATGAGGGAGGGCCTTTTGTTGTTGGACAGTTGTCTTGGGCTACAGTGTTTTGGGCATTCTGACATTGTAATTGTGGGGTACTATGTACATGATGTGTTTTGCTGGTCAATGACTGTTCCTGTGTTGTATTTACTTTGCAGGTGTCAGGGATTGGTGTGGTTTGACATGCTAGGGTGTTCACATGAGCAATGTTCACATGTGATGTGTACAGGACACTGAGGGTCACTTTATTTCACATGCATATATTGAGTGCATGTCCCTAATGACACACACAGTTGCACAATGATCCACCACATGTACAACCACCCTTCCATGGCCACAGGTGCACACAGATTGCATTCTCGGGCCCGCTGTGTCCCTGCAGCACATGATCTATTACCATTTGTGTATCCTGTACATGCTTTATTTGGTTATTGATTTGATTTGTCATTTTCATGTGATGCTCAAGGTGTATCTGCAACACAATGGCTGCTCAAAGTGCTGTGTGCTGAGCAGTGTGTTGCAGGAGACACACAGAGCACACGGGTACGGGAGTAGGGATTTTGCCATGCCCAATGTGCATGTGGACGGGCATACAGTGTTGTGTTCATGCTACGACTGGTGGAAAGCATTTGTGTCTGACTTTGTATGTGTGGGAGGTTGTTGGTCAGTCATTTCAAATGATTCCATGTCAGGCATCATTGTCTCGTGCCAGGTTTCATTTATGACATGTCACTTCATATCTTATTGGTCATGTGTTGGGCTTTTGCTATTGCATGCCATGTCATGGTGTGGCAGACAAGGGTGATGTGGGTTGGGAGGGTTTGGGTGACATACCAGGGATTGTGATGGCCTGTTTTGCGGGGGGGGGGGTGATACACACCTTGCATGTGTTCCTTTTGGTCACACAGGATTGGTTATGTTTAAGTAGCTAGGGATGCACACAATGTAGCACTTCCATGGCAACATTCTCAGGGTGGTAAGGTTGTGACAGTTGACTGTCTCTTTGTCATGATCGATTGACACCTGGTATGTGCCAGGCCTGTGTGCACTCCGCAGGGGTGGGAGTTTAGGTGAAAAATGTGGCCACAAGCTGGGTCCGGGCTGCCTTGCCACGTGCCCTTTCCCCTCCCATGGGCAGCGCCTGTGGTTGGGGATGTGGGGTCACCACTATGTCCACCGGTACGTCCCGCTGTGTTGCAACATTGTGCAGGACACATGCTGCCACAATGATCCTGCACACTACTGGGGGTGCATATAGTAGCTGTCCGCCAGAGCGATCAAGGCAGTGGAAGCGTGACTTGAGCACTCCGAATGTGCGCTCCACTATGCCCCTGGTTGCAATATGGGCAGCGTTTTATCTTACCTGGGGTGGTGTAGTGGGGTTCTGGATTGGCGTCATCATGTGGTTGCTCAGAGGGTAGGCACTGTCCCCTGGGGAGGTGATAATGGTTGTGATTATTGGTTTTTGTGTATTTGGCTGTGTGTGACATGCATGCATGTGCACAGGCATTTGTACTGACCTAGGAGCCATGTGTCGCCATGCTGCCCAGCTTCCACGGCCCGGCTCAGGGCGGACATTCTGTATATGAAACTGTCATGGGTGGAGCCAGGGTAGTTTGCATAGACAGAGGTGATGATTCCCTTTGCATCGCATACAACCTGCACGTTGATGGAATGCCAGTGCTTGCGGTTTCGATAGATGTGCTCAGTGGCCCTAGGTGGACGTAGGGCCACATGGGTGCAATCTATGGCACCGAGCACTTTGGGGAAGTGTGTCACCCTGCAAAAGTCCTGGACCACCGCCTGCCTTTCTGCGGGTGTTCTGGGCATGTATATGCGCCTGCAGACTGAGGGGCGCGCAGTGATGATTGCCAACACCTGGTGTAGGCAGCGTGACTGTGTGGCCTGTGAGACCCCCCCACTATGGCAGTTGTCCACTGAAATGACCCAGTGACCAAAAATGCAGGACATTGAGCACCTTCTCCAAGGGGCTCAATGCTTGGGAGCACAGGGTGGGGGATGTAAGGTCATCTTCCCACTCCCTGACCAGGTCTAGGATGATACAGGGTGGAAACCGATACCTGCCATAGACCTGGTCGTCAAGCATTCCAAAAAGGCTAGCCCAGGGAAAAAAAATGCGGGCCCTGGCTATTCACCTCCTCCTGCGGTGTCCCATGATCAGTGCTGCGACAAATGGGGCATTCATCGTAGCTGGATATACGTGTTTGTTGTTTGCGCGCACTTTTATACTGTGCACAGGGACGCTTCCGCCTGCCTTCGTGTGGCAGACGTATTGACGCCTCTGCGCGTCTTCTGGCGTGCGCTGGTTTCCCGTATTCAATTCCATGAATACGTGTTGTTCGCGTGCGTGTGGGCGTTCCGTGTATTTCCCTTCAGTACTTCCGCACTTATGTCTTTTTTTTCATGCGTTGTTCCCCATTCTGCGTTTTACGCCCTGTGTCCCGCCTCCTTTTTGGTGTGTGCGCCAACGTTGTGCACTTTCCCTGTGCGCGTCACGCACAGCGATCGGGATGTTGCAATGACGAATGCACCCGTGTGCGCCACACACGGATTTGGCGCACATCCGGGGGAAAACACGCACAGGCCCTTCCTTGAATCGCACGCGTGCACATGCGCTTGCTTTTTCATGCTTGCGCCAGCTTGCGCTGAGAATTTTGGCGCACATTTGTTCCTTGGATAGGCCCCTAAATTCTGTTTGATGCGCTTCCGATTGGATCCACTTGAAACCCTTGAGAGAGTAGGCCCACATAGTTGCCTAGGAAGACGGGAGAGAGGCTGTCTCCTTGGTGGACCAACTACACAAGTGGAGACTTTAAGACATTTGCTGTTTGAATTGACCACAACAACAATTCTGAGATATACCCTGTTTGAAAATTGTGTGCATACTTTTAAGCATCGAATTTTAAACAGTAACACATCAGCTTAACTTTCTCACTTATAAGGTGCGTTAAAAAATTAATGAATTATTAGGTGAATATTTATTCATGGGCTTTTAATGTTTTTTAAAATTTTGACACAAGAATTATGACTTTTCTTTGTACATTAAAAATGGTATGGCTCTGAAATTGTGTATGTATATTGATTGCATTGGTTATGTAAAGGTTTATGATCCTGAATCACAAATCAAAATAAATAAATACTTTACAGAAAGTGTATCCCAGGCTTAAACTGCCAACGTCATCCCACTACTTTCTGACAGTGTGACAGCTTCCAGTGTTTTTTCAGTTTGCAGCGAATATGGTTCAGAAACAATACTTCATGTGCCTGAGATTATGGCAAAAATCATTCTTGGGTTTGAAGCAACATATGAAGTTTCAAATGGTTTACTCATTCTACTTTAGGGGATAGCGCGTTTAAACTAAACGCAGAATCATCCGACTGTGTAGCACAATGTTAGATATATAACATTTCAAGTGATCCTTCGCTTTAAGCATTGGAGAGATGTCGCCTTTTCTCCGGCGTTTTTATCCTATGGAAAAAAAGCACAGATCTCAGGCCTTGAATACATAGACTACATGTCTATTACATATTGGATTGTTCGCTTCACACCAGGAAGCCATCACCTTGTGGGTGAGGGGAAAGGTCTACTCTGAATGGCTCACACTGTCTGGTTATTTGCAGGGAAAAATGTACATCTTCTTTCTATGAATTTCCAGACTTTTCTGCACAGCAAGAAAATGTGCGCCACTCAACAAAAAGCCATGCAGAAAGGTTAATAATGTTTGCGCGCGTGTTTGCAAGTCGAGGATTAGTTCACTTGAAGCACCATCAGTCCTTGCTTTTCACCACACTGATATATATATATATATATATATTATATATATTATACAATCATTCACGGATGGAGAGCTTGATCGGAATTCCCGTTGACCACTTGGAAATTATTTCTAGTGGATCAATTTGTCGGATCTGGTGTTTGAGGCATTGAGTTACACGTGTCAAGTGGAAAAATAAAGAGACAGTCCGTTTGTTTGTGTTCATGATGTTGGTCTAATTGTAGCCATGTCACTGTGTCGTGTGGACTTCTGGTAAGTTTCCTATGTCATGTTGGTTAGTAAAATCAGCCAACTGCGCCCATGCCGAGTGGGCAGGTGCTGCAGGTGGAATGGGTGGCTGCAGTCGATTAAGTGGGATGCTAAATCGATGGGGGGGGCTCTCAGTATGGGGCATGGCCTACATGGGTGTACCTAGACCACGCCCCCTAACGAGAGCACCCCTCTCGCCAATGCGGGAGAGGGGGCTGGTGAAAGCAGGGGAGCTGTGGCGCACTGGAATTATTTTGGTGAGCCCAGGCCACAGGGCTGGCCGCACCAAAGATGTGACACCAGTGTGCCCCAGCTCTCACACGCAGCAGGCAGCCCTTTCATTCAAGGCACCACATAGTTAAAGACCACGGGCTCCTTGAATGAAAGGGCTGCCTGCTGGGTGTTGTCTTTATACTTCGGAACAGGAGAAGTGGTGGAAGGCTTAGTCTCCTTTTGTTTCAGAGTAAAGAGTCATCACGCATCATAAAGCCTCGTTTAAAAGGCTCCATGCTGCAAGATGACTCTTTACTCAGAAACAAAATGGTAGACTGGGCCTCCAGCCCTCCTCCTGTTTCAGAGTTCAGAGTCATCTGGCAGTCGTGTAGCTGAAGCCACGTCTACACTGGCTGTCTGCAGATGTAAGTACTCCCGAAGTGCTCACACCTGCAGGCAGTTTGTGTTACTGTGCAGCGCTTTGGCTACACGGATTCCTGAGATGTCAGCATGACTGGGGCTAGTTGGGGTGGGCCCCGGCAGGGCCCTGGCTCAGGAGCCCTTTCTGGAAACTGCCGGGGCGTGGTCCCGGCTAGCCACAGCACACTTAAAGCCACGGGTGGCTGAAGGGGTGTGCAAGAAGGGGAATGGTAGTGAAAGGCAGGGACACACAGCACTGAGTGCTTGCTCTGAATGCAGGCCCGTGGCGCAACGACCATTGGGCAAATTGTGCTTTAGGCTCCCCTCCCAAGTTTTGGGTTATGTTGACCTGATCTGGCTGACGTAAAGCGCCATGGCAGGACAAGACAGGACACAGATGATAAACGCTGCAGCGGCTGCACTGTTAACTACGGGCCACACATCACTAATGTAAAGCTTTTTCGTTGTAAAATGCATTTGTATGTATACATTTTTAGGTCATTGAAATGGTGATGGGGTGTTAACACTTGCATGTCAGGCGAGTGATTTGAAGGGCAGGAGGGAGAGGGGACCGACCACTGATTCTCACAGCAGTACTTAATTGTGTGGTTTCAGGGTTGAAGGCGAGAGTTAACTGGTTTTAACATTTAAGCTTCAAAAGTATTGTATCATACAATGTTTAAAGAAGTTAGATGCCACCACATAAGTACGTTTGCCCCTCCACTACAGTCTCTGAAGTTAGCCTTTCTCTCAAAGTTTGAAGGGTTAGCCTCACCCTACCCGAAATTTGTGTTTAGTTGTACTCCTGATACAGACCATGCTCCAAGCATCCTGATTGGCTGTGCACCCTGTCCGAGCTACTAATGTGAGAAACGGTTTGTTGATCGCTGCCCAGGACATGGCACTTTAGGAAACTCAGCCCCCATGCTTGTTAATGGACCCAGCCCTGGTCTGGCCCAATCATCTGAACTGTTACTCTTTCCTTTTCAGTTATTCGCTAAAAAACGACTCCAAAAAGTGGCTTTCCATTGACGAGCATTCTGGGGAGATTCAGCTTCGGACCATACTAGACCGAGAGACAGGAGAAGAAATATACATTGTGCAGGTCATTGCCCAGGAAAAAGGTAAGATCAATTTGATTACCCAGAAACGTGCTCTTGAGCTTAAATTGCTGATTTTGGAATCTGGAGATCTGAGTTCTAATCCTAGCTCCAGCACTCGATTAGGAAAACGTGTGATTCTGGGCACAACTGTAAGAGGATTCAATCCAGCACTACAGCTAAGTCAATGCCTAGTCTAGGATACTGAATGGAAACCCTTATTGATATATCTTTATGTCCAGTTCATGAGTTCTGGATGACTACCCCTATATAACACCCCTCTCTTGGAACCCCCCTGACCCCACTGAGCCAAGAAGTAGTTCTGTTTTGCAAGTTTAAACGGTTTATTTGAGAATGTAAACAATATATATATATATATATATATATATATATCACACTTTATAATAAATTAATAATTAATATCACACTTCGGAACATGAGCAGTTAACAACAATGGGTAATGTTCTACTAATAAACTGATTTGATTACCCAGGAGTAGTATAAAGGATGAGGTAGCACGCTTGGGAATAGGAACAGAAGAATAAGGTGGTAGAGAATGCTTTATCTAGTTTCAGATGGATGCAATGTTGAATGAAAATGCAATACAGAAAATACTCAATGTGATTTCAACAAAACAATGTAATCACTTTTCTCTGGCAATCCACTCCCCCCCTTATGCAATGTAAGTAAATGAAGGGGAGAGCACACAGTTCTTAGAAATGCAATCAAATGTAATTCAGTTCACCCCAGCAAGCTTAGACTACAGAAGTTTGAAACACAGGCAAAAGGCTTTGAATATGATGACATATGATGACAATGCAGTGAGAAATATGCTGAAAATGCTTTTAATTCCCTTCAGGAGGTTCAGGGTGAGTGGTATCTAGTTAATATGAGTTCAGGCTCACTCTAGCAATGATTCAGGGATGGTTCTTAAGAGGCAAACGAAATTTAGCAGTTCAGGCAAAAGCAGCTATCTTTTTACAAGTAAAGAAATCGGGCCAAATCACAAATCGCGGCAAAATTCGCGAGTGCGAGAATCGTGATTATGGCAAAAGTATAAGGAGTCGGTTCTTGTTTGAGATTCTAAGCTTTCGGGGGAAAGTTAAACCAAGTTCCTAGCACAAACGGTTCCAGAGATACGGACAATTAAATAAAGGTCGTTTTTCGGATTTGAAATTTTAAAAGTTCAAAGCGACAGGTTACGGCTTGCAGCTAGAAAATGACAGGTGACAGTTTTGCAAATGACAGGTGACAGTTAGGAGGCAGTTCTGGTTAGATTTAAAATAGATTGAATTATATTATTTTAACTAAGAGATTGGTTCTGCACAGTTCTGCTAGGTACTCACAATATATTTTGAAATAGGCCTCCCCACGGATCTGGTCAGGTTTTGGACTGGACTCCGGTTCTGGTCTCGGCACTTCACAGTGATCTGGGTCAGCTCTCTGGTTCTGCTAACAGCGGTCTGGGTCACTCTGGATCTCTGGCCTCTGGTTCTGGATACTGCTCTGCTTTCTCTGGGTACAGCACTGCTTCTGGATCTTTCTGCACAGCTTTCTCTGGACCCAAGCGCTGATCTGCACGGCTCCTGGATGCTGCTACCGCTATTAGGTTTGCTGGATGCTGAGGCCTACTGAGAAGAGTTCTCAGTTTGTGGGTTTAGGCCCTTGCTTTGAGTTCTGAATCAAGTTCTTTGGAGTTTTAAAGTCTAAGTGTTGAATCTGGTATCTTCTGGATGTTGTATGGTCTGGCAGAGCGCGTTGCAGCAACTGGATTTGAATGTCTCTACCTGTCCCAGCAGTCTCTTTTTATGTGTTTTGAAAGTGGGTGTGTGCCTGGGCCTAGCTAAGCCTGCCCCTTTCTACTTGTCATTGGCCCAATTCTCCCCTCTCCCATGACTGGGGAAGGAACTGTGAGTCAGAGTGATGCTGTAGGTTTTATGGGTCAGAGGATCCTCCCCTGGTCAGTTTGCCCACAAATCTATATTTGACCTAAAGACATATTTCATAGATACACAGTGGTTCGAAATTACATGCACCCATCACGTATCACATGAGGTATACTCTGTTCAAACTCTGATGTTTCTAAGAGCTTGCATTCAGAAAAGGAAACATTTTGCGTTTTTTAACTGGTTTTGCAATATTGGTTTTTCATTAAAAATTATACACATATACACGGTCTGTCCATACATACTCCAGTAAATTCCCATGTCTCTAGCTTAAACACAGAGTCTGTGGTATACATAAATAGCAGGGTTTTGCCCCAGAACATCACACAAATTCCCAACGCGTCTTAAAACGTGCACAGAAAAATCACAAGAATTATGGTATCATTTAAATAATTTTGACAAGTCTGCACCATGAGTTATACATCTTTCTTAAAATCATATTCTGGCCAACAGGGGTGTGTCTTCCCAGGTCACTTGGTGGAGAAACCAGTTTATCCAGAGTCTGCCAAGCTCAGAGACCCTGCCCCTCCCAGCTTCTGCCAAGAGGAAGCTATTTTACGATTCCCCTAATAAACCATCTGCCTGGGCCCTGGAAGGCCCATTGTTCAAGAGGAAGCCATTTATGGCCTAGCCCCAATAAACCCTCTGCCTGGGTCCTTTGTTTAGTCTCTAGCAGTCCCTTGGTAATTCAATCAGAGAGGGGTAACCTCCCCTCAGAATGCAGCCAGGCCTGAGAACTGCTGTGGATCCAGTTTCACTCCAATTGGGGGGAAGTTGTCAGGCAGAATCCAGTTCCTTAAGCCAGGCCCCAGCTAATGTCACTTTTAGTTACCCAGTTTTCTGCATTCAAATAAAACTAACAATTTTTACATATGCAGCTAGAATGCTGATTCTAAGTTCAAAACTATGACATTTTAACAGTGACAAACTATGTGGCAGTCACAAGTCTGTCCCTCAGTTTATTTACACATTTCGATTTTTGGTAATTTTAAATCCAGTTTCAGTTTAAGCCACTGCAGACCTGCAGAGCTCAGCCAGTCTTGTTATAAACCTTCAAGTCACTTCAGAATATAACTTTACATTGTATCCACCTCTCAGTAAGTCTTTCTTTGGCCTGCTTTGGGTTCATTTATTCAGTTTTACACAAAAGTCTGGTGGTTTTAAAACGCCAGCTTTCTGATAGTGGTGAGTACTGGTAATGCAACCATTTTTGGGATTTAAGAAAATGAATTCCCCACAGTTCTAGGTTGCTTTTGGCAATCAGCATTGCCATTCCCAATGGTTTCAGGCTACTGTGTGGGTAGTCCAATGGTGGTTTTAGGCAGTGCCCTTCTGTGCCCATAACATCGGCAAAAATGGGTGGCAGCCTATTCTTCATGCATTTCCCTGGGCATTTTCTGGGAAGCTCTGGCCATCATGATGTTTTCAATGCCAGTAATGCACAGGTTTTTTTTTTTTTTGGTAGGGCTCGGATGCATGGGTAAAAACATCCCACAAGCCCCCCTCTTGCGATGGCCATTCTGTTTCACTGATGGAACTCACAAGATCTGGGATGTTCTCCTCATCTTCTTCCAATAGATGGCACAGTTCAGCATCTTTTTCTCCATCCGGTCGGATCGATCGGTTCTCCTCGCCGGTCCTGATGGGAAGATTGGGCGGTACCCCGGGCCCCTCGGCCTCCTTGGCCAGTCTCCAGGTTTTCTTTCTCCTAGAACGACAAAGGAAAAGCGGCAATACCTATTCATGGACATTTCTCCCCCACCATTGATATAGTGGGGTGGCATATATATTTTAGAACTCAACAGATATGAACATGCACATTTTTTTAAATGAAGAGACAGGAACACATAAACTTGAGAAACACAGAATTTGATAGGCTATATGTAAGATCTTTTAGGGTTGGAATTGAATTACTCTGGAGCGGTACCCTCTGGGATTGCAGAGGACTCCTCCAGTTGCTGCAAAGTGTGCCTGGGATGGCAACACTTCAACTGGTTTATGTGGACCCACTTGTCTTCCCCCTCTGCCAAACCGCCTCTGGGGATGAGGATCTTGTAGGCCACAGGGGAGATCTTGTCTATAATCTCAAAGGGTCCCTTCCATGTAGGCAAACATTTTCGCTGTTTGGCCTGGTTCCTTTGGAAATTGTATAAATAGACCCGGTCCCCCACCTGATATTCCTTCCTGGAAGTTTTCAGGTCATAGTGGGTCTTCATGCTATCAGCTGAACTTTCTAGATTCCGCTGAGCATAAGCAAAAGCATGTTGAAGGTGTTTCCTTAAATTCTCCACATACTTGTGAGTTGTGGAGGCATTTATTAGTGTCTGCTCTTGGGTCCTGTAGAGCAAATGCTGCGGAAGCACCATCTTGCGTCCAGTCATCAACTGAAATGGTGACATTTTGGTTGCAGATGAAGGGGTAGATCTGATGGCCATTAGGACCAGAGGTAATTGGATATCCCAACTTGGCCCAGAATCTGCCACAAACTTCTTTAATATGCTCACAATGGTTCGGTTATATCTCTCTACTGCCCCAGAAGAAGCTGGCCGGTAAGCAATATGTAACTTCCTCTTGACCCGCAGTATCTCCCACATCTCTGTCATTACTTCACTGGTGAAGTGGCTACCTCTGTCTGACTCAATCCTTTGAGGTAGACCAAAACGGGAAAAGATGTGGTTAATCATCAGGGCAGCTGCTGTTTCTGCCTTGCAGTTTGGGGCTGGGAGACATTCCACCCACTTGGTAAACAAGCATGTCACAGTCAACATGTACTTATTCCTCCTAGCGGAGCGAATCACGGGGCCTACAAAGTCGATTTGTAAATCTGACCATGGGAGTGTCATTCCCCTCATTTGGAGAGGCGCCCGGTGTGTGAGGGATGTTGGCTGAAATTGTGCACACACAAGACAACCCTTCAAATATTGGTTGAGGTCCTGGCCCATGTGTGGCCAGTATGCAACCTCTCTTAAGATTTCCAGTGTTGTGTGAAACCCCCTATGACCGGCGGTGGCCGCATCATGGGCGTGACTTAACATCAGGCTTCGGAATGAGGTAGGAACCACCCACTGATCGTGGCCAGCTTTGGATTTCCTTACCAGCAAACCGTCTTGGATTCGGAACATTTTTGGACATTTCATCAACACTCTTAGGTCCTCTTTCCCAATGTAATCGGTATCCGTCAGGGGAAAGTTCTCAGGGTCCTCAAGGTGTTGGTAAAACTTACCAATAATTGGATCCCCCTTATGAGCTGTAATTAAATCAGCATCAGGGGTCTCCTTGCTCCATTGGGCAGTTGAAAGATCATTGTGAGCATTTGTCTGGGACCTAGTGATAGCAGTGACCTGGATTTCCCCCAACAGGGACTCTATTTCGATTAGATCCCCTTGGATGGCCCAGGTTTTGGCCAGCTGATCAGCTAAGTCATTTCCAGTTTTGTCTGGTCCCTCTACTTTGGAATGACCCTTGATCTTTTTTCAGTAGATGGTCATCCCCTTCGAGTTGACCAGATCATCAATGTTTTGGATTAACTGCCCATGTTTCAGGGGTTTGTTATTAGCACATAACATGCCTCTGGTTTTCCAATTAACCAGGTGCTCCACGAACCCGTTCCGTACATAATCAGAATCTGTGATTATGACCAGTTCGTGGAGTTGATGCTGGACAGCAGTGAGGATGGCCTGATGCACAGCCATCAATTCTGCCACCTGACTACTTCGGGGACCAATTTTGTATCCAGCGGAGGGTTCTGGGAACTCCTTCACCCATGCATTCCCTACGCTAGCCACCAGTTCTTTCTCCCCGTCGTTGTCAACATGGTAAGAGCATCCATCCACATAGACAGTGGGCATTCCCTCACACTTGTCCTCTTCAAAGACTTTGTGTGGGGAATTAAGGTATGCCTCCGTGTTGTCCTTGATTTTTAGACTTTTGTCCTCGAGACAGTTTTCTCTGGCACAATCATGCAAGTCAGCCAGACCTTGCGCGAGGGGACTCTTCTTGTTTTGGCCATATCTGACCTCCACAGGAAAGCCTTGCATTGACAGAATCCAGGAAGTAATTCGGGAATTACTCACATTTCCGGCCCGGATTCTATCACTTTGGAGATATTGCAGAGGCTGGTGTGGAGTCTCCACTATGATGTGTTCCCCTTGGATAAACGGGTGGTAATTCTTCAATGCCCACACCGTTGCCAGGAGTGCCTTCTCACAATCGTTGAATTTTTCCTCCACAGAGGATAAAGTTTTGCTCGCATAGGAGATTACTTTATTGACCTTGTCATGCTTTTGGTATAATACTGCCGTCAAGCACGTATTAGAGAACCCCGTCTCCAGGAAGAACTCCTTGTTTCTGACAGGGTAAGCTAGGCAAGGCGCTTGTGAGAGGCTTCTTTTGAGTTGTTTTACTGCCTCGGCTTGTTCTGGACCCCATTCCCACTTGACCCCCCCCTTCAGGAGATGAATCAGGGGTCTGGTGATCTCTGCGTAGCCCTCAATGAACTTTCTGCTGTAATTAGTCAGTCCAAGGAGGCTCCTTAGTTCCCGCAGAGTTGTGGGGTCTTTCAGTTTCCGAAGTGCTTCCACTTTCTTTTCCTGGGGACAGAGACCCTGAGGAGTAATCTCATGCCCCAAGAAATTAACACGGGTTCTACACCACTGTGCTTTCTGAAAGGAAAGTTTTGCTCCGGCGGCCCTCAACTGGGTCAGAACATAACGGATCTCCGCTATGTGTTCCTCCACAGATGAACTTTTGATGAGGACATCATCTACATAAGCCAGGTTACCCCTCGCACCCAGGTCGGGCATGGCCTTATGTAGGAAAATGTTGAATTCATTGCCGGAGTTGAGGTATCCGAAGGGAGTCCGGGTCCATGTGTACTGCTGGCCCCCAAAGGTAAAAGCCAGCTTGTATTGGTCCTCCCTACTGACAGGCACAGTCCAGTATCCATTGGTCAGGTCTATTGCAGTGAATACCTGTGACCCCTGGATCTGGGCCAGCCCTTGGTCAATGTAGGGCAGAGGCCATCGGGAAGTATGGACCCGTTTGTTGAGCTCCCTGAGGTCGGCACAGAGTCTCCACTGGCCGTTTGGCTTCAATATTCCCAGCACCGGATTATTGAAGGTGCTGTGTATTGGACGAATTATTCCCCGGGACTCAAGGTTCTTAATTATTTCAGTAAGGGACTCCATGGATGCGAGAGGCAAACGATATTGCTTCACAAACACTGGAGTCAGGCCAGGGTCCGTGGGGATTGTTGTTGTGTGGATGTCGGTGCGACCACAGTCATATGAGTCTACCGCAAAGAGATCTTGGAAATCCAAGAAAACTTGTTTCAACTTTTGCTTCTGTTCCAGAGTCACACAGGCATCAGCTAGGTTGACTCTCACTTCCACCATCTGCCTGAAGCCTGGAAAGACTTCTGGTTTGGCTATCTCAGCGGCCTCCTCCAGCTGGGTGGAGAAGTCCCTGGTCAGAGTGCTGATTTGGACTAGAGGCCTCAGGTGGGAAAGGCAACCCTCATGGACCTGGAAAATCACCTCATCCCTCCTGAAGTCACAAGTGACATCTTCCTTACCATAGGGGCAGGAAGTGTACACCAGGAAGTTCCCCCCATGCCGGGTAAAAATCCTGTCTGGTGTTGTATTGTCCTCACTGTCACTGTCAAAACAGTCCTTGGGGATTGGTCCTAACAGTTCATTTCCTAGATCAATGGAAAAATGTCGGTCATCAACCGCCATTCCAATAATGGTGCCTGCGGCTAGAGTAATACTCTTTAAGTCGCTGTTATCCACCTCTATTGGAATGGTGTCATGTTCTATGTTGACTAATGGAGTTGGGTTTACCCCCAACCCTTGCTGTTGGAGAGAAGCATTTAGATGTATATAAGCATCAGGGTTTTGCAAATATTGTCCTCTTTTAACTTTCACTTCCAGGGAGAATTGTCGGGTCCTTTCTGGGATGGTGACTTCCTCTTTAATCTGAATTTCAACTGCATAAGGTAGCAATTGAGCTGACCTAAATGCTTTTTCTGGATCATCAAAGCCCATGGGATTATCCGCTAATCGGGACCAAGCTTTGAAGTTTATTAGGTCCAAACTAATGGCAAAGCGATTGAGAATGTCACTGCCTAAGTAAAAAGCGGCAGTGACGTCTCGCACGACCCAACAATTATGGACTATGCTCTTGTTGCCAATGGAGATTTTGAGCATACACCTGCTTGGCAGGAGATGTTTGGAATTGGGTGCTTCCAGGTCCATTTCCCATTTGTCTATCAGTTTGAATGTGGGAATGGCTGGATCTTTTGGGAGTTGGCGGAACATGGCTTCGCTGATGAAGCTCTTACCGTTGTTCACACACACTCGAGCGAGAACAGAGTCCTTCCCATCATTTAACTGAACAGGGATGAACAACTGCTCTCCAATTTGGTGAATATCAGCCAGGCTCTGAGCTGATTTAACATCTTTCTGGACTATAGGAGTGGGAGTTTCTGATTGTGGATTAGTAAAGAATTTCAGGGTGTTTCCTTCCAGTGTGGAATACCACTTTAAACTGGAAGGAAGGTTGATTTTCAGAAATAGAGAGGACCCCCCATCACCAGTCTGTTGTCCTACTGCTATTACTGTCACGTCTGGAATTTGGTTGTTCTGGAAGTGAAATTGTACTTGGTCAGATTTTTGTTCAACCATGTGGCAGGTGCCGTTTAAACTAACATGGTTGACACTCTGTTTTAATTTTAGCGGTCGGCTAGTCTGGGTCCAGAGGACCTTGTTTACACAATCTATTAGGGGTGACAGCCTTCTCAGGAGGTCATTCCCTAGTAAACAAGGGGTGCCCTCTGGAGTCACTTCTATGACCGGGTGTTTCACCTTGTGTCGCCCAATTTTAATGTCCAAGTCTGCAGTCCCCTCAACGGGAATTTCCTTCCCGTCAAAGTTCTGCAGTTGTCCAGGAAGAGAGGTGAGAGGAATACAGTAATTCTCCCCCCTTCCTGCATTTATTTCATCAAAGGCCCTTTTGGACAGAAGGGTAGCTTGGGATCCAGTGTCCACCAGTGCCAGAATTGTACCTTGCCCCTGTACTTGTACCGGGGCATAGTATCGTCCCTCCTTCTCCTCAAGGGGGCACAGATAATGCACATTTTTGGACAACTGGTGGGCTAACCTTCTGGTTTTGGACATTGCTAGAGAATAAATTTGGGCAGAATTCTGTGGAGAGTCTTGGGAATCTGAAAGAAAAAGTTGGCAACTGGAGATCAGAGCCATTGTGGGTTCCCCTGGTTCCGGTTCTGGGCCGCCCCCCCCTTTTTGGAGGCAGTCACCAGGATGGGTTTGAACCAGGGGATTTCGGTATTGTGGGTTCTGGGATGAGATGATGGGCGGCGGTAGCTCAGTCTCCATATCTCCCCAGTCTGAATTGACATCCCTTGGGACCCATTTTTCCTTGGGAGGAGTTCCCTCATCTCTGAAGGAGAAAATCCTTTTCCCAGGATCCTCTTAGGATCCCTTTCCCTCAAATTGGAAGACCTGTACCTCCTCCACAAAGTGGGTCTGTTTGGGTACTTTGTTTCTCCTACCCCCCCTCTGCTCCTTGGGAGGCAGGCTTTCAGGGGCAGGAGATTTTGTTTCCGGTTCCTGGGTTTCCAGGGGCTGTTTACAAGTTGGGAAGGAAGCTTCCTCCAAGGCTTTACACCCCCCTTCCCCTTGTGCCCCCTCCCTGGGAACCGGTGTGTTATCGGGGTGCTGCCCCCATCATTGTTCTGGAGCACCAGGTCCAGAGTTTGGGGCATTCTGCGGTGGCATGCTCATCTGAGGGTTCTGTTGAGCCCTCACTATGTGACGCAGATCCCGTGCCATATTTTGGACCTGGCGCTCTAACTGGGAAATGCACTCAGGCTGATACGGGGCTCTATTTTCTCCCCTGGGCTGATCCCGGGAAGGGTAGCTATCCCTTCTCTGGTAGTACCCCTGGTTGGGAAGATTTTGGTACCGCTCCACCCTTGGCCTCCCCTCTCCCGGATTAGGTTGTCTGGGCTCAGGGAATTGGGGAAAGAAGGATGGATGATTTTGGGGCTGGAAATTGGGCGGATACCTGGGGAAAAAGTTCTGCCCAGGATTTGGAGAATTTCTGCCCTCCTGTGGGAAGTTGGGAGGGAAGTTCCCTGGGTTAGGTGCTTGGCCGGATCCCCCCCCTTGGGCTGGAGGAGTCCACACATAACCCAGGATTGGTCGGTTTCCCTTATAGCGGGGACTTACATAGTCAGGGGAGCGGGGGACCCCATTTGTGGGACTACCTCCTCGACTCCCTGTCTGTGACTGGCCCGAGGGCCTTCTGGGCTGTGAATTATTAGGTGCAGGTAGGTTTTTAGGCCCCCCCATCTCCAAATCCAAAACGGGGGTGACCTTTAACTCTGCCACCTTGGCAGCAGCAGGGGTGCTGTTGGTTTTGGGATTTTTCTGGGTATTGCTTTTATTTTCTATGGGCTTCTGCACCTCATAGATCCGGGTAGCCTGTTCAATGACCCAGTCTAAAGATCTTTTCTCATGAAAATCTCTCACGAGCTGGGTCATTATATATTTGGGCAAGGCATGGAAAAATGTATTGACAAATTCTCTGCTGTCTGTGCGCACCCTTCTGGTGGTCTGCGCAAAGGCACGTTTCAGTTCTTGCACGAATTCTTGTGGGGCCTGATCCTCCCCACATTGCAAATTGTAGGCTGCCTTGCGAGCCTCTTGAGGATTTCTGTGAACATAAAAATGTTTCAAGATGGCGGCCTTATAGGTGGACCATCTTAAATGATTTTGGTCCTCCAGCCCCGCAAAGAAACTGGAGTATTCTGGTGAGAAGGTCCACTTTACATATTGAATACAGCTTTGGCTGTCCTTCAAATGGAAAGTCTCCATCATTTGCTCGTAGAACTCCAAGTGTTCCCAAACAGAGTACTTGGCGTTCTTATGATAAGGCGTGATGACACTCCTGATTGCCTTAATCTGTTTCAATGGGTCCTTAAGCAAGGCCCTTTTTGCCTTATTGGCCTTTTTGGTTCGGGTAACCCTGGTCCATTCATCCTCTGACTCAGAGGCACTGCTCCCAGAGGTTCCTGTCTGATCTTCCAGGTTTTCCCGGATTCTGCGAGCCTGGGAATAGCTGGCAGAATGTGGGGACCTGGTCTCCTGTGTCCTGCGCCGTTCAGAGGAGTCTTCAGATTCCTCCTTGCTGCCAGGATTTGATGGGTACCCCCCCACTGACCTAACTGGGCAGAAGTTTTCAGGATGCCCTTAATGGGCCTATTCTCCCGGGGTTCCCCACTAAATTGCACTGTGCTTGGGTGCCCATAACCGGATGCCCGCCCATCCATTCCTGGGAGGTACTGGCCTATGAGCCCCATGCTTTTGGCTGGATAGTAATCTGCCATACCTGTGGCCCGGTGCTCATGTGCGCCAGGGGACAGGGGGGTGGCAGAGTCCAGGGACTGAGAGAGATAAAGGCCTCTGGTACTAGGGCTCCTGAGGTTATGCTCAGGAGTTTCCCTTTCCCAGCGAACCTGGTCTCTATCCGCCCCTGCTCCCTGTTGCAATGCAAGAGCCTGCGCCTTCAGTTCCTCAGTTAAGGCCTTACTAGACTCTATCAGTCTCTCCTGCATCGCTACCTGTTGTTGGAGCCTATCATTGTGCTGGCAGAGAGCCTCATTCTCTCTCTGCGTTTCCTGATTGGTCCTGGAGCACTGGGCCAGTCTTTGCTGCAGGAGGGTTACCTCCTGAGTCCCATCCCTACTGGCCTGCTCCTGTCTTGCCAGAGCCTCCTCCACCCTCCTGGTGTGCTCTAGCAAGTCCTGGTGTTCTTTTTGGAGGTCACCCAGTCCCTGGTGGGCCAGGTGATTTTCTTCCATTTTTCTTTTTAAGTGGCAGACTTCCTGGCCTAAGGTTTCCCTTTCCTGACTAAGAGTCTGCATCTGTACCATCAGGTCGTCCCTTTGCCTTTGGAAGGCACCAGCTTTCTGGCGCTCCTGATCAAACTCTGCCTGGGTATCCAGGTCTTTCAGGATCAGTTTATTGCTCTCCTCTTTCTCTCTGTCTAGTTGGATTTGCAGGGTGGCTACCTGCTCTGTGCATGCCCTGTTGAAATTGATCTGTTGCTCCAGCTTTTTCTGGCTCTGCAGTAGGGAGTCCAAACTGTCTTGGGGTTCCTTCTGCAAGGCCAGAATTCTGGTAACCTGGTCAGCCTTTTCCTGTTGCAGTATATCCATGTCCTCTTTTATTTTAATGATATACTGCCTACTATCTTTTTCTGACTCCTGGCTCCTCTGCAGCCTCTGCTCAGAAGAGTCCAGATCAGATTGGGCCTTCTGTAATGCCAGCAGTTGCCTACTCGCCAGATCTTGGCCTTCAGCACATTTGTCCTGCATGGCTCCCATATGTAAATATAAATATGCCGCTACCCTGGCAATCTTGTTGTGCTCATCCTTGGCCTTAGGGGACATATATAGTTCACTCAGGGCCACATGTAAGGGACCCTGGTCTCTCCATGTATCTGACCCTGTTTCAGTGATCTGGGGTGCGATTGCCTGCAACCAGACCGTCTGGTCCTGATGAGTCCACTCACCTCTCACAAATAGCTTATGTAAGAAGTGCTCTCTGGCTATTTTCATATCTACCAAGGTCGTCATTCTGGAATTTGAGTTCCTTCCTGACTTACAGAAGTTTGTATTTTATTTTTGCAAAACAGACCTTTTCCTTAGAGCGTTCCTTTGAGGAGTGCTTTACAGCGTAACACAGCGTGGTGATCCGACTGGATATGTGTATCTGGTCAGCTGGCACACTGTATTAATCTGCACAAGTGATAGATCTAAGCCAAACGTCCGGCTCGAGCCCCCACTTTGTAAGAGGATTCAATCCAGCACTACAGCTAAGTCAATGCCTAGTCTGGGATACTGAATGGAAACCCTTATTGATATATCTTTATGTCCAGTTCATGAGTTCTGGATGACTACCCCTATATAACACCCCTCTTTTGGAACCCCCCTGACCCCACTGAGCCAAGAAGTAGTTCTGTTTTGCAAGTTTAAACGGTTTATTTGAGAATGTAAACAATATATATATATCACACTTTATAATAAATTAATAATTAATATCACACTTCAGAACATGAGCAGTTAACAACAATGGGTAATGTTCTACTAATAAACTGATTTGATTACCCAGGAGTAGTATAAAGGATGAGGTAGCACGCTTGGGAATAGGAACAGAAGAATAAGGTGGTAGAGAATGCTTTATCTAGTTTCAGATGGATGCAATGTTGAATGAAAATGCAATACAGAAAATACTCAATGTGATTTCAACAAAACAATGTAATCACTTTTCTCTGGCAATCCACTCCCCCCCTTATGCAATGTAAGTAAATGAAGGGGAGAGCACACAGTTCTTAGAAATGCAATCAAATGTAATTCAGTTCACCCCAGCAAGCTTAGACTACAGAAGTTTGAAACACAGGCAAAAGGCTTTGAATATGATGACAATGCAGTGAGAAATATGCTGAAAATGCTTTTAATTCCCTTCAGGAGGTTCAGGGTGAGTGGTATCTAGTTAATATGAGTTCAGGCTCACTCTAGCAATGATTCAGGGATGGTTCTTAAGAGGCAAATGAAATTTAGCAGTTCAGGTAAAAGCAGCTATCTTTTTACAAGTAAAGAAATCGGGCCAAATCGCAAATCGCGGCAAAATTCGCGAGTGCGAGAATCATGATTACGGCAAAAGTATAAGGAGTGGCAAGTCGGTTCTAAGCTTTCAGGGGAAAGTTAAACCAAGTTCCTAGCACAAACGGTTCCAGAGATACGGACGATTAAATAAAGGTAGTTTTTCAGATTTTAAATTTTAAAAGTTCAAAGCGACAGGTTACAGCTTGCAGCTAGAAAATGACAGGTGACAGTTTTGCAAATGACAGGTGACAGTTAGGAGGCAGTTCTGGTTAGATTTAAAATAGATTGAATTATATTATTTTAACTAAGAGATTGGTTCTGCACAGTTCTGCTAGGTACTCACAATATATTTTGAAATAGGCCTCCCACGGATCTGGTCAGGTTTTGGACTGGACTTCGGTTCTGGTCTCGGCACTTCACAGTGATCTGGGTCAGCTCTCTGGTTCTGCTAACAGTGGTCTGGGTCACTCTGGATCTCTGGCCTCTGGTTCTGGATACTGCTCTGCTTTCTCTGGGTACAGCACTGCTTCTGGATCTTTCTGCACAGCTTTCTCTGGACCCAGCGCTGATCTGCACGGCTCCTGGATGCTGCTACCGCTGTTAGGTTTGCTGGATGCTGAGGCCTACTGAGAAGAGTTCTCAGTTTGTGGGTTTAGGCCCTTGCTTTGAGTTCTGAATCAAGTTCTTTGGAGTTTTAAAGTCTAAGTGTTGAATCTGGTATCTTCTGGATGTTGTATGGTCCGGCAGAGCGCGTTGCAGCAACTGGATTTGAATGTCTCTACCTGTCCCAGCAGTCTCTTTTTATGTGTTTTGAAAGTGGGTGTGTGCCTGGGCCTAGCTAAGCCTGCCCCTTTCTACTTGTCATTGGCCCAATTCTCCCCTCTCCCATGATTGGGGAAGGAACTGTGAGTCAGAGTGATGCTGTAGGTTTTATGGGTCAGAGGATCCTCCCCTGGTCAGTTTGCCCACAAATCTATATTTGACCTAAAGACATATTTCATAGATACACAGTAGTTTGAAATTACATGCACCCATCACGTATCACATGAGGTATACTCTGTTCAAACTCTGATGTTTCTAAGAGCTTGCATTCAGAAACGGCAACATTTTGCGTTTTTTAACTGGTTTTGCAATATTGGTTTTTCATTAAAAATTATACACATATACACGGCCTGTCCATATATACTCCAGTAAATTCCCATGTCTCTAGCTTAAACACAGAGTCTGTAGTATACATAAATAGCAGGGTTTTGCCCCAGAACATCACACAAATTCCCAACGCGTCTTAAAACGTGCACAAAAAAATCACAAGAATTATGGTATCATTTAAATAATTTTGACAAGTCCGCACCATGAGTTATACATCTTTCTTAAAATCATATTCTGGCCAACAGGGGTGTGTCTTCCCAGGTCACATGGTGGAGAAACCAGTTTATCCAGTTTCTGCCAAGCTCAGAGACCCTGCCCCTCCCAGCTTCTGCCAAGAGGAAGCTATTTTACGATTCCCCCAATAAACCATCTGCCTGGGCCCTGAAAGGCCCATTGTTCAAGAGGAAGCCATTTATGGCCTCCCCCCAATAAACCCTCTGCCTGGGTCCTTTGTTTAGTCTCTAGCAGTCCCTTGGTAATTCAATCAGAGAGGGGTAACCTCCCCTCAGAATGCAGCCAGGCCTGAGAACTGCTGTGGAACCAGTTTCACTACAATGGGGGGGAAGTTGTCAGGCAGAATCCAGTTCCTTAAGCCAGGCCCCAGCTAATGTCACTTTTAGTTACCCAGTTTTCTGCAATCAAATAAAACTAACAATTTTTACTTATGGAGCTAGAATGCTGATTCTAAGTTCAAAACTATGACATTTTAACAGTGACAAACTATGTGGCAGTCACAAGTCTGTCCCTCAGTTTATTTACACTTTTCGATTTTTGGTAATTTTAAATCCAGTTTCAGTTTAAGCCGCTGCAGACCTGCAGAGCTCAGCCAGTCTTGTTATAAACCTTCAATTCACTTCAGAATATAACTTTACATTGTATCCACATCTCAGTAAGTCTTTCTTTGGCCTGCTTTGGGTTCATTTATTCAGTTTTACACAAAAGTCTGGTGGTTTTAAAACGCCGGCTTTCTGATAGTGGTGAGTACTGGTAATGCAACCATTTTTGGGATTTAAGAAAATGAATTCCCCACAGTTCTAGGTTGCTTTTGGCAATCAGCATTGCCATTCCCAATGGTTTCAGGCTACTGTGTGGGTAGTCCAATGGTGGTTTTAGGCAGTGCCCTTCTGTGCCCATAACATCGGCAAAAATGGGTGGCAGCCTATTCTTCATGCATTTCCCTGGGTATTTTCTGGGAAGCTCTGGCCATCATGATGTTTTCAATGCCAGTAATGCAGAGGTTTTTTTTTTTTTGGTAGGGCTCGGATGCATGGGTAAAAACATCCCACACAACCCTTTTGCTGCTTTTTTCCTCAGATCGTTGCCATGCATATTGTGAATTAGTGGTGGGTGTAATGACTAGATTGTGCTCCGCCAGCAGCAGGAATTAAATCTCTCAGATTTTGATCCGCTTCGCCTATCTCTGCTGTTCTGCCACACCCATGGATTCTCTTGAAAAGTCCACGCTTGTCCAGCAGGTCGTGAAATGCAAAATATTTATTGTAGCGTGCCGCATCACTGCCAAATCATGCTGAAACCCTCCAAAGCACATGCATGCACCGAATTTCATGTACCTTGTATGATTCATTTCAGTTACGGCCACGCGCGACACCCATTTCATGACCGCGTGGATGTGCCATATTTCGGCACCGCAAGGCCAAAATGGTTCGTCATACATTTCAGGGCACCACAGAATGGTTTACATGAGTGAAATCTGACAACAGCATGCAAAAAATACCTTTGTAGGTTCGCACGGACGAACTTGGAAACGCACGAGAGCACGTGTGAAACTTTGATGGATGAAATACTTCATTTGGTGCATGAAATTCCAGTGGCAGTGGAGCAGTAATGGTGTTTTCGCGAAACACACGGAAGCGGAAACCAGTGCGAATTCTGTCGGTTTTGCTTTGCAGATGAACATTTCGCCCAGCACTAGTGTGAATATTTGAATCAGAAACAAGTGAATCACACAGGACCTACTTCTCTAGGTGTACTCTTGGTTTTATACACAAGCAAACCTAGCTGGCGAGCAATGGACTGCAGCACAACAACAGATAGGGAATGAAAAAAAATGCAAGCATACAATCTCACCAACAATGTTCCCTCTAATTATTTTTGCCTTTCGTGCACACTTTATTTTCCATGTGCGAAACTGGCTCACGAGGTAAGCCACTTTGTGCACATACATAGTTATTGATCTACCATCGCCAAAGAGAGTTTGGAAAGGAATTGCCCCTTCCAAACCACTGTAATTCTTTACTAATCTGCATAAAACAACACTTTTTCCAAATACATAGGTTAAAGAATATATATTTTATACGTGGTTATAAAGATAACTCATCAACCAGTTCAAGACCTCAAGTAGTGCCACAGTAGCTAGCAAAAGTACTACTGTGCATAGAGAAATGTGTGCTTTATGTCAATGGAAAAGCACTCATGTGTATTACAAAAAACCAAATATTGCTTTTCATAACTAATGTGGCTATCAAAAATCCCACCGGATACAATATTTGCAGATGGAATAAAGGCAACTAAAAAGAATGTGTCCAAAAACATGCCAATAGGAGTTCATGTGCCACTTTAATGAAGTAATTCAAGGGCCACATGAGAACATACCTCTCATAATTTGTTTAAAGATGATAATTGCATCAGAATAACTGCACCACAAATATGATGATCAAAATTCCCTAGCTTCTACTTACTGTCCACATTATTTTGTCCTGTAGTTACTCAAAACCAGCCTTACAGCTTAGAGACATATACACCATCAATTTTTAATCCCTAAAAACAGAGAAATGTGCCTAATAAAAAGGGGAAACAATGAACACATAGGAACCAACCCCAGGCTTCTGCCCACAAATCTGTACTGATATTTCTTCGAATCAGTGATCAGCAGAGCTGTGGCACAGGAAGGAGCTCTAATAATATTTCGGATCTCAAGACGAATTTTTAGGGCAACGAACATCTTTTAGTAAACATAAAGAATTCCTGTTTGCAAAGCTAATTACTTTTTTACTCCCTGAAAAATCATTTCACTCTAAGTAGAAAGCAAATTCTTTTCAGAGCCTAGCTTGTAACCCTGACATAGGAAGTAAAATGACTGGGCACATCCAGCCTATAGTTTTTCCCACACTTCCTCACCACAGCCTAGACAAAATTCAACTAGAGACTTACTGAGGTTTTTTATAGAGCCCTGTTGAAGTAAATTACATGTGTATGCCTTTTAGGTTAATATCATCAATGCTGAGATGTACAACAGCTTGGGAGCCTTCTTGTGTAACTAGGGGTCCCTTTGTAATTCCTTCTTATCAGTTAAACAAGATGCAGGGGATGCTACAGTCAGTGAACACAGAACACATGTTTAAATTGAAATGCCCTCAACAGCTGAGCATGGAAAGAAACAGAAAATGCAGTTCTCTAGACTTTTACTAGAGTTTCCTTTCCTTCAGCAAATAAACACATTTTTTTACACTGTACTGTACTGCCAAAAGAACTGACTTGGTTTTTGAAAGTTACTGATTTGTTCATCACCCGCAAGGAGTGTTCGTCTGTGCCCTTTCACCCGTACCCTTCCCCAGTTCCTGTGCTAGCCTCCAATACTACTTGACAGGACACTGTAAAACATGAGAGATTGTAGCAGTGAAACACTCATTGAGATATTTGCATACTCATAATAGTTTGCAAGCAAAACATATTTAGTGCCTCACCATGATATTATATGCATTTTAAGAAAATGTCATGAAACTGCAGGTACACAATTAGTTTGCAGAGCATACAAGATCGTTTGCAACTTATTCCACCCTTGTATTGTTTGGTAGGTTTATACAACTGATAAGTGAAATCATTTTAGTAAAGCATCGCGTTACAATATAATTTGGTATGGTTTATACCCAATGCAACTCTGAACACTTAAAAAAGATGCAGATTGTGTGAAATGCATTCTACTGTCTGAATATCCATTGGCCTAATACTATATACAAGTAATACCTGGCATAGCCCATACCCATCATCCCTTGCAGGCCAAGTAAACTGATATTGCAATGTTGCTCTCCACTTATAGGGTAATGTTAGCAATGCTAAAGTAGGAGACGCTGAGCATGACACTGGTCTACTCAAAATATTTAGAGGCAGAATTAATATTTGAGTTTTATCATGTGTAACATGCAAGGGACCACTTTAAAGCACTTGCATGACATATGTACTAAGAATAGAAAGCATGGGATGAGGTTACACATTCGAGTAGCCTGTTTACCTACAGTCAGCATCAATATTTGAGATGATAGTTCCTTAGTGTGGATGATGCTTTTATTATTCATATTATTAGTGTATTTATTGAGCGCAGACCTGGCTTCGGGAATCACCAGAGTGCTTTACAGTCGTAAGGGGAAGAACACAGTGAGGGCAATGGAGACAAGGGAATGGGAGCTAACAGGGGAAGGCAACGGCAGCCAATTTTCAGCAAGAGATCTACAAGAAACCAGGGGAGGAGACAGTGGGGGGCAGATCACAGAGTCTCAGGTACGATGGGGAGTGGAGGGTGTGTGGACCCATGTGTTATGGAGGAGCCATTCGTTGAAGAGGAAGGGCTTGAGTTCTTTCCTGGACGTAGCAGCAATAGGGTAGGTCTGATGTTGATAGTAGGAGGTTCTAGAGTCTCAGAGAATAGTCAGAGAAGGCTGTTCTTCTTGTTTTGTCCTTCCTGCACCATCAGAGTGCAAGCATTCCTATTTCCTTACTTCTGGTGGATTGCAGCCCTCTGGAGATGCTGAGTTTCTCAGTGAGGTAGCTTGGAGACTTCAGGGTGATGAACCTGTAGATGATGCAACAGGATTTGAAGATGATACAGGCTTGCAGCGGGAGCAAGTACAGTGAGAGGAGGTTCAGGGTTCCGGAGTCCTGTCATGAGTGGTGCTGCAGCATGCAGGACACATCTCAGGGGTGCCAGGGTAGTTGCTTGAAGCCCTTCCAAAATCAGAACCTTTTATAAGTCACGATGAAGAACAGAAGTTCTGGTAGTTGAAAGCTATTCAAATTACAACAAACATAAAATAACTGGATGTAGGTACAGGTCTGGTAACCTTTCCCAAAGCCAAGAGAGGAAGAGTCAAGGTTATCTGGTAATATCTAAAAATGTTTTGGGGTAGAGTTTACAGTAAGTGCGTGGTAGACTAAAGCATACGATTTATGGGTAGAGAGGAACCCGTAGTTAGTTAATGTGCGCAAGTATATCTTAGTAAGATTTTTCTGTTCATGGAGCCACATTTTATATTTGTTTTTACCTCTTGTGGCTGCATTCTGTTTTTAGGTTTTTAAGGTCATGCATGCATAGTAGGGCAATGTAAATGAGTTACACCAGAATATCATGACTAGTTAGTTATTTTAGGAGAAAGCAAATGTCAGGTAATTGCTGTGGCTTGTGCCTTATTAAATCTTTTTGCATAGGTGAGAATTGCCTGTGTGCGCTGCTAAAAATCTTCTGAGCGGCACCCAGAGGAAAGCTGGGCAAGCGCACATGCGCACAGCTTAGAGGGAACATTGCGTCACCAATATGTTCCATGTCCAGTGGGATGTTTAGTGTTCTTCAAAGAAAACCTGAAATGGAAAATGAGAAGTTTGTAATCAAAGACAAAAAGAAGCTAATTTTATATTAAATTGTATTTTGCTGGCGGGGACCTGCTACGTTTGCACTCAGGAGTATCTAGGTCCCTGCCACCAAATTTTGGTAATTTGCATGGAGGAGTGCAAATGTGCATGGCAAAAGGTGGCGTACACGCAGTGAAATCCAGCCAGTGTGCATGTCTATTCACTTTGCTACACTTTAACTACTGCCTCCCAATCTTCCTAACACAGAAGCCAAAGGCTAGCCTGCATGAAATTAACAGGAGCGTTGCCTAATCTATTGTGAGATAAAAAAAAGTTGTAAACTGAAGTTCCGATGCAGCCACACTGGATTTATTTGTAATGTCCATAGCTGGTTTGATGTGCTTTGATCATTTTCTTGGCCCTGTCTAATCCGGGCATTCAATTGCATTCGACAGTGACACATTCACAGATGTGCACCCCTAGGAACCATAGGCTCCAATGGCATGGGAAAGCCTTTGTTCTCCATTGTACCGCAGACAAGCAGCCTCAACAGGCAGGTTGTGAGGGGCCACCTTAGCTGGTGGCAGTTCTAGCAATTTCAGGCAGTACAACATAGTTCTACCCCACGTGTGTTCCTAAACAATTCCCTTTCAAAACTACAGTAAACAAGGTGCTCCAGCTCCATATGTACGTGTCTGTGTGTGCCTGTGTGTATGTGTGAGATGGATGTGCACATACATGGCCATTGGCCACTTGCTTGCACTTTCCAAAAGCAGAGTGAGGCAGAACCAGCGTTGGCCAGTGGGATCAGGACATCTGGAACCATGACTTAATCCACATCCTAAGAATATGCCACTGAGTTCAATGTGGGAATTAACATTGATTGGGTGGTGTGACGAGGGACCGACAGAGCATGTCAATCTGGTTTCCCCCTTTTTTTAGGCACAAAATGTTGGGTTAAAGTATTGCCTTTTGGGGGTTGATGGTTATCCCTCTAGTAACAATGTAGGATACTTGCACGTAAGGTGTCATGATGGATTTAACTAAACGTGACTCAGTAGCCTAACTAAGGGAATACTACGCTTCCCTAATCATCCCTAACTATCGCACAGTTTCAGGGTTTTAGCGCCCTGCATGCTCCTTTGTTCAAACATACAGTCTCGAAGCTCTAGTGCCAAGTTTGCTTCTTGCTTTCAAAGTCTCCGAGTTGTAGCAGCCAACTCCTGTTTTGACTTCCCCTACCAGCAAGTTCTCCTTCCGCTTGTTTTAGGGTGATTCTCAGGCTGCAACATTGTCACACTCTAGCCACAGATGCCTCTCCTGAGCAAACAGGCATATTTTGTACACGCTCCTGTCATCATGTATTCGTTCACCCTTGCTTGGGGTTTTTGTCAGGTTTTGTTATTGTAAACGACCAGCCTTGAGTCATCTTCCTGGGCCAAGGTCTTCATTGGTGTCTATCGTTGTCTGGCCTCCTCCTAGTGTCTGGGACATAGTCATCAAAAGGCCCTTTGCTTCCTGACATCTGGCTTCTGCCATTCTCTGTGATGTAGCCCTCGGAAGGCTCTCTCTGTCTCTTAGTCTGACGTCTCGCAATGCCTGACATACAGGCCTCAGCACAGATGCCTTCCTGGTTAATGACACACAAACCTACAGAATTGAGGATTTGAATAAATAACAATACGTGTGACTATACATAACACGAGAATTATGCATTATTTAGCCATCATGTTCTACTTGTGCTATCGTATTAATATGTATTTTTGACCATCCCTGAGAGCTTGCCCTAGATTTCATAACCATGTTGGAAGTTAATAGCGGCAGAGGCCATGATAACATACCTGAGAGGCACAACGACAGACAACCTACACCCCCGGTTAAAAAAACATCAGTGTGTGTCTTGCTCTAAATTCAAAGAATAACTACATGCTTGCCGTATGATAAATAACAGTTTCAAATCAATAGGAAATGCCAGCTAAACTTGGCTGGGATTCGTAATAGTGTTTTAAACCTTAGGGAGACTAAAACGTGGTAAAGATAGCACACCTTGCTTTAAAAAAAAAAGGGGGAATTGGTTAAACAAAAAACCTTTTAACACACACACAAATATAAAAGACATAATACATTCTTTTCTGTGACAGCTGGTCCAAGCCATTGCCTGCTATATACCCCTTAGAAGTCACTTGGTTGTCTCTCCTTTCCTGTGTCTGCTCTCTGCCAGGGCAGTGCCCGACTTACAGTCTTCAGCAGCCTCTTGGCCTTCTGTTCTTCACATGGCACGGCCCCTGCTGGGCTCTGGACTACATCCTTCTGTAAACATTGGGATATGTCTCCTTCTAAGGGGCAGGTCTATGCCAGCTGAAGTATGCCCTGAGCAGGCTCTGTGTCACTGGGTCCGATCCACATCAGTGTCTGAGCTATACAATATGAGCTTAGCTTTCTCTCCTTTTAATGATCAATTATTAAGCCTCTGCCAGTGTCTGGAATAACGCCTTCAGTAGGATGTTGGCATTCTCGCCTTTCTTCTTTCTGTTCTCTACCAGGGCCTGAGTTATAGACCTCAACAAGTTCTTGCGTAACTTGGGTAGCTTTCTAAAACCTCTTTCTTTTTGTCTCTCATTGTCTGGATGTCTTCCAATGGTATTGTGCTGTTTTGCTGACATGATCATTTTCGAAGTATTATTTACTGAACAAATTACAACAACAAAAACTCATCAAAAAATATAGGGGGTGGGTAAAGGTTTTAAAGGGATGGGGAGGGGGTTGTGTTAGGGGTAATAGCATAGGGAAAGGGGGAGGAGCTGGAGGGGACCACCAAAATGTAAAAACAAATAAAACATTTATGGGTTTTTTTCATTGTCATTTTTGCAGTAAAAATTACTTTGAAAAAAAAGCATGTCGGCAAAGGGACGTAGAACCCTTCCCTGGGCTGACTTGTTCCCTGCCATTAACATGTTCATTGGTTTGTGGTTCTTGGTTCTTGCTTCATCCCAGAGCCTGACTCACTCCCTGGATCTGGCTTGCTAACTGGGACTGTTCTTCCCTATGCTCTTCAATCAAATGCACAGTTTTGACTTTGCAGGATAACCCCTGGACTCTATAGGACTTTTGATTGTATGAATTATCTAATGTTATCCCTAATTGGTTCTTTCCCTTTTTTGCTTGCCCCTGGGTCTGTTCCCATTATCTAAGCTATTTCTTCGCAATGTTTCTTTTGCTCTGAGTGTTTTCAGCTATGACTTTTTTAATATCCTCCCGTTGGTCATTGACATCTCTGAGGCATTGGGCAGATGCTTCCTAGGGCTCAAAGAGTACCAGCTCCAGTTTGAAATCAGCTGGAAGTGATCTGCCTGTTCTGCAGCAACACAGCTGGGGCCGGAATATTTCTGGTCTCTCTGGGAGCATTCCATAGAGTTCACATACAGTGTAGTGGGTTTATTGTCTCAGTATGCTTGAGAAGGAGCCATAATATCAGCAATTGTCTTTGATCCACAGGGATAAGACACTCACTAGGTTTGTGGGCACCCACAGATTCTCTGGAAACAGGTACCATGTGGGGTTTGGCATATGTAGGGGCAGACACTTTATCACAGATGTAAGAGTACACTCACTCTTTCATTTCCTACCAGTCTCATACGGTGAATGTCGTGTTGGCGTTGCTCCTGTCAATAATAGGCAGAACACAACAGCAATCCCTGGGGATCGATCTCCCTCACTTTGGGGTCTTGTTTTTCAGGAGGATGGCAGGAGGTTACCCTCTATTTGCCCTCAATCTGACTAGTCTAAGGGTCATTTCCCTGACCTAAATATCGGAAGCAAATTCCTAACTTGTCTTGTGCCTCGTTGGCTTCATGATAAATGCAAGGTCGAAAGCTACCTACATCTCACACAATCCACTGCAAAAGAGTATAAGTAGTGGCTACTCTTACAACAGCTGGTGGAGGCTATTAGAGGAGCTCCAGGAAATCCCCCACATACTTCCTCCAGGGAGCTCTCAATGAGGCTGGTCGGCATCCCGCGCCCCCGGAGCTCCTTTGACTAAAGAAATCGGATTGCACAATCTGACTTTGTCTCAGAGGCCACCAAAGAGTTTGCATAGGGGCAACCCTGTGATTTGCCTTTGGAACACTAAAACTCACACCGCTTCCTTGACCTGAAGGTGGACCGCAGAGGGCCTGCTAGGAACATTAAGAAATCATCCATGACCTCCTGATGGTACAGGTATGCCATCATGCCCTGCAGAGTGAGTCCAGGACCATGGCGTACCTCCTTGTATCCATGAGGCTGGCAAGCATGGGCAATCTCAATTGCTGCATCTTTTCCTGCTCATAAATTGGAGCCAAGGAAATAAACTTCCTGCCGGAGAGAGGAACCGTGGGAAGCGAGATGCCCTGCAACTGACAGTCCCAAACATGCACAGCTGAAATGTTGAACTAGGTTTGAGTCCACAAAGGTGCCAGAGTGTGCTGCCCTCTTTTAGTCCAGATTGCAACGTCTGGACACAATAAGGAGTCTGCAAAGAGCTGGACTACAAGAGACCAGGCATGGTAGATAAATGATGTACAAGCCATACCAATTAATTTACAGTAGTGTTAAGCGAACACGACATCAAAACCACCAAGCCCTCAGTGAATGAGCACATAGCTGGTTTAAGGCCTGGCTGAATCCGGGGCTAGCGCGACATCATGGCCAGACCAATAGCTGTTTGATGGACATTGGGAAGGGCTCTTCTAGAGAGATAGTTGGAGTTCCAGAGAACCCTCCTCACTCACAGAGGCCTTCCTGGTTAATGACTCACAAACCTACGGAATTGAGGCTTTGAATAAACAGCAATATTTTTGACTATACATAACACGAGAATTAGACATTATTTAGCCATCATGTTCTCCTTGTACTATCGTAATACTATGTATTTTGGACCAGCCCTGAGAGCTTGCCCTAGATTTCATGACCATGTTGGGAGTTAGTAGCGGCAGAGGCCATGATAATATACCTGCGAGGCACAACGACAGACAACCTACACCCCCGGCTAAACAACCTCAGTGTTTGTCTTTGCCTAAGTTCAAATAATAACTACCTGCTTTCTGTATTATAAATAACAGTTTCTAATCAATAGGAAATGCCAGCTAAACTTGGCTGGGATTCATAATAGTGTTTTAAACCTTAGAGAAACTAAAACTTGTAAAGATGGCATACATTGCTTTTAAAAATAAAAAAATAAAAAAGGGCATTGGTTAAACAAAAACCTTTTAACACACACAAATATAAAAGACATAATAAATGAAAAAATAACAAAAGTACAAGTAATATATTGCAATTCTTCTACATCACAAGTAATTTCATGATATCATCATGTTAAAACAATTACTAACAGTGTATGAAACAGCCGAGCCAATACAATCGTTATAAAATGTATCTAAAATAATGTGTAGTCGTTATGACATATAGAAAATTGATTAATACTGTTTGAGGCGTTTTGGGGCTTTTTTCCAAACATAAAAGGATGCTGCGATAATAACTACAGATTCCGCTGCGTAGTGGCTGCCTCAGAACTGGTTTCCCTCAATGTTTCCAGGGTTATGGACAAACTCTGAATATCCCTTCTGATAAATCTTTCTTCATTTCGGACAGCAAGCTAAGTTATGCCGAGAAGTCTCTACAGTCCTCTCACACAATCGACACAATCTATCATTGTGCCGGATTTTTGCCCATCTTTCTAAATGCTCTTGGGTAGAAAGAATATTGAAGCGTGAATAGGTAATAAACCTTCTAAGTTTTATCCAACTTTATCAAATAGGTGGCAGGGGATTGCGGTCTAAAACGTTGGGTACTGTAAAGGTCGTAACTCTTTGTGTTAGCTAACTTGCTCAAGTTATTATAGCATCCAATATTGTGATTTTATTTTTTAAAGCCATCTCCAAATTTGGCAAATTCTCTAAATAAACTATTGTGAAGCCCAGGCCCTTCAAATATGTGTGTGTAATAAAAATACATCACTGGCTTTACTAGATTTACGCCCAAAAGGATGACATAAAACGACACAGAGATTTTAATTCTAATACAAAGGTACCAAGATGGGCTGCTGCTACGGGATTTGTGAATTCCACACGTACCCAATTAGTAGGACTCTCAACTTTGGGTAATTCTACGTGCAGAATATAAGCCGTGCAAATTGCAGTGAATCGTGGAATTTAACAGAATACTTCCAATAACAGCGCACAATACAAAAAAGGACTTTCATTGCTAGCGTTAATCTCCTCTATTTTGACCCATTTGCAAAGGTGCTTAGAACCCAGAGATCCAAACTTTTAACATCATAGTCTTGCGATACTTTATCTAGAGGCTTGTGTGAAGGGTCCAGTCCTTGGGCATGGGATAACATATTTTCAGAACTGACCGTGGCAAGTTTAGTACAATGCAGTAGATCATAATTTATATGTTGCCTGTCATTAACAGTAGGATACTTTGTCCTAGGAACGCTGCCAGACGCTGTCTGTTCTGCCAGTATACGTTATCTTCCCGCAGGTGGAGGCACTGTGGCCTGAGGGAGATGCAACATCTCAGAAGATATCCATTTGTCAAGTTGGCCACACGATAAACCTGCCTAACCGTGCCATCTTCTTGATTGCTACTGATTGTTGTTTTCGCAATACTCGCATTAGAGCTTAATTCAGGGTTCAATTCCACATTCACCTTTCCATGCACCTCCATAGTAAACACTTTGCGTTGATTTTTTCTAGTAATTTAGACCTAGCCACAAAGGGCCTTGGCCGTCTTGTTTTCCCTTTTTTTAAGGGTGGCGAGGGTTGTATTTTTACCCCTGAGAGCGGTTCCAGGGTGTCACGTGGTAGGTCTTCAGTCAATGTAATCAGACTTGAGCTCTGCTGATGTTGTTGGGTAGGTTAATCAATATTCAAATTTAGGCCAGGTGCTTGCAAGAGTATATCAATTATTTCGGGAGAGGTGTCATCAAAACTTTCTTTCTGAGCTGTTTGCTGGTCAAAATGCTCCGAGTTGCAGCCAATAATTACATCTACCACCTTTGCTAAAATAGATTTTGATTCACTCTGTTCTGCAGCCATTTTAGGGCAGAGAGAGAATAGAGCATCAAGAGTCGCGGCCATTGCATTTAAAGTGATTATCGATTATATACCTGTATCAGGTTTTGATAGTGAAGAGGCATCGGTTTCGGATAAGTCATCTGAATCACTATCAGAATTGGAGGAGTCAATAGAGGAGAGCAGCCGCTGCAGATCTGAACTTGCAGACAGATTTGTACCAATAATATTATCAAAACGTTCTTTTGTATTTGGCAGATCATCCGCATCCCCCAATGATTTGCGTTGTAGGAATAAACATAAAATTGTTATTATCAATACGTGGTGTGATATCGCATACTTTATCACAGTTGCTGCCCGGGCTACTAGAAGGAAGAGGTAGAACATCCTCCTGTTCCACTCCCCTTATAGCGGCAGTTTTTAATTGATAAAACCCTGTTATTTTTGATTGGGCCTCACTGTTGAGGTCCTGTTTGTCTCTTTTAGGGCTGGGCACTCCCTTAGTGGACCCGTTCAAAATGGCCGGACTCAGACTTTGTTTTAGCCGCATGGAGCGAACTGCTCCTTAGTCCATATATGTTCTGCTTTACGGTCTTAGAATTTTTCATTTTGGGACTACACAGACAAGATTCACAATATTGTCCCTTCTGCTGTTTCCGGCAATGAAGCGATACGATTATCCTTGTAGTCCGTGTAGAAGGCGAGAGCGGACCCCGAAGGTCCTAGACAGTAAACTCTGCAATCGGGTGGAGGCCCCGCCTCCTATCTCTCCAGCTCGTTACCAAGCAGACAAGGAAATGTCACACACTTCGCTAGAAAATAAGCGGCAGGCCCAACGGTACTCTTCAGATACATGCCAGGAAAGTTCATACCCTCACCTAGGCTTCCCTTGAACACGCTACCCGCGTCTTAAGATCTCTTCAAGTTAAACTTCTTCAATGCAGCTGCTTCACAAGAAACATGAATGTTTCTTATCTTCCCATCCTCTAGTAAAGTCCCGCCCTAGTCACGTCTGAGTTTAACATTCAGTACCTCAGACTAACGCCTTCGTATATCCTGATTCTTGTTCTCCTGAACCTTTGCACTTGCTGCCAGAATTTCTTATCCTCTCCCGAGGCATTCCTCTTCACCCCGAGCCTCCAGAGCTCAGAAATGGCCAGCAATATATAAGGAGGGATTATTACTTCTCTTGTCCCAAAAGCAGATGTTAAGTTCAGGTTTTATTTAACGCACTTTGCTTACTCGCCTTTGATGCACAGCACTGTCTGCTCTCTGCTCCAGCCACTTGGTCCGCGGACAACCGCCTGCTTTCACTTGACCCCCACTTTGCGCGCTCCCAGATCAGTGGTCGAAGTGTATGAAAAGAAATAGTGGAGCTATGCTCCCTACTGACCTGCCCCCGCGCCCTGCAAGCCCCATCACCAATACAAACCCCCAAACATATGTGCCTGCTGGTTAAGGTAATGTTCAGTGCATTTCACTGAAAGTGCAAGTTTCAACTTCTTCCTACACTTTTATATTTCAAACGAAACCTTTCCGGAATGGTTTCATTTAAAAAAAAAATATATAGGAACAGTAAAACTTAATTTTAAAAAGTAGAAGAGCACCGCTCCCAACCACTGTCAAAGATTTCTTTTTTTAGCCTACTCAGGAGTGGTAGGGAGGGGCCACAATACTCCATGCCAATATCCACCTGAAGCAGGAAATCTCCTACCGATGCCTTCACTTGGCCGCAACTTGCTTTAGCATGAATGTGGCTCATATCCCCTCTGGCCATATGGATAAATAACAGATATTTGCTGATGATCCCATTGTGCACTATGTCTGATCATATACCGGAGTACAAGGTGCCAGATTGAATCATCAGATCACGCTGCCTCTTGAACCATAAACCATTAAAAAACAACCTATGTTGAAAATGAGGTGCGCAACTCTCCCCTCTTGTCAAAAGGGGGATAATTGTGTTGAGAAAACAATATTCGAAGGAGATTGCATTTTCAAATGCTTAGTACAAATCTAGTTCTTAAATCATACAATGTAATAGCTTACCTCAGGCTATTATTTTGAAAGTAGTGCTTTGTTATCCTTCACATTGAAATCTTAATATAGATGCAGCTATTAAACAAAAAAGGTCCTGGCATTTTGGTGTAATAATTCACTCAATGAAGGGTAATTAATTCAATACAAGATTTCAATTATTCATGATATTTCACTATAAACCTGTGGTTGCTTCTGGTATATACATAACAAATCATGTCATTTCTCTATGACAAGGTGCTGATACCAACTCCATGCAAATGCCATCTCCATGCCTAAACTCTTGCCCAAGCAAATACTAGTGATGGATGTTCGTAGATGTCTATTGAATGGCTTAAAGCAAGCGATGATGTTCACATGCAAGCTAGAAAGCTCTTACTTGGTGTGCCTAATTGTGATATAGAAGCAGGACCACATCCCAGCCGTTGCCCCATTAGTTTGCAAGTTTCCACAGGGTATATGTATATTACAGGGCCTGCGGCAGCGGCCCTTTATTTATGGTTGAATTGAATTGAACTGATATTTTATTTCTATCGTGCTCGTACACAATTATTTCAGAGCGTGACAGGCAAGGGAGGGGAACCGAGAAGAACAAAACAACGATCTTACTAGACCCAGTAACATTGAGAATGCGCAAGTGCATCGGAGAGGGAGAGGGGAAACGTGCATGGAAGGGGGGAGAAGTGGAAAGTGCGGAGCAAAGGAGAAACAGAAAAATAATAATAAATAATAAAGGCAACAAACAGTGTTAGTGCAGCCAGCAAGTGGCAAGTTCTGGGTTTAAGGCAGCAGACAGGGTAGGTCTGATATGTGCAGGAAGAGAAAAAGGTTTGGGGGACTGTATGGATACAGATGCAGACCCCAGTGCAAGGGGTGGCCCGGAGGCAGTGCAGGAGGGTGGCAGGGAGAGCAGGGAGCTGGGCCCGGAGAACAGAGGGTGGCTAGGTGCACGGTGCCGAGAGAGAGCAGATCAGCAGGGGAGAGGGTGGGGCAAAGGCAGAAGCAAAGAGGAAGGTCTTGAGGTGCTTCCGGAACCAGAGATGGTTCTCCTCCAGTTTTAGAGTGGCAGGGAGGCTGTTCCAGAGGGAGGCCCCAGCCGAAGACATAGATCTACCCCCAGCTCGTTTCTTTGACCCTGAATGAAGGGATCATGAAGGGAGGGTACAGTTATCGGGGGGCCCTAAAATATGTGGCTTTTCCCATAGTCGCAATGGAAAAAAAATGTTGCTCATGCCTACAGCCCAAACTGCGGGACGGATTTTCACCATGTTTGTGGCAGGAGCAGCGGCTTGGTCCCAAAAGCATGCTTTTGTAAATTTGGTGTAAATGCGTCTAGTATTTATTTTTTGAAAAGGATAAAAAGTAGGTAAAGAAAATGAGTGATATCTGGGTTCGGTCCACGGACTCACTTCTTTGTTCAGTCCGTGGACGGGCCTCTGATGGGCCCAGAGGGCTGCGTGATATCAGCAGACATCGGATGCGCCCGCTGCTTGTAGAATCAAATGTGAAGTGCGTCATATTTTTAGAAACGCCTGCCATTTTGGATTTGTGGACAACAGCTACTGTCCGCGAACATTGTGACAGAAACATATTAAAAAACACAACATTGTACTTGTCAAATCAATGAAACAATCTCTGAGGATGTGAGGAGTGATGAGGATGGGATGGGAAGTGGCCTTAAAAAGCCCAAAAAGGGTATTATTTTTTACTCCAACAAATGCGAACGGTACAGATGTCCGGTGCAGTCCTGTGATGTTCCCGAACATCTCGGAATGTTCGCGGACATCGCTGCCCAGTTCTGCATTATATGGTTGGTGGAAAGCAGTTTTTGGGTGGCTTATAACTTTGGCACCACTCAAAGAAACTGCATGCAATTTTGTAATTTCATTCCAGACGTGGCTTTTGTGGTGCTGTTTTAGCAAGAGGGAATACAATTAGAGGGGGGGTCCCAAAATATTTAAAAGGCTTATAAATGTGGTGCCATTGACAAATCTGGACACATGTTTGCAATAGGATTTTAGACCTAGATATGAATATTTTCAAAGTTTGGTAGTATTTTATCCAAAGGGGGCAAAATTAGATGCAGCGTCTCAACATTTTTACATGCCTTATAACTTTGTTGCCATTTGGCGAATGTGGAGAAATGTTTTCAGAAAGATTATAGACCCAACCTTGAATGTTTGTGTAAAGTCTGAATGGATTTTGTCAAGTGGGGGCAAAGTTATATGACTATTTTTTGTATGTACGTTTTGACACTTTTCAAAAAATAAAACATGGGTGGATTCTCAGCAAACTCATGCAAGGACCATTGGCAAGCACCTGAAAGCATGGTTTTGCAAATGTGTCTGTGTTTTATTTTTTGAAAAGTGTCATAATATAGGTTAAACAAAAAGTCATATACCTTTGGTGACTGAGGTATAGCCTAAGGCCATGACCTGGATAATCTGGCTACTGGCCATGACCACGAGGAACTAGCAATGGAGTTAAAGTGGGCATGGCTGCCAGGGACCGGTTATGTGGTAACGCTTTTCAAAATTGGGCTAGGTTTGAATGGGGAAAGAAATTCTGCTTGAGTGGGTACAGGGTAAAATGCTGGATGGGATTTCAGCTAATGTGCATGAGGAGGGTCAGCAAGAACTTCAAAGCATGGTTTTGCAAATATGTCCTGTATTTAATTTTTTTGAAAGTGTGAAAATGTAAGTACACAAAACTTTGATGTAACGTAGGTGTCTGGGCAATGGGCCTGGCCATCAGCAAGGAGAAATGTGTATTGTAATTTGCTTATTGTGGCATGCGGAAAGCGCGAAGCTGTAGGTTTGATTGTCAAAAAATATTCTGCTTGCAGTTACAGCCTGCAGTGGTTTACCAGATTACAACAAACCTGCGCAACAAGCATTAGCAAGGACCTAAAAGCATGTTTTTGGAAATATGTCTTGTGTTTTCCTTTTTTCTGAAAGTGTAAGAATGCGAGTAGAAAAACTAGTGATATACATTTGGTGCCTGGGTAGTGGGCCTGGCCCTCGGCAATTGTGTACTCTGATTTGCTTGTTGGGGCACTTGCCATTGGTTACATTATTAGGGTATAGTGGACACTGAGCTAGGATGCATGGTAGGTGCAGTGAATAATAGGGGTGGTTTGGTTGGGCTTGGGTTATGGTTGAGCCTTATGCCGTCGGCAATTGAAGAAAGATTTGCATCCCCAACATGTGCTGCTGTTAACAACAGACCTAAGTGTGTGTTGCAAAATATATGTTTCTTAAAAGAGGTCTATAGTTCTTTAATATATATGAAAAGATGAATTATCAGTGATTTAACACCATGAAACATTTTCACTTAAAACAACCTATTACATAGATAGAAAAAACTTTGTTAAAGGGATATTACGGTTAAGAATGGAGGATAGCACAGGGGACTCCTCTGCTCCAGTAGGTATCCCTTGGTATATCCCTCCTGGGTTCTCATGTTCTCTTGCCCATCCATACTGCCCCTTCTATTTATGCACATGTCACACTGCACAATGCATATGTGCATTTATAGGAGCACTGTGTACAGTTTGTTTGTATAAGTAAGGGAAATGCAGATGCAAAAGATTTGTAGAAGATTTTTAAGTGGCAGTTGGTGTGTGGAAGCTTAATATGGTCATAGGGTTATATGTACAGTTTATGGAAGTGATTGTTGTATGGATGTGTGATTGTTTGAAAGCAGGTATTGAGAGAGTGTTACAAATATAAAATTAAAAAGGGTAGAAGGGCTGCCCTGTGCGATAGTGTGCACGTGCCATCCGGGTCTTTTGATGATCCATGGCCTGGAAAGGGGACTGTGGAGACCGCAGATAGTTACAAAGGTCCATCGATAATGATCCTTATTGTATGCTAGAGAAATGTATTTGGGACAGAAGAATGTTTCTGTCCTTTTATATTTTTCTCTATTATACAATCGTCCATTATTACCATTAGCATAAGACAAAATGCTAATGGAAATGTTGTAGAATCTTATGGAGTCTATCTACTTTACTGTGAAATGTAAAATAGATGGAGTATGTAAGATTGTTTAGTTGTATTTTTAACTGTGAAAGGTGGTTCCTAAAGGAACTTTCTTTTTGGTGTTTTTTATTTCATTTTTTATTTATTTTTTGCAGGCGAGAGCACAAGTTAAGGTGGGGAGGGGAATGAGGGAAGAGGCACCAACCACAAATATGTTGGGTCAGGGGACAGGGCAAGTATTGCGCACATGTTACATCTTAGGTAGCGGACAGTGTTTCTCATGCTACTTAATTACAGCTTCAAAAGCATTTAGAAAATTGCTCCCCCCTGCAGAGTGGTGTGTTGCAGTATATACAAAGCACTGTTGTCTCCGAAAGATCAACAGCCACCTTTATCGCTTGTAATATAGCTGGTGGGATTTTGTGTCCCACAGAAGTAGGCTGTGTGGTTACAGTATTGGTTGAGGAAGATTAGGTGGAGGAAGACAGCCTACTACTTACTAAGAAAGGAACAACCTTTCTGAGAGCATTATGTTGGTTGGATTTAGTGTAGCGGCACATGGAGGTGGGAGACTGAGTACAGTGTTGCTCTCAGTGCATTTCACTTTTGTAGCTTTACCCTTTGGTACAATCCCAACAGTGGTAAAGAACTGCCACACCAATGATTTTCTCTGGGTGCTAGAGATAGGCACTTCCTCTACTTCATCTACTTGGTCCTCTTCATTGTTTTTTGAAATACTGTGCTTCTTTTGTTGTGTAGGTCCTCCAGCTGGTGGTGGTTGTGGCTCTTGGGGAGGAGGAATGGCAATAGTTGATGCCATTTTAAAGCTAAATGGCAGTTTAGCTAATATTCTTCCAAGCATATGCTGTGTGCTCGATTGTTAATATATAATGAGTAAGAATAAGGGTACATTTTGAGCTTGAAAGTTCCTAGATCAGCTGAAAATGCAGTTCTGAACTGGCCACGAAGCATGGACCCATTTGCAAAGTGTGGCCGCGTTCGTGGACATTTCATCATGTCGCGCACGTGCGTGGTCACACGACACTGTCCGGAAAGTCTGCAATGATGTCAGATCTTCGATGACATCGACAAACACATAAACAGTGGAAAAAATTACAAAAAGTGTCGAAAATTATGCTAGAAGGTGGGGAATGCTAGAGTTTTAATGTGAAACTTTGTAAATTGGACAAAAATGTTGCTCTATTGGGGTCAGTATGAAATTAGTAAATTGGGGGAAATTAGCATGCACTGCTAAAAAGTCATCAAATTCACTGGAAAAAAACGTTGTTAAAGGGACGTTATGGTTAAGTTGCACTAATAAAATCCAATGAAATTCACTGAAAAAACTTTGTTAAAGGGACGTTATGGTTAAGTTGCACTAATAAAAACCTATCAAATTCAATGAAAAAACTTTGTTAAAAGGAACGTTATAGTTTCAAGTAAAACCGAAAAACCACAGAAATCAACCAGTTATTGGTAAGCTAAGCAACCATAACTCACGCCATCAATGGAATTTGTGATGTCATCTTTCATGTCCTGGGTGTTATCAGTGTACACTGTATTAGTGCAACATAACCATAACGTCCCTCTAACACATTATTTTCAGTGAATGCATATATATATATACATATATATCTATGAATCAAAAACAGATGTTTAATGCCAAATGCATATATACATACAATAATCTAGCGCAGAATTGGTACTTTATCCAGCTGTAGGTAAGTTCTCTGTGGCCCAACGTAGAGGTCCTGCCACATTTCCACGGTCTACCTGTTCACATATGTTCACATATTACATACACCCATTAAAAAGAAACAGTGTTCTTAAGGGAGACAGAGTGCAGAGAAGGTATTACCTCATTGTGAAGCTGCAATAAAACAAAATCACAACATCTAAACTATATGTGGCATTGTACAGCCGGAGAATAGATAAGAGCACATCAAAAAAAGTTCTGACTTTGAAAGCCTGGCTTGCAGAGTGGTTGAGTGGACATAGCCACCACAACATGTGACTTATCCCAATCTGTTACTAATCAGTCTATAACATGTGCTTAGGGGTAATTCGATATTGGTTGCAGTAAAATCTAGCAGAGGGAGTAAGCCATGGTCCTTTTTCTGCAGGTCTTGGCCATTGCCTCCGAACAATCCCCCAACAGACATCCTAGAGGCATTGCCTCACACAAGTACCACAACCCTGCCAGTACCACAGTCATGCACGCATGTGCGGGCAGCCCACAATTGCCACCCGGCAGACCCAGATGCTCAGGTAGGGCCCGTGGGAAACCCAGCATGCCACATGCACAGTGGAAATGTACTGCCACATGACAGCCACCTTGTCAGCTGCACATGTCACCAACACACACCTCATGTAACATATGCTGCAAGGGAATAGGGTGAATGTGAAGCAGAAAGAATGCATGACACGAACGACACAGCATGCAGAGACTTCGACACATGACATGAAAAGAAGGCCCATTTGCATGCCAAAGTTTTCCATTGCCCTGATATTGTGTAAGCCCACCCCCACACTCTACACCATGAGTAATGCCTGTGCCTCCCCGATGCAGATGACTCTGGATACCCACGGATGCCCTGGTTAATGACCCGTGTGTGTGATCCACAAACACTGCATGATAAGGCGTACAACCATGTTCACAGCAGGACCCGTGTGTGCATCGAGCATACCTTTGGCCTCCTGAAGGCACATTTCCGCTGCCCCAACCGTACCAGTGGAGAACTTATGTACGCTCCAGAGAAAGTGGGCACAATTGTGCTTGTATGTGCTATGCTGCAAAATATCTGCCTGAAGAGGAATGTCCTGCTACCCCCTGACATGGACATGCCACCCACAGATGATGAGGATACAGTGCCTGTGGCAGAGGCAAATGTATGCATTGACAGAGATGACACTTTAACATGGCACAAGCCATGCATGACTGTGTGGCACTCGCCTCTATCAATAAACACAACAAGGAAACAATAAGGAATGCCCTTGCATTGATGAAGTTTAATGATTTTAATGTAATGAAGAGCCCAACAATCCCATCTTCCACCTTCCCCCACCAATACACCACCACACTATTCTCCTCCTGCCTCCCACCACCAACTCCCCAGCATGGCCAATCATGGCAATTAGCATCTCAGAGTCCTTCGCAACCATGGCTTCTTTCCCCCTATGCCAGCCCGTGGTGATTTTGTGCGCAGAAGATGCTGTGATCGACGCCTCTGTGTGCCATGCTGTGTCCCCTCTGTGGGAGTGGTTGATGTGGAAGGGACGGAGCCTGTCCCCATGTTTTGTTGGCATTACACCTCTGTGATTCTGCAACAGCGTGCTGCGTGTTGGTGTGTGCTGTGTGGTAGAGGGGCTGTGCACTCGCCCTGGTCTGTAATCAGGGGTGCCATAAGGGTGTGTCAACATCCGGCTCTGGGGTCTGTGGAAGCCGGTGGCGTGGAAGGCTCTCCAGGGTCTGTGGATGCTGGTGGAGCAGAGGACTCGCCAAGGTCTGTGGACACTGGCGGCATGGAGGGCTCTGGGATCTATGGACACTGGTGGAATGGAGGGTTCTACAGGGTTGGTGGAAACCAGTGGTGTAGAGGGCTCTCTGGGGTTTGTGGATGCTGGTGGCATGGAGGGCTCTCCAGGGTCTGTGGATGCTAGTGGCATGGAGGGCTCTCCAGGGGTCTGTGGATGCTGGCAGCGTGGAGAGCTCTCCGGGGTCTGTGGATGCTAGTGGCATGGGGGGCTCTCCGAGGCCTGTGACCTCTTTGACAGGTGGTGACACTGTGTTGGTGTCCTGCTGTGACTCCACAGTCACCCTTCCAGCACGGGTGGCCTGGGTGTCTGAGCCACAAGCTGCAGGAGTAGGTTAAGTGTGCCTTGTGCTGCTCCTGGTGGCCTGTGGTGTGGTAGTTGGTTTGGCCCTGCTGTGTTGCGGTGTTACATGGCAGGACATCCGCCTTGGTGTAGCCTGACTGGGCCTTTTACGTGGTGGTGGTGGTGCTGGCTGAACTTGAGGGCATGGATGCACTTCTCCCAGATGGGTCTGCAACCTCTTTCTCCTCTGATGCCTCTGGCAATGTGTGGCTATGTGTGGGTTCCTGTAGAGGACATAGGAAATGTTGTTAGGTATGGTTCCCCCATGTGTGATGGCATACGAGACACATTTGCTATTGTACAGGGTGGGACCCAACACATATGGGCAAATGGCCATGGTTGGTCAGGGGGGATTGCATGTGGACCCAGTATCATGAGGTTGCTTGTAGCAGTGAGTGTGTGACACTTGGGGCCTCATTACGACCCAGGCGCAAAGTGAAAAACGATGGCGGTAAATGATTACCGCCATCGTTTTCCGCTAGGTCCGATCATGACCCGTGACCGTTAACTACGATGCCATTAGCGGCATCGTAGTTAACGCTGCCGCTAACTGCACCAAGGACGCGCGCACGCGAGATCCCACACCGTAATTGCCGACATGGCGCAAAGGTACGCGAATGCCGACCCAAGCGGACATGCACCTAACGCCATCACCCAGCCCGTTAAGTACCGCAGGGGGCTTAGGGATGTGTAGGGGGAATGTGGGTGGGCAGTGGGGCTTCCATCATCAATCTCCTCGATGCTCCGTGCCTCACTGTCGGAGGATGCTGCTATGGCAGCAATTTCGCCAAGGGTGCTGCTTGCAGCAGAGCCTGTCCCTTCGGTGGGCACGATGTGTGTCATATGCCCTGCTGCTGCTGAGTCTGTCGTGACAGTTGTGGTGGCTGTCAGTGCCCTGTCCTCTTCCCCTGGCAGGGTTTGTGGCAGCTGGGGTGTTTTCCTCGGGACGGCAGAGGTGGAAGCTTGCGGCCTAGGCACAGTTGTCCTGGCCCTCCTGGTAGCTGTGGAGGCAGTGGTGTCCTCATCCTGGAGGTCTGAATCAGAGCCTGTGGTGGAGCAAAGGAGGGAGAGTGTTATTGATGAGTCTGCGTGCATTGTGACGAATGACATCTTATCAGTAGGTACATGCAGCACATTTGAGGCAGGGGCATGCAGGTTGTCTGTCTTTTGTGTGGAAGTAGCATGGTGGTATGTGGGGGCCGGCAGTTATGGTGTGCATGCTGCATGTGTACAGGGTGGATTCTGATGTGTCTGTGGGCAGTCTCCTGCTGATGTGTTGCATTTGCACTATGGGGCAAGCAACATAGTACTTCACATGATTGGACTATGGTGATTTTTTCAAGGCTTGATTGGAGCCACCTACCTGCATCTCCTGATGTCGGGACTCCTCTCTCCATCCCTCCGACTCCTTGTATGCTCTCCATTCCAATGGTGGATGCACAGATTTCCCCCCATGCTTGCAATTTGATGGGAGAATCAGATTCACCCCCGGTTGCCGTGCCCAGGTTCCTATTCGCCGAGAGGATGCTCCTGACGCGGAGCCTCAGGTCGTCCCACTGCTTTCTGCACTGCTGTGCGTTGCGGGGTACGCTCACCACCGCACTGACACGCTGTGCCACTAGGGACCATATGGCCTTCTTTTTGGCTATTGCCGGCCTCGACATTTGCGTAGAGAAGACCACCGCAGCATTGTCCTGGAGGGTCTCAGCAAGCATGGTTAGTTCCTCCCGGGAGAAGCGGTCCTGGCGCTGCCGATCGCATGCTTTTTTAAAAACTTTGGGCATTTTCAGATTGGTAATTGGGTGGGTTATGGGTTTGGACAGGTCTCAGGGTCGGATGTGGAATGGTTGGGGAGGATGGCAATGGATTGTGTTTTTAAAGATGGCCGCCGTGCTCTTTCCCGTTCCGCCGCGATGACGCTACTTCTGTTTCCGCTTATTTACGGTGACCGCTAACTGCGGTGACCGCTAACTGCGGTGACCGCTAATTACGGTGACCGCTCACTATGGTCGCCGCTATGATGGGTGGCGGTAGTGCACCTTGCGCGGCGTACTATGCCGGTAGGGGCTGTTTTAGGGTCCTTTACGCCATGGCGTAATTTACATTACCGGCATGGCGTAATGCTCGTGCGCAATGGGTCGGAATGTGCTGCTCTTTACGCCATCGGCCCACGCGTAAACGTTCATTACGCCATGCTGGTAATGTTCAATACTTACCGCCTGGGTCGTAATGAGGCCCATGGTCAGTTGGTCTTTGGGCTGTGTGTGGGGAGGGCAGGGTGTACACACTGGGGCAGCTGACTTCTGTCATGCATGCCTGTGGTGCTTCATGCCCTACATCCTCTCTCATAGTGGCACTCACAAGGTGGGTTAGGGTTGGTGGCTTAGTCCATGGCACTGGCATGGCTGTGTGGGGCCCTGTTGTGCAGCCAACAAGGCTGAACTGTGGTGCACAGTGATTGGCAGGATGTGCACATTTTGGTGTGGGAGATGTGTACTTCCTTGTGGCTTGTCTTCCATGCCAACATGGGGCAGGCCAACTGGGCCAGCAACATGCTGCGGTGACTGCTGCATGGTGTGGTCATTCACGCACCTCAATTCTGCTGGCACAGGGTGCACCAGTAGGGCTTTGATGTGCATGGCATTTAGTAAGGTCACTTGGTGGCCCATCCGACTGCTGTAATGCTCAGCAGTGCCCTTGGTGCCCTGCCCCATGGCTGTTGTGGAGGGTGGCTAATGTGTTACCGCGTCACTCTGCCCTGTTGGCATGCCCAGCTTCTGGGTCTGCTGACATGTGTCCCTGTCCACCAGGCCATCTTATGCTAGGCTGTCATTTGTGCAAGCACTTGTGTTGGGGTGGGTGACTCACCTCCTGCCTCCTGGCAGCTGGCACCCACCTAGGCACTGCTGATTCCTCAATTCCTTCTATTTCCAGCACTTTACTGCACTTTTCCTCCCAGGTGGTGAGGAACAGTGGCTCCACAGTGCCTCCTCTAGTTGCCAGGGACTCCTGGTGATGCTAGGACAGCAGTCCCTGCACCCTGACCCTCAGGCCGTTCCACCGCTTGTGGCAGTCCTCACCATCCCAAGGAACACTTGACACTGCTGTCACCTTCTGGCTGAGAGCATGCTAGATGGCTTTCCTGCACTGCCCAGTGGTCTACCGGTGTTGATTGCCATATAGTTTGTCACAGTGTTCAATTACCTCATCTGTGAGGATCACCGGATACCCCTCACAAAATTTTGGTTTGCTCAAACGATGTTCTGCCACGTTGCCTTTGATCCTCTCGTGGGACATTCTGGCTTCTTTCCAGGACCGGATGGCTGGGGAAGTGAAGATATTTATTGGATTGTGTTTCTCAAAATGGCCACCGCAATGCTTCCCGTTCCGGCAATGACATAATTTCCACCGGAATCCAAGGAGGTAGTGCTACTAGCACCCTTTTTTCAGCAGTAACCTTTATTTTGGTGCAGTTTCCGCTGGTCACTAACAGCGTTACTGCCAAAGTCAGGGGCATATTCATGCCAGGCTGTGATGCGGCACTAATACCGCTGCATGACTCAGGGGTAATGCTATTCTTGCTTGGCGGAAATTGCACCGGATTACCGCCAGACTTGTAATGAGTCCCAATATCACTTTATTTTTCTATGTCCAAACTACAATGGCATTAGGAAATGGAATCTACCTCCTTGTTTGAGAAAACATGGCATTGTGAGATGAATTTTGCATTCAAATTATGTCGATCTTCTAGTAATTGTGATGTTTTAGTTGTGGTGCTTCACAATTTGACCAAGGCCTATGGACCTAGAAGCAGTTTTCTAAAGTAATATCAGATTAGCAGTACACACTTCATCTTGAGCTTTTTGCGCAATGGATAGTTTACATAGATTTACTGTTCTTATTGGCTTACAATGTTAATGAAATGACGAATGATGTATTGTATTTATTGTATCTAATAAATGTATTTATTTATGTGCTTTGATACCAACGGTCGAACATAAAGCCTACAGTATCTATCAGTTAACATAATAATAAAATGGAGAAGAATCCATATGTACATACATCCACATTACTATCAATGGAACATTACCCCATCAAGCAATAAATAAAAATGTATAATCCAGGAGAAAACTGATTGTGTTGAAATTTGCCAGACAAAGAGAAATGTTCTTTGATACTCAAATGTCTAACTCTAAGAATAACACCAGGACATTATTTGAGAATATTAGGATGTTAGAAAAACCTGTAAGTGATTTCAATCCAGCACTCCAACTAAGTCAATACCTAGTATGGGATGCCCAATGGAAACCCTTATTTATATATTTTTATATCAAAAGTTCTTTAAATTCTGGATGATGTACCCTTATATAACGCCCCTCTCTTTGAATCCCCCCGGCCTCACTGAGCCAAGAAGTAGGTTTGTTTTGCAAATTAAAAGATTTATTTGAAGAATTGAACAATATATAGATTACACTTTTATAAATATGAATAATATCTGAATATCACACTTAGGAATATTTATGCAATGATCAGCAATGAGTAATAATACAATATCAACAATCTCTTTAATCAATTGGGAGTAGGATTAGGAAGAATAATGTAGCAGAGAATACTTTGTATGGTTCAAGGAAATGCAATGATAGGAAAGAATGCAACACAGAAATAAGACTTGATATGACTTCAATCAAAAGACAATATGATCCCTCTTTCCCTCTGTTACTACTCACTCCCCCCTAATATGCAATATGGAGATCTGGAATGAGGGTGCACAGGTTTCAGGAATAACAATCAACAATGCAGTTCAATCCCAATTCCCCCAGCAAATAGAGAGAACAGTAATGATTTTAAAACAGGTCAATTGCTTTTAGATGTTGTTTGAATTGGATGGGAAAAATGCAAAAAAAAGATTTTAATTTGGTAACTAAGATTCAGAACTAGTGAGAGTTGCTTGGGATTGGTTTGGGGAAACACTAACAATGATTGTTGAATGGTTAGCAGATGGAAAATGAAATTCAGAAGTTGAAATCAAGAAATAGCTGTTTTTACATGTGGTGAGATTGAGCCATATGCAAATTTGCAGCAACTTTTCTGCGTGCGAGAAACGCGATTACGGAAGAACTATAAGGAATTGGATTTGTTTGAAAGCTGAGGATGTTAGCTTCAAATTGACATTTAAATCTCATTTCTAGGACGTACGGTTCAGAAGTTACAGAGGTTTTAGTGAAGGTTGATTTTTCTCCAAAAGGGTCAAGATTTTACAAATGAAAGATGCGCTTTAAAGATTAGGAACCAGGATGGACTTTAAGGGGCTATGAAAGTGCAAAATAGCCAACGGGATAGCCACCAGAACAGGGCGCCTTCCGCTCTGACTTCTGTCCGCCAGGACACTTGACTTTCTTCAGAAAAATATCAGCGCACAGATGATTATCACTACAATTATCACAGACTATACAATGAGAAGGATTCAGGATGGACACAAGATTCTAAAACGCAGTTCTGGATAGGTTGAAATGGATTGAATAGGATTACCTTAAACTAAGAGATAACTATGGACAGTTCTATACTAAATACTCACTACTGTGGCTTTGGAATGTAATGGGCCCGTCAAAGATCTGGTCAAGGGTCTGGACTGGGATTTGCTCACCACCGGACAGGTCTCAGGCGCTTGGTTCTGCTGTCAGCAAGGCCCTCTGGTCTGCACGGCCTCTTGTACTGGATCTGATGGGTTCTGGGTTACAGCTCTGCTGGACTGATCTGGATCTTGGGTTCTGGGCCAGAAGCAGCAAAACAGCAAAAACAGCAAAACAGCTCAGCCAGGCTGTTGAATGGGTTAGTTAGGCCCCGTGGAAGTTTGGGGTTAGAATCAGGTTGCAAAAGATTCTAAAATCCTGCTGAAAAGGGTTCAGCTTTTTGGGTTAGGCCTCTGCTTCAGGATTCTGGAGTCTGGTTTTGGAGTCTGGTTCTGGATCTTCCTTCAGAGTGCTTCGCCAGTGGATCAGTTGATGAGTGAATGTGTGTGTGGGTCCTCAACAGTCCCTATTTATCCATTTTCCAAAGTGGGTGGGGAGGCTGATTGTCTATGCCCAACCCTCTAAGGATCTGATAGGTCAAAGAATTCCCCCTCTCCTGATTTGAGAAAGGAACAGTGTGTCATGATGTGTCATGTTTATGGCTTAGGGAAAAAACCTCCCCTTTGTCTCAGTACAGTATATCTTATTTTTCATAAAAAACATATTAACAATATGCACAACTTGTTCATAATACATATACACATCAGAGATTGCCTAACGTATGTTTTTGTACAAATCTTATCTTCCTATGAATTTTGGTTCATAAATGACATTTTTTTGTGTTTTTGGTTGGTTACACATTTTCGGATCTGTACAATTTTTTTACACATACATGCACATACCCTCCGGGCATATTCCTGTAATTTTTCATGTTCCTAGCATAATCACAATAGCTACAATATTAAACATGTTGTGATTTAGTCTCAGAACATCGCACAGATTCCAGATTAGTTTTAAACTGTAAGCAAATTTTTCATTTTAATAATCTCTAAATTTCATATTTTTGTCAGTTCAGCAAAATATTTTATAAGTCTTTTTCCAAAACATACAGTTACTTTAGTTTCAAATCCACATTTTCAGTCTGGCCCACCTCCAAGGCTCGACTGAGTCAGAGAGTCACATGGTCTTCTTCCTGCCAGGGCAGCTGGTGTCAGTCACACCCGAATGAGCATTTTCATTCAGCTCAAGGGAGTCCTTTGTCTACACTCAGAGCAACATGCCAGAGTGCCCCTCCCAGTTCCTTTCACACCAGCCTGCCAGTTTCTTAGCAGGTAGCAGGGGGAAGATTCCTTTGTTGGGTAAAATGGTGTGGAATGTCTTTGAAGCTCAGTGTGGGAAACTTTAACTTTTAAACACAATGACTGAAATTGTCTTGTCCTAAAATATAAATTATATTTTTTTACAAATACATCAACCAATTTCTTAATTCCAACCCTTTTAAAATATAGTTTTGAATTGCATCCACCTCTAAGGATTCTGATAGCAAGTCTTTCTTTGGCATCTTTAGCTTTTGAGACACAAGTTTCACCTGTCAGATTTAGAGATTGCCAGAGTCTGACAGAGGCGAGTAACGTTATTGCACCCATTTTCAACATAATTTTCCAAGCAAGCAATCTTCAATGTGGATTTTCTTCTGATAAATGCACTTCTGTGGACATTGTATTTATGTGGATTCTTGAAGTAGAATGATGTTTAACACCCAACAAGGAGATTGGGTCTTTTGGGTGGTTTGTGAGCCATTATTTCTACAAATTTGATAACCAAGAAAAACAGATTTTCACACAGCTCTGTATTTCTTTTGCAATCAGCCTTGCTCTGTGGGCAGCCAAATGATGGGTTTTGGCAGTGGTCTCCTGTGTTACCACTGAGATAGGCAAAACTGGATTGGGTGATTTTTAGCGAGCAGCATGCTTTGCGGCAGCCATTCTGATGTTCCTGATGCAAGCAATGCACAGTAATGTTGCAGGGCCTGGACTAGTGGGTTGAAACATCCCACAAACCTAAAGCACAAAAAAAAAATATTTACACCAACTGATAAAGATTGTGAGGCTGTATAGAAAGCTTTTGCCAATAAAGTTTGCAAAATACAGAATAGTATTGTTGATAGTACAAATACAAACATCAAACCTGACACTCAGACCTCTGTATCTGAACCCCTGGCCCACCGAAAGGGAAGTTTCTCTTTTGAAGCCATATCAGTGGACTCTCTTTTAAAATTCTTAAAGGGGTGTGCTCTACAAATGTGTCAAACAGATGTTTTTCCATCTGAAATCGTCTTGAAATATTCAGAAATGTTTGCTCCTTTTCCGTTTTGTTAATGCCTTGTTATCTGACAATAATACACCTGATCTCATAAAAAAGTAACTGTTACTCCAGTAACTAAAAAAAAAACTTAGATCCTGGAATCTATTCTAATCTTAGACCTATTACAAATGTTCTTTTTTTGCTGAAAGTGATCGACAACGTAGCTCCCACACAATTACAGCAATACCTTGAAAGTTAAAATATTCAACATTCCTGACAATGAGGTTTTAGAACACCTGATAGCATAGAGAGTGCGCTACTTGATTTGCAAACGGAAATGTTGAACATTATGATCGAAAGTCAGTCGGGTGGCTGATGCTTTTAGATCTCTCAGCAGCCTTTGACCTTGTGATCATGAGAAACTGGTACAAAGGATGATGGAAATTGCTTTATGTTCCACAAGTATGGTTGAGTGGTTTAAGGCATTTCACAGTAACAGAATAGCAAAGATTGTCTGGGGACATGCCTTTTCTTATTCAGAGGTTATTACATGTGGAGTACCCCAGGGGGTTTTTCTATCCCCCACTCTTTTTAACATTTTCTGCCACCCATTTAGTGATCTCTTAGATTCCCTTGGGTTGTACTTCATCAAGACACTAAGCTCATTTTTAAGCTGAGTGGCGGTTATGATAAAGATGAGTATATCTTGTCCATATACAAATCAATACGAATCTGAATGGCAGAAAATGACTTGTGTCTTAACAGTGAAAAGACAGAACTCTTGGTATTCGGGTCAGCCCAAGCACATAGATCAATATCCTATAAAAACAGTAACAAAAGTTAAAACACTTGGTGTAACTCTTGAAGCTTCACTACATGCAGAAGCACAGGTTGTGAGTGTAGTCAGAAACTCTCAGTATGACCGGAAACTTCTGCGACTTGTGAAACCTTACATCTCTAACACCAACTGTGTTACACTGGTTAGAGCTTTGATTATGCCAAGGCTGGACTATTGTAATGCCTTGCTATGCAAGTATGGCATTTGCTATGCAAGTATGGCATGTATTAAGAAATTACAGACTTTACAAAACGACGCTGTCAAGGTTATAAAAAAATATTCAAGACGTGATCATATTTCATCACATTGGATGGAGCTGCACTGGCTCCCGATAGAGGCTAGAATACATTTCAAAACTAACACCATGACCCATAAGTGCTTGTTTGGAAATGCCCCAAGGTATCTGAAAGAACGCATTACTATCCAGCATTCTCTAAGAATCACTAGATCAAAGGACTCTATTCGGCTGATATGTCCGAGAAGTAAACGTATAAAGGGCAAAGATTGTTCTTTTCCAGTGAAGGCAGCCCTGGCCTGGAATAAACTTCCAATAAATGTGCACCTTGAGAAGAATCTACCTAGTTTCCGAAAAAAACGAAAGACCCTACTATTTTATTAAGGAAATCCTCCTCTGGTCAGGCCCTATAGTCTTTCTGCTTTCAGCCTGTCACTCAACCGCACCCTGGTGCCAGTGGGCTACGGCGCATAACAAATAAATACATACATACGCCAACCAAAGGGACATCCACTCACATTAACATCACAGCAATGGGACTCCAATCCACATCAACATATAACACATAACAATATATTAATCTACCATGACATTGAGCAAAATATAACATCAACCAAGACACAGTATATCATGTGATTTCGAGCCGCAGCTCCATAAAATAAATGGGACACCATCCCACTGATCTACCCAGCAACATGAGAATTCAAGCTACCACTCATTAAAACCACTGGAACATTGCACAATATAACACGTACAACTAGTACGTTAATATTGAAACAAAGTAAGACATTAACCCACAGCTGATCAACTTACATGCCCCATTTAAATGTTAAATAAGGTGGAAAAGGGGAAAAACACTTTATGCCAGAAATGCAATTTTAGCAACAAGGAGATGGAAAAGTAAATGCTGAAAACACGCCAGAAGGGTAAATGTAACTTCACCTGCATGTAAACAGAAATGTAAATGCTCTAAAAGAAATGCAATCCCAGCAGCAGTCAGAAGGACTTGCAAAACCTGAACACGTTTTAGTGAAAAATGCAATCTTATCGCATGCAACTTGAAACACGGCCTAAGCATCGTTTGGGGCAATAAGCGCAATCTCTGTGGGCGGCAGATGGGGTATTAAAGGTCAATCTATTTGGAGAAACAATGCAATCTCTGCAGGTACCATGTGGGAGGGTAAACATATCAGGTAAGACATGCAATGTCAGGAAGCCTCAGATGGAAATGTGAAAGATGAAAACACTTTACATTGCATGTTCAGTCTAGGCAAAGGGCAGGTGGAAAAGTAAAAAAAACTCCGACGGGAACTGTAACTTCAGCAGCCATCCGATTCAAATGTAAATGAGATGACTGCTTTACAGAACAAATGCAATCCCTGTAGCAGTTCTATGGAACTTAAAACGCTGAGCACACTTTAAAGGAAAGTGATGATCTCAAAAGGCCGTCATTTAAAAGTTGAACTCCTTTTAGTGAAGAAATGCAATGTCAGCAGTAGGTAGATTGAAATGCAAAACCTAAAACACTTCATACATGATATGCAATGTCAAGAGCAAAGGATGTAATGTTCACATGAAAGATAGGGGCAATGCTGTGAGTCCCTTATGGAGTGAGTGCCCCTTTGGAAAGGAAATACAATCTCAACAATAGGCAAACAATTGAAACAGTGACTATGTTTTTAGGAAGATATGAAATCTAAGAAATAAGTGGAATTGCAAAAGCTGAACAAACTTCAATGAAGACATGTGATCACAGAAGCAGATTGTAATGCAAAACCTGAAATCACTTTACGGAAGCAATGGGATTTCGATAGTAGGCAAATAGAAACGTAAAGGCAGAAACACTTTATAAAAGACAGGAAGCCTGAACAGCGTGCAGAAGCACTTTTAAAATGAAGGCAAAGTATTGCATGTTACAATGGAGCAGTACGTGTAAATGGGAGATCTGAGCTTTTGTCTAGTGCTGAATATCATGGTCATCCTCTTCGACTCTAACAGGCCCACAAAGGGAATAGCCTTAACCTTTGCAATGCGCTTTGCCAGAAGAGGAGGAAGAAAAAAACCTGGTCTACAGATCAGATGGTAGGAATCCACCAATCACAACTCCCATGGATCCAAAATGGCCTCCCAGTTATTAAGTATTTCAATCAGGCGATACACCCTGGTTTTAGCCTAGTATGCAGCGCACAGCTGAAATGCTTATTTTATTATATCTATAGGTTCAATATTCTGAGTGATATACCACTCATATAACACCCCTTCTCAAATACCCCAGGTCACGATGGACCAGGAATAAGGCTGGTTGGTAAAGGTAATATTTATTTATGTATGTATGTATGTATGTATGTATGTATGTATGTATGTATGTATGTATTTATTTATTTATTTATTTATTTATTTATTTATTTAAAATTCAAATCAAACATATACTTTTAACAGGGAGCAGCAATCACCAATGTGGTGATAATAACAGATAGGAAGGTATGTAATGCACTTAAATTCACTCTGTAGCAACACAAAATATAAAACACCAGAGAAAAGAACACTTTTGGCTTTTTTGGAAATATAGCACTTAAGTTAGGATTTCCCCCTCCAATATTCCTCAACCCACAAACAACCAATTCTAAAGAGATATAAGGAAGCAGCAGGTAATCAGGAATAAGGAATGGAAAGCAGAATTTGAATCCAACCTTCCCTCCCCAAACAAGAGAGAAAAACGGATTTGAAATCTTAAACTTTAAAATGACATTCAACAATGGTTGGGTAAAACAATGAATATGTGCAAAAACCCTGAATCAATACCAATTTCTATGGGAGCAACATTGGAAAGGTACTAACAATCATGAGCTATAGTTTGAGCAAAAGGAAACACTTTGAATCTAAATGGAAGGTTGAAAATTATTTAGAAGAGAAATCACGCATGTAAAACTTTGCAAAATTGTGGATTCCCGCCTAAAATTACCCAAACGGTTTTTAAGAAAAACAGGTGAAATACATCATGTAAGGAAGCAGAAGGTAATCAGGAATAAGGAATGGAAAGCAGAATTTGAATCCAATTTTCCCTCTCCAAACAAGAGAGAAAAACAGATTTGAAAGTGCAGTTTTGGGTTTGGGTCTTAGGTATAATGCAGAGTTGAAATTAAGTCTCTAGCTATTAAACTGAGGAAGATATGCTATGTTGAATGAGAGGCGTTTTTAAAAAAATTGGGTAGTGAAAACAGAAAAGAAACTCAGTTTGGACAAGAAAATATTTACTATAGGTTAACTCTATGCTAGAGCATTCTGGCCAGAATACCAAGGAGGGACACAGTAAACTCTAGAGTTGATTCATGACTTCAACACCAGATCCCCAGCGCCCACCCCGGCGGAACCAGTCGGATCACTCAAAGTAGGATTGAGAGTTTAAGATTTACACAAGATAAAAATGACTAAATAAATGGTGCATAGCAAGGTAAAACAGGATTGCAATAAGGATTCTGACAAAGTTACAAGTTATTATGGTAAGGATAGGATGGTTTTGAGATTGGGATAGGAATAGGCAAGGCAAGGTATGCTATGGTTTTCTATGATTCCTATTACAGTCCACTTTAATTCAGGATTTTGGACCGTCAAGGGTTCTGGTCATCACATGGATCGGGTCTAACCAAGGACAGCTAGGTAAATCTGGCGGGACAAGATTATCTAGGCCATTCTGGTCACCGGACTGCACTGGACTAGCCCTTCTGGTTACTGGAGACTGGAGATCAGTGGGATGGCGAGTTTGCAGGCATGTATCTAGTAGTAGCAAGCCAGACTGGATCAGAATGCTTCCCTTGCATTTTTGGGATTGTTAAAATTTGAGGCCTACCTGAAAAGGGGTTCAGCAATGCATAGGCCTTGGTGTTGCAATGAAATCTGGAATCAGGATCAAGTAGGATGAAGAAATCAGGAACAGGACGCCACGCAGGAAATCAGGAAGAAAGTCAGGAATCAGTGTGTGTGTGTGCTGTCATGTTCCCTTATTTATCATGCCAAATGACATCACTAAAGTATATGGTAGGGGCAGGCTTACTACCCACACCCATAATGCTAGGATTGGGCAAGAGCATAGTTTCTGCCTTGCTCTTCACTGATTGGATCACAGAAAAGAATGTCATGTTTATGGGATGATTATTACAATGACTAGAAACCTCCCCTAGCCACTGGAACCAAAATCTAATTTGACCACAAATACATATTTAGACAGCTATAAACTCTGAGAAAATCTGAACATAGGTTCCATATTTTGTGGGTCATACTTCAATCCAAACCCAAGTCTGTGGGACATGGTTTTCCCTTTCTGCTATATTTTGGCAATTTTTACCATGAAAGATCTGGCCTAAAATGTCCCAACTTTGTACACAGATGCGCATTTACCCCTGGGATGTGTGTACACAATGTTATGTTCACAATATCAATACTTTCCCCACAATCTGTCATTCTTTACAACTTCTGTTCCTTATGCAGTAATGACTTCTACCAAGTTTTCAAAGAAAGACCATAAAATTAGATTTAAAACTGCACACTTTTCATGTTTTTCCTCATTCTTGCTGTAAAGTTAAATGTCTTGAAGTTAAGATACAAAATAGGCTTTTCAAAACCAACAGGATGTGTACACGTAATCCGTTTTATTTTTATTTTCCCCAACTGCAAGCAAATGACAATTCCTTTGAAGCAGGATGAGGGGCCTCTCATTTGATTGAAGGTTACTGCCCCTCACACTTGAAAGGTGAGAGTCTCAGCCTGCTATTGTCTCAGCCTAGAGCAAAGACGAATGTCTGATGATGACTTGGGAAGACCCTTTGTCCTGGAACAGTCAAAGCCTCCAAGCTAGCAATTAGCCTTTCCTGTTCCAGAAGTCTATGAGGTGTCACCCTTCCTCAGGGCTAGCAACTGCCAGAGCAAGTTTTTTTTATATAGTTTGCCAGCTCAGCCTGAGTTTTAGCTTTGATTTTCTCCTTTTAAATCTTGAATTTAAACCTATAGAATTAAAACAGTTATAAGTGTATTTCTACCAGTAACAAATCCTTTTACATTTCTAAGTAATCAGGCCTTTACACAAAAATGTACTTTTAAATAGGTGATTTTCCCCCTTCAGTCAAGAAAAAACACATTTTACTATTTCTTTAAATTAGGTTTTCATCTCCAGCAAATATACACTTTGTGCAGCTATAGTTCTTATCTTGAGTGATGAAATTGTTTTGTAGCATGGATACAGTTACAGGCATCTATTTAGAGTCTTTCTCTGGACAGCTGATTCTTGATACTGTTGCAAAGAAAATAGAAACGTTTCCTGTGAAAAATGAAAACAAAGCCCCTGGTTGATTTTTCAAGGATACATTTGACAGGAGCTGTCATTCAAATGAGGCCTGGTGCCTTTGAGACACAATGAATGATCCTAGTCATTGCAGGACCTTTTTAATCACAGTGGTTCATGAGAAATTGGTGAATTTAGCGCCAAGCAGCATTTTTACGGTTGAGAAAGTGTAATTTTAACAACAACAATGTGTGCCCTATGATAAGGAAGACTATGACACATCAACCCATACAGCATGGGGAATAATATGTTATTGGGGCATCTAGTTAGAGACCCGTGTTTATCAGGTGTCACTCACAGGAAGGCGAGTTTTTGTGAAATACCTCACAGCATACAACAGTAAACAACTGCGACAAACCGCCAATAGAATTCGAGTACACAATGGTGACACTTATTTCTTTCATAAGACATTGAAAGTTAATTCCAAATCACAATTTCATTGAAATGACTATGTTATATAACATCACATTTTAAAAACCCTTATGACATAAACTGTCTCAACATCGACCGTTATCACATTCAAAGGCACTTTGTGGCACGTGTGGCGCTTCGATGATGCTGTCGCATTTCATTTCTATTATTACTTATGTCAGGTTTTCAAAGACGGCTTCAGCATTTTTATGGGAGCATGGACTCATGCCAGGACATAGTATGCGCCTTTAAGGTGCTCTTTGGTTACTATGACGTGCCCTTCATTGTCCTTGTATTCTTTTAGATTACTATATTTTATGTCTAGCAAACAGCAGGCTAACTGCCCTCGAGTTTTGTCCATTTGTGTTTGAAGCATTGGCCCCAAATTAAATCTCCACCAACCTTTCTGGTTGGTTTCCCAGTGAAAGTGCACATCTGTTTTTTTTCCACAGAAAAGAATAAACCCTTTTCCTTTGTGTTGGGTGGTTACATTCCAAGAAGAGAATACAAAGCGTGTGTCACTTGGATCAGACATGCCACGCCAATCCAAAATTCCCCAAAACCTAGTACAGTACAGCCGTAAGAAAAACAATTAGAAGAACATTATGTCTTGCATAATCATCGTCAGTGGCATATTCCAAATCAATTTGACAACTAGGGAAGTCCAAGGGTAACAGAAATGGAAAGAGGCGACTCAAGTTAATTTTTACCACAACATTAAGCATTGTCAATGACAATCCCCTGTGCCCCTACCAGCCCCATCAAACATACAAACCAAAAACTCGTTAACCAGAGAGCACTAAATATCCACATAGTGCTTACCGTTCCATAGAGGGGTGCATTACCTTTCACTTGCCCCAGTACCACAGTCCCCAGGGTCAGCCTTCGCTACCATTGCTTTCAACAATGCGGGCACGCATCAGTTCATATCGGCAACATTCTCATGCCAACCCTCAACTGAATACATCAATATGACAGGCATTTTGGGCTGTCCGGGTGCCCATCCAGAGACAGAAATGCATTTAGTTAGGGGGCGCTGTAGGCCATTCTCAGCTACTACACTGCCTTAACCTGATTATTGTAGGTTGTAATATGCCTTATCTGATTATCTGATTATCTTCTGTATTGGGTGTTTCATTCTTATTTTGGAGGATTCCTCTTACTACTATGGTAACCATACATCGGGCTGCTTTAAGTGCTCTATACCCCCTTGGTTAAAATCATGCCATCAGAAAAATACTTTCCCATTCATCTTTATTTTTCCTGGGACAATTAGCTGTGCCCCGAGGAGATCTCTAAAAGGGACTGACTCCAACTGTCCTTTCAAATGTGTGTCCTCCTTACAGTTAACACGTTTCTTTAAGTACAACGCAGCTATTCGGTGTCTCCAATGACGACCAGAAGTTCAACCTCAAAATATTCTCTCTGACTCTTACTGTACAGGTACTATGCTTGAGAGCAATACTAGAAGACGTTGTTCACTTTTTTTGTCCAAAAACGCCCATTCCACCAACATAGCTCGGCACTTTTCTGGCCACAATGTATCTCTGATACACGTAGGGCACAGCTGTATGAGAGACATTTCGTAATCTGGCCCCTTAGTGTCCATGTGCCTGTAAGCGCATGCCCTGGCAACCCCACACCAAAGGAAAGACTGTGAGGAGGAGGAGGAGGAAGAGGAAGAAGAGGAGGAGGAGAAGGAGGAGGAGTAGAGTGTGGCGTAGGAGTCCCTTCACACAGATAGGCATTCAGGTGCTCGCCTTTCCCCAAAGTATCCATTGGCGGACGGGGAGCAGGTGCAGGTGGATCTAGGTCATCTGGCCCAAGCCCTGCCCACCTGGTGCCTTCCTGCTTGCCACTCTTTTTCACCACTTAGCAAGCCCCACCCACCTGGTGCATTCCTGCTTGCCACTCTGTTTCCCTACTTAAGGAGCCCTCCAGCCTCTTTTCCTTTGCAGATGGGGAGCAGGTGCAAGTGGATCTATTTAACCTGGCCTAAGTCCCGTCCACCTGGTGCCTTCTTGCCTGCCGCTCTTTTTCACCACTTATCAAGCCCCGCCCACCTGGTGCCTTCCTGCTTGTCGCTCTTTTTCACCACTTAGCAAGCCCCGCCCACCTGGTGCCTTCCTGCTTGCCACTCTGTTTCCCTACTTATGGAGCCCTCGAGCCTCTTTTCCTTTGCAGATGGGGAGCAGGTGCAAGTGGATCTAGGTCACCTGGCCTTAACCCCAACCACCTGGTGCTTTTCTGCCTGCCGCTCTTTTTCACCACTTGGCAAGCCCCGCCCACCTGGTGCCTTCCTGCTTACCGCTCTTTTTCACCACTAAGCAAGCCCCGCGCACCTGGTGCCTTCCTGCTTGCCGCTCTGTTTCCCTACTTAAGGAGCCTTCCAGCCTCTTTTCCTTTGCAGATGGGGAGCAGGTGCAAGTGGATCTAGGTCACCTGGCCTAAGCCCCACCCACTGGGTGCATTCCTGCCTGCCGCTATTTTTCACCACTTAACAAGCCCCACCCACCTGGTGCCTTCCTGCTTGCCGCTCTTTTTCACCACTTAGCAAGCCCCGCCCACCTGGTGCCTTCCTGCTTGCCGCTATGTTTCCCTACTTAAGGAGCTCTTGAGCCTCTTTTCCTTTGCAGATGGGGAGCAGGTGCAAGTGGATCTAGGTCACCTGGCCGAAGCCCCGCCCACCTGGTGCCTTCCTGCCTGCCGCTCTTTTTCACCACTTAGCAAGCCCCGCCCTCCTGGTGCCTCCCTGCTTGCCGCTCTTTTTCACCACTTAGCAAGCCCCACCCACCTGGTGCCTTCCTTCTTGCCGCTCTGTTTCCCTACTTAAGGAGCCCTCCAGCCTCTTTTCCTTTGCAGATGGGGAGCAGGTGCAAGTCGATCTATGTCACCTGGCCTAAACCCCACCCACCTGGTGCCTTCCTTCCTGCCGCTCTTTTTCACCACTTAGCAAGCCCCGCCCACCTAGTGCCTTCCTTTTAGCCGCTCTGTTTCCCTACTTAAGGAGCCTTCCAGTCTCTTTTCCTTTGCAGATGGGGAACAGGTGCCCACACAGACTAATTGGTAGCACATGTTCACCTCTGCCCTACTCCCAAACTCCCCCGGATGTTCGGTATGCTTCCCCTTCGTATAATGACTCTGCTGTGCGTTGTGTATGGCTTTTTCCCTATTACAGTACGTTATTAGCCATTACATTTTCTATTCATGTTTAGGGATAGGAATGGAGGAGTGCTACACACGGAATGTGAAAGTCTGGCGTTTAAGTGTTTCACAAAGTTCGGTTTTAAGTAAAGCCATGAATCATTGGCACCTCAATAAGGCTCTATTTACATTTTCCATCTCGGTTAGCCAGAAAGTGGCTATGTGAAAAGATATGAACATCTTACAGGTGGTCAGAGACAGTATGAATCCCTCTGCCGGAGGCTAACAACTCAATACCAGCGTAGAGCCTTCCCCTCCTCCTAGAGCAGCCAAATGAAAAATGCAAGTGTAATACGGAAAAAAGGCATCCCAAACACTCTAGCATGCATTCCAATAAAGGGATACCATTATAATATTCAGAACTGTAACAAATAGGAAGAAAGAGGATTGAAAGCATGCAGGAAGACTGCATGTTATTAAGTTGGTGTACACGTATTTCCTCTAGTACCAAGGCCTCAGCTACAAGGACATATAAGTGCCATCAAAAGAGCTCAACACCCACAGGCTTCCCTGGCCCGGCATGCACCGGGATGCTTTTCTGTGGACAGTGCAGCCTGGAATGTCATCTGAGCAGGGGTGTTGCTAGGTCTGGAAAAGATCTGGGGCTAAGCTAATATTGGGACTGTCAGGACTGGGGCTAGCTAGTCTTTTTAATTGTAACCCCTGAGCTTCTATCCGGGGCTACAACCAAAAGACTTGGGGCTTTAGCCCCCACAGCCCCTCTCTAGCAACGCCTCTGCATCTGAGCCTCCTAGGAAACAATGGGCCTCATTTTGACTCTGCCAGTGTTTGTGCCCTCCCTGTCTTACACGTGTAAAATGAATAAAACAGACATTCCCTGGACAGGGAATAAGACACAAAAGGGCAGGCTGCGAGAGTTCAAGGAAAGGTTTATCTAGATCTCTGAGAGCGCTCTGACCACATTTATATAGTACATTGACATCTTTAACATATGATGCTACGTTGGACCTGGATTGGTCAGCCAGGGTGGTTTCTTAGGTGTGGGAATGATCTCTTCCTCCGGGTTGGTTGCTTGGTTGGTGGGAGGATTGACGTCAGACATCTGTGCTCCGGATGGGTGAAGGTCAGGTCGCTGTGAAACACGGTGGTCACTATCTAAACTAAGAAAATACATTCTGAGTAATGCATGCACTAAATAATAGTTGATCAAAAGACCCTCAGTAGTGTATCATGTCATTGTACAAATCACTCAAGAGTTTTATCATCTACAACATTTTGGTTATACAGGTCACAGGTTTATGGGCCTTGACCACTATAATACTGTCATTGAACTATAGGGTTAGTCTCACAAGAATCTCAGGTATTGGTACTTGTTAGTATTGGGCACGATATACTGCAGCAGGGGTCTAATGTTAGTGGGGGTCTGTTGGGTGGGCTTCATAACATGGTTGGCAGTCTGGCACATGAAAGGAATGCCTTGCAAGGACACAGGGTTAGAATGGCAATAAGTTTCAACTGGCGAGGGTAAGAGGGCAAGGACACTTTTGTGGAGGTGGACGAGCTATGTGCTTGGCTCATGATGGTTCACATGCATGACAGTGATCTCAGAGGAAAAGGGATGTGTTACATTTATTATTTGTTGCAAGCAGCTCCGGCTTTAGCGTGAGAATGGAGCTGCAACGTTTTCCAGTTGGAGTGGGGACGAGGGTGGGGGCCATGTGCTCCGAGCTACTGTGGCGGGTACAAGGGAGAGATGCATTTTGTACTATCGCAGTGAGGCCTGGTTACCAAGATGGAGTCGAAAAGGGGTACAAAAAATGGATGCCCTGTGCCCTGTTTGGTGGTCCCATCTACACGAATGTAACCCAAAGTTACGTCGCATAAGGGCGAGGGGCGTACCCACCACCAGAGGCACTTTGTCCCAGTTTTGTAATGAGAAGTGATGGTAGGAAGGGGCCCATTGGCCTCTCGCTCCCACACATTCCCCCCTTTCGTTACATCTAAAGTAACAAATACTTCTACTTTTTATTCTTTTCATTCTCCCTTCGGTAGTACTCGGCCTCTGCCACAGCCTCGTCCCACGCGGGGGTGTCTTTTATGGGCATCCATGCTCTGCATACACTTCTTAGGCTATTTCCTCTTCTGGCATATTCATCTGGTGTACACATTAAGTAAATACCTGCATCCCCATCTAGATCTACCGATACTTCTTGGTACCATTGCAACTCTCTTGGTTCTTTTATCGTTGTATGATGCAAATTATCCACTATATCCCCATACTGCCTGTAAATTGCTGTCATCCTGTATTGTGGTGTAGTGTATTCCCCTGTTTGCATCTGTGCATCTATCATGGTAGCTACCGTTGTCGGTCGGCCCACTGTTACCATCATCATAGCTGAGGTTGGCATGCTTTTCTCACAACACCGTAGTCCCAGTTGGCACACACAAAATAACAGGAGCACAAAGACGGTGATTGGGATCAATATTTTCATTGCCACATTTACCCATGATGGTATCCAGCTGAACAAATTCTCGAACCATGTGCTTTCTTCTGCTCCTCCTTCTGCTCTCATTCTCTCCCCTAGATTGTGCACTGCTCTTATCACATGGGAGAGTGTCTCATTATCAGCATCTTCAGTTGGCACGAATGCGCAACACGCCCCCCCGATTTTTCGGCAAACACCGCCGTCCATCGCCGTGAGAAGATCTAGGACATATCTGTTTTGCATTGTCATTAGGCGCAGCGCGCAGAGCTCTATTTTTATCATGTTGAACCTCTCTTGAATGAGCTCCCAGCACACTATCTGCAACCATTTGACATTTGCTCATGCTTGCAGTCCCGGGGCAAGAAGGGAGGCGAAAAATGTCTCTGCTGATGAAAAGAGCTTGTATTTCTGCGGGATCTCAGCAAGGAGTTTCGATGATTCGGATGAGATGTAATTGGAGGACCTTTTACTTCGTGTCAATCTTTTCTTTAGTTCATCTTCTGACAATAGTTCAAATGCTGGAGTTTCTGTTCTTATTAGTTGGGGCGCTGTCGATTGCCCTGCTGCCGGTATGCCAGCCAATTGCTCTGCTGCCGATATGCCAGCCGATTGCTCTGCTGCCGATATGCCAGCCGATTGCTCTGCTGACCCTTGGATATGGCTTTCTGGTATTACCATCAGGGCTGTGTGGAGAGTAACTAGAGCACAAGTCCCTTTCCACGATGCGGGGAGGAGCAGGTAAGCTTGTTTGCCGCAAACCCAATACATATCCAATAGTGCAGCTGTGCCTTTCTTCATGTCGGGTATAATTACCGTTTTATTACATCTCTTTGTCTCCCCCATGTTCACTTTTCCTTCCCCACGAAAACACAGTTCATGTGGCACTTCTTTTTGTATTTTGATAAGTTTTTCTAATGCTGTGACCCACGTTAGCTTTGCGACATGTTGCAACCTGATGGGGTCACATACCTCTTTTATCCATTGGAAAGTGTCATTTGATAGACCTCGAAGTGCTTCTGCTTTGCATTCAATTGTTTCTTCGTGCCATTTGTTTTCTGCATATCGCGTCCCCTTGATGTCAAGAAATGTTTCCTTGAGGCAAATTACTCCTTGGCGTCTGCTTGTGCATGTTTTTTCATTCTCCAGCTTTTTCAATGTGACGGTGCGCACCTGGAACATGCTCTTTATTCTGCATAAAACCAGATGAATTAAACATTGGGCCTCCGACAATGGCACTTCTTGCGGTACTAACATTTTCGGGGTTCCTGATGCGTGCAGAATGAGTGAACAGACGTAGCAGCTTTCATTTGTTGCTTGCTTCGCCGTGGCACTCATGTCAGAATACCATTTATTTGATTGATCAGGGTGGCAGGGATCTTCTATTTCGTCTAACCCCAGGTCGTAATAGATGTCGTATCTTTTCCCTCCCGCCCCCCTTTTTCTCCTCCTCCTCCCTTCCTGATTATTGTTTTTCACCCTTTTGTAATGTATTGGAAACATTCCGGCCCAGGTTGTATCATTACTATTCAATATGGCATGTGTATCGTCATCAGTAGCAGCAATGTTGTATGAGGTAGGGTGTATGGTTGCCTGTGCATTAATACTAGTGTTAATTAAATCATTTGTCCAATAATAATCTCCATCATATTTGTTATATCCATAAGCATTACTCATATTTACATTCAAACATAACACTGACACACTTGTTGATCCTACAGTGATGTATTCTAAGGGTTGCATCTGTTTTGTTGACATTAATTTCATGTGACTCTTTCCATATAGTCTTTACCCCAGTCCATATCATTTGCGATCCTTCTCGTATCATGTTAGCCCTGCTTCCCCCCCTTTGCATGTCATTAACAAAAGATAAAAGTGTATAATACCAAGCTGCGAAAAACAACATTACTGACATCAAAATTGCAGCGCATTTCAAAACACATTCAACGTTACTGAACCTTTTAGCCCTAATGGCAACCCTATCACTATTTAGCATTAATTTGTTCTCCGCGATTGTAGGTCGTTGGGCCATTTTTCACCTGGAGGGGCGATATAAATTCTTTAAGTCACCACAATATATACATGTATTTACATTCTTGTTCAACTTCATGTTTAATCATCATTTTCAGTCATGCTTGTTCTTTTACTCTATTGCACATGTACTTTTGCTATAGAGATAGTAATCGGAACGAAGGTTGGAGATAGAGAGGGAGAGATAGTTGAGGTGTATGGACAATATGTCGGCCAATTAAAGAGGAGAGGAGGAAAACACAGAAAAGAAGGAAGGAGGAGATAAGCCGTGCAGAACAAAATACATATCATTACTTTTATCTCTGCATATTCTCTTTACTGACAATTTTGTTATTTGTTTTCAACCTCATTTGTGGTTCCAGTGGTGCTATCTTGCTCCTCCTGGGGGATTGTACTATCATGTGCCCTCCTCACATCGGATAAGTGCACCCAATACTTCAATCCCTTTACCTTCACTGCCGTGGGTGTACTATAAATTACCTCATAAGGCCCATGAAACCTGGGTGAATTCCACCTTCTCACAAAGCTGCGGACGTACACATGTGCTCCTGGCATCAGTGGCCTGCTTGAACTGTCTGTGGCCGGTGTGGTAGTATCAGTCGCCAAATTTTCAGTAAAAGGCGGTGCTATTTGTCGCGCTATGCTGCGTACTGCGCGTGTTAACTGGGTTAGGTGTTCCTTGAACTCTTCCCCCAGCACTGTGGCTTAGATGGTGGTCTTTACATGGTTGCGTCCTGAGTTGGAACAGTGCTAGGGGCAAGCAATATACCCAGTTTTTCTTCAATGTGTTACACAGCTTATATAACTTACTCTTTAATAATCTGTTGATTTTTTCTACCAACCCATTCGCCATTGGATGATAAATTGAGCATAGTTTGTGTTTTACCCCCAAGAGTGATGTCACTTCCTTAAAGAGGTCATTCACAAAGTGCGTACCGTTGTCTGATCTAATGACATCGCATATTCCCCATCGTGAAAACACCTCCCGCACAAGGAACTTGGCCGCACATTTTGCGTCTGGGTGGGGACATGGGCCCACTTCCACCCAGCTTGAAAAGGGGCACACCACCACAACCAAATATCTTGCTCCATTACACCGCTCTCCCATATCAGCATAGTCTATGTGGAGCTCTCTAAATGGTCCTGTTGGTTGGGGCAGGGTACCGCGCAGTGTTCTTAATGTCATTCCTGAATTATATGTTTGGCATGTTATACATTCTACAATTAATTTTGACAGGTGCTCTTGCAAATTGGGGACGAACCAGTGTTCCTTGATGTCTGCGGCAATGTGTTGTTTTGCTACATGGCCGGGGAAATGCAGCTGTTGGAATGCTATTTCTAGTAACTCTATGGTCATTACAACCTTTCCTGTTGTCTCTTGCCTCCAAATGAGATCTGTGGCTGATTGTTTACATCCCCATTTGCTCCACAGTTCTTGCTCCTCTTGGGGCGCTCTTCTTTGTAACTCTATTATCTGCGCTATTGGGGTATTATTGTATGCTTCCTCTTGTGGATCTGTGGTGGTTGCTTTTGTAATGCATTTGAGCATTGGTGTCATATTGAAATACGAGGCCTCCTTCGCTGCCTCGTCGGCTGCCGCCTTTCCCAAAGAGATTGCATCTGTGTTGTTGGTATGGGCTTGGCATTTCACCACTGCCATTACCGATGGTACTGCTAATGGATCTATTAGCTCATTCAACAATGTTGCATGCTGTACTGGAGAACCGTCTGCCCTCCTGAATCCTCGTCTACGCCACCGTGACAACCCTGAGTGCACCGTGGTAGTTGCATAGGCTGAGTCTGAGTATATTGGCACCGCACATCCTTTGGCTGTGTGCAGTGCTTCAATCAGGGCAGTTAATTCTGCTGCCTGTGCTGAATAATGGGATGGGAGGCGCTTTTGCACAATCGTCTCATATTCATCTTCCTCCATGCGCACTACCGCCATTCCGACATGTTTTTCCCCTGTTTCAGGGTTTATTGATGCTGACCCATCTATGAAATATATTTCTCCCTCCTGTAGGGCATTTTCACTTGCTTTCGGGATGTCATCACCTTCCCCCTCATATGTGGCACAATCGTGTTCCTGTATGTCCTCTGTCGTGCATGGCTCTGTAATAAACGTTGCTGGGTTCACTGTTTTGCACCTTACAACGTGTACGTTGGGGCTTGAAATTATTATTTCATATGCTGTGGCTCTTTGTGTCGTTAGTGTTTATTTTGATCGCTCAAGGATGGCGAACAAGGGAATGCTCCGCATATAGCGTTACTGAATACCCCATGACAATGGTGGCGCTCTTTTCAATCGCGAAGGCCGCAGCTGCGAGGGCCTGTTCGCACGCGAAATGCCCTTGCATTACTGGATCTAGTGTCCCACTGTAGTAAGCCAATGGTTTGTGACCCAGTGATGTTTTCTGTGTCAGTACTGCTGTCATCAGTGTCCCATTGCAGTATGAAAACAAGAAAATTTCCATCTCATAATCTGGGTTCGCGAGGACTGGGGCGTCAGCAATGAGGTCTTTTAATTTCAAATACTGTGTTATCATTTCCTGCGTCCATTTTATTGCCGCTCTATTTTTCTGTGCCTCTTTTAACGCTTGTTGTAAGGGGCGTGTGTATACCGCGTAATCAAGGAGCCATGCTGGGCAATAGTTACAAATGGCAAGAAACTTTTGCATGTCTTTCACAGTTTTTGGGATTATTATGTTGCGTATAGCAGCTGCTCTGTCTGGGAGTATTCGCTTCCCATCTTTTGATATTAGCTGTCCTAGGTATACAACCTCGGCGAGACAGTATTGCAGTTTCCCTTTGTCTACCTTGTATCGCTTGGTAGCTAGCACATTCAGTAGTGCTATCGAGTCTTCTCGGCACTTTTCTTCTGTATGGCTACAGACGAGTAAATCATCTACGTACTGAATGATGGTGCTCTCTACATCTATGTTTCCAATGTCTTCCCGTAACACCTTGTTAAAAATGCTGGGGCTTTCACAATACCCTTGCGGGAGTCTGCGATGTTCATACCTGTTGTTCCCTAATGTGAACGCTGTCAGGTACTGGGATCCTGGGTCGAGTGGTATGGAGAAGAAAGCATTCTTCAAGTCAATTACAGTGAAACATGTTTATTCTTTTGGCACACTGCACAATATTGATGCCGGGTTAGGCACTAATGGGAACTCTTTTTGAATGACGTCATTGAGTGGGCGGAGATCCTGGATCATCCTCCACGCCCCTCCGTTTGCTTTTTTGATCGGGAAAATCGCTGTATTACATGAGGAGTTTGATGGCACTATGAAGCCTTGTTTCAGGAGTGTATTTATGGTTTCCCTAATTCCCTCCTCCGCTTCTCTTGATATGGGATATTGCCTTACCCTCGGCAGTATTGCACCTGGCTTGAGTTTTATTCTTGTTGGTGTCACCTCATGCAGTATCCCTACATCGTGGGGCCCTGTGGTCCAAATTTCAGGTGCTACTTTTGCCATGTCTTCCTCAAAATAGTCAGTGGGGCCCTAATGCTAGCCATAAATGGGTTATGTACCTCTCTGTACTGGATCATAATATCACATGGTATGCTTATTTCCATTATAATTTCTCCATCATTCTCACCATCAGTGAATAATTCCTCGTCTGTTATATCTCGTAGCATTATGTTTGGGTCTATGCATAACACAGTTCTCCACTAGCACCCAGGCTCCTCCCGTCCAGTCCTATGACCACAATACGTTTGCTGTATACTTGAACTGCCTCGATGTCTATGGACTTTATCGTGCCCGGCACGATGTCTGTGTGTGCAATTGGGCGGAATATGAAATCTGATGGTGTTCTCCATTCTTTTCTCGTTATCTCTGGCACCGCTCGTGCTAATGCCTTGATACCATAAATAAACATGCTTATATCAATGGGTATTCCTCGCACCACAACTTTGTTCATTACTGTGCTGATCATCAACATGGCTCGTACTGGGCATACTCCTGGTGTTGAACACACTATTCCTCGTTCTGTAAATGGGATGGTCATATTTAATTTGCTTAACAAATCTCTCCCCAGCAAATTGATTGGCACGTCTTCGTGGTACAGTAAGGGTGCGCGCATGTTTTTTCCCCCCACCGTTATATCAAGATCTTTAGTGTAAGGAACTTTTAAATTAGCCCCAGAGGACCCCTGCGTCTCTAAATTCCTGCCTGAGAGCGGAAACCGCCCTTCCATAAGACATGATTTCTCCGCTTCTGAGTCTACCATAAAGATAAACTTCTTATTTCCTATCTCTGCCCCCACTAGTGGTTCCTCTTCTGAACATAGGGTGGTGGATAGGACTGGACACGCAAGTGTTTCCTGTGGGCTGTCCTAATCTGAATGTCTTTCTTGCCCAGGCACTGAGAAGACATTGTCTCCAATCACGGTCACGCCACGTATGGCGCGGGCGCACCGTTCGCAGATGTTGCATAGCAGGCGAGGGGCGTACCCACCACCAGAGGCACTTGGTCCAAGTTTTATACTGAGAAGTGATGGTAAGGAGGGGCCCATTGGCCCCTCGCTCCCACACACCAGTCAGAAAAGAAGTGTTGGTATTTCCACATATCAGAACTTTTCCGGACTGGCAGCGTACACGTTTGCCGGCACCTGGAATAGCACAGCAATACCGGGATGTCAGGTGCTGGTAACGGTAGGCCCATTTGCCGGTATCCTGGAGCATTTACCGCCAGGATACCGGCAAACTCGGGATAACCCCCAAATGTGCTCCTTTTAACTGAGACTGTATGTCTGTCTCTGTTTTTCCACAGACTTACTATAAGGTGAGCTCATTTTATGCAGATATCAGAGGTTTCCCTCCTTTGCCAGGATGGTCGAGGACATCTTTACAAGTCTTAAAGCCCTGCCACAACCCTATGCTCGAGTCGACCGCACCATGCCTTTCTCCCCAAAATGGCTCCACAGTGAGAAGGCATATAGTATGCTGATACAAGATCACATTTCTATTTTACTTCATCAGCATTGCAGTCCAAACAAATATCAAATTAATTGAACCTATATTATAAATATCATTGCCCCATCCCTTTCAGTGTCCCAGACCACCGGTAGGACCTTTTTAAAATGGACAACTGTCCTGCAGAAAATATGTCATGAAGGTATTTTTATTTAGCTTTTTTTTTTTCAATCAAACATTTTATTGAATTATACAAAGATAAGCACACATTGACATCAACATAGCATTCTTGAGCATACGTTCCAAATAGAAATGGCATAAAATTGTCCATGCTATTGCTTCATGAGGCTTACCTCAGGGGTCTCCATGCCAGGGTCCACCCCACTCCAACGTCTTTTAGTCTGCCCCGCCTTGGAGCCAGCGCGTTAGTGGAGGTCTTCTGGTAAGACTTGGGAATTTTGTGGTCCATGAAGGGCGCCCATGTATTTAGGAAGTAGTTCAAGTTTCCCGTGCGGATGGCTGTTATCTTTTCAGCCACCACAATTTTCCAACATTTTGACCACCATAGTGGGACCTAGGGGCCGTCAGTGTTTTTTCAAAGCTGTGCCATTGCAACCTTTGCTGCCAGCAGGAGATGTGTGCACAGCCGCGAAACCTACCTCGTTAGTAGGAACTCCCCTCGCCCTGTTTCCCCAGAAGAATAATTCCAGGATCCCATGGGATTGCCAGCACAGTGATTGCCTTTATGTGGTCTCTCAACTCCCTCCAGTATAACTCTGCTTTTGGGCAGGACCACACTAGTTGGAACAGAGAGCCCTTGGATGTACACCGTCTCCAGCAATTTGGGGGGATTTTACGATTGGTTTTATTCAGTTGATCTGGGGTGACATTGTATCTGTAACAGAGTTTATATCCTCCTTCCCTGTTTGAGATGCATTGTGTGCTCTTGTGTAGTCTGACCCAAATCCTTCCCCATTTCTCCACATCTATTGCTCGCCCTAGGTCTCTCTACAGTCGAGCATATACTTTTCTTTTTTTGCAGGGTCCGTTCTGTCCAAGAGATGATAAAGCGTTGAGATTCTGCCCCTCGGAGCTGCTGATAGGAAGGATATCTCAAGTGGAGCCAAGTCTCTAGCCCCTCTCTCACTAACCATTTTGTCGGAGACCCAGTGTCAAAGTTGGGCGTAATGAATCCGCTCATTCTCACCTACCCCAAATTTTTCCTTGCATCTTTCAAAGGTTATGGATGCGCCCCTTTCTAAGATGTCTGACAGTCTTTCCAGCTCTCCCTCCTTCCATGGTGTGAAGCTGTGTGGGGGATTACCTGGGGTAAATTCAGGATTATTCCAGATTGGCGTGAACTAACCCCTGGAGCCCCTACAGCCCCATTTCTGTGCTTCTGTCTTCCAGCTGTGAACGGTCACATTTGTTGCTGTGAAGGGGGTCTGGCTTGAGTGGGATTTTACAGGTGGTAAGTGAGGGAGCTTCGACGGGGGAGCCGGGAACCAGGCTTCTTCCAGCCATTTCAATAATGGCTGGTCGGCTGATTGAGCCCATGTATATGCATGAGATAGGTGTGCTACGAACGCGTACCTAGCCACGTCCGGAACCCCCAGACCTCCCAAAGCCCTCCCTTGGATCATAACATTCTTTGCTATTCTGGGTTCCTCCCAACCCCCCCAAATTAATTTTTGTATATTTCTCTGTAGGGTGAGCAGTTTGCTTGCTGGGATTTTTACCGGGAGTGCTGCACATTGGTATGGTAATCTAGATATTACATTCATTTTCACCGTGGCTATTTGCCTGAACCAAGAGATTTCTTGGGTCTCCCAGTGCTTTAGGTCTCGCCGGAACTCATCCCATAGCTGAGGGAAATTACATAGATACAGGCGGGAAGTGTCATTAGGGATCTGCACCCCGAGGTATTCGATCACAGAGTCTGCCCAGGGGATTGGTAACTTGGGGCCAAGGTCTGTCTTTTGCTTTTTGGTGAGATTGATTGCCAGCACCGATGATTTGCCCAGATTCACCTTTACCCCGTAGACCCGTCCGAATTCCTCAATCTCCTCCCACAGAGGCCCCATGGACGTGTCCAGTTTAGTCGCGGTTATTAATATATTGTCCGCCTATAGTGCGATCTTGTATTCATGTTCCCCCACTATGAGCCCCTGTATTTTTGGGTTTTGCCAGACCTTGTTCGCAAAGGGCTCCATAGATAAGGCAAAAACCAGTGGTGATAGGGGGCAGCCCTGCCTGGATCCCCTCGTTATACTTATCGTTTCAGATCTAATGCCGTTAACACAGAGCTGCGTGGTGGGATTCTGATTTTTGGCCATTATCCGGTTTGAAAAGTTTGGCCCGAAACCAAAATGTGTTAGCACCCTGCTGATATACCCCCAGTCCACTAAATCAAAATCTTTGTGTGCATCTAACGATAGTACAACCATGCCCTCCGCCATCCTATGTGCACTTTCTATAAGATCTATGGTATGCCTAATGTTGTCTTGTGTTCCCCTCCCCGGGATGAATCCCATCTGGTCGCGGGTTATTATATCTGGGATATGTGCTTTTAGTCTGGTCAAAGGGACCTTCGAGAATATTTTCCCATCATTGTTTATGAGGGTTATTGGTCTGTAGGAGGATGCCTGCTACGGGTTTTTCCCTGGCTGGTGGATTAGAATTGTTAATGAACCTGCCATTGATTTGGTGATTGAGCCCGTTGACAGGAAGGAATTAAATAGGCTAGTTAGTTGCGGGGATAGGCTATTAGCATAGGTTTTATAACATTTTGCGGTCAGCCCGTCAGGTCCCGGTGCCGTACTTTTTAAGGACTTAATGGCTTCAACTATTTCTTCTGATGTGATCGGATTTTCTAGGGCTGACAGATGGGTTTCATTTCGAGAGCCGTTGTAGAGTAAATAGCTGGGCAGTTTCTCGCGGGAGACGGGCGGTCTGAACATTATTTTGTGGTGATTCACCAGCTCTTCCATTTTGTTTGCATCAGTATATCAGGCTCTGCCGTCAGCTCCGATAAGCCGTAAGGTGTTATTCCTGCTGTGTACCTTCTTTAGCTTACATGCGAGTATCCGCTTCGCTTTGTTGCCTTTACTATGATATAATTGCTTTGTATAGGCTAGTAACTTGGCCGAGTGGTCAGCACAGTACATTTCAAGTGCGATCTTGGCTTTCTTTAAAGCCCACTCTGCTTTCTTTGACATATGAGACTGCAACTCTTTTTCCAAGGTTAACACCTCTGTCTCTAGTTTTGCTGCAGTGATTTTCGAAATCCGCCTCTGCTCCGCTCCTGTGCTAATGAGTGTACCCCTCACTAAAGCCTTCATGGAATCCCAGATAATGTCTATGACTGTGTCGGATGCTGTGTTTTCAGTAGAATAGTTAGAGAGTGTCTCACTGATGTCCCTTTTGATGCTCTCATCCAGTAGAATTGAGTCATATAGTTTCCAGTATCTCTGGGGGGGTGAGTGAAGCCTTTTATGCTAAGAATTGCAGACACTGGGGCATGATCTGAGATAATTCAGGTGAGTATCTCTACCTTCTCCAGGCATGGGTAGATAGCACTCGAAATTAGTAAGAGGTCTATTCTCAAAAAGCCCCTATGCACATAGGAGTAATAGGTGTAGTCCTTAGCGCCCCCCCCCCCATTGGACAGTCTCCATGCATCTACCGTAAGGAATCTAGCAAAAGACAGAGCTTGGATGTAGTCTGTTCTGGTCGGGAGAAGAGTTTTGTCCACCAGGTGATCAGGGACCTGGTTGAAGAACCCCACCTACAATGAGAACAACCTCTGCAAAAGCGAGGATAGTCGGAATCAGGTTGGCTATGAACTTGTTCTGGGCAGCGTTAGGGCAATAAACGGCAACTATGGTGATAGGTTGTTCAACAAACAGTCCCTTCACTAAGAGATATCTACCACGGGGGTCTCTCTTGACTGTATGCGGGAAAGAGTGGCTTTTTGTATCTCTTAAATCTAATATGTTTTTCATCGGCTTTGCAACAGGTGAGTCTCCTGGAGAAGTATTATGTCTCCCACTAACAACCCGAGCTTGTGCTCGACGGACCTATGTTTCCCCGGTGAGTTGAGACCTTGGACATTCAATGTGAGGAGTTTAATTTCGCTCTTTTCATCCAACCCTATGAGGTTCAATGGCATGTTTGGCTTTGGATTCTGCCTTGCTCGACTTGACGAATGCTGCTACAGGGTAAATGCCCAGGCAATGTGTTTCTAGGATGGCTATTAATGTTGGTGTGTTGCGTTTTTTGGCTATGTGAGAGAGGAGAGGAAGAGCCATTCCAACCCTCTCAGATCTTTTCCCAACCCTCCCCCATATTTGAAACAAAAACATGCTGATGCCATCAAATTAGCTCAGCCTTGATCATGGTGAATTTGTGTACCTTCTTCAAATATCTCTAGAGATCTCTCTTCTGAAAAGCTATACTACTCTGAATGGCTCACGTGCAACAGATTTGGTGTCTATGAAAAGCATGTCTTGTTTTCATCACTGTCTCAATCCCCTTTTTTGTTTTCAGCACTGCTTCTTCTTGTTCATGTGACAGATCATAAAAGACAGTCCAGAACAAAACAGATATAGACCATCACTGCAATGTGCACACACAAAAAGCATATTAAAACTAACACTATCATATTACATACCCATCGCAAGTAAGTGCACCATTAGTTTACTGTACATAACCATTGTATATCATCTCAACATGTAAGGAAATCTGATTTTTCACACCCTAGGTTACAATTTCTGGTGAGTGACATGTTTGAAGTCAGGTGCAGTACTGATTTTTACTTCCATTCTGGTACTTGTAGTTCTTTTTCCATTTGAAAAACAGGATTACAGGTTTCACAAAGCAAATCACAATTTAGAACTAAATACGCACATACGGATTGCAATGTGTCACATTGGCACATATGTGTACTCTATGAACCATGGTAACTGTAAAGACTGACCTTCTTTGCAGTCCACCATTTCCAACTCAGATCTCACCAAACATGCTAGAGGACTCTGCTTGAAACTTTAATCTCATGATGATAGAACATATGCAAGTTGATCTTGGCCACAATTGGCTGTCAGATTCCTTAATCAGGGTGTCAAAGATCTGGGACAGGCTCTGTTAAGATGGATTTCTAAACTCTGACCTTGTGGGCAGAAGTTTAGGAGGCCACCCTTGGTTTAGTGAAACAGCAGAATCATCTGGACAAGCCAGACCAATCTACGTAGCTTGGCAGGCGGCGGTCAAGATTAAGTCTCAGGAGGTGTGAGAGTGATCGGAAGTCCACAATAAGCACACACAGCAATTAACCACAAATTACTCTTAGACAGGTGTATATGAAAAACATCTATACATTTATTGCGGCCGAACCAATAGTCACAAGTAACTTTAGCAATGTGAAAACAGTTATCACACAAAAACCTTATACTATACAATATACATACACATTATGTTTCCTAGTGCACTACAGTGGTAAAATCTAGCTACAACCAGTAAAGAGAGGGTTGGATTAACACAGATAGAGCAATAGGTAATTCTTCAGAGTTTGTTCCCTAACTTTCGAGTTCAAACAAAAGAAAAGTGGAGCCTTGTGCTCAACAGTACAGTTGTGCGTAAAAAAGCATGATCGCACAGGTGAAGCAAAAAGCAAGTCTTCCTGGGAGGGCTGTAGCCATTCAAGAAGGGGCTTGAAGCGATGAAGGTTCCCACTATTTGAGAGGCCCTGCCCTTGGCCACAAAGCAGTGTTCATATGGCTAAAATAGCTAGGGAGCGTAGGCTAACCCAGCCAAGTTTAAATACCTTTTAAGGGATACTTGTGCGTAAAAGTGATTGGTTGTGTCAGGGGGCCATCGGTAAGTGATGCAAGTACTCACCAACTTTGGCCATTGTCCAGACCAAACTTTGCCAGTTTAGTCGAGGTCGCTAGTAGGTTTGAGTCCTTAGGTTTTGTGGCGCTCCGGGCACTCATTGGCTGCGGTGGAGATCAGTCGTTTGTGATGGGACAGTTGCATTTTTTTCAGCTTCCGAAGGAGGTATGAAGAAAATTCTGGTACAGTGGACTTCCGGGCACAGGAGAGCAGAACAGCAATGGATATACAGCGACTGACACCACCAGGCAGTGATGCGGTAATCACAGATGTGGGCTGCGTTACACACTCTCCTAATTCAGGACCCAGAGCAGCTAGGCCTGCTAAATTGGCAGGAGAATGCATGTGACCAAAAGCAAGCAATATCCCAAGTCTCAGGTTTGCATTCAAGACTGCAGCAGTTCTGCAAGATACCCTGACGTAGAACTGGACAGTTCACTGGATTGCCCAGGAACACCTTCGAAGGGGCTTGTTTGGTGGGTACGCAGGAGGCATCGAGAGTTATTGTTCCCACTACTCCAAAGGGGCGAAGCACCTTGGCAGGCCTTCTTGATCGAAGAAGAAATCAGGGGTCTGATGGGACAGCAGAGGGCAGAGGTTGCCAAAACCTTCCCAAGCATCTGCAGCAGTTTCACAAGTCTGTTTTTTCATGCAGGAGGCTTGGCTCCTTCTGAATATTGGTGAGAACTCAGGTGATCAACCTGGAATGGATGCAGACACCCTTCTCTTATCCAAGATGAACTTTGCACCAAAATGGAGGACTTCCAATCGACGATCTGCTCTCTTGCAGGCATCCCAGTCATGGACAAATCATGGCCCATGGTGGTCTCAGTCATTGAAGCACTCCAGACATTCTGGCACCAGCAGTGTGGATTGGGACCAGGCAGTCCCAACCCGCTTCCTGGGCACACCTGACAGGCAGAAGCCCACAAAAGAGATTCGTTTTCGTGGGAGGCTGCATGCTCAAATAAGGAAAATCCAGGTTACTCGACCTGGGTGAACGCAAGGGACAAAATGGCCATGGGACAGAACAAAAGACTTTGTGGCTTGACCATTTTCGGACCTGGCTGCAGTCTTGAACCAAACGCGGTAAACGTGATATGATTCAGTGAAAAGAAGTAAAACATTATAAAAAGTAACTGCTGCGACCCGTTTGTCCCAGGCACACTCGTACAATCACCCAAAACATTCTTCGAGGGGGGTCTAGGGCCATAAAACAAAAAGGGACCCCAGCGCACAGTACTGGAAGGTACATTGTGTATTGTTAAAAAGTTACCAAGAAATGGCAACATAGTCAAAGACTAAGGGAAACATAGTTTCCCAGTACGGACAGTCTGAATGACGTGTCAGATTCCACATAACAAGTGAGCAAAATCCCAGGGGATCTCAGCTGAAGTTTGGGCTCCACTGGAAAAAGTCAGTATAGGAAGGCCAAACACAAGCAAAACGTTTGGGGGGGTCCATAAATGGAGGATAAATTGCACATAAATGAAATCTTTCCTAACAGGGTCCTTCCTACAAGTACAGCAAATAGTAATGTGCAGCTATGTAAGTGTTCAGAACCACATAAGCATGTTTGATAATTGGAGAAGTTAATTAGAAGAACAAAATGTGCCCTTTGCCTTGCATTGAGCTGTATTTTTACGGGGGAAAGTGAACGTGTGCAAAATAGAAATGGATACCCCCATCTCAATAAGTATTACGTTCTACACCCCATGCCTACAAACTACATAATAACAATTACTCATGCGTAATTCTCCTCTTCTTAAAAGTGCTTTCCCACAGGTGTGGTAGTAGAAGGCAGTCTGCATCGATTTTGAGCCATTACTTGATTTCTGTAAGGGAAAACGCAGCTCCAAAGCAGGAGCAGCGTGTGAAGTAGCTCAGGAGTTCCATGGCACAAACAATAACTATACAGTCCTTTTCAAAATGTGGTCCTTTGAGGTAGGACCGGGGGAGTGATACACAAGGAATGTAAAAGTCTCTTAAGTAAAGCCATCAATGCATGGCACCTTAATCATGTTCGAATCACATTTTACCTCTTGGGTAGACAGAAATCAGCTGTGTGAAAATGTATGAACACCATCCAGTATGCCAAGACAGCATTTGGAGATCTGCAGAAGCTTAGTTTCTCCAAATCAGGGTTCACCTCACCCTAGAGCAGCCTAACCAACATTTCCAATATAATGTCAAAAAAAGTATCCCAAACAATCCAGCATGCATTCCAATAAAGCGATAAAATGATTCTTCCATGGGTAACCCCATACTGTGGTGACAATCCCTCCTACTAAATGGGGATACAATATATTTGATCAACAAAAGGAAGGATCAAAAACACTAACTGTGAGATAAAGTGTATCCTTATTCCAACACACAGGACCCATATTTACAGCCTCTAGAACATAAGGGGTCTGTGCAATGCAATCATTGCACAAATCATATGTTAAAAACAATATTTTTATTATTATAACCATTCTAAGCACAAATGTCTTCATTCATTATTTTAAAAAAGGATCACTGTTTACTGACATCACAACATAAAACAATTTAAACACATCATTACATAACATAGTCCTGAAAAATATACATCATCTAATTCCACAAGTGCACAATACTTGATGATGCACAGTGATGAATTGATTGTCCTTGTCAAACACTGTGTCTTAGTAGCCCGACTTATATAAGTTTCTGTCCTCATTGTTCATATATAACTGGACATTCCTCAGGGGCAGAAATTAATCTTGTGCTTCACGTAGATTTCCTAATCACAATTCACTCAACTTCTTTTACTCCTCAGTACCACGAGACCCTGTATCAAAGGGTACACAATCAAACATATACATTAATATATGGGCATCTATGGTCTTCTCATTAGACCTAGCCTAAACCCTAAACACCACAGGGTGGACAAGTATATAGTGGATGATATACCTGAACCGTAGTATGAAGGGATGAATATCTTCAAACTTCAATCTTGCAACTTCTAATCTTGCGCTTAAATACAGAAGCAGAAAAGGGAATTCTCTTTTATGAGACACCTAAGGAAAGAGAGACCAACTACTCTTAGAATACGTGGTAATAAATGGACCCAAATCATGGATACAAGGCAATAACAGGCCCTCCGTCTTACATATGTGGATCAAACAAGTCACCCCTTTGAAAACGGTTGGGGTGGGTCGATAAAAAGAGTCATCGGCAAATGCTTCGTTATATCTGCGTTGATCAGTCTGAGTGCGTTGAATCAAATTTCACAGGGATAAGAGATTCAAATCTAGAAGCGGAAAACAAAGAATCTGCTGGTTACATAAATAGATAAGCACATGTGTAATGCGCCACTGGTAAACTAACAGGAGGGGTGTATATACCATCACCTTACCTTCCTATCTCACTGTTGTGTGTTCCATAGTGATCAAGCCAAGTGGTTAACGCGCTGGGAAGACCATAAACAAATACGGTTCTCCTGGGAGTTACATCCCTTAGTACAGGAAACAAAAACCTACAAAGGTAATAATATGGGTCAGGTGGGTGGGGCATGAGCGGCAAATCCAAGACCGCACAAATGTATCTTCTACAAATGCGACGGAAAATGCCTTTTTAGAGGCCCCCCTTCTCGCTTACCTGTGCTACTCGCTTTACTGCATACACAACAGATCACTGACATTCATCTCCGATACGAAAACTAGTGTTATGCTCACAAAGACTGCTGAAGAACTCATGCATCAACGTGGGTGACATCATCGTGTAACATGGTGATGTCATGCGTCATAAAAGGTTGTTGCTACATGACCGCGGACGCTAAATACCCGCAAATCGGAAAACATGGATAAGGAGTCTCAGGGGAGAAAGAGTCAATATCCTCCCTACACAGGTACAATTGAAAATGAACAGAAACATACAAATTGATTAATTTCCATAAAAACACCATGATGGGGGAAAAGAACAGAATGGAGGCTCGCTGATCTTCCTCTAATGTTACAAATTAGTAACTCACTATTACAATAAACAGAAACTTCCTTGTGCATTGGTCCTAAATGATACAGAGCATGAAGCTTGACATGCATACATGATTGCAGTGTCAATACACATGCTGGTTACAAATAACTCAATATGCAAGTATCGTCCTGAGTGTTTGGATACACTCGCCCCTCCATTACCTATATGATACAGGTCAGATTCATAATGTCATAACTAAACTTCCAGGGTGATTGGTAAAAAAGTAGAGCAGCCGACATTTCAATACAAATTATTTTGCATACCAGATTCTTGTCAAACAATGGTACAGGCATTTTTATAAAAATTCAAAACAACCCTAGAGTGTAATATCATCCTGGATTAGTTAGACCAATAGTGAATGCAACAGGACGGCCATAACCGAGACTGGATCTGCAACACTTATTTTATGTTATGCCACTCAATATTTTCGTTTAACCCTGTCACATGGCTATTGGTCAAAAAAATGAGTTATTGTTCCAAGTTAATAAGTTTCCTGTTAATTTCTTCCTGAGATTTCCCTTTAACTTTCTTCAGAATGCACCATTCAAAATCTGTAAATGAATGGCCCATTTCCACAAAATGTTTAACTAGGGGAGCTTTCTCCATGTTGTTTTTTAAGCAGCTCCTGTGCTTGATCATGCAGGCCTTGCATTTCCTATTGGTCTTCCCTATTTACAGCCTGGCACAAGGACGTTTGATCAAATAAATTACATTCTCGGTTTTGCAATATGTATGTTCTCTCAGTGTCCATTCATGATTTAAACCCAAATTCACAGAGGTCATTGTGTGTGTAAATGGACAAATAACACAATGGCCCTCATTACGACCCTGGCGGAAAGTGACTGACCGGACCGCAACAGCGTAAATAGCGTTTCCGCCATTGCACGAAGGAGCAAAGTGCGGCCAATCACGACCCATCGGGCACGAGCATTACGCCATGGCGGAATCCGAAAGGCTGCGATGGCGGAAATGACCCCAAAACGGCCCTTACCGCCGCCGTACGCTGCACCAGGTGCAATACCGCCACCCATCTTAGCGGTCACCGTAATGAGCGGTCACCGTAACGAGCGTGCACCGCAAATTACGGCCACCGTAAATATACGGAAACGGAAGTAAAAGCATGTGGCCGGAACGGGAAACAGCACGCCGCACAACTATAAAAACCGAATCCCAACACAACCATAAAAAATCCGACCCTGACACACATCCCAACCCGTTAGCAACCCCAGTTAAAAAAATAAATATGGGAAAGGTAGCCAAGAAAGCGTGTGACCGCAAGCGGCAGGTACACTTCTCCCGAGAGGAACTGACCGTGCTCACCGAGACCCTACAGGAAAATTCCGCCGTCGTCTTCTCCAGTCAAATGACCAGGACGGCCCTTGCCAACAAGAAGGCCATATGAGCCCTGGTGGCACAGCGCGTAAGTGCGGTGGGGACAACACCCCGCACGCCACAGCAATGTCGCAAGCGGTGGGACGACCTGCGGATCCGCGTTCGCAGCATACTTTCTGCGAACAGGAACATCGCCACAGCTACCGGGGGGGGTTCAGAGTCGCCCATCAAGTTGACCCCCTGGGAGGAAATCTGCGCCTCCACCATAGGAATGGAGAGCATAGAGGGAGTCGGAGGGATGGAGAAAGGAGTGCCGACATCCGGAGAATCAGGTAGGTTGGCCAAGAGAAACAATGCGAAATCCACAAACCACGAACATGTGCAGTACCATGTGACCCCATAGTGCAATACATACTTAGCCCTGACAGCGCCCTCTAAAAGTCAGAATGAACAAACAAATCAATCAAGAAGCCATAAACAACCCCTACATGTGCAGCATGCACCCCCTAACTGCAGGCAGCCAAATGAATGCATCCTCAATCCACACGAAAATGAGACCACCTCCAAGGCCCAGTCCCAAATCAGCCTCATGTACCACCCCAATGCATTTGATACGTTGCCATTCCAAATCCGACAGACCCATAACTAACGCTCGCCCCTCTTTACTCCACCACAGGGTCCGATACCAACGACGAGCTGCAGGACACCCCTACCAGCACGCCTGCAAAGAGGGCCAGGACCAACGTCCCAAGAGCCTCCACCTCAGGTGCAAGGATCAAGACACGGCAGCAGCAGGAATCAAGTGGCAGCACACTGGAGGGGACTGCAACAGGCACCCCAGCAGCCAGCAAGTCCACAACCCCAGCACCACAGGTCCCCCCAAAGAACGTATCTGATGGCACTGCCTCTGGTGGTAGCAGCACCATAGGTGACACAGCTGTCATGCCAGCATGCTCCGACACGGAAAACAGTGCTGGCGACGTAGGTACCATCCATGACCTTTCCCAATCCCCCTGCATGTTCCATCCCCTACACCATGACGAAACCACGCAGGGGCACCCTGAAGACGACGACTGGCCAACCCCCACAAGTCCTGTGCCAAGGCAACATGTGTTGAGCAGCCCCCCTGTCACACCACCGCAAATGTCCATGGCCCAGCAGAGGCAACAGTCCCTCGACCTGCTGATCGAGCAACAGCAGGAAGCGTCCACGCTACTCAAGGACCATGCAAATGAATGCGGGGGTTCCAGGGCAGCCATGGAAACATCCACCGAGACACTCAGGGCACAAATAGAGAAAAGTAGTGAGAGCCTCAGGGGAGAAATGGAGAGAAGCACCGAGAGCCTGAGAGCACAAATGGAGAAAAGCACCGAGAGCCTGAGGGGGGAACTGCATGCGACGTCCAAAGACGTTTGTGCTGAACTTGCTGCTGTGCGCCGTGTGCTCTCGGAGCTCTCACAAACCCTCAGAGACATGCATGGACGCGAGCAGGCAGAGACCTCATCCGTGGCAAGTTCCGTCCAGGGCAGCCCCCAACGCAGATCTGGCAGGAACCTGCGCTCCACGGGCAGGGGTGCCCCTGATACCCGTAGAGGGGGCTTGCAATAGCGTCTACCCACGGACAGCATGCATATTTGGACACTGGTGTTGGGGGGGGAGGTAGTAGGGTGGAGGGGGTGTGTTGGGCTTCACTGGGTGGCGGGTCCATAGGGTGTATAAATCAAATCACATTAACAATACAGCACCTCATTATCATCCAATGACATGTGTGGACATTGATATTTGCGTACGAGGCCTTCATAGGCGTACAGTCCACAATGTGCCTGTACTACACACACACAGTGCCACAGGTCCCCTTTCCGTGTAATAGGCACCATGCGTGGTTGCTAGAAGCATGCATCTATGATGCTCTGTCGGATTGCACGTGCATCCTGTGCCTCATGGACTCCTTGAGGTGCCTCCACATCCCCACCCTCATCATCATCATCATCTTCAGGTGCATGCAGTACAGCGTCAGGGGGCATGGGCACATTCCTACGTATGCACATGTTGTGCAGCATGACACATGCCATGACCATCTTAGAAACCTTCTCATGGCTGTATATGAGTGCCCCGCCAGACCTGCTGAGGCTGCGGAAACGAGCCTTCAGTAGGCCGAATGCCTGTTCAATGACCACACGGGTACGTGAGTGGGCATGGTTGTAGTCCTCCTCATGCTCGTTCTGTGGGTTCCGGATTGGTGTAAGGAGCCATCTCTTCAGTGGATACCCGGCATCACCTGTATGAGACGAATAAAGGGTGTCAGTGGAATGATAGTGCTAAGTAGCCCCCCCCCCCCCTGCAAGGTCATTGACGCATCAAATGGGCCACGATGTCATGCATGGAATGAGACTCACCGAGTAGCCAGGATCTGTGCCCTGCGTGTCGCTCCATGTAGCGTGGTATTCTTGTGTTCCTCAGGACCATAGAATCATGGGTAGATCCTGGAAATCTGGCACAACAATGCGTAAATATCTTGTTGGAGTCACACACCATTTGCACATTGATTGAATGAAATTGTTTCCGGTTGCGGTACTGGACCTCCATGGCATGTGGGACAACCAATTCAACATGGGTGCAGTCGATGGCACCAATGCAACCCGGGATGCCGCCAAGTGCATGGAATCCCACTTTAGCGTTGGTAATCTCCTGGTACGTGCGTGGTAGTGTGATGTGGTCGTCGGCGTGCTTCAGGAGGGCATCGTGCACTTGGAAGAGTGTCCGTGAGAACAGTGGCTGTGAAATGCCATGCAACTGTCCCACTGTGTGCTGGTAGGTGCCTGTGGCCAGGAAGTGGAGTGCAGACACCACCTTCAGTAGGGGTGGGATGGCGGTTGGGCTATCTATCATGCTCACGAGGTCAGCATGTGTCATGTCCACAATGGCGATTATGGTGTCCCGGTCCAAACGGTAGAGGGTGTGGATCTGCTCAGCAGTGAGGTTGAACGGATCGGCTCGGAGGCGTGGGATTGCGGGCCGCCTGCGTGGTGGTAGTGGCAGTGCTTGTGGGCCTTGCTGACCCTGCCTTGCCCTCCTCCTCCTCCTTCTCCTCCGTCTCCCCTGTGCGCCCGGTTGTTGTACCTGTTGTTGTTCGTCGTCTTCTTGTAGTTGTAGCACTTGCAGTGCTATCTGGTACCCCAGGCCCAACATCGCTAGTCCTGCCGGTAGCATTTTGGAGTGGGAGTGGTTGTGGGAGGGGTTTGGGTCTGCAATATATGTGCTGTCGGCCTGTATGGCCTCCACCTGTGCTGATTGAATGAATCTGTGGCAGATGCAATCCCTTCTGGTCGAGCACGTCCCGCACGTAAGGCTGCATTTGGCCGCATGGCATCTTGGGATTTGAATCATGTATCTAATCCCGATGGCAGTGTGATGTACTTTGACTGATCTTCATGCTATGCTCCCATTGTTACACATGCTATGATTGCAGCCGCTTACATACCTGTGAAGAGTCAGTGGTATGTAGGGCTCGATCGATGGGCGACCCTCATGCAGCACAGTAACGTAATTCACCGACGGGCGTGGCGTACCATTTTTGATTGCAGCCAGTTAGCATCATGACACACAGCCGCACTACATTGATGTAATTGTGAATGCAAGCGTTCACAGAAGCCTTTTCGACGTAATGTTGCAAGTGAGGAATTCGAAGGCCAGCATTTTGGGTTTTGAAGTAGCGGCGAGGATACGCCCACAGGTCTGGCTGGAAATGTAACGTTCTATTGTAGAATGTCCTTGGGACATGGCCCATAACGAGCAGGCAATGAATGATATGAATTGAATGGGATGCGCAATAGCGTAGTGGACGATAAGGCAGGACGTTCCCAAATCCATCTTGCTTCACAACACTACAGATCCGGCCAGGGGCACAGTGGTTTTTGGCGGACTGCATTACGCACAGACGCGATGGAAGTTTCACATATTATGTGAGTGAATATTCATGCGTTTTCATTGCGGGATGAGGGAATGATGTGTGGATGCATGGACTGATGAATCCGTTTAGGGTCTGCCATGTACATGGGTTTTTTGGTTCACTCCCCTTCCCCTGCGTTATGTGATGCAAGGCTGCCATAGTGGGACATACGTCTATCTGCCCTTGTCGGATCCTCCCTGTCTCGACGCGCCTTCATACACTTGTGTCTAGGCACGTTACTAATCCCATGTCATGGGTTCTGTCTTGACGGACGCATGCACAGTAACCGACGTTGCCAATGGTGTATTTAGCTCGATTGGTTTCGTTGTGATTCGATACTGATTTAGGGGTGTGTATATTCCTTTGGAGTGGGCTAGCATGCATATGGGTGTGGATTTGGTGTGTTGAATGAAGATTGTAATGCATCATGAGTCCCGTAATGCAATCGGTTGATTTGTGTTTCTTTTGGGTGACAGGTATCTCCTGCCCTATTGCAGATGCCATCTCTACGCCACTCCTCCAGATGGTTTTTACTCTCGACTCCTGCAGCTTCGGGTGAATCAGTGGAGCACCATTTCGATCATATGGGACGATCGCCAATGGGCCACATGCCCTTACGCTGTACTGGTGGCTAGGTGCAACATTTCGGCCTTTCAGCTCGACTAGTGCCTGCCTCATGGGACGGACCTGCGGTTCTTGCCGCTTCCATGTTGCCTTTTGGAACGTTGATGTAAGCCCTGTGTGCCATGATGGTACAGGGCGTCACACAAGTGGAAGCCGGTCAATTATTGCAGATGCAGCCCTCGGTGATGATGGTTGTTTTGGTGGTATTTTGCAAATTGCTGTGGGGCCTTTGTCATTTGGATGTGCATTTAAATTGTATTCCGATATTTGTCGTGTTGCGTTGTTCTTTGCAGGTGATGTGGCGATTTTCGCTTTGTGGCGGTATGTATTGCGTGATGATCTGCATTGTGTTCCGCCTTCTGAGTTGAGTTGTGTGGTACAGTACTGGCCGCGTTTGCCTACGTAGCACAGTATGGTCACGGATAGAGGCTGCCATTGTGACTGTTTACATGATGTGCTGTTCTGGGGCGGGGGATTGGCTTTTGGCCGACTGGTGCCTGTCAGCCAGGTCGATTGGTGGAATGATGGGTTGTTCAGAATGTGGCTGGTCACAGGTGACTGTGTTTGCGTGCGTTTGTTGGAGGGGGACTGGGGTCATGTCCATTGGAATAGCTTCTGTATTGATGCCATCTGTGCCCTGCAGCTCCCATCGGCCCCTCTTGGGATGTGCCTGGCTGCTCAGTCACTCTGCCGACTTGTGTGGTACATGCTTCTGCTGATGGTTGGTTTGTTTAATGGCATGAGTACAGGGCTGGTGCAATCCCCCTCAGGATGCTGTTGTGGATGTTGCCTTGCGCTGGTGGCAAGCGATGGGGGACTACTGTTGTTTTGTGTCATGTGTTCTTGATTTTCATTTTGATGTGTTGTACCTTCACATGCCTGTGCTGCGTCAGTACGGCTATGGTGACATGCCGTACATGGATGCCCACTCACGGGGCGCTTTGAGCCCCTGCATGCTTTTCTACGTTGGCATGCATGGGTGAATTGTGGATTTCACTGGTTGCATAGTGTGAGTACATAGCGCATGCCAGGAGTTGTGCAATGAGGCCAGGGAGTGGAGTACAGGCACTCAGTGGGCCATTTACGGTTGGTTCGCGTTGCCGTATTTCTCGCCATGGCGGAATGGTACTTTACGACGTGCTTGATGGCGTTCAGTACATGTCCGCTAGGGTCAGAATTCGCGTACCGTTGCGCCATGGCGGTGATTCCGGTTTTGCAAGGCGCGCGTGCGCGTACTTGGTGCAGTTAGCGTTGCCGTTCACTGCGGTGTCGCTAATGGCATCGTACTTTACGGTGACGGGTCATGATCGCAACGAGCGGTGTTCGATGGCGGTATTGCATTTCCGCCATCATTTTTCCATTTCCGCAAGGGTCGTAATGAGGCCCAATCACTGCAAGGATGGTGTCCCACCACTTGAGGGAGTCCCCACAATGTACGTTGGGTTGGATTCTGCATGCGATGAATATAATTTTTCATCACCAAATTTCAGATATTGGTGCTCTTTTTAAAAGCCAACAATGGGGGTGGAGTGCCCATAATCTTTTTCCAGTTTTTGCCAATAATGTTCTTGACTTTGTACGAGAGGTTGCTAAAGGTGTTAACAAACACCAGAGGAGTCTCTTGGTTAACTTTGTTTTTCTTCTCAAACAGGGCTTCTCTGTTATTATTAAAGGTACGCTTTGCAGATTGTTTAACTACTTTTACTGGATAGCCTCTATCTATCAGTTTGTCCATTAGAATATTGGCTCCTTCCTCATAGTTACCTACAGTGCTTCTATTCTGCTTAAGGCGCGGAAATTGCCCAAAAGGCAAGTTGTTGCGAACATGCTTAGCATGATGGCTCTCATAATGCAGCAACGCATTCCTGTCAGTGCTTTTGACATACGGTTTTACCCACAAGTGGTGTTCTTCACGATAGATCCTGAGATCCAAATAATTGACTTCTGTCAGACTCATTGATGCAGTACATTTTAGATATCTGTTTTGTGTATTAAGCCATGTCAAGAAAGTATTGGCCTCTGTGATGGTACCATGCCATACCACAAAGACGTCATCAATGTACCTCAACCATTTCATTATTTTGTCTTTGAAAGGGTTGACAACAGAGTAGATAACAGTCTGTTCTACCATGTCGACATACAAATTAGTCACAAATCAAACCAGTCTTTAGCTGATTCCGGCGCTCCTCACTGTAGCTTAATGATGTGGAAGTAAGCAGCGGAGCAAAAGTCTATTACCCTTAGACTGTAAAGGGAAGTGAAACTGTACAAATGATTGTTTAGACCTAGAGGTGGTCCGCACTCTGCTTGAAAACAAGACAATTTACACAGTTATCAAAAAAAATATTGAAGCTTTGAAGCCAGGTTCAATCATTTGATGGACAAAGATGTTGATTTGACTTACCCTTTGTTTATTCCAAAAAGAAAATGTTTGGTTGAATTATAAATTGCATTTAATTCAATACTGTCTAAATCAGTCTATTCCCAACAAAACATATTTAATTGAATTATAGGTTTCATTCAATTCGATACTGTTACTTCTCAGTTATAGTCTATTCCCAGTCTATTCCCGACATGTGTTTCTTCGACCTTCGTTTGGCGGTTCCTCAGGGGATTTTAGACAGTAGATTCATTCAAAAAATGAAGACAATGCTGTTTTGCTTGCATTCGTTGTATTAATGTTGATATAAATGGTATGGAGGTACCTACTGTGAAGTTTCACAACCCGCTCGTGTTGGGAGATATATATGTAAAGTTCGGGCTGTTCACTATCAGTGCTGTTCTTGATAGGTTTCAAAAGATGTCACTTCGTGTAAAGCGAAATAGTGTTCTCAAAATGAGTAAATCTGCGGTGTCTTCTACTTGTACATAATACTGACCCATAAATTGAAAAAATTGTTGACCAACGCCGCTTCGGCGCACCACAAAATGAAAGCGTTACTTACAGGATGATTATCTTCACGTTTCAACAGGGTTTCTTCAACGACCTCTAGGGTCGCTCGTTGGGGGATATTAGTGTACAGTGATTGAATATCAAGACACATTAGTACGTCTTTGGTAGGATCAAAATCCAAACCCTCAATTTTCACAATTGCATCCCTAGTGTCTTGAACATAGCTATGCATTTTCATAACAAATGGGCAGAGGTAAAAGTCCACAAACTTTGACAAAGGTTCCAAGATAGAATTGACACCAGAGATTATTGGTCTCCCTCAGGGTTTCTACATACTTTTATGGATCTTTGGTAAAATGTAAAAGATCAGGATTCTCGCTGATTCTCTGATGAGATACTCTCCTTCCTGTTTACTAATGAGCTGTAGATCCATCGCTTTCTCAACTTTTTCTCTTATGAGTTTGGTTAGCCCTAGACGGGGATCTTGATCAATTTTATGATAGCTGATATTATGAGATAGTAATCTCTCACATTCCTCATTGTAGTTTTGGTTATCTAAAATGACAATCGCGCATCCTTTATCTGCTTGGCGGATCATGATCTTGTCATTTTTACCTAAACATCGCAGAAGATCAATTTCTTTCTGATTCAAATTGGAGTACTTGGGAATACCTTTGTTGTCAAGTTTCTCAATTTCTTGTAAAACCTTATTTTCGAAGACCACAGACTCCGGTGAGTGCGTATGATAGGGAGGATAGAAACTGGATGGATTTCTTAAACCACTATAATTGGTTTGAGAGCTAGATGGCTGTTCTTTTGAAAAATGTTCTAAAATTGACTTTTCGCATAAAGGCATTCAATTCCAATCTGAATTCAAATGGGTAAAAGTAGTTAAACAATCTGCAAAGTGTGCCTTTAATAATAACAGAGAAACCCTGTTTGAGAAGAAATGTCGGCTGCTCTACTTTTTTACCAATCACCCTCGATGTTTAGTGTGACATTATGAATCTGACCTGTATCATATAGGTAATAGAGGGGCGAGTGTATCCAAACACTCAGGACGATACTTGCATATTGAGATATTTGCTCAGTACGATACTTGCATATTGAGTTATTTGTAACCAGCATGTGTATTGACACCGCGATCATGTGTTTCTCAAGCTTCATGCTCTGTATCATTTAGGACCAATGAACAAGGAAGTTTCTGGTTATTGTAATAGTGAGTTACTAATTTGTAACATAAGAGGAAGATCAGCGAGCCTCCATTCTGTTCTTTTCCCTCCTCATGGTGTTTTTATGGACATGAATCAATTTGTATGTTTGTGTTCATTTTCAACTGTACCTTTGTAGGGAGGATATCGACTCTTTCTCCCCTGAGACTCCTTATCCCTGTTTTCCGATTTGCGGGTATTTAGCGTCCATGTGACTTTGCGAGCATAACACCAGTTTTGTATCAGAGATGAATGTCAGTGCTCTGTTGTGCATGCAGTAAAGCGAGTAGCACAGGTAAGCAAAGAGAGGGGCCTCTAAAAAGGCATTTTCCGTCGCATTTGTAGGAGATATATTTGTGCGGTCTTGGATTTGCCGCTCATGCCCCACCCACCTGACCCATATTATTACCCTTGTAGGTTTTTGTTTCCTGTACTTAGGGATGTAACTCCCAGGAGAACTGTATTTGTTTATGGTCTTCCCAGCGCAGTAACCACTTGGCTTGATCACTATGGAACACACAAGAGTGAGATAGGAAGGTAAGGTGATGGTATATACACCCCTCCTGTTAGTTTACCAGTGGTGCATGACACGTGGGCTTATCTATTTATGTAACCAGCAGATTCTTTGTTTTCCGCTTCTAGATTTGAATCTGTTCTCCATGTGGAATTTGATTCAACGCACTCAGACTGATCAATGCAGATATAATGAAGCATTTGCTGATGACTCTTTTCATCAACCCACCCCAACCGTTTTCAAAGGGGTGACTTGTTTGATCCACATATGTAAGACGGAGGGCCTGTTATTGCCTTGTATCCATGATTTGGGTCCATTTATTACCACGTATTCTAAGAGTAGTTGGTCTCTCTTTCCTTAGGTGTCTCATAAAAGAGAATTCCCTTTTCTGCTTCTGTATTTAAGCACAAGATTAGAAGTTGCAAGATTGAAGTTTGAAGATATTCATCTCTTCATACTATGGTTCAGGTATATCATCCACTATGTACTTGTCCACCCTGTGGTGTTTAGGGTTTAGGCTAGGTCTAATGAGAAGACCATAGATGCCCATATATTAATGTATATGTTTGATTGTGTACCCTTTGATACAGGGTCCCGTGGTACTGAGGAGTAAAAGAAGTTGAGTGAATTGTGATTAGGAAATCTACGTGAAGCACAAGATTAATTTCTGCCCCTGAGGAATGTCCAGTTATATGTGAACAGTGAGGACAGAAACTTATATAAGTCGGGCTACTAAGACACAGTGTTTGACAAGGACAATCAATTCATCACTGTGCACCATCAAGTATTGTGCACTTGTGGAATTAGATGATGTATATTTTTCAGGACTATGTTATGTAATGATGTGTTTAAATTGTTTTATGTTGTGATGTGATAAAGAAATGTGTGCTTAGAATGGTTATAATAATAAAAATATATTTTTTTTAAGATATGATTTTTGCAGTGATTGCATTGCACACAGCTCTTATGTTCTAGAGGCTCTAAATACGGGTCCTGTGTTTTGGAATCAGGGTACGCTTTATCTCACAGTTAGTGTTTTTGATCCTTCCTTTTGTTGATTAAATATATTGTAATTCCTATAAAGAGATTGCGTTGGAACATTCAGAAGTGTAAGAAATAGAAAACGAGGGACACCTCTGGAGGATTAAAATCATGCAAGATAGAATATGCACAACTTGTCACACAAAGTGAGCCTTTGCACACTAGGTAACACACATTTGAATGTACTAAGCAGGTTCTAAGGGAGTTGTCGTGACAGCAGAGCAAACCAAAATTAAAACAAAGGAACTAAAAAACGACATCCAAAGCAGCACATATTTCAACGGATAAACATGGCTTTTCACTGCGGTAGAAATTAACACATGTGACTGTTAACAGAGGGGGGAATATAAAATGGTTTTGGAAGTCTAAGGGCTCCCTCCCAGGTCATTTAATCCATGGGCAGAAAGTCTGGAATGATCACATATTGTTGCCCAAGATGTTGCAGATTTAAGGGCATTGTAAGCCATGCTGTTCCACCCCCAAACCTCTTCAACAAAGCATGGGACACACCACACTTAAGGCTGGCCTGGACCACCACACATGCGCAATGCCCATGATGATCATGCTTCTGTAGGGGCATGCACACACTGTGCCAGGTGAAAGATGTAAATATGTTTTTTAATTAAATCTTAAATCATTCACCTAGTGTAGAAACAAGGGGCAGTGTCTGGCCCCTGGCACCCAAATACATCATGAAATGTAAAGGGTGACCCCAACATTTTTTGTTAAAGGGTGCTGATACTCAAACCGGGGTGATAAGTGGACAAAAAAGATTAGCGTGTACAATTACCCCTTCGCTCTTTCATCCAGGTCTAGTGATACTTCTCAAAAGACACAGCAGAACTTTGAATCAATTCTGCACTGTGCAACGTACAACATTCTGATTTAAAATATATATCGTTTATGAAACAATTTCTCATAAATGTAACTCAAAACACAGGTAAATGGTACATTAAAACATAGAAAGACTTAAAATAGTGTGGGGTTAGTAAACATGTGTTCTAATCATGAGTAGGACATGTTTAGATAATTGTTACCTAGTAGTTCTGACAAGGCATGCTTTTAGGGAAATTCCATGTTCAGTACTCCAGTGTTCCAATTTTTACTACAAACAGGTGTAAATTATACACAAGAGTTTGTTCCAATGTATTAACCTGCAGGTTGTGCAAGAAATGACTCTATTGCCCGTTATGGGATGTTATCTATGAGATCTTGTTGCAACAACGTGTTTCCCCTATGTCTTTTATACTACTGGCCTGGGGTGGGCTTTCATGACTTGGCCAAGGATTGGCTTGTGAGATTCCTGTCTTCTATTTGGTTTCCGGTTCAGGCTATACATCATAATGACATCCCCTCTTGAATTGGCTAGATCTTAATTTCTGAAGTGTGGACCTAATGGTCTTTTCCAAGGCTTTAAGGGTGCTTGAGTGTGGCAATGCCATTTTGGAATTTCATTCAGCTTGTCACTCTATGGCACAATGCGCTGCTCTGGGGGAGGATCAGTAACCAAAGCTTGCTGCTGCCCATGACCACAAGTCTTCTCTGCTCACTGTGCCGGTGAATACGCTCTCATTTCCTCACGCTTCATCTTCATGTTGATCACAGACATTCCTTCCTCTGACCCAATAAAAACGGTGGCAAATCTAGCACGATGGTCACTGATTCTCTGGAGGGAGGCTTCCCTTATGTGGCCAGTCAAAGGCAGAAGCCACCTGATTCTGACTCTGGGGGTGTCTATATGCGGGAGGACCATGTAGAAGAAAACGAACTCCAGGGGGACAGAAGAATACTAGATCAAAATAGTCTTGCTGTCACAATTCTCAATGACACATATATGCCTCTGCAACATACATATATGGCTTACTGTGTTGTAGATGAAGAAATCACACATTACTGCAGTCATACACTGTATATGTCCCCCTCGCACTTTTCAGTACTGAGACGAGGAAGAGTGGTGGAGTAAGAGCAATGGAGTAATGAAGATGACCAGAATCTGTAAGCCAATGCTGCGTTGTAGTCTTTGTAAAGCGTTACAATTTATTTATTTATTTATTTATTTATTTATTGCATTTATTACTCACCCAAACCCTTGGGTAACACGGCGATGTTACAGACAGCTTGGTTAAAACATTTCTTGGACTTTGCCAATCGGGCGCAGTGCATGTGAATACAAATAATCATACACGAAGACATTAAATGCAGGGTTTCAGTACAATGATATTTCCTGAAGCATGGAGGGGGATTTTTTAGTCTTGATTAAATAGCCACGTTTTCAGGGATTTCTTGAAACCTGAGAATGTTTGCTCATTTTTGATGGGGAGGGGAAGAGTGTTCCAGTATGTGGGTGCGAGGTATTGGAAACTACTGCCTCCTGCCTTGGTTGTCTTGTAGCGGGGGATGGCTAGGAGTAATTGACTGTTAGATCTGAGGGACCTCTTAGATACTTTTCTGGTGATGGCGTGGTTGAGGTAGATGGGGACACATGAGTGGATGCATTTGAATGTGACGCACAGAGCTTTGAATGTAACCCTGGCTTTGATGGGGAGCCAGTGATGGTTTCTTCTAATATTTGAGATATGATCTGACTTCCTTATTCCAAGGGCCGCCCGAAGGGCTTTATTTTGGATTAGCTGTAGTTTGTTTAGATTGGCTTTTGAGGTAGCCAGGTAAAGTACGTTGCAGTAGTCGAGCCTGGATAAGATTAAAGCTCTTGCCAGCGTGATACAATTGGTGGGTGTCAAGAATTGGCGACTGAGAGCAATAAGTTTTGCGGTGTAGGATGTAGAGGAAGAGAGGGCGTTGATGTGCTTGGTCATGGTGAGGTTGGCATCAAGGTAGACACCTAGTGTTTTCACTTGTTTGAGTACTGATATGTTTGTGCCATCAATGTTGATGGATGAGTAATCAGGATGTAATGCTTCTATTCTGGATTGGGAGCCCACAATGAGAACCTCAGTCTTCTCATCATTGAGACAGAGGCTATTTAGTGCCATCCAATTTTGGATTATGGCATATATTTTGTTGATAGTGTCGGTGTCTTGAGTGTAGTCTCCCGATAAAGGGATGAGGATCTGGGTGTCATCTGCAAAGTTGGTGTAGATGACACCCATGTCGTCTAGAGCTGAGAAGAGGAGTTTAGTGTATGCATTGTATAATGTTGGTGAGAGACAGGAACCTTGGGGGACACCAATGGGTACTATGATGGGGTTGGCGGCTTGTTTACCTATGGCGACCCTGGAGGTGCGGTCAGCAAGAAAGGATTTGATCCAGGTAGTAGCTTCGGTGGAGAAGTTGAAGTCTTTCGCTAGTGTGGCGCACAGTTTATTATGGTCTACTAAATCAAACGCTGCGGAGAGATCGAGTAGGAGGAGGATGCAGAGTTTCCCTGAGTCTCTGATGGTATCCATCTGGATTTTTAAGTCAAGGAGCGCCGTTTCTGTGCTATGGTTGGGGCGGAAGCCTGATTGCCTCGTGCCAAGGAGGTGGTTTTGTTCGAGGTGAGTTTGGACTTGGTTGTATGCTAATTTATCCAATATTTTGAGGAGAAATGGGACAGTTGTTATTGGCCTGTAATTAGTGGGCACAGTGGGGTCTAGGGTAGGTTTTTTCAGGAGAGGGGTGACCCAGGCTTCTTTAATGCTAGCTGGTACTAGGTTAGTATTGAAGGAAGCGTTGACGAAGTTGGTGATAATGGGGGTGAGGGTGTGAGCGCAGGATTTGACTACTGATGCGGGGACAGAATCGCCTTTGCAGTTGGAGGCTTTAAGTTTGGCGATGGTGTCAAACACTACATTTTGGGATACTGGTGTGAAATGGAATGGGGCGCTGGTGAATTCCTGATGTGGTCGATTTAGGTTAAGGAGGGCAGGTTTGTTGGCTAGTGATTGTTTTTTGGATGTGATTTTTATTTGGAGTAGTTTAATTTTGGCTGTTAGTGCGTCTTGTATAGTGGTGCACCATTCCTTGCTGGGGATGGTTGGGTTTATGGCTGGAGTGGGGTTTTCCAATTCTTTTAGAATGGCAAATAATTCATTGGTATCTGAAGTAGCATTGCTGATCCTATTATTATACGCATTAGATTTGTAGGTAATAGTAGCTGTTTTATAGGTTTTGTTTATTTCTTGGTAGGCTTTTTCTGCCTCTGCAGTAGGATGCTTTCTGTAGGCATGTTCACACGCGCGTTTGGTTCTTCTGAGGGCGATAAGATCATCATTGAACCAGAAGCTAGATCGCTTGTCTGAGCATTTTGCCTTGGTGGTGAGCGGTGCTATAGTATTAATGGTTGCAGTGAGGCAGTTGTGATATATGTCTGCTAGGAGGCAGGGGTTGTCACTGGTGATCGAAGTAGAAGCTAGGATTTTTGAAAGAGGAGGCGTGAGTTTGCGGGCGTTTCTAGTTTCATAGGTAATCATAGTTTTAGGTTTCTTTTGTGTGGGTTCGGAGGGATTGATTGTAAATACAATGTTATGGTGATCGGTCCAAGTAAGAGGGGAGATGACCTCAATGGTTACGGGGGTATTAAGGGAGAGGATCCAATCAAGAGTCCTGCCTTTGATATGTGTGGGTGCATTAACTAGTTGGCTGAAACCCATGTCCTTCAGGGCGGAGGGCAGTGATTCTGCTTTGGCATCTTGGCTGTCATTGAAACCTAGGTTAAGGTCACCCAGGATGATGTATTTCGAGCTAGGTTTTATTAGTGGAGCTAATAGCAACGGAATTTCAGTCTCTGGGTGGTTGTTGGGGCTAGGTGCTCTATAAATTACTATTAAATTAATAGTAGTTTTGGCATTTATGGGAAATTTTACGAGTAATGTTTCATACCCTTCAATACTTTCAATGGGACAAGATCTAAGCTGTAATTTAGTCTTGGCTATAATAGCAACACAATGTGCCAGTAAGCTTAAAGTTGGCACAGCTGAGAGAACACAAAAACAAAAAGAAAGGCAGAGGCTGGCTCTGTCGGTGACTTGTTCTGAACTAGGTTGAGCAGACCTTCAGAAGTAGCGCTGAGTCTGACATGAACAGTGTGCAGGAGAGGCAACCCGAAGGAAGCTTACCGCTTGACAGCTCGAAGCTGCGAGAGCCGTGCACAGCAGAGGAGGGCAAAGCAAAAGCTTAAATGCACACAGGAAGCATGGCAAGACAGCGAACCGAAGAAGTGGGAGAAGGGAAGACACGAGGAACACTGAAGCAGCCCGGTAAACCCCAAGTAAGATAACGGGTTACCGGAGCTCGTGTAGGTGAATTTTGTATCTTGCTAAGTAACACCATTGAAGAAGTTGATGCAGATGCAAGAATATTAGAAAATGGTCATTGAACCAGCATTTCACAATAGGAATTGGTGTGAGTACAAAGAGTGCTGGAAAAGGATGGAGCACCTCATATTGGAAAGAAGAAGTAAAAGCAGAAACAAAATGTAATGAGAAAAGGTCGGGAACTCAATATATTGAAAATATTTTTTTGTGGATGACAAAGAAAGTAGTTGGAGAATGGAGAAGCCCTGGCAGTTTAGTGAACCAGGCATATAGTGAGTCTGGGTCTCAAATCCTCAGGGGAAGGGAACTTTGTGAAACAGTGTGATATCATAGCAGGAGAGTAAACCAGGAGAAGTGAACTTTGTGAAACTGTGGGCCTCATTATGATTCTGGCGGTAGCCGTGCCTGTAAATACTGGCACGGCTGAGGCCAGAGTAATTTTATTCCGGCACCCGGCAATGGGGACCTACCAGGGCATTACAGCCCCGGCGGTTCCAGTAATTACCTATTGCCGGGCGCCGGAAAACATTACTCCCCATTCACATTCGAGTCCCATTGGACTCAATGGGAATGGGAAGGACGTCAGTCCCGGCGGGCAGAAAGGCACCTGCTTGCAGACCATGGAATGTGCCGGTTCAGTAACAACGGTGCTGGCAGCTTACCGGCACCGTTGTTACCTGACCGCCACACTCGTAATGAGGCCCAATGTGAAACACTGTGATATCCTGGCAATAGAGTAAACCAGGAGTGGGAAAGGAAGTGAACCTGAAGTTGGGATAATTGTCAAACCAAAACATAAAAGGGAAGAATTATACCCCTTTTGCAATCAGTGAGAAAGAGTAAATACCCTGGCAGGAGAGTATATTTGAGTCATAAAGAGGAGCAATACGTGAATAATTGGAGATGGCTAGAGCGATACCCCCAGAAAGCAAGTGTAAGATGCAGAGTGGCAAGAACTGGAACAATTAAAAGACATTTTTTATTTAAACGTAGACGCAGGGGAAGGCCAATCCCCATGAAATTATGAAATAAGGAGCAACATTTGTGTAAAGGAAATTCATGGAAAGATTCCTATCATTTAAGATTGTGAATACTTAAAGTAAACCATCGAATGTTGAAGGAATACAAGGGAAAAGAGGATGTTTTCCTTAAAAACATAAATGCCTGAAGAAACTCAAGGGAGCAGTCATTTTCGTCGAACTTGGAACGTTATCTGGAGACAACGGATAAATAAAGAAGGATAAGAGGAAACATAGGGTAAGGGAGGATCCCTTTTCCTGGTGGAACTTTGTTTCTTTCTTTGCTGAACCTTAAACTTTATATTTCTAGAACTCTGAAGAATTCTACTAATGCATAGTCTGTAGAAATCCCCATGTGCACATTATATTCAGTTTAGAGTGTAAGGGGCGGATTAGGGTTTTTGGACATTGGACGAAGGACGGTCTTTTGTTTACACATCCTGACGCAGTCGTTTCATAGTTTTGTTGAGGCTGAGAAACCCCATTTAGGATTAGGGATAGATAGGATTTTCCCAAAACCTCTTTTTGTTTTGAGAAATAAAAGTCTGTACAAACAACAAACATGTCACTGTGCCTGAGTCGTACTCTTGATCCCTTACAGAACCTAGACATTAATATGAAGGGGACTAACAAGGAGATCATTCACACCTCCCCAAGACTATTTTGCAGGGAACGCATCTACAGGACTGTGTCATTTCACTGAGTACAGATTCCTCCCACTAACAGGAAAATGCTATCGAAATGAATGGACAAAAAGTATTCCAGCAAACAATATTTCTTTTTGTTCACCAAACCCCACCCCTTCCTGGAACCTTGCTAGCCCTTTTGTTTTAAATTCCTCATCTCCACTTAGGTAGTCATATTATATGGGCGAGCATGAAAATGTGACCGTTTTAAAAATGCGCACGATTCCATATTCATTTCCTTTGCTCCTGATGTTTCTCTAAGTAAGAATGGATTTTCTTCTGAAAGACTGTTATGTCATCATTTGGGGATTATTGATATAAATCATATTTCAAAGCTGCACTCAAGTCCAACATTTGCAGATGTTCGATTTTAAGCCTATTTGATCAGTGTCTCCATCAGGCAGACTAAGCCTCCAGTGTTCCCACTCTACATGAATAATCATTTTCTTCTGCAGAATGTTACAAATGAACAGTGGCCCGGGATCCGATTCACCTCTTGGTAAATGGTGAGTGAAATGGCTTCCCATAAATTAGTCATCTACTTTGAATTTGATTTTCAAGGGTAGTGTATTATATTTTGAATGACTTGCTCACCTTTAGGTAATTGGTGACAGAAATGACTTTCCATAAGTTAGTCATCTTTTTGAAATGTGATTTTTAAAGGCAGTCAATTATATTTTGAATTAGTTATCTTTGCCACCCCCTGTGATTGAGGCATGCGTTGCTTTGCCACCATTCAAGTCCTTGGATAAGGCTTCATCACTATGAGTAACTTCTAATCGTGACTCAGGCATTGAGCTTTTTTTTATAACTCTTTTTTATTGATTAACAGAACATAACCAAATTAAAAGAACAGAGTCACATGATATTTCATACTTTGCTCACCAATGGCTAGACAATGATGTTTGCCCTGCCTTACCCAACCCGTCCACTGCCCGCCTACAACCTTCCTACCACCCCCATCCACTCCATCCTCTCATCCCAGTGAGTCGTATTTGTTCCAGATCTTGCAAAATATCAGAGGATTTCCTCTATTACTTTATACCAACTCTCCCAGGGATCTGCATCGGTCCATGCCCTCCCTCCATTGAGCTACCGTTGGCATCATATCCACACTCCACTTGGATGCCAAATCCCACCATGCCCGGGCCAACCTTGTGCTAATCAATTTCTTGATCGCCCCTGTGCTCACTGATCCCCCACCCCCCTAAAAAGTGTAATTCGACTAATTGAGGGCACGTAGAGATGGCACTTGCCTCCAGCCTGAATAATATCCACAGGATCTTGACCCTGTATTCCTGCGCCCTAGGGCAGGACCAAATCAAATGAAAAAAAGACCCATCATCTCTCAAGCATTTTAGACAAGTAGCATTATCTGCCCTACACATCCTGTACAGGTGGGTCCTGGAATAATACACCTGGGGAAAGATCTTGACCGGAGTCTCGTGGACATATTAACTTTTAGGGCCTCCACACATTGCTCTTCCTCCAGCTCCTCCACATTGTGCTCCAAGCTGGCCTGCACTCTATCTAGTGGTTGTGAAACAAAATGATTGATGGTCTGGTATTATCTTTTTCCATTCGACTTGAGAATAAGTTAGCTTCTAGAGGAGTGTGGTCTGGAATAATGCTTTCTGCATCCAATTGCCTGCGTATTGCATGTTTTAGTCTAATATTGGTGTACCGATCTCTGATCTCTGACCTCTAACCCGAAGGCTACACATAGATCTGGAAAGGGCACCATCTCACCCCCTTCATAACCTTCCTCACCCTGGCAATGCCTCTGTCTGACTATCTGGCTTCAATTCCCAGTTTGAGTACCTCATGTATTTGCACATTTCCCCATAGTAGCATAAAACCTGTGATTACCACCTTATAACCCATGGCTTTTGTGACCTCAGCTCTGGTTTCAATTACCGTGCAAGTGGCTGATGGTAAGACATGTATTCTTGAGCCCCCATATGGTGCTTTCAACAGAGTTTTAGGACTCATGGTCTCTATTTCCAGCCTCGTGTGAGCCAGCCCTGCACCCCTGTGCATCCATTTATTAGCCACAATTAGCTGGGTTGCCTAGTAATACTTTCATATGTCAGGCATCTCCATCCCCCCTTCCCAGACAGATTTGGTTAGAAACTTAAGCACTATACGTGGGTTGCCTTGGCCCCATACTATGCCTCAAAGCATTGTGTTGATCCTGTTGAATGTTGACCCAGGTACCTTCAATTGCATGTTCTGCAGTATATAGAGCAGTCTGGGAGAGTCAGCATCTAAAAGAGGTTGGCCCTCCCTCCCATGGTCATTGGTAGTGTTGCCCAGTGCTTAGCATCCCCCTGCAATCTTTGCCATATTGGATCTAAGTTATTGTGGAGAAATTGGTTCTCATCCGCAGGGGCCCTTCACCTATTTGGGATATTCTTGATCCCAAATAGGTGAAGGGCCCCTTGGTCGTCAGCAGAGGACACCCTTCTGGGATGACCCCTCTCCCCTTTGCACAGGGACCATAACTGATTTGTTTGAAATTGATTCTCAGCCCACTGTGTTCCCCAAATTCCTGAATGGTGGCTATGGCCCTGGCACCAGTTCTTTTAGTGTCTCCCAGATAAGGAAGATGGGGAGTTTGCTGCACAAGGGAATGTGTTGAATATGAATTCATTGATTATTTGTAATCGATTCTCTCTGCCAAAATAAGCAGGGGGTGAGTAAGGGTAAATAAAGGTGGAGCGTAGAAGCAGAGGTGGGGGTCTCCCCCTGCATTATAGGTGAGGAAATTGATTTAAAGATGAAAAGAAATTCAATGAATTTGTATTCGACAAATTCAACTCAATGAAAACACATAGAATCAGATAAAGCAGCAGACCGTACGCGTATAGCGAAATGCAGTGTTCCCATCCTCCTGGCCACGCAAACCCACTCTGAAGTGGGTTGTTTCATATTAATGCCACCAGCCATTCAGAAGAGTAGCAGGGAAAGTTCAGCAAGTGGCCAGCCCTGGTGCGTGCCCCGCTGACGCGGAAGCTCTCAGAAACGTACCCATTTACCTTAACCATGGCCCGGGGTTCTGTGTACAGTAACTTGACCCAACCAATGAACCTTTCACCAAAGCCCATCTTCTCCATGACTCCTCATAAAAATCCCTGTCTAACTGATTCAAAGGTTTTCTCCGAGTTGAGGGCCATGATGACATGTGGGCCGCCCATTTCTTTCACTTTAGCCAATGCATTATGTACACTCCTGACGTTCATGCTGGTGGCCCTGCCAGGAACAAACCTGCATGGATCCATTCTGATCACCTTGCCCACCAATCTGAGTACTCTATGCGTCTCCCCGTTCAGAAGAGATTGACCGATACGAGAGCATTGCACCTTTGGTTTACTTTTCTTGGGTAACACCACTATTGTTTCTAATCTCAGATCCTCGCGAAGGGCGGGCTTTGCTATTTTATTTACACAGCCTTTTCCAGAATTCTTGGGGGAACCCGTTTGGACCCAGGGTTTTCCCTGACTTCAACTGGCCAATTGCACTCTACACCTCCTCTGTTGTGGCCTCCCCCTCCAGTTCATTCCTCTCCTGCTCTGTTAGTTGAGGCAGGTGGATCTGCTCCAAGTACACCAGTATATCTTCCTTGTTAGGTCCTCCTCTGTCTTGGTATATTTGCTGATAGTAATCTGCAACTTCTTCCATGATCCGCTGCCCTGTCCTGCAGGACCCCCTCCTCTGCCCCAATTTCTGTGATCCACCTCGACCCCTTGTCCCGTTTCTCTAGCCACACTAACAGTCTGCAAGTTTCGTCCCCTATCACGTATACCCTGGCTCTGCTAGCCCAGTGAGCCTACTTCACCAAGTCTGTGGCCACCACCCTGTACCGCAGTGTGACTTGTAACAGCTCGCTCTTAGAGCTGTCGGAGTTCTCTCTACTATGATTTCCTTCCTTTTCCTTGATGATCTGTTCCAATACTTTCAACGTTGCACACCTATTCTTATGGTGTGAGCCGATCTGATGCATAGCTCAGCCTCTTATCACCATTTTATATGCCTCCACAAGGTATATTTACTCTCCAATGCCCCTTTGTTCGGTGCAAAGTACTCATCCGTCCCCTCACTCAGCCCACCCATAATATCCTCATCTCCCAGGTAGTAGGCATTCAGCCTCCATTTCCCTTGCACTTTTGGTTTGTTCCCCATCACAGCGATGGTTAATGGATTGCGCCCCGAAATGTCCCTCTGCAGGTATTTATGCCTCTATGACCCTTCCCAACTCATTGCCAGTGAGAATGAAGTAGTCTATGTGAGATAGTGTAGCGTGAGCCCGGAATAAAATGAGAAGGCCATATCCTTAGGATGCCTGTCCCTCCACACATCCACCAGTCCTTTCTTCTCAGCAAATGTGACCAGCTCCTTGCTCGCGGCAGGTGTGGTGTTATGCCCCCCTTCCCAAGTCAACCTATCTGTCACCCGGCACATGACATCACTGAAGTCTCCACCCAATAGCGTGACCTCCGGCCCATATCTTGCCAATAGGGCCGTATTACGGTTAGGAAGTTCATTTTGGGGGGGGGGACGGTGCATATATACATATAATTGTCATGCTTTCTGCCCACAATTACCCCCGACCATCACATACCGTCCACCTGCATCTCTCTTAAATACCTTCACCTGAAGTGACACAGAGCACCTAACCAAAATGGCCACCCCCCCTGGATCCCCTTGGATCCTGCATGTTCAACCACTTTGTACTGCCCCCCTTCCGAGGAACCCACAGGAAGTACCCATGAGGTATGTCTCCTTCAGCAGGGGGATAGCGATATCGATCATGTGCCTGTTCAAGTATTTTAACACCAGCCCTCTTTTGATTTTATCCACCAGACCATCCTTTTATGTTCATCCCCCATGATGGCCCATCCAGTCTATTATTCAACATTATCACAACATTCCCCACCGTCCGCCCAAACTCCCTTCCCTAACTCCGCCCATCCTATACTTTCCACCTAAACATGAAGTATCTTTGGATCCCAAACAGACAAAAAATAGCAACCCGTGCCACTAGGATTTGTGCCAGACTTAACTTGGGGGTGCCTTCAGCCCGTCACCCCGCTCCAGCCAAGCAGCCATCCACGCCTTAGTGTTGCAATACTGTTGTCTATCCCGCAGTGTAATTTGCTGTTGATCCAAGTGGTCGCTCCCACTCACGCCCATATATTCTGAAACCTTGTGTGCAGTTCCCCTCACTGTCAGTGCTGGATCTGCGGCCTATTCCGCCATCCCCTTTTTCCGCTTCTCCAGGTCGTTAACCCTTGTCAGGCGTATGGTCTTAGCCCAGTCACAGGCCTCTGAGGGGCTCCTCAAGAAACTCACATCCGCATACTGGTCACCCAAAGGGTGGCAGGAAACATCATTGAGTATTTTATACCCTTCACCCTCAGCTGCTTCTTGACGGCATTATATGACTGCCTGGCTTTCTGGACCACTCTGCAAAAGTCCATGAAGATCGCCATCCGTGCCCCTTTCTCTTCCATCACCCCTATTTTGCGGGTTACTTGTAGGATAAAGCAGCGGTCCCTCTGCTATAACTTGTCTAAGGAGGCTCCCTGGAGGTGTAGGTCTGCCTGGCACCCGATGGGCCCTTTGGATGGAGAAAAAATTGGAGAGTCTGCTCTGACCTGACCACACTTAGATCCAGCTTTCTAGTTAGAGCTCCATGGAGGGGCCCTCCATCTCCTCCGGCAACCTGTTGGTACGAATGTTGTTCCTGCATGCCCTCCCTTCCACATCCTCCATCTTTGCCTCCAGTGCCTGTGCTCTTCGGACAAGGATCTAAACCTCTGCTAGAATTGGCATCATGGAATCCTCCAGATCTGTGATACGTTTCTCTGCCTCTCCTGCTATGTCCGAAATCTTGTGTAAATCCTGGTGTATAAGGCCCACATCCAAGCCCACTGCATCTATTTTCCTTGCCAGTATAGCAGTCGCTTCTTTTATGGCCGCCATGGGATCCTGTGTGGTGCAGCTTCCTCCGGGCAGGATCTCTGTCACCTCTGCATTCACCCTTGCTGCCCCTTGGGGCGCCAGTGTGCTCACCATAAACATACACATGCAGGGCTGAGAGTTGTGCCTCCTACCGCCCTGTCCCTCCCTGGTTCTCCCTGTCTTTTTTCATAATGTTCCTTGATGGTCAATACTAGTGCCCCACTACAGGGTAAAACTGGCTCCTCGTACCCCAATATGTGAACTCACAACAAAACGCTAACTCCTTAGCACCGATGTAGAGAGTTGTCAGGAGTTTGATGGTTCAGACAGAGCATCTGTTGCATCCTCGCCTCTCCTCAACTTGGTCGTCAAACAATCACAGTAAAGATCTGCAACATGAACACATTGCACTGCATACAGCAATGTCTCATACCCTCCCACTTTCAGAAACTCTGACACTTACTTCAAATGGTGCATATGGACATCAGGTCACAAGTGTTTCATGTTTGGAAGATCAAAACAACTTAGTAGTTGCGGTTCCATCGAGGCTACGCAAGCAATATCTACCACTGCATCAGGAAAATCATAGGAGTGTCACCCATAAAGAGTATCCACCAGTATCTGTCAGCCATCAGGCACTAATTTGGAAGAAAATGTATTTTATTTCATTTTAACACATTTTTTTAAATTTGTGTTTGCGTCCAATGCTTGGCTAGAAATGTCTGACTTCTTGTGGGACATCATTGGGAAACAGTACTCCAAATGTAGCTGTCAAAAAAAGAAAATATCTATGAAGGAGGCATATGCAGAAGGCATATTTGACATCTAAAGTGTGGCAGCGGACTCTAGAGTGGGTACCATCCCAAAGAACAGGCCATTTTTCCCATATTTATTCTCATAGAGGGGCACCCATGACTAATTTTTGATTTTTGAAGGGCCTTAGGTCTAGTCACCCTAAGTTTCCCAGGGTCATCCAGACATGGACCCCTTTCTCACTATGCTCAGAGAGGCACAGCTCCACCTCACTGATGATGCCCAACAAGGCTGAAACACTTGTATGGGGTTGCTGTTGGTACTCTTGTTCAGAAGGAAATTGCTATAGCATTTCGGTGCTGGACTGCCCATGTGGTCGGGACAAAGACTGATGTGCAAATGGTTATTTCCCATCTGTGAAAGGTACAGCGAGCTAAAGTCTGGCAGCGGACTCTAGAGTGGGTAACATCCCAAAGAACAGGCCATTTTTGCCTTGTTTGTTCTCATAGAGGGGCGGCCATGACTCATTTTTGATAGTTGACATCTAGTTGACTTTGGTGAAAATAACTGCTAAATTGACAATTTTCAAGTGAGCCGTTTCCTTTTCATATGTGGACATTTTGGCACATCCCTACGGTTACTCCCTGGGTGCCACAGCTTTGAGAGAGCTGATGGTAGTGGAGTGGGCAAAACGATGGTGATAAGCAGCAGATCAGGAAGGAGGTGCATAAATCATGTAGTGAAAGGAAAGGATATCAGATACGAAAGGGCTTTATAAGCCACATCAGATATTTGGGGTGAGCTGTAGTGGACATGCAGACGAGGGAAGTGCATCAGGCATGCTCATGCTCGAGACACATTAGGCACATGATATGATATGATATGGCATTTATAGCGCGCCTATACACAAGTGTTGCAAGCAGGAGTAAGGAAGGTTCACATAGGGCTTAGGGATGAGCACTTTATACCATTGGTGATGCACCACTTTGCACATTTCTGTAGGGCCGGTGAGAGAGACATGTGGTAGAAGCAGTAGGAGATATGTGCTGAGCATATGACAGAAAAAGGAACTTTGTGCGAGGATACATAGATGGGGGAGGGGAGGGCACAGTATTTCAAGGAAAACCAGAACTGATCATTTGGAGAAAAAAAAAGCGCCGACAGAGTGGCCACCCGCAAGCACAATATGTCAGTGTTCATAGTTTGGCAAGCATTGTGCGTGCATTTCTATGCAGTGGAAATCGTTGAAAAACAGGCTCCCCGAGGTCTCTGGAGGAGTGGGTGCAGGAACAAGTGGTCCCAGCAATGCCAGTGTCCTGACAACTTCTCCCTGCCGTCCATGAAGTTAATGTCCTTCTTTCAGTAAATCAGTGTTAAAGACATGCCTGGAATAGGAGAACTGCCAATTGGGCCTGGGCATCGAGCAGGAAAGGTGCCTGCCTGCTAGTGACGCACTGCATTAACTTTACCGAGCTAACAAATGATACTATATACCCGTGCACAGCTACCTTTCAAAAGCGCAATTTCACCACCACTGGACAAGGAGTAGCTTCCCAAAACCTGCAAGCCAATCGCCTTTTGACTGCATAACCCTGCTTAACTTTGGAACTCCATCTTACTCCAAATCCACCTCTGCAGTGTCTGGCTGAAGTTCAGAGGAGACTTGAAAATAAAAACCGATCTGGTAGGCCGATGACCCCGAAGGCACTGGCATCTCGCTCAGATGGTTCTCCCTCCAGGCATTACTCCCACCACCGGCAGGACTTGCATGGAAAAGCTGCATAACTCTGGTATGATCGACTTACAAACAACCGTAATAAAACCAAACAATACAACTTCTTTGCATAGGTACTGACTTGTAGCACAAGTCTTCCTCAACCACCCAAAGACTTATTACTTTTGTTGTATTTTTGTTTTTATTTTTTTGTAAAGTGCCAACACACAAAACAACTGAGTCTAAGGCGCCAGTGAAAGGGAGAAGAAGATGGAAGGAGAGTAAAGGATTTGAGGCGCAGGAGAAAAGGGGACACTTTTGATCACATGTAGTTCTCCCTCTACATTCCTGAAATTAACTGATTCCAAAAGTGCTTAAGTGCCGGGAAGACAGGCGCAATAACTTCAGATTAAAGGAAACATCCCTCATTTTCTCTGGAACCACAAACACAAATACTACATGCCACTTGACAAAATGCCCACTGTGTAAGGATATATATATGTGAGGCACAGGTAGTCTGAGTTTCTGATAACTTGTTTTGAGACATCTTAATTTATGCTAGGTAAGGGCCTCGAGGCCTATACAGACCGCCTTTATCCAGGTGCCCCCACTGCTGCTGGTCCTGCCAGGTGTTGTCATCACTCACCTTAGGGACCTCTACAATTATCCCAGCGCCCACTGCCCAAATTCCCACATTCCCTTTTCCACACCACCTCAGATGAAAGGCCGTGCCAAGCGAGAACACAGTATGTCACCTGCAAAATAAATGTGTGGAACTTTTTGGTATGTAAAGTGCAACCATTCAGAGAAGAGTATAATCACCGCCCAGCTGAGTTGTTTGCTTGGCACCGCCATTTTCTTTGTCAATTACACTCGCAGCTCGGAGAATACATGGCAACGGCAGAATTCAAGGTAAGGCGCCCGCTGACAAGCCTAGGCAAGCCTTAAAAGGGTATTTCTAAAGAAAAATGCATTACGCTTGGTATGACATCTTTTATAAATATATATTTCTATTGTGGATTGCAGAGCATTCATCAAAATGCCTGTTATTAAAACCGCCTTTCACTTTCAATTGGCAAGAGGGGTTAGCTGACTTGCCCGTGACTCATCGGCGCTGTCAGCAGCGGCGTATCCTTCTGTGTCAAAAAATAATGTCTTCATTTTGATTTCCCAGCCCTGCTCCTTCTCTGAAGCGAGAGGGGGGCTGCTTTGTATTCTGTGCGAGCTGCACTGGGTGGGCGGGGTCGCTGATGGGGCTGCGAGCAGATTAGTTGCTGTAATGTGTGTGACCAGACCACAGCTGTAAAGTGAATTATCTCTGGTCATTCGGTGCTCATTATTGTGTGTACATCACCACAATGATTCACACCCCACTGGTGACATCAGCAGACACTTGTCAAGAGAGAGAACAATGCAGCCGCATGACACTCGTCTCAGCGGCATCAGCCATGGGTATGACATATTGTCATTCTTCAGGGAAATTAAATGATGCAGAGATTAGGTCGTAGAGACTGCCACACCTGTAGGAGATGCCCAGCAGTCTTCCGATGCTGGTGGCATGATTGGAAGTGTGTCACCCTCCCTCATGCTTGACTCACAAACCCTCAAACTTGATCAAATGTGGAGCTGCCTATCTCTGGGAAGCCCTTAATCAAATCTTTGTGAACGCCATTTGTATAATAACATCTCAAAGATGCCCCAGATTGCCCTGCATTTTAGGCTTGTAAGGTCTAGGGGAGCACAAGCAAATCTGCGCTGCTCTTGGCATCTCCCAATTTTCTCCAGAGCACATCTTTGTGAATGAGCCATGTCTGTTAATGTCACTATTTCTTTCTAAAAGTTAGCAATAGCAAAACTCCAATTCTTCTGGATGTCCATAGGAAAATCATATAAAGATTGTGCCATTTTGATTATACAGTGGGGTAGCTACTGGGAGGGCGGTGGGGGCAGACAACTTTTCCTCAGACTTCCTCCACGACGAGCAGTGGGACTTTGGGGAGCTGGTTGGCCACAGGTTTTACTGCCCTCCACACAAATAGGTCACATAAGGGAGTGGGTAAATTGTCTTTTTTGTTGTTGCAAAAAGTCCCTTTCATCTCTGCCTGCAGAAGTGGTTGGGAGATCCTGAGAACTTTCAAATAAATGAATTTGCTAGTCTAATTAAGAATGAGGAAGAGAAAGAGGGACTAGGATGAGGAAGAAGGACTTGAATGAGGAATAGGGACTAGGATGAGAAAGGGAGGGCTAAAATCAGGTAGAGGGGCTGTAAAAAGGGTCTGGGAAGAGGAGAGATCAGGAAGAGGAAAAGTCTGAGGGCAAAGGATTAGGATGATGAAGATGAAGAAGAGGGACAAGGATGAGGAGGAGAGACTAAGGAGTAGGACACGGAAGGGTGATTAGGATGAGGGACCAGGGAGAGGACCAGGGATTAACATGATGAAGAGGGACAAGAATGTGAAAGAAGGAGGGGGTTCCCTGTATCATCCTAAAACTAAAGGAAATGTCAGAATGTCTGTCAAATCATAGCTCTGCCATTCTATGTCAAATCCTACTCTAACCGCCACACTTTGGCTAAAGGATAAACTAACAGAAAGTACCTTCTTCAGGACAATGGCTCCCTTCTCCTGCTTCTCGAACAGTGTCCAAATAATCTTATCTTATAGCAGAAAATACCAGGGGGAATGACTCCCTTACCCTGGTTTACGGGCTTCAACCAGTCTTTATGCACTACCCAATACTTCCCCATGTATGAACTTATGCAGTTCCCAATAGTACCAGGGGGAATGACTCCCTTACCCTGGTTTACGGGCTTCAACCAGTCTTTATGCACTACCCAATACTTCCCCTGGTATGAACTTATGCAGTTCCCAATAGTACCAGGGGGAATGACTCCCTTACCCTGGTTTACGGGCTTCAACCAGTCTTTATGCACTACCCAATACTTCCCCTGGTATGAATTTATGCAGTTCCCAATAGTACCAGGGGGAATGGCTCCCTTACCCTGGTTTACGGGCTTCAACCAGTCTTTATGCACTACCCAATACTTCCCCTGGTATGAACTTATGCAGTTCCCAATAGTACCAGGGGGAATGACTCCCTTCCCCTGGTGTCTCCAGTACAACTCTCAGCCCAGTACCAAGAGAATACCTCCTTTCTCCTGGTGCTACTTTGAAGAGATCACAACAAGGTCAGGGGGAATGATTACCTTCCCCTGGTGTCTTCAATACAAGCCCTCGGCCTGTACCAGGAGAATAACACCCTTCTCTGGTGGCTAGTGGTTTCCTCGTTACCCTTTGACAGAGGAAGATTTCCTTGGATGCTTTCCTTCTCACTGTTGGGGTCCCGGACCTGACTGGTTATGCCCATTAACATACTTGCTAATACTGGGCCGGGGAAAAGCCACCCTGGCCTCTGTGTCAACTACTGGGCCCCCTCCAGTTCTCATGTACTTGCCCTTACCGCTTACAGAGCTTTGGTACGTTGCTGGGACTTCCTGGGACCGAGGCACACTTCTCCGGCTCTGTGGGATTCTCTCCTCTGCACATGTGATTTTGCGGCATCTTCCTCGCTTTGGGATTCAGTCTGCCTTCACTCGGTGGGCGGCAAACCTTTTTGGCATCATCTTGCCACTCTCCGCTTTTCTACAGCTGTCAGAATTTGAATCTCCCATGGTGGAGAATGTGAGCGCCACCTGCTTTCCCCAAAATGCCTGGATACTGCTGTAACTGCCATGACTGTGCTTCTTGTTACGGCTGCGTTCGGCTCCGCGGCCGGGTTTGACACTTTTAAGAGTCCTCTGTTCCTTTTTATACATTGCATTCAGTTCCTCCCATGCAGATTGCACAAGTGCTTCTTCTTTGTTACTGACTTAATCCTCATGCATCCTTGGGGCCACCTCATAGCAGTGTCAATGGTATGATATTTAAGTCTCCCGTGTTCTTCCTCATCCTAGTACTTTTGGCTATAGGACCTATGTTACAAAAATACATAGGTTGGCTTTCAATATAGTGTCTCTGGACATTTGGGAGGGTTAAGGAATTTCAGGGAGTAGCAACATTCATTGGGCTGTACCCCAGGTGACCGTCCTTATCCCCAGAGCAGGAGTCCCTGCCCATGAGGTCCTCTCACATTAAATCACCACTCGGGTGACTATTGGGTAGCGGCCTCATAGAAAAGGGCTCCTCGGTGGGGAGAAGTGACCACATTTTTTGAATCATCACATACCACTCCGCTTTCCCATCTCCTCTAAGGGAAATTGGGAAAGGAAATGGGCATTTCCCTGTTCTTTGCCCATCTTGTGTTCCACGTGGAAACAGATAGGCTGGAGATAAAGGAACCAGTGCATTATTCTTGGGTTTGTCTCTTTCCTCCGACTGAGCGCCAGGCGTGTGGTGAGTGGTCGGTATTTAGGGTGATTTTTCTACCTGTAAGGTAGTATTTTAAATATCCCACCACCCATTTGATTGCTAGGGCCTCAAGTTCGATGGTGGCATAATTATTTTCCCTTGGGATGAGCTTCGGCTGATGTATAAGACTGGATGCTCTGTCCCGTTGTACTTCTAGGATAAAATGGCTCCCTATCCCTCCCTCGGAAGCATCTGTCTGGAGGAGGAATTATTTCTTTAAATGTGTAACTTTCAGAACAGACTCACTGCATAAGATATTTTTCATTATATTAAAACGTATCTGATCTTCTTTCTGCCATCAGAGTTTTTGTAGCTCAGCATTTTTCAATTTATCAGTGAGGCAGGATTGTATTGCCAAATAGTTGGGAATAAAACTGTGGTAATACCCAGTCAGCCCAATAAAGGCCCTTAGTTCTCTTTTGGTCTTTGGGGGAGAAGGTTCTTGTACAGCTCTGTCTTTTTCCATTTGGGGTTGGACTAGTCCATTACCCATGAAAAAGCCTACATATTTTACCACAGACTGGGCTAAATTACACTTTTTGGTATTACCAGAAAGGCCGGCTTGCCTCAAAGCATGGGTGATCCCATACAAGTGAAATATGTGCTCCTCCAAGGTTTTGCTGTTTTTCACCATACCCTCCAGATACGTGCTAAAGTGGGAAAAGGGTTGCACTATCTGGTCCATCAGCCGCTGAAAGGTTGTTGCAGCCCCATGAAGTCCAGAGGGAAGCAGTTTGAAATGAAATAATCCTCTGGGGTAAAGAAAGCCATCTTCATTTTATCAGAAGGGTTCAGTGGCACCTGTCAAAAGCCCTTGGTTAGATCAGTCATGGAGATATGGACAGCCGTTCCTAGTCGATCGATGAGGTCATCAATCGGAGGCAGCAGATAATTGTCAAAGTGGGACACAGCTTTTAACTTCCAGAAGTCTATACAAAACCTCCACAACTGATATAGTTTGGCCACAAGGACTATTGGAGATGACAACAGACTCTGAGATGGCTCAATTATGTATGTGGCTAACATTTTCTCCCCCTCCTGGAGGACTATCTGCTTTCTCGCCTCTGGATTTCTATGATATGATATGATATAATATGAAAGTTTATTTATATAGCGCCTATAAACAATTGTATATTATGAGTCTGGCGGTAGCCGTGCTGGTAAAAACGGCACAGCTGCCGCCGGAGTAATTTTTTTTCCTGCACCAAGCAATGGGGATATACCGGGGCATTACAGCCCCGGCAGTCCTGGTAATCCCCCATTGCCAGGCGCTGGAAAACATTACTCCACATTCCCATTCGAGTCCCATTGGACTCAATGGGAAGGGGAAGGACGGTAGCATTGGCACCATTCATGAATGGTGCTGGTGCTACCATCAAGGTCAGCGAGGATGTACCATTCCGCCCGCCAGGTCAAACCTGGAGGGCTGAAAGGCACCCGCTCGCAGAACTTAGAGTATGCCGAGTTCTTATGATGAGGCCCAATGTGTTTCAAAGCACTTCAACGCAAAGGAGGGAACAAGGAAAAATACAATGACATTGTTAGTAAGGAGGTGATGTATAACTATCGTACTCGGCCTGACGACATTTCAGATAGTGCAAGAGATAAGACATAGATAAAGAAGGGAGGGGGAGAGTGGAAAGAAAATGGAAAAAGACAGGCGGCTACCGTACTAGATCTGACATTTCTGGTAGAGCCGGAGAAAACAAAAGGTGAGGGAGAGGGGTGCAGAAAGGGAGTGGAGGAACGAAACAAACGACTATCGTACTTGGCCTGACGACATTTCATATAGTGCTGGGGGGGGGGAGACAACTAAGGGGAGGGAGGAGGAGACAGACAAGGTTGTGCTATCATAATAGGTCCAGTGACAATTCTGATAGAGTACGTGCATAGAAGCAAGTAAGGGGAGGAGGGGAGGAGATGGAAAAAGGGAGAGATGGAGAGGAGAGAACAGAGAATAAGCAGTCAAAAACAGTGCAGAAGCAAGAGGGGAGAGCAAATACAATTGCAGTAGTCAGTAGTAACACATAATGTTGCAAGCCTGGATACAAGATGAAGATGGGAACAGCATGATTCAGGGCCACCATGAGAAAGGGTGACGCACTGTGAATCAGTGAAGTCCATAAAAGTCAAATCTAGCATTGGTCACAAGACGGTGATGGTGAAACCAGAATGTATCAGGACAGATGTGATGCTGGAAATGCATCGGAGGGACAGGGCCTCCGTATCTTTGTCCTTTATTGCTTTTTATTGTGTGTTCTGTTTTGTTTTCCGTGCATGAGTTCAAGTGGGACTCCTGGCGGTGCAGCTCTCTCTTTTGGTTTTGGTGAACAAACGCAGGGGATACCCTTATGGCACCCATGTGGGGGGTACAACCCTGTGCCCCTAGTGTATGTTTTTGGGCACCTGTGTTTGGCCCACAGAGCAGGGTATGGGCTGGTGGCAGCTTCGTGCTGAATTGACTGGTGCCCTGAGCGTTCTCCATTTTGGGATGCCCAGACCCTGTCATTGAAATCGGTGGATTCCTGATGGAGACAAGATGGCCCCCGTGGCCTCTTGCCTTCCATCGCCTGTTACCTTGATCTTCCCAAAGTCCCGGGAAGCCCTGACGCTGTCCCTTCCCACTGACTGGCTGTTGGGTGGAAGTTCCATATATGGTAGTGTGGGGAAGTGCTGATCAGACTGGCTGGAGCCTTCCCGATGACCGTGTGTTGTGGGTACACCTGTGGATGGGACCTGGGTGAATGGAGTATGTGACGAATATGCACTTCTTGTTGTGGATGTCTAGTTTCTGGTGTTTGACACAATGACTGAGACAGCCCTGCCCTAAACTGGTATGAATGCAGCGTGTAGTGTTGAATAGCGTGGTACTTGTCCAAATCCACATTCTGTGTTGTGAGTTTCTGGATGGAGAAGAATGGCCTGAATGCACTGTGCGCCTGATTGGCTGACAGACTGCTGAATGCCCTTCGTAGTGATTGGATGCTTCAGTGTCACACAGCGGATTGAATGGGAGATCAACAGTATAGCTGGCGACCTCTCACTGCTAGGAATCATGTTCACAAGTGTTCAGAGCTGAAGTCCAAACTACGAAGAGTAACTGTAGTGAAACTGACACTTGACCTTGAAGCCCTGATGGAAGAGAATATTTGCCGTTGCTCTCCTTCATCAATCTGAAAGCTGCTGTGTCTCCAAGGACTGACCCAGAGAGGACCTGGTAAGGCGCCCTTTTCCCGAGCTACGAGGGACCATTGTGTACCAGCTGATCTTTGCCAAAGCTCCCTGGTAGACAGACCTTCGACAGGCTGATGACCCGAGACGGGGACTGCCGCGGAATCCCAAAGAGAAGCGCCCAGACTGTTGTCCACCACTGTCGACGACCACCGTCACCGACCGGAGCTGCCGTGCTCCCGTTGCCTAAGAACTTTCGAATCCAAGGACGCTCTCGTCCGCATCGCCGCCGCTTTATCCCGCTGGAGAAGGCCCGACAATCGACGCGCTGAGGAGTATCCACCAGTGGGTTTCCCGCCATCCAAAGACCACCGAGACACTGACGACTTGATGCCCTTGCTGGGCCACAGTTCTTCAAACTCTTTGCGGTCCAGAACTATCGACATCAAGGTGCCCCACACGCCTCTTCCTTGCAGGACGTTTACGCTTCCCCGTCGACGAGCAGCGCTAGGAAAGAAGCTGCCACTTCACCGTCGCAGTTCACCCTGTTCTCTGTCGGACGTTCGACGACCGATGACTCCTGCCTTAAAGGGAGGGCACTCAAGAAGGGCCGTCGATTACCCAACGAGGAACGTTACAACGCCAGGTACTTTGGGGTTGCAGAACTGTTGGAAAGTCTCTTGTAAACAATATCTGGACTGGGCTTGTGATATATCTTTATTCTACAGGTTGCCCATGTGGGGGATCTCCACACAGAACTGTGTCTAGGTATCGGGGCCAGTATTCTGCCAATTGTTCCAACCAACTGCTTTCCTCTTACCTCTATTGTTGGTTTCATTTACGGACTGATTTGTGTGCCATTTAACTGTACAGATGATGCACTTTAAAGAGATCTAATAGTAATTGTGGTACCACGTAGAACTGTATATTTGCTATCATAGATAACCAAGTACAAAGTGAGTTATCGTGATATTGTACATAACCTTGAGTATTAATTATATAAAGACTGTGTTTTAACTGATACAGTGTGTGGACATTCCTTTGTGGGTGCTTGGGGACTACACTGTACTTAAGAACCAGCCCACATCACCTCCTGAGAAGCAAGGCCTTGATTGCTTGACCACGTACCAATAATAGAGAATCTTGGCTGGGGTCCTCTGTGCCTCTCCTCTATCATATAGAGAGCAGAAGTACAGACACCCCCCTCCGGTCTTCACACTGGTGGCAGCGGTGGGATGCTTATAGTTTTAAGAATCAGTGTATAACTGTGCCACTTACAAGGATATCTGCACTTTGTTAAATTGAGGTTTAGTTGTGTACAAGATAACTGCATTACAAGCATTGGAATCTATTACGAATAGTAAATTGACTTGGATGAGCTTAGAGGCTCTCCAAGATGCTTGTGAAGCCAGGGAGTTAGACTTTGTGGATAAGTCTAGTGCTGAGCTGATAGCTGCCCTGATGGACTACCAGACTGATGGTGATACTCTTGAAGGGAGGATGCAACCAATGAGGACTCCTGGGGTTTTTGCTGAATACGTTTCTGGGGATGCCACCATTCCTGCTGCCTCTGTTCCGACCCCCAGCAATTCCTTGCAGCTTGAGTTATTAAGGATGAAATTGGCCTTTGAATACCGCAAGTTGGAAATAGATGCTGAGCTTAAGAAAGAAGGGTGGGCACAACAAGTGGAGCTCAAGAATATGGATCTTGAACTCAAAGATAAGGACCTCGAACTCAAGAACCGGGACACTGAATGTCAGCGAATCCAGTTAGAGCAAGCTCGAGTGTAGACTTCAGCTAAACCAGTTGAGAGTTTCAGGTCCCCAGCAACCAAGTTTATGAAAGATTTATTTGGTGTGTATGCGGAGGGTTCTGATATCCTCCAATGGATTGAAGCATTTGAAATGGCTTGTGCAATTCATGATGTTGATAAGAGAGATTGGGCTAAGTGTTTGTTAAGCAGAGTCCCTCAGACTGGGTATGACTGTATTCTGAAGCTGAGTGTGGAAGAAAGGGGTCAGTGTGAGTGCATGAAGTCTTCTTTAATTGCCAAGTTTGGCAAGGCACCTACCCAGTACTTTAAGAGGTTCAGGGATTTTAAGAAACAAGAGAATGTGTCTTGGATTGACTGGGTGAGTGCTGTGCACATGAACATGATGGGGTGGATTGTTGGCTACAAAGTGAAACCGTTTGTTGAATTGTCCCACCTTTTGTTTTTTGAGAATTTTTCGGACGCCTGTTCACCAGAGCTGCGTCAGTATGTTGCTGACCAGAACATTTTGGACCCCTTTAAGTTGGCTAGGTTGGCTGACAAGTGGGTCTCCCATTGGGTGTCCCCTAACGACTCGAGTGGGAAGGACAAGGAAAAAGAAAAGGGGACCTCTCAGAAAGCTGAGGAGTCCCAGAAGCAATCACAGTCGGGTAAACCAAACCTTCCTCTCCTAAGACCCAAAAACCTAGTGGGGATAAGTATGTTGTGGGTGGGAGTAAGAGTAGTGGTCCACCTGCTGCAAAGCAGGGACCCAGTGGTTCCAGACCATACCCCACACTCCCGGCACTTGTTGGGATTGTGCGGCTCTGGATCACAGAAGGGGTGACCCCAAGTGTAAGGGTAAGGAACTTGGAGTCCAGGCTGTCAGCCTGACCTACCCCTACTCCATACCTGAGGTGGAGGACACTGTCCTCCCCTTTGCTACAGGGATCACCTTTGGTGCTCCCGTAGAGATTTTCTTAGTGTCTCTTGGGGCCTGGGACCAGTACGCGGAAGTACTTGCAACTGTCCCACAGAACACTCGTAGGTTTTTGAGAAGTGTCCTCTTGAATGGCCAGCCTTCTACTGGTTTGAGATACACTGGGGCAAGCATGACAGTGGTGGACAGGACCCTGTGCAAGCCAGAGGTCTATGTAGGTGCTCCTCAGAGAACCACCAGGTTCGCTGGTGGGCCTCCCAAATTATCGCCTGTAGCCTTAGTCAACATTACGATTGGAGACAAGACAGCGAAGCTTCCAGTCCTGGTTGAGGAAAACGTGCCTGCAAACATTTTGTTAGGTAATGATTTGGTCGAGTTGGGGATAATCACGGATGGTCTACCAATGGCTGCTGTGGTGGTCACCCGATCGCAGGTCACACAGGGTCCGGCTGCGTGCCCGGTACCCTTGCCAAAGGGGAAACCCAAGGCGCGAAGGAAACCGAAGAGTAAGAATGCCACCTCTGTGGAGGTGGCCCCTGCTCTTCCTGCTGTTCCGACAGCACCCGTTGGGATCCATGCTCCAGATGGGCTCGGTCCAATGGTAAATCCTGTCTCAACTTCTGCGGGAGAAGAGTCAGAAGACTTTCCTGTGGGAGAGGTACTCAACCTGGAGGACCACCCTGACCTTCAATGCTTGTTAGCTGAAGGGGGACACTCCCGGGTGGACTTCTGTAAGGGACAGAGAGAGTGCCACTCTCTCTCTCTCGGGTCTGAGGATACAGGCCCTGTCCTAGGCACAAGGAGAAGTGCCTAGGACATTCCAGATTTATTGGGAGGGTGAGCTCCTTATTAGTGATCCCACTAAGGCTGAACCTGGTGCCCTCAAGAGGTTGGTGGTACCCCAGGTTCACAGGCCCTTCCTGCTGCAGTTGGTGCATGAGGTGCCCTTAGCTGGTCATTTTGGTACCAAGAAGACTAAGCAGAGGCTCTCTGCCCATTTCTACTGGCCTCGGATGGGAATAGATGTGGAGTCCCACTGCAGGACCTGCCCAACTTGTCAGGAGTCTGGCAAGACTGGGGAAAGTGTCATTGCCCCACTGCAGCCATTGCCAGTGGTTGTCCCACCGTTTGAGATGGTGGGCATCGGCATTGTCGGTCCCCTTGACCCTCCCACTTCAGGTGGACATCGGCTTATCCTGGTCTTGAATGATCATGCCACCAGGTACCCTGAGGCTATACCCCTTCGGACTGTTACTGCCAAAGTGGTTGCCAGGGCTCTCCTGGGCATTTTCACCCATGTTGGTTTCCCTAAGTAGGTTGTCTCTGACAGAGGATCCAACTTCATGTCTAGTTACATGAAAACCATGTGGAAAGAGTGCAGGGTAACCTATACGTTCTCCACCTCTTACCATCCATAGACCAACAGTCTGGTTGAGAGATTTAATAAAACTCTCAAGGGCATGCTAGGTGCTTTGGAAGAGCCCCTAAAGAGAAAATGGGATCTGCATTGGCCATGCCTGCTGTTTGCTTACAGCGAGGTACCACAAGAGGGTGTAGGTTTCAGCCCCTTTGAGTTACTCTTTGGACATCCCATGAGGGGGCCCCTTGCCTTGATCAGAGAAGGTTTGGAAGCCACCCCTCCAGGTCCCGCCAAACAAGTGGGAGACTATGTTTTAGGCCTCAGATGGAGGATGGCACAGATGATGGGTCAGGCGACAGAAAATTTCAAGGCCAGCCAGTAACTGAATAAATACTGGCATGACCTCAAAGCCTCACAAGTGGATTGGACTCCAGGACAGGAAATCCTTGTGATGGAGCCTACCAAGACTAGAGCTTTGGCAGACAAGTGGACTGGATTATCTGGTTGACATGGGAATCCCTGGGGTAGCCCCTCAGGTATTCCATGTTAACAGGCTCAAGTCTTTCCACAGGCGAGCAGAAGTCTCATGTCTCTTGCTGGCTTCAGAGCAAGAAGAGGATGAGAGTGAGCCCCTTCCTGATTTGCATAGCAACCCTCAGGATGGCTCAGTGGAGGGAGTGCATCTCTCTCCCAATCTGATGACAGAGCAGCAGAGGGCCTGCAGGGCTTTTCTCCAACAGTATGCCTCTCTGTTTTCACTGACACCAGGCCTTGCACCGTGGTGTAGGCACGAAACTGACACTGGTGACAGTGTGCCTGTCAAAAGCAGGTGCTACCGTATGTCAGATACCGTTAAGAACCAGATCCAGGCTGAGGTTGCCAAGATGTTGTATCTGGGTGTTATTGAACCCTCAACCAGTCCCTGGTCCAGTCCAGTGGTCCTTGTCCCCAAGGCAAGTTCCCAGGCAGGTACCAAGGATTGGAGGTTCTGTGTGGACTACCGAGGAGTCAATGCCGTCACCAAAACTGACGTGCACCCATTACCCAGGGCTGATGAGCTCGTGGACACCATAGGTACTGCCAAATTTGTGAGCACCTTTGACCTTACCTCAGGCTATTGGCAAATAGCTCTGACGGACCATGCCAAGGAAAAGACGGCATTCTCAACACCTGAGGGACTCTACCAGTTTAGGGTCATGTTTTTTGAGTTAATTAATGCCCCTGCTACCTTCCACAGATTGGTCAATCATGCTCTCAGTGGGCTGGAGGCCTTTTGTGTGGCCTACTTAGAAGACATTGCCGTCCACAGTTCCACCTGGGAAGAGCATTCGACACATCTGGATATGGTGTTGCAGGACTTGAAAAGGGCTAACCTCACTATCAAGGCCACCAAGTGCCAGATAGCTCAGGGGAAAGTCACGTATCTTGGTCATGAGGTAGGAGGGGGTCAAATCCAACCTCTCCCCAGTAAAGTGTAGGATGTACATGACTGGGAGACTCCCACTACTCAAACCCAGGTGAGAGCCTTTTTGGGCCTCACTGGGTATTATTGCAATTTCATGGCAGACTATGGAACCATAGTTGCACCTCTGACAGCTCTGACTTCACCCAAACAACCTAGGAAGGTTAATTGGACTGAAGACTGCCAGAGGGCCTTTGATGGCTTGAAAGAAATTCTGTGTCAGGCACCCGTGTTGTGTGCCCCTTATTACAGCAAGTCCTTTATCGTTCAAACTGACGCCTGCGACACCGGAATTGGAGCTGTCTCAGTTAGATGACAACGAAAGAGAACATCTGATCATATTCATCAGTAGACAATTTAAGGGTAGGAAACTTAGGTGGGCTACTGTTGAAAAGGAATGTTTTAGTATAGTTTGGAGCCTTAGGCGTTTTAGGACCTACCTTACCAGGTCTACCTTCACGGTCCAAACAGATCATAAGCCCCTGAAGTGGCTTATGCAGATGAAGGGTGAAAACCCGAAACTGCTCAGCTGGTCCATTAGCCTGCAAGGGCTAGACTTCACCATAGAGCATAGACCAGGGAAGAGTCACGATAATGCAGATGACTTTTCCAGAAGGTATGTTGACCGTCTGGATGAGGGTGTCTATCCCGTGGGAGATTAGGCACCCTAACCTCAGTCTGGGGGGGCGACTGTTCTGTCGTTTTTTCCATGCAGGAGTTCAGGTGGGACTCTTGGCAGTGCAGCTCTCTCTTTTGGTTTTAGTGAACAGACCTAGGAGATACCCTTATGGCACCCATGGGTGGGGGTACAACCCTGTGCCCCTAGTATTTATTTTGGGCACCTTTGTGTGGCCCACAGAGCAGGGTACAGGCGGGTGGCAGCTCCGTGCTGAATTGACTGGTGCCCTGAGCGTCCTCTATTTTGGGATGCCCAGGCCCTGTCATTGGAATCAGTAGATTCCTGATGGAGACAAGATGGCCCCTGTGGCCTCTTGCCTTCCATCACCTGTTACTTTGATCTTCCCAAAGTCCCAGGAAGCCCTGACTCTGTCCCTTCCCCCTGACTGGCTTTTTGGTGGAAGTTCCATATATGGTAGTGTGGGGAAGTGCCGACCAGACTGGCTGGAGCCTTCCCAACGACCGTATGTTGTGGGTACACCTGGGACCTGGGTGAATGGAGTGTGAGACGAATATGCACTTCTTGTTGTGGATGTCTAGTTTCTAGTGTTTGACACAATGACTGAGACAGCCCTGCCCGAAACTGGAATGAATGCAGTGTGTAGTGTTGAATGGCGTGGTACTTGTCCGAATCCACATTCTGTGTTGTGAGTGTCTGGATGGAGAAAAATGGCCTGAATGCACTGTGCACCTGATTGGCTGACAGATTGCTGAATGCCCTTCGTAGTGATTGGATGCTCGATTGTGACCCAGCAAAATGAATGGGAGATCAACAGTATATCTGGGGACCTCTCACTGCCAGGAATCGTGTTCAGAGCTGAAGTCCAAACTACGAAGAGTAGCTGGAGTGAAACTGATGCTTGACCTTGAAGCCCTGCTGGAAGAGAAGAATTGCTGTTGTTCTCCTTCATCAATCTGAAAGCTGCTGTGTCTCCAAGGACTGACCTAGAGAGGACCTGGTAAGGCGCCCTCTTCCCGAGCTATGAGGGACCATCATGCGCCAGCCGATCTTTGCCAAAGCTCCCTGGTAGACAGACCTTCGACAGGCTGCCAACCCGAGACGGGGACTGCCGCGTAATCCCAAAGAGAAGCACCCGGACTGTTGTCCACCACTGTCGATGACCGCCGTCACTGAACGAGCCACCATGCTCACGTTGCCTAAGAACTTTCGAATGCAAGGACGCGCTCGTCCGCATCACCGCCGCTTTATTCCACTGGAGAAGGCCTGACCGTCAGTGTGCCGAGGAGTAGCCACCGGTGGGTTTCCCGCCACCCAAAGACCACTGAGATGCCGACAACTCGACGCCCTTGCTGGGCCACAGTTCTTCAAACTCTTTGCAGTCCAGAACTGTCAACATCAAGGTGCCCCGCACGCCTCATCCTTGAAGGACGTTTATGCTTCCCCATCGACGAGCACCGCTAGGAAAGAAGCTGCCACTTCACTGTCATAGTTCACCCTGTTTTCCGTCGGACGTTCGACGACCCATGACTCCTGCCTTAAAGGGAGGGCACTCAAGAAGGGCTGTCGATTACCTGGCGAGGAAAGCTACAACGCCAGGTACTTTGGGGCTGCAGAACTATTGGAAAGTCTCTTGTGAACAATATCTGGACTGGGCTTGTGATATATCTTTATTCTACAGGTTTCCCAGGTGGGGGGATCCCCACACAGAACTGTGTCTAGGTATCGGGCCAGTATTCTGCCAATTGTTCCAACCAACTGCTTTCCTCTTACCTCTATTGTTGGTTTGTGTGCCCTTTAACCGTACAGTTGATGCACTTTAAAGAGATCTAATAGTAATTGTGGTACCACGTAGAACTGTATATTTGCCATTATAGATAACCGAGTACAAAGTGAGTTATCGTGATATTGTACATATCCTTGAGTATTAATTATATAAAGACTGTGTTTTAACCGATACATTGTGCGGACATTCCTTTGAGGGTGCTTGGGGACTACATTGTACTTAAGAACCAGCCTGCATCACCTCCTAAGAAGCTAGGCCTTGATTGCTCGACCACGTACCAATAACAGAGAATCTTGGCTGGCATCCTCTGTGCCTCTCCTCTTCCATATAGAGAGCAGAAGTACAGACACCCCCTCCGGGCTTCACAACAGACTCCTGCAGAAGTATGCTGGAGGGGGGATGGGGAGCATGGTAGAATAATCAAGCAAAACAGGCAACACCTGTGTGCAAGAAGGGAGGGGGCACAAGGGAACATCACGGGGTGACCAGAGGGGTGGGGGTGGCCTGTGGGGACAGAGGGAGTAAACACATGCTGGTGCATGCTTACCTGCTGTCTGAGCAGGTGTTCCAGCCCTGAATCCTCCTGGTCCAAACAGGTCCAAACAGAAATTGCTCTTTTCTTCAACTGCCCTTCGCTTTGGACACCCGGGCGAGAGATGCCCTTGATCGAAGAGTTAAGAGCAGGAAGGAAGAGGCAGGCCTAAGTAGGCTGGAAGGGGGCTTATAAGGCCTTAAATTAATTACTTTACCTGGGGGTGCATGAATGTAGTGCTGACATCTTTTGACATGATATTTATCACCCCGACCTCAGAGCCTTGCCTCCACCAGCAGGGGCTGTGGTAGGTATAGGGCTAGGGAAAATGTACCTGTCACTGTGCAACAGTAATGAGAACAGGCAACAATCCCTGCAGTAGGTGACTGCTCTCAGTTGCCAACAAAGGAGAGATTTCCCAACGTCACATATATTTATATTGATAGTTCACTGCTCACACCATCCATTATCCCTTGGTGTGTATTAAAAGACATGAACCTTGTATTACACATCAATACACACTAGTTCAAATAGATGATCCATACTTAATATTCATGTTCAAAGTAATCTAATAACAATCCGTAATGAACACTCAAAAAACGTATCTTACACTCTCATGTAAAAAATACATCTTTTAATTATGAGAAATGTGTAACAAAGAAACAGTACCATTCTTATCAATTATCACTATACTCAACACACTTAAAAATGCAATACATTATTAATGGAGAAGCTGAACCTTTGTAATTTGCCTTTATCTCAGCTCAAGACTAAGACTGATCAACCTTCTCCAAGAAATCAAAGTCACCTTAAAATCCAACTACCTGCCTCACCAGGTCGAGATAAGCAACCTCACAAATCATGCTAGGCAATCTATCACCTGCCTCACCAAATCAGGGTAGGCAATCTAATAGTGGCATTTGTCTTATCCAATACCTCAATACCTTTCTCAATGTGATATTAAATGCAGGGTGGAGAGGCCTCCTTATACCCACTACCTGTAGAAGGTAAGGAGTTGAAGAAGGCTGTAAAAATACAGGATGACTGGGAAAATCCACAATTCAAATAAAAATGAAAATAAAATGAAATAATTGGAAAAATTCAAAAATACACCTATTACTACCCTATGGACATGCATAATAATAGAATTTAAATGCTTCAAAAATAACTAAATATCCATTGGATTTACTGGTACCAGCATATTGCCAATCCAGAATAAGGTGTATGCTCACAGGCTACGAGCTGAAGTGCCTTGGGGGGGGGCTGAAGTACCTTGGGGGGGGGGGGGGCGGGGGAGGGGAGAAACAATATTTCCCCAAGCAGCACAAAAAGCAGCTCAAATGTATTCAAGTTCTGCTCAACATTTTTTCAAAATAGACAGAACCCAGTTTGGGGCTTCAAACATCCAGTAAAAGAATTAGGAGTGGGATGACCCCTACCATCTGGGAAGCCTTGCTGCTCTTCATCTCCTTACAAAAATGTGTGCCTGCCCCCATATTCCTGCCAGTTCCGTCGCTCTGAACAGCATTGACCATCCCTATTTTCAAGTCATCCACGCTTACTGTCCCTGTCCTTTATCGGCCACTAGGAATTTTGCCAACAATTGTATTTTCGTTACAGCACCTTTCTCGTGCAAAGACTAGCCAAGGACACAGCCTTGTCCTTCAATGGCCACTAGGAATATTTCCAACAATTGTATTTTTGCTGACTGGTTCTTTCTCGTGCAAAGCATGGACAAAGACAAGGCCCTGTAATTGTTCCAACAATTTGCCAGCAAACTACAGAATCCCATTTAAAACTACAGGATGAAACTACAGAAGGGCTGCCTTTTGTAGTTCGCAGTGTTTGCTGTTATCTATGTTTTGTGTTTTGCAAGTACATTGTCCTCCTTCCCAGTGAGGGCCTACATAGCAATTCACTGTGATGCAGAGTATGATGTACCCAGCTCAAGGTTATTGGCACAGCAACCCAAAGTATTAGAAAAAACACTACTGTACTTCATTGTAACATGAAAAAGCAAATCTTGCGGCCTCTCTTTTACTGAATGTGAATGTGTTTTCAACGCACTGTACATTTAGCAATAAGGCCTGGTCTGCGTCTCAGGCCACAGGCCATATTAAGCATGGCTCATATGGGCAGACGTATTAAATACATTACATCCTCCAGGAGGCGCAGAACAGGCCGTGAAGGCATTATATGAATCATGGGAATAAGAGTGAAAAGACAAAAAGAGCATGTAAAACATGGCAGAATACTTATTTGCTAAAAATGTATTCACTTAGAATCTTCACTATTTACTATATTTTAAAACTTAAAAATGTCTTGTTGAGATGAGCCAGCTGCAGCAGGTATTGGTCAGCCACTGATGATCGCTGATGATTCAGAACAGTTCTATACAGTTTTCTTCTGTTATTCTGGTAGAGTTTTGGTACATTTACAAGTTCACTGCTACTTGTCAGGATGAAACAAAAGTGATGATCAGGATGAACCCAGCTACAAGGATGTAGAGCATAGGTGGGATCCCCATTCCTAGGAATCCAAAGAAGTCAAAAAAACAGTTCAATGGATTGAAGGAAACAACTGTATTCGTCAGCCAGTATAGAGAGCTCAGGATGCAGCTCCCATTTGTTGGAATGGCACTTTCCAACAGGACATGAATCTTCTTTGGCCTTTCTGGTATTTTCCAGTAGGTCTTTAGCCAAATACAGTGCTCTTTCTTGATGCGCCCACAAATGTCACTGTGGTGCTAGTGCTGCATATTTTGAAATTGTGGAGATATGGCAGGTGCAGGAACTTCAGTGGTGATAGCGTCACATCTGGCCAGTCCAAATGCACTAGCTCTGTCCGCACTGGTGGATGTAGATAAAACTACAACAGTTCACCACGTTTGAGACAGTAAGTAATCAAGCGGTCAATCCCCAGAGGCACACCACAGCATGAAGAATTGAACTACACAATGTAGGTTCCATTAGGTAAGAGAATAGCTTTGCTACTGGAGGTTTCCATTCGATTTGCACTCAGCATGCCCATGGTTACGTTTGAATTCTGCTCACTCAGGCTGATTTTGATGAATGTCCTGGCATTTTATAGGTGGTGTTCCCACACAATTATTCAGAGAATACAGTTGTACTGTAGAGTCCTCACGATTCACACAGGCATGGGTGTAGGGCACCTCATAGAGAGTTTGTATCCATTGCTTCTACACTTGGTGCATGGTGCCCTAGGACTGCAGTTCTTCACACAACAGAGGTGTTTGTGTTGGCACAGGAATATTCAGGATCCCATGAAGTGTCCATGACAATGAGTCATTGCTCCACACCAATATTCTGTAGAATGTTTCTTCTCTCAGAAAAGTATAGATGGACTCTGAATGGCCTGTCTCTGAGCGTGTTTTGATAGATTCAGTTGTCAGCTGCTCTGGCCATGTTTTGATAGGCCAGGCTGGAACACCTGTAGAGAGAGTGTCCAGGGAATCTGTGATCTTCATAAGTTCAATGATTGCATGTTATTCCTCCTGTATATTTTCCATGTCCTCTTGGATGTTATGCTCCATATCCACCACTACATCTCTTCAGCTTGCAGATTTCCTGCTGCAATGCAAAGAAGTCATCTTCGGATGCAAAAATGCTCATTTTGATTGGCCGTCTAGCCTGTCTGATCAGCCATCTAGCCAGTCCTTGTGAAGTCCAAGCTGTGTAAAGCCCCACACTTAAACCTTTGTGTTTTTTGTAATATGCTCATATGTGCATCTCCTTGTTGCTTTGTTAAGCTATTTAGTTGTCCACCAAAAGCCACCCTCCTTGGCTTCCCTCTTGAGTAAGGGTTGGACTGCACTTTATCACAAAATAAGTATGATTGAGAAAATGTCAAATGTGGATATCTACCTGCTACATGTAGCGTGTTTGTTCCATGCACTTGCCAAGAGTCACCCCCCATGACGTATTTAGAGGGACTGTTTCTTGTCATGTATTTTCTGTCATTGTTGCATAAAATGTGTCATTATAGAATACAGAAAGCGTAGATAACATAAACTGTCCATCTATTGGAGGATGGGGTATATATACCCATTTTGTGCTATATGCTCTTCCTTCACTTGAGACTTTGGTATGTAAGGGAAGTGTGTCTTAAACTCTGGTGATGTATTCATAAGAGAAACAGGACAATGCTCCCAGAAGTTTGTGCCTAACCACTGCATAGGTTTCCCCCTATAGAAAAGGAAGTTTCCAAAACATTTCACAAAACATACCTGGTCTGCTATGTCATCTAGCTTTTCTAGATCATCTTGAGGATCTAACAATGCTCCTTAAGCACAAGCTCCTATTTTGGATCTCAACATGTTCTAATAGGTGTCTTTGATGTGTATCATAGGGGTCACTAGCCTAGATGTATCTGTCACCAATAGTTTATTTACCTAGAGTTGCATATTGGGCCCATGGTAGGGTACTACTGGCTTATTCAGAAGGGTCCTAACTCTAGTGCGTATATGCTAATTTGTTTAGGGACTCCTCCCTCATCAGCCTGCACCTCCCTCTTTTTTATTGGGTTTGGAGTGTGTGCTGTTTCTAAGGTTGAAATAGTCAACTGTTGGCTGATCATTGGGATCTCCACTGGGATAAAAAAATGTCCTAAAGTAAAAAAGACAAAATAGGTGAGAAGGCTTAGACACAGCACAAATGTAAAACAGTATCACTGTTCCAACAAAAAGGTTTGCGTGCACTTTAGATGGCTAAAAATCTTCATCTTCATGATGGACCTTGCGCTTGGCTTTTTTTCTAGCCTTGTTTCTGGCTTCTCAGTTCCCAGAAAAACAAACATGTTTTCTTGTGACGTGGAGGCCCCTAAGGTTATTGTTAACTTCACATTTGCTTGTCAGGTTGTTCAAAATATAGATTCTTCTCCCTCAGGAGCATTGGCCAAACCATCTAGAGCTGGCTTACGGTAGTAGACATACACTTTTTTAGTACCCTTCTCAGGAGGCAGGGCTGGTAATTCTGCTGTTCTTAAGCCTATAAGATTCAGTACCTTTACATGCGGTCGGTAGCATGGTCCAAGTGCCTCTTTGTCATAATTCTTCATGAATCTTCTCTGGGACTTAGTCCCCAGGTTTCAGCGTCAGTCTGTCTGTGACTTCTCTTTGTTTTGATGCTGTGGTGCCTCTTCATCATTGATGGAGTCTCTTAGGGGATTTATGAGGAGCAGCTGGTCTGGCCTGTTGAGTGAACTTACAAGAATTGTGTAAATCAGGCATGTACATTGGAGCGCCAAACAGCAACTCAATAAGGTGTTTTAACCTTCACATTGAGAAAGGCAAGGTAGATTCTTTATACTACACTGCACGATAGGAACGCAACTCACCCAAATGAGACCGGAAGAAAGGATGCATTTAGTTAAGGCTTGTCTTTCTATTCACATTTGCTTTGCCTATGACACTGTTAGCTTGTGTGCAAACGGGGTTTAGGGACTTGAGAGTATAGCCCCAGCTTTACAGGACATCTCTTATGGCTTTGTCTGTAAAGTCTGGCCCACTATCAGCTAGGAGCGAATTCAGTGATGTCATAGTTATTCAGGACACCACACCCTTTATGACCTCTTTACAATCATCCTTCTTCTGAAGTAATGGTCAAGTGAACCTGGTTCACTGGTGCACCACGACTACCAAGTATTCGTACTTGTCGACAGGTGTCAGTGGACCTATGTGATCCATATAGATACATTCAAAAGGCACTGTTGCCCTTGTTAGTGTGCTTACTGGTGGAGTACAGGAATTATCCATTGTTATCTGTAAACCAATGGGGCAACTTGCTATGTACTGCCATACATTTTTGTACTTAGCCCTAACCACCTTTTCTACAAGAGTCTTGTAGTAGCTGAAAACCAATGTGGGTTAAGGCTACACTTGCATGTACTGTGTAAAATAATGTTAACCTTTTCTGCTTGCTTGGTAGTACCCTGTCTACAGGGCCTCTTTTTGACTTGGGTATAGTGACTACCAGTGAATTCTCCTTTACCTTATAGTTATAAATTTTGGGGAACCCTTGAGGTTTAGCAATGTATGCATATAGTCATGCTTTTATGTCCTCATCTATGTATGTGGCTGAGCGTGTTAATACTGCTACCACTTTGTATAGTCTGTTTTCTTGCAGACTGATCAGCAAGCGGATTGCCTGCTCTGTGCACAGAATCAGTACTGTGTGCTTCGGTGTGCATAACCCAGATGAGAGATCTAGCCTTCTTGATGTCCCATATTATTTGCCAAATGTGTTTTGACAAGATTGGCTTGCCTTTAGAATCTCTGAATGAGTTGGCTTGCCACCATTAAAGGCTAAAGTTATAACCTTGTATTAGTCTGAATCAGACACAATTAGAGTGGGCTTATGTGGATCAATTTGTTTTAGTGCAAGGAGGCAGCCTTGTAATTCACCAGCCAGAGCTGATGTATCTCCTAACTTCTTTGTGTAGCCTGGTGTTCAATCTCATTGTTATGATTGAATCACCCTTTTACAGCAGCATAGGTATCGGAATACCTTGAACATATCCCAATTGCTGGAACAACATTCTCATCCTAGCATAGTACATTTGCAGACATCCAAAGCGGGATGTCTGGTACTGCTGATTCTGCTTCTGGTTGTAAGGACCATTCCATATCATGCATTTGTAGCTATTCTGGTTTATAGTATCGCCTTACGTCTGGTGCTGTCTGCTTTGCTTTGTACTATCATTTGTACAGGAACCAAAATCTGTTTTTCTGGAGCAAGTTGTAGCTCAGAATTTGTATAGACATGTGAATGGTATGCTATGGGATTTCTCTCTCCATGATTACATACTACATTTGTAAGAGTTATTGGAACAGGACATAGCATAATTTCTAAGTCCTTGGGCCTCATTACAACCCTGCCGGTCTGGTAACAATGGTGCTGGTAGGCTTACTGGAACCATTGTTACCGGACCGGCATAGTACAAGTTTACGGGCCGGATGCCCTCCTGCCCGCCAAGTCTGACCTGGAGGGCGGAAAGGAGCCCGCTTGCAGACTTTCACGGTAGCACCGGCACCGTTATTAATGGTGCCAGTGCTTCCGTCATCCCCATTCCCATTGCGTCCTATGGGACTCAATGGGAATGGGAAGTTACTTTTTCTGGCGCTTGGCTTCAGGGACTGCTGGGGCAGTAATGTCCCGGTGATTCCCCATTGCCAGGTGCCAGAAATAAACACAACTCTGGGGGCAGCGGTGCCATTTTTACTGGCCCAGCTACTGCCGGGGGCCGTAATGAGGCTCTTTGTCTGTGTTCCTGTCCTGATAAACACTATGACTCATCTGTTGGTAGATATGGTGCAGGATGTGCGTGTGCTCTCCTTCCCAGTCTGTTGGACAGAGTTTGGGCTTCAACAAGTCATATAGTGGTTTCACAAATGCTGCATAGTCTGCCACATATAATTGCCCAAATTTTAAAAAAGGAGTTGTATGGCCTGCAATTGCTTAGGTGTATGTGGCCTTTACAAGTGTATACATTTCTCTAGGAATTGTGGCAAAAGTCCCCTTCCCTCATCAGATATTGAAAACCCCAGAAGAATGATTTCTATATGGGCTAACTTAGACTTCTTGATATTGAATATGCAGCCTTAAGCTACAAGTGTCCTAATGATCAAGTCCACTTTCTCTAAATGTCCATATACGTTTTCATCTTTACTGTATTTGTCATCTACATGTGCCTGGCATGCCTGTATGCCTTCTAAGAGGGGTTGTATTCTACTAGAGAATAGCCCAGGACTGTTTGTACCCTGTTGGGAGTATAGTAAAACAAAACCGTTTTCCCTTAGAGGTTATAGCTGGGTATGTATAGCTATCTGAATCCAATGATTGTGTAGATTGTGTATCAAATCCATCCCGAGTTCAAATACAGTCTTATGTGTGTATCTATTTGTTACCCAGAAGGCCTAAAACATGCATGTTTTGTACAGCCTCTGTGTTTGTATTAGCATGTAAGATTCTATAATCTATTATCAATCAATATGAACCATCTGGTGTGGATAACAGAATTAATACTGTATTGCAGGGACTTGATTGTTGTATCAGAACTCCTTGTTCCAATAAATAATTCATAATTACTTTCAAATGTGGTATAACCTGTGCTATATTGCATACACCAATAAATCATGCAACTGAGATTTTAGAATAGTGGCTCTGCTAGCCTGGAATGCCCTAATGCCGGCACTGAGTACCATAGCCTCCACTAAGGGTTTTAAGAAGAAACTGAAGACTGCTCTCTTTTTCTAGTCCTAGCCAATAAGATGTTCTACTGATCCCATAGGGCAACCCTCTCTTCCAAGCCTTTTTATGTCATGTTTGTTCTCTGTATGTGAGTCAGCGCCTGCATGCCTCAGGTACCAGGAGTGCTTTACAAATATACAAACATAAGCATAAACATATTGTGTCTGAGGCTTTGGTGCTGGTGTTGCAAACACTTGGCATTGTATGTGAAGGGTAATCATGTCATGTCCTACATGAGACTTGTGTCACTGTGCTGTACCTAAAACAGCCCATGAGGCTGCATAGGAGCTCACTACGGTTTTTACAACTTCCTCTAAAAAAACCTCTTCCGCCTATGGGCTTTCTCTAACATATAGCCTGGGTCAATTAAATTCCGATGAAATGCCTTCTTGGATGGTATGCAAATCAGACCAAATTAGTTCCTCCATTTCCTTTGGATGTTCCCTGTCAAGGTGAATTGTTACTATATACACATTATTGTCATCAACCACTTCTCCTGTGGGAGTAGTGACCTCTACATTTTGATTAGTAGGAATGTGTTTTAAAACCTTCTTGTATCTCTCTTTGAATTTGGAGACCTGTGTGCCAGAATCCAATTGTACCACTAACCAATCCCTTGAATCTTTAGTCTCTGGTATTATCTTGTGAGTCTGTTTTAGAATTTCTACCATTGGTGCTGTTGTCCACTCTCAAAACTGCAGTCTGTGTCCTTTCTCCTTTCTCTTGACAGGTTTCTGCTCTCCCTTGGGTGCTGAGCCCTGAAGGATGGTCTTCATGTTGGTATCTTTGTGACTGCCCAAGCTATGCCCTGTAATCTAACTGATAGGCACATTTTTTACCACTTCTGCCTTTAAAGGGTGGTCTGTCCCAACCAGCTTTCCGTCTGGGACTGTTGATGTCACTTTCTACAGTTAGGGTTCTGCTACAAAAGGTCTCCCTCTCTTCTTTGGCAGTGGGCATACTGAAAGCCCTTGTCCTTCCTTTTCTACCTTTAGCTGAGAAGGTATGATCGCTTGGTTCTTGTTTCGTACCTTTATTTTTTATAGGTGTTGCTGTTCTAGATTGTCCTTCTCACCTAATTCCTTCCTTTGCCTTTCCCTGGGGGTTTTACCCAGGTGATATCTGCATAAGAACCTTTGAGTAGCTTTGACCAAACCGGAGTTTCCATTCTTGGTCGCTTGCCAATGTTGCTAGAGTCCGACGACTTCTAGTCTTACTGGCATTACCTCTTATAAGAGGCATAAGTACTCCTTTTACCATGAAATAATTGCCCCCAGCTATGGCCAGTCCTAAACTCATTAAAGCTTCTGCCACCTGAGAGATCTTTCAGAATAGAAGGTGCTGTAACTGAAGGAGCCCCATTTAAAGGAAGGTGCATCCAACTATACACTGAAACCCAACTATCACAGTGTTCCATGGACGGATTACAACCTGTTGGCATTATGACTGCTAATACCCTCAGCCAAGGGTTTACCTGAGGGTAAGCTGCCTCTAGCTGGTTCAGTTCACTGGAATACCATCTTTCTGCTTTTGGGGGCCAGTGCCCATTAAGGCTTTAACGGTCTGGAATGGAAGTGTTTGTGTGAAACCTAAGGATGTGTTCTAAGGTTAACCCTTCTATTGCAAAATGAAGGGCCACGGCTAGCCCTTGTGGTGGGGTATGTTAAGCCCACTTGAAACTAGTTCTGGTGGTCAATCTTCTGTAAGACTACTTCAAGACACCCATAGGGTGTGTACTGTAATGTCTCCTGGCTAGGAACCAAGTGTCTTCATGTATGTGAACAGGGTTTCCACTGACAATCCTTCAGCCACTGCCACTGTGAAGTTGGTTTTGACTTTCCTAACACCTCTTTCCTTTAACTACCTGATTACTGCACGGCAGCAGTTTACAGGTATAGGAACATCATCATGTGGGTTAGCCTTCTAATAACTTTTAGCTAGATATCTGTCAAGAGTATTTGTTTTACACCCTGTTCTTCACTAGAGTATTTTGCAATACCTTCCAGATTGATATCTGTATAGAGCACTAGCTTTAAAAGACACTCAGCTCTACACTAGAGTGCGTTAAGACTGCTCTTCACTAAAATACTTTATTCTCTCTATCTCTTGGGCTGTTGCAACCCCTGTGGCTTTTCTTCAGTAGCCAGGTGGGGAGAATATTGTCAGGTTGTAGGAAAGATGAGCAATGTCCCATCTGGGGTGCCACTGTGACATGATTCTTATCACTCCAACCTCCAGGGGCTGTCGTTGGTGTGGGGCTAGGGAAACGCATGTAAGTGTCACTATGCAACAGTAATGAGAGCAGTCAGCAACCCCTGCAGTAGGTGGCTGCTCTCAACAGCCCACACAGGAGAGGTTCACTAATGTCACATATATTTATATTGCTAGTTCACTGCTCATATCATCCATTAACCCTTGGTGTGTATTAAAAGACACATACCTTGTATAACACATCGATACACAGTAGTTCAAATAGAGGCCCCACACTTAAAATTCATGTTCAAAGTCATCAGAGTCGGTGCTGGGTCTTAGAGTATGTGGAGTGTGGGATACTTTGCTGGCTACACTTGACTCTAATTCCAGGATTGAGAGTCCTTCTACATCTTCAACTGAAGAAGGAGGAGCATTTGACTCATAGCGCCTGACTCTACGTGGAGCATCACAGAGTTGGTGCTGAGTCTTAGTGAGTGTGGAGTGCGTGATACTTTGCTGGCTACACTTGAACCTAATTCCAGGATTGAGACTCTTTCTACATCTTCAACTAAAGAAGGAGAAGTATTTGACTCATAGCACCTGACTCTACGTGAAGCGTCACAGAGTTGGTGCTGAGTCTTAGTGAATGTGGAGTGCGGGATACTTTGCTGGCTACACTTGAAGCTAATTCCAGGATTGAGAGTCATTCTACATCTTCAACTAAAGAAGGAGGAGCATTTGACTAATAACACTGACTCTACGTGGAGCGTCGCTGGGAGGCGAGCTGGGGCACATCTTTGTGCACAGATAATTCACAGTGAGAAATTAGCATGGTCGCGTCAACCGACTAGACACCGGGCCAAAACATGCACTAACCCTGTAGCAGCTAAGCATAGCATCTGCTCCCCCTTAACTAATCATCCCCTTTCACTGTGTCAGATGCTGCGTTTAGCGACAAAACTGTCCACAAACACAGATGAGAGCAACACTGCTCTGGTTACAACAGAGAAGGAAACAAATGTACATGAGCAAGACGGCAACCTACAAAAAGCTGCTGTAAAAGAACAGCTGACAAGACACAAAGCTGAAATAAGAATGTCAGAATCAACTTGCATCATTATGCAAACTGGAAGTGGCCAAAATCCTGCAAATAGAAATGACGAGAGTCAGACACCACCAAAATAAAAACTGTACTACTGAATTGCAAAATACTCCATTCAGAGTATCATAACAACAAGAGCTCACAGAAAAGAAATAGCCAATGCGAACTGCCAGTGCAGATAATCTTCAATGAAAAAAGAGGTTTAACATATAATTCGGAAGCCACGAATGACGAATAACATGAAGGAACTACTATCCAGGATAATAACAATGCGAGGACAAAGCAAACTGAATCTATCCTTATCGATCCTTTCTCCAATGCTTTCCGCATCAAATCTTTCTTCTTCTAGAGCTACTCTAGATACTGCTGGCGTTACTTCCTTTATCGGAAGAATCTCTTCCACTCTGTCCCATCGTATTTCTCGGCTCGGCCTCATTTGTTCTTAACTAATGAGACTGGCATCAAAACCTTGCTGTCTCCTTTTTCGTTCTATTTCTTCATCTACTTTCCTTTTGCTTTCTCGTATCCGTTCTAATTCTTTCTTCCTCTTGCCTTTGTTCTTCTCCTCTCTTTAATCCTCCCCTCCATTCCTCCTCCTCTCTTCATCTCTGTAATCTTTTGTCCCTTAGGCTTTGTGCTTCTTCCTCCTCTCTTTTTCCCTCCTTTCTGTCCCTTTTTTCTATCACTCCTTGTCTATTGTCATACGCTCTTTGTTCTTCTGCCCATTCTTCAATTTTCTCATGCTCCTCCTGATATATCTGCTGTCGTCGCTCCCTGCTTTTCCTTTTTTGCTCATCCTCTTTTAATCTTTTCTCTTGTGCCGTATGCTTCTTTTCTTGTTTGTCCTTATCTTCTCTTTGTCTAACTTGAACGATACTTTTTCCATCTATCTTGAGTAACATCTGTCCTTCCATACATTCGTTTTGCATGAGCGCTACCTTATCACCCTTATCTTTTTCTCCTTTCCATTTCTTAATCTCCCTGTCTATTTCTGTTGACAAATTCGACCACTCACCTTTTTCTTCCCTGTCTTGTATGAACTTATAAATCCCTTCCTTTCTTTTATTCTCTTCCGGACTATCGTTGCTACTATAAGCGGGGGTGTTCATATATCGGATTAATGTACCCCGTCGCTGCTCTTAATTCCTTGAAAGGATGCACTCCTATCTCTTCCGTAGCAACACTCTTTGCATCAGGCAAGGTAACCGGAGATGAAGGCTCAACGCCTTCCCCCTTATGCTGAATAAGCATCCACTCCACAGGTGGCGGGTCTTCTCTGTCCTCTTGATGCATCTTCCAGAGCTCTAAAATCGCTAATCTTTTCTTTAATTTCTTCCCTGTGTATGCAGTGTGCAAATATGTTGTTGTCATGCGTTGCAATACTGCTCTCGACAATGATCCCCCTTGTGGCCTCGGCATGAACATTTTATCTGCTGTGCCCTTTACCCATTCTGCACTTTGCTGTTTGAGCTTGGGCATATGTTTTGGAAGTGTCTTGCAAAGTCCATGAGAGGGGTGCATGAGAGGAGTATCCCCCATAATAACAAGTCTCAATTGACTGTCAATATTTACCAAACTGTTAAATAAACATTTTACATTGGCTTAAATCACCACTTTTGAACATTTTTAAAACAACAAATATGAGCAAGGCTCATCAATCTCTGCTCAATCCTCTTGTTTCAATGGCCTATCTATTCTTTTGATTGGCACCAATCATTCTTGCTACACTAGCTTTAATCACTGCTATCTTCTCAACTCTTCACAATTTCTTTCGCTCCTCGATACTTGATTCAACAAACAACATTTAGACTAGTGAGACATTTACACATTGTAAAAACCCTGTGATCACTACTTCCCCTGCCTTTCCTTTTTTCCCCTGTACAGGGATTAAGACATCACCTTACGCAGTCCTGACTGTGCGTTTTATATTTCACACTACACCCACTGTAGTTTGAAATGTCTTCTTCTAATTCTCTTGAATTAGGACTTTTAGGCATCCTCTTTTATCGCTACAATTATTTCCCGTTACTCAAAATGATCAAAATCCTGTCCCTTCATTTTGCCATTCCCCTCAGTCTACTCGCCATTTGTTAATCGGCTCAAGGCCTTCGGTATCGACTCCTCTTCCTACCTGACTACTTCACCTCCCGTCCGCAGAGCACCATTGGAAACCGGGCAGGGATTTCGGGGGACTTGCAAACAGCATCCGTTCTTCTTGCAAGTTTATTTCTATCGGCTACTCTCCACAGGAAACACTGCGATCTTCCAGCTAATGGCAGAGGATGCCGATCGTCTGAAAATCTGGAGCTGAACTAGTTTGGATCTTTGAACTATTCACACTACTACCACGTGAGCTTAGGGCCCTTTAGGAACGTGCATGCAATGGATGGGATCACACAGAATAATTCCAAGTCCAAATAACCAAACCAACTCAGGAAGATGGCAAAGTACTGTTTTATTAACAATTATTTAAAACAGGGAGTTTACAACGAACATCAACGGACGGACGCTCAGACTTCTCTGAGCGATCTTTTCACAAAACAGAGGTTTTATGTTAAAAATACATCAGAGGTAACCTCTTACGGCATGGCAAATAATGAAAAAACTACTAAGGGTCGGATTGGCTTAAGGGGAACATCTAAGTATATTATGGTTAGGAACTAGGATTGTGATTGGCTGTCCACTGTGAGGTGAACAATATATGCCTACCTCTAAAACATGTAATGTTCAGAAACATTAGATTCACGGTTTCTCATTGGTTTTCAAACTTTAAGGTCCTTCGTTATATGGACCACTACAATTGGTTGGCATGCTTGTGAAGTGTCTGCAACATTCAGTTCACTTAGCACCACATAAGCCAAGGAGATGGGGCATGACTCTACCTCCCCACTCAATTAGCCCTGCATCTTTCATCACCCATGCCGTCTGCCGTGAAGATTGTCTTTGAACTTAACCTTGCAAAGTATCCTTGCTTTAGAATACATGGGATTTAGAGCTCTCACTATCGTGTTCTGGGACTCCAAGTCCGAACTCTATTTTCATCCTTAGCTCATGTGACAAGAGTCCACGATTTGGTCCATTTTGCAGGTTTTAAATGCCTTAAATGAATTAAATGTGGCACTCCTGATGTTCTTTCATTGTACCTTAACAAGGGATGATTCATCCTTCGCACGTTTGCTCCTTTCCAGAATAGATAGCTGACCTTGGCTGCTTCAGTCTTGAAATCAGGCCAGACAACCTCGCCATGTAGCTCCACGATTCAGCTTAATCTTGCTGCAACACAATTTTACCTTCCCTCTTCATGAGTCTTGGCTTACTAAATTCAGGATACCGATGTCCAGCTTCTATACAATAGTGGCTTTGCCTGCATTATATTCCCTACGTATAGCCAGCTTGTATGATGAGTTAGTCTACTTGCGTTTCAGCACCTGTACAATTGTTGAATGGTTGATTCTCTGCAGTACTTCATGCACGTGTAATCTTCCTTTTCATATTTAAAAGTTCACTTGATTCTGTACTTTGTGATTCGTTTCTGTAGGAACCATACATCCTCTTCAGCCAGTATCCCGGGACATCATATATTTCTTGTGACATCACTAGCTTCTTTCTTTTGCTCTTTTTCATATTCCTTCATGGAGCTCCTCCCTTAGGTTCTCATCGCTTCGGGGATACATTTGGTACGGTTGTCTCAATGGGTATCGTCTTTCGAACACACGTTGCAGTATTGGCACAACTTCTGGTGACAAAAACAGCACAATCTCAGGTCTCCAACATATGGGAGGTAGGGGGCAGGGTTTCCTGCAGAGGCATGCAGCTGCTCCTCTACAGTGGGGTCATCTCTAAATTCATGGAAATGATTTGTGTCAAAGTCTTGTCCATTTTCTGTATGCTTCTTTATTGTATTGCTCTATATCCATGATCACAACACCATCCTTGTCTGCTGGATTGATGATTATGATCTTGTTTCTCTGGAGGGCTTGTATGGATCTTTTCTCTTGGTTTGTGAGATTCTGGTAGTTTTCCAATACTTGCTAAACATGACTGATGTTACACATTCTCTCAGGTAATGTAAGTTTATCGTTTTGGCTTGCGCCCATAGTAGTGAGGCCAGTTTGAGCATTTTCTGGTAGCAATTAATCTGCTATTTTATTTTTTATTATTTTTGTATTTGCAAAGTGCCTAGCAGCCCGGGGGCATCGAGGCGCTGTTTCAAGAAGGTGTCTTAGTTACAGGGCCTGGGAGGCAATGCAGGGGTTACAAGTGTCATGTGCCTTACAAGGTGGCAGGACGATCATGGACATAAAAAAGAATACATGTAGTAATGTACAGTGTAGGGATCTTACACAAACAGCATAGTTTTGATTGCTTTTTATAAAGACCGCGTGGGACTCAATGCATCTGATAGTTGGAGGTAACAGGTTCCAGTTGGTAGCTGCTATAACTGGGAAGCTTGAGCCGCCTGCTCGGATCTTAAGGCTTTTGGGAATGGCTAGACGGTTGGTGTGGCTAGATCTGGTGGGTCTGTTTGAGGGGGGCGCAGAGAATCTTTGCGAGATGTAGTCATGGCGACATTTGTGTGTAAGTGCCAGGGTCTTAAAGAGGATACGTTCTTTGACGGGTAGCCAATGGACAGATTTCCTGGTGGCCGAGATGTAGTCTCTTCTTGAGACCCCAGTGGCTGCTCTAAGGGCATTGTTTTGCACCGTTCGAAGTTTCCTGATGTTCTTTGCTGATGTGCCTAGTAGGAGCGCATTGCAATAGTCTAGGCAAGATCCTATGATTGCTCTATCGATGGTGAGGGAGTTTTGTTGCATTAGGAATGGCCTGGCGGCCATGATAAGTTTCGGGTAGTAGACTGCTGCTGATGATATTGCATTCACCTGTCTGGCCATGGTAAGATTTGAGTCCAGATATACTCCCAGGGTTTTGACTGACTGGGATACAGGGATGCAAGTGTTGTCGATGAGAAAAGAGTCATATTGTGATCCCATTTTTCTGATTGTGTCCGTAGATCTGATGATTAGGAGTTCTGTCTTTTCACTGTTAAGACAGAGCCAATTTTCAGCCATCCAAGTCTGGATGGTGGCGTAGATGAAGTTGAGGGTTTTTTGGTCAGCCTAGTAATTGCCCGTAAGGGGGATGAGGACCTGCGTATCATCAGCATAACTACTGTATCTGATGTCCAAAGAGTTGTGAAAAGATTGTACAAGGTGGGCGAAATGCAAGATCCTTGCAGGACACCACATTTAATTAGGTGAGGTAGGACACAGGCTTGGTCGGAAAAGACCTTCATTGCTCTACCACTGAGGAAGGAGAAGATCCACGCAGTGGCATAAGGTGAGAAGTTGCCAGCCGTTGAGGGCTGGTGGCATAGAGTGTCGTGGTCGACCAGGTCGAAGGCCGCGGATAGGTCAAGGAGTAGTAGGAGGGCAGGTTTGCCCACGTCCCTAAGGTCATCTATTTGGTTCTTGAGATCCAGTAATGCAGTCTCTGTACCATGGTTGGGTGACAGCCAGACTATCGAAGACCAAGCAGGTGATGAGTTTCTAAGTATTTCTGGACTTGGAGGTATGCCGCTTAGTCCAAGATCTTCAGTAGGAAGGGTACCGTAGTGATGGGCCTATAGTTTTCAGCAGTGGGCGTACCCAGGCTTCTTTGAGGCAGGAGAGCACTTGGTTAGATTTGAAGGAAGCATTGATGAAGGGGGTGAAGAACGATGCCAATGCAGAGGCGCTGTCCTTGATGAGCTGGGCCGGGCATGAGTCACCCTTACAATTGGAGGGCTTGATTGAGTTGAGAATTTCAGCTTGGGCGTTCTGGTGTAGGTCCGATAGTTGTAGTATTAATGTTTTTTGGTGGCTGATGATTTTTTCTTGTAGGGTGTTCAGTTTATTGAGCATGGCTTCTTGATTTTCGTTACACCATTCTTTGTCTTTGTTCAAGGAGTTTGTTGGGGGTGGACGTTTCCAGTTCTCTGAAGATTGCAAGGATTTCCCTGGATACAGATTTGGCATTGGATATCCTGGAATTCAAGGAGTTGGCTTTGGCTGAGATGATTGTGGATTTGTGTGACAAACTCACTGAACCTGTACAAGCAGCCCCCCCAAAAAAACTCAGTCGCTGAACAGGAGCACATTGACATCGGATTAAAAATCACAAATCAGCTATTATTAAACAGAGTGGATCAACCTGTAGCCAGTCATTTTAATCATTCAGGTCACTCCTTGTCAGACACAAGGAGTTTCCTTTGGAGCAATCTGTTGGATTCTAGAGAGAACTTCAGGATCTACCATTTAAACTCATTGTATCCAGATGTACTAATTAACAGTGACAGCAGCAGATGATCTAAACTACCTGGAATGTTCTCAAATCTGCATGTGTTATATACTGAAAATGGAATATTGGGTGATTGTGCTCTTTGTAGAATGCTGCAGTGTGAGTTGAGTGAACTGAGCAGTAACTGGGAGAGACACCTTGCAGTACCTGAGCAAGGGAAGCAAGCATGTTGTAGGGTAAATAAATGTTTTGTTCAACAATGGAATTATGTATTTGAGCCAGTACCCTCTGCCTATTTCTCTGTGTATATATTTCCAATCAAAGAGTCACCTCACAATTAGCAGCAACAGTGGGCAGGCCCAAGGAGGTAACTTAAACGCTAAAATGCTTAAAGAATTTCTTCGGGTAAATGGAGTGAATCCAAATGACTCACATCATTGTGATATGATTTTATTTTCCAAAGCTGCAACAATTAACCAATGTTTCACTGAATTCACAGCTCAGTCATGGTTCGTACAATCCTGTAAACATAGAAGAAAGATGTCATTAAATACATTCATTCGTAATAATACTATGAACATAGAAATGGGTAAAAATTCAACACTCTTTTAAAAATAAAATGTTTTAATTTTTTCAACATTTTGCAATTTTTATGTTTTTTTTCAAAATACACAATTTACAAAAATAAGTTAGATTAGAAAAGATCAAAAGTGACCTGAGCAAAGTGCGTATAAATGTGCAAATACACTCTAAAATGCTTTGCTAATTTAGTTTACTCTAGAATTCAAAATTTGCCTACAGTAACAAACCATATCTAATCAGGCAAAATTCATTCTAATGTAAATGTGTCGCTTTGCCTTGAATCTTACATATTGGGTAGGTAGATATAATGTAATTCAGACATTTCCAGTGAGAAGACCTCCTTCTGTTTCTTGAATGAATCGGTTGTTTATATTAATTATAATTCAGTAGATATGGCGTGTTAAGGAAGCGCTGAAGTGTGCTGAAGAAGATTTGTAAAGTGCAAGAGCTTGTGCATTGAATATTGTAATTTAGAATAAAACATGATCAATCTGTGCCAATTCGGTAAAATAGCTTAAATTGAACTTCTTATCTGTTGTTTCTTTAAATCACAGGATATGCTCTAGTGGCTTCTGACTACAACCATAAATAGTTAATTGGAGATTTCATGAAGTATTAATGGATTTTGGAACCAAACACAAGGAAATTCATCTGAGAATTATAGCTAGGAAAAATGTAAAGAGAAAATGTTTTGTTAACACGGCAAAATATGTTTTTACATAGTATAGCTGCACATGCATTTTTGCATTAATTTTTTATGTCCGACTTTGTGCTTGGTGTTTAGAAAATCGAACATTAAGCCTCTGGTCGCCAACAGATAGCACAGAAATCAGGCAGAGTTGCTTCTGAACATGTCATTCTTAGTGTTTACATTGCACATACAAGCAAAACAAATTCAAAGAAAAGCAGAATACACTTCAGTGATATTAGACCTGTGTGACTGTTGTATTGTATTTCAATCTCGTTTCTAATTTTCTGAGGGTCGATTCCCTATCGCCTCTTTGTGGGTTCATTGTAAACGATATGTAATCCTGACCATTTTAGCACATCCCTATTGCGTGTGGCAACTGGGTCATTTGTATCTGCTTTCTTTATTGCTTATATGTTCCAAGATCCAAACCCTTACTCTTCTGATAGTGCTCCCAATATATAATTTGGATCAAGGACACATAAGACTGTATACTACATGGTCCAAATTACAATTATCTGCCACTATTTAAAATCATCTAGAGATAACTGTGTATTATTATTCTCATTATTATTAGCCAAATGTTATGAATATTCAACTGAACAAACATTTTCATTTTATTTTAGGCAAGTGAGAAAATGAAGGGCCGAGTCTGCAGTGCATACATATTCATAAGTGCTTACATTGCATAATTTCATATTCATTAGAGTATAACGATTCATGAGTGCAAAAGGGATGTGACCAAGCAGTTTGGTTGGACTGCCTGCCTCTTTTGGGGTGGTACTAAGTCTGATTTACATATGGTCTTTCCCCTTATGTAATGGCTTGCCAGGTGAAGACCTGTGGTCTGGAGGGTTGCCCAGAGCAATGCCAGAGGTTAAGATCAATTCTAAACCTTCCAGCCATCACCTCAGTTGTTTTGCTGTAGTCACCCTGAGTGGGACGAGTATACCCAGACGTGTGGGTCCCATGCCTGCTGGGCCTAGAGACGCAAGCTACTGCTCACTGATGAGGCTCAGTAAGGCTGAAACATGTCTGGGGATGATTGTGGTCTTGTGCAGAGGTTTTAGTGCAAATTCATGAAGGGCATCTGAAAATGTTCAGCACTGATGTGCACATTTAAATGTCCATTATTACCTACTTTGCACAGGTGAATCAATCGGGGTGTTTCTGCAAACTGTAAAGTGGGATGCACTTTATAATGTGCTGAAAAGAGAAGCATTCTCCTTCATCTGTTTGGACAATGTGCTGGTGATGGGTAATGCCTGAGAGGGTCACGTCCAACACTTGCTTGCATTTTTTTAGTGGGCCAGTCCTGTATGAACTATTGCAGCCCCTTTTTACATTTGTATCACTAAAACAGTCATGGAAATGCCTTTTTTATTTTTTCGACAATTCACCATGACACTCCCTTCAGAAGCACATCGCTGTGAAATGCTCTCCCAGCACCCTTGTGGGTGCCTGGAGCCAGTCATTGCTGGCCAGAACAGCACAGGCCTGATTACAGAAATGTAGCACGTGCACATTTGTACGTTATTACCGCTAGGGAAAAGTTTGCCCTCGGACAAAAAGGCACCCTTTCAATACATTTTTGTACCAGTGTAAAGTTTGCCACAGTGCTAATATGGAATGGTTTTTGCACTTGGGCAAACTTTGCCCTCGTGCAAGAATTGTATTTATTTATTTATTTGCATTTGTTAAGTGCACTTGCAGCCAAAAGGCATCGAGGCGCTGTTACAGAATGTGAGAATAACTTGTGGTTAGCATTGGAAGTATATGCAATAGGCCAATGTTTGCTCTAGTGCTGATGCCATGTAAAATGTCATTTGTCATCGTGCAAAGGTTTTCTAATATGGACCAAATTGTACTTGTGTGCAGCCCCTAATACATGAGCACTTTGTGAATAAGGCATCCTACACATTTCTTTAAATCACACCACTTTACAAATAAAAAAATCATCCTCTCTGCTTTTTTAAAAACTTGTGTGGTGATTTCATGGGCTCTAACTGAGCCCTACATTTTGGAACATACTTTAAAACACAGATGACCTAAAGATCCGAGGTGTCTGCCAGAACATTTTCTCCCGAGATGAAAATAGCAGTAGTTATAATTACTAATTGGTGCTTGTACCTGAACATTCGCTGCGCCATTGATCCATTTTGTAGCTGGCGAAATGAACACCCCCAGGTGCTCTTCCACAGCTGGCTGTTGTTAATCCTGCGTCAGTGATGATTCCATTAAAGGTGCCCACTAATAGAATTGAAATGGGGTCAGGCTGCAGGTTCTGTGACTAGTACCACTTCCGGAAGTTACGGTGCGCACATGACCATGTCCTGTAACACGCACGGCACGCGCTCCGAAATGTGCTCCTTGGGAACAAATAACCTCCAGGCCCTAACGACGAGACTTCGTTAAGTCTAAGTAATCATGACATTACCCGTGTGTTGGATGCTGTCTTTCTTATAATGTATGATTCATTGAGATGACATAATCTGTATTAAATAGAGATGCAATCTGCAGCAGCTTCAGACATGAGCTATCCTTTAATGTTATTGTGCAGGACCTACTGAATGTTAGCGATGAATATCACGTTTTTATGCAACGTTTCATGCCATATCCCTCTCACTCATTAGTACTCACTGAGTAGCTGGTATGAGTACCCCCTCAGAAGGATGGAGAGCTGAGATTGGCCTCTTTTGCGCTCCCCCTCCCCAGTTCCAAAAAGTGCCTTCCTCCTCCCAGCTCAAATCCTTCACCTCCAAGAGCTCACTGTGCACCCCCTCGCATGTGCCCTCACCTCACTGTCCTCCGGCACAACCCGAGACACCCTTGAATCACAGGCCCTTGCCCTGCATCTGCTCCCTCTGACTGAGGTAATTAACCAAACTTGCATTTTGCTTTGTTCACCATAGAATGTGACCATGCTTCCCCTCTCATGTGTTCAGCTAGCACTTGCTTACCTTCCACCCATGGTAACATGAGATCAGGCTACTCCTCCTGGGAAACAGACATGGGCGTGACTTAGACAAGCGTTTTGTTTTTTTTAAATAAAAAATGCGTTGTAAATCAGGCAAATGTGTATTCTAGAAAAACAGCGGGCACAAATACATACTTGCCAACCCTACCGATTAAGGCACTAGGCTACTGCTTTTTAAGCAGTCCCACCGCCTACAGATTTGGGTGACAGATCCTAGTCCCTTTTACAGTGGCAAGTGATTTATGTGACTCTAAGGCAATTCATCTGCCTCTGCGGTGGGCGTGTAAGAGATACATTTGAGTGATGGGCTCAGATCAATCAACTGACCTGACAGCTACATGACTCTGCCCTGCACTCTGGCCGGGACAGACCTTGGGTGAACCACCAGTGAAGGCAAGTGGCAGAGCGTACCACCATCACACAGCATCTGCCTATAAGACTGAGGAGTGTATCAGTCTCCATGTTGTCAGTGTTCAACTTCTGCTATTATCTCGCCGTGTGGAGCAGAAGTTCCACCATCCCGTATGCGCAGGAGCGACACTCCTGATGCACTGCAACATCTATCCGCGGTAAGCCTGCAGGCTGTGCATACCCTGCAGCACACAGTGCTCTTCCTCCATTATTGCTGGAGCAGCGCCTGTTGAAGCATTGTTCTGCCAACTTCAGCGACCAGACTTGCTCTCCTAAACTATCCGCGTGGGTTAGAGCTCATTGTAAGATGGCCGCCGCTACTTTTCACCAGACTGCTGCTTACTGTCGCCCAGCAGTCCAGCCCAGCTGAACTTACCTCAACGCCCCTTATCTCTTGCTCTGCGCTGGACTGTGCCCTCTCCTGCTGGTTGTGCTCTGCCCCCTAGAAAGATGGGCGCACCACCAGGCTCCAGCCATGGGCTGATGCCCTTCCTCTCCCCCAGTTGCTGGCTGCGCTGTCTGGCACACAGACAGCCAGGCCCACAGGCGCACCGAAGCTGCCCTCTCAGGAGCAGTTGTGCGCGCCAGTCAGTCACGCCCCCAGACTGCTTCCTAACTGCACACCTTCCTTGGTATGCAGTTGATGCCCTCTGCTCCATACCCTTAATATGGGTGACGCAGCCACCCACCACACTTCCTCCATAGGTCTGGAGGGTTGGGGGAAGTTCCACCAGCAACAACAGGACTGGGAGCCCCCTGGCCTTCTTGGCCCACTGAGCAAGCGTCCCGGCTCCAGACAGCCTCCCTCCTCCTGTTTTCAGGCTACGCAACGCCACAGACGGTCAGCGGACTCCATCTTAAGTGGCTCAGCCTCGTCTCACCCAAACCCTCTAAGGGGTTCACCGGCACCCACTCAGCACTGCAGTGGTCTCGTATGAGCCGAGCTCTACGTGGGGAGGGCCCTCTGTACGTGTCCACTAATTGGGGGAGCCTTATTCCATCAGGATGTCAGTCAGGATTCGGGGCCAATTCGGAGCTCCCCAGTTGCACGCTCGCTCCATGCGGCTGCTGGACAGTACCAGAACTTTTGATTAACACAAAAACGTGGACATAGTTTCAGTGCAGATGATTCTGAAGGCAATACTAGAGCATATCCTGGCAATAGCTGTCAAATGATGTTACTCCAAGGACATCTGATGGAAATAGCAGGTACACAGTTTCAGAACTGGGTATATTTGAGGACAATGTCAGACAAATACCTTTACCGTGACTATTCATCAGCCAATGGTATTATTTTTGTTTATGCTTGTTATTTCTGGCTGTTGGGTGGCACTTTATCTGTATGGTAGTTCATGGCAAATGCCTATCCCATGCTTACACAAAAGACAAATCTGTTGGCTTTGCCAATACTTATTTTCGTCTTCGAAGTACTCCATTCAGAGGATCAAATGAAGGTATTTACTGTAATATTGGATACAGTCCCTTTCAATGATCTATGTGTAAAGGGCAAAACAAAAAAATTATGCTTTAAACTAAACATTGTTTTAAAAAATAATGAAAATATGCATACCTAAAAAGTAATCATGAAACAGCACTAACATCTCCACTGCATGCCCTTCTGAAAGACTTCTCCAAGTCTTTGGGCCTCATTACGACCCAGGCAGTAAGTTACCGCCTGGGTCGTACCTTTACCACCATGGCGTAAACTACGTTTACGCCATGGTGGTTGGCGGACTTACCGCCCCATTCCGAGGTTGGCGGGGCGGTAAGTCCCCATTGACCCTTCCCCATTCCCATTTTTGCCCCATAGGGCATAATGGGAGTGGGGAAGGCGTTAATTACGCCACCGTAAATTACGGTGGCGTAATTAACAACAAGGTCCCTTAGCGCCATGGATTTTACACCTGCTAAAAGCAGGTGTTAAGTCCTCCATGGCGCTAAGGGACCTCGGAATCAGGCGGTAAGGGTCGGCGCTGTTTACGCCGCCGTAAACCCCTTACCGCCTGGGTCCTAATGAGGCCCTTTACATTTATTTGAGACCTCCATGTTCTCCTCCTTTCCCATTGATCCAGACACCAAGACCCCCTCACCTGCCATACCCCTTATACCACTCACTGCTCACTTCCTAGTCTGAAAGAGCCTCTCATTGTCTCCCGAGCAACTCCTTGCATCTACGTCTATGCTCTCTGAGTATTCTTCTGAAAGTTAATGGTTGCATTGCAACTATGAATCCACTCCTGGTACAATAAAAATGTCTTAGCCAAGTGTGCCTTTGACCACTTGGTTTTTAATCAGTAAGTGTGTCCTTGCATAATTTCCTTACACTGAATTCCTGGTCAAACTAGCATTGGAAAGCCAACACTGTTGGCTTTTGAATGGGCATTGGATAGATATTTGCCAGGCACTGCCATAATATAGAAATGATTGACGGTTAGGGAGGGCTCCCTGCGCCCTAACTCAAAATGAGGCACTCAATGATAACACTAATTGCTGATATATGTAGTACTATTATAGGTATATATATTGTGGTGCACGCGTTTATGCGGTTTATCAGAGGCATATCAACCTACAGTAGCATGATATTATTGTTTGGGGAAACAGTCTTCTAATATTCGAGATCCATACGAGTAATTGAAACATGAATTACCAGAATTGCTTGATATATATATTTAGAACGGTGTTGTGTCTCAATTTTTGGATACATTTACTTCAAGGTTCCTCATATGATTAATACATGATAGGCCTTGATAACGACCGGGTGGTCGAAACACGTGTCGGCTGGCCGTTCTTTTCTCATTCATTTAGTGGAATAAGCCACGTTTACAAGACTACTTATATCAGCAATTTGTGTTTTTATCATTGAGTGCCTAATTTTGAGCCTCTGCTGCCGACATTCTTAACTGCAATTTGAGAGTGGTGACTAGCGCACGACCATTTTTATTGATCCCACTGTTCTATCTTACTGCCATAATATGAACTCATATTGGCACCATTTACACCTGTTGCCATCTTATTGCCATTTTATGACCACGAAGTAGCATTATAGCATTGTAGCATTATAGCAACGAATGGAAAATGCAGCTCCCAAACCCACACAAAAGTCAAAACCATGGGCTTTGCCAATGCTTGTTTTCCATGCAACTGATAGAGGATGCTTCTTTGTTTTTTGAAGCTGGCCGTAGGTGTGCACAAGGTGGGTTGCCTTGGAAAAGGTCCCCCCCCCAAACAGCACATTTCAAATCTATATGTATCCAGAACTCGCCAACAGAAAGGGCGATTAAAGGGAACACGTCACTCCCTAGCCGTTCATGGGAAGCAGCTCTTCAGTTCGGCGCCATTATTCCTGCAGCACCTATTGAAAGGGCATTCCCTCTGTTCATGCCTCAGAGGCAATGCGTTGCATTAATTCGTCCACTCTGCATCCAGGAATCACACGCGTTCAAGGAAAACCACCCACTGGGCAAGTATCTATATGCTCCATCATTTATATCCTGAGCAGTATACACATAGCTGCTAAAACGCAATGCTTTATTGTATGTTTAGTGTTTAAGAAAAGGGTAGAAGTTGCCAACAAAGCAGGCGACAGAGGAGGAAGAATCGAACGTGTGTGCAAAGACTCGATGGATGCTCCAATGTCACTACTCATACCCTGGGAAACCTTAGCCATATTCACACGCACGAGCTTGCTTCTTATCAACAGAGCACCTCATGCAAACCCTCTTTTGCAGATGAGCCAGCAGACAGTGTTGCTAACCGTTAGGTAGACGGCCAACACCTCACCATTTTGGAGATTATTTTCTCTGCCTGTAAAAGAAGGACAGAATGTCTTCAAGTTTGCTTACATCAAACCGATGCACTTTGCACTTGCATAAACTGTTAGAAGTCCCATGCATGATGCAGGACATGTTGTTAAGGAAAAGGACTGCAGCCCCTTTAAGAGGGACGGACTGCTACAGTTGGGAGGAAGAAGGGAGGAAGGGGGCGGGGGACGGGAAAAGGGAAGTCAGTGATGAATGGAGAATAAAGAGAAGACACATAATCTGAGGCTCCTGTGTCGTATATTTATTAAGAGAATGTGTGAGGCACAACAGGACACACACTGGATGGAGTGTGCAATGACGACAGTAACACCGCCATCTCACCCCCACTGACTTTGGGTAAGCCACCTTGCCATCCCGCAAAGTTCCCAAGCTGCACCACTGCCAAAATCAGTGAAAGCCACCCCCACCAGCCCCCCGCCAACATCAATTAGGCCCCAGAGGGAGATGACACTGGACCTTATTCTTAAAAAACATTGAAGCCTCAAAACCACAGATGCCATTTGAGTGTCACCAGGAAGTGGCAAACGTCACAACAACCTTCACATACGATGTCAAATATTCTTGACATTTTAGCCACAAAAAAGCGCTTCGAGTACTTGTGGGAGCCAGCAATCTCACATCTCTTAAAGAAGAATACTGGAGACTTGAGAGAACCTGGGGAAATAATAATCTACCAACGCTGGATATTCCAAAGAGTAATGGTAAATGCAAAAAACCTTACTACGCACACCGCACAGAGTCTGCACAGCATAACTAGAAAGAACTGTCCATCACTGGATTTACAAAAAAACGTCAGCCTGCAAAACAGCACTGACCGCATCCTAACAGCTCTTTGACTCAATCGCAGGACAATCCTTTGAGAACATTTGGAAAATCCATGTCCACCTAGAAAGGACCAGTACCACCAAACTCAACACTGGAGGCAGCACTGAGATGAGTCCCAACATTGGCACTAAAAGCCTTCCAACACTGCTTGATGCAAGATTTCCTAAATGCAGCCAATGACAGGAATCCAGCAGGCTTCACCAAAGACCCATGACCCCCCAAAATCTGCAACGCTAGAGCCCAGCATTCAGAATGTGACTTTAGTCCACTTCCTCCTAAACGCTGCTCTAGAACTAGTTGTCTTCCTAAATAGCGTTTAAATAGCTTTCTTCAATCCTGTGCTCAGTGTTAGGGAGAATTCTCATTTCTGTGCTAATTCCCTTCAACCTCAGAGACCGCCAGCTCTTTTGCTGGACTTTATGACTTTTTAATTTTGACCCTGGAGTGAGTGAGACCTTTTTCTCACTCTCTCATGTGTTTTGACCTGATTTGGATTATGTGTTTCCTCTGTTTGTGGAGTCTGACAAACTCCAAAGGCATCTTCTTTTTGTATGGTGACACACAGCACCTTGAGTGCAGTGTCACAGAGAAATCCTTTAGGCTGAATCATCAGCTGCAGTACAGCACCCATGGGTGACCATTTTTGTGAAAATGTCCGTGGTCTTCTTTTTTTTGCCATTTTCTGTTTGTGAGGTCTTTCTTGCATTTTTACTCCATGTGTTGAGCCAGGTTTGAGCCCTTTGTTCATTTTGCCTTAGGCGGGCTTCAGCCCTGAAGCCTGCCTCTGGCTCCAGTGTGTCTGGAAAGGCAGGATGTGAGGGAGGTTACCGAAACTCCCCTGTCCTTTGTCTCATGGAGTGCATGAATGCAATCAGTCCTGATTGGCTGGCTCGCTGTCCTTTTAGGATAGCCAACTTGCTGTGTGATTGACAGCCTAGGATTTGCATGAATGGGAGAAACCTGCTTAAAAGACTAGGGTTTTTGGACTAGAGGCAGAGTTGACCACTGGGAGAAATACCCGATGAAGAAACCGTGAACAAAGCTTGCTGCATCCTCCTGGACCTTTGAATTGCCCGGTGAAGTGCTGCTGCTGTGCTGAAACTCCTTTTTTAATTCGTCGGACAAGCTCTGGAAAGCACGACTTCTGCCCTTGGGTTAGTGGGACCAACTAACACAGAGATGAACTCCACTGGACCATCTTCCCCCACTGGTTGTACTTCTTCGCTGCCGCAGGAACTGAGTGCCAGTGGTCGAGAAATCCATAACTGAGTACAATGTCTGAAATGCAGCCAGAAGCTCCAGGAGTCTCCTAAGGACCCTCCAGTAGCAGGACGACCCGAGCTTGAGTCCTCTCACCAGCGTGCAGGACCCAAGGAGTGAAGGAAGCCCAACCAGTATCTGAGATCCACGACGGTCCTGTTTACTAAGCGCTGAAACCACGAAGTGCAGCTGAACCAAAGAGCCCATAGCTGAAGACAACCTCCAAAGTGCTGTTGCAGGAGTCCTCCAGATGGCCTCCCTCTTGTCCCCACGACTAAGGCTCAGGAACCCAGGGTCGGCATCGCTGCAACAGGACAGAAGCCAGCTGGACCACTCTGCTTCTAACCAGAGGAACTGTTTAGACTTGGGGTACTTACCTCACTGGCCCTCATTACGACCCTGGCGGAAATCGCGGTGCAAAATGCACCATGGAGCACGGCGGAAAGCTGCCGATAGCGCCATGGGGGTTGGCGGATTTTCCGCCCCATTCCGACCTTGGCGGGGCGGTAAATCCCCATCCCCCATTTTACCCTTCCCCATTCCCATTTTTGCCCCATAGGGTATAATGGGAGTGGGGAAGGCGTTAATTACGCCACCGTAAAATACGGTGGCGTAATTAACAACAAGGTCCCGTAGCGCCATGGATTTCTCCGCCCGGAAAAACCAGGCGGAAAACGCTCCATGGTGCTACGGGAACTCGTAGTAGGGCGGACGGGTCCGCCGCGAATAACGCTGGCGTAAACCCACTCCGCCAGGGTCGTAATGAGGCCCACTGTCTTTTAGCCATGCTTTTCTCAGTTGAGAATCACTTTGGCTTACCTTTAGAGTTGATTCCAACTCTCCTTTCACAGGCTAAACAGCTTGTGACCTTACAAGGGATTTCTACAAACTCTCTAACTTTGTGCAATACTTTTTATCTAAGAAGTGCCTCAGCTCCATAGACTGTTTCAAATTGACATTTGCTGTCCTGGCTCCCTGTATGCTCTTCTAGCACATTGACTCTGATATTGCTGTCCCTCATAGGTGGTAACTTGTTTTAGACTGTTATTGCTGGGAACGGCTTGTCTAGATTTCATTGGAAGATGTAGTTGTCCTCACATATACTGAGAACCTGTTTAACATTTCCTTCCTAAATCTTTCTTTTCTGCAACCTCAGAATCTGCCAACTATAGCTAATGTGATACATAAATGCCATTACTGTCCTTGTGATTGAAGCACCTCAGGGTGTAGGAATTGTGTAAGAAGCATATCCGAAGAGAATCCACCAACTTGTTCTGAGCCTAAAAAGTATTTTTAAAGTATATTTTTAGTGTTACACAAATTGCCTTTTTAAAGCATGCTTATTTAAAACTAGATGTTAATTAAATACATAACTATTTATAACAGAAACCTTGAGTATAAGTGTTACTTGGTTACTTGTATTGACGAATTTCATTGCTACAGCTCTACAGCTCACATTTACCCATCTTGAGTTATGCTTGGCTGCTCAGTCATACTACCAACTTGTGTAGTAGAGACCTATACAAAAAGGTGGGTTACCAAATACCAAGCAGATAAGGGTTGTTTAGTCTCACACAGTGTGACTGCATCAATTCTTACCTCAAACTCAGAAAAGTGACAGCTGAGCCCAACAACTTCCAAGGATATGGGTCAATCATCAACACTCCATTCAAAAGAAAACTTGTTGATTTGTTTTTTCTAGTAGCAACTCCGGAAACACGTGGAAAGCAGATACCTCTTTTAGGAGTCATCACACAGATTCAGATGGATGAGGAGAACAGAATCTACACTCTTCCCCTATCCGAGACACACTAAAATACAAAGCCCACGCTTAGATGTCAAGTGCACTTATCCTACCAAATATCTCCACTGTATTTAACACTATCAACCACAAAACTCTGATAAACGACTGGAGGGCATTAGATTAAAATTAACCACATTACCGGGATCACATAGTTCCTCATCAACAGGACAGAAACCAGGCACTTTACCCATTTCAGATCATTCTTCAGTCTCCTTAACTGTGGTATTCCTCAAAGATCAAGCCTTTTATCCATTCGACTCAATGTCAATATTAACACCTCATGGAACTCATATATTTTTCTAAAAAGGTTGGGGGTTCGCGTTAGCTAAAGGAAAGTTGGGAGGCAGGTGAAACAAGAGATGAAAATGGGCAGGCTGAAAGAAGGGGCTCTGGCAGAAGAAGGGGCATTTTGCACAGGAAGTTTTGGCACAAAGAGTTTAAAGCAGTGCGTTTTCAGGTCCAGTTCTTTCTGGTCCCACGGTTGCATTAGTCCTCCAATATTCTTTGGCATAAGGTAGCACTGGTGCACTGATAGAACGTGCATGGGGCTGTCACTGGTGGAGAGCGTGTGGTGCCTGCATTAGTGGGTAATGTGCGGATCTGGTGGTGGTGGGTCAGTGTGAGGATCTGGTGGTGGTGGGTCAGTGTGTGGATCTGGTGGTGGTGGGTCAGTGTGAGGATCTGGTGGTGGTGGGTCAGTGTGAGGATCTGGTGGTGGTGGGTCAGTGTGAGGATCTGGTGGTGGTGGGTCAGTGTGAGGATCTGGTGGTGGTGGGTCAGTGTGAGGATCTGGTGGTGGTGGGTCAGTGTGAGGATCTGGTGGTGGTGGGTCAGTGTGAGGATCTGGTGGTGGTGGGTCAGTGTGAGGATCTGGTGGTGGTGGGTCAGTGTGAGGATCTGGTGGTGGTGGGTCAGTGTGAGGATCTGGTGGTGGTGGGTCAGTGTGAGGATCTGGTGGTGGTGGGTCAGTGTGAGGATCTGGTGGTGGTGGGTCAGTGTGAGGATCTGGTGGTGGTGGGTCAGTGTGAGGATCTGGTGGTGGTGGGTCAGTGTGAGGATCTGGTGGTGGTGGGTCAGTGTGAGGATCTGGTGGTGGTGGGTCAGTGTGAGGATCTGGTGGTGGTGGGTCAGTGTGAGGATCTGGTGGTGGTGGGTCAGTGTGAGGATCTGGTGGTGGTGGGTCAGTGTGAGGATCTGGTGGTGGTGGGTCAGTGTGAGGAGCTGACAGTGGAATTATCACTTCCTCATAAAGCAAATAGAAACAAAAACAGTTCGAATGTTCAAAGCACATCCACAAATGCATGTGATATCTTTGCTTTCTTAAATTGCAAGAATGCTAACATGATACAGATAATATGAAAATAGCAGCTGTCTGCAACACAGACATGTTGATGTGTGTATAATTGGTCGCTAATATTATACATGGAGCAATATTAATAGTCTATTTAACTGTGATTGGTGCTTTTTTGAAAAGTGTAGACTATAAATTGAATCACTTCTATGGACTAATACTTTTTGCAGATAACGGTGCAGTAACAGAAAATGATTTGCCCAAGATCAAACACTTAAATTATGTGGAGAAGCTGGGATATGAGCCCCGTTTGCATTTTGGGCCCTTGACTGACCACATCTCTTAGTTCTGGTTTGTAAAAAAAAAAAAAAAGACAAAAATATGAATCTTTGTTAAAATACATTGAGAAATAGGTGCATTACTGTAGCTTTATATGTTCACATTCAGAAGGGAAGTATACAAGTAATGGAATGCTAAGTAGTGCAAGAGTAATCACTCCACACTTTGTTCTTCAACTTAATTTGAAGGCATAAAGAAACATCACCAGCAGCGTGTCATTATACACAATGGGCCTCATTACGACCCAGGCGGTAAGTTACCGCCTGGGCCGTGACTTTACCACCATGGCGTTTACGCCATGGTGGTTGGCGGACTTACCGCCCCATTCCGACCTTGGCGGGGCGGTAAGTCCCCAATCCCCATTTACCCTTCCCCATTCCCATTTTTGCCCCATAGGGCATAATGGGAGTGGGGAAGGCGTTAATTACGCCACCGTAAATTATGGTGGCGTAATTAACTCCATGGTCCCTTAGCGCCATGGATTTTAACACCTGCTAAAAGCAGGTGTTAAATCCGCCATGGCGCTAAGGGACCTCGTACTCAGGCGGTAAGGGTCGGCGCTGTTTACGCTGCCGTAAACCCCTTACCGCCTGGGTCGTAATGAGGCCCAATGTAAAGAAGATGTGAAGTTCAATAGAGGAAACCAAATCAATGTTGTCCATTGCATCATGGACATAAATTAGTTTAAAAATGGGGGAAGGGGTGATTTATTTACTCCATTTAAGTATCTTGTGAGAAGATGGAGATTTAACGGTGGAAGATGTGTGGGTTTTTTTCTGAAGCAAAAGCCCCCCATTAGCTCTTCTTCAGGGACGTCATTTCATCAAAATGCCAGGGGTAGCGGAAGTGACATCACACGACCCTTGACCCCTGATGACATCACAGGAAGTGATGTCATTTGACCCCACCCCAAAGTGATATCGCGGGAAGCGATGGAACACAACCTTTCACCCGTTGACAAAACAGGAAGTGGCATCACATAGCATTGTACACTATGAAAAATATGGTTACAATATCACTATATCACTGTGATGTACATTTCATACTTGAATGGATCGCCACATGTATCATTTAGATCAGTGTATATAGGCCCTTATTACCAAATTACTGTGATTGCAACCAGACGTCCATGACTAAATGATAATGATGTGTTATTATATAGCACTTACGCTTAAGCGCTTTACATAGAAGACATATACACCCACTACCACCCAACCTGTGTTGGTACCCATTTATCGACCTCAGAAGGATGAAAGGCTGAGTTGAGGCGTTTGAGAACAGACTAAATCAGTGACTGAAGTGTGCCTGAAATAAACCTTTATTGAGTCTAGCAATTATTGTATAGAATTCCAGAAAGACACATTTTTTGCCATTCCTATTATTTCTTATTTACGTTCAGTGCTGAAAGTGTTAGACTTGTTGCCCTCATTTTCTTATTTTTCTTCTTTTTAAAGGGGCCTGAACAAGAAAGCCAGCCACTGCAGAATTAAAGAGCGACATGATGCTGGCTACAGCCCAGTAACTTGCATTGGGGAAAAAAAACAACTTTTTTTTTAGAGGTTGCATGGTAGACCACAGAGGTCGCAAGGGAGACCTCAGAGGTCGCAAGGGAGACCTCAGGGGTCGCAAGGGAGACCTCTGGCGACCCCCAAATGACGTCCCTGCTCTTCTTGCGCAACTGTTGATGTCACAGCTGACAAAGAGCTGCCCTTTGAAATGTGTAGACAAGTTAAGGAGTGTGCATGGCACCTCATGCCAGGTTTAGGGGAGTGCCATTAGGGACACATCAGTCTCCTATTCATAGTTTGGAGGTGAGTGGGGGCTGCAAGGACCTCAGGAGTGCGAGGACCTGGGCAGCGCACAAGTAGCTATGAACTAAGGAGGTCACAGGAGGTGAACACCTTAGGAGTGTTTACAGAAGCAGGCCTCATTAAACTCACTGTAAGCTGAAGAGAGCCTCACTTTGTACCTTAAAAGAATCATCTCTTTGCTAACGTGCCCTGAGCTTGTCCTGCTCGTCTGTTTTGCTCAGTTAGCAACTATGCTAAATAATTTGGGTGGGGGAATTAATATCACCTAAAGACCTATTCCCCAGCGGGACAGCGTTCGCTCCGAGAATGCAGTCCTCTGCAGCGTATTTGCCCAAGGCTGCTGGCTATGTTCAATTCGACTATTTGACACTGCTTGGCATCTCGAGCTGAAATTCACCAAGCTCACAACCGGGGCGGTCTCCGAAGTCAATTCTAATAGTGTCAAATGCATTACTTCCATGGCAATGAGTCCTAGTACAGCGCAGAATGAGCTCCCGTGTGATAAATAGACAGCCCCTCACCGCTTGGATCTAGTGAATGCACTTATTTAAGAGTGCTTCGCTTGGCTCATGAGAGTTTTGTGCCAATGTTGGGACCTTGCCTTGTAGAGATAAATTAACCCCCCTCCCCTGGCTTAGGACGGGGGGGGGGGTGAGGGCATCGGGGATACGCTGGTGAGAGGCCCTACTGTGAGTAAGGTTTGCTAGAGGCACTTTAGAAGTACCTCGTCATCTCCCACTGAAATAGGTGAAGGACTAAGCATTAAAACCTCTGCCTGCCTGGGTGTCACTTATTTTATTAGGATAGATTAACCAGCTTTCTCTTGCATGTTAGAGGTCACCGTTTGACCCCCCTGCTCGATCGCTCACCCCTTCTTGTTCATGCTCATACTCCATCCAACCAGTTCAGTCAGGACTAGAACTACGTTTTTGAGAGTCAATATATCGGCCAGAACAGAACTGCATTTACAGGTATTAGGCACTGCACCTCCTGCTTCTGTCTGGTATGTGGTGCGGTATTCCACTTGGTCACACAGAGATGAAAGGATAAAAGGACCTTTATCTGACAGAGGGACACTAAGTGCCCCCATGGTAAAACCTGTGACCTCGGTTCCACGATCCCGCTTACATCTATTTTTTCAGTCTCGTCCGATTCTTCGGCCATCAGTGGCCCATTGGACGACCCCTGTGAGCAGGTGATAAACCCTGTGGTGCATAGAGTGTCAGTGGAACAGACATATTGAGATGTATTGGGTTTCCCCTCCTAATAGGATTACACGTGGTAATGGGGAGCAGATTACAATGACTCTCTAACTGCGGATAACTAGGCAAGCAAACAACAGGAACTGCAGTGGACTTGGTACTAGTAATGGGGTAAAAGGAGCTGCCATGGACATAGTGTTAGTAGTGGCGATAAAAGCAGGAGCTGCCATGGACATGGTGCAAGTAGGGGGGGGGTAATAACAGGGGCGGCAATGGACATAGTGCTGGTAGTGGGGCTAGTAACAGGAGCTGAAATGGAGATAGTGCTAGTAGTGGGAGTAATAACAGGAGCTGCTGTGGACATAGTGCTAGTAGTGGTGGTAAAATCAGGAGCTGGCATGGACATAGTGCTAGTAGTGGAGATAAAAGCAGGAGCTGCCATGGACATAGTGCTAGTAGTGGGGTTAATAACAGTAGCTGCCATGGACATGGTGCTAGTATTGGGGTAATAGGAGCTGCCATGGACATAGTGCTAGTAGTGGGCTAACAGGAGCTGCCATGGACATACTGCTAGTAGTGGGGTAAAAGGAGCTGCCATGAAGATAGTGCTGGTAGTGGGGGTAGTAACAGGAGCTGCCATGGACATAGTGGTATTAGTGGGGTAACAGGAGCTGCCATGGACATAGTGCTAGTAATGGTGGTAAAAACAGGAGCTGCCCTGGACATAGTGCTAGTAGTGGGGCTAATAACAGGAGCTGCCATGGACATAATGCTAGTAGTGGTGGTAATAACAGGAGCTGCCATGGACATAGTGCTATTAGTGGGGTAACAGGAGCTGCCATGGACATAGTGCTATTAGTGGGGTAACAGGAGCTGCCATGGACATAGTGCTAGTAGTAGTGGTAAAAACTGGAGCTGCCATGGACATAGTGCTATTAGTGGGGTAACAGGAGCTGCCATGAACATAGTGCTGGTAGTGGGATAACAGGAGCTGCCGTGGACATAGGGCTCATAGTGGGGTAACAGGAGCTGCCATGGACATAGTGCTGGTAGTGGGATAACAGGAGCTGCCATGGACATAGGGCTCATAGTGGGGTAACAGGAGGTGACATGGACATAGTGCTAGTAGTGGGGTAACAGGAGCTGCCATGGACATAGTGCTAGTAGTAGTGTTAAAAACTGGAGCTGCCATGGACATAGTGCTATTAGTGGGGTAACAGGAGCTGCCATGAACATAGTGCTGGTAGTGGGATAACAGGAGCTGCCGTGGACATAGGGCTCATAGTGGGGTAACAGGAGCTGCCATGGACATAGTGCTGGTAGTGGGATAACAGGAGCTGCCATGGACATAGGGCTCATAGTGGGGTAACAGGAGGTGACATGGACATAGTGCTAGTAGTGGGGTTACAGGATATGCCATGGACATAGTGCTAGTAGTGGGGTAAGAGGAGCTGCCATGGACATAGTGCTAGTAGTGGGGTAGCAGGAGCTGCCATGGACATAGTGCTGGTAGCGGGGTAACAGGAGCTGCCATGGACATAGTTCTGGTAGTGGGGTAACAGGAGCTGCCATGGACATAGTGCTAGTAGTGGCGTAACAGAAGCTTCCATGGACATAGTGCTATTAGTGGGGTAACAGAAGCTGCCATGAACATATATGCTAGTAGTGGTTTAACAGGAGCTGCCATGGACATAGTGCTAGTAGTGGTATAACAGGAGCTGCCATGGACATATTGCTGGTAGTGGGGTAACAGGAGCTGCCACGGACATAGTGCTGGTATTGGTGAAAACGGGAGCTGCCATGGACATAGTGCTATTAGTGGGGAAACAGGAGCTGACATGGATATAGTGCTAGTAGTAGTGGTAAAAACTGGAGCTGCCATGGACATAGTGTTATTAGTGGGGTAACAGGAGCTGCCATGAACATAGTGCTAGTAGTGGTGTAACAGGAGCTGCCATGGACATAGTGCCAGTAGTGGGGTAACAGGAGCTGCCATGGACATAGTGCTAGTAGTGGGGTAACAGTAGCTGCCATGGACATAGTGCTAGTAGTGGGATAATAGGAGCTGCCATGGACATAGGGCTAGTAGTGGGGTAACAGGAGCTGACATGGACATAGTGCTGGTGGTGGTGGTAAAAACTGGAGCTGCCATGTACATAGTGCTAGTAGTGGGGTAACAGGAGCTGCCATGGACATAGTGCTAGTAGTGGAGTAACAGGAGCTGCATGGACATAGTGCTGGTAGTGGGGTAACAGGAGCTGCAATGGACATAGTGCTAGTAGTGGGGTAACAGGAGCTGCCATGGACATAGTGTTGGTTGTGGGGTAACAAGAGCTGCCATGGACATGGTGTTGGTTGTGGGGTAACAGGAGCTGCCATGGACATAGTGCTGGTGGTGGGATAACAGGAGCTGCCATGGACATAGGGCTAGTAGTGGGGTAACAGGAGCTGCCATGGACATAGTGCTGGTAGTGGGGTAACAGGAGCTTCCATGGACATAGTGCTAGTAGTGGGGGTAATAACAGGAGCTGCCATGGACAAAGTGCTAGTAGTGATGGTAAGAACGGGAGCTGCCATGGACATAGTACTATTAGTGGGGTAACAGGAGCTGCCATTTACAAAGTGCTAGTAGTGAGGTAACAGGAGCTGCCATGGACATAGTGCTAGTAGTGGTGGTACAAACAGGATCTGCCATGGACATAGTGCTATTAGTGGGGTAAAAGGAGCTGCCATGAACATAGTGCTAGTAGTGGGGTAACATGAACTGTCATGGGCATAGTGCTAGTAGTGGGGTAACAGGGCCTGCCATGGACATAGTGCTATTAGTGGGGTAACAGGAGCTGCCATGAACATAGTGCTATTAGTGGGGTAACAGGAGCTGCCATGGACATAGTGCTAGTAGTGGGGTAACAGGAGCTGCCATGGACATAGTGCTGGTAGTGGGATAACAGGAGCTGCCATGGATATAGGGCTAGTAGTGGGGTAACAGGAGCTGACATGGACATAGTGCTAGCAGTGGCGGTAAAAACTGGAGCTGCCATGAACATAGTGCTAGTAGTGGGGTAACAGGAGCTGCCATGGATATAGTGCTGGTAGTGGGGTAACAGGAGCTGCCATGGACATAGTGCTAGTAGTGGGGTAACAGGAGCTGCCATGGACATAGTGCTAGTAGTGGGGTAACAGGAGCTGCCATGGACATGGTGCTGGTAGTGGGATAACAGGAGCTGCCATGGACATAGGGCTAGTAGTGGGGTAACAGGAGCTGACATGGACATAGTGCTAGTAGTGGGGTAACAGGAGCTGCCATGGACATAGTGCTAATAGTGGGGTAACAGGAGCTGCCATGGACATAGTGCTAGTAGTGGGGTAACAGGAGCCGACATGGACATAATGCTAGTAGTGGTGGTAAAAACTGGAGCTGCCATGGATATAGTGCTAGTAGTGGGGTAACAGGAGCTGTCATGGACATAGTGCTATTAGTGGGGTAACAGGGGCTGCCATGGACATAGTGCCAGTAGCAGGGTAACGGGAGCTGCCATGGATATAATGCTGGTGGTGGGGTAACAGGAGCTCCCATGGACATAGTGCTGGTGGTGGGGTAACAGGAGCTGCCATGGACATAGTGCTAGTAGTGGGGTAACAGGAGCTGCCATGAACATAGTGCTAGTAGTGGGGGGTAATAACAGGAGCTGCTATGGACATAGTGTTGGTAGTGGGGTAACAGTAGCTGCCATGGACATACTGCGAGTAGTGGAGTAACAGGAGCTGCCATGGACATAGTGCTATTAGTGGGGTAACAGGAGCTGCCATGGACATAGTGCTAGTAGTTGGGTAACAGGAGCTTCCACGGATATAGTGCTAGTAGTGGGGGTAATAACAGGAGCTGCCATGGACATAGTGCTAGTAGTGGAGGTAAAAATTCCAGGATCGCAGGCTATATCTCCCCCTGCAGTCATCTTTTGAGGGACATCCATGGTCATTAGCTGTAACACAGTTCCCATGTCTTCATTCAGTAAACATGCATTTTTCCAGACTTTTTTAGGAACAGCATTATTGTGAGCAACAATACCCCATCCCCAGGAGTCCAGGCTAACCGGAGCTCCAAATGATCCCAAAAGTTGTTAATTTCATGAATTAGTGAAAAAGCCTCTCCCAAAGATGTCATAGAGTTCACTAGGTCTGCCTCTGTGTCATGTAGGGTAGGCAGTACATCTGCAGTGTGTTTTTACTTTTTATCCGCAGGATTCTTCATTGTGAATTTGGGACAGGCACTGTTGGGGGATTTGCAGGCATGTTACAGATGTCGAGGGTCTCAGGAGGAGGGTTACACGACACAGCAGTTGGACTCAGGAATAGCTCCGTTTATATATATATATATGTATATATATATTTTTTTTTTAATCTTTATTTGTTTTTAGTACAAAGACCTTTACAAATAATTCATAGAAAATAAAATTAAAAATGAAAAAAGAAATACAGCTAAAAGAGAAAAATGCTGAAGACATCAACAAATAACCTATATCCAATTGTGGCTTTTCAGTACATTACAGTGAGAATGACAACAACAATACACTACTGAATACCATAATTTTGCTTACTAGTTGACTCTATCAAGTTCCTTCGAAATAACATTCGCCATGTTGTATTAAGTATAGAAGCATTAGTGGTTCCCAACATACATTTTAACCAAATCCAATATCTGGCTAGGACCGTCTTTGCTTGGAAAAATGAGTTCATTATTTTACAGTGGTCATTTTCAAAATATATACAAAAAATTAAAAGATGTTTTAAAGATTCCTGAGTTAAATTACAGAAACTACATATTTCCGTGCTTCTCTCTAATTTCTCTTTATGCCAATATTTCATTCTGACCCTTGTATGAAACCGATCTAATCGAAACAACATAGTTAGATAAGTCAGTCGTGGTAATTGCTTAAGACAAAATTTGAAATATTCAGAAAATGAAGAATATCTTTGAATTTGCGAACAACTTTCCGCCCAATCCCATTCAAAAAAATGTTCTTGACGTTTGCTTGAAACAAATCTAGATCTTCCACAGACATGTTAATTAATTCCAACAAAGATAACATACACCCTTTATATTGAACCATGGAGGGAGGGTTGTTACTAAGTAACATATGATTTAACCCAATGTACATAGAATTTTTAGGAGGGACCATCATTTTGGCAAAATTTGAAAGTAGGTGCTATTATATCTAGCCGATAGAGAATTAAGGCCTAATTCATGCCTAAGAATAGCATTTGGCATAGAGGCTGGTAGTCCCAAAGTATATTTTCAAATGAGACCTTGAAGTTGATCTAATAAGGGCCCCAAATCGTATAGGAATAATTCCACTCCATACAACATGATTGCCTCAACCTTTTTCAGATAAAATTCGAGTAGTGTGATTAACGAAAATTTACAGATTTTATGGAGCAAGATTTTCATTTGGCACTTTAAAGGGAGCAGTTTTACCATTAGAAGTTCTTTCATTCTTTTATATGACGTATTATTCGTCAAGATAAATCCTAAGTAAGGTAAATTGATAGAAATTGCTATGGTAGAAGCACTGACAGTCCACGAAAAATGTTGTACTTTTGTCTTGTTACAAAATACGATGATGTTGGATTTTTGAGGATTTACCGTTAAGTTATTAATGTTACAGTATTGTAAAAAGCTTTCTAACTTCATTTGAAGTCCTGATTGCGTACAATCGAACAACAGGATATCATCCGCATAAGCTAACCAGGACAGGGAGAAGGACCCTATGCGAACTGCAAAAGATTTGTCGGTGTTCCATATCTCTTCTATGTCGGCCAAGTATAGGTTGAAGAGAAGGGCTGCAAGATTGCAGCCCTGTTTGACACCCGTCCAACTTGGAATATCCTCTGTGAGTGAGCCTGCCCAATTGATTCTTACTTTAAAATTTGTTTTAAAGAGAAGCATTTCTATTGATCAAGTACTGTAGAAAGTTAGCTTTACGCAATTTTTGCCAAAGTTTACCTCTTATGACACAGTCAAAGGCTGCCTTTAAATCGAGGGATGCTACAAAGATGGGACTATTGGCAGAACAAGAAGCGTAAGCAATAATGTGGGCAAGAATGCAAGAATTGAGAGGGGTCCCATGCCTTTTAGAAACCCTACTTGTTCCGGACACAGACAGTTGTTATTGCAGGAAAATGTTTCTAGCTCTTGCAAAATCAGAGAGGCAAACATTTTTGCTGCAACGTCAATGATGTCAACAGGTCTATAGTTGTTAGGATCTGAAATAGACCCCTTTTTATGGAGTGGAATAATGATTGACGTAAGCCATGAGATTGGAATCGTTTTTGAATGAAAGATTTCTTGAAACATGGTGACAAACATGGAGGCCCAAAACAACGGATCATCCTTGATCAAACAAGGTGGGAGACCATCTGGTCCTGCACATTTGGATCTCTTCAATTTCTGAATTGCATGGAGTATGTCAGTATGTCCCCAGGGACAACAATTCGGAATTGGGTGTTCATAAGACCTAAATTCGTCTGGAAGAGCAAATTTAGAAAGAAAGAGAGAAGTCCAACTTGAGCTGTCAATTCCAGAGTCAAATTCACATACTTCTTCTTTATCTATTGATCTAATAGTTTTCCAGATGTCTTTTGTTTTATGATTACATAGAAAATCGACTATTTTTTGATTTTGCTTTATTTTGTTTAAGATACGGATCTGCCTTATTGGACATTTATAAGTACATATGATTTCCCTTTTCATTATTATAAACTCAGAATTGATGTAACTCAACCTGGATTTCCGCGCCTCTCGTAGTTCAGCGTTTTGTCTCCCTTTTAAGAGAGGCTAATTCATTACAAAATTGGACTTCCTCATTTTTAACTGTATTGTGTGCGCCACACATCTGAGACATATTTAAAAGATGTGAGGCAATCATCTGTAAATTCCATTTTAGAATTACATCATTGTCATGACACTTTCTCCTAGTGCACTTCCAGAAATCTCCATTTACTAGGATAGTAAATTTTCTACATGTAGCGGGGGACCAGTTGATTGAAATACTGGGTCTGTCACACTGAATTAGAGCTAGATGGAATTCAGGAGGTCGAAGTTTCAAGTATTGTACGATCGATATTGCAATTATTACGTGATCACCCAAGAAAGTCTCAATGGTGCTTACAACTGAAAGCCTACCTGATAAACACTTAGAAGAAAACATGTGATCCATCCATGAGTATAGGCTCCCATGTTTCCACGTATAATTCATATGGCATTGACGGAGGTGATAAATGAATATCCCAGCATTTGATAAACTTAGCTCCATACATTTCCCTTTTGAATAGAAGACTGAAAATATGACGAGCTCTGAACCAATCTACTGTTGTTAGTCCAAAATGATGCATTAAAATCCCCTCCAATAAGGATTTCAGCAAGTGGTGACTTAGCAAAAGCTTCATTAAGGGCATCGTTTAAAATTTCGCAAGCTCTTTCAATGGGATATTGACAAGGATTCCAATACAAATAAATAATAAATACATTTCCATTCACTCCTGCATCAAATGTAATATCCACAAGTAGGAACAGGTCAGATTCATATACATTGTTAATCGTAAACTTCATCTTGGTATCGATCAAAATAGCCAAGCCTCCTGTTGGTCTACCTTCTAGCCCTTTGGTCGCGGGGTGTGAGTAAGAAACAAAACCATCAAGTTCTACCTTAGCTACGGCCATTGTTTCCTGAATCAACAAAATGTGAGTGAGGGACTCTAAAGTTGTCCCTTTTTTCCATTTTGCTAGGTTTCGAGAAGCCACAGCAATTCCATGACGCAACCTTAAGGTCGTGAATTTATGAGGTTGCGTGAGGTAAGGTTGTGTTAGCAACTGTTTTGATCAAGGGTTCAAGCCATTTAAGACCATTGAGTGCGTTTGTGAGCGCTGATAGTTGTTCCATCATGTTTTTATTAGGATCACTGTGGCAAGTTCTATTTTCGTTAGTGTTAATCACAGGTATGACAGGGGGCGGATGGAATTCTAAAAAGTCCCTTGCTTCTTTAATTTGTGGAAAACCTACCATCTCCAACCCAAGGATCGCTAGATCACTCTGATGTTCCCAAATCAATTTCGCAATTATTGGAGATAACATTTTGGACAGCATACGGTTGTTCTTTTCATTGGGAAGTCTAATCCACTCGATGTCATTTGTCACAAGACTTCTGAGTGAAGGGATCTTAAAGAGCGCATTCATTACGAAGGAGCGATTAATACGAACAGCTCTGTTAATCTTAACTTCGCTCTTCCATCCAATAATATTTCTCATTTCATAAGGAATAGTGTGAAAAGAGAGGGGAGAATTGTTGGAGGCATTCACAGAAGGGGTCTCTAACTCATTTTCATCCTTAATGGCCTCCTTATTCGGTTCTGTCAAGTTCGCAAGAGGTTTATGTGATGATTTTCGTTGGTCATCCTCTTCGTGAGTATTGTTCGGAATTTATAACTTCAATACCAGTCCCTTGGCCTCCTCAGAAGATATAGCCAATGACGATGAAAGGTCTGTGGAGGTACAGTCGAACCACCACTATGTTCAGCAAGTTGTTCCTGCTTAAGGTGGTGGTCTGTAGTGGCAGCGTCACGCTTGGAGCAGGGTTCCAGCATCGGGGCGATCTTTTTAGCCATTTCGTCCGAGGCTTTAGAGTTAGAGCGTTTCTCCTCTATCCCCTCCGGCAATGACATAGATCCCACTATTTATTTATTTATTTAGTTATTCAGATTTGTAGAGCGCACGTCAGCCCGGGGGCATCGTGGCGCTTGTTACAGACATATCTTGGTTACAAATAAAACAATACAATTAAAGCAATATTAACAAGGAATACAATTATTTACAGTGGAAAATATGGTATATGTACAGTAGTAATGCAGTATATTTACATGGATTTGCAGGGGTCACCTTAATGTGCAAGGAAAGAGGTCTTCAGTTTCCTACGAAAGATCGGGAGGGAGTTTTCCGCTCTAATGTCTGCAGGGAGAGCGTCACAGGTCTTGGCAGCAATGTAGGGGAAGCTTAGGCCACCAGCTTTGGCTTTTTTGATGCATGGGATGCAGAGTAGGTTGGTGTATTGCGTCCTAGTCGGACGGGTGGAGGAGGGTTTGGAGATGGTCTCTGATAGATAGGACGGGGCGGAGAGAGAGAGGCATTTGTGGGTGAGGGTGAGGATTTTGAGTGTGATCCGTTCTTTAACCGGGAGCCATTGGGCTGAAAGGCTGGCATGGGAGATATGCTCTCTTCTTGGGATGCTGAGAGCGGCCCGGAGCGCATTGTTCTGTGTGACTTGGAGTCTGTTTAGGTTTTTTGCTGATGTGCCCGCTAGGAGGGCATTGCAATAGTCCAGTTTGGCTCCAATGGTTGCTCTGGCTATGGAGAGGCAGTTGGATTTGGAGAGGTAAGGCTTGATGGCGTTTATGAGTTTAGTGGTATGGGCAGATGAGGAGGTGATAGCGCTGACTTGTCTGTTCATGGATAGAGAGGAGTCTATGTATACTCCCAGAGTCTTTACCGCTGTGGAGACGGGGATGATGGAGTTGTCAATGGAGAAGTTAGCGTACAGTATGTCCAGTTTGTCTAGGGTGCTCTGTTGACCCAATATCATGATTTTCGTCTTGTCTCCATTTAGGCAGAGGCTGTTTACTGCCATCCAGGCCTGGATGATGGCGTAGATCGAGTGGAGTGCCTTTGCGTCGTCGCGGTAAGAACCTGAGAGGGGTAGAAGTTCTTGTGTGTCGTCTGCGTAGTTCGTGTATGTGATGCCGTAGGAGTCGAGTTTGTCAAAAAGAGGTTTAGTGAACAGGTTGTAGAGTGTGGGGGCAGTGCAAGAGCCTTGAGGGACTCCGCAGTGGATTGTTGTGGGAGTGGCGTTGGCGATGTCCGAGAAGACTTTCATGGCTCTACCCTCTAAGAAGGAGGTGAACCATAGAGCTGATTCTTTAGAGAAGTTGGCAGAGTGTGTGAGGTGTGAGGTGAGGGTCTTATGATCAACTAGATCGAAAGCGGCCGAGAGGTCTAGCAGGCGCAAAAGAGCTGGCTTGCCCTTGTCCATGATTTTGGTGATCTGATCTTTTAGATCCACCAGGGCTGTTTCTGTGCCGTGTCCTTTCCGGAAGCCCGATTGCCTTGTTCCAAGGATGGAGTGGGTTTCCAGAAAGTGATGGATGTGGCAATGTGCAGCTTTGTCCAGTAATTTCAGGAGGAATGGCACTATGGTTATTGGTCTGTAGTTGTTGGGTTGTGTGGGGTCGAGGGTAGGTTTTTTAGGAGGGGCCGGACCCAAGCCTCTTTGAGGCTAGCAGGGATAATGCCTGTTTTGAAAGATGCATTGATGAAAGCTGTAAAGAGCGGCGCAAAGCAATCTGCGCAGTCTTTGACGAGTTTAGGTGGGCAGATATCGCCTTTGCAGGGGGAGGGTTTAAGATTTTTTTAGTAGTTTGATAACTTCTGTTTCAGTGACGTCCCTGAAAGAGAAGTCAGGTATGGTGTGTTTGGACGAGGAGGGTGAGGCGTTAGAAAGCTTGGTACCTGTCTGTTTAGGTAGTGCTTTGCAGTGGTCTTTGATTTTCTTTTGGAGAAGATCAATTTTGTGTAGCATGGCCGTTTGAATGCTGTTCCTTCTTTTACTTTGATTTTTTCATTTCTCAAGAGACCATCAGTTTTTTTCAATGTGATGTGCGTGAAAAAAGAAGTTAAATGTGGTTGAGTCATCAAGGGGATATTAGCTGTCGAGTCTACTTGCGATAACGGTTTTGCTCCTGTGGCAGCACAGTCCACACTAGCAGTCGTCAAGTTAGAATCTTTTTTAAAATTTACCGGATGTTTAGTAATTTTTTCCTGATCAACAACAGTGCTAAACTGCAAGGCTTTTTTGCTTTCCTCATTAAGCTCACTCAGATTCAGGTTTTGTTCAGGGGGGATCGCAGTTAGGGAACCTTTACCAATGCTTATTTGAGACTTAATAGCATTAGTGGTTTCGGAGGAAGATTCTTTCGTTATTTTCTCCACTTGCGAGGGGCCCCTTTATTTTTATGCCTTCTTTTTAAGGCTTTCAAATGGTTCTTTTTTGCCCTTCTTGATGCGAAGTAAAAGTTCTCTTTTAGATTCAGGGCATCTTTTTGTGTTTCACTACATTAGTCTTTTTCAATAAGGTTGAGCAGAGTCGATAGACTGTCCGGTGTAGCCTCTAGTGTGTTCACGATGGGACTAGCTACTTCTGCGGACTCCAGCATCTCTAATATTTTATCTGTAGAGTTCATCTGTACGAGAATTTTTCCAACCTGTAAGGGTCTGTCATGTTGTATTTTTCCCACCGCCAGATAATCAATTGTCTCACACGGAGGAATGCTCCTGTTATCCAGCATTGGTTCGTCTTTGTGCTGGATTATTTGTGCAAACGTCACTGGCATTCCCTTTAATAATAGAAGATCATCCATTGTTTGGGAACCCACTTGTTTTTTTTCAACCTCAGCATTGGTATTTAGAAGGTCATTTTTTACAATTACTGCCGCTCTTACATGGAAATCCAGATGATATTTGCGACTTGCTTCTTGCGCCAAAATATAACCTTCAATTTTTGCCAATTGTGAGTTGTTCATAGTCAAATCCTTTTTTATCTCCTGTAAAAGGAGATGAGAATATTCATGACTTCGATCTAGGAGATTTAGAATTCTTGTAAATATCGATAGGTCTTTGATATTGTGCTCAAGGAGTTCTTCTTCAAGATTATCTTGGGAAAGAGGTAATTCTGGAAGATTAGAAAAGTTAAATACTGGAACAGATGTGTTCAAATTACTTTGGACAGGGATTGGTTTCTGCGGCTTTGGTTCAAGGGAATATTTCGCAGTAGGTGATCTAGTGGAAGGAAATTGTAGCTTTTGTGCAAAATGTTGCTCTTTATGTTCATGGTCTAAACGGGGACTCATTGACTCCTTTGAGATGGGTTTGTGAAAGTGTACGTGTTCTCTACAGATCCTGTGTGTAGAAACGGGAGTTGATGAACCAAGAGATAAGCGTACTCTTATATCAAAATCTGCCATGATTACAGGAGCGAGCATGGATATGTCTGCTATAGTAAAAAATGTGTTTTCATGTATTTCTGCAATTATTTTTTGTTCCCTATTTAGATTATAATCTGCCGCGAATGGGTCATTTGTAATGTCCTAATTCGCTTTTTTAGAGAGCATATTTCTTTTGTGCCTGGAATAAATTCTTGTGATTCAGGCGCAAGGCTCTTCTCAATGGATGGTATAGTTTCCTCTGAATGAATTGACATAGAAAGAAAAGAGGGTTTCCCATTGAGCGAGAGAGACGGGCTATTCTTTTTTTTATTAACGTTTTTTGGGGATTCAAGAGTGGGTAGTGTTTTAGATGAACAATCCTTCGCTTTTTGCCATTCCGAAGGATAGACTCCATCAGAAAAAAATTAGATGGGCAAAAGTGGAAAGGATTGTTATAAACTCGCCTGAAATGAGCTACAAGGAGGTGTAAATAATTACAGATTTCCAAACTCAAACCCCTTTATCGAATGTCGCTTGCTCTTACCTGCCTTAGAGAAGTAAAAGCAATCTCCTGCACAAGTATGTTAGAATAATCCAGTAAATTCGCCACCAAATGTTTTACCAGTTAAAATCGTATGCACCTTAGCCCCTGCGCCCCACGCAGCGCACCATGAACAGAAATCAGTACTTAAAGTACTTACACAGTACACGCGCAGACTTCTAGGAATATAACAAGTCAGTATGGGGGGCATGGAAGCCAAGGGGGAGGGGTCACAGGAAGCGAGTCCTTAAAAAAAATAGAAAACAGATTTTCAGTATTTGGAAAATTGTAAAGGCAAAAGCCAATTTACTAAAGTGCATAACGTGCACTAACGGGCACAACGTGCAGAAACAGTCACCTTCTTTCTTTTCGTCGAGCCAGGCAAACAACAGTGTTACTGCAAAAGACGTCCACCAGACAGACGTACGCTTACACTGTAGAGCGGGCTCAGCAATGCAGGCGTGCTAGACAGCAAGCTCCAAGCTTCAGCACCTTGAGAGTCCACCCGCTGTGTCGGTCCGTGCCAGTAAACAGTACTTAAAGTACTTACACGGTGCGCGCGTGGGTGCGCAGACTTCTAGGAATATAACAAGTCAGTATGGGGGGTGTTTAAGCCAAGGGGGAGGGGTCACAAGAAGAGAGTCCTTCTTTTCCTCTGTTTATATTTAGTTTTGGATTGGGTGCAGCTAATGCAGCAATCAACAATCACAGATTGGCACTGAATAGTTGGTCTGCTTTACGTTCACGTGGCTCTCACCTGAGTTCTTAGCCCCCAGTCTCTGCAGTCTGGGCCAGTCTTTCTGTCCAGTCCTCAGCCCTTATGAACGCTGATGTCTGCACTCAGCGAGTGGGCCACTCCCCACAACAAACGGACACCACCAATCAGGTGGAGCCTCCGGAGTTGCCTTGTGCTGCAGACCAAGCTCGAACACTCGTACCCCTGTACCCCCGCAGGAATTATGCCCCAAAGCCCCACCCAATAATCCTCCTACTTCAGTCGTAAGCAGTAGTTATCATTTTCCACTTTAAGTTTACATAAGCCATGTCCAGAATTCTTAATTTCATTGCATTTTATATATGTATATCTGACGTTCCTCCAGTAATGACGGTCTGTGATAAAGCAACTGATAAAGCATGGCACTTCTATTACCTTTTATAAACACAGCAGGGGAATCTATACAAAAATACCTCTATATTCTAGGGTACTTAATCCTTTTGGTTATTACAAATTACATAAACACACAAAACAGAAAACGGGATGGGAGCTTCTCTTGAACTCATCAATTAGTCAGCCATTAATGCAGAGCCCTAACACTCTCCCTAATCAGAGGAAATACTCTTTCCCTTCATGGTGCTGCTGCCTCTAGAGAGCGCTGTAGCACCGACTAAAAAGGGATAGATGAGGAATTTGCCCTATCCCTACAGTCAATGGAACGGTTTTGAGGCAGGGTGTCAAGAAATAATCCTCTCTTTTCAAACCCCAACGTGGACAGAAAAATAAAAAAAATGTGTATATATAGTAGTATTTGGAAGTAATGCCCCAAAACCGCAATCTTTGGTCAGTAGGCAGTTCGCGTGGGACTAGACATCACAAACTGGACAGTTTATTTGCCCTCCGCAAAGTGTGCCCTACTGTCCCAAGTGCAATATGCTAAAATACTTTAAGAATATAAATAACACTCTCAGTTTGTTGTTCTACTCCCGCACATTACTTCTCTTCTTTGGAGCACACACAATAGTAAGTTTCTTTGAGAGATCATGATTTTTGCCTAAAATTATCAACGTAGTTGATTAAAATGTCCAACAGCTCAAGTCTATTATGTGTCGCCCTTGGTCAGGAGACAACCAAAAGTCAGGTCGACCGGTTTCAATGATATTCTCTTTCGTACATCATCTTCCTCAGGACCAGTTATTTCTTCTGATAAGATTCAATCTGTGCACCCATCAGAACGGTAACATCAGGATATTCTGTGGGGCAGACAAAGAAAAAGTCAGAGTGACTTCTCCCATGCATTAAACAGAGTGTATGGCATTTACATACTCTCACTGTATATAGCACCACTGCTTTAGTAATATTCAATTAATGAGGGTCATCTCAATGGCAGTGTGAACAGGCTACTCCCACTCTCTCCCCGCCTATATAGGACATATGACATTTGTAATTCAAATGATCGTACCTGACTTTTTTCTCTTGTATACATTGCTGTTGTACATCCAACGTCAACATGTTTGGGCTGTTCTATTGGCCTGGTTTAATGCACCATTACTGATGCTTTTCCTGTAACAACAAACAGTTGTGCATTTTACTCCCTACGTGTATTCTGTTCACTTCTAGTTGATCATATTAGCAAACATTGCCTAAGGTAAGTCAACATATTCTCAGGGTTACCTAGATGGAATCTGGTTACCACGCTTGGGGGCTGGTTGGATCAGCCGTGTGGATCCCGTGTTGGATTTCTAATCTGGGACAGGTCTGTGGGAGAAGGAAGAAACAGGAAAACCCTGTTAATTACTAATGTTCAGTTGTTTACGCTGCCTACTAATATTAGTATAATGGCAAAACATGTTTTTATTTTGCCAAACGTCTTTTATACTGTTTTACTAGTAACCTGATGTACTAAGTGTATATCTTAGTTAGTACAATATCGTCCGCAACATCGGGTTATTGTTCTACCAAAACTAATGCGGTCGTGTTATCGGAGCACCTCCCGAGAGCCAGACTTACTTGTTTCATCTCCCGGTGTCCGCCACACATCCCGCGCGAGCTCAGAGTTTTCTCGCAGCGTGCTGTTTGTTCTAACGAGCGCGTATGTTATGCGCGTGTGCTATTCTTCGGCTTCCTAACGGCCATATTGTGCTATATGCTATTGGGCTGGTAGCCATTTTGGGATGGGTTAAAACGTCCTCTACAAGCCACCATGTTTAAGTGGGCAACATAGCGAAATCTGATGTACTCAAGGCCGTCTGTGCTGATATATTGCGGCCGTTTAGAGATCGGTTGAATGATTTTCCGCATGCCGCCATATTTGAGCAAGCAAAACAATGTAATCTAACTAGAGGTGACCCAAACACTGTACTATCTACGTAAATAAGTACCACCTCCATTTTGTCCATTTCTTTATTACGACTTGATGTTTTCAGGTGATTATATTAGTAACAATATATATTACATCAGATTAACGATGTATCTTATAATTTTGTCCCTAATCGATTGGATTACACAAATCCATTTCTTGATTATGTCTGTCATGATTTTAAATCTGTGGCTATAATGGTATCACGGGTCTCGTGTTATTTGTCCGCATATGTGGATAGGGGCACCCACCAAGGATATTTACTACCGCTGGCCATTCCTCCCCAACCCGTTCCCAGAGAGACAAGCCTCTGGGACATACTATTATAAGATCAGAAGTTGAATTATTCCTGTTGCCAGTTATTTAATTAATGCCAGGCTGTTCCATTGGATCTCTTCATTGAGGCCCTGCTTTACTGTATTCAAGCGGAAGATCCATTGTTGTTCTTTCTTCAAGAGAATGTCATGAAAATTGCCGCCCCTCTGGGGTAGGCATACCTTTTCAAGTATAGTCCACTTAAAATCTTCCCCTGTATGTTGTTGTTGTGATACAAAGTGGCTGACTAATGGTGCTGTCATTTTTCTAGTCCTCAAACAGCACTTATGTTCAATCAGTCGCGTTTTTACTGAATGTGCTGTCATCCCAATGTATCTCAGGTTACACGGGCAGGTGATGAGGTATATAACCCCTTTGCTGTTTCAGTTTGTCAGGTGTTTCTGTATCCACGGTGTCTTCCACCCAATATCAATAGATTTACTTCTTATGGTCTGTTTGCACATTACACATGCCCCGCACGGGGTGTGTCCAACTGGGCTAGTGGTATCCCAGAGAGTGGTATGGTCTATATTGTCCTTCGGCTCTACCAGTGTGTGCACTAATTTGTCCCGGATATTCATTCTCCATTTAATAGCAAACAAAGGGTAATCCAGTTCAGTTGCACCCGTATTCAAGATCGGCCAAAGTTTTTTTATCTCTCTCTTAAGACTGTTAAAGATGGGGGAATAACTTAATACCGCTGTAATTATATCTCCTTGGGTTTTCCTTTCGTGTTGTTGTAATGTAATTGCACGTGGTATTACCTTTCCTGTGATTTTCTACAATATGTTCAGTCGCACGTTCTGTAACTTCAAGAAAAAATCCACAATGCTGTTTCTGAGAAATGGTGCATGCGTCATAGGAAAAGGACTCACTTCATGCAAGTGCTGCATTTTCGGAAAGCTTCTGGAGCGCCAAGCAACTCCTTAGGAAGTATAATGCCCTTCCATACTCAGGAGGACTGCAAGTGAAGATAGATTGTGCACTAGAATGAAAGCGGCAGCTGGGTTATTCTCTCGCCACCAAAGAGCGCTTAACAGCAGGCTTTCCCACCGGGCACTGCAACGGGTAATCCAATCACCAATCTGTACATATTGGTACATGGTTGGGAGTAATAGCCATAACCAAAACAGTTCTTCCACAACCTACAGTGACAGCAGTGCCAAGGTCTTCCTACTAAAACCACAAGTGCTCCTGTGACATCATGAGCCGGATATCAAAGTGGTCGAAATAGCTCTAAAGTGAGGAAGATTAGAAGGAGATGATGAAGAGCAGTTGTGTGAAGAGAGGCGGGCAAGAGGAGAGAGAGATTGCGAGGGAGAGTGTGGCGCTGGTGGAGGGAAAGCTTGAGAAGGAGCACAGAAGCGGTGCAAGGGAGAAGGCTTTGTTGGAGGGAAGAAATACAGAAGGTGCAGAAACGAAGTTGGAAGGACGGAGGGTCATGGAGAGGTTGGAGCTGGAGGCAGGAGTGATTCTGAAGGAGGAAGGAAAAAGTTAAAGGAAAAGGTTAGAGCTGGAGGAGAGAAATACCAAGTGAGAGGAGGAGAGCAGAAGAGTGAGGAGGATATTGCGATTGTCAGAGTAGGAGGAATAAAGGAAGGCTGAGGAAAGGGAACTACTACAAAGAGCTGTCAAGAAATCATAACCTAGGCGATGAGGAAGCCATTCTACTCTTTGAGTGGGCATGGAAGAACCTATGCTCACAACGTCTGTGACTTCTGGCAAAGGTACTGGCTTTACGCAAAGGCAGAGAAAATCGGAAGTGAACCTCAGAGCCAATCCTTGCTGCGGCAAAGGACTAGGACTAATTCAGAAGGAGCCCTTGGACATAATAATCCTTGGCTGAAGTGCTGGGGAATAGCGACTGTAGCCTGAAAATCCATATGTGACAGAGAGGGAAGAAATCAATTGTCATCTGAGTGTCGAGCTACAAAGTGTTGGCGGACGGCATCATTCCACCATGACCAACACAGAAGGATCCTGAATCCTGAGCGTCTGCAAGAATTGTGAATATGCTTGTGTGTTTCCCTTGAGCCTAATGAACTGTTATTCTCAGGGGAAAAACTGTTTTGTAAGATCCCACCTTATAGGGCTTACTCTCAACCCAACGTTGTGAACAACAAAACAGAAGAATAATGCATTTACCACTTTGCAGTCTCTGGTTGACCCCCTAGTTTTCCATAGCTGGTTTTGGAAGTGAGATCAGTGGGATGTGACTCAGAGGTCCTATTCAAGGTAACACTCACCCCACTAAAGGTGGTCCTTATGTCCAAACAGGCAAAGCTCTAAGAAACCTGATTGAGTCTTGATAGTGCGGTAGAAGACGCAGTGGTACATGATGATGAATATGATGAAGGTAGAGAGATTGGCTTAAACATGAAGGTATCCCGTGGCACCAGGTTAGCCTCAAAGTGAAGATCAGCAGAAAGCGAAGCCGTATCATGGCCATTGGAACAGAGGTAGTTGACAGGAAATTCTGGGGGTGATTCTGGTGCTCCCGACTAATCTTTCCAAGTGCCCGTGTCTTGTCCAGGAGAAAGATGTTAATGTCCAGCTCAATTGTGACATCATTTATATACCACTTGGAAGATGTGAAGGAGTAAGAGTGTGGTTTTACCCATTCTTCACCTGGGCCTCCAGCCACTTCATCCCCAGTGGGGAATTTAGAGATGTCACCACCACCTCGTGGAAGGATCCCTCATTACAGTGCCTTCTAGCAAATGATCTCCCTAAAGAAAGGTGCATCGAAATTGGGTTGTTTTTTCATACAGAAATTGGGTCTGTTGTATCAAAGGGGGACTAATGCCAAAGGGCATGGGACCACCTAATACCAACTGCTAGTACTAACCAAGTTCCAATTCATGGTACATAAAATGGCCCACACTCATTTAACAGTTGTACACCAATTAAATGCCAGGACCCAAGGTTAGATATTTACTAGATTTTACAGGTGACGATTCTATCAGCAACTGTGCCATTCATGTTAAACCTACGCTATCTGCTGGTAAGCTTCCAGAGCTGATGCAGGCCGAGTCCCCCATTTAAGAAATCCCTATTATTGCCCTACCCTCTTCCTGAATAGAAATGGACATCAAAGGGAACCTACCCAGAGCAGGGAACAGGTATATAGTAGTTATTGTTTATCAGGCAACCTGTTTTCTAGAGGCCTTTTCATTGCTGGTACTACTACTCAGCAGACACTCAAACATTTGGTTCCACTGTTTACACAAGGAGGGTTGCTGAAGGAGACACTCAACACCCACAAATACCTTCATGTATAAAATCATGAGGGAACTTAAGGCATTCTTTCAAATGCAGACCCTTTGCACTTCCATATATAGACCAAAGATATGTGGCTTAGTAGAACTATTATATTGAAAATGGAAGAACCTGTTACACAAACCGGTAGGAGAAGACTGGGAAATGCTAGGAAAACCCCCTACCATGTGCCCTGTTTTTAGATTGGAACACTCCTCATTCGTCGGCAGGGGTTTCACACCTGAAGCTGGCCTATATTTGAGGACCCTGGGATGTGCTGGACATGCTCAAGTAAATTTGAGAAACTCAAGATAATCAAGCAGTAAATACTGTCCAGTTTGTTCAATGAACTGAAGACTGGATGACTCCAATCCATGAGTTGGTGTATAAACATCTGAAGCAGGTTCAAGATACAAAAAAAGGGAATATACAACCAGAAGACCAGGCTACACCAAATCCAAATTGGCGAGTGATTTGTACTATCAAGTATAGCAGTCAGATAGCCCAAAGCATTCACATACATACCATGTTAACTGGTTAAAGGAATTAGAGGATTATGTCTACAGTTATTTCCACCATGGCAAGTCAAGAAAAGACAGAATCCCTGATGGATTGGACCATTCCAGAAACAAGACCACCAAAGTTTTTCGGTCCACTTTGTTGTTGTATTTTTGGAGCATCCAGCAAAAATAACAGGAGTTCTTCATTAGATCCTTACAAACCCTGTGGAATCAGTACTTCTGCACTTTTATTGAATATCTGAAGCCTAAATCTAGGTGATCCATAATGCCTAAACTGTAGGTTATCAAGCTCTCCTGGAGCCAGCAGTCTAGCCTGATTGTGCTGGTGGGCAAATCAGACAGCAGTTTTTGTTTCTCTATTGAACTCAATGAGAGATCCCAATTTGATGCCTACCAGGTGCTCCACATAGATGAAATAGTGACAGGGAAGAGGAGGCCCTCCATCTATATTCTGACCACGAGTCTCACAAATTGGTGTTTTCAAGTGCCCTAGTGCTAATGCATAAAGAGAAGACTGCTTCCTCTACCACTTAGGGGCTCTTCCAATTCAGCACGCTCACCTTCCAGTGGCATGGCCTCCATTTACATTTCAATGACTTATGGGCTCCCTACTGCAAACTTATTCGGAGTTAGCAAGTGCATATATTTATGGTATGATCATCCAGAGAAAGACAAGAGAGGATTATATGATGCAGCTCTATCTAGTGGCGCAAACCTCCAGGAAAGCTGGACTGACTGGCAGCCTACTGAAATATCATATCCCCCAATCCATAGTCAAATAAAGAGATTGTTAATGGGCATTTGCAGCCTCAGGCAAAAGAAGTAATAGCCATTCATAATATTACTGCCAAAAAAGGAATGAAAGATATTTTTGGTACTTTTGGGAAAAAATAAGTGATTTATTTTGAGAGTTTTAACTATCTCTGGATCCCTCATGGACCACGTAAATGGAAACTAGCATAGCCAGTTGGGAAGGAACCAACATGGATGATAGGCTTTCCATAAACTGAAGAATTTGCAGGAACATTCAGACCTCCTTATGTCAGAATTTACACATGAGTATGACGAGTAGTCGAATTGCCTCAAGAATGTAAGGGAAGTAGAACAAATATTGTATTTATCAACTGGAAGCTCCTCCCTTTGGAACAAAATTATGCCACTGCTGAGTGGAATGTCAGGCTGTTAAGTGGGCGATTGAAGCCGTGAAGTATTATATGACAGTATGACAGTTCTGGTAGATCACTGATCATACTCTTTTAACATGGACGGCCAGGAAAAAGGCCTGATTCATGAGGTGTTTCTTGGCTTTTCAACCATTTCAATTCAATGTTGTGCATCAGGCAGACAAACTAAAATCCACTGTGTATTTCCTTAGCCACCACCCCCAATGGAAAGAGGGCAGGTATGTGATGAAGTCACCGAGCTTAAGAAATATTAGGAGGGACACTCTGCAGTGTGGCTCTGTGAAGCTGACCCTGCGAATCCACAGAGCCACTCATGCATTCCCAGCCACCTCACCCAGTCCATCAGCATGCACCCAAAAGTGCTTGGTATAAATTACTCAGAATCTGAAAACTATAGTACAGCATGGTCCACAAGCACAGACTATGTGCTTAATTTATAACACTTGTGACAGGGTCAGAGACCTGGCCCTGTCAAGTGAGGAAGGTGTCCCCTCTAAACCTGGGCAGGAGGCCTACAACAATATTCCTGATAGCCTGTCCTTTCAAAGAGGCAGGGTGTGGGAGATGGGAGAACCACAGTCTCTGTTCCTTCTACCTGTGCCTATCTAAATGATCTACCACCTTTTCTTGTCCCATACCTGTTATTCACAATGCTGGCCAGTTTCTTTCTTCTTGTCCCATAAAACTACTTTACAGAGAAGGAATGGCGCTGGAGGAAAGCGCAAGCAACCCAACTGGGAGAGAGCCAGCGAGGAACTGTCCGACCACTGAGTGATCCGCACATCAACGTGGCAATCCAGACTCTCCAATTGACATGGAAATTGAGTGTAAATTCAGCAGGAAGCAGAATGGTCCGCTTATCATATTGGCATTCCAGACGCTCTAAGTAATACAGACATTGAAGATATTTTCAGCAGGACTGTGGAATGGTCCGCATATCAAACCAGTAATTCAGGCAATTCATGTTGCCTTGATACGAACACTGAGAGTGACTGCATTTTAGCGAGCCACCATATTTGAACGCAGGCATATGAAACTGACATTGCTTTGAGCAGACATCTTTTTCTAAACACCTGCAGACCCACATATGGAAAGGGTGGTGGGCTTAAAGCCAGTTATTTGTGGTTTTATACATGAAACCCGGCCCCTGTGGAGAAGCAAGCCAGAGGTTGGCCCGGGAACCAGCTGAGCGAGAGAATCAATGGAAGGGGAAGAAGGAGGATAAATCTGGACAGGGAGAAGAGGGCTGCATGAGTTGTTCAGGTGAGGTCAATGGAGGAGAAGGAGGACCAACAGAACAAGTAAATGAATGACAGTGCAGAGCAGCAAGGATGAGGATTGCGGAAAGAGTGAAAGGTGAGGTATTGGTTGGTGGGAGAAAGTGGTGCTTGGTTGTGAGAGTGTGTGCAAGTTGAGTGAGTACAAATAACACCAGGCCTTCGCTCGTTTAACAATTTGTCGAGAAACTCGTCAGAAACATGAAGGTCTTTAGAAGGATAGATTTTCTGAATACCGAGTGAGAAATCCCTATCCATATTCCTAACTGACTCAGACTGTTTGTCCTGATCATATAACAACGCCTTTTCAGCGTTCGTTTGATGACGGCGTGCATGGTTTTCCCTACTCTTAAGCTGCTGCAACGCTTCTTTTTTCCAATTCTGTAGAACATCAAATGCTGTGGGTCTGGCCTTTTTCTTTAACAAGACCGACTCTAAGTATACAATACGAGGGATCTCAAAACGACCATTGATTGGTAACTGCAGTTCGGAGGCATGTCTGGTATGTCTGTGCCAAATATCATTAAATACTACACTTCCAATGCCATGTTTACAATACATAGTAAACGCCGACGACCCCTCCTGTGGTGCCGGGCGGCTAAATTCCAAAGATTGTCGATCGCTGCGTAATAATGCCCTAAAGCAGCTAGACAATTTCCCAGGCATTTCTGAAAAACTTGGTGTTACCTGGTCAATAATTGTGTCTGCAGATACAATGTGCCAAATTCAAATGGTCAGGGTTAAATTAAGAGTTGAGTCACGACTCACCTGACCAAACCTAAGGAGGACCGTACAGTTCATCAAAGAACTTACCTAACAAATTTTACCTTGTGTTTGGTGATTTCGGCAAATCTGCCCGCCTCAAAAGTGGACCCTCGTCAAGATGCCATCTCAGACAGCACGGCTATCGTCCAAGGATCGGATCGTGAAGCGCTGTAGAGGTGTCGCGTCTCGTTCAGTCGGGCTCGTAGTACCACACCGTCCGATCCCGGTCTGATAGCATGCGTCAACCTTCAATGGTCCGGGATCAATCTTGGGGGTCCCTATTCGGGCGCCAACTGCGCAAAGAGAAAAATAATAAGGCCGGGAAACCCAAAGGAAACACACCAAACACTGGTTACAAAGGAACATACAAAGTACTTTATTTTAAGGTCAAGCAATTACAAAGTCAATGACAAATTGGATAGCTATCGGCCCTCAGTACAACACAACGAACTTCAACGGGGTTCGATGTATTCAGTGAGAGACTGTACATTGGGACATTCAGACTTTTATACATTTCTCCAGCGTGTTGTCCAACCCCTTCGCGGGTTAACCATTCCATGAATGTATTACTGGTCTAGGGTCTCTGCCAGGTCAATCTTCTAATATATACATCAGTATGCGCACAGATCAGTTCCGTCGATACAGGTTATACATTTACACACAGGTCAACAGAAGGACAAGGTCTCAGTTCACGACCCTAACAAGTGGCCTGTAGTCAAGTTATACATTAGCTGTACGGAGGTCATGTCGACCAGATTCTGTTCGGTATGGCATCGTCCACCATTTTGATGTACAGGGTGACTTTTACACAGCAAAAGAACCTAAAATGGTGGTTTGATTCAAGGTGACGGCCCCCATCAATTTCTATGGTCAAGACCTTGCCGTAGAGAGTTATTCGCGTACAGTTTTAAGCAACTTGGTGTAGGCCAATATACATACAATCGTTCACAATAGGAGGCATAATTTAATATCAAGTTTGACACAGGGGTCAAGTCATAAAAATAAAAGTGGGTGACTCTTGAACACACAAAGACAGTGGGGTGTGACGTCACTGGAAATTAGCATATCAAGATGACATATGCAACTTTCATTCAATTGGCTTTCCATAACCATGCAAATTTCACAGGATGAATGGCATTTGCCTTTCTTAAAATCAACCCCCACCAAAAATGAAGAGAGGATATTTTGTTCTTAAAGTGTTTGAAAATGTTAAAAGGTGTGTATGTTTTAAACTCCAAGAATTACTCGCCAAACTGAGCTAAGGTTGCTGAGGTTCTCACGCGCCCACCTGCAGCCCGCATTTTACTTATTTAAAAAAAGAAATCTAACGCGCTTTGAGCGGTCTCTCCCCCTTCCTGACCCTTTTCCCACTTCCTGAATCCCCGCTCCCTGCTCCCTCCTTCCCGCCCACCTCCCCTAGATTGGCCAGCACATCCTGAACATGCAGCAGACGGGGACCTAGTCCCCTTGCGTCCTCACAACCTCCATTACTCGCCAAACTGAGGTAAGGCTCCTGAGGTCCTTGTGCACCCACTTGCACCTCGCATTTTACTTATTTTTAAAAAGGAAATCTAAAGCGCTTCGAGCGCTCTCTCCCCCTTCCTGACCCTTTTCCCACTTCCTGAATCCCTGCTCCCTCCTACCTACTTCCAGCCCACCTCCCCTTGATTGGCCAGCACGGCCTGAACACACAGCAGACGGGTAACTAATCCCCTTGCATCCTCGCAACCTCCATTACTCACCAAACTGAGGTAAGGCTGCTGATGTCCACGCACGCCCACCTGCACCCTGCATTTTACTTATTTTATTAAAGGAAATCTAACACGCTTTGAGTGCTCTCTCCCCCTTCCTGACCCTTTTCTCACTTCCCGAATCCCTGCTCCCTCCTCCCTCCTTCCAGCCCACCTCCCCTTGATTGGCCAGCACAGCCTGAACATGCACGAGACGGGGACCTAGTCCCCTTGCATCATTGCGTCCTCCATTACTCGCCAAACTGTGGTAAGGCTGCAGAGGTCCCCGTGCGCCCACTCGCACCCCGCATTTTACTTATTCTTAAAAAGGAATTCTAACGCGCTTCAAGCGCTTTCTCCCCCTTCCTGACCCTTTTTCCACTTCCTGAATCCCTGCTCCCTCCTCCCTCCTTCGCGCCCACCATCCCCTTGATTGGCCTATAACCCCTCTTAATACATCCTCCCAGGGCAACCCTCTGCCCGTGCAGCCCCTGCAGCTAAGGGCCCCAGGCAAATGGCGTCTCCTAGAGATGGCTCTTTATTGTGTCAGCAGGGGAAGCCAGTGGCCAGCCATCAACCAGCAGCAACCATTAAGGAAGGAGTGGCCTGGGTGAGGAATGGAGCACTCACTCTCCCCTGATATCACTACCAATCGCAACCTTTCCTTCACTAGAATAATATTGTGATTTTAGCCTATGCCACGCTGGAATAGTGTTGTGATTATTGGCGTGCACTGCACCCTCAGAGACTCAGTGACAAGGTCATGAGTTGCATCTAGAGAGTGCAACACTTGGATAGTACTGCTGATTTGTACTATCTAGCCTATGTGAAACCTAGGCCCTTCTCCCACAATACAGGACTCTCTCCTGTGTTTAAACTGCATTGGGAAAGTATTTAAACTGCATTGGGAAAGTATTTAAACTGCATTGTGAGACCTAGGCCTTTCTCCCACTATACAGGACTCTCAGACCTAGGTGTGTTCTCCCGCACCTAAACGACATTGTGAAAATAAAGCTGGCTTTGGTTTTGCCTTCTTTAGCAAAGCGTTCATCTAGCAAACTGTTCTACTATAGTCTGAGCTATTGTCGCCTTGTCCAACTGTTTACTATTGTCTTGTCGCTCTCTGTCTCGTCTACTTGCACCCCTCCCTGTGTCCTTCCCTAGTATTCTCTCCGCCCCCACCCCTTTCCTCTTCTCTACTCTCCCCACCTACGGTACTGTCTGTCTCTCCTACCCTTTCTAACTGCTTCTTTATTGACTATCCTGCTCTCCTCACTAAATCTGGTAGAACGAAGTTTAAAAAGGACATCCTGGTCTCCAACTCAGGCCTCCCTATCGCTGACACCTATACCAGTGCTTCCTCCAGGCAAACCCTCACTGACATCCTCTTTGTCGTTCCCTCGCCAGACCTATGGACTCTTCATATGGTCTCTGTGCTTTCTCCTTTCTCTTCTTCTCCCATTAGTGGTGGCACCTGGTGCAAGGCTCTTACTGGCCTCGTTCCACTCCGCTAAAACCAACATTAATGTTTACTTGAATGGGACCGTCTTGGTCCAAGGCCCTCAGGCCAAACTTTTCCTCTTTGATAGACGCTTCCTGCACCCCATCAATTTCCTTTATTCTGCTGCTGTCCGCTCTCTTCCCTCCACGGCTTCCTTGCTTCTCCCTGTTGTCTCCTCCTTGGCTATTTTGCCTTCTCCTCCTTCCTCTTCTGCCCCCCCCCTCGGGCTTCTTCTACACCTCTGCAGGGCGTACCTCTGATCTGTACCTGGAAGTCTTTCAAGGACGGCAATCGCTCAGCTGTAAAACACTCCTCTGACATCTGCCGCCTCCTTGAAGAACTTAACTTCAATGTCCTCTGTCTCACCGAGACATGGTTCACTGCCAGCTCTGTCATGAGCTTTGACACTCTCCTCCCTGATGGCTACAAGATCATCTCCACACCCAGGTCCAATCATTCCTGACGGGGTGTAGCCCTGATCTTCCCTGAGTGGATTCCTGCCTCTGTCATTCCTACGGAGGACTACTCCTCTTTCGAATGCTTTGTCTGCAGGCTTTCTCTCTCTCCTAGCCATTCCCTTACTGTGGATACCATCTATCGGCCACCTGGTCAGATCTCGTCCTTGCTCTCTGAGTGGGTGGACCTCTCCTCTTCCCTCCTGGTCTTGACCACTCAACTCCCCCTTCTTGGAGACTTTAACATCCACCTGGATGCTTCCTGTCCTTCCTCTGGACTCTATTGCAACCTCCGCAACTCTCTCTCACTCACTCTCTATCCTTCCCTCAGGCCCGACTCACTCTGCAGGGCACACTCTGGATGTTCTGATCACTACAGACCTTCCCCTTTCTATCCCTCTCACCACTCCTCTTTCCTGGAGTGATCATTTTCTCCTTTCCTCCCAACTCTCTCTCTCCACCCCTCAGGCCAAGCCAACTACAGCACTGCCACCTACCTTCTCGGTTATCCGACCCATGAAGGGTGTGTTAGTTGAAGCTTTCGCCACCACTTTCTCACCCCCATCCCCTTCGGCTGACTCACACCCTGACAGAGCCCTTTCAATGCTCCACTCCGCTATACCTGATACTCTGGATGTTCTTGCCCCTGTCTTGAGGATCCGCTTGAAACCCAAAGCCAAGTGCAACTCCTGGTATGACTCAGACATCATCACCCTTAAACGCAAATGCAAGGTGGCTGAGAGGAAATGGCGTGCTTCCTGTACATCCTCTGATAAACCGACCTGCCGCCTGCTCCAAAGGCAATACCGGCTCTCTGTCCGCACCAAGAAGAGAGCCCACTTCCAAGCCCGCATCTCTGCAGCATCCAACAACTCAGCTGAACTCTGCAAGGAGCAGGCCAATCCTGCTGCAGTCTCTACCTCTCCTGTGCCCTCCCAGGCCCTCTGCACGACCCTGGCTTCTGGTTTCATCTAAAAAACTCAAGACATCCTGTCCTCTCTCTCTTCCTCTCCTCCTCCTCCCTCTACTCCCTGCTCTTCCTCTGGCCCTTCTGTGGCCACCTCTCCTCCCTCCTTCTTTGCCTTCCCCCTGTTCTCCCCAGACAAGGTTTCTAGATAAGTCCAATCTATGAAAGTCTCATCAAAACAGGTTCACCCCTGTTCATATAAAACCATCAAAGACCACATTGACTCCCTGGCTCCTGCTTTGGCTGACTTCTGCCACCATTCCTTCACCACTGGAGTCTTCCCTTCCACCCTGAAGCACTCCCTTGTGCACCCTCTTCTTAAGAAACCCTTAGCCGACCGCTCCTGCCTGGCTAACTACTGCCCTATCTCCATCACTCCTTTCCTAGGCAAACTCCTGGAAACGCTAGCCATCTCCCTGCTAAACCTTCACACTGAATCTGTTGGTTGTCTCCATGACCATTAGTCTGGCTTCAGAGCTGCCAGAAGCACAGAAACTGCTCTCCTGAACATCCTTGAAGACCTCCTCTCCAACCTTGATTCCAATACCCCTTGTGTCCTCATATTACTTGATCTCTCTTCTGCCTTTGACACGGTCAACCATGCCATCCTGCTCAATCCTCCCCATGATAACCTGGGTATCACCGATCAGTCTCTGGTTTTGCTGCCCTATTTCCTCTTCGATCGACCCTCTGAGGTCCAACTTGGTTCATTCCTCTCCTCTATCTCTCTATCTACCTGTGGTTTTCCCCAGGGATCTAACCTCTCTCCCTGGCTGTTCAACAAATACATGGCACTACTTGCCCACCACATTGCCGCCCTCTGCTCCAACGTTAAATGCTATGATGATGACACTCAGCTCATTTTCAGACTCCCTTCCGACGCCTCTTCTCCTTCTTTCAGCACTGACTGTCTGTCTGCTACTCCGGAGTGGTGTGCCTCCAATGATCTGTGCCTGAATGCCAGTAAGACTGAGATTCTCCTCATCGGCATACCTGCTCCCTCCTTTCCTGTCCCTCTCTGGCCGGCCTCTCTAGGACCGCTTCCTGCTCCCAACTGCAAGACTGAAAACCTCGGGGTCATCTTCGACTCCACACTCTCCTTCTCTCCTCACATCTCTGACGTCTCTAAAAAGTCAAACTACCAGATGCACCTCCTCAGAGGTATTCTTCCTTTCCTCTCCTTCCCCCAGAAGCTCACTGTTTCCAGAGCTCTGGTTCTCTCTAGGCTGGACTACTGCAACAACCTCTTTCCAAATCTGCCTGCTTCTACTCTCCTCCCTCTGCAACTCATCCAGAACAGGAATGCAAGACTTGTCCTTGCCCTCAAGCCCAGGCATCGCCAGGACTGAAATCATTGCACTGGCTCCCAGTTGCTGCAAGGATTAAGTTCAAAACCCTCTGCATTGTCCACAAGCCTTCTGGGGCCTGGGCTCTCAATACCTTCAACTCTCTCTTCCTAAATATCTTCCTTCTCAAGCTATTTGCTCATCCACCTCCAACTTCCTCATGGCCAGTCCCTTCTCCAAGCACTGAGATGATGGTAGATCTCTATCTTCAGCTGGGGGATCCTTCTGGAACAGCCTCCCTGCCTCTCTGAAACTTGAGGAGAACCATCTACGGGTCCAGAAGCACCTCAAGAACTTCCTCCTTGCTTCTGCGTTCTCTCCTCCTCTCCCCTGCTGAACTCCTGACTGTAACTGCACTGGTCACCTGGCTACCCTCTGATCTCGTGCCCAGGTCCCCTCCCCTGCCAGTTCCACACCTGCACTGCCTCTCGGGCTACACTTGCACTTGGGGTCTGTCTCTGTATCCCTACAGTCCCCTACCAGCTCTTGACACTTGATGTCTGCACTCACCCCTGCACTTGCCACTAGCTGGCCACACTTTTAACTATTATTCTTATTTATTTATTTACAGTTGATTCTATGTATTGCATATATATTATACATATATTGCAATACATATATATTGTAGCTCAACGTCACCTGGCATAGTAAGATCGTTATCTTTGTCTTCCCTCTGTTCCTCCTCCCTTGCCTTGTCGCGACTTGAAACACTTGTGTATAGGCACGTTATAAATGGCATATCGTATCATATCATATCAATCAAAACCAGTGTTTGCCCTGGAACATGCAGTCCTGAAATATGTCTTTGAATTGTATTTTTCATTTGGTTACATGATGCAGTGGTGAATTTCCTGGCCTGCAAACCTTGCGACTGGTCCACCCTTTGAAAAAAGTGGGTGGACTCTGTACACCTGCGTGTACCCTCAACACGAGCCCTCCTGAGGTGTGTGCACACAGACGGAAGCCACTGCGGCTCCAAAAATATAACCCCTATAACTTGGACATTCAAATGAAACTAGCACAGCACCAGGAAAGACAGGACAAAATCTAAGCCCCCCATAACAGCCTCGACTGACAAAATAAGCAATATCTGAGACATCGACCTACCGTAAACAGTGAGACGCATGGACATGCAACAGCTAAGGTCATACACCTCCGACCTTTCCATTATGAATAAATGCCATGTACATGGACCCAGAAGTTGCCCTGTGTAATGAACATCCAGAAGAACAAACTTGCAAACCCGGACAACACAGACTGGACCCTCTCTGGTTATTTTCGCAATGCCACACACCAGTGCACAAAGCTTCAGCAAAGAATCTCAGGATATTGGCCGCGGTTGGGCCTGTCACCCTGTGCCCTCTATTCAACAGAAAGAGAATGGTAAGCATTCTTAATCCTGTCCTCGACAACTGCTTGACAAGATTTCCACAACAGAGTCCAGTTCTAAAATGTCTCTGACAGGACAGTTTGCTAATTCCAATGCCCCCACTAATCTCATGCCACCATCTCTTGCCACCTCACACTACTCACATAATCAAGCCTTGCATACCTCAGCAATCTTCCTACAAAGTACCACATTTTAGAAGAAATGGCAATGCTCACATTTCTAGTTCCAAATCAACCCCCACTCTTCAGTGCCAGCAGCTTGCCCATTCTCCCAGCACTGACATCCAGTTCATTGAGTTTGGGCACCCTGTCTGCCTCTGTAAAAAAAAAAAAACAGGCCTGCGGACTACCACCACAATTCACTTAGAAGCATGCCAGCATCCAGGACTCGGTTACTTTCACCCAGCAAAAAATATCATCAGAGGATTTGCATGTGTCTCCCACTCTATCCCACAATCAACAAAGCCACCGCGTTTCCCCTTTACTCCCTTTTACTTGCAGGGCCACATGCAATGAGGTCACCAAAATGACAGCGGTGTGCTACTCAAGACCACTTTATGTTACTTTGCATGATGGACATATTAGCTGGTGCAATTGTTTTCTTTCTATGGCACAGTGCAGCCTGTTTTCTGAGATCTTAAGCCTTTTTCCAAGGCATGGTTAGATTATTTTCTGGTGTTGGCAGCTACTTTTCCTTGGCATGCCTGGGCTCATTTCCTCTGAGACTTGACAGTATCATACTGTTACCTACTTGTGCGTACACTGTGCCATAATGTAGGCCAATGTAATCAATGTATCTGAGCTATTTCTCTGGAAGATTGAGCATATCATCTGGCAACCTGGACCTCATCTCTGGAGAAGTGGGGATTGTGGGATGTTTTTACCCATGCACCCAAGCCCTACCATAAAACTGCATTACTGGCATTGAAAACATCATGACGGCCAGAACTCCCCAGAGAGTGCACAGGGAAAACATGAAGAATAGGCTGCCACCCATTTTTGCCTATGTTGTGAGCACAGTAGGGCACTGCCTAAAACCACCATTGGGCTACACACACAGTAGCCTGAAACCATTGGGAATGGCAATGCTGATTGCCAAAAGCAACCCAGAACTGTGGGGAATTCATTTTCTTAATGTCAAAAATGGATGCAATACTGGTGCTCACCACTATCAGAAAGCCGGCGTTTTAAAACCACCAGACTTTTGTCTAAAACTGAACAAACGAACCCAAACCAGGCCAAGGAAAGACTTGCTAAGAGGTGGATACAATGTAAAACTATATTCTGAAATGACTTGAAGGAAGTAATTATTTAATGTATATATAAAAAATAGCTGGGGATGTCAGCAGCTTAAGTTAAATGGACAGAAAGCCACTAAAATCGAAATGTTTAGAATAAATGAGTGACCTACTTGTGAGTGTCACATAGGTTGCAATTGTTTAAATGTCATAGTTTTGAACTTAGAATCAGCATTCTAGCTGCATGTGCAAAAATTGTAAGTTGGATTTGAATGTAGAAAACTGGGAACTAAAGTGACATTTAGCTGAATTCTGCCTGACAACTACCCCCGACAGGAGTTGAACTGGCTCAACAACTCTTCCCAGGCCTGGCTGCATCCTGCTGCCCCCACCAAAAGGAGGTGACACCTCTCTGATTGAATTAGGGGAGTGGTACCTGGGGACTACAGGAAACTAAACAAAGCACTGTCACTGGCTCAGGAAAATGTTATATTGCGGGGGCCGTAAAGTGCGCCCTCTTGGGAGAAACTGGGAAGGGCACTGCCTGTGAGAAGCAAGCTGAGCTTGGGGGAAGTGGATAAACCAGAAATTCCACCATGTGCTTTGGAAAACCACACCCCTTTGGGGCCAGAGCATGATTTAAAAAAGATGGATAATTCACAGTGCGGACTTGTCAAAATTATATAAATAACATCATCATTTTTGTGATTTTTCTGTGCACATTTTAAGAGGTGTTAGGACCCTGTGGTATGTTCTTGGGGATAGTAGCGGAAAAAAGGGTTGTTACTCCAAAATGTATGCATGTTAAAAATCTGACACTTTATCATCTGAAACCCATATCCCTGGTGCACATCTGTGTAAAATCTGGAAAGGTTTAGAGGTCGTTATCTGGATGAAAAGGGGAGAATTCTGTCATAAGTGGACACCACATCGTACAAAGACAGGGATCGGATGGTTTGGTGCTACAGAAAATATGTTAACTGGACCTATAATATTAGAAAAATGGTACATCGATAAATATGTATTTGGATCAGAAATAGATTTGTGTGCAATTTGACAAGGGGAGGTTCCTCTGACCATAAAACCTACAGCATCACTCTGACACTCCATTTCTTTCCCCCAATCAAGGGAGAGAGGAAAGCTTGGCCAATGATAAGTGAGAGGGGCAGGCTTAGCTACGCCCAGGCACACACCCATTTTCAAAACACATAAAAAGAGCCACTGGAACCCAGGTAGACATTCACTTTCCACTTTCTTGCGGGACGCTTTGCCGGGAGACTCCAGACTTCAAATCCATCAATCTCCAGAGACCTAGACTGACTCCAGCTAGACAGAGACCAGAAATTAACTCCAGAATTTGTAGCAGAGACGCCTGAATCCACAAGCTGAATCCTCTTCAGCAGGCCTCAAAACCAACCAAACTATTCAACAGCTGGGCGAGCTGTTTGAATTTTTGCCAAGAAGTTTTGCCAGAACCAGAGACCGAGAAGGCAGAATTATCCAGAGAGATCAGACCCAGACCAGATCGCTGTGCAGTGCTGAGAGCTGACCCAGGTCGCTGTGCGCGGAACCAGTACCAGAGAACCGCAGCCAATCCTGACCCGATCGGTGACGAAGTCGCATTCCTGTCCAAAATCTAGTGTGAGTACCCAGCTAGCACTGTGCCAAAACCAATCTCTTAGTTTAAAATAATCTAATCCAAACTATTTTAGCCTATTAGAACTGCCTCCTATAATCGTGTCATTCTGTCATTTTTAAAACTGAAAACTGTCATCTGTCATTCTGAGCTTTAAAATTTCAAATCCGAAAAACTACCTTTACTAAATCGGCCGTATCTCCGGAACCGTTTGTGCTAGGAGCGAGTTTTAACTGTCATCTTAAAGCTAGGATTCTAAGCTTTCAAACAAGCCTAGAAACTACTCCTTATAGTGCCTGTGTAATTGCGCTCGACGCACGCGACTAAATTTGCCGCAATTTGACATTTTGCTTAATTTCAGCCACGTGTAAAAATATTTGTCCTTGCTTTCCTTGCTGAAATTCGTGTGCAACCTGACAATCATTCATAGAGCATTGCTAAAGTGATCCTGAATTAATTTAAGTATCTCTCACTCACCCTGAACCTCCTATAGGGAATTAAAAGCCTTTTTAGCATATTTTTCACTTAATTGCAACCACATCAAAGTATCTTGCCTGTGTTTAAAACTCCTACCTGATTTCCTCGAAGCTTGCTAGGGGGGAACTGAATTATATTTGATTGCATTCCTGGGAACTGTGTGCTTTCCTCCCATCTCTTTACCTTGCATAAAGGGGGGAGGGTGAATTGTCAAAGAAAACTGATTATATTGTCTTTTGTTGAAGTCATATCAAGTTTATTTTCTGTACTGCATTTTCATTCATCATTGCATTGTCGTTGAAGCCATAAAAGCATTCTCAGCTACTTTATCCTCTCTATATCACTTCTAAGCCATCAAAAGAGTGTACACTGTAACATTATCCATTGTTGATCACTATCATCTTCACAAGTGTGCTATCAAACATTAATTTATTATAAAAGGGTGATATATATATATATATTGTTTAATTTTCAAATAAACCTTTTAATTTGCAAAACAAACCTACTTCTTGGCTCAGTGGGGTCAGGGGGATTCTAAGAGCGGGGTGTTATATAAGGGTAGTCATCCAGAGTAAACGAACTGGACAAAAAAATATATCAGTAAGGGTTTCCCTCAGCATCCCAGACTAGGCATTGACTTAGCTGTAGTGTTGAATTGAATCCGCTTACAGGATTAATGTGGAGCACATCTGAGATCTATTTTCTGTCATCTTTAGAGTTATTCACTGCCACATTTAGATCTGGCCCAGAGCAGTATAAGGCTTCTTCTCTAGCACAGTCGTTCTTATTAAGGGGAACAGAGTGATATTCCTCGAGATACACTTTCATGACACCTGGGGGCAGGGATGTCATTTAGGGTTCGCCAGAGGTCACAACTGCGACCTCTGATGTCACCCTTGCGACCTCTGTGGTCTGCCTTGCGACCTCTAAAAAAAATTGGCCGGCACCATGTCGCTCTTTACTTCTGGAGTGGCTGGCTTTCTTGTTCAGGCCCCGTAAAATAAGAACAGGAGTGCCACAACTCTAACTATTTCAGCACTGACCCTAAATAACAAACAATGGGAATAGCAAATAATGTGTCTTTCTGGAATTCTATACAGTAATTGCTAGACTCATTAAAGGTTTATTTCAGGCACACTTCAGGGGGTGAGTCACTGATTTAGTCTGTTCTTAAACACCGCAACTCAGCCTTTCATTCTTCGGAGGTCGATAAATGAGTACCAACACAGGTTGGGTGATATTGGATGTATATTATTTCTATATAAAGTGGTTAAGCGTAAGTGCTATATAATAACACATCATTATCATTTGGTCATGGACGCCTGCTTGCATTCACAGCAATTTGGTAATATGGGCCTATGCACACTGATCTTAATGATACATATGGCGATCCATTCTTGTATGAAATGTACATCACATTATAGTGATATCGTAACCACATTTTTTGTAGTGTACAATGCTATGTGATGCCACTTCCTGTTTTGTCAACGGGTGAAAGGTTGTGTTCCATCGCTTCCCGTGATATCACATCGGGGTGGGGTCAAATGGCATCACTTCATGTGATGTCATCAGGGGGTCAAGGTTCGTGTGATGTCACTTCCGCTACCCTGGAATTTTGGTGAAATTACGTCCCTGCCTGGGGGTTATCCTGCTCTTAATGAAAGACTTAGGATTAAAAGTGCCACTGGACAGCAGCTGAAAATGAATCATCCTGTGGCAACTTGGCACATCCTCACAAAGAGGGACAAGGCACATGACCACAACCAGACACATAAAACAGCACCATCTGCTTTGGGTTAATTGATTTGAGAACAGGACTGTCCTAGGAATGGAACGAGAAGACGTCAAGCACCTCAGTTCCCCTAAAGATTGTAGAGGTTATGAAGGAGGGGATATTGTTCTGGATATACATTATACCCTGGCCAATTGAAGACATTGGCCCTCACTATAGGGTTGGCGGAATGGGTTTACCGGCACCGGTAAAAGTGCCGGTAAACCCGTTCCGCCCTAATACGAGGTCTCCTCGCGGGACCCGCAATGGGCGCCTGGAAAAACCAGGCATCCTTACCGGGTCCCGCGAGGGGACCAGGGAGCTAACAACGGGCCCATCATTAACAGGCCCGTTGTTAGCTCCATCCCCATTCCCATTGAGCCCTATGGGGGCTCGAATCGGAATGGGGATGGACCGGGTCTGGGTTCCTTGTACGGGGAATTACCGGGTCCGCCAAGGTTGAATTGGCCCGGTAATTCCTCATTCGAGGAACCCAGGCCCGGATTGCGGTATGGAGGCAACCATGCCGCTAAAAGCGGCATGGTTACCTCCAACCTTCTAATGAGGCCCATTGTCTATGGAACCTTGGCTTTCCTCCACTATCAATAACAAGCCTTCGCATTTGCTGTTGTTCACCGCATTTTATATGTATAGGCATGACTGAAATAAATACATGGATACTACGTACACAGTAATTTTGAGTCACATTTAACCTGCGTTGATCATGCTTTTACAGGGAATCCCCAGAATCCTTTACCAAAACTGCAGTGTATTTGCAACTGGACGCATCCTGTGCTACACACGCCAAAGAGCCTTCAACAGCATTCCTTAGTATAGTATCTGTGAAGGTCACGTGCACCTCGGCGCGTGGTCTTGCTTCGGTTCCATGTCAATGCAATGAAGTCAATTAATTTGATGTAATTTACTTCGTTGAAATTACTTTGCCAAAACACTTAAAAATGTGTTTTTGGGGGGGCCCCTATGCCCTCCTCCCCTTCCCTACCACCACACCCCAAACCCCTACCCAGTTCCCTTATACCCAGCAAATACATATACATTTCAAAGTGTTGACGAAGTAATTTCCACTAAGTAAATGACATCGAAGTAATTTACTTTGTGGAAACAACGGGATACCTTTGTGTCAGCAGGACACTTCTCTCCTAGTGTTGTCCCATATTATGTCTCAAAGTGAGATGCACTGCCACGTGGCACCTACTTGTACCATGCTACCTGTATATCTGAGGCTCTGCATGTCCACCAATATATTGGTAACTATGGGTTCCTTACCCCCGTGTGTTCTTGGGGGTTCACATTCCTCTAGGTTGTGTGACCTTAAGGAGAGCTACCCCTCTGCAGCTCCCTTGTTTTGTATACCACATCCACCTCCTTCTGTGTGCCATGTTTTCATGGAGAACCTTATTCTCACATTGTTGCCCAAGTCTGAACCGTCACCATCAGGTCCACACTATGCTAGTGTTGAAGCATGTTATGGCCACCATGACTCTATAGTTTTGCGCAGGGTAAGACCAGGCCATACAATTGTCTCGGGCACCAATGAAAAAGTAGCCCACAGTTGAAAATGGCTATTCATTCATTTTTGTGACAGTGTTTGAAAATTACCCGTTATTTTTTTGTTGATCAAATGTAGTGCAAGAGTAAAGAATATTTATTCAGAAACACTGGTCAAAACTATTAGCCCCATAGTGCAGTAACGCTTCAATTTGGCCCACATTGGCCAGAAAGTGGCCCACATTGACCCAGAAACCTAGCCTACACCAGCATTTTGTGTTTTTGGTTCCGCCATGGGCTTATTTCCCTATAGGCCAGACCGAGCCTGGTTTTGCCTGACCCTACATGTGCAATTGGTGCCACCAGCAATAGTATTCCGGCCCTTCTAAACGTGGGCCAGGCACCCCACTGGGATGTTGGCCAAGCACAGAGTGGAACCTGGTGTCATCAGGCTAAACCCCATTGGTGCTGCTCAGAGACCCTGCCACAGTCTTCCCCCAGTAATTGGTCCTCAAGCACTCTGCCAGATTTCTCTCGTTTGACCTGGACACCTCTTTGTGCAGAGCGAACACTTCTTTCCTATCCCAAGTCTCCTCCTTCCCCTCCTCCTATGTCTCTCTCCTCTGTAACACCCTGCCATGCTCTTCTCTTCTCCAACTCCCCATCTCGCTTCACTCTTCTCTGGCTCTCTCCAACTCTCCCTGTCATGACCTCAGGTTTTCCCCCTGCCCTCTTCTTTAAGATTTTAACCACCACCTGCTTGATGTTCTCCTCTTCCTCCATAAATGTGGTCTCAACCTCCTCCTTATGTTTGCCCCCTATCAGCTCCACATCTCTATCTCCTCCGTTGCTCTTGCCTCCTCTTTCTGGTAGCTTCTTCCTCCCTCTGTCACTTTCTCTCCACTCCTCTTATTTGTCATTGCCACCTTTTCATATTGGTATGCTCCTGTAGAGGAGGTCCCAGATATGACCTGCACCCCTGCCCCCCAGTGAGAGTTGCCAGTAAGGTAATCGCTGTGGTATGTGACGTACGAGGAACAGCTGAACCAACAAAGGGCGGCAATGGGCCGCTGCCCTGTGTACATTAGAAGATCAATACCTGTTGAAATGCCCATAACCAGGCAACCCTGGGCAGCACGGTACCCAATCAGACAACCGTACCTGCCATTGGTATGAAACGACGAGTATTTACAGACTGTGCACGAGGAGACCCCGAAGGCCTTAATGGAAGGCCAATGGAAATAGACTAAGGGCCAAGGCAGCCCCGAGAACAACCAGAAGTGGCTACTGAAAGCTATGCATGACAGTATCGACAATTGCGAGGAGAATTGTAATGGACGAAGGGGAGAGGTACTGTGAAAACGTATGAGAATGGTGCCATGAGACAAGACGGAAGCAACCGCCTTATTGAACGTGTGTAAATAGGCTTGAAACGCAAGATGCTAAGTAATCGATACCGCCTGCAATGCTTAAATAGAAAAATAGAGCGGCATGCGCCAACTATATATGTCTACCTCAATACAGCACAATGTACACGTGCGACTCCATTTTGTTTGAGCAGAAGAAAGCCCCGGCGGCCCAGGCCCAACTGGCTGAGTTTCACATCTAGGTCCAAGCTGAGGAAAAGAGCGGGATCGAAACTTAAGAAAGGATGGCTCATGCCGGGGAAATCGAGGTCAACCAGAGAAGAGGAGGTGAGCATGAGCTCACAAGGCTCCAACTTTGGAGCACGCCAGCCCGCCCGTGAAGGTCAAGATAAGAGAGGCCCATGCAGGTGGCCAAGCGAACACAGAATCAAATGCACGAAAAGACTGAGAACTGAAGCGGATTCATAGTGGACCAACACGTGACCAGACAGGCGCGAAGATGTAACACTGCCTGATGTCATTCAGAACCAGAGGATGCCATAACTTTTCCTGATAAGAGACTACAGATCCGAGGCCATACCCAGCCAACTAATTGACACATGGCCCTAAACCATTGAGTGATGGAACGGGAGGCAGGGTGAATCTTGGGACACCAGGCACCAGGGTGTCTATTCTGCATGCTGCTAATTAAAAGTGGAGATTTATGTTTAGGGGTGTAACTCACCCAATCACAAGGGACCATGTAATCTACGATCCTATAGACATTGTAACCAATGAGACGTTGCACTTGTAGTGACATCAATCACGTGTGGTGTAGAGGGATGAGCATAGACGCCCACCCGATAAGAGTTATCCAATCCGTATGCCTTATTTTCATATACAAATATAACACCTATACTTAAGTTACCTTTCCCAACCAATTATATTGCATGATGGTTTTTTTATAGAAGTGTACGTCATTGATGATGAAGTTTGCCCATAAAAGAGGCTGTTGTACTGAAGTTCGAGGAAGTCGGGGCGAGACAGGTGTTTGCGATGCTGCTGATTTCCATAAGCTGATGTATGTATCATTGAACGGACTTCCCTTTGGCAACTTACTGAGTCCCTAGTATTGATTTGTGCTGGAGTATGTAAGTCCTGCACCCTGTCCTCACACGGAGCAGCTATCTTGTATTACAAGTTTTCGAAGGTGAGTGCTGACCAATGGGCCCGTCAGTAATTACCTCTCCTCGTCAACACTCCCCAACTATGCGATGCTATGTCTTGTCTCACATATCTTGCCTCCATTTCCCTCCGACTCATCTTCACCTCCAGCATCCTGTTCCTGTTCTCACCACCTCCTGTCACCCACATTTCCCTCCACTTTACACCTCTTAGCCTTAATCACCTCCGTTCTGCCTCAATCTTCCTCACCCCCACACCACCATGCAGTCTTCTGATCTCTATTCCCTGAACTGCTGACTTCCAAGGGTTCTTAAAACTCCTGCTCCCTTTAATAATTCAGTGGTCCAGCCGGCAACAAGACAAATGCTTAATACTTGCGCGTTTATTGTAAGCAAGCTTTGTGATTTGATGACCTATGTTGCACATGTGCTGTGGCCACTGTCTTAAGTGCCAATACACAGGGTTACAATTTGCTGGTCTATCTTTTGTGGCTCATTGTTTGACGGGGTTCTGCACCAGTTGATGCTTCTTTTGCCTGCTGCTGCTTGGGGCTGTCTTCCTGCTTCCACAGATCAGTCTCAAGGACAGCTTCATAGGCAAGCACAAGTTTTATTCAATTGTTTTTTTTTTAAACGTGCTTAATACCCGAGTTCAGTTTCTAAGCACGGATCCGGGATTCGAACTTCTGTCTCTGTGGTCTTGTTTCCAAGACCAGCAAGTTGCCCCTGCACTATCGTTGAAGTTACACGCACTTTCTCCCTTTCACATCCCGGGATAATCTTTCCGGCTGACCTGGCATTTATACAGCAGGTCATTCTGTAGGGATGACAACAACCTCCTTATTAGTGCTCTGCATTTTCACATGAATGGAGGTTCCTGCAGCTGCAGGATTTGTACAAGTTGTGAACTTGATGCCAAATCCCTCCCGGGGTTCTGGTGGTCTATAGCGACTTTCCCTGCTCCGTTCCCCTGTCAATTAGAGTTCTGCTCACTTTGGGAACCAGGGCACTGACAGTTAAAAAAGGGGTTCTTGGCTTGGCACAGTGTAAGGTTTTAGGGGTCCAAACGTCAGGTTTCATCCTAAGGCTGGTTATGGACTGGCGAGCCAGGGGATACGGACTGGCGAGCCAGGGGATACTTTGTGTAACGCTTCCAAGGCGTGCAGCATGAATGTGTGGTAGGACCCAGCCCCCAGTATAACCACCGTCTCATCACCTAGCCTCCAATATGGAACTTTGCTACAATACGTACATGCATACGGTACAACGTTGTTACATCACCTGTTTTTTTAGTTTTTTTTTAGGAGTTTTTTTCTGACCGTTTTTTGCTACAAAACTCATCGAAACATATGGAGGGCTTAGGGGGACATAAAGGGTAGAGGCGCGGGGGAATAGGTAGCACATAATAGGGTAAGGTGGTTTGGGGGAACCCGCCAAAAGTAAAACAAAATTATGATGAGTTTTTTCAGGAAAAAAACCGGGACAAAACGAATTGACCAAAAACAGGCGATGTATGAACATATATGCTTACATGGTGGTGTGCGCCATGCACATGAGGGAAGGCAATGGCTAGTGTGAATGCTCGCTACTATCAGTGCGTTTGCATGCTCAATGAAGCCCTGGGCATCGCCTGGCTGGTGAGGTACATCAGTGTTCCTCCCAATAGTGCTCATATGTAAGGGAAACAAGAAGGTTTCATGGACCTTTCTGATACACTCCCACAAGACGGTAATGTGTGTAGGCTGGCTCCTTTCAATACACATTCTGCTTTTCACCCTCACTAATGTTGTTCTCTGATCATGAGTGGAGGTGGACGCTGGCAGACAGCATAATAACCCACTCGTGAGCACTGTGTTTTTCTTCCGGGGCAGCATTATTTTGAATCATAAGGCAGAACACAAGTTTGCGCCTGATACAGCATATGAGCATTGACCTTGTGCACCCCGGGGCTTTGAGGTGGGAGGAAGCATGTTATGTTCCTTTCTCCTTCTGTATCGGTGCAGGTTGAAAAAGGATGGAATGGAAGGCTGACCAAAGCCATTGCCAGTCAGTATGATTAATTCAAATATTATCCATCCATTACTCTTCAGTGTTGCAAAGTTTCCCCAATGGCACAGAAAATCAATCCCAGATGCGAGTTTTGACCTTGCTGTTCTAGAGTTGCAAGCTACACCTCACCGATGATGACCAGTGAGGCTGAAGCATGTCTTGGGTTGCTTCTATTCTCATGCAGAGGGGATAGCAACCAGTGGTAGAAGTGTACCAAAATATGTAGTGGAACTGTGACCTCGCCAAGGGACTGTGTAGGTGGAGCATAGTGCAACACCCGACAAGGCATTGCGGCTGGGGCGGGCAAAAGAAGGCGATGACCCTGTATTGTTTTTCTTTTTTCTCAGTTGGTCAGTCAGTTGCAATATTTATATATTACTTAGAGTCACTAATCGTAAATCCACAAGAACCTATTTGCAACATCTATCTGAACAGATACCGCTTCAACAGTGGGTTGGGACTAGAAAAAGATTGCGTTGTCAGGAACAGAATTTGGTAATTTATCAAAATCATGCACCCATAGATTGAAAGTCTTATCTCCTCTGACCTGATAGAGTGTTTTAGATATGAATAGTCTGTGATCCTCCATATGCCAAAGGTTCCATCCTGGGACATACTGTGTGATGCCATCCTTAAAGGAGACTGAAGCAGCCATATGGATGCACTTACAAAGGATGAAAACAATGCTGACCTAAATTCTCTACTCTACTGCAAGCCACAGCCAGTTCCTCTGAACAGCTAAATCATGTTCACGTTTCTTACAACCAGAAATCATCAGTTTATAGCCATCTGGAGTCTAACAAGTTTAATTGAGGTACCCCCTAAAAGTGCATTGCAATAGTCCAAGGTACGAGTCACTAAGGCTCCTACTACAACCGTAGACTTGTCCACAAGCATGAATTGACAAATCATACATAAGACAGAGATTGACGTCATTGGGACCCCTGCTCCCGTTTCCCACCCTCACTCTGGCTGGCCTCCATTGGCCCCCCTGCACCCACACCCTACATTGAGGCAAAATATCTGGAGGTCATCTTCGATTCCACTCTGTCCTTCTCCTCATACATCTCAGATATTTCCAAAAAATCCCACTACCAGCTGCACCTCTTGCGAGGTATCCTACCCTTTCTCACTTTCCCCCAGAGACTCACTGGGCCTCATTACGACCCAGGCGGTAAGGGGTTTACGGCAGCGTAAACAGCGCCGACCCTTACCGCCTGAGTACGAGATCCCTTAGCGCCATGGCGGATTTAACACCTGCTTTTAGCAGGTGTTAAAATCCATGGCGCTAAGGGACCTTGATGTTAATTACGCCACTGTAATTTACGGTGGCGTAATTAACGCCTTCCCCACTCCCATTATGCCCTATGGGGCAAAAATGGGAATGGGGAAGGGTAAATGGGGATTGGGGACTTACCGCCCCGCTAAGGTCGGAATGGGGCGGTAAGTCCGCCATCCACCATGGCGGAGTTGGCAACTTAGCGCCATGGACCATGGTGCCAATAGCGCCATGGTCCTCCGCCAAGGTTGTAATGAGGCCCACTGTCTCTAGAGTTCTGGTTCTCTCTAGACTCAACTACTGCAGCGGTCTCTTTCTCAATCTCCCTACTTCAACACTCAGACCTTTACAACTCATCCAGAACAGAGCCACAAGACTTATCCGTGGCCTCACGTCCAGGGACTGCATCTCTCCAGCACTGAAATCCCTCCACTGGCTCCACGTGGCAGCAAGGATCAAGCTCAAGACCCTCTGCATAATCCACATAGCTTTCTGGGGTTGGGGCCTGCACTCCTTACAACACACTCTTCCCAAATACACTCGTTTTAGAGCACTCTGCTCATCCTCCTCCAACTCTCTTAGAGAGACTCTCTGAGACTGGAGTGAGCCGGTTTTCCAAACAGAGACTTGGGGCTAGATCCTTATCCTCTGCAAGGGCCACCCTCTGGAACAGCCTTCCCGCCCATCTCAGTCTCGCACCGGATCTCCTGAAATTCCAGAAACTCCTCAAGACCTTCCTCTTCTCCTCTGCCTTCTCTCTACCTCTGCCCTGCTAACATCTGCTTTGACCTGTTACCACCTCCGGCTACTCAGCTAGCTGATTGGTCGCCTGGCTCACCTCAGAACCTTACAGGTCCCAGGCACCCACACCAGTCCCTGCACTGCCTTCCGGCCCCTGCACTACTTGCAGCACTTCGCTGTTCTCTAGAGACAAAACTCTGCACTTAACATGGCCCTCCTGGACCAGGCGCACTTCCCTTCGCCCTTCCCTCGCACTTCCTGTCTGGCACTTACACAATCTGAATACACCTTACCCAGTAAGTTCGTTGTCTGTCGGTTCCTTGGCCTCCCCTTGCCCCCCATCCCCTCCCTAGCACCTGAATCAATTGTTGTAGCGGCACATTGTAAATGCACAATAACTTGCTCATATCCCCTCCTAACCTCACTGCTTGTCACACACTTGCATTATTGTCAGTTTGTCATGCCTGTACCCTCTCCTCTCCTCCCCCTCTCTCTCTGCTCCCCCTACTACCTGTTACGCAGTTGAATGAGCGTACATGTCATCAGGCCTAGTATGCTTATTGTTATTGTATATCATTCTGAAATTACCAAGGCCTTATGAATAATTGTATCCCATGTACCTCTCCCGTCTTGGAGAGCTTTGAAGCACTTGTTTGGTGTATAAGCGCTTTACAAATAAACAATGTAATACTATACATAGCTAAATGATTTTAAAATAGTATCCCCTGAAAATTGTGAAACTATATTGTCTTAGCATTTAACCTGGGATAACAGCATGACAATTCTCCAAAGATCAGGAGTAGATGGAGTTTGAGGATAGATTTCTTCTTAGTGTTAGCGGGGTCTCCTCCATCTTTTCCTGGCTAAAATGAAGGGAGCTAGAATCCATCCAAACTATGGGGGTCATTACGAGGTGGGAGGTAAGGGATTACCAGCACCGGTAAGGGCACGGGTGCCGGTAATCCCTTACCGCCCTACTACGAGGTCCCTTAGCGGGTCCCTTCCATAACGCCTGGTAAAACCAGGCGTTATGGAAGGGACCCGTTAAGGGACTTCAGAGCTAATAACGGGCCCGCTTATAGCGGGCCCGTTATTAGCTCCATCCCCATTCCCATTGAGCCCTATGGGGGCTCAAATGGGAATGGGGAATGGTTACCGGAATGGGGACTTACCGGGTCCTCCAAGGTCGGAATGACCCGGTAAGTCCCTATTCCGGGAACCCGGATCCGGAATGCGGTAAGGGGGTAGCCATGGCGCTAATAGCACCATGGCTACCTCCAACCTCGTAATGACCCCCTATGTATTCAGAAAGAATGGTAAAGTGCAGAGGTTTGTTTTAACTTCAATATGTACAGTTCCGGAATGGTGAAAATGGCTGTAAAAAGTAGTGGAACCTTTAACATTAAAAAACAAAAGTAGTGGAACTCCGCTCCTTACCGTTTCCGCTCACTTAGATCTCTGATATCAACTTACTGTTTATCTATTTTATTCATTGGACATTTGTATTGCGCCTATACACAAATGTTTCCAGGTGCCACAAGACAAAAGGGGGTTAGGGGGCATAGGAAAAAATAAAAACAACAATAACGGTCGTACTAGGCCTTATGACATTCTTACAGTGCAAGTGCAGAGATACAAAGTGCAGGTGAGGGTGGAAGTAGAGGGGCCGGGCTGGTGAGGGGGAAGTGGGAGGGAGCGAAGTGCAGGAGTGGGGAGGCCAGAGGGCTGAGCAGTGCTGAGGGGAGGCATGAGGGGCAAGTGCCATGGCAAAAGGTGGGGAGAGAAAACAAGTGCGGTGGACGGGCTGGTCCAGATTCAGGCTAGCCCGGGAAGGGTGCTCAAAGGCAAGTGCTGATTAGGGATGCTGGGGGAGACTGTCAAGGAGGGTCTGGCCCCTGTAAGACTCAGATGGGACCAGGGGCACTAGTCGCAACTACAGAGGGACATTAGCACAGGAGGGGCAGAGGGAAGGAGGGGGAGTTGGAGGATCTCTTTTGGGATGTGATTTGCATATGTGTATGCCCTTCATTAAAAGTACTGCAGCCTATAAAACAAGGAAACGTCCACTAGTGATTTAAACAATACATGTTTCGATAGTCACAGATCACCTTACATGATCCATCACTAATACAAGATACACGAAAAGGTCAGTAGGCGGAAATCATGCCTATGTACATGACTCATCTGATTTAACATGTGGACTGCCAGCTGTTCCATATTAGAAACTTCACACTTTGCAACTGCAGCCTCATCAGTCCATTTCATGCCACTTTAGGCCTTTTTTACTGTGACCAAGCTCTTCGCTCAGAGTAAGGGATATCTTTCGTGTAACCACAGATGTTGTGCTCTGTAAAACTCCAAATGTCTGCTACAAAGTCAAAACTAGCCTTGCTTATTGTGCAGTTACTGTGTTTCTCTTTTTCAGCTAGCCCGTCCATATCAGCAACGGCAGAAGTAATTATTCATATTTTAGACGTCAATGACAACTCCCCGCTTTTGGTTGGAGATTACTCTGGCAAGTACCTGTGCACTCCGCAGCGGGATAAGCAGTCCATCATTATTAGTGCATTTGACCACGATTCCGTGGAACACAGCATCCCATTTATCTTTACCCTGGCAAATGATCACGCAATTCAAAGAAACTGGAGACTCAACTCCATCAATGGTATGTATTGTATTGTTTTGTATTGTATTGTATTGTATTGTATTATAGTAGTCATTTATATAGCACCTTTATGCAAATATTTATACACAACAGACTGACGTCCATTGAAAATGTTCTTAGGACCTCCCCCTTCTTTCTGAAAAAGGTGTCAGGATTGGCTTCTTCAACATCAAAGCCGCCCCATTGGCCACTCTTCCCCATCAACCTTTTACATGTTTACTTTAAATAAATTACTATTCATTTTCATCCACAAAACCTTCTTACTGCCATCCTCATCTACCAATCACATGTCCCTTCTCTCTTGGCATCACATCTTTACTTAAATGGCCCAGACATTCTCTTAGGGGACTTCAACTCCCTAAAACATGACTTAGGCCCACTGACTTCAATGAGACTCCACACTTTCCAGCATCAAGTTCTCATCCCTCACCATGGATTACTCTACCAAACAGCATGCCTTCCTTCACTTCAGTTTCCCTCTCTGCTCACCCACCATCCCACAAAGCAATCCCAAACCCGACTCCGTGGGCACATCTATGAACTATGTCAGGTTCTCTATCTAAGTCTTACCCCTGCCTCTCATTGAGCACATTGAACTGGCCTTCCTTAACTTCAACTTGATGAAAGAATCACACTTCGAGCACCATTAAACAGCATGCTGCTAACTTTCTCTTTCCACCTCCTCAAACCTCTATCTCCTGAGCCATTCAATAGCTGAGGACTTCCATGCACCTTTGCCTATGCTGCTGGCACAACACCTATTTCGACTTTCTTCTTGCCTCTTAGAAGGAATCCCTCCTGATTCCTTCCACTGCTCTGGACTCTGCCTAGTGCACCAACTACACTAACTCCACCTCTTTGATCCACTCCAATCCGCGAACCATATCTTTGACTCTCCAGTTTACACTGCATCCTAGCACTCTTCTCTTTCCTACTCCAGATCAGTGAATGATTCTGCCTTCTACTTCCCACCCTTTCTTCCCTTTCGGTCCCACCCCTTTACCCCCACAATACACAAGCTTTCATGGAACCCATCCTTATTCAGCCAATCCGTCCTTTGCTATTGACGACTTCTTTACAAAACAGTCCGACATTTGACACCCCGTACTGTGCCCTACCTGTTTCTTCCCTTATCTATCACAACCTATTGGAATCTTCCTGGAATATTTCAATGGTGTTGCCTTCATATCCATACCAAGCAGTCCATTGCTTACCTTAACAATTCAGCAAACTATTACCCTTACTCCCTTTTCCCTCACTTCTCTAAAATTCCAGAAGATGTGGTATTCAACCACATAATTAACCTCACCCCCTCAATCCTTCCAAATCAAATATTGCATATTGCTTAATGTGGATTTCAGCTCGACGTGCTTTGTAAACGTCTCCAACTGCTAATCACTGTTGTCTCTCCTGATTTTCATTCTCCTACCTCTCTCGGCTGCTTTGACCACGGCTCGCTTCTGCTCTCTCGCTCTTTCTCTCTCTCTCCCAGTTCACAATCCTAACATGGATCACCTCCCACCTTGCTGACCGCTCCTTCGCTATCTTTTGGAAGACTGGTGCCTCCATCACCAATCCTCTTTCTGCAGGGCATCCATGAGGCACTGCCCTTGGCCCACTCCTATTTGCATGTACAGCTCCTCGTTTGGAAAACTCCTCCCATCCTTAAGCTTCTTTTTTCAGCTCTTCGCCAGTGGCACGCATATTTTCTTCCACTTCCCCTCCTTCACCCAAGGGTTATTGACCCACATCCCTGACTGTCTCTCTGCAGCCGACACCACATTGTCTGAGGCGTGACTTCTCTGAAACGGAAGTGCTCCTTCTCGCCTCCTTACTGATCCTCAATAAACGAGACTTTCCTCCCCGCCTCCTGCTGGGCCGCCCACTCTATACTTTTCCTGGCAAACGTCTGTAATTTGCAAAGTGAATACTCTTTAATTTCTTTTCCCCGCTGCATGGATCTCCATGCAGTAAAATAACCTTTTTCAAATTCCTCCTCCTGGTTAAGTCTATCCATGTGCCCCCACAGCCCCTTCCAATTGATGACTCTATTCCTCACTGTTCTCCCTTTCATACTGTCTGATCCTAAACTCTTCTCACCCTCACTGTTTTGCCCTCAGTCGCTGCATGTGTGCCCTCATGCCTCGGGTCCCTCTTCCTCCTGGCCCCCACAGCTGCAACCTCATTCCCCAAAACATTATGAACATTCCCACAATAGTAGGCTTCGAAGCCATCTTCACTTAAGCACCCCCTAACATCTTTAAAGTCATTAACCCTCCCCAATTTCAGAAGGCCCCAACTCTTACTGGGTAAGTATTGTATATGTGTGGATTGCTCTACATGTTACATCATATTTTCCATATGTCAGAGTGTGTCATCCCCATTCACTGCTCCAATCCCCCTCCTTTCCATCAACCAGTTTCTGTAGCATACATTATACATCGCTGCCACTTTGTTAAATCCCCTAATGACGCAACTTCTAGCGCCTCTAATTTGATATGTTGCCCAGTGTTTCTGTTCGAAGCCATTCACTTGTTTAATAAACACAAATACCTCTAATTCTCTTCACTGGGTGTTTTTGTTCACCGCGTGTCGTATCTTTGTTCCCCACTTTACTCGTAGATACACATGCTTTTCTTACAATGGGAAATTCGTGGCTGGAGCCAAAAGTACACGTTGTGCCAATAATCATCACAGACAGTGGAAAACCACCCCAGAAACAGCACATTCATCTTCCAGGTACCAATACATGCAAATGGAGATACATATATCTCGCTGTTTACTAATGGACATGCGCGGCAAGTAGAATCAGTCTTGTATTCATGATATCAGACCATCAAGTAGTTTAGATTTATCACTACGGAGAGCCTATCACTTCTCCCTATGTTTACTTTTACACCAGCATGCAACATGTGACCTATCTTCAGAGAGCTTCGTTTACACTTGAGGTTCATGACCAGTTAGAGTGATGCCTTCCAATGGAACTGATTCAATACCATACTAGCACGCGCAATGACCACGGGTTTTGAACTTAAAATCTCACTCGTTGGTAATGATAACTAATCATATCACTGCATAGAGGTGTCATAGGATGATGGCGCCACATCTAACCTTTCAAGCACATCACTTTTCTAAAGTAGTGTGGATAGCCCTGATACTGTGACTCAGGATGCCTCAGGCTGGACTCTTTGCAGGTTGCCAGACATTTCGTCGAAAAAAATTCGTCGACAGGACATTTGGTCGAAACCATTTGGTCGAAAACGAAATGGTCGAATTTTTTTTTTTTTTTATTTTCACTTTTTTTTTTGGGGGGTCCCCCAACCCCCTTTTTTTTCTAAAAAAACCTTTTTTCCCCTAAACTACAACCTAAAAAAAATATATATAAATAAAAAAAAAATTCGACCATTTGGTTTTCGACCAAATTACGTCGACCAAATGTCTTTCGACGAAATGTCTTTCGACGAAATGTCCGGACACCCTCTTTACATCATGACTCTCTTGTATTTTTCATCTTTCAGCCTTTAAGTGTAGCCTTCAGATGAAACCACAAGTTGGATGACTTGCCGTAAACTCGACACCCTGCTCACAACACGAAGCCCAAGATCCCCCAATGTGCGAGGGATTTACTGGATGGCAGCTCTGAACTTCTCTCCCAAATAATTTAATATTAATATGGCTACCTCGTGAACGTTGTCACTTGGTAGCCTTGATACAGACTATTTTCGAAGTGAAAATCTTGAATCTAATCTCTTTCCCTGGTAGGGAATTTTACTGTTGGCCTGTGCTGAATTTCGTTCCTTTAGGATGTCATTCTATTTAATGTTGATTCTCCCTTTCATGCAAGGACAATGACTAAAAACCTTTACTCCCTCTCCCCGAGTTTTATGTTAATTGTACCACTGCGTGGCAAGCAAAACAAATCATAAATTGAAATTGTAATTAGCAGAAAAGCAAGTCTTCTTTGTAACAGTTTATTGAGAGGCCACCCTCAACATGGGGAGTTCCATCCCTCTGCAATCAAGGTGTCACACAATAAAATGTTTAATGTCAGTTCTTTATCCAGCCCTATTTTTCATGCATTTCATGCCCCTTGGAACCCTCCGGTGTCCAGGAAATATATTTATATTTATTTGGATGATAGTTAGTAGAGAGCGCACAAAACTACACATGCCGCATTCTCTATGGCTCACAATTGAACTTCTGGTTACATAAATCACTCAAGCTGGTAGGGAAAAAACACAGATCACAATAAACTACTTTCTACAGATTTCATTTCAAGAAATAATCAACACTGGTTAATGAACAAAATCAATTTAGATATGCATGTTGTGCATTTTCGATTTTCCTGCATGCTTCAAAGTCTAGCAATTTAGCTTACAGCTCTGTGCAAATGCATTTGGCAATTATTACTTCAACCATACTTTTGCTTTGAAATAAACACAGGTTGATTTAGCAGTTTGTTTTTCAGACACCCCTTACTTTGGTCTGGGTTGAGGAAGTCGGGGTGATTTGGGAATTGTGGACTTGAGACCCTCCTCCACTTAAAGGGTAGTGTTGGGGAAGCTGGACGGATATTTTAAAATGTATTTATTGTATTTGTTGACAGTGCCAAAACCCGTAAGTATCACAGCGCCGGTACATTGGTAAACAAGACAAAACAGACATAAGGTACATAAGCATTATAGTAAATGTTGTGGAGAGTCAAGTAGTAGGGATACCCCAATATGAGGTTAGTCATATTTGTCAAACAGCGAGGTTTTTAGCAGTTTTCAGAAGATGAGGTAGGATGGCTGCTCTTGGATGTGGAGAGTTAGGGCATTCCACAGGGTGGGGGCAATGACAGTGAAGCAGGTGCCCCCAGCTATTTTTCTTGAGAATCTGGGAATGGCTGATGATGGAGTGGATGAGACCGTACGCAGGAGAGTTTGGTTCTTTTGTAGATGCGTTGGGTGAGGAATGAGGGAGCTGTGTTATGGATGCATCTATGTGTTATGGAGAGAATCTTGAAATCAATACATGCTTTGATAGGCAGCGAGTGAGCATCACGTCTGGCATGAGAGATGTGGTCTGAGCGATTGAGGCCCCAGACAGCCTGGAGGGAATTGTTTTGGATTAGTTGAAGTTTAACCAGATTTTTTTAGAGGAGGTGCCTGCGAATATGGCATTGCAGTAGTCCAGTTTACTACCTATAATTGCTCTGGCGAGGGTGAGGCAGTTGTCAGTGGATAGGAATGTTCTGCTGAGGTTGATGAGCCTCGTTGTGTAGGCTGCAGAGGAGGCAAGGGCCTTGACGTGTTTATGCGTAGATAGTTCTGCATCTAGGTGAACACACAGTGTTTTCACATGACTTGCAATGTTGATGGGGTTTCCGTCAATGCAGAAGGATGCAAAGGCGGGGTCTACCCATTTAAGGTGGTACAGGGAGCCTACTATGTGGAGTCCGGTTGTGTCATCATTCAGGCATAGATGATGTTCCACCATCCAAGCCTGAAGGATGCTGTAGACTTGGTTGATGTTTGCAGAGCCAACGGCGTGGTTACCAGTTAGTGTTATCAGAATTCGGGTGTCGTCTGCAAAGTTAGTATAGAGGATCCCGAGGTTGTCGAGGTGGTCAAAGAAGGGCTTAGTGTACATGTTGCACTGAGTGGGGAAAATGCAGGAACCCTGAGGGACACCATGGGGGACAGGTAAAGGGTTGGCAGCTTCTGACCCTGCGAAGACAGTGGAGGTTCACTGGCAAAGAAAAGCATTGATCCAGCTGGTAGCTTCACTGGAGAAGTTGAATCTGCGGTATCGCAGATGCTGTTGAGATGGATTTTTAAATCAAGGAGGGCAGCCTTTGCACTGTGTTTTGGTCTGAAGCCGTATTGGTGGGTGCTCAATAAGTAGTTAGACTCAAGGTATTCTTGGAGTTGGATGTATGCGGTGTGGTGAAGGATTTTGAGTAGGTAAGGGACGTAGGTAATGGTGCGGTAGTTGGTTGGGAGGGTGGGATCGAGTGTGGGTTTTTTGATGAGCGGGGTGACCCAGGCTTTCTTGATAGAGGCTAGGAAGGAGCTTGTTCGGAAGGAGGAATTCATGAAGTTGGAGATGATAGGTGCCAGATGCTCGGCACACGTTTTGATGATGTGGCCAGGGCAGAGGTCACCCTTACTGTTAGATGGTTTAAGGTTGGTTCTGTTTCCTCAGACCCTCGAAAGAGTGGCACTCTCTCTGACCCTTGCAGAAGTCTGCCCAGGAGGCTCCCCCTTCAGCCAGCAGGCATTGAAGGTCAGGGTTTTCCTCCAGGTTGAGCACCACTCCTGCAGGAGGGTTTTCTGGTTCTTATCCTCGGGATGGGGCTCACTCTTATCCTTTTATTGCTCTGAAGCTAGCACAAGACAAGAGACTTCTGCTTGCCTCTGGAAAGGCTTGAGCCTGTTGACGTGGAATACCTGAGGGGCTGCCCTAGGGACTCCCATGTTAACCAGATAATTGACTTTGCTCATCTTGGAGATGATCTTGAAGGGTCCAGTCCACTTATCTGCCAAAGCTTGAGGCTTGTTAGGCTCCATCACAAGGATTTCCTGTCCTGGAGTCCAAAACACTTGTGATGCTTTGCGGTCATGCCAGTACTTATTAAATGCCTGGCTAGCCTTAAGGTTTGCTGTCGCCTGGCCCATCATCTGTGTCATCCTCCATCCCCAACTTGCTTGACAGGACCTGGAGGGGTGGCTCCCAAACTTTCTCTGATTAAGGCAATGTGCCCCCTCACGGGATTTCCAAAGAGCAACTCAAAGGGGCTGAAACCAACACTCTCTTGAGGTACTTCTCTGTAAGCGAACAGCAGGCATGGAAGGAGGAGATCCCATTTCCTCCTTAGGGGCTCTTCCAAAGCACCCAACATGCCCTTGTTAAATCTGTCAACCCGACCATTTGTCTGGGGATGGTAAGAGATGGAGAACTTGTAGGTTACTCCGCACTCTTTCCACATAGTTTTCATGTAACTCGACATGAAGTTGGATCCTCTGTCAGAGACAACCTCCTTACGGAATCGAACCCTGATAAAAATGCCCAGAAGCCCTGGCAACCACCTTGGCCGTAACAGTCCGAAGGGGTATTGCCTTAGGGTACCTGTTGGCATCATCTACCAAGACCAGGATGAACCAATGTCCAGCTGAAGTGGGAGGGTCCAAAGGACCGACAATGTCAAATGGTGTGCCAACCACTGGCAACGGTTGCAGTGGGACAATGACACTGACTCCTGTCTTGCAGACAACTGACAAATGGGGCAGGTCTTGCAGTGGAACTCCACGTCTACTCCCATCCGGTGCCAGTATAAATGTGCAGAGAGCCTCTGCTTAGTCTTCTTGGTACCAAGATGACCAGCCAAGGGCACCTCATGCACCAACTGCAACAGGAAGGGCCTGTCAACCTGGGTTACCACCAACCTCTTGAGGGCACCAGGCTCAGGCTTAGTGCGCTCTCTAGAAAGGAGCTCACCCTCCCAATAAATCCAGAATGACTTCGGCACTTCACCTGTGCCTGGGCCAGGGCCTGTTTTCTAAGACCCTTGAGTGAGAGAGAGTGGCACTCTCTCTGACCCTTACAGAAGTCTACCCAGGGTACCCCCCTTCAGCCAGCAGGTCTTGAAGGTCAGGGTGGTCCTCCAGGCTGAGCACCTTCCCCGCAGGAGGGTCTTCTGGTGGTTCTCCCTCCGGAGTCGAGTCTTGGGTCACCACTGGATTCAGCCCGTCCAAAGCCTGAATCCCAGCGGATGCCACTGAAGCAGCAGGAAGAGAAGGAGCCCCCTTCGCAGTGTTGGCCTTCTTACTCTTCTGTCTGGCCTTGGGTTTCCCTTTCGGCTTGGTTAACGGACCCTCAGCTGGACCTGGTGCAAACTTTGATTGGTGACTGCCGCAGCAGTCAGGGGTAGAGCATCCGCGATCATCCCCAATTCCACCAAATCATTGCCTAACAAAATGTTAGCAGTTAAGTCATCCTGAACCAGGACAGGAAGCTTTGCTGTCTTGTCTCCAATCGTAATTGTGACTAAGGCTACAAGCGATAATTTGGGAGGCCCACCAGCTAACCTGGTGGTTCTCAGAGGAGCACCTACATAGTCCTCTGGCTTGAGCAGGGTACTGTCCACCACTGTCATGCTTGCCCCAGTGTCTCTCAAACCAGTAGAAGGCTGACCATTCAGGAGGACACTTCTAAAAAATCTACGGTTGTTCTGTGGGATTGTAGCCAGTACATCTACATACTTGTCCCAGGCCCCAAGGGACACTAGGGAAATCTCTACGGGAGCACCAAATGTGATCCCAGTAGAGGAGGGGAGGACAGTGGCCTCCACCTCAGGCACGGAGTAAGGGTATGTCAGGCTGACAGCCTGGACTCCAAGTGCCTTACCTTTACACTTGGGGTCACCCTTTTTGTGGACCAGGGTCCCACAGTCCCAACAAGTGCCGGGAACGCAGGGTATGGTACTGGAGCCACTGGGACCCTGCTTTGCAGCAGGCAGACCACTATTCTTACCCCCACCCCCATAGGACTTATCCCAACTAGATTTTTGGGTTTTAGGAGAGGAAGGTTTTGGTTTGCCTGACTATGAATGCTTTTGGGACTCTTCAGACTTCTGAGAGGCCCCCCTTTCTTAGTCCTTGTCCTTCCCACTGCATTCCGTAGGGGACACCCAGTGGGAGACCCACTTGTCAGCCAGCCTGGCCAGTTTACAGGGATGTAAAATGTTCTAGTCAGCGACATACTCACATAGCTCTGGTGAACAGGTTTCCGAAAAATGCTCAAAAAACAAACGTTGGGACAATTCAACTGACGTTTTCACTTTGTAACCATCAATCCACCCCATCATGTTCATGTGCACAGCACTCACACAGTCAATCCAAGACACATTCTCTCATTTCTTAAATTCCCTGAACCATTTAAGGTATTGGGTCAGTGTCTTGCCAAACTTTGCAATCACAGAAGATTTCGTGCACTCATACTGACCCCTTTCTTCCACACTCAGTTTCAGAATACAGTCATAACTAGTCTGAGCCACTCTGCTTATAAAACACTTAGTCCAATCTTTTTTATCAACATCATGGATTCCACAAGCCATTTCAAATGCTTCCATCCATTGCACGATATCAGGACCCGCCGCATACACACCAACCAAATCTTTCATAAGCTTGGTGGCAGGGAACCTGACACTCAACTGTTTTTGCAGAAGTCTCCACTCTAGCTTTCCCTAGCTGGATTCTCTGACATTTAGTGTCCTTGGTTTTGAGTCCAAGATCCCTATCCTTGAGTCCCAGATCTCTATCCTTGAGTTCAAGATTTCTATCCTTGAGTTCTAGATCTCTAGCTTTGAGTATCACTTGCTGTGCCAACTCCTCTTTCTTAAGTTCTGCTTCAGTTTCCAACTTGTTATATTCAAAGGCCAATGTCATCCTTAACAATTCAAGCTCCAAGGCATTCCCTGAAGAAACATTGCTGGGTTTCGGAATTGAGGCAGCGGGAATGGTGGCATTCCCAGAAACAGATTCAGTAACAACCCCAGGGGCAGGGTCCTCATTGGTTGCATTGCCCTCTTCATCAAGAGTTTCACAATCGGTCTTGTATTCGACCAGGGCAGCTATCAGCTCAGCCCTAGATGTATCCTCAAAGTCTAACTTGCTGGCTTCACAGGTACTCTGGAGAGCCTCTAAGCTCATCCAAGTCAATTTACCATTCCATTGCTTGTAATGTCGTTATCTAGTATACAACTAAAAACCTCAAATTCACAAATTGTGGATATTTTGTAAGTGGCAAGGTTACACACTGATTCTTAAAACCATTTGCATCCACTGCTGCCACCAGTGTAAAGACTGGAGGGGGGTTATCTCTACTCCTGCCCTCTATATGGCAGAGTAGAAGAACAGAGGACCCCAGCCAAGATTCTCCATTGTTGGTAGCAATGGATGAGCAATCAAGGCTTAGCTCCCAGGAGGCGATGCAGACTGATTCTTAAGCACAGTGTAGTCCCCATGCACCCACAAAGGAATGTCCACACACTATGTTAGTGATAACACAGTTCTTTATATAAATAAGGTTCAAGTTATATACACACACAATAACACACTTTGTGCACAGGCAATACTATAATGGCAAATATATACAAGTCCACACGGTACCACTCTTTAACTATCGATTCCTTTGAAATGCATCAACTGCTAACAGTTCAAATGACATACAAATCCAATTGTAAGATAAATCAACGATAGACACAGAAAGAAGGCAAGGTAAATTATGCAATGGTTGAATACTGACTCTGTCTACCAAGAGACAGTTCTTTGTGAGGATCCTCCCACCTGGGCAACCTGCAAATAAAGAGTATTGACAAGCCCAGTCCAGTTATCCTTAATATAGCCTGAGGTCTTTCAAAAAGGTTCTACATGCGCCAATGTACCTGGTTTCATAGAGCTCTTCGATGAGTCATCAACAGGCCCTTCTTGAGTGAACTCCCTTTAAGACAGGAGCCACAGGTCATAGAGATTCCTCAATGAAGAAAATGTGAATGCTGTTGTTGAGGGAACAGCTTCAATCCTTGCGGTGCTCGTTGATGAATGCTCGTGAACGTGCTGTGAAGATGAGGCGTGCGGCGCACCACAATGACGATAGTTCGTTGCTGCAAAGAGTCAATGAAGAACTTTGGCCCAGCAAGGGTGTCAGGTCGTCGGCGTCTGGCGTCAGCAATCGGGACGTGACCCAGGCTGGCATCTGGATCTTCTTCAGCGCCTTTGAGGACTTTGGGCAGCAGGAAAACCACTGGTGGATTCTCCTCGGTCGTCGGCGACCTTGACTTTCTCCAGCCAGTCAAAGTGGTCGACAATGATGAGCAAGGGAGTCCTTGATTCAAATGTCTTAGGCAGTGGAGCTTTGCGGCTCCGGTTGGTGAGCAGCATGATGTCAAGCTGTCCCCACTTCTGGGCAACACGACTCAACAGGCTTCCGGCAGTTATAGCAAACCTGTGAACCATGATCAACAACGATGAACTTGGATGTCAGGGTGCTTCACTTTGGATTCCTCGGCAGTACCCTTCTCCGGTCGGCAGCCTTTCGAGGGTCTGACTTCCAGGGAGCTTTGGCAAAGATCAGCTGGTCCACGATGGTCCCTTGTAGTTTCGGGAAGAGGTCTCCTAACCAGGTCCTCTCTTGGATCAGTTCTTAAAGACACAGCAGCTTTCAGTTGGTGAAGGAATGCAGCAGCAGATCTTCTCATCCGGCTGGGCTTCAAGGTTAAGCATCAAGTTTCGACTTCAGCTTCTGAATGATTTCCATCAGTGAGATGTCCCAGATATTCTGTTGGTCTATCATTCACTCTGCTGGGTCACACATAGGGATCCAATCATTCAGAAGGGCATTCAGTCAGACATGCAGCCAATCAGGCTTGCAGTGCATTCAGGCCATTCTTTTCCATCCAGACACTCACAACAAAGAATGTGTATTCGGACAAGCACCCAGCCATTCAGCACTCCACACTGCATTCATACCAGTTTTGGGCAGGGCTGTCTCAGTCATTGTGTCATACACCAGAAACCAGACATCTACTTCATGAAATGTGTATTTGTTAAATGCTCCATTCACCCATGTCCCACCCCACAGGCGTACCCACAACGTGCAATCATGGGGAAGGCTCCAGCCAGTCTGGCCTGGACTTCCCCACAATACCATATATGGAACTTCCACCCAACAGCCAATCAGGAGAAGAGACAGAGTCAGGGCTTCCCGGGACTTCAGGAAAACAAGGTAACAGGTGATGGAAAGCAAGAAGCCATGGGTGCCATCTTGTCTCCCATCAGGAATCCACTGATTCCAATAACAGATCCTGGGTATCCCAAAATGGAGGCTACTCAGGGCACCTGTCAATTCAGCACGGAGCTGCCACCAGCCCATACCCTGCTCTGTGGGCCACACACAGGTGCCCAAAAACATACACTAGGGGTACAGGGTTGCACCCCCATCCAGGGGTACCATAAGGTTATACCAAGGGTCTGTTCACCAAACCAAAAAGAGGAAGAGCTGCACCACCAGGAGTCCCACATGAACACCTGTGCACCACAATTTGTATGATTTATCTAAAGTAGGACCTGCAAATAGTTCAGTGGAGTCCATATTATGCAATATGAGTAATAAACCGATTTTATAGTCAATTTGGGTCTGCACCCATGGTTCAATGTTAGGAGTGGACAGTACCTGATGCAAAGCATGTCTACCTTTGCGGTCAACATGGCTGGGGCAGGCAGAGACTGAAGAAAGAGGCCCTGTCGTGTAGGCCTTCAGTGGGGGCTGGCTTCACCTGCCAGCGCAGGAGGTTGGCTCCTTCAAATTCCGACACCAGCCAATCAGGGTGCTGCAGGCCCAAGGCAGCCTGGGAGCCTGGTGTGCACCCAGGCATGGCGGCAGCCATCTTGGATGTTGCTGTAGTAAATTTGGATTCTGTTGCTGTAGCTGCAGGGCTGCTGGGGTTGTGGGTCTCCCTGTTGGGGAAGGGCAATTATCTCACAATAAGACTGGCATAGACTTAATGGCCTGTGTTGGGGAAGCTAGACAGAAAGAATTCGGACGATTTAAGAATTTGGGATTTTAGACCCCCCTCCACTTAAGGCAAAGGGAAACGGCAAAGGGAAAGGATTTAAAGTAAGCAGACTCCCCCACCTTTTGGTTTGAAAGGGCTCAATTCTACTTACATTGAAAACCTCTGTTTATAGTTCAGGAAAGCAAGCTGTATTTCAGGACCCTCTTGGAGCACAGGTCACAGGTCTGGTCACTCCACTCTCAAGGATGCTCCCCAGCTATTCACCATAGGGCCAAGGCAGCGTTTAGACCTCCCCAGCAATAGACAGCTCCACCTAGATGCAATTTCACCAAATACCCTTTTGGTGTTTCCTTGCGGCTGTCAGGTGGTAATTTTTAACAGCTCTTCCCCTCTCTCATAGTGCATCTATTTCATATACCAGTGATGACACCATCAAGATTTAACTATTGGGTGGTGCCCTGCAAGAATTCTCGCAACCATGCTTGGACAGTTACCCTTCTCTCTCCCCCCTGCCCACCCTGTCTCTAAGGATTGGTTTAGGGGTCTAGAGCAGAAATATGGTAATGCAATTTGAAATCCCCTAACTTTTTGGCAAAAAGTAGTTATGTGACAAACTTCACAATTTACTAGTAACTGCAATGACATACATATATATTCCACTTCAGCTTATCATGTGGAATGTATCATGTGGAATTTAATTTAATAAAATGACGGCCGGGTCTGCACCATGTTGCATCGGCATGTGGCAATTTTCAACCATTTATATTTATATAAAAAGCATAATAGTTATGAACATGCCATTGACTCTCCAAGTGCCTAATTTTACCCCCACGAGTTCCCCCACTCTTAAATTTGGGACATGTTCAGAGCAGCCAGAAATACTTTTTTAGCTTGCCATTACCATTCCCTAAGGCGCAGGTGGATTAATATTATTTCAAATATATGACTTTTTGTTGCTTAGAAAAATGCATTCCTGACCAGCATGTGATCAGAGCTTCCTGAACTGTGTTTCTTTTTAGCTTCTTTGGTGTTTCAAGTTAATAGGCTGCTGGTCATAAATGCTTGAGAGAGATCAGCTACACAGAGATTTCCCACTGCAGATAATGAGATAGGCGGGCCTTGTGATGTCACAAGGCCCAGCTGCCATCTAGCATCCTGCCTTGTTATCTGAAGTGGGCCACCATTTCTATCAGAAAAATCTCCTATTTTCTTGTATTTTGTTTAGAGTTCAGCTTTTCTTGATGGCATCTCCTCCCACATTCACAGACATGAACCTTCAATGACAACCAGTCTGGGGAAAGTTTGTTTTCAACATCCTTACAAGGCCACACTTTATTGCAGTTGCAAATAGCTGGGATGCAAAATCCAGGCTTGCAGTGGCAAAAGGGTCAGCCTCAGGCCTAAATGGAATTTTCACATGACCCATGACCAAAAAGCGGTGTCATCTTGGGGACAGAACTATTGGGGAAGATCCAACGCCTCCTTGGCCAGAAGGTGCACATACTAGTTCACACCATGCTATCCGGGAGGCAACGCTAAGGGACATAAGGACACAAAATCTTCTTTTGACATCATGGAATGTTAGGGGTTTTGGGAAATTAACACAATATCTGGTGTTACTAGAAGCCTTAAATTAATACTCCATAGTGTGCCTTCAGGAAACATGTGCGGTGGAGGGTCTGATATGGGATGACCATCATACCTTTTCTCAGGGAGCAACAAGATTGAACGGGGCAGACAATTTGGGGGTCTTTGTATAGCCATCAAGCATGGTAGTGGCTTCAAGGAAAAGATCATGTCACAGGATTTTAGAGAAGCACTAGCCGTAATAGAGATTGAGAAGAATCTTGCTTGAAAACGTATCTTATTGGTCAACTTATATTGGCACCATACCCACAATGAACTGACCAGTATTTGAATTTGCAGAGTCAGAAGTTACACTGGTGGTGGACCTCAATTCCCATTGTCATTTACCCACAACATCTATAGGTCACATTTTGGGTCCCCCAAATGAATACGAGGTGCAACTAATTCACCAAGGGCTGAAGTGGAGAGATTTTTGGGAAAATTGGGGTATGCAGATCGTAAATGGTCATGTAACAGGCGATATTCCCCTGAAGCCTGCCTAGCACAGAAATTATTCATTATCTTGGCTCAATTATGTATACATATGGATATTATATGGATTGTGTCATAAAGCTTGTTTTGTGAACTCAAATCTTTCAAAGTGGTTAGTGATATGTATAGTGGCCATGAGATCCTGGCTCTACGTCTCATTTTGGTGCTTAAATCCCTAGGGGAACTGATCTGTGAAATCTTTTGCTAAATATCCAGAAGAATTGGATTAGTTGGAGTCTAAAAGTCTCAACATTATTGGTAAATCAACACAAGATTTTTGGCATTCCACATCATTAATCGACAAACTTAATATTTTATCTGTGGATAGTTTTCCATTGTTTGAAGAAAAAGTGGTGAGGGAAAGCAAAATGAACAATACTGTTTCTCCAAGGTCCAACCACTCACATACTTAACTGTCTGAGATAAAGCTGAGGAAAGCATATATGCGTAAGATAATTAGGGCCCTGAATGTAGGCACTATTTCTGATCTAGAAAAAAAAATCTAATTAAAATATTCTAATTATAAAAATTGGATCATAACCCTTAGACATCTGTTATTGCAAAGGGATGGGGAACGAATGTTGGAAACAGTGTCGAAGTAGGAATAACCATCATTGCCATGGACACGCAGACAATGGGAGCTGACTGTGGGTCAGGGTTACACAGTTTCCCTTATTGGAAAAAGGAGAATCAAGCCCGCAGTATATTCCATGGCTGCAAATGGATAAGGACAATTTAAGATGTAAACTCCCGAGTTTGACATCGGGTGCGGGAAAATGGATATATGAACTAGAAAAAAGATGACAGGAGGACCTGTGTTGGCCATAGGGGACAATAAGGCTCTCTTGGCAGCCATTATTGGAGAAAGAGCTGATGACATGTGGAGGAGAGCAGGCTATTGAAGTGTGACAGGACAAAACACAGTGCACAATGGAGAGGTATTGGTATTGATATTGATATTGATATTTTATTTCTATAGCTCTCATACACAAGTGTTTCAGAGCGTGACAAGGCAAGGGAAGGGGAACAGAGGAGAAACAAAAACAACGATCTTACTAGGCCCAGTGACATTGAGAACGTGCAAGTGCATGGAAGAGGGGGAGAGGGAGAAGTGCATGGAAGGGGGAACAAAAAGGAGAATGCAGAGAAAGGAGAAAAAACATAAATAATAATAAATAAATTAATATATATATAAAAGGCAACAAACAGAGGGAGTGCAGCCACAAGTGGCAGTGCTGGGTTTAAGGCAGGAGGCTGGGTAGGTCTGATAAGTGCAGGAAGAACAACAAAAAAAAGAAGGTGGGAGCTGTATGGGTACAGATACAGACCCCAGTGCATGGGGTGGCCCAAAGACAGCGCGTGCGGGTGGCATGAGGAGCAGCTACCTGGGCCTGGAGGAAAGAGGATGGCCAGGTGCATGGTGCCGAGGGAGAGTAGAATCAGCAGGGGAAAGGGGGGGCAAAGGCAGAAGCAAAGAGGAAGGTCTTGAGGTGCTTCCGGAACCGGAGATGGTTCTCCTCAAGTTTTAGAGTGGCAGGGAGGCTGTTCCAGAGGGAGGCCCCAGCCGAAGACAGAGATCTACCCCCAGCTCATTTCTTTGAGACACAACTGACCCTGAGGGAGTTAGAGGTAGAGGAGTGGAGTGCTCGAGAAGGGAGGTATTTGCAGAGGGATAGCTGAAGGTATGTTGGACCCAGGCCCCAGAAAGCCTTGTGGACAATGCAGAGGGTTTTGAATTTAATCCTTGCATCCACTGGGAGCCAATGGAGAGATTTCAGAGCTGGAGAGATACGATTCCAGGGCTTGAGGCCAAGGACAAGTCTTGCAGTCCGGTTCTGGATAAGTTGCAAAGGGCGGAGAGTAGAAGTAGGTAGATTAAGAAAGAGGCTGTTGCAATAGTCCAATTTAGAGAGAACCAGAGCTTGGGAGACAGTGAGCTTCTCGGGGAATGAGAGGAAAGGAAGAGTACCTCTGAGGAGGTGCAGTAGGAAGTTAGACTTTTTTGATACATCAGCGATGTGGGTGGAGAAGGGGAGTGTGGAATCAAATGTGACACCAAGGTTCTTGGCCACGCAGGTGGGGATAGGAGGAGGGCCAAGGGAGGCCAGCCAGAGAGTGAGGGGAAAGGAAGGTGATGGTGTGCCGATGAGGAGGATCTCAGTCTTGCTGGCATTCAGACAAAGATCGTTGGCGGCACACCAATCTTGAATGGCAGTTAGGCAATCAGTGATGAGAGAAGTAGAGGAGGTGGCCTAGGGCAGCCTGAAAATGAGTTGAGTGTCATCCGCGGGTAGCACTGGAAGTTTGAGCAGAAATGGGCAATACAGCGGGCGAGAGTTGCTAGGTATTGGTTGAAAAGCCACGGCGAGAGGTTAGACCCCTGGGGAACACCACAGGTGGAGAGGAAGATAGATGATAGGAAGGACCCAAGTTGGACCTGGGAGGGTTGATCAGAGAGGAAAGAGGTCAGCCAGGCCGTTGTTTAATAATTGTAGAGCAGATGTATGAAGGGTGCTCAGGGAGCAGTATCTTGACTCATCAGATATGGGTGCAATTATGACACGTAAAATGAAGGAAGATGAAGATCCTATTGCTTATATTCAGGACATTCAAGAGCATTAGACTCTTGAAACAAATGTGGGAAAAAACTGTGGCATTATTTTACCACATTTTATGTCAGGGGTTTTCCGAGCCATTACAGAGACAGATGAAGAAACTGGTGGGAATGCTATCCAAGACATGGGCTGAAATACAATTGATGATGGTGCATCACTTTTGGATACTACAGGAGAAAAATAAGAAGAAAGATGAGACTAAGAAACTTGAGGAAACTAAATTAGATAGGAAGTAATTGTCAAAGAATGCCATGGAAGGGGCGGTATTGACAAGCGGAGAAGGGCTGTGAATACAGCAAGCAGTGGGTACATCGCAGGCAAACAATCAGCGCCCAATGGACCAAGGGAGTTATGGGTTCATACCACAAAGCAGAGGCATGGGCTATAGAGGAAGGGGTGGATTTCAAAATAATCAAAGTGGATTTCAAAATGTGCAGAAGGAGAATCAAAATGTGCAAGAAGGTTTTAACCAAGGGGAACTAATTAGGCTGTCTCCCCCTGTATGTTGGACTTGTGGGATGACAGGGCACATTACACGCATATGTGGGTGCCAAGGGAATGTACAGAATGGCCAATTCTCAAGAGGGAGACAGCTTATCCTCCCTCATATAGCTCACAAGCTAGGGAAGGGCTTGCTTAAGATCAGACAGTGTATCAGACGCAGGTGCTGCGAATGCAACAGACACTGCAACCAGAGCAGGCGCAAATGAATCCACCGCAAGGGCAGTCACAGTATGCCCCCATGCAGACACAACACTATGCAAACACAGGACAATTGCTGACACCTACAATAGGGGATGTCACTGTAGTGGGAGGGAATCCTTTCACAGGTACAGAGGTATGCATGTATCCACAACAGGACAGCTCACAGGGTGACTGGATCTATTCAGTACTATCTGTGACACCAGACCCCCTAGAGGAACCCAGGTTGGATTTGATGATAGGAGGCAAATCCTTTTTTTTCCAGTAGACACTGGGGCTACTTGCTCATGTATACGAGATGGAAAATATCCTATGTCGGGTAAATGCCATGAATGCTCAAGGTTTCTCTGGAACTACAAGTTGAGTTCCTTTTACTGGTGAATTACCAGTCACCATAGGAGAATATGATATGTCTGTTCCATTGTTTGATTCAAGACAGACACCACTTATCACTTTGGGTAGTGATTTGATGACAGAACTTAACATGACGATTTCATTTACAGACAAAGGTATCATGTGCTCCACTCCTGGCATATACTATTTAAACATGGGCAAATTTATACCAGCTGAGCCAGAGATTTTCCTTTATGGAATGAACCTTCTATTAACATGGTTACCTGGCTTAGTGGGGAAGACTGTGAGAATACTTGACGAGTTCTTGTTCAGACCACACATACCTACGGATGAAGAGGGTGGACAGATTATCCCTATTGAATTGGAAGCAGTCATAGTACTAAGGGAAATGGCAATGCTCGAAGCAACAGATGTTGAAGGTAGACCATGGAGAACAGTGGTAGTTATCTAAGAAGGGTGCAGATTGATTGTTATTACTAACGATGATATGTTTAGAGATGACCCAACATACAATGAAGTAGTGTTCTTTTTGAGCATTACATATTGGATTATATTAGAGAAAAGGAAGGTCCCACAGCGAATGGCAATAATGCATCAGTGTCCAGCATTTTTTGAGGAAGACTTGGACAAGGAGCCGAGCATCTAAATCGCTCCAGGCCCTTATAACTGTTAAAGGGGGTAAAGGAAGTCAAAATAAAGCTTAAACCAGGAGCAATTTTACCTCGAGCAAGACAGTACACTATGTCTCGAGTGGCCGATAAGGGCATATTCAAGACCATTTCAGCACTGATGGAACAAGGTATTCTGGTACCATCAGAATCATCGTTAAACACTGCAGTGTATCCTGTGCAAAAATCAAAGGGAGGGTAATTCGAGATTCATACAGGACATGAGACCAATTAACCAGATTGTAGATGCAGAGTTTCCTTTAGTTCCTAATCCGAAGACAATACTGTGCAGTATCCCAGTGGAAGCTTGATATTTCACAGTGATTGATTTGAAAAATGCATTTTTCTCAATCCCATTGCACAACGACTCACAAGACTTGACTTCATTTACATTTCACCAGACTCATCTGAAACATAGAAGGCTGCCCACAGGTACTTTGAGTCCCCATCGATCTTTAACAGAGTTTTACAGATAGACATAGACAATATTGATTTGAAAAGTGCTGTGATACAGTCCATAGATGACATTTTAATCTGTAGCATGACAGAAGATGAGTGCAGACAAGACTTGATTCAGTTGATTACTGTCCTAGCAGACAAGGGCTACAAGGTAGACAAAGAAGAACTGCGGTACTGTCAAGAAGAGTTGTTATACATAGGACAGTTGTTTTCACATGAGGGAAAAAAGTGACACCTGAAAGAGGTGAGGCGATTATGAAAACTGCAAAACTGCATACAGTAAAGCAGATGCAACAATGTTTGGGATTATGTAATTATATTAGAGCCTCTGTGTTTGATTGCAGTTCAAACATGGGACCCTGTTTACAGGCTTTAAAGAAGCGCAGGTGAACATGTTTACAGTAGAATGGACTGAGGAGATGGAGGAAGGATTTGAAGAGTTGAAAAAAGCAATTTGTACAACTCCTGTTTTAGGACATTCCCAATTATGCTGAGGAGTTTTTCTTATTTTCGCACACAAATGGGACAGTCATGACAGTGGTACTTACACAGAGGACCACATTGGGGTACAAACCTCTAGCATTTTACAGTGGGATGCTAGACCCAGTTATGAAAGGACACTTTCCTTGCGAACAGTCATTGGCCGCCGCTGCATTCACAATTGACAAGTCTACAAGTATTGTGATGGGGTGCTCTATGACCCTTTTCATGGAGCATGATTTGTGTGCCATTTTAGAGAAACCCAAAGGTACCTTGACATCTCAGAGAGCTTCTGCCTATGAAGTCATGATTTTGAACCCAGCGATCAAAATTGTCAGATGTAAAATAGTCAACCAAGCCACATTTATAGCTGAGCCAGTGACATAAAGTAACCATGTGAAAGATTGTGCAAACTATGTTGAGTTTTATGATATATACCCTGCATCAAAGAGAATGCCTTGCCAGGAGGGGGAACTCTCTTTATGGATGGTTCTTTGAAAATGGATCAAACTAGTTGAAAAAGGCATTCTGGTGCAGCTGTAAGAAGGCATATAGCAAATGACAAGTTTGAGATTGCAGCAAGGGCCAGACTACCGACTCATTTTTCGGCACAAGTGGCAGAATTTGTAGCGCTTGTTGTCGTGCTTGAGAAACATGAAGGTCAAGAAGTGACGGTGTACAGTGACTCTGCCTACGTGATGTCAACCATATACTCAGGGCTAGTGCATTGGAAAAGGAGGGGCTACCTCTGTGTCGACAGCACTCCAGTGTAGCACGCATCCTTATTGGGCAGGCTTATTAAGGCACTTCGACTCCCAGTATCCATAGCCGTTGATAAATGTGCCACTCATACTAAGCGCACAGACTTTATCTTTTGAGGAAACGAAGGCACAGACGCAGAAGCCAAAAGGGCTGCATGTTCCCCAGACATTTCAAGTTTTGATACTCAAAATGACAAAGAAAAGGTAGCCACGATTATGGTAGTGAAAGAAGGGTTTAATCATTTGCCAAAGACTCAACAAATGGAGATTCAAGGAAGTGCATCACAGGAAGAGAAGAAATTATGGACACGAAGGGGGTGTTCTTTATCCTCCACAGACGCACAATGGTGACATCATAGCACTGGAAAGCCAGTGATGCCAATAGCTTTGTTAAAGGTAGCGCTTGAACAGCTGCAATACCCTGCGGATGTAACTAGAGAAAGTCTGTCTGCAACTATTGTAGAAGACTGGTTTATTCTAAATGTGTTAGAACACGTTGCATTGTATCTAGTAAACTGCATTGTATGTCAAACGTTTACTGCTGGGCATACACTGGGAATGATATAGAGGAGTAATTCCTCAACTGAATGGTCCTTTTCAGCATTTACATATTGACTATGTTGATATGCTGCAGGTGTGTAGTGGATACAGGTATCTAATAGTGGTGGTGTGTCCCTTCTCCAGGTAGATTGAGGCAGGTATGTGTACACACCCTGACACCGCTTGCACAGCAAAGTTTCTAGTGCACAAAGTCTTTCCGAGATGGGATGTATGCGAAGTGCTGAGATACGATAATGGGCAACATTTTGTCAATGAAGTGTTGGAACAGATAGGACTATTGCTGATCATTAAGCACAAGTTTTCTTCTGCTTATCACCCGCAGGCAAATGGGATATGTGAGAGACTCAACGGCCTCTTTAAAGAAAGGATTGCCAAGTTCAAGCTTACGTTGAAAAAGGGATGGCTATATTGCCTGCCCTTAGCTTTAAATGCCCTAAGGAATCAGACTGTTTTGGACCAACACCTTACAACCCATGAACTAGTGACTGGGAGGCGAATGAGAAGACCTCATCTACCTCCATCAAGGAGTAGAAGTGATGCCCAGAGCACAGCAGCAATGTTAGGAAATTAGTTACTTGATTATTTAACATGTATGACCACTAGTATCTCTCTCATTTCAGATCAACTCAAGCGCCACGGGGGTTGGTCTCAGAACACAGATGAAAACCATTCAGCAACCATATCTTCTGAATTATTATCAGCACCTAGACTATTTTTTGGTGACGTCATGCTGACCAGAAACATTACTAGGAAGTGGCACAAGCTGAGATTCAGTGGACCTTTCATCGTAGAAAATGTTACTCCCTCAGCAGTAAAAGTCCAAGGCAGATGAGTGTGGCTTCCTTTAAATGACACTAAATTGTACTGTGTTGAGACCAAGCCTCCCACAGTTGTCGATCTAGAAGCAAGACAAGGAGAAGAATTTTATCGTGTGCAGACTCGATCGATGACAATGAAGAAGGACGATATATTACTTACTGATTAAAAATGTAGATTGTATTTGGACTGTGACTTCCCTTGGACACTCTTTTCCGATGTTATAGCAGGAGTGCAATCTTTGGCAAGAGTTACATGAATCTTTTAAAAATGAACTTTAGAAAAACATTAATGAATTGTGAATATGCCTGATCTGGATTTTGAGTTTGATAAAGGAGACCAGTACCCCGACTCGTTTCTCACTGAATATTTGTTTGGTTGAGTCCCTGGTCTTAACAAACGAGGATGCCCATAGACTTGTTCTTGCTGTTTTTGTATTTATCCTTCAAGCTTATCCAGCTCTTGTTAGAAAAGACGTCGATGTACGCACTTTTTTACAGGATCCTAAGAATAGCCCTGTAATCAGAAGGCTACCTGTGGCAGTAGTAGAGGAAATATTGCAGCTGCCAGATTTATCACAGTTGCCAGAATAAAAGTGTTTTTTTTCCTTTCTTAATTGATCACAGTAGACATGTGGAATGTTGAAGCAGATACGATTTCACAGAATGAGCGTGCCCAACCAACACCAGAATGGCAGAAATGGTTGGGATTGATATGTTGGTCCATGACATATATATATATATATATGCCATAGACATATATATATATATATATATATATATGTCCATGGCATATATATATATATATATATGTCATGGACATATATATATAATATATATATATATTACACAGCCACGGTAGTGTGTAGTTATGGTTAAGTTGCTGTTTCCATAGGAAGAGAACTTTTTTTGCGGCTTATAACTTCGCTCCCCCTGGACTAAATTTTTTTGCAAAGTTTTGGTGAGGTTTGGTCCAGGGGAGGCAAAGTTATAGGAGGGGTCAGAAAAACGTCTTTTTTTCCCATTATTAAATTTTGCTCACGCCTACAGCCCACACCGCTGGACGGATTTTCACCAAATTCATGGCAGAAGCAGCGGCATGGTCCCAAAAGCATGCTTTTGTAAATTTGATGGAAATCCGTCCAGTAGTTTCTTTATAAATGACCAAAGAGTAGGTCTCAAAAAATGTGTGATATATATGTCTGCTCCGCAGACACATTTCCCTGTTCGCTCCGCAGACAGGACACCGATTGGTTAATCGGCTTCCGTCATGTCCACGGACAAGCAACGTGTTCACCGATTGGATGGGGTGAGGCATGAGGTGCGTCACATTGTTTTGATGCGCCCGCCATCTTGGATCAGCTGACATTTGCGGACAGCGTAGCGGCGAACAGAGGAAAAATGCAATTTCTTGGAGTGTGTTGGTGTGTAGGAGTGCTTGGGGATGGTGAGGGAGTAAGAGATAGGTCAAATGCTGTATTTGTTTAGGTGGCAGGTGCCCCTGATGTGTTTGCGATGTCTGCGGTCACTGCGGCTTTCGGCGGACATAATAAATGCACTACTAGCAATTTTACTTTAGTATGATGTTGGTTTTGGGTTGTTAGTAGAGCATTGATTGTAATTAATATCCCCTATAAGCAGCCCACATACTACAGTCATAATGGTTGGTAGCATGGGTGTGTTATGCTGCGGTGTGTGGCCAGGGTCTAGAGTCTTAGGTGCATGGCCATTCACCCAAGACTCCAGGCCCTGGCCACAACCACCACAGCATAACATACCCATAGAATCAAACACCCATCAAATATCCACAACCCAAAAGTTTGTGTACTGTTTCATTTGTAGAGTTTGGATGTGAAGTTTTGACTAGGCTATGCAGTTAAGATTGTAGAGTTTGTAACAAGCACTGCGGCATAAGATACCCATGGAAGTAAACATTTTGGATTGTGGTGTATGGTTAGATGTTATGCAGCGATGTTTGTGAGTTCATTTATTATATACTTACTGGTTGACTTTTTTGTGGTTGTATGCAGTTTTTTCATGGCATGGGTAATTGGAGAAGACATTCTTTTTCGATCTCTGTTATAAAAGAAAAGATCATATGTTAATGTCGGTAGTTTATAATGAGTTATTACATTGCATAATAGACATTTCTGTATTTTTTCAACCCTCATATTTAGTACTTTAGAAGTACTATAATTCAAACCAGTGTACTGCGCAATTTGCTCAGTTCTGTGTTTGTTTTTTAAATCAATGGGTCTGTGGGAAAACAAAATCCATGCTGGATTAAAAAAAAAAACCTTCTATGTTGTCGTACAATATATTTCTTTCATTGTTTTAGTGTTTATTTCTTGTTTCTTGCTAATCATCTATCTGTTGGCTTGTTGCAGATTTTTAGGGCAGTTAGATACCTGTTGGCGTATTCTAATTTTTTATTTCTACTTTTATGCTATTCACCTATCTGTTGGGTTGTTGCAGATTTTTTGGGGCAGTTAGATACCTGTTGGTGTATTCTAACTGTATATTTCTTGTTTGATTTTAGTGGTATTTATTTATCTGTTTGCTTGTTGCAGAATCTTCGGGCAGTTAGATACCTGTTGGTGTATTCTAACTGTTTATTTCTTGTTACATTTTAGTGGTATTTATTTATCTGTTTGCTTGTTGCAGAATCTTGGGGCAGTTAGATACATGTTGGCGGATTCTAACTGTGCATAGTTTTGAAGTTGAAGTATTGCTTATGTTCATACACAGATTACGTATTTAATTTTGGTTTTAAGAATAATAAGTAAGCATTCACAAGATTTGCTGGTAATCTCTGTTTTACAGTAATGGTAGTATCATTACATTCGAACCATCCACAATTCTTTTTTATATATGCAGTGTAATGACCTGCATTGGTTGTGGCTCCTGCATGGTAGATTATACCTATTGTTGTAAAGGTTTTCTTACCAAGTGATACTTGACCATGTGTGAATCCAGTCAGCTTACAGTATGTTTTTGGTACCATCTGCATTGTAACGTAAAAGCATTACTATTATGTATTTACTATGTGTCTGTATTTGTAAGGTGGAGCGATTATCTGAATCGCAGGTAGTACATAATCTGCCATGGATTGCATTTTGTACAAGTTGCTGAAATGGAATGGATTCACAGTTAGGTACGGATACATACATGAGCCGTTCATTAGGGACTTGTTCCTCTGCCACATGGCTGCAGAGAGTGCATGTATGTTTCCACATGTATGAAAACTGGAAGATTTCATTTCTAGGTATGTTTTTGTTTTCCATTACTTGTAGTAAGTACATTAGAAATTCTTCTGGATCTTCTTGTGGGTTTATAGTGAATTTGACCATTGCAGCACAGTAGTCCAAGTCTTGTCTTATTCCATGAACACTGTAAGTGTTGTCAGGATTGTTGGTTGCATTTCTATGAAGGACTAACATTTGTAAACAAAATTGATCTGTACTGTGTAAGTAAATGTTCTCAATAATTGGTGGCAATTGGAATAGAATATTTATTGCTACATTTGCATAGCAATTTACACAAGTTGTATTTGAAAATTTGAATAGACCTGACAGTTCTGTGTTGAAGTCATTTGTTCGGAGTGTGTGTTGCTACTTTTAAGATATAGTTGAGTTACTTTGAGCAGTAGATTCTCCTTAGGTTGTGGTACTTGATGAAGTATTAGCTTATTTTACTTTCTTTGGAGGAACTGCAGTGAGATCATGTATTGTTTTAGTTTGAAGTCGCTTTCTTTTACAACATTTTGCTTTTTGCGGAACAGGATTGGTTTTTAGATGGGGTTGTAGAGTGAACGCAGTCTATTCTATTCTAGAATGCAAGTAATATCAGCATTTACTTTACTTGCATCAAAGTTGATGAGAAATAGTCTGTCAAGTGTACGTAAGCATGATAGTTCTACATAGCTCATGCCTTCTTTAAGACTCTGCTACCAATATCTATCAATGCTTTATCTAGGATAAGACCTTGTGATTTGTGAATGGTAACTGCGTATGCTAGAGTGAGTGAAAACTGTTCTCTGCATACATACATGTCTTTGAAAAGAAGGAAGTGGGCTGTTGAGCGTCCTATCCTTTTAACTTCTGATAGTTTGTCAAAGAGAATATTGACAAACTGAATGTTGTTGTCACGTGGGTATGTTTGAAAGCCAACAACTGTACCAAGTGCTCCATTAACTAGTCCTTGCTCCAAGTCAAGGTTATGTTTAAGCATTACTCTACAGTTTAAAGATAATTTTAATATTTTCTCCAAGCCAGCTGTGTTGGATATAAGAGTTTTCTAAGGTATTTGTGGCTTGTTGACACATGGGTAGTGTCATACCATGTTCGTCCAGTTTATCTGTGGAGGAAATTTGAATTATTGGTTGCATTTCTTTTTTCAACATTGTTTCATTGAATTTTGAACAGCTTGCAAGAGTTGGCATCAAGGACATACAATTGACAATTGTGTGTGCTAATTGTTCCATGACATCAGTAGTACATGAGTTATGGCCGTAGAGTGCATGGATGTGCTTAGTTTTTAATATTGATTGTGCTTCTTGAGATAGTATACCAACTCTAATACTTTTTAAAATGTTGGCGTATGTTGGGTCTGCAGATGGGCGCATGTTTTCAGTTAATTCTCTTTATTGAAAATGTTGCCAAAGGTTGACATTTCCTCTGATGCCAAGAGTTTGACGGCACAGTTTGTGCCCTAAAGTTTTAAAAATAGGTTCACCTTTCACTGGTGTCAATTGAAGATCTCTGAAAACAATAATGTGTTTTCCTTCAAAGAGCTCTTCGTAGTCTGTTTTGAGTACCTCTTGTAATCTGAGGTGAATCAAAGCCAACATTAGGTTGGAGAACATGATCACCTCATCTATTAGTAACATTTTCATTTGTTTCAAAACTCTGCGTAGTTCCATTGCAGCTTCTGTAGAAAGTTTGTAATAGTCTAATTTGTTATGGTGTTCTATTGGAAGGAGTAGTAATCGGTGTAAAATGACACTGCCTATGTTGGAGGCAGCTAAACCTGTGGGGGCAGTTACAACAGCTGACAGTTTGTTGTTTGTCAATTGTTGGAGGAACTTGCTGGTGATTTTGATTAAGAATGTTTTGCCTGAACCAGCTTGACCACTCACGTATAGCAGTATAGGTTTGTAGTCTTGGCAGGTACAGTTTTTATTTTCATATTGCACACCATGTTTAATTTGTTTTGTTACTTCTTGGAAAGTGCTACGCTGTTCATTGTTCAGTTGTGATTTCATTACAGCGAAGTCTTCTGTTGCTTGTTCATACTGACACGTGGTGTTTTCTACTTCTGTCATGGCTAATTCTGCCTCATTTACTGTTAGTGGCTGTCCAAGTGGTTCTTGGCTTCTTGTTACAGAAGATTGACTACTGTCGGGTGTGTCCAATTCTAGGTGGGTCTGAAGTTCTTATTCGTGTTGCTGTTCATTGTGCAACATTGTTTGGTACTGTGTAATGTTTACGTCTGTTATAGTGCTTTCATTTGCTTTGAAAGCGTCTTCATAGGAGTCATACGTATCCAGTAACTCTTCTTCTTTTCTCCATGGTTTAAAAAGTTGTAGTAGAGACATATAATACAGTTCTTTATGTTGAGGAGTTTTTAATGACAATTTGATATGATTAATTAAGCTGCGTTTGGTAAATTTCACTAAGCTGCCTTCATAATTTGCTACTCCGTATCTTCCTTTCTTTTCATCTGGTTTAATATTATTATTGTATGTGAAGTTTTGGGCTACGTGGTAGAGACTCATGGTTTCCAAAGTGGTACTCCTATTTGGGTAGTATGTGTCCAGTAAATTGTTTTTCAAAATGTCTTGGCTGTTGGGATCATTTTTGGCTATTGTTTCTCTGTCCTCATATGATTTTAGAACTCTTTTTCTAGATTTAGCAGGACCAAGATTTAGCCATAATATATTGTCAGATTTTCCATACAAGGCAGTACCGGTTAAAGTCTGCAGCGTCATAGCAGCCACATTCTCTATGAGAGAGCATTGTTATGCATAAACTGTACAATTTCTGTGATAGTGTTTTGTCAGATGATATATCATCCCAAAGGTCCCGAAGCTCTGTTTTCTCTGCCTCGGTTAAGTAGGCTGTGATATATTGTGCAACTGCAGTGGAATTGTCTGCAATGTACTGCACATCTATGTTTGCATTCCATAGGAGGGCAATGATTGCATTGTAATCATTGATGCATTTTGATTCTTATGTTCTTTCTATGTAATATGTGGTCTTAGGTGACTTACCTTTGACACTATGGGCCTCATTACACGGAAAGCGGTGAGCCATGGCGCTATTAGCGCCATGGCTCATGCCGGTAAAATACCGGCACTGCCTTGGCGGAAAGGGGATTTACCGCCCCATTCGAAGGTTGGAGGGGCGGTAAATCCCCCTTCCGCCATTGCCCTTCCCCATTCCCATTTCTGCCCCATAGGGCTCTATGGGAATGGGGAAGGCGCTAATTACGGCACCGCAATTTTGCGGTGCCGTAATTAGCTCCGAGGTCCCTTAGCGGGTTGGTTTTTAACGCCTGCAAAAAGCAGGCGTTAAAGCACCAACCCACTAAGGGACCTCGTAGTAAGGCGGTAATGGTTAACGGTCACCGTTACCATTAACGGTGGCCGTTAACCATTACCGCCTTCCGTGTAATGAGGCCCTATGTCTGACTGAAGACATGAAGTTGTTTGCTTGACCTGTTGTTGAAACTGGTCTAGGGAAACAAAAGTGGCATTTGGTGTAGTATTTCCCTTTGTTTTTATATTTGCGACAACAATATTTCCCAGATTTGTGTCTTTGAAATTGTAAAATTTGTGCATGAAGGTCACTATGTGTTGTTTATGAAGGGATTTCAAGCGTGACATATTTTTTTATGGACTGCAAAACAGTGGCCTCACTGTCCTGACCAAATTTAGGAGCATCTTTAAACCATAATAGCATGTGGATGTGTGGTGCTCCCCTGGCTTGGCTTTCTTTTCTCCAAAAGAAGGGTTGCACTTTTCCGAGGGGAAGAACAGTCTTATTACAAATAAAGTGTAGCATAGCAATGAAGCGATTATGGAAATATCTTGATACATTTATAGGATCTAGAGAGCAAAGTTCTCCTGGTGTTTTTATATCTATGTTTGTATTGTTTTTGTTTGCTATGCATAGGAAATCATGTAAATCTTCTCATGCATATTCTGCACAACTTAATGTAACAAACCAAGTGGGTGGGCCAAGGTTTCTTATCATACAGCGTATATCTCCATGATGTCGGAACCAGTATTCTTTTGTACCACGCATGTTTGCTAAAAGATTTGTAATACTTGACTGTAAAACCTCATCTTTTTCTTGCACTTTTTGTAATAATTGCATAGCTGACATATTTTGGAAATGAGTACCTGATTTTAATGTGTGTGCAACTCCGTAGTATAGAGTTGCTAGTTCACTTTCAAAGAGAAGGTGGAACATATATTCCACGTTTTTTCTGAATCTGGGGTCGTCAGAATACATTCGTAAAGAGCGATATTCTGATGCTGTTATCTGTGTGGGTCTATAATCGTACCTTCCTCCTTTTCCAGTAGGAAAGAGTAGAGGAAAGGCCTGTGCTTCTATACTTTTTTCCCATATGCTGATGCTGATTGGAGATCATTTGGCTTGTCGCATTTGGTACATTTCCAGTGCATCATCTATAGTGTCTTTAGAGTGTAAAGGATGAATTGTATAATGGTCTAAAATATTGGATTCTGTAGCAGGATTTAGAAGTTGAAATTGACCAGTTTCTGGTGACGCTTGAATTATTTCAATGGTTTCTCTCAGGTTTTCTTCAATATTAATTTCTTTGTAGCATTCATTGTTGTTTTTTAGATATTACAGGGCTTGTCTAACTTTATGTAAGTCTAAAAGTTGTTGCCGAATTGTTTTGTCTTTTGTAGGTACGCCATATACTCAGACAATTGAAGATTGCTCTATTGGCCGTTGCACTCCTAGAGTGTGTACATTTTCTTTAAGATCTAATGGTAAATAAATTACTATGCCACAAATGCCTTTCACTAATTCAGAGGGAGGTAATTTTGCTGTTTTTGGTTGAAGGCGTATTATTGCTCGAAATGGGTGCACTGTTTGAATTATGATGCTCTCATATAAATTGAGTTGTTGCAGGGGTTTTTGTAGTGAAAATAATTCCAAGTTATTTGTGATACCACGTGAAGGATTTTGGTTGTTTTTGTCAAGTTTTGCAGTGCAGTAACTGCAAAGTATTAACGGATAAGTAATTTCGTATTTGTTTTCTGCTATACGGTAGAGAGCTAATTGGAACCATTTGGAATCTTCATTGACTTCTATTTTGTACGTTATGTCTACAGTTTTTTGTGCTATTTTTATAGAAAGTCCTGCGGCAACACACACACAGATGGTTTGGTACTTCAGCAGATGTATTTTTAAACTTTAGTATTTCTTTTTTGTATGTGGGTAATAGAAGGTTGCTATTTGTACAGTAGTTGCTAGTTTGTTGTAAAGCTATTGTATTTTTTAAGTTGCTTTCACTTCCAAAATATTTTCTTTGGCTATGCTCTATTTCTTCGAGTAGTTGTTTGGTTGTACCATGTAAAAGATTGTTATTTAAATTGGCAAGTGCTAAAGCAGGACTTTTAGCATAGTAGAGTTTATGGACCAGATTTCTTATAGGTGAATGATGTGTTGATATAATTTTGATATGATGAAAGGTGCTTTTACAAATAGGTCCTTAAATGCAGGCTAATGAATGTCCTTGTAGTCCTGTGTATTTGAGCACTGGACAGGCATCCAAATTTTGTAGTAGTTTCATTTTGAATTTGTCTTTGCTTTTTACATTCTGATTGAGGAACTGGCATAAAGATTTAAAAGATTTTTTGGCAATGTTGCACATTGATGTGCACGGCCATTTGTAGACTGGACATTTTGGTTCAGTGGAATGGAGAGGTGATACAGAGTTTTCTGGGGATATTTTTGTGAGCAGAGTTTCTTGTTCCATAATGGTGTTATTAAGTTTTTCATACCCTCGTCCACTGCTATGTATGGCAATTGGGTTTGTTTGCTTTTGTTTATAAGTTTCTTCATTAAAATATGGTTCTGTGCTCGTGGTGTGACTCCATTCACCTCCACAGATGTTTAAGAAGCTATTTTTGTTGATATTCCGTTTATTGAGAAGTCTTTTTTGTAGTTTAGTAGTTAGTTTTGTTAGTGGTTTCATTCTGTTTAAAACTAAAATAAATAACTTCCTTTTGAGAAGGATTTCACTGTGTATGAGAGCTTCTATGATTCATTTTCTACGGTAGGTTTTAAGGGTTGTGCATGATTTCTCTCCTGTTTTTATAAGGTTCTGAAGGACTCTGTGGCAGACCATTTTTTGTAAAACATTGTTTTTGCTATGGTTACTTGCCACTACATCAAGATTTATAGGTGCAGTGTTAGCAGTAGTGGTAGCTGAAGTCTTGTTAATCACTTTCTGTTTCGTTTCACATTTTGATAGAGAAGGCAAAGTTTCTGTACTGGAAGCTTGTTTTGTTTCGCTTAATGATTATATTAGCTGTTTTGTTTGAACTGTTTGTACAAAATCTGCTAGAGATGGATGCTTATTTTGGACACTTTTATTTTGATTTGCTCTACATCTGCATTGCTTTCTACAGAGTTGCTTTTTGGAAGGCATTCTTTTGGGTCTGTTGGGGAAAAAAATAAAGTGTGGGTTGGGCTGTTGTGCAGTGTATGCCTGCTTTGTGCATGAGTGTCTGAGTATGATGGTAAGGATGTTTGTGGAGGTGTGTGATTGTGCAATGAGCAGCTACATCAAGTTGGGCTATTCTTGTATTTGTGTGTTACTATACTGGGCTTCACATGACAATATAAAGTATGCAGCGGGTAAGGGGAAGCACTAATACTAAATCTAATGGTAGAGGGTTAATACACATGTTTGTTCTACAATACTAACATGTTAGTATGTTTGAGTAACAGTTAGAACATTATGTTAGTATTGTTATTACTTTTTTGTATGGAAAGAGTAGGTTTCTTCTAGTTCTTGTTCGTACTTCAGACGCTGATGCTTTTCAGGAGAATGGTCTTCACTGCAATTGTAAAAGAAAGAGGTTAGTGAATATGTGTGTTTATAGCACTTTTGTTAATGTAGACATTGATTTTTTTGTTTTTGTAGTAGTAGTGCTCTCTGATTACTGGGCATAGTATGCACATGCACTTTTCTTTGCCTATGTGCAACCTCTATATTTTAGAATCTGTTAGTTAAATATGTTTTACAAATGAGTATAATAGTAAATGTATAGAGTATACTTACCTGTTTTTTTAAGGCTATGTTAATGGTTGTTAGGAGATAATCATATGCATTTTTTTGCTATTTTTACAGGGTAAATGGCAGAGATTGTACAGAAAAGCATGCAATGTATGCATTTGTAAAGGTGTGGGAAATAAAGTATAAGGATTTGATGTAGAGGCAACGGTGTTGGTGCAGCTGGGAGCCTTTCTAATGATATTGTATGTCTGTGTGCATGAATGAAGATGCATGTACTCATCCTGGCTGCGTGTAATTTTATAACACACTAGAAATCCTTTTTCTATAATTAGACTGTTATTTCTCCCATCTTTTAATATGAAACAACATTGTTTTAGATAGCTGTGTGTGTAAGCAAAAATTTGGAGAGCAGACAGGTTTGCAAGTGACACTTGCTCATAGCAGATGGGAGAAATTACAGTAAGTTCATTTTACAGTTTATACAGGGTAAGTGGCATTTACTCTGTTTATATGTATTCCTATAAGAGCTGTACATGTACTGTTATACCTGTAGGCTGTGTTCATGCATGTGGATGTGCATGAATCTGCAAGTAGAAATCTTGGGGAGCTGTATGGTAGTTATTGCTGTAGGTCTTTTGCAGTCACATCCCAATTGTACTGACAGTGATCAATAGTGCATCTAAAGTGCTGATCTGTGATGAAGGAGTTAGATGTAGAGTTCTTGGATGTGATTGGTAGATGGTTGTGTGACTGCTTAACAGTAGCCAATGAGGGAATGGTGCAGAGAGTGAAGTGGAAAGGGTAGAAGGGCTGCCCCAGTGTTATGCACTCTGCGGACACCGCAGCTCTCCGTGGACAGGGCGTGCCACATACGGGACTTCTCAACATATCTGGCTTGGAAATAAGACTGACGGGATCAGCCAATCAGGTGTTGAGGTTGTGGTTTCTGCTGAAAGAGGCTGTGTGTAGTGAACATGACAGAGGTGGAGAAAATTAGGGTTTTGGTGGTTGGAGATATGTTTGTGCATGGTTTGGAGCAGTATGCTAAATGCAGGAATGTGGCAACAATTTTGATGTTAAAGGAGTGGAGGTGGTGTGGTGCACTGTGCCTGGTTTCAATGTTCAGGGAATTGTACAAGTTTTTGGAGATATGGGAGGGTGAACAGTCCACATGTAGTTGTTTTGCACTGTGGTGCTTTGCATTTGGGCTATGTCAGTGCCCCTACTTTGTTGGAAGATCTGGAACACTTGGTTCCGGCAGTAATGAAAATATTTCCAAATGCCATGGTTATTTTTTCTGGTTTAGTACCTACGGCAATATAGGACAATAGTTCTGTTTTTTGTCCTCAGCAAAATATGTCTAGGTGTGCAATCAACCGAGGCATGTTTGCTTTCATGCTTAGAGCTGGCATGTTCTTTTGTAATAATGGGAACATTGATTCTGGTAATGTTGTTTATTTTAAAGAAGATGGCATATCTTTATCTTTTATGGGAAATGCCATGCTCTTTTGGAACATAAGGATTGATTTGGATTAGCTAATGTGAAGACTTTTGGAGGAAAATAAGGAAAAAAAAAACAAAAAAGTACAAAATAAAAGGTGTTTCTGAAGCATCTTAAAAAAAAAAAAGGTTCTTTTCAGAGCCAACCTCAAAGAAGAAATGGGATACACTATTTAAATTTTCATTCCCCACTCTCAGATTTTATGTTTTGTCCACGGACACCGCGGTTTTCCGCAGACAGCGCTTATTACATACAGGGATTTTGGGGTTGAGAGGCATGAAAATGAGACTGAGCAGAGCAAGATATTGGTCAATAGGGGTTACAGGGTGTGTTGTCAGAAAGTATTTTTCCTGAGAGGAGAGCAGATAGCTATGGCTGTTTGTTTCAGAAAGCAGATTGTTTGGATTTTGAGAGATTTGTAGATAAATTGGTTGGCGGTGCATGCAGAGCGCTGTGGAGTGGCTGCACATCTTGGATTTCCTCATGTGGAAGTGCACTGGCATGGAGTGTGTGGAATGAAGTGGCTGGATTTGGTACCTCTCTGTGCTACTTTGATGACACAGCATCATCCAGACATTATTATTATTCATTGTGGAGGGAACAGTTTAGGACATATATCGGAATCTCTTTGCAATTTGCAATGAAAGAAGGACTTGGGAAAGTCATGGAAATGCATCCAAACTCCAGAGTAATTTTTTCCTGTATTGCACAGAGACAAATGTGGCTGCGTTCTGTTTCATTTTGTCCACAAATGGAGAAAGCAAGGCATAATGTTAACAAGGCTGTTTGTGCCTTGTTGAGAGATGTTGATATGTCTTCTTTTCAGAATGAAAACATTATGTTTTGTAGTACACACATTTTTTGCAGAGATGGAGTGCATCTTACTTATACCGGCAATCAGATTTTTTTGCGAAATATACACAATGCATTGCGACCTTTATTGGAATTATAGCAATCCATTTTGCAGTTGGTGTTGACCATTTGAAGTTTTTGAAACACAAAAAAACACCACAAAAAGGCTCTGTTCGGAGCCACCACTTCCTCCCATAGAAAAGTGCAATGGTTCTGATAGGGCAGTACCCCCAAAATATGTAATGTCCGCGGACTGTCCGTGGACTGTCTGCGGACTTCTAAAAAATTCACAGGGCCCTGCAGTATTTATTTGTCACTTCTAATTTTGAACTGTGAAGGGCGGCTCTGTAAAGAGCCTTTTTTGGGGGGGGGTTGTTGTTTTATATTTTTTTGTTTTTTTAAACATGACACACAAGGAAAGGAGGGGAAAGGAGGGTAAGGAAGGGACACCAACCATGTGGATAAGAAAGGGCAGGTGGAGAGAGGAAGTTGTAGGTTGGGCCTTATTAAGGTAGTGGGCATTACTTCTCGTGATCCTTGATCGCTGTCTCGAAAGCACTCTGAAGGTTCCCCCCCTGCAGAGTACTGTGTTGCAGTATATGCACAATATTGTGACCCTCGAAAGGTAAGGGACAACAGCATCATGAATGGCCTGCGAGGCAGCTGGAGGGATTCGCTGTCCCACAGGAGTGTCTCTTGTGGTGGCAGGAGCGGAAAAAGAGGATGCTGCAGAGGAACTCAACCTACTATGTTTATTGCAAGGTACAACCTTACGAATAGCCCCAATGTGGAACAACCTTAGGTGTCGCTTCATTGATGTAGTACCATAGCTATACGAACCAGGCTTGCCACGATCCAGCACCATGCGGCACTGAGTGCAGATCACCTTGTTCGCACAAGCTTTTGGCTTTCCATCAAGAGTGGTAAATAACCGCCACACCCAAGACTCATGATGAGTGCTAGTAGTAGGGACTTCCACATCCTATTCACCCTCCTCTGCATCCTCACGCCTGTTCCCCTCTGCAGACCCTTGCTGAGGTAGTGGTGGAGGAGGGGTTGGGGGTGGTGCTGAGACAGGAGTAGCACCAGCAGCAGCCTTGGATGCCATCAGGTTAGCTGAAGCAAAAGCAGCAAGAGCAGCAAAAGCAGCAAATGCAGGTCAATCTGCAGTAGTAGAAAGACAGAATGAGGATGAGCTCTGGGGTGTGGCTTTTTATAGGGGTGCAGGTGCGTGCTGCACGGACACCCACACTGTCCGCAGACAGATCGAACACCAAGAAAGGACTCAAAAAGTTCCAAAAAGTATGTAGATCGCCAGGGACATTGTCTGGAACATGTGCAATGGTGAACATTTACTGGAAAATACCTTGGATTGCTAAAAAAAAATCACTTTTTAAATGTTCGGTGGCCCGGACGATCGCGAATAGGACAGCTGTCCATGGGACACCAAATGCGCGGGGTCGTTATACGCATGCGTGCGGGTGTTCTACGGGCAGTGTTCGGGTCCCCAAACTAATTAAAAGTGTGACACACGTGCGGCGGACAGTTACGGACAAGTGCAATGTTCGTAGGACCCAAGGGTGTGGTGTGCATGTGCGCGGGTGTTCTAAGGACACCACCATTTTAATTTACGGACAGTACGAACAGCTATAGTGTCCTTAGGACACCCCCATTTTGGTTAATTGTGGACAGGCGGACATCTTGTGTGTTCTAAGGACACCGCCATTTTAATTATGAACTGTACGAACAGCTATAGTGTCCTTAGGACACCCCTATTTTGGTTAATTGCAGACATCCCAGACACCAACACTGTCCGCGGCCACCCTAACTGCTTTTTAAAAAAAAAATAAGACACAGGCATATAGTAAGAACACACTTAAAATGTTATTGTTGTATAACAGTATACAAATTCCGAAAGAGAGGGGGAAGCAGAAACTAAAACAAATACAGTGGAATTAGGGGTTTGGACATGATGTATGGGAGGAGAGGAAGGGATGGAAGTCTCATCGTGAAGTTTTTCTTGCTGGGGAGGGTTTGGGGATAGTTGGCTGGAACATGGAGAGGGGGAACAGGTACATATGGGACAGTGATATTTAATGTTTTCTTAAATGTGGTCCTCCACAAACTGTTTTATAAGAATAACATTGACATATCAATTTTTAGTTCCATTCGTTGTAGTGTATTTTCTAATCTCTCTCTTGGTATATTATTTGTGATTTATGTATGGTCTGTTAAAAAATGTGTTAAGTACACATAAAGCAATGGTTATTAATTGGCTTATATAGAGAAAGGTTGTGTCCACCATTAGTATCACTGTCTTCACTCATTTCATCTTCTGGGAATTTTTCTTCCAGCCATTCCAAAGTACTGGACATTTCTGTATAAAAAAAAAATATTAGTTTTAGTGTACCTAATACAGAAAGTTTATAAATATATGAAATAAATGTATTGCACTTACTAGTTTCTTACATACTTTTGGTGTTACTGCGGAGTAGGTATGCTCTTGCTTTTTGCTGTGCAGTTTCTGTGAGGTAATTCTGTTGGAGGCATTTTTATTTTGTTTTGGTATATTCCATTATATTGCAAACACTATTTCAGTGGCTGGTTGGTGTCTTACATATACAGTTTCCACTTCTTATTTATTATTAAATATAATGTATTTATGTGGTGCTTTTTTAACATGTTCAGTGTTTTTATTGTATGATACAATAATGTAAGAAACCCCCTGAGTTTTTGGATAGTGTTGATGGTGAGCGTGTCTGTCCGCGGACATGCGTACGGTCCGCGGATATCAAAATCAGTATTTTCTATGTTATATGTATGTAAGCTAAAGGAATCCTAGTAAACATTCATCAAATGTATATTATCTATATCTATATTCAGTAAGAAAACTTTGTTAAAGGGGTATTATGGTTAGGTTGAGCTACCAAAAACCTATGAAATTCAGTAAAAAAACTTTGTTAAAGGGATGTTATGGTTAAGTTGCCCTACTAAAAACCTATGAAATTCAGTGAAAAAAACCTGAAAGGGACGTTATGGTTCCAAGTAAAACTGAAAAACCCTTGAAATTCGCCAGTTATGGTAAGCTAAGCAACCATAACTCGCGCCATGCACTGCTAAGACTAACACGTAGGACATCAAAGATGACATCAGAAATGTTTTTATTTAATTTAAGTCTACTGTATATCCTACTCCGTGAAACATTTATAGTAAATAGACAGGAATGGGTATTACGAATATATTTTAGGAGACAGGAATTTGAATCCAATCTACATGGGTTATTGTCCCGCTCATAACAGAGAGAGGAAGATCTAATTCACTATCAGGTAGCAGGATTCATTAGCCGTGGATTTATTAGTGCTTGATAGATTGTTCGTACTTGGAAATTATTCACAATTACTAATGTACACTCAACATATTATTCACAAGTGTACAGAACACTGATTCAAATGGTAACAACAATAGATGAAGTTTGCATTAATTCACAACAAAATTAAGGAACATTGAAGAGACTATTGTTTGTCATCGTGCTGAATATGCTGTTTAAAAAGTGGCACACAAAAAAAATTTGAAAAATGTTTTGAAAATGTAGAGTTGTTTTTGAACATGAAATTTTACTTTCGCTCCTGAAGAAGAGAGGCTTACTCTCAAAATGCATAGAGCTCTGTTTCAAACGTATTAGTTATTGTTTTTTTATTTTGTAACTCCACGAGATTGAATTGTGTACAATAAAACATTTATCAAGTTATTTGATCCTGAAGTATATATATATAAGAAACAAGTGAGATGATTTTATAAACTGTGTTTTTCAAATTGCGAATATAGTTACAAGAATATTGCACCTATTCTTGATTGGAAATGTGTTCCATTATATAAAGGTGTGCAGGGGACAGGAGTTCCCATTGACTATGGGTACTCTATTGTTTCCATTATAGTATTGACTTTTTTTTTAAATATTTATTTTAAACAGGCAGGATAAAGCGATACAACGTCTGATCAAACACGACAAATGGCATAAAAAGGATACAGCTGGTTGCACTTCCCTCCCCTCCCCCGGGCTCTATCGTTCTTCTTCCTGTCCCTGCTGGAAGTCATCGTCCCGTAAGGTTCTCCTGGCTAATTGGGGCTTGTACGTTAAGGCTGGATAGTTCCGATCAAAGTCTAGAATTGGGCCCCAGATGTTCTCGAAACGATGCAGGTGGCCTGCCCCGGCTGCTGTAACCCTCTCCGCGATTAGGATGTCCCAGATTTTCGTCCACCAGAAAGGCATTAGTGGGCCCTCCACCGTTTTCCAAGTGCGAGCTATTACGTTTCTGCCCGCCAGAAGGCATTGGGACAGTAGTTTGGCCCTGGGACCGGACCTGGGATAGATCCCGGGGACTGGGGCACCCAGGAGGATGGGTTCAGGCTCAAGGGGAAGTCGTACCTTAGTGATGTCCGTAATCATCGCTAGGCATTGTTCCCAAAAGGTCTGGGCCCTCGGGCAAGACCACCACATATGGAAGAAAGTTCCTACCTGGCCGCATTGCCTCCAACAGTTCGGGCTGAGTGTAGGGTTCATGTGGTGTAATCTCAGTGGAGGATAATACCATCGGAGGAGGATTTTGTAGGCGCCTTCTCTGTTCGTGATGCAAGACGAAGAGGAGTGAGCCCGCGACCAAATATCAACCCACAGCTGGTCTTCGACTGGGTGGCCTAGGTCCGCCTCCCATTGAGCCATGTATCGGGTTTTGGAGGTAAGGAAGTCATTTTGAAGGCGCTTGTATAGGGTGGAGATGCTTCCCCTGGGTGGGAGATCATTTAGGGTCAATTCAATGGCCGTGGGGGGCCGGGTGGCGGCTTGACGGGTCTGTGGATGAGAGCACCAGTGGCGCAGCTGAATGTATGTAAATCTGTCCTGTTCCTGCAGTTGGAAGAGTTCTTTACATCGCCCGATGGTGCAGGGCTGTCCCCCTTCGAAAAGCTGCCCCAGGGTCTCCAGGCCCCCCGCTATCCAGGATCTGAAGTTCCGGGTGGACCGGCCAGGTGAAAAGGCTGGGTTCAGGAACACGGGTGAGGAGGAGCTGAGTCCCACTGGGGTTTTCTTCTGTTTCAGCGCTTTATCCCAGGTAGTGATAGTGTGTTTGGTGGATCTCAGGAGGTCCTGCCATTGGCGGCGATCGGAGGGATTGATATGCGGGAGAAAGCGTAGAGGGAGCGGCAGTTGTGCTTGTTCGAGGTCCACCCATTTCGGACGGTTGGTAAGCACCTGCCATGATCGGATGCAGGAGAGCTGGGCCGCTATCTGATACTTTCGTAGGTCCGGAACTCCGAGGCCACCCAGTCTGGCATTGCCCAGCATCGTGGTCTTGGAGATTCTGGGCTTCCTCCCCTTCCAGATGAACCGTGACATTTTCTTTTGTAGATTTTGAAGGGCCGGGGCCGGGATCGATACCGGAAGCGAGGAGCAAGTATATAGGAACCTTGGTAGCAAGTTCATTTTACAAGCCGTGATACGGCCCATCAGTGAAATTTCCTGTGTCTCCCACCGTTTCAGGTCAGCCTCGAGGTCCGTGAACAGTTGGGGAAAGTTAGCCCGGTAGACGTCTCCCGGGTCAGCTGGGATCCGGACCCCCAGATAGCTGAAGCTCTTAGTTGTCCAGTGTATCGGGCACATTGGGGCCAGAGCCTCCTTGACCTCTCGGGGAAGGGCTACCCCCATGGCAGCTGACTTCTGGTAGTTGATGGCGAAACCGGTGACCTTTCCATAGTTCTCTATCTCAGCTAAGGCCTGAGGGAGGGAGGCGCAAGGTTCTGTGATGGTTAATAAGACATCGTCGGCATACAAGGCCAGTTTATGGTGTGTCGTACCCGCCTGGAAGCCCTTGATCCGCGGGTTTCGCCTGATCCGTTGGGCGAATGGTTCCATGATTAACGCAAAGAGCAATGGGGATAGCGGGCAGCCCTGTCTGGTTCCACAGGTCAGGTCAATAGGGGGAGAGAGGATGCCATTGACTCTGAGCAAGGTCTTGGGCGCGGTGTAGTTAGCCCAGATCATGGCACGGAACTCTGGGCCAAAGCCAAAGGCCTCGAGGGCAAGCTTCATAAAGTTCCAGTCTACTTTGTCGAAGGCCTTAACTGCATCCAGGGCCAGAAGGACCAGTTCTCTGGAGTCTCGGGAGGCTAGTTCCACCAGATTCAAGGCTCTACGAATGTTATCAGTGGTTGAACGGTGTGTGATGAAGCCACTCTGGTCGGCATTGATTATCTCTGGCAGGATCCGGGACAAGCGGGTTGCTAGAATTTTGGAGTATATGTTGGCGTCTATATTGAGCAGTGCGATTGGTCTGTAGGACGCCGGGTCCTTCGGGTCGCCGCCAGGTTTGGGCAGCAAGACTGTGATTGATTCTTGCATTGACGGAGTTATAGAGCCTGTGGTTTTGAATGAATTAAACAGCTGTACCAGGGGTGGGAGGAGTTGGGGTTTGAAAACTTTGTAAAATTTTGCTGTGTAGCCGTCCGGACCAGGGGCCCGAGACTTCAGGGATTTTATCGCCTCGTCGACTTCCTCGCCGGTAATTGGGGCTTCCAACGAATCCCGGGCTGCGTTTTTCAGTCGGGGGAGCGCTGCCCCTTGCAGGTATCCCCTCTGTTCCTTGTCGTTGCGGGGCGGGGCGGTCATTACCTGGGTCAGGTGGGTCGATGCAATTTGAAGCTTGTCGAGATCCGAATATTGAGTCTTGCCCTGCTGATCCCGTAAGCCCACGATTGTGTTATTTCTTCTCATCTTGGCAAGTTTGGCCACCAGCAATTTGTTTGCTTTATTATTTTTGGCATAATAGAATTGTTTGGCTTTCGTCATTTGATGGGCGGTGTGTTCAGCATAGTGGGCTTCGATTTTCTTTTTTGCTATGCGGAGGGCTCGCTGCGTTTTAGGGGTCCAGCCCTTCTCCTTGTGGATCCTTTCAGCCCTCTCCAGTTCTTCTTCAAGGCCCTGGCGGATTTGTTGTTTGTGCCTGTGATAGGCTGCCCCTTTGGCGATCAGATCTCCTCGCACCACTGCCTTCATTGCGTCCCAGGTGTTGGCTAGGGAGGTATCTCCGCTCGGGTTTTCCTTGAAAAAGTTGTTGATCGTGGTTGCGACTGCGTCTCTGAGTGGCATCTCATTAAGGATGGGGTCATATAATGTCCATCTGCGCCGGTGGGGGTCAGGAGGCCCCTGGACTTGGATTTCCAGGGTTACCGGGGCGTGGTCGGACAAGATTCTGGAGCCTATGGTCACCTCCTCAGCGAAGGCAAAGATTTGCGGGGATATTAGGAGGAGATCTATTCTGGAGAATGTCCGGTGAACATAAGAATAAAAAGAAAAGTCCTTTTCGGATGGGTGGAGCACCCTCCATGCATCCACCACCCCCAAGGTCCTGAATAGCCGTAGGAGAGCCAAGGCCGTGGTGTAGTCTCCGGGAGAGGGCGGATGCGATTTGTCCTTCACGGGGTCCGGGACCCCATTAAAGTCCCCACCGATCACAATCTGGCCTTCCAGAAAGGGAGAAAGAATTGTAGTTAGCGAGTCATAGAAGGACGCCTGGCTCGCGTTCGGTGCGTATACGGAGACCAGGGAGAACAGCTGTCCCGCCAGCAGGCATTTCACCGCTATATAGCGTCCTTCCGAGCAGCTTATGGTGTCCAGAATCTGGGGATTCAGCCCCCTCCGAAACAAAATCGCCGTGCCACCTCGCTTGGAATCACCGGATGCGAAGAGTTGCTTTGGAAAGTCACGGGAGTGTAGGCGGCTGAAGTCTGCCGGTAGCAGATGAGTCTCCTGTAGCATGGCCACTGCAGCGGTCTCATTCCGGAGCTTTTGCAGGATTGATTTGCGTTTAGCCGGCGAGTTCAATCCCCTGACGTTTAGGGAAACAAAGTTCCAGGTCTGCTGATCCGGAGCGGGACTTGGGGTTGCTGATGAGACTTGTGGGAGGGGGGAAGCCATTAAGGAATCAGCCATCATGCCGTGGAAGATGAGCCCATCTGTTATCCTGCTTCTGGGGTTTTTGCTCGGGCCGCCAACGGGAAGTCCGAGATTTAACTGGGGATGGGGGACCCATTGTGGGGTTGGGCCCTCCCCTGGCCAACAGGGCCGTGGAACGGGGGATAGCCAACATGGCTGAAAATGTGAGTGAAATGCTCCAAGGACTCATAGATGGAACGTACCTTGGAGCCGGGCACGGGCCGTGGGGGGGGAGCCCGCCGCATCAGGGATGGAGATCATCCATGTCTTCAAAGAAATGGCGCTGGGATATGGGGGTCGCAATAGTCCCTTGTGGGGTCGTTTCCAGTTATCTTCTCCTCCTAACTCTTGGGACCTTCGACCATGTGTTATGGTTGGACCTGGGGGAGGCTATGAGATCCGAGTCCGTTGCCGCTTCGGAGGCCTGTGGAGGCGAGTGGGTAGCGGGGTCCGGGTGCAAAATACTTCCAGCGTCATCCAGATGGTTGATCCGGCGTGTAGTACCCTTATAGGAGAATTGTAAAGCTGTAGGAAAGAGCCATTTGTAGCGGATTTTTTGGGCTTGCAGGAAGGTGGTCAGCGGGCGCAGGGCTCGCCTTTTCTGGAGGGTCAGCGGAGATAGATCTTGATAAATCTGGAGAGGAGACCCTTGGAAGGTGATTTCGTCCTCGGAGCGGCTTATTGCTGAGATGGCTTCCTTTGTTGTAAAGAAATGCACCCTAGTGATCACATCGGGAGGGCCGTCTGTCTCCACACTACGGCGTGGGATTAGTCTATGGGTGCGGTCCAATAGCAAAAGTGAGTCCTCCGTATCTGGGAGGAGAGACCGAAAGAGGAGGCCCACATATTCGGCAAGCCCCTGGTCTGGGACTGACATAGGAACCCCCCGGATGCGGAGGTTGTTGCGTCGGGTTCTGTTCTCCAAATTTTCTTGCTTATATTCCAGGATTTCGCATTTGTCCTGCAAAAGTCCCATGGAGCGCTGGATCGCAATCAGGGAAGCGGTGTGGTCCTGAGCTCGATCCTCAATCTCTCCCACTCTCTGTTCCACCTCCGAGACCCTCTTGTCGGTATTCTCCAACTTGGCAGTAAGCTCCGACATACAGGATCGAAATTCGGTTTTGATGTCCGCCATAAAGTTACGGAGGTCCTCCTTAGTTGCTAGCGGTCCCTTGTCGTCCAGGGATTCTCGTGAGGCGGGGGGAAGAGTGTCCGGTTTCTTTGCTTTGTCGGACGCCATTAGCATTGTTGCTATGTCCGAGGATTTGGCGGATTTCGGTTGCCTGGACATCGTATGGCCTCACAGACTGGGATGAATGTCCCGATATCTTGGTTGCATACGGTGGGTTTGAGTGTGTAGGGGAGAGGAGTCACAGGATTGTCCCGGTTTTTCTGGTACCAGGGGAGATGATGAACGTGGGCCGGGGCGCCCCAGGAAGCGAGCAGGGGGCGGTAAATGGCTCCCGCCGGGGTGCAAAGTCCGGAGGCGATGGGGTGTTGTGGTCGCCCCGCCGGTGCCGATCAGGGGGACCGCAGCTGCGTGTTGTGGCGCGTAGGCAGAAGGGGCCGGGGCCCGAGGCACCTACTCCGTTCCCCGCCGCTCGGGGTCTCAGCGGGGTCGCTGGAGAGTGGTCCGGGTCCCTCCAATTATGTGGAGCCGAGTGTTTCAGGACTCAAGGCAGCTCAAGGGTGTGTAGGAGGGGCTCCGATGGTGAGGGGGCCGGGAGGCCTAAGGCATCTACTTCGTTCCCCGCCGCTCGGGGTCTCCACTGGGTCCGGGTCCCTCCAATTATGTGGGGCCGAAGGTATCTGGGTTCAGAGCCGCTCAAGGGAGTGTGTAGGCGGAGCTCCGATGGTGAGGCCGCGGCTCGGCTGTTGTCGCTGGGTCCCGTCCGCCATCTTGGATTGCTTGGTGGAGGAGCCGCGAGTTATCAACGGCCCGATTATTTTTATTTCGGCGAATTCGAGGCCCAGCAGCGCATCGGTGGGGCACCGGACCTTCCCACAGCCCCTCACCGAGTTGGGTCCAAAAACGCTGCCGGGGCGCCTTGGAAAGCTGATATGCAGCGGGCTTCCCACGGAGGCCATCAAGGAGGCGACTGCATGGTCCGCGCTCCAGGCCACGCCCCCTAGTATTGACTTTTGATGCCAGAGTCATTGTTTTCTCCCCCGCACCCTTAACATGCATTAAGTTTCAGTGAGCCTTAGGAGCTCTAAATTATTGAACATCGTAACTAATATTGAATTACCTAGGGTGTGCTTTCTCTCATATCTTTGTGTAATCAAGTTGGTAGAAAACAAGATGTTAAATTGCTAAAGGAAGGATAAAGAAGAGATGCAGATATGTTGGGAAAGAGGACAATTACAAATTAAAGGACAGTGTTGATCGATGGGTTGACTAATTGGTTGTGTGCAGAGCTGCTGCACTATCCAGAGAGTGGGAAGACTCCGGCGCTAAACCATGGTGATATTAGCACCATGGTCGATGCCGGAGTCCGCCATGGCGGAATGGGGAATTACCACCCCATTCCGAGGTTGGCTGGGCGGTAATTCCCCATGTCGCCATGGCCCTTCCCCATTCCCATTTTTGCCCCATAGGGTTCAATGGGAATGGGGAAGGCGGCAATTACGGTACCGCAAATTGCGCTACCGTAATTGTCATCAAGGTCCCTTTGCGGGTCCCTACTTTAACGGCTGGTGTAGACAAGCCATTAAAGTCGGGTCCCGCGAAGGGACCTCGTAATCAGGCGCTAATGGGTTAACGGCGCTGTAGCCTTTTACGGCGCCGTTAACCCATTAGCGCCAGGGTCATAATGAGGCCCATTACCTCTAAAACGTGCACCTTATGTTTCAGAAATAATGGCACAAGGAAAGTTGGAGAGAATCTTCAGCGTGGCCGAAGATTTGATGTATCAGGCATGAAAGCAGGGACATCAGTCTTGATGGATCATTATTGGACTTGTGGGTCCAGAGCCTACATGAATCTGCTTATAAATTGGGGAGGGATATGTTCCTTAGTGCTCATTCATGTTCCAGCATTAGTGATTCCTCAGAGTGACCTGAACATTGGTGAATTTCCAAAAGCGCATGTCCATTTAAGAAGGAGAAGATCGCTTGAATTCCTCAATCGAACTAGGAGAGAGAACTATTTTTCCGCAAAATCAATAGAAACCTTTGATGATGTTCCGTATGAGCACAGGTTGTTCAGCCAGACTTCAGCAATATTCATGACTATCTTTATGCCTAGGATCAAGACGATGGTGGATGAAAAGTGGTTGCAAATCACTCACTTGGAGCTCCTACAGACAATCAACACTACCATAAAAGAATTCAGTGCTACAAAGGAAGAATTGAGGGCCATACGACTGATGACTCTCCAGAACAGATATGTCATTGAAATGATTACAGCAATGGATGGAGGAGTTTGCACCAAAATTGGGCCATCATGTTGCACATTCACACTTTCTCATGATGACTAGAATGAGACCATGCCAGATGCCATAACGTTGCTGACAAGCCTGCACAACAAGATGGAAGATGAGACAGAAGACATTACAGATGACAGTTGGTTTTCGGCCATTTTATGGGTTCCATAGTGGATGGCAAACATCTTCAAGCTTCTTGGAGCAGTGCTGGTGATGATAATGTTTGGATTCTGTGTGATCAGGATAATAATCACACAGTGCAAGAAGACAGCTAAGAAAGCAGTAGAAATGAAGATCATGATTGATATCGAATTGGAAGTTGGATCCAAAGAATTGACTGATGAAGAAATCAGGGGATACATAGAGGCTAGCATTGTGGCACCTAAGGGAACGAAGTTCCTGTATCCAAAGAACAATAAGAAATACTTGGGATGATGGGTCTATTGGAATCCGAATGGACAGTGCGGTTACATGACCTGGAGTGTTGATGACCATGTCAAATCAGTACAATACCTGAAAGGAGTGATGACGATTTGAACCCCGAAAAAGCACTTCTTCAAGAGAAGGCACCAAGATGTGGAAGCTGATGAGGTTGTGGTTCATGGATCAACCAGAGATGAGAGTGTAGAGGAGCAGCCGCATGCCTCTGTAGGAAGTCCCACCCCAATTCCACGTATATGCTGGAAACCTGAAGTTGTGCCATGCATGACACCAGTGATTGTGCCGATTCCGCAGAGAGCCTTTGAGAGGAGGTATCCACTAAGAAAACCATACCTGATGTATCCCCAAGGAGATGACAATCTCTTGGTAGAAGTTCCCAAAGGAATATGAAGACAAAAGGAAGAGAAGTGGGTGTTGTCACAAGAATCAAGTGTGACGCACTGAGAAGACTAGCTGTCTGAGAACATCTATAGACCTTATGCAATTTGATAAACTTTCATGTGTAAAATGAAGATTGCACGTATAAGAAGCACTACAGAAAATGCAAGCCGTTTAATAACTGTACAATTGCAGCAACATAAGTAGACTAAGTAATCGTAAAGGCTGGCTATACGTAGTGAATAGACTGCATGCGGTGCCGCCATTGTATAGAAGTTTGGACATTGATGCCATAACTTTAGTAAGCTCAAACTCACAGAGAAAGAAGAATCGAGAGCTGTGTGTGTCGCAGCAAGACAAGTAGCTAAGAATCATGCAAGGACTGAGAAAGGCTGTCTGGTTTTGGGACATTTCCGAGGCACAATTGGTCCCTGTGGCGCTGTTGGTCTCACAGACGTATTTCGTCCATCTTTTCTTCCAATATTGCGGCACGGGTCTGCTGCTACGGTGCAGTCTTTCCTTTCCCAGAAGACAAGAAGTCTCCGCCCAATCTGCGGTGCACAGAATATCAACCCTCCTTAACAATGCGCGGACGCCTTGCTACTCTGCTTTACCAACGCTTTGTAAGTTCGACTATCTAGGCTTGCTTACTATCTCTATCCTTCCCATGTTCTGCGATCATTGTTCTCAACCTCTGCTCTGCTCTTCATTTCAGACCATTCCAAACCTCGGACCAACTTCGCACGTTCAGACTCTCTTTCCATCGAACGCAGCTTCCTTCGGTCTGCAGCCTCAGACCCGCGAGGTCCGCTCGCAAATAGACTTTCCTTTATGACGGCAGCTAACAGATCACACTGATAGGGACGAAGCGAACAAACACTCTCAGGCTTTCTTTGACACCGAACTCTTCACACCGAAAAGCTCTCATCGTCTTCCCTTCCAGGTAACTAACCGTTACTTTCAATCCTTATTCTCCCAACTTCAAGCACTCATTATTCTATTTTCTTTGCATATTCAGCGCTGTTGCGCGAAACAACGTCAGCCCGAATACCAACACGATTTCTAGAGTACATTCCACTCTGAATGGTATATTACCTCAGTTTTTCTACTTCTTTTGTCACTTCCTACTCCTCTTCATTAAGTCATTCTAATCCTTCTTTTCATTGTTGCCCAACCAGAACATTCTCCGAAGACTCCTGAAGGAATTCTTATTATGGACCACCACTCCTGAATAGACGACATTTCAGATTCCACAGGGTTTTATTCCCCGGAGGGTTTCCCTGAGTCTACTCTCCCCTTTGTTGACTGTTTTAGTCTTTGAAAGGGAAGAAGGGGTTCAGGGGGGACCTCTATATCATCCTCCTGCACCGACCATTTCACTGACCCAGATCCACACAGATAATAGCTGCTATTGGTGAGTACTCTGTAATGCTATGCTCAAAATTCTTGTAAATTAAGTAAGTGTTATAGTTAGCAACGCCTTAAAATAATAAAGAAAGGAATTAAGAGCATATCATATAATTGAATTCACCCTTAGTGGGATTACGCGATATGAACCCTGCACAACAGCAACAGCTGATTGCAGCGGTCCAGTCTTTAACGGCAGAGGTACAATCATTAAAGCAAGAAAATATGATATTACGACAGCAAATGGGAAGAGCTCCCAGCTGTTCTGAACTACCTCCAGGACCCATTCCAGGTGGAAAGTTCGATGGCAATCCCCATAAATTGAAAGCCTTCATAGAGGCCTGTGCAGTCCAGTTCGCTTTCAAAGCCGCTTCTTCCATAGTGATAGAGACAAGGTAGGACATATGATTTCTCAACTAACTGGTCCTGCCTTAGCATGGGCAACACCCTTGGTCACGAATAATAATCCTTTGTTAGATTCTTTCCCCGCCTTTCTGAACAGTTTAAAAGCTATGTTCGGTCGACAGGAAATCACAGTTTCAGCCCAAGAACAGTTACTAGATTATAGGCAGGGATCTCAAGACCTATTATCATACATTACAAAATTTAAACAACTGGTGGCCGGTACTTCCAGGGCGGATGATGCATTAATCACATTGTCCAGAAGAGGTTTGAACGAGGAATTGAAGGATGAGGTCTCGAGAGTTCCGAGACCGCCCAATTCAGCAGAACTTATAACCTTAGTTATGCAGATGGACTATCGGTTGCAAGAACGGCATAGAGAGTGTTGTCGACCCAGAGGAGCTCGCTCAGACTTTTCTTCAACAGCGGTTAAGACACATATCCCTGTTGAGCCCATGCAAATAGGAACCGCTCGAGGACCACTGATACCTGAGGAACGTACTCGACGCCGCACATTAGGTCTTTGCATGTATTGTGGATCAAAGGAGCATATTCTTCAGAATTGTCCCATCACCCCCCTTCGGAGGCCGGGAAACGCTCGTACCCTTCCGTCAGGGGAACCACGGATAGGGGATCAATGATAGGTTCCTCAACATCTCATTTGTCTACACACATCACCAAAATCTCTGAACAATCTATGGTGGTACTCAAAATAACCATTATAGTTGAACCTGGCAAGTCTGTGGAAGTATCCGCTTTAGTAGACTGTGGCGCTGCCGGGAACTTTGTTGACCATCTGTGGGTAGAAAGACACGGAGTACCTCGTTCTCCTAAAATTGTCTCCATTCCCACCGAATCTGTAGATGGTAGCCCTTTGATTTCTGGCCCTATCAAAGAACAAACCAAACCTCTACAAATGACTATAGCGTCACATGGTGAATCCATTGTCCTAGAAATAATTTGAACAGCACATTATCCGGTGATACTCGGTCTGCCCTGGCTTCGTCGTCACAACCCTTATATCAATTGGTCGGCTGGAACTCTGTTTCTGGGATCTGAGTATTGCCTTTCCCAGTGTTTATCAGGAGGAGCAGTAGGGGTGCGCCCCATGATTCCGCTCTCCGCGTTAGAGTCCATGACCACGGTACTGAACCATATCCAAGGATTAACGAACGAATATCAATCATTTAGTAAAGTTTTTTCCAACTCAGAGCATGCAGAATGACCCCCTCACCGCCGAGATGATTGCGGCATAGAGATAATTCCTGATGCTCCGATTCCATTTGGACGAATGTATGTTCTGTCTTCTCGAGAAAAGGAAGTTCTTAAGGAATACTTACAGAAGAATCTTCACAATGGTCTGATAACTGAATCTACCTCACCTGCTGGGGCTTCGTTTTTCTTCATACCAAAAAAGGGCACCACTGAGCTCCGACCCTGTATAGATTACCGCGGGTTGAATAAGATCACTATCCCAGATCGCTACCCTGTGCCTTTGATTCCGGACATATTGGAGGCTGTTAAAGGGGCAACGATTTTCACAAAACTAGGTTTAAGCAGAGCCTATCATTTAATAAGGGTTAGGGCTGGGGACGAGTGGAAGACGGCCTTTCGAACACCCTTCGGGCATTATGAGTATAGGGTTATGCCCTTTGGTTTGTCTAATGCCCCAGCCGTTTTTCAGCGGTTTATGGACCATCTCTTCTCTGATATTCTACTGCACAATGTCATCGTCTACTTAGACGATATCCTAGTATTTTCTTCATCTATGGCAAGTCACATTCTACATGTCAGAGAAGTTCTCAGAAGACTAGCCGACAACCATTTATACAACAAACTGGACAAATGTGAGTTGCATAAAAACAACGTAACATATTTGGGATATGTATTATATTCTCAAGGGATATCCATGGATCCTCGAAAAGTTGCGGCCATCTCTGATTGGGCTCCTCCTGGAAGTGTTAAGGAATTGGAGAGATTCTTAGGATTTGCCAATTTCTATCGATGTTTTATTCCTAACTACTCAGAAAAGATACTACCATTGACAGCACTCCTTAAGAAGGGAATAGATTTCCATTGGTCCTCTGAAGCTCAACTCGCCTTCGATGCCATGAAACTTCGATTCGTCACTGGTCCTATCTTAATCAACCCAGATCAAAATAAACGATTCATTGTAGAATCGGATGCATCTCATCATGCCTTGGGAGCAGTCCTTTTACAGGAAAATGATCAAGGGGTGGAATGGCCCGTCGCTTATCTATCCAAGACACTCTCACATTCTGAACTTAATTACTCCGTCCTCGAGAAATAATTACTTGCTATAAAACGGGTGTTTGAAGAATGGCAACATTTGCTGCCAGGAGCTCAACATGCCATCGGGGTACGGACGGACCATAGTAATCTCAGAGCGTTACAATATGCTCAGATTAGGAATAGTCGACAAGCTCGCTGGGCCCATTTTTTTTCTCCCTATGAGATTGTCTTCAACTTCATCCCAGGCAGAGTTAACCTCAAGGCAGACGCCCTCTCACAAAAGGAATCCTTCGAATCCTTACCCTTCAGAACTGAACCTCTATTTCCTAAAGCTCAATTTGTTTACACAGTAACAACCTTTCTTCAACTAGTTGCGGATGCCACCTCCCTATGGCAAAGGATTAATCCTACAGCCATGGTAGATTTGGATCTTGCTTTGTCCCAAGGTTGCGCCTATTAAGGAAAGTTTGTTTATACCCTCTGAGAAACTACGAACAATGGTGCTACAATTCTGTCACGATTCTCTGATGGCGGGACATAGAGGGATCACCAATACCACAGAACTAGTTCGTCGGCATTTCTGGTGGCCGACCTTGGCACAAGATGTACAAGACTATGTATCAGCATGTTCATTATGTTTACAAACCAAAACTCCTCGTAATTCTCCTTTGGGTCTTCTTTCCACTATGCTGATTCCTGACCGTCCTTGTCAGATGATATCAACCGATTTCGTGGTGGACCTCCCAATCTCAGAAGGATGTATGACAGTCATGGTCACTATTGATTACTTTACTAAAATGGCACATGTCATCCCACTCCCTAAAGTGCCATCCGCAGCTCAGATGGCCAAGATCTTCATTGCAAACATTTTTTCCTTACATGGTCTTCCTGACTTCATAGTCTCGGACCGGGGCCCTCAATATACTTCAAGATATTGGCAACAGATTTGCAGAAGTCTCAATGTCACCCGGTCATTGAGCTCGGGATTTCATCCGCAAACCAAAGGGCAGACTGAACGCCTGAACCAGACCTTGGAGCGGTACCTCCGTTGCTACATTTCTGCCTCTCAGGACAACTGGTGTGAACTACTTCCTTTGGCGGAATTTCCGTATAATAATGCACGGCATACTGCACTGAAAGAGAGTCCTTTTTTGTGTTCCTACGGATTCCATCCTAGCTACTTCCCTGTGGGCCTTGCCTCCCCTTCTATGTTTCCGAGTGTGGATGATCTGCTCCTGAACATTCACAAGGGTCACAAAGCTGCCCAGACCTCTCTTAAATCTGCACAGGAATCAAACGTTTTGCGGACCGACGTCGTACCTTAGCTCCCTCTTGGGTACCTGGAGATCAAGTGTGGTTGGCATCCAAATTCCTGTCCCATCACTTGGTGCCCTCCAAACTCTCTCCTAAATTCTTTGGTCCCTTTCCAATCCTGCATCGTATTGGTTCGGCGGCCTATCGTCTTAAACTTCCTCCTTTCTGGTCCCGGATACACCCGGTGTTTCACGTCTCTCAACTCAAAAAAGATGTGAAGGACCTTTTTGCTAGAAGCTCGAGGGCTTGTCCTCCTACTATCGCCACGCCATCAGGCCCTGAATATGAAGTGGCGGGTGTTTGTGATTCCCATTTCTATCAGGGTCGTCTCCAGTATCTTATCGATTGGCGGGGTTATTCCCAAGCCGAACGCTCCTGAGAGCCGGCCTCTGCTGTCCATGCACCAAGGTTAATTCGCCTCTTTTACGGGCGTCATCCTGGTAAGCCTGGTGCTCCTGCCCTTCGGAGGGGGCATACTGTGATATTTCCGAAGCACAATCGGTCCCTGTGGCAACGTTGGTCTCACAGACGTATTTCGTCCATCTTTCCTTCCAAGATGGCGGCACGGGTCTGCTGCTACGGTGCAGTCTTTCCTTTCCCTGAAGACAGGAAGTCTCCGCCCCATCTGCGGTGCACAGAATATCAACCCTCCTTAACAACACGCGGACGCGCTGCTACTCTGCTTTACAACGCTTCGTAAGTTTGACTATCTAGGCTTGCTTACAATCTCTATCCTTCCCAGTTTCTGCGCACATTGTTCTCAACCTCCGCTCTTCATTTCAGACCATTCCAAACCCCGGACCAACTTCGCACGTTCAGACTCACTTTCCATCGAACGCAGCTTCCTTCGGTCTGCAGCCTCAGACCCGCGAGTTCCGCTCGCAAATAGACTTTGCTTTACGACAGCAGCTAACAGATCGCACTGATAGGGACGAAGCGAACAAACACTCTCAGGCTTTCTTTGAAACCGAACTCTTCACACCGAAAAGCTCTTATCGTCTTCCCTGCCAGGTACCTATCCGTTACTTTCAATCCTTGTTCTCCCAACTTCCAGCACTCATTATTCTATTTTCTTTGCATATTCAGCGCTGTTGCGCGAAACAACTTCAGCCCGAATGCCGACACCATTTCTAGAGTACATTCCACTCCGAATGGTATATTACCTCAGTTTTTCTACTTCTTTTGTCACTTCCTACTCCTCCTCATCAAGTAATTCTAATCCTCCTTTTCATTGTTGCTCAGCCAGAACATTCTCCGAAGACTCCTGAAGGAATTCTCATTAAGGACCACCACTCCTGAATAGACGGCATTTCAGATTCCACAGGGTTTTATTCCCCGGAGAGTTTCCCTGAGTCTACTCTCCCCTTTGTTGACTGTTTTAGTCGTTGAAAGGGAAGAAGGGGTTTAAGGGGGTCCTCTATATCATCCTCCTTTCACTGACCCAGATCCACACAGATAACACCTGCTATTGGTGAGTACTCTGTAATGCTATGCTCAAAATTCTTGTAAATTAAATAAGTGTTATAGGTTTGGTGTAAAAGGCTGAAGCAGCCAAGAACTGGTTATCTATCCTTGAAGAACAGCAAACGTGAGAAGTTGAATCGTTCCTTGTCAAGTTGCAAAGATAGAACACTGAGACTGCAAAGTTTATTCATTCAAGACAATTAAATGCTGAAAACCAGGCTGAAGTATGGTCTCCTATCACGTGAGCCGAGGATGAAAATAGAAGTTGGGCATGCAGACCAGAACTGTGATAACAGTGTACCCACACTCCCTTATATTCCCAGAGAAGAGAAGCCACTGAAGGCTAAGTTCAAAGGCAATTTTAGTGGCAGAAGACATGCTTGGTGAAGGATGTAGGGCTAATTGGGAGGGAAGAAATTGTCAAGTCCACCTCCCAGCACCTGGGGTCTGAGCTTACATGCTGCTAGTGAATCGAATGTTCCAGAAGGTACAAGCATACCAACCAGTTGTAGAAAGCCACATAATAAAGGGCATTATAGTTTGAGAGCCAATGGTATACTGTGTATCTAGTAACTGTCAAAGATGACTTGCACTAGGGGTGGACATAAGTTGTCCACCTGACTGTAGAGACCAATTACAACCTGTTCATGTATAGAAAGTATACTTAGATGTTCCCCTTAGGCCAACCACAACTCTCAGTAGGGCTTTCACGTTTGCCATGTAGTATGATGTCACTTATGACAAATCTTTTGTAAAAAGCTGTGTTTTTATGTGAAATGTTGAGAGCTCGAGCAAACGTCCGTTGACGTCCATTGTAATTCCCTGTTTTAGATAATTGATAATAAAACAGTCAGGATAAGACTTTGCCAACTTCTTGAGTTGGTCTTATTATTTGGTGTAAGAGTTATTCTGCATCCCATCCTTTGCATGACATGTTACTGATTTAAGGACCTTAGGTTCACTTCCACAGACATCTACTGCCACCGGGGCTAGACTGGTCTATATGGAACTCTGGAGATTTCCCGGTAGGCCTCGCCACTTTGGGCCTCTCTTGTGTTGCATTTCCACATTTTACCACAGGAAAAGGGTTGGGCTTGGTGAAAATGTGTAATATGGGGACACTTTGAAAATTATTTCCAGGGCCTCTCTTGTTTCCCAGTCCACCACTGCCTGCCACAAGTTCATCCAGGATTCATCGGCTCCAAAAACCCATCCCATTCTCGCGTTATGGACGAATATTCATTTGCACATGGGGATATGCACTTAGCCAGTCAGTTGGCAGGGAACACAGGCATGAACACACAGTGTACCCCCACATTTCTCCAGCCACCCGGGTGCCACCATCTTGATTGTGGGGAGGCAGCAGGGAGCCCCTCAGTGAGAATCTTTGGCTGTGATTGCTGAAGTGTATGCGGAGATGATAGAAATAGTATAATTCCCTATTTGCGAAAGCATGTTTATAGTATTCTGGCGTATGTGTCTGTGATTTTATGAAGCAAGTGGATCCACATTTTGTATTATTTGCCAGTGCCAGCAATTGAGCTTGTATTTATATTTCTGCAAAGAAATGATCTGCCCGGGACTTTCTAGTGCTTGTCACATGAGATCATTTCCATGTAAAACGAATTACTCTGCTGGCTTACGAGTTCAATCTGTCAAGGATAAGACATGATGCACTGGGAGCGTGCTGAAATCTACTCACCTCATCTGGCTTACTACGGTTGACTTGTAACTAGCGAGCAGTTTACAACAGAAAAAAACAAATGACTTTTAGGATGCATGAAATGAGAAGATCCATGTACACTAGCATGAGTACCCAAATATGTTTTTTCCCTTTTATGAACTTCTTCTTTTTGTGAAAGCTTAAAAGTAAAACCAAATCACAATAAAATAAAAACAATTAAAAAAGGAAGCAACATCAACAGGTTTCCCAAGGTGCGTTATAACAGGGTAATTCATGGAATTATTGTGCGCTGAAATGTCTAGCGTAAGCGTGAGAAACGCAGCGCACGAGTGTGAAACGCACGCGTGCGCCCATTTACCAATTCATGGAAGGCACTTGCTTGGCTTACCTGGGACCTGCGCTGAATCAGCGTGTGGCACACACGTCACTGTGACATCCCGAAAGCTGTGCGCGAGTCACCCAGTGAAGGCGCACAACATCAAGTGCACACTCCGAAAAAGGGGGCAGAACACGCGAAATGGGGAACAACACGCGAAAATGCCGGGCGTAACGGGGAAGTACCGCAGAGAGATCCTCGCAACTCCCACACGCGCACTAACAACACGTATTTATGGAATTTAAGAGGGCAAACCCACGCACGTCAAAAGACGTGCAAAGCCGGAAACACGTCCGCCACACGAAAGAAGGCGAAGCGGCCCGGCGCAGCATAAATGCATGCACAATCAACAAGCAAGCATAGACAGCTACAATGAATGTTCCATTCCTCGCAGCAGTTATCGTCGGACACCACAGGAGGAGGAGGATAGCCAGGCCCCACATTTTCTTACGCAGGACCAGCCTTTTTGGGATGCCTGATGACCAGGTCTATGGCAGGTATAGGTTTCCACCTCATATCATCCTAGACCTGGTCACTGAGTGGGAGGATGACCTCACATCACCCAACTTGTGCTCCCAAACACTGAGCCCCTTGGAAAAGGTGCTCAATGTCCTGCATTATTTGCCCACTGGGTCATTTCAGCAGACAACTGCCATAATTGGGGGCATCTCACAGGCCACGTTGTCATGCTGCCTACACCAGGTGTTGGCAATCATGACTACATGCCCTTCAGTCCGCAGGCACATATACATGCTCAGAACACCTGCAGAAAGGCAGGCCCTGGTCCAGGACTTTTACAGGGTGGCACACTTCCCCAGAGTGCTCAGTGCCATTGATTGCACCCATGTGGCCCTACGTCCACCTAGGGCCACTGAGCACATCTATCACATTCGCAAGCACTGATATTCCATCAACGTGCAGGTTGTATGCGATTCCAAGGGAATCATCACCTCTGTCTATGCAAACTATCCCGGGTCCACCCATCACAGTTTCATATTCAGAATGTCAGCCCTACACCGGGACCTGGAAGCGGAGAGGCATGGCAACACATGGCTCATTGGTGAGTACAAATGCATGTCACACACAGACAAATACACAAACCCAACTAATGACAACCATTATCACCTCCCCAGCGGACAGTGCATACCCTCTGAGCACCCACATGATGACACCAATACGGAACCCCACCTCACCACCACAGGTAAGATACAACGCAGCCCATATTGCAACCCGGGGCATAGTGGAGCGCACACTCGGAGTGCTCAAGTCACGTTTCCGCTCCCTTGACCGCTCTGGTGGGCAGCTACTATATGTACCCCCAGTAATGTGCAGAATTATTGTGGCAGCATGTGTCCTGCACAATTTTGCAACCCGGTGGGCACAGCCACTGCGCATGGAAGGGGAAGTGCACATGGCGAGGCAGCCCCTACCCAGCTTGTGGCTACATTTTTCACCTAAACTCCCCCCCCCGCTGCGGAGTGCACACAGGCCTGGCACATTCCAGGTGACAATTGATGATGACAAAGGAACAGTCAACTGTCACAACCTGAACACCCTGAGAATGTGTCCTTGGAATTGCAGCATTGTGTGCATCCCTAGCCACTTAAACAAACACAATCCTGTGTGACCAAAAGGCACTGTTATGCTCACCTGGTCTCTGCGGAGACATTGGGGCATGGTTGCAGCCCTACCAGGAATTAGGCTTCCCCTCGTCAGGCTTTTCCATCTGCACTTATCCCGTAAACTGCAGCAATATGCAGCATTGCTCAGGACTGCTCCTGTGAGAATATAAAGGGACGTGAGTATGCCAGTCGGTGATCCAGGTCCACTTCTATACCCTTCCTCCCAGGACGTGATTCCCGCAGGTTGCGCTGCCTCTAGAAGGCTCACCTGATGATTATTATTGATGAGCTCTCCATCCTGCTACTTCTGCCAGGGGTGCTTGGCTGACTGGTACCAAGTTCCTTCACTGGTCCCTGCACGTGGTAGTCCAGTCCAGCTACAACTACCCACTTCTCTCCAGGTGAGTGGTTCTGCTTGTCTTTGTCTTTCCCTACCTGTTTGCTTCTTTCTGCTTTCATTGATAGTTCACTTGCTTTCAACCTGCTTTCGCTGTATTTGTATAGTTTGTTTGCTTTCAGCCTGCTTTCTCTGTATTTGTATAGTTTGTTTGCTTTCAGCCTGCTTTCGCTGTATGTGTGTAGTTTGTTTTCCTGTTTCCTTGCTTCCTCCGTCTTTAATGTTGTTCTTTTGCTCTCTATTTCCGTGTAGATGGTATTGCGGACCCCGCAGCAGTTGCAGGGCTTGAGATGTAGTCGGAGGGAACGAGGAATGAACCCACGGTGGTCTGGTAACAGGTAAGGGGTCTTCTAGAGCTGCAGCGTGGTTCAAATGCACGCAACTTTAGACTGATGGGTGATGACTTGCCTAACCTTGTCTTTTGTCTTCTTTCACAGAAATCAACTTCGTGGATGAGGAGCGCGCATCGGGATCAAGATAGCTGGGTTCCAGAGGATGAGCAGGCAGATGCGATGAAGAACGATGGATTCCAGGAGGGGAGTATGCAGGATAACGCTGGAAGGTAAGTAATCTGGCCCAAGCGGCGGTGAGTGTCATGTTGCATGTAAATGCAAAGTATCGCAAAGTGCTGGCATTGTGGCTAGAGCAGCTTATATAGCTGAGCTCCTGAAGCAACACCCACCAGTCCTGGCCTGCATGCCACACCCTGCCACTCCTAGAGTCTGCACATGCAGCCTGGGCCTGGAGAGCCACATTCAACAGTATGCTCATGAAAATGTTCCCAAAATAAAAGCATGTGGAAAAGTTTTTGCGAATGAAGCGCTCTTGCACCATAATAAAGCGTTCCTGTTTATATTTTTACGGAGCCTGGCCAAAGGTGCCAGGACTTGGTCCAGCCGGGCCTGTGTATATGCATCCTGTGACCCATTACCCCCATCACTTGATGGTGTGGTGTCTGTGTTCTTGGGCCAGTGATCATGACAGCACTCCCCATCAAGGCCCCTCTCAAGGGTGATTGCTCTCCTGGTCCTGGTTTGGTGGGGTTATTGCGATGGAACTGCCTGATCAATCGTGGAGCATGGAAATGCTCACTGGGTTCCAACGTCCGGTCTTGAGTTCCATATCCTTTCTAGTCTATAAGATAGTGTAATTTGGACCAGACTATCTTAGAGTCTAGGATACTTTTGACTTCGTATTCCGGTTCTCCCTCTACTATCTCGGGAACCGGTGGAGAGTCGATCCATGTACTTCATTTCATTGGTTTTAAAAGGGAGACATGGAATACATGGTGGATCCGCACGTGAGATGGTAATTCTAACTTCATTGCAGCAGGGTTGATCACAGCCTTGATGGTGTAAGGTCCCAAGTATCTGGGCCGGAAGGCCCGTGGTCCTTTCAGAGGAATGTTTTTGGATGCTAACCAGACCATGGTTCCGACTTGATAGTTTGGGGATTCCCTTCTGTGTTGATCCACAAACTGCTTTTGTCTCTCGTTGGCTCTGGCTAGATGTTTTGCTGCTTCCTTAAGAACCTGGGTGATGGTCTTGTGTGAGGTCATTACAGCTGGCATTTCCAATGACCCGGGTGGATCAAAAACGGATGTCCTTGGATGTCATCCGTGCACTGTGTAGAAAGGACTTTGCCCAGTACTGGTATGGATGGAGTTGTTGTATGCGTATTCCGCTAACCATAGTATATCCTTCCAGGTATCCTTGGTTTGTTGCAGCATACACCTGATGTATTGCTCTAGGGTCTGGTTGGTCCATTCGGTCTGGCCGTCGGTTTGAGGATGATGGCTTGTAGACAACCGAATGTCGATCTTGGTGATTTTGCAACATCTTTTCCTCCAGAATGCGGAGACAGACTGAGTCCCTCGGTCTGATATTAATATGGATGGGAATCCATGTAGCCAAACAAACTGTTCTAGAAACACGGTGGCCAGAGCAGATGCAGTGAGAAGACCCTTTACAGGAATGAAGTGGGCCATTTTGAGAACAGATCTACGATGACTAAGATGGTGTTATATCCGTTGCAGGGAGGAAGATCTGTAATCAAATCCATTGACAACGTATGCCATGGTGCTGGGGGCACTCCCAAAGCGCGTATAAAACCTGCAGGACTTTGTTTTTGGGACTTGTGTTGTGCGCAAACACAACAAGTTGCGATGAACTGGGCAATGTCTTTTCGCCAAGTTGGCCACCAGTAGTTTTTCTTTATTTTAGCCACGGTTGTTGCTATTCCCGGATGCCCCTCTACTAAAGAATTGTGATAGTTTGCTATGATCTGATTATGTAGTTTTTTTATCTGGGATGTACAACCATCCTTGAAAGTATGGTAGATTGTTCACAATAGTATATCGGTCTCCTTTCGATAGCCAGCCCTGTTGTGCTGTTTGATTCATCGGATGTTGCAGAACAGATTTTAAGTCATCTAAAGCGGTGGTTGCGGCAATCATACTTAGGATCTGTCCTTCCGGGATGATGGCCATGGGGTCTGGTGTAGTGAATGCCTCTTCTTCCTTGCTCATGCGTGATAGGGCATCTGCTTTTCTGTTGCATACTCCGGGTCTGTAGGTAATAACGAAGTCATATTCTGCGAATAAGAGGGACCAGTGATCAGAGGGCGCTAGAGGGCCAACCAAGATGGCCGCTCCCCTGTGAGCTCCCGGCTACCTCCCGCATGAATCCTGTTTAATCGCGGCAATCCTGTGGCGAAACCTCTAAATCCGCAAGAAATACTCGATCCTAGCGCAGCACCTCACCCCTGCCGAAAATCCGGAGTGAATCAGACTCGACTTCCGCGAGAAATCCGCTGTGTAGTGCGGCCCGCACAACCACGAACTGCATGGGGCCTGGAAACTCCGACCCGCCTGACCAAAGTCCTTTGTAGACGGACAGAAGCCGCCCGCGGGACCTGCCACGGTGGGAATCGCTCGGAACCGGGGCGCCGCCCCGCAGACCCTGAGGAACGGCTTCACGGCTCACAGCCAGCAGTAGGATAGTGGCAGAGCGAACTCCCCGCAGGTGAGGGGCGGGAGGCGCGCAGAGGCTCACAGAAGCGCGCAAAACAAGCGGAACAGCAAGACTATGCTTCGCCAACAAATTGGGGTCGTTCTGCGGCGCCCCTGCCATTTTGGCCCATAGTGACTCCCCGCTCGGCTGGCTCTCGGCCCCTCGCGCGGCACAAAGCGGCTAAATCTGAACCCTCACCGCAGGCCTCATCCGCGCACGCATCGACTGAGCCTTTGCTACACCCGAAAATCGGACGCTCCGACACCGCAGCCAAGTTCAAAATGGGGAAGCCGGACAAGTCCCAGAAAAGACTCAATTTTGATGCAGGCCCAGCGCCTAAAATGCCCAGGCCGGAACACCGCCCAGAATCCCTGAATAATCAATCGGAGGTAGAGCTGCAGCAACAAACAGACATTAGGGAAATCCTGATCGAACTAAAAGCTGGGATAGGCGGCCTGGACAGCAAGATAGACTTGCTCTCGTCCAAGGTGGACCTGTTGCAGCACTGGCTCGAGAAACACAGCGACAGGCTCAACTCCATCGAACAGAGAGTGTCAGATCTGGACGACGGCACATCAGCACTCACGTCCCGTGTCTCCACGCTTGAGGGCCAAATGATACCGTACTCGCCAAAAACGAGGACTTGGAAGGCCGCTCCAGACGAAATAACATCAGGATAGTCAGAGTCAGAGAAAGACAACTACCAGTCAGAATGGAAGAACACATCAAAAAACTATGCACAGAGCTATTCGGTCCTGCAGTCCTGTCACAAATATTCGTAGTGGAAAGAGCCCACAGAATCCCTGCAACAAGACCTGCTCCGGGAGCCCCGGCCCGCCCGATCATTGCCAAGCTCTTAAACTACAAGGACAGGGATGCCATCCTTAGAATGGCAAGAGAAAAGGGCAAACTACACTTCGACGGGGACGACATCCAGTTTTACCCGGACCGTCAGTCCAAGCCCAAAGGAGATCGTTCACCCATGTGAAACACAGACTACGCGCCAACCAAATTACGTACTCGATGCTCTTCCCGGCGAGGCTTCGCATTCAACTGGAGGGAAACACCCACTTCTTCAACTCCCCAGAAGAAGCCACATTGTACCTCGACTGACAGGGATGTAAATCCGCAAACCAAATGCCCGGAGCCACAAACAGAGAAAGAGCGGGGAGAGTCCCGCCGTGATAAACAACCCGCGACACTGACTAAAGCAAGAAGGTATCAAGCCATCAGGACAATCTTTGCAAACGGGAGGATGGGGACTAAGCCTCGGAAGGCCACCTGCGCCCCGTGCACAGCACGCCTTGTGTTCCAGTTGGGGGGGTTCCAAACGGACGAGTTGGGGGTTGTCTGTGCAAGGAAAATTGTTTTATTGTTGTTGTCGTTCGAAATGCGCACCATGCGCCATCGCCTAACCGCGGGCCTCATCCAGAGCCCCGCCGCCACCCCTTACTAGCCCTCCCGCCTGACGCAGCTCCCATGCAATCCAGCCATCCCAAGTGTCGGGACACCGCCTCCGGTATATCTGCAAACGGGTGCCATATAAAACATCACCGGTACATTCAAAGTAGCAACCTGGAACATTAGAGGGGGCAACATCCCGGCCAAGACACGTAAGATCCTGCAATTACTCAGACGCCACAAGATTGAGGTGGCAATGATTCAGGAAACCCACCTTTTACCGCAAAACGAGCACCTGTGGGCCCGCAGCTGGGGATGCCATCACTCCTTCTCTTCATATTCATCCTACGCCAGGGGAGTTGCAATTCTTCTTCACACTTCGCTGGGGTTTCGCTTGATCCAAACAGAAAGAGATAACGAGGGAAGGGCTCTTCTGGTTCGGGGCATGGTGGAGGGAGAGGAGGTGGTTTTCGTTCAATCCTACACCCCCAACACAGACGGTGCAAACAACTTTGACTGGGTGCTGTCCCGCCTCACGCAAGTGCGAAACGCTACCATAAGCTGGGGAGGCGACTTGAATACTCATCTCGACCCACGGAAAGATAAATCACAGCTAACAACCGCGCATCTGTCCAAAGCCAGCCTACAAGTGCAGGAGATCTGCAAAGCGTTTAACCTATCGGACATATGGAAGATCCAGAATTGGGAAGCCAGAGACTACACATACCACTCAAGTGTTCATTATACGAACTCCCGCATCGATTATCTCCTAGTCTCCGCTCACAGCAACTGGCAATGGGGCACATGCCAAATACTCCCCAAAACCTTCTCAGACCATGCCACGGTAATACTCGAATGTCGCTTGCCGACTTCCAGACCACGACCTCCCCAATGGCGTTTCAAACCCAGATCTCTCGCCGATCCAACATTCGCCACCGAGCTAAGCGAGGAAATCAACACCTTTCTTGACATTAACCAAGGCACCGTCAACTCCGCCGGAGTGCTATGGGAATCTCTCAAATGCTATGTAAGAGGCGTCTGCCTAGCCAAAGAAAACGGAATCCTGAAACTTATCAGACGCGAGCTAGGGACCAGCGAAACACACCTGAAGGAATTGGAAAAGCCGCAAGCCACTCACAACTCAGATCACATCCAGGCGATGTTGAAAAAAGAACTTCTGAACTTTAGAAACCTGGCTGAACCGGAGATTACATTTCTGGGACACAATCACAGAATTAGACAATACAGCAAAGGCCAGAAGCCTGGAGCCCTTCTTGCTCATCTTATAGCGGCAGACAGGAGGCCAACAAGGGTGGACAGCATCCAGGCACCGCAGGGAAATATGCTGCACAAAGAAGAAGTCATAGTCGAAGTATTCAGGGCATTCTACCAAGATCTATACAGCGCCGGGAGCCCGCCGGATCCCGATGCGATCCGGAGTTACCTCAACGACACAGAACTGTACTGGGTGGAAAGGGAACTCCGTGAGCCGCTGAACGAGCCCATAATGCTAGAAGAGATCCAAGAAGCCATTAAAAGTCTACCGCCATCCAAAGCCCTGGGGCCCGACGGGCTAACTTGTGAGTTTTATAAACACTTCGCCCCTCTCATTGCCCCTCTTCTGCTGAATGTCTTCGAAGAAGCGATCGAATCTGGCATTCTCCCACAGACATTAAGAGAAGCCAACGTAATACTACTACACAAAAAATACAAGCCTCCTGAAGATTGTAATTCCTACCACCCCATATCACTAATTAATAGGGACAACAAAATCCTGGCCAAGATCCTCGCTAGTAGGCTTCTCCCGCTAATGCCTGCACTGGTACTCGCTGACCAGGCAGGATTCGTACCTGGCCGAAACACTACATTCGGGATACATAGATTGTTCGGGGTTCTGGCAGCACTCCACCCCGAACAGCAGGCAGTGGCAGTACTACTGGATGCCGAAAAGGTGTTCGACTCCGTTGAGTGGCCCTTTTTGTTCACCGTGCTGCAGCAGCTCGGACTTGGGAAACAGTTTATCAAGCTGATCTCGCTCCTCTATAATCAGCCCCTATCAGCAATCACTCTCGGGTCGACTCGCTCGGCACATATCAACCTCCAGTGCAGCACTAGGCAGTGATGCCCACTATCTGCCATGATATTCGCCCTTGTGATGGAGCCCTTAGCAGCGGGCCTAAGGGAACACTAAATCCAGAGAGGGCTTAAAATAGCACCTCACCAGCTAATAATATCCCTCTATGCCGACGACATAGTTCTGTTCATGCGAAACACCAGCGAAAACCTTAACCCGATTATGTGAGTAATAATTAAGTTTGGGCTGGTATCAGGGTTGAAAATCAGTCAATCTAAATCAATCATTTTTCCCTTGAACACAAAGAGCAAAATAGTTCAAGATGATTTTAACTTCCGTTGAGAGAAAGCCCACATTCGATACCTAGGAATCAAAGTGTCCCTGAACCACCACGACATATTCAAAGACAATTACGAAAGCACACTGAAATCATTAAGAGATAAGGTGAACAGGTGGAAATCTCTACCACTTACCCTCTGGGGAAGAGCCTCACTGGTAAAAATGGTAATCCTACCCAAACTCCTGTACCTTTTCGCCAACATCCCCATCCTGCTGTCCCGGCGCTTCCTGGGTAATCTGAGAAGCCTAGTTCTGGACCTCATGTGGTCGGGCAAACCCGCAAGGGTGGCATACTCATCCCTCGTACTTCCCGTCACTAAGGGTGGCCTAGCTCTACCCGATTTAGAACGGTACTACTGGGCAGCACAAGCCCAGTTTCTCAGCCACTGGTATGTGCCCCAATTCGTAAGACCACACGTACAGGTCGAACGGGCACTAGCCTCACCCAACTTGCTAAGGGCCGTGATTATCAGCAAACAGGCTGTGCCACATACGACGCTGAACATAGTGCAATCCACTTACACAATATGGCGGAAAATGGCCCAAATGTACAAGATTCAGCTTAGATACTCTCCTCTTCTACCTGCGAAATTCATTCCCGGGATCCCACTCACCGCCGAGAAAGTGTATCTGATCTGGGCGGACAAGTGCAAAATAAATACACTTCATACAAGACAACTTCATAACACCCCAGCAGGCGAAGGAGAGGGGTAGCACATCCTCCCTTGATATCTTTTTGTACTTCAGAGTGCGGTACACCCTGCAGGCCCTCATCCCATCATTCCCACAACAACCTCCCATCTGGCAGCTGCTGCACGGAGCCATTCAGGACCAAGGGGAAGGCAAACTGCTCTCATCTATCTACAAAGCCCTGCTCATGGACACTCTTCCTTCGAACCCCAAAACAAAAAGGCAAGATGGGAAACCACGCTTCAAACCCCCATTCTAGATGATGACTGGAACTATATCTTACAACAGACTCAAAAAGTGGCACTCAACTCCCGCTTCAAACAAATCCACTTTAACTTTCTGCACCAAACCTATTATACCCCTAAAAAGAGAAACAGACATCACCCTGGGTCAAATGCATCTTGCGAACGATGCGGTTCCCCGGATGCTGACTTCCTGCACCTAGAGTGGAGCTGCCCAACAGTGTCTAAATTCTGGTCAGATGTGCTCGACGAAACTGACGCAATAATTGGCGAGAGGGTGGAGCACTCCCCACTAGTGGCACTCCTTGGCCTAACAAGACCCCTGTCCTCACACGTTAGAAAACTGGCAAGCATGCTATTGGTTCTGGCACATAGAAGAGTGGCCATGGCGTGGGGCTCTCTTGCCAACTGGAGGAGAGACATTACATACTGCCAAGAAACAGAATCAGAATTTATAAAGACACTGCCTCACCATGCAAGACCCCCAGATATTTGGGGCCCGTACATCTCGCACCTCCTCTCCAACGCAGCACAGCACCAACCGAGACATCTGATCAGCCAACACAGACTTCACCTGTGTAAATTCAAATGCGACAACTGCTTGTTGTGTGATGGGACTGCCGGAGGGTGGGGGGCGGGCGTGAGGGGGGCAACGGCGGCATGTTAGTAGCCCACTGTTTGGGCTTGTTGGTACACATGTTTACTAAAATGCAAAAATAAAGTTTTTTAAAAAAAGAATAAGAGGGCCCAGCGATGTTGGCGTGATGATTGCACTTTAGCAGTCTTTAGGTATTGCAGATTACGATGATCGGTGATGACGGTAACTGTTTGTCTAGCTCCGAGAAGATAATGTCTCCATGCTTTGAGTGCTGCCACGGGATGCAACTGTCCGGTTTTGGGGATCTTGTTGGGACAGGACTGCTCCCATTGCTACGTTGGAAGCATCGGTTTCGACCACGTATGGTATTTCTGGTCGGGGATGTCGCAAAACTGGTGCAGTTATGAATGCTTGTTTTAGTTTCTGGAAAGCTTCCTCTGCCTCTGCAGACCAATGAAATTGTTTATTCTTTCGTAGCAAAGAGGTGATTGGGTGGACGATCTGAGAGAACCCTGGAATAAATCGACGATAAAAGTTGGCGATCTCGAGCACACTCTGTACTCCTTTTGTGGATGTTGGTGAAGGCCAGTGGAGAATAGCGTATACCTTGCAAGTGTCCATGCATACGCCCCGTGGTGTGAGATCGTACCCGAGGAATTCTACTTCTGTCACATGAAAGAAACACTTCTCCAGTTTGGCATATAACTGATGTTGCCGTAGTTTTTCTAAGACTGCCCGAACATGACTAATGTGGTCTTCCTTGGTGGTGGGGTAGATGAGAATGTCATCGATATAGACAAGTGCGCAGACGTCCAATAGTTCGTGGAACGCTTCGTTCATGAGGAATTGGAACGCCGCGGGGGCATTACACAGCCCAAAGGGCAAGACCTGGTACTCATAAAGGCCATATTTTGTAAGAAAGGCCATCTTTCACTCGTCCCCAATTTTTACTCTTATTAGATGATAGGCCCCTCGCAAGTCTAGTTTTGTATAAATCTGAGCATTTTTTACTTGATCCAAGAGTTCGGGGATAAGTGGCAACAGGTACCAGTTTTTTTCTGTGATCTGGTTAAGTGCCCTGTAGTCAATACAAGTTCTCAAGTCTCCCTCCTTTTCGGGAACAAAAAAGAGGGGCGAGGATGCAGGGGACTTGGATGGTTGGATGAAGCCGTTTGCCAGACACTGATCAAGGTATGTATTTAGGTGTTGGTTTTCCTGTTCTGTTAAGGCGTAAATCCGGCTACAGGGAACTTGGGCTCTGGGTACGAGATCAATTTGACAGTCGTACGGTCTGTGCGGAGGTAAGGTATTTGCTTGTTCCTTCTGAGAAACATCTTGCTAATCCAGGTATTCAGGTGGTAACTAACTTGTGAGGCCCAGTATGTTTTTTTTTTATCCTGCGTCAGTGAAACCTTTTAATGGGGATCCTTTGTTGTAACAGGTGTCGTCACAGTCTCGTGGACAGGTCAGAACCCTTTTACGCCAGTCAATCTTAGGATTGTGGGTCTCCAGCCAGGGCATTCCCAATATCATCTGGAACTGAGGAGCGCTGATGAGATCGAAGGTGACCGTCCTGACACAGAAGCGTAACCTTCTCAGTGTAGTGCGTTACTGGGCCGGATGATAGCTGACATCCATCAACTGCTTTAACGTTTTCCGATATTTGCTTCTGTCGGAAAGGAAGGCCTATCTGAGTAGCCAGATCTTGGTCAATTTAATTCCCCACAGCTCCACTGTCAATGTATGCCTCCAAGGCATGTATTTTTGATGGTTGTATGTGGTTTACCAAGAACACCGGGATGACTAGGTGTGAGGTCTGTGTTGGCTCATTTTCACTGCTCGACAAGTGGACCCCTACGCTTGCCGGGCCTTGGAGTTTCCCGAGTCCGGTTCTTCTAATTCACTTTTGTCAGTTGCTCCAACTGTTTTCCTGGGTGGTTTCACTGGGCATTCTCGGAGGAAGAGAACTGCCTTACCACAGTATAAACATAGTTGTTGCTGTCTCCTTTTCTCCCTTTCTGCCTTGGTGAGTGGACTTCGCAAGCCCCCGATTTTCATTGGTTCAGACTGATCGTGTGACCTGGTTTGATTCTCATGAGGCCATACGTAGACCGACCGTCCTTCTGCTTTTGCTCAATCAATTCTCTGACCCTGCAACCTTTGATCGAGCTGCACTGTCAGATCGATGTATTCTGCACATCCATTTGGGGGATTTACTACTTGGTCTAACACATCCTTAAAGTCTCCTCGCAACCCTCGGTAAAAGAGCGTAGTTCTCTTCTCCTCTGGCCAGTTTGTCTGAGCTATAAGATGATTGAAGGAGGAAATGTAGGTCAGTAAATCTTGATTATCTTGCCGGAGTGACAACAGTTTGTTGTCCAGAGCTTGTTCTTGAGTATGCCGTGCAAACAGTTTCTCCATTTCCGGCTGAAAGTCCCCAAAGTCCTGAAGCAAAGGATCCTCTTGCTTGACCAAGGGTATTGACCAGTCCGCTGCACTACCTCCCAAATATGACAGTGTGAATATGCGTCCTGTGACCCTTTAGCCCCATCACTTGGTGTCTGTGTCCTTGGGCCAGTGATCATGACAGGTACACATGCAAGCTACAGATTACACACTCCATGCAAAATAGCACATCTAAATGCTGGTAAATCACCCACCCCACACACCATGGCATGCAATGTGAAAACCTCAATAAAAATATCAACACACATGACACAGCTATCATAAAGCGCACTGTTACAAATGGAAACAGGCCACAGAAAATCCCCTCAGACACGCACTCTGAAGAAAAGAGTGAGAAAAAACCTCCAACCTATACTAAAAGTATGTAAATACATGCCACCAAAGGTCTGAACACCAAAACCTTGAACCTTTGGTGGCATGCATTTCAGGGAATCCCAAAAAAGAAAAGAAAATGCAGGTGCTGCGGGGTTGTCCCCTGCAGCTGCATAAAGAAAGGAAAAAAATGAGCTTGCAGCGCCAGTTCACGATCACAAACGTCAATGTGAACATGTGCAGCAGGGACACAGCATGTCTCAGAAGGCAAGTAGTGTGTGGGTGGGTGGATGTTGGGGTGTGGTTCGGGTGTGTTGTGTGTGTTGAGGGGGGGTGATTGCAGGGCGTTTCAATGCATGTTAGCAAGGGAAATGCATGAACCCACAGTGTAGCATACATTTTCCATGTTAATCACTCTGTTGTGGACACATCTGCAACAGAAACATATTGCTGATCAAGTGACACATCATAAGCAAAGCCAACACAGGACTATCAATTTACCAGCATAACACATCATGAACACAGGACCCAACAGTGACAATGTCAGACAGTGAGTAAACACCATAGCACAAGTGCGTCAATGTGACATTGCCACCACATGTCCCCCTACCGTCATGAGAGTGGCTTTGACAGCTAAATGGGGCATGGGACCGCATACAGCATGAAGTGCATCAACAATGTATACAGTCAAGGCAACACATGAATTAGCAGAATGAAATCATGCACAGTCAACAATATACTCACCAAAATGCAGTCCAACCATGCACTGGAGAAACAATCATGAATCCCCACTAGGGGTGTATACACAAGTTGGACTTCAGACTGGCCACAGATGTGACGGAAGTCCAATGCCTTTGTGTAAGTTACTGTCACACAGTGCCATCCTTGCGAGCCCATGGAAAGGGGAAGCAGGAGTGGCATATGTGTCCGGACCCCAAGCCACATGCACAAACACGAGACAAGCCTGTGTGGGCCAAGCCGGAACACACAGTGGATGCCATTGGATGCCACATGGCACCACACTGCAACATAAATGCACAATAGACAAAAAATAAATATGGCCATAGTGGACCGGGGGATGAGGGACCACCCAGGAGGGGGGAGGTGCAGGGTGCACCTCAACACCCACATGTGTCAATGTTGAGACAAAAAAAATCCTCCATGGGCTCATGGTCTTTACGGCATGACCTGAGTGAGAGATAGGTCGTTGTTGTCATCGTCACCTCCTGGTTGTACATCAGGAGGTGTGCATGGCACAGGTGCCTGACTATGCATAGCCCCAGCATGCCCCTCCATGGCAGCAAGCATGCTGGCCTGGTGAGCCTGGTTCTGCATGAATATGGCATGGAGGTCCCCATGCACCACCTTACGTGTAACACAGAGTTCCTCCTGCAAGGACTCACGTATTACACAGAGTTCTGCCACGGAGGCCTCACATGACAGACGGACCTCCTCACGGCCACCGCGTTGCTGGGCACCACACCTGTTGGGCCCAAGGAGACGTGGTCCTTGCTGGGCTCAAGGAGACGTGGTCCTTGCTGTGCCGGCACAGTCTGCAGCTGCAGGACTGCATTCCTCCATTGATCTGCTGCCCCAGGAACAGGAGCAACTGGTGTGGAGTGTGACTCCGCACCTGTAACCACCACAAGCCGACATTCCAACACTGACTGTCCCCTTGAGGGATCTACCCCCACTGCAGGTGCGGCAGACAGAACAGAATCCATTGCAGAATCACCCACCGTCGACGGCATGGATTCATGAGCATCCGATTCAACATCAGAGTCAGAGAGATCCTCAGAGGCAGGCCTGGACAGGATGGCCTGGATCACCGAGAGATGTTTGTGGCCTACCACCCCACAACCACCAATGGTGCATGGTTGGTGACTTGAACCCTCCGCCCTGTCTGCCATCTCCTCCTCCACTGTTCCGGTGCATCATCACCTGTAACAAGAAAAAAAAACATGAGTGCACACGTCAGCAGCACATACCACACACATATACAACAAAATATTGAGGGCCAACGCATGAGGCAGCCATGTCACACATGACACAAACTCTGGCATGCATGCAGTGGCAATTGAAATGGAAGGGGACCCTGAAAGCAGACATGGATTTGTGTCAAATGCGAAACCCACACATGTACTGCATGTTGCATATCAACTGCATCACACACAACCTTCTGGCAGGCCTATATTTTAGCCAAAAATTACAGATGTCAACAAAGAGATGGCACGTAGCATAGCCATGGCACAATTCCCAAATAGCCACAGTAGTAAGTCAAATAGAAGTGTCCTTGACACATGCAAAATGCATGTCAGCTTGCACTACAAGAACATTAATATCAATAAAAGCACATATGTCACATGATGCAACAACGCAAGTGCCTTGAAATACAGTGAAGGGAGGCAAATGGATACATACATTGCAGGTCACTTTGAAAACACACAAGTGAATAGGTATGTTGAAGGGTGAAACATGGCTCAGAAGTGCGTGGGTGCAGTGCAGCACATGTGTACGTCCTCAACTATCAACAGAACCAGAAATGTAGTGATATCAATCTTGTGACATGACGGCACTGTAAGAGCAAGTGAGGTCATCATGTGCAAAGTGTTGGCACTGGGTTGTAGGGATGCACCACAGCCCCCATTCCCCCACACCCCCTGGGGAATGGCAGGGAGCCAGTGCATGGCTCTGAATGGCTGACCACAGTACTGTGAAGTTGCAGACAGTGTTTGCAGGTGTCAATTGCATCATCTGAGACAACTGAGACCAGATGAGCTTGGGACAGAAAGCAGGACACACGAGGAACCATCACAAGTACATCTATACAGGCAGAAGTCACAACACCAGTCACCTGGAAGCAGGGTGGCTGCAACAGAGGGAGGTCTGTGCCCGACACAGACAAGGACACCATAAACATGTGCATGATGATGAAGTGACCCTGAGTGAGCATGATATGGATGAGAAAATACCATGAGACAGATAAAATACTGGAGATGTGGTACAATGAGTAGCCTGCCACTGACCCATAGGGGCTTGCAGGGGATGCAATGGTCCATGAATGATCACTCATGTGCACTGTGAGCCTGTGCCCTCTGCACGGTCCAAGTGAGACACCCTGCATCAAGGACAATGGATGTACCCCACAGCACAGGTATGGCATGGTTGCACAGGGAAGTGTGCATGTACACAGGCAAGGGGAACAGGCCATTGCAGTAGCCCAACACTGAAACTGCCAGTACCATGGAGACAGTCACCTGCAGGGTGGTGGAGAGGCAAGGAAGCATGCCCGTGAGGAGGAGCAGCTTGCAGTGTGACCTTACATAGCTGTCAGTCATGTGACGACATAGGCTGAGTGTTGGGTGGAACTACACCACAGGCTATATGCAAACATGTCAGTGAGCTTGTACATGGAGAGGAGAGGCTGCGAGTGACTTGCATGTAAGTAGGGTGCATGTGTGGTAACGAGGACTGCCCCTGTTGCAGCACATGTCCTGCATGCAGACTGCATGACGACAAGCACACATCAGTAAAGCATTGCATGTGTCACACATGTCACTCATTAATACATAGCCTGAACTGACAGTCAATCACAACACATCACACAAGTAAAACACACATGGGCTGGACACACACGCATCAAGACTCACCAGACGTTGCGTCATAATCCGGCATCCCTCCCACTCCCTGGATCTGTCCCAGATCGATGAACTCCGCAACGATTTCCTCATGCGGAGTGAGTTCATCCTCCTCTGCTGGTGGCCAACTGCCAGTCACCAGAGTCAGGGAGTAATTAGATGCCCGGATTTGTTTTGCACAACGTCAGTGGTCATTCCAACGCTTGTAGCAATCCTGAGCTGTGTGCCTCTCATATTCCATTGCATTCACACCATCCGCAATGAACTGCCAGTGGACCTGACACTGGGCAGGCGTAGTATGGCAACCTGAGACCAACCGCATATCGCATAGGTAGTCCACAAGGAAGTCCAGCTCCTCTTTATTGAGAGGCTTCTTCCTTACCGTGCTGGAGGCCGATGCCGTGTCTGTGGTCCCAGCTTCTTGCGCAGAATCACACTTCCTCCTCTTGGCCGGTTGCGCAGACCCTGAGAGGCAAATGGCGCTCTGGTAAATTGGGGCAGTGGCGATGGTGGACTGGCCAATGGGAGTAGGAATTGGCATGAGGATGGAAGGCCTAGATTCTGTGATTGGCTGCTGGGTGCTGCTGCCAGGCCCTGCAGCACAACTGCCTCAGTGCCAAGGGCTGTGACTGACACAGTTCTGGCTGGCAGAATCACTGCCGGGGTGGTGTCTGCTGCATCTGCCCATGAAGCTCCCACCACCTTGCTGCTTGGGGCAGCAGATGTCAATAGTGCCCCAGGAACATGTGCCTTGGTCACAGCTACCTCAGGCACACATGGCTTGGCCTACCTCACCTGAAAATATGCCTGGGAGTCCTGTGACAAGGCAGCCTGCACTGGATGACCCCGAGCCTGGGTGGTGGTTGTTACAGCTGCACCTGCAGCTTTCACCACCTGGTGGCCCATGCCAGCAGATGACACTGGCCGTGGGGTCAGATGGGCGCTGGGGATGACTGCAGCAGCAGCATCTCCCTGAGGCGCTAGGGGTGGTGGCATGGCTGTCCCAGCAAGTTGCTGGACATCCAGCCCCAGCGGTACAGGCTGGCCACATCCCCCTCTGTGCCCACCTTGGGCTCCCTGGGCTCCCTGGCCACCCGGTCACATTCCCCACCACACCCAGCCCTGGGACGTCGCCCAGCTTTGCCGCCCTTCCATCTTGGTGGCCTCCCAACCATGGCACAGATGGTATATTGCCAAAGGGAGGTGCACACAACAATTTTCCTGGGCAATTGGGGTGAAGAGGGCAGTGTATGTGATGTTAGACGCACGCCTGTGCTCCTGCAAGGCTGCCTGTGACCCCTGGTGATAAAAGACGGGCCACGCAATGCTCAGGCACCCCAAAAAATTATAATAAACGTGAACGCAACACCTGGTAGCCCACGTGCATGGAATAAACCTCCCGAAGTACACTGTGGCACCCAGGGACACAAAAAATACATACACGTGGAACACGCAGGATTCTCTATTCTCGAAAATGGGTGCGCGACACACAAGGGCAACCACAGTGGGATAAATAAGAATGCGCGACTCACTGTCTGCCTTGCGTGGAAAAGAAAAACACACGCATGTGTGCGCGTCGGCAACTCCCACGACAAAACAAGAAGTACGAACATTAAGCGCTGTGAAGTAATCTCGTGTGAACCCACAAGAAGAAGCACGTACAGCGAACTGCTTACCCACGCGGACCTTTAATCCCTGACACTAAGGGCCTTTCCTCGGATTACACGCTCATGTGCTGTTTTTTCACATGTGGACTCAATCTGCATCAAGCTGGCCACACGCCAACACACAGAAGACCATGCTCCTGCCCAGAAGGCCATTTACCTGCCCGCCAGAGCCCCAAGCCGCATCCTACGAGCCATCTGCTACTGCCACTCTGCCTGCTGCCAACGTGCCCTTGCTATTTGGTGCCTGCACAGAAGCCATTGCCAGGGATCCTGTTCCTGAAACCACCTCTGCTGACCCAGAAGACTCCAGACTGGTGTACCATCACTCCACAGGTCAGCCCCAGGACCCAGTTGCCCACCCACACGTGCCTCAGGGGTTGCCATGTCAGACCAAACACGATCCGGGGCCAGTGGCAACCCCCCGGCAGACAGGCAGAGGGCTGTGAGCTTCACTGCAAAAGAAGTTGGCATCCTGGTGGAGCCAGTCCTGGGGCATTCGGACGGAGGAGGATCTGGTTGGACATCGTGGATGCCATCAAAGCGG